>NC_139227.1:15975123-17350123 GCF_055691185.1 Crinia signifera
GCGGGTGTCTTTCTCCTGGGAAATCAAGTTGAGGTCTGCTAACGTGGATCACCAGTTCAGGTAAGTGATGACATCAACGCGTTTCGTCCCCTAAGTCAGGTGGAAACTTTTTCTGTCTTGAAAAAGTTCCCATCTGACTTAGGGGACGAAACGCTTGGAAGACAGTTCAAAGAGGTTCTTACTCCTACTGAGATGCTGTGTGGTGACATCAGTATTTGACCTTTATCCCTTGTCTTATCTCTACCATGTGTGTGGTTCGTATCTGTGGAGTATATCCAACGGATGAGGACAAGACTACTCTAAATCAGGCATGTCCAACGTTTGCCCTCCAGATGTTATGAAACTACACATCCCAGCATGCTTTGCAATAGTTTTAGCATTCTCTAATAGCAAAACTGTGGCAAAGCATGCTGGGATGTGTAGTTTCACAATATCTGGAGGGCCAACTTTGGACATGCCTGCTCTAAATTAAGACAGAACAACAGTGTTCTCCGTTTTCTGTACATTGCATATTTGAGGAGTGGTAACCTCTGGTGATCGCAGTGCAGCAGTCTTCTGGGGCGGTTGGACTTAGAAAATAGTTTTTTCAATATATTGTCCATGAAACCAGTTTTTTGAAAGTTGGCACGTAAGCCATAGCACCTAAGCTTATCCAAAGTCTCAGAAACCCAGGATGGAGTACACAGGAATGTATATCACTGACACCCCGGTCTCCAACGTCCTAGGCAACAAATTCTGGATATCATTTTATTTGACAAAAATGGTATGCAGAATATTCCTTTATATATATCTATGGTTTCCAAATCAGGAGATGTAGTCATAAGGTTATGGCTAATGCTGGGCATACACGATACAATTATCTGGCCACTCAGAGATTGGCCAGATAATTGCAGGTTGTATGCATCTGACCGATATGTGCGCTTCCTCCGTTATCTCAAGCGTAACTGTGTAGCGGTCACCTGGTTGTTAGGAGGGCACCCTTGAGTGGGCCAGCCCAGAAGCCAGACCTCAGCCCTGTCCACAAAAACTTTCTACAGGACACCTTTCTCTATTCAGTGGATAGTGGTTGGTGTACGGACCTTGCGCCTGTGATTGGTATTTCTTATCTGTTCATTATATGAGATTCATAAAGGTGGAGTCACAGGGTTCCTGACTATCTACCTCAGATAACAGGCTATATATCACAGTAAGGTATGGTAATAAATTAGCTATGTTCTGATGTTTAATCCTTGACCCCCCCAGTTAAAATCCGCCACTGTAGTGAAGCCGGATGCAGTCTATGAGGCTGCACTGTGACTGGCATTGACTTCCTATTGGAAGTCCGACCTGCCAGTCACCAAGGCAGTCCCATTGGGAGGTGTTCCCTCCCTCCGGGATGCCTTTCTGCGGGTTGCCGAGCAAATTCTCTGATGGTCCCGGTGCCTGTCATCTGTATTGTACAGGCGCCGGGACCATGATTCCCTTCTATGGGCTGTTTCTGAAGCAGCCCATAGAAGCTGGCCACATGCGCAGTACAGAGGTACTGCGCATACAACAGACCCGGCGCCTGTCATCATAGCACAGGCACCAGGAGGAGAGGTGGCGGCAGCGACAGGGAGGGTCACAGTGCCCCTGCGGCAGCTACGGCCAGAGGCAGCCCCCCTCCCCCAAGAAGGTACAAGCCGCCACTTATTAAATATAATAAGAGTGTTCCCCTAAAAGCAGAGTTCCATGTATCACTCTGGTGCTTAGGTCTCCTGTGTTCCCCGTGTCAACCTAATGCTTGTTCCCTCTAATTTAATGAAGGCTGTGTCCGGCAAAAACCATTGGCTGTGCAACTTTGGAAGGAAATTTATATTTTTGTGCGTCACTTGTATAGAACTGGAAAATGACGTTCAGCATTTGTGTCAACTTTACTTCAAAATGATATTAAACATTCAAAACACAGCAGACAATGTAGTTACCGGGTGAAACACACGTTGCTTCTAATTCTTCATCCGGACAGGCCCAAACACACACAAAAAATAAAAACGTAGAAAATGCCCATCATATAGTGTTTAGGTTTTTCTAGAATTAAAAATCCTGAATTATTGTCTGTGGCATAGATAAACAGTTTTTTTGGCTATTAGGTGCCAACCAAAGCTGCTTTGTGGACAGTAGGCTGCATTAACTGGGTTTCATTAAACCATTAGGACAACATTTACCCTGCGGTCCCAAAAACTCTGAACGTCTGCTGCCGTCGTAGTAAACTACAATTATATATTTTTTTGTATCCACTTTACAATTTCCAAGCACATATTTGCTGGTTTCAAACATACAAGAATGCTGTAGAACCTGTGAATTCCTGTACTTACACCGGAATTACACGAATGCATTGCCAACTTAAACGAAAGGGAAAAATACATTCTATTGTGGAACTACAAGTCCCAACAAACTCTGGCCTGTTGCTATTTGTGGAACTAAAAAACACAGGAACAGTTCCATGACAGTATACCACAAATGTATCCCCACCAGCAGCCAACAAGTAAGATTGATTATGACTTGTTGGGGATTTCCCATTTATTGCCCACAGAAATGGATTTCAGTGGGCTTTTTACTACACCCAATAAAAACACATCGCCTTTTCACATGCACACTTCTGCGAATGTGCAGTGCGGGTGGGTGCGACGGGCTGCGCCCATGGGAACGGCCAGTGTTTCATGGGCGTTTCCATGGAAATTAGGCAGTGATGGACGCAGCTGCCGGGGGTGGACAGCTGACATCACCGTACAGGGAACACGCAAAGCTAAGACACCGGAGTGACTTCGTTTTACGTGTAACTTCCAAATAATTTGATTGTCCTCGATTTGGCCCCCGCACCCAAGGCAAAACATGCATTCGCAGCCTCAAATTCGCTGAACGAGGGGGGCCGGCTGGCTGGACTAGCGTAGTTTAATCCACAAGCATAATTGCGTGTGGACCAGAATAAGGTCCCACACGTGTAGTCAGCAGACAGCACATACATGGCAGCATTGTGGAGGCGCAGAGTGATGGGAGGAGTCTAATATACCATAACCCATCACACCACAGGTGTAGTCAGCAGACAGCATATATATGGCAGCACTGTGGAGGCGCAGAGTGATGGGAGGAGTCTGATATACCATAACCCATCACATGTGTAGTCAGCAGACAGCACATACATGGCAGCATTGTGGAGGCACAGAGTGATGGGAGGAGTCTGATATACCATAACCCATCACATCACACGTGTAGTCAGCAGACAGCACATACAGGGCAGCATTGTGGGGGCACAGAGTGATGGGGGGAGTCTAATATACCATAACCCATCACATCACACGTGTAGTCAGCAGACAGCACATACATGGCAGCATTGTGGAGACACAGAGTGATGGGAGGAGTCTAATATACCATAACCCATCACATCACACGTGTAGTCAGCAGACAGCGCATACATGGCAGCATTGTGGAGGCAGAGTGATGGGGGGAGTCTAATATACCATAACCCATCACATCACACGTGTAGTCAGCAGACAGCACATACATGGCAGCATTGTGGGGGCACAGAGTGATGGGAGGAGTCTAATATACCATAACCCATCACATCACACGTGTAGTCAGCAGACAGCACATACATGGCAGCATTGTGGGGGCACAGAGTGATGGGAGGAGTCTGATATACCATAACCCATCACATCACACGTGCAGTCAGCAGACAACACATACATGTCAGCATTGTGGAGGCACAGAGTGATGGGAGGAGTCTAATATACCATAAACCATCACATCACACGTGTAGTCAGCAGACAGCACATACATGGCAGCATTGTGGAGGCACAGAGTGATGGGAGGAGTCTGATATACCAGAACCCATCCCATCACACGTGTAGTCAGCAGAAAGCACATACATGGCAGCATTGTGGAGGCACAGAGTGATGGGAGGAGTCTGATATACCATAACCCATCACATCACACGTGTAGTCAGCAGACAGCACATACATGGCAGCATTGTGGAGGCACAGAGTGATGGGAGGAGTCTGATATACCATAACCCATCATATCACACGTGTAGTCAGCAGACAGCCCATACATGGCAGCATTGTGGGGGCACAGAGTGATGGGAGGAGTCTGATATACCATAACCCATCACATCACACGTGTAGTCAGCAGACAGCACATACATGGCAGCATTGTGGGGGCACAGAGCGATGGGAGGAGTCTAATATACCATAACCCATCACATCACACGTGTAGTCAGCAGACAGCACATACATGGCAGCATTGTGGGGGCACAGAGCGATGGGAGGAGTCTAATATACCATAACCCATCACATCACACGTGTAGTCAGCAGACAGCACATACATGGCAGCATTGTGGGGGCACAGAGTGATGGGAGGAGTCTGATATACCATAACCCATCACATCACACGTGTAGTCAGCAGACAGCACATACATGGCAGCATTGTGGAGGCACAGAGTGATGGGAGGAGTCTGATATACCATAACCCATCACATCACATGTGTAGTCAGCAGACAGCACATACATGGCAGCATTGTGGGGGCACAGAGTGATGGGAGGAGTCTAATATACCATAACCCATCACATCACTTGTGTAGTCAGCAGACAGCACATACATGGCAGCATTGTGGAGGCACAGAGTGATGGGAGGAGTCTGATATACCATAACCCATCACATCACACGTGTAGTCAGCAGACAGCACATACATGGCAGCATTGTGGAGGCACAGAGTGATGGGAGGAGTCTGATATACCATAACCCATCACATCACACGTGTAGTCAGCAGACAGCACATACATGGCAGCATTGTGGAGGCACAGAGTGATGGGAGGAGTCTGATATACCATAACCCATCACATCACACGTGTAGTCAGCAGACAGCACATACATGGCAGCATTGTGGAGGCACAGAGTGATGGGAGGAGTCTGATATACCATAACCCATCACATGTGTAGTCAGCAGACAGCACATACATGGCAGCATTGTGGAGGCACAGAGTGATGGGAGGAGTCTAATATACCATAACCCATCACATCACATGTGTAGTCAGCAGACAGCACATACATGGCAGCATTGTGGAGACACAACATGATGGGGGGAGTCTAATATACCATAACCCATCACATCACATGTGTAGTCAGCAGACAGCACATACATGGCAGCATTGTGGAGGCACAGAGTGATGGGAGGAGTCTGATATACCATAACCCATCACATCACATGTGTAGTCAGCAGACAGCACATACATGGCAGCATTGTGGAGGCACAGAGTGATGGGAGGAGTCTGATATACCATAACCCATCACATCACACGTGTAGTCAGCAGACAGCACATACATGGCAGCATTGTGGAGGCACAGAGTGATGGGAGGAGTCTAATATACCATAACCCATCACATGTGTAGTCAGCAGACAGCACATACATGGCAGCATTGTGGAGGCACAGAGTGATGGGAGGAGTCTAATATACCATACCCATCACATCACACGTGTAGTCAGCAGACAGCACATACATGGCAGCATTGTGGAGGCACATAGTGATGGGAGGAGTCTAATATATCATAACCCATCACACCACACGTGTAGTCAGCAGACAGCACATACATGGCAGCATTGTGGAGGCACAGAGTGATGGGAGGAGTCTAATATATCATAACCCATCACATCACACGTGTAGTCAGCAGACAGCACATACATGGCAGCATTGTGGAGGCACAGAGTGATGGGAGGAGTCTAATATACCATAACCCATCACATCACATGTGTAGTCAGCAGACAGCACATACATGGCAGCATTGTGGAGGCACAGAGTGATGGGAGGAGTCTGATATACCATAACCCATCACATCACACGTGTAGTCAGCAGACAGCACATACATGGCAGCATTGTGGAGGCAGAGTGATGGGAGGAGTCTGATATACCATAACCCATCACATCACTTGTGTAGTCAGCAGACAGCACATACATGGCAGCATTGTGGAGGCACAGAGTGATGGGAGGAGTCTGATATAACATAACCCATCACATCACACGTGTAGTCAGCAGACAGCACATACATGGCAGCATTGTGGAGGCACAGAGTGATGGGAGGAGTCTGATATACCATAACCCATCACATCACACGTGTAGTCAGCAGACAGCACATACATGGCAGCATTGTGGAGGCACAGAGTGATGGGAGGAGTCTGATATACCATAACCCATCACATCACTTGTGTAGTCAGCAGACAGCACATACATGGCAGCATTGTGGAGGCACAGAGTGATCGGAGGAGTCTGATATACCATAACCCATCACATCACACGTGTAGTCAGCAGACAGCACATACATGGCAGCATTGTGGAGGCACAGAGTGATGGGAGGAGTCTGATATACCATAACCCATCACATCACTTGTGTAGTCAGCAGACAGCACATACATGGCAGCATTGTGGAGGCACAGAGTGATGGGAGGAGTCTGATATAACATAACCCATCACATCACACGTGTAGTCAGCAGACAGCACATACATGGCAGCATTGTGGAGGCACAGAGTGGTGGGAGGAGTCTAATATACCTCTGTTCGCCCCAAGCAGCCATGGACACGCTTGTGATCTCGTTTATGCCCAGCGGTTTTGTGGGCCCCCCCATAAAACACTGGGCAGACCCCTGTGTTCACCCCCTCCTGAAGCGAGAGCCTAGGAGAGTGCGAAACTCACTGGAGGCGTTCGCTCCCGGGGCTTACACATCCGCAAAGCCCAACCAGGGACAAATCTGATGGCCGTAGTGGACAATGGGGGGGGGGGCGAGAAGAACATGAAAAAAAGGTGCGGGGGGAGGGGATCCCAAAATATTCTGAAAACTTACAGTTTAAATATTTTTGGGTTTGGGATATCCAGATAATGGAAACTCAACCTGTACCAATATTTTACTCCGTGAGGAGGATGTATATATATCATTTATAGCATAATGGCAATTCATCCAGTAGTAAAATATAGAACGCATATGTCAAATCAAAGTGATAGGCTGCATAGTGTCACAGAACGGCCGTCACAAACGGGAAAAGCTTAACACGGATAAAAAGTTTTATTTTATTTTTATTTCTTTCAGAATAAAATCCAGCATTTGCATTAGTCAGGTCACAAGGGCGTAATTACCCTGCGCAGCATTAAAACAAAAGGTTTCCTAGTTGCAAGACTCAGGCCTCCCCCAGCATTCTTACACGGTATAACGCATGGGATGATCTGCTCGGTCGCACAGTGGGATGTACAGAGGACTGATGTCTGAAGGTCAACTGAGGAGATGCTGGCCTGATCTATCCTGCAGCCGAGGTTCACAGGAAACGGGAGTTTGCCCTCAGGTTAGGGGTCACATAAATGAATAATGTCGTACAAGCGACAAAGCGGGAGATGGAAAAATGAGAATTTACTAAAAGAACTTCTGTGGCCATGGCAGTCTGTAGTATTGGAACCAGGCCATGCCAAGCCGTATAACACTGATCCTTTGGCAACAGAAGAACTTCTTTATGCAGGACCAAGCACCATAGAAGCTGCATTGCACCCAAACCTCCTGCTCGTTATCTACTTACCTGTAATCGCTTTCCCATCACTACATCCGAGCCACCCCTCCCCAGTACTAGCCATTCTTTACAGCCTGTCCTATAGCACAGGAACACCCTAAATACTTGTAGACATAATATTAGTGTGGCAGGAAATCAAACGAGTCTTCATTATAACCTAGCGGAGTTGCATCGCTCCTATTCGGCATCTGACAGATGAGCAAGTCTGTCTGTTCTTCGGAAAGCCGGACGTGACAACTGAAGGTTAATAAACGCATTTAATTTGCAAGATCTGTAAACAATCCGCCACCATTACTGGATGGCCATGGGTATAATATGGTCCGTGTTTGTGAGCACTATCGGAAATGTTAGTTGCTGCTCAAGAAATACATAAAAAGAGGATGAGTGTTTAGTATGTATTTTGCTTTTAATATCTAGAGTCACCAGAGGCGTCTTCCTCCGTCTAAATACTGACAAGGCGCCCCCATCTGTATTCCTCTCTTGAGAAGGCAGAATAGTTGTTAGCCTCCGGGAAAGAGGAGTCAGTGTCTAATACGCATAGATTGCATCAGAGCCTAGAAGCAGTTTCGCTTCTTCTAAAGAACAAAGGCCTGCCAGGAGAAACGGAAATGACAAAAGCGGACTCTGTCTGTCGCTGGGGCAGCTGGCGTGCAAAGTGCTGGGCCAGTAGGAGTCTCTTGTGCACAAGGAGCGAGGCGAGGTGATGCAAGTGCTCTGGCCGTTATTGAGGTGGCTGCTGCAACTGAATTCTGCGTTCGGCAGCGGCTGCCAGAGTGCGCCTGCGGATGTTTGCAGAGTCCGTAGAAGACAGCCGATCGTCTGAATACGTAGACAGGTCTTCGTCTGATGTTTCATTCAAATAGCGTCTGTAGGAACAAAAATAATAAGCCCGTTAGATAATACAGTCCACTTATCATATAACAGGCTCTCTTTGATACAGGTTGAGTATCCCTTTTCTGAAAGCATTTTGGATAAGGGATTTTTCAGTTTTTTGGACGACACACACAACAACCCCCCCCCCCCCCCCCCCAACAAAAAACAAACAAAAACCCCCCCGAAATATTCTGAAAAACCACAGTTTTTTAAATACTGTTTTTTGGATGTACGGATAAGGGATACTCAAACTGTAGTTCAAAAATATATCTTAGGGACAACGGCGTCCCCTGTATCTAGCAAAACTGCTTCTGGCTTCATCACTAGATCTACCAGGGTCCCTGTGACCCATCTATACCCTGACGGTCGCAGTGTTGCCCACCTGGATGATAAAATAAAATAGTTATCAAATGAAGTATGTCAGCAAGATGCGCGTAACCCTCCTACCATGGTATTAGCAGCAATCCTGTACAATATTCCACCACTCCCACACACACAGCCTCCTCTGTATCCTCAGGCAGGTAAACAGCAGCAGAAATAAAATACACAAGAACTAAGTCACACGGTCCAAAAATGGAGAGACACCTTCCCCATGTAGTTTTCACAAGAGGTAACCTGCCTAGAAACGGCAGGTTATATTGTATGTTGTGAGGACTATGTGAAGAGTAAAACCTGGTTAATTATATGGAGTATGCAATGCTCCGCAGGGGGGTTACTTTCAGTTTAATCATGGTGTCTAATGTTTTGTTTTGTGAAACTTCAAGTCCCATCATGCCTTGCCACAGTTTTGCTATTAGGAAATGCTAAAACTGTGGCAAGGCATGCTGGGATGTGTAGTTTCACAACAGCTGGAGGGCCACAGTTTGGACATGGCTGCCCTAATGTTTCCTCTTGAGCCGTTGAAGAGCTCTGAAACTGTGCAGCACAGTCAGCAGGTGTCTGAAGCTCCAATTCTTTCTGTTTTCTCACAGAGGACTATGAAAGCTCCTTTCATATGAGGGGTGGGCGTCTCTGGTACACGAGTTGACAGAAAGCCAAAACCCTCCTCCCCAATAAATACATTTTAATGGCTCTGTGCACCCATCTGGCCTAGCACAAATCTACAGAAAGACTGAGAATAAAAAGAAAAACCAGGCATTTAATAGAATATTGAAAAAGATTTCTCAAAAATAATTGTATTGGAATGTCAAACAAACATTAAAACTATGACTTCACCACAAGGTGGTGCTGTTAGCATCTCTATGGATTACATTTGACCGAACACGGATTAAAGTGTAGACCAGCAGTGGTAGCCAACTCCAGTCCTAGAGAGCTACCAACAGTTCACGTTTTCTAGGTCTCCTCACAGATTCACAAGTGAAGTAATTATCTCCCCCTGTGGATCTTTTGTAATTTGCCAGTGAGTAATGAGTGCACCTGTGCAGCAGCTAGGTGATCTGGAAAACATGAACTGTTCGTAGCTCTCGAGGACTGGAGGGACTGGAGTTGGCTACTCCTGGTATAGACGGTGTTGAGGTTCAAAGTAAATATTTCAACACCAAAAGATCAACATGCACACGTAAAATTCCCCATAGGAGCCCCAATGATCATAGGAGAGAGTCCTATACAAGCTGTACCAGCATCGTTTAACCCCTTTGAGTGCCAACATCTGTGAGAGATGTGCAAAATATCCGCCAAAACGCCAGCGTCGCTCACATTTGTTATATAAATTCAAATATAATCTTTTTGTACAAAACATTCTTTATTTCCTATATACGGTAACATTACAGGTCATTATGAGGACTAAAAATGTTTGCTTGGTAATTGTCACATCAATTTAGACAATATCGCATGGCACTCAAAGGGTTAAATACTGCCAACCATTCCTGCATTAAAAACTGGAATGCAATCGTGAGAATTCGATGCCATAAATCAAAAATATTTGCTACAGCCACTTTAAAAGGCCTACACTTATCTGAGGTACCGCATGCAGCCTTGCATATGATGTATCAGATGTGACCCCCAGCAAGTGCTGCCGGATCGCAGAAATCTTATGTGCAGCACTTGCGATCTCCGGATCGGAATCAGAGGTAAGGCACATTTCACCCCATTTCTCAGCACGATCCGTCAGAATCGGGTGAAAAAGGCCCAAATCGTTTAAATCTATGGCCACCTTTAGAATTGAATGTGTTGTCCCAAAAACACAAACAAAAATACAGATGGCTTAGGTTTTCCATGAGCCCACTCACCATCACAACTGCCTGTCTTTCACTACCTATATATAAAACCTTTGCATCCATATCTTGCATTCTATTGGTGAAACAGGTGAGCAAGTTATCTCCTGGTTCTTCCCTCACCTTCTAGCCAGCTGCACCATGTCCTCCTTCCTCTGCACAAGCATTCGTTGTCTTTCTTCTGCAGATTTGGAAAACCGACTGCCTCTGGCCTCAAAGTCATCTACCTCCACGGGCTGTGGTTCCACTTCACTGAAGTCTCCGTATTCCTCCACATTTGGCGTCAGATCCAATGGAACCCGCTCAGTCTGAGACAGGACATTAAAGAGCCAGAAGTCAGGAAAAGAAGAGACATACACAGTTATACATGAAAGCTGTAATCAGTACGCTATGTGGTGAAGTACCGCCACTGGCCACTCGGCGGACTCAGTTTCACAGTTGTGTGCTAAGAGATGTCATAACAGAAAGCAAAAGCTATTTTTGCTGGGACACTTGATGGATATGGAGAGAGGGAGCTGGGAAGACAGAGATTGGAGATCTGTGCTGTAACGGTCATACATGTGCAATACATTATATTATAGTGTTTTGAACTTTTCAATAAAGAGAGGCATTCAATGTGCCACCGCTATTTCCGACGGGTGAAATAATGGCAGGTCCCTAGTCAATGCTGTCCTTACCGACAGTCTTGAAGAGGGACCACGGCAGAACGGGCCCGACTTTAGAAGCTGTCGGGCCCGTTCTGCCGATAACAGCCATGGATTGTCGTAAATCTCACCCGCAGATCACCATCCCACGCCCGTTTTCGCCCTTTGTGCCGATCGGCAGGTGAGACATTGAATCCTGCCTGTCGTTCAGCTGTCGGGCTGAGCGCAAACGGGCCAGGATCGCGGCTGTCGTCAGGGATTGACAGCTGTGCTCCTAGATTGAAAACCCCCCAAAATCTTATTTAAAAAAATAAATGTAACTTCCACTCGTCTTTCCCCCTCCGCACGCAGGTGAGACGCAAGGGTTGCTGGTCAGCAGGCCGCTGTTAGAGAACAGATTACTTCTAGGCCAAGTACAACGTGTAATGGGTAAAGAAAGTGTTAGCAAGGTAACCTCGCAATAATTCTGTGTATAATGTGGGATACACACCACGACGACCCGCTCACGATGCACATTGTGAGCGGGTCGTCAGTGTTTCTTCAGACCCGCTCACGATGATGCGGGGGGGCACTACCCAGTCACGATGTGCACTGTGAGCGGGTCCGATCCGATGGCGACCCGCACCCGGCTGTATGGTCGTTCTTCAGATCCTACATGCAGGTAGGATCTGAATAACGACCGACCGACCTGCGGGACCGCGCATCGGATCAGTATCGGTCCACACCAGGACAGAAAAGGGCCCAATCACCACACAATCTACATCCAATTGGTCGGAATTGGATCGGACCCTGTCGTCCTGGTGTGTACCCAGCATTAGTCTGTTTGGTACAGAAACACTGAAGGCAAAAGTCCACATTTCTAAGATCCAAATTACAGTCTTGGATTGTTAAATAAAATGTAATCGGTGCAGTTATTACTCCAAATGCTTCTGATAATTACTCATATTCTTCCAAGTGTAAAAAAGAAATGTACTGAGCGCAATAACCCTGAAATTTGGATCAATATAACAATCACGTATAGACATTAACATCAAACAAGTTCTTTTCCCTCCCCCTCTCATGATAGAGGAGACGAAGCTATATCAAAGAGACATATATAGTGAAATCTCTTTCGGTCTCAGAATTCAATATATATGTATATATACTACAGTCCGAAGATATAGACTGGTATATATTGATATACATAGAGAGAGTTTCTGGCTATATCTTATTCTTTATTATTGTACGAATGATAGACCCATCAGATTGTTGTCTGTATGGGTATAGAATTAAAGTGTGGTATTCCCGATAAATAGGAATTATTTGTATTCTTATCTCTATATTTCTACTATCTAACCTAATGAGACTTATTAGGAAATAGGATTATAATTTACTTTAGTGTATTCATATGGATTTTTTGATTCAAAATATTTTGACTATTTATATATTCATTTTTATTTATGTATGTATTTATCATTATTTTTATTATTATTTATTTTTCATTATTATTAGGTTTAAGTTGATTATTATTATTATTATTATTTTTTATTTTTTATTTTTTATTTATATATATATATATGTACTTATTTATTATTTTTTATTTTAATTTTTATTTTTATACCTATTTCTGCTTCTAATATATATTTATATGTAATTATGTATATTGATAGATTCTCTCATGCATTTATTTATTTATTTATTTTTATTTTTTATTCTTTAATCCTCTTGTAATGTTTATTATTAATAAGAAAGTGGCGACATTTGATTTATCTATATTATTATTAAAATAGGTCTATATATGAAGTTTTTTATATTGATTAAAAAAAATTTTTTCTATATATATATAATTTTTTATAATGTGCGTTTTTTATATGACACCAATGGGGTTTAAAACGAGGTCTGGCTATTTGTACAACTATCCTGGTATCCAGGAAGCTAATAGTCTGAAAACGAGGCTTGGTTGAAAGCCAGCAATAACACAAACAGAGCTTTATCTACAAAATACAAAAAAAGCCGGACATACGTTATAAGTATACACCCAATAGGAGGAGCTATCAGAAGATAAAAAGCAAGGCTAGACGTAGCGTAAACTATCTGAGGAAGCCGCCGATTACTTGACAAGGCGGAGAAACGCGTCATCAGTTACGTCATCACGCACAGACGGATCACGGCCGGAGACCCAGAAACCGGAGCTGAGGAGTCCCAGAGAAGGCTGCATTATTTGGGAAGCGCTAGCAGCCGGGGACCCGCTCCTGGTAGCCGGAAGGGACTGTGCCACCAAGCTTTAAAAAAGCAAGTATATGCTTACTGCTAATGATCTGCACCGCGTGCATCCTTAACCCTTCTGCTACTAAACATACTAACCAAAGCTTCAGCCAAAAACAGCTGATTACCTGCTATACTACTAACTGTAATTGCACGAGTTCTGAGGAGCAGGAAGTTGTTGCCTGTATCAAGTTTTACTATATTTACTAACCCAGTTCCGATTGCACTAAAGGACTGTGAGAACGGACTTTTTTTGCTCAAGTGTGGAGAATCACTTGAAATTAATTAACCATTGGGTGTCAGAAGGAGAGTGATATGAAATAAATTTTTTACCTAACACCGGCCGGTGATATTGTGTCATATATGACCAGAATTTTTATATGAAGTTTAAGGTGTTGTATAAATAAAATTTATTTTATGTTTTAAATATAGTCCCGCAGCGCTGTCTATTTTGTCTTTCTCTTTGTCTTCCAAGTGTAGACAGAAATACATGTAATGCTGGGTACACACCAGAACGATGCAGACCGTCAGCAGGTCGTACGACCCGCATACAGTCTGATTCCGATCCGATCGCGACCTGTACCCAGTTGAATGGTCGTTTTCTGATCCTACCTCCTGCAGGTAGGTTCTGAAAAACGACCAAACGACCCTCGGTGCTGCGCATCAGATCGGAATCGGATCGGAGATGGCCCAAAACATGCCCAATTTACATCCAATCGGTCGAGATAGTATCAAAATAGATCTGGTGTGTACCCTACATAAGTCAGCCTGCAGCGGATTTTATCTCAACCTAGACAATAGGAAGGCTTGTAATCACCACTGACGAGCTTACCTACAGCGCACTTACCTGCACAAAGGTATTACTCTCTTCCTGCTCGCTGCCATCTGGAGAATCCTCCGAAGCAGGTCTGGGGTCGTCAGGCCTCTGGAAAGTGCACATGTACATGCTTGAATTACTTTCAGGCAACAACTGTGAGAACTCCCATCTCGGACTGTGATCGTGCATCTTTATTAGCAGTATAATAATATAATAACTGCAATCAGAAATTCCATATAAATCAGGTCTTTAACCAACGGAAGGTCACCCCTTGTCAATGCACTGACCTGCGTGGGAAAAGGTACTTGGATACGTCCTTCTAAAATGTTATCAGTTGTAATCTCCACAGAGCGTGTGAGCTGCAGGTCCTGTAATACTAGGTGATATGGGACTTGTGGGAACATGTCTAGAACTTGTCGGGCCTGTGGACACAATACAGATCGTCAGATGTTGGCAGCGCACGGAGGAGATTTACTGACGTCTCAGGTTCTAGGCCGCACGTTCAGCATGTAGCCGGTTATACTATGACTTCCCAACCACTTACAGCTTCCTCGTTAGGTCGACACTATTAAGGTCCACTTAAAGTCGACAGGGCTTAGGCCGACACAGGAAAATGTCAACATGTCTAATGTCGACATGATCAAAAGGTTGACACAAGCATTAAGTCGACAACGGGAAGGTTGACATGAGTTTGTCACCTTATTTGAGTTGACATGCGGTATTTCAGGTTCTACCATCCGCTAGGGCGTGTAGGGAGATAGAATAGTGTGCCGAGCATGGCGGGGCATCGTGCCCGAAGCATGGCGAGCTATGAGGGGGGACGCAGTGCACCGATACGGTGTGCATGTCAACCATGTTGACATTCGGAACCCCCCCCAAAAAAAAGAGTGAAAAACACATGTCGACCCTGTCGACCTCCCCATTGTCGACCTAATGCTTGCGTCAACCTTTGGACCCTGTCAAATTTAGACATGTGGACCTTTTTTTATGTGTTGACCTTCTGTGGTCCAATGACCCATACCCACTTGCAGTGCACAAGTCTGTAACATAAGATACATGGGAGCTATGTCCTCCATGGTCATCATTAAATGCCTCAACCATGTAAGGGCTGTTTCACACGCTCCGGCTCCTGCCGGGCGGCGAAACCCAAGAAGCCGTGCCGCACTCAGAAGTTTTCAATGGTGGGGATGGTCACAGCCCAGTGGTGGGATCCGGCTGCAACCGGGCGGCCGAGCCTACTGTGTGCGGCATGGTTTTTGGCCTTGTGGGGTTTCGCCGGAGCGTGTGAAATAGCCCTAACATGATCAGCAACACGCAGAGTCACAAATACTATTCCAGGGCTATTTCATACAGGCCGTTTCTCCCGGACGGCCTGAAGCCACGCCGGGATTCTAATTCACAGTGAGAGCTTACGGGTCCTTTCACACAGGCCGTCCGCCGGATCTATCCACTGAAAAGGCCGGCTGCCCATCCGGCTACACTACGGTGCATGTAAAAGGCAAGAAAACATACTAAGGTTGCCCGGCTTTTTGTCGCCATGTCAAAACCGGAGTGTGTGAAATAAGGATATATATATATATATATATATATATATATATATATATATATATATATATATATATATATATATATATATATATTATAAAGAGCTACTTCTATGGACAATTGTGACTGTATATGTATATATGTAAGCTAGTTTATTTAATGATGGGTGGACATAGTGATGTACAAAGTGTACAGAAGGCTTATAGCCCCTTTTTTTAAGGTCAGAGATCCCTCCCTGAAACATGTGACACCACCTGTCATTCAACAAACAGCTGGGATGTAATAATGCCTGTGCGGATGGCCGCCTAGCGAGCTGTCCTGTCTGAGAGGAAGAGATAAGACTGTAGCAGTGGTGTATTTACCATGGCATTCAGCTGCGAGTTACTGGCTTGTGCAATTCCTAGCAGGTTTGTTGTATGCATCACTTCCACTGAGAAACTTGGCAGCCAACTGGCAAACCTGGAACCTATAAGAAAAGCCGCACACTAATGAGATCTGCATTCAGAGAACATTCACTACCCTCCCCCACACACTTACTACACATACACACAAGCTAGGTCATCCTCGTAAAGATGTACGCCGTCACCTGGAGGCTAGCGGTATGGTTCTTACCATCAAAATGGAAAAAGTGATTGTGGTGATTGAGCCGGGGTCGTCCCTCTGTCACGGTTAGCGGGATAATATTCTGCTCAATGTTCTCTCTTTGTTGCTCCCCACGAGGCCTGATGCCATCTGCCATATTGAGAGACATTCTGCAGGTTGGACAGGACGTGTCTTGCTCCAACCAAGAGCGGAGGCACGAGCTGAGGAGAGGGCGAAGGACAACAGTATAATGGTCAACATTAAATGTAGATCTCAGAAGTCCATATACAGATATGTCCTCATACGTCTTTGCTGCAGACCAGCCGCTCTTGGCGCACCACAGGAGTCTCCCCCCCCCCCCCAAAAAAAAATAACCCCGCATCTTAGTCACAACGCAATGCAGCTAGGATACACCAAGAGACCATGTTGATTAATGTGATAGAACAACACTTGTATATCTGTGAGCGGCTGACTCTTAGATGCACCCCATACATCAACAATCTATCTGCAACATCCTACATATGGTCAATGATTGTGTCCAACGACTGGCAAATTCCAAACATGTTGGAATTCCTCAATTTGCCGATTCTGACCCCCCAAAAAAAGACTGGATTCCGCAAGTTAGGGGATTTAAAACATCTTGGAATCTGGGATTATAAAGTCATGAATCAAACTGGCCAACATCCAATCGGATGATTGATTATATGGGTAATTTATGGCTCAAAGTACTCCGAGGCCAACTTCAAAAATATTTTTTCAGCCATCTCTTACTATATTACAATAATAAAGGAAAACGTATTGGTCTTTTTATGAACATTTCCCTTTTTACAACAGTGTATTGAAGCATGTATTGGTAAACTCACACTGCTTTCCCATCCGTATGCCAGGTCGGACCTGGGATCTCAATCCCGGGTTCGGTACTTTTACATTAAACCCGGGTTTCCCATTATACACAGGGCGACCCGGGTTTAACCCTTCTTATAACCCAGATTGAATTGCCAAGGTTGGTAGTCCCAGGTTATAAGTTTTGGTGCTTTCACATTCCACCTTGACCCGGCAACAACCTGGGGGGGGGGCTAGGCAAGGAAGGCCATCGTCATTTTGAGTTTGGCGCTGGCCATGTGCCTAATCAGGACTCGCAGGCTGGCAGCAAAATCAGGGGAAGATACCTTTGATTGGCTGCCGGTCTGTCAGCTAGTGCTAAATTAAAGATGTCGCCAAGGAGCAGGGCCGGTAGGGTATGCAGCTTTAGCACCAAACTGAGGAGGGTGCCACCGCCATCTGTTGTGAGGTAGTGCGCAGTAGTGGAACAGGGGTTCTTGCTTTGAGGGGTAAGTAACAAAAAGTGGGGAACGAAGACCTCCAGATAGTAAAAAGGAAGGAAGAGCCACCCAACAACAAAGCCCTGGTGGATGAAAGAAAAGAAGTACACCACTGGTCTAGACAGACCAATGACCAAAGCAAGAAGCTGGGGAGTGCTCAGTGCCACAGCGGTGGAAAGGAGAAGAGATACACAAATCGTCATGGTCTCCCAGTGCTGTAGTAGGCAACTTCGGCTACCATCTCTTATCCAACACCCCCGCCTTCTCCAGACCATCAGGGATGTCGGGCACTAACCCTGTGGATACAGTCAGGTCTCAGGTCTGTGGTGCATGTTAGGAGTACAGAGAACCTGTGACAATTAACATTAGGCCCAGGTCACTGTATCATTATTTTAAAGTGGGGGCATGGCAATATTAGGAGGGCTTAGGCCTTGCTCCTTCCTAAGTAAAGCCTTCCCAATATTTTCATACTCTCACTTTAAAATGTCCACTTTGACCACTGGCTTAGATAACTAAAATGTGCATATCTAACTATCAGGATACCAGCTTCAGTCAAGGCTTCTAGCTGTAATGCTCTACGCGGCATTCTAGAAAATGGGAGATATTTTCTGATTGGTTGCTATGGGAAACACCACCTCATCGGTTTTAAAAGCTTTACAATACCTACCCCATGGTGTACATTCCCAGCCAGCTCAACGAAAGTTGTACTGCACAACGTATTGAAAGGGAGAACAATTGCAAGAGACCTCATCCGAGGCATGGCGGCCTTGGGGTGGGTACACAAATGAATGACAGCCAATAATCGGGCCAAATTCCCTTCGCCCCAACCATGTGCAACTGCCAGTACATACCAGAAGAATTTAATTTAAAAGACAGAACGATCTTGGTTCCGTCCTTCATGAATATGCTACGGGCCACATGCAATATGTTACAGTTGGGCTGTGCATCAAGGTCAACCTGAAAATTTTGAATGCGACTCGCAGGACGTGCAACAGTGAGTACACATTAGGCATTTTCCCAATTAGCCTTTCCAATACAGCAAATCACGCCGATAGGACTCTACTGTATTCCCACCTTTACCCACAAGGACTCCCTAGGAATGAAAAACCCCTTAGGTTATAATCTCCTATATATTTGGCTACATCTGTCACTCAAAGTGGGTGTCTGTGTCTATAACGCTCTGTTCCTGGACTTTCCTCTTAATGTGTGATTGCCTTCATCTGTGCTGAACACCTTTCTGAGAAATTAACCTGTTTAAAACAGGTGATGGCAATCATACATTAAGGGGAAGTCTAGAAACAGAGCATTGTGTCCCTCCTGGAGAGGGTCATGTTGGGAGGTATGTGACAGAGAACCAGCCCAGTGAGCCCACAGACAGTGCCAGACACCCACTGCCTTCCCATGTTGCCCAGCACTGCTACTCCCTAGCCACCAGGTGAGCGCCCCCCTCCCGCGATTTGCGGCAAACCCCCCCCCCCTCCCCGCGCGCCCCCCCCCTCCCGCGATTTGCGGCAAAAATACCCGCTCCCCCGCGACCCCCCCTACCGCGATTCGCAGCAAAAACACCCCCGCGACCCCCCCTCCCGCGATTCGCTGCAAAAAGAACCCCCCCACGACCCCTCCCGCAATTCGCGGCATAACCACCACCCCGCGACCCCCCCCCCCTCCCGCGAATCGCTGTAAACCCTCCCCCCTGACCCCCCCCCCCCGATTCGCGGAAAAAACACCCCCCCGCGACCTCCCTCCCGCAATTCGCGGCAAAAAGGACCCCCCCGCGACCCCCCCTTGCACGATTGGCGGCACCCCCCCTGCGACCCCCCTCCCGCGATTCGCGGCACACACCCCCCCCCCCCCCCCGCAATTCGCAGCAGCCCCAGGATTAAATGGCACATGCAAAACACTGACATGGCTATGAAAAAGGTTGACATGAGTTTTTGAAGATTTATTTTTAATTTTTTTAATTTTTTCATATTCATTGTCATGTGTCGACATGGACACCAATGAAGTGGCACACTTATGTCAACATTTACATGTGTTGACCTTTCTGTGTTGATTTTTTCTTGTGGCGATTCGCGTCACACCCCCCGCAACCCCCCCTCCCGCGATTCGCGGCACCCCCCGTGACCCCCCACCTCCCGCAAATCGCGGCAACCCCCCACCGGAACCCCGCCCTCCCGCGATTCGCGGCACCCACCCCCGCGACCCCCCCTCCCGCAATTCGCGGCACCCCCCCGTGATTCGCGGCAGCTCCAGAATTAAATTGCACATGGAAAACACTGACATGGCTATGGTCGACAATGAAAAAGGTTGACATGAGTTTTTGAAGTTTTTTTGTCATTTTTTGAATATTTTCATATTCATTCTCATGTCTCGACATGGACACCAATGAAGTGCCACACTTATGTCAACATTTACATGTGTTGACCTTTCTGTGTTGATTTTTTTCTTGTGGCGTTTCGCGTCACACCCCCCGCAACCCCCCCTCCGGCGATTCGCGGCACCCCGGCACCCCCCCGCGACCCCCCCCCTCCCGCAATTCGCGGCAACCCCCCACCGGAACCCCCATGAACCCCGCTCTCCCGCGATTCGCGGCAGCCCCAGGATTAAATGGCACATGCAAAACACTGGCACGGCTATGGTCGACAATGAAAAAGGTTGACATGAGTTTTTGAAGATTTATTTCATTTTTTGAATGTTTTCATATTCATTGTCATGTGTCAACATGGACACCAATGAAGTGGCACAGTTATGTCAACATTTACATGTGTTGACCTTTCTGTGTTGAGTTTTTCTTGAGGCGATTCGCGTCCCACCCCCCCGCAAACCCCCCTCCCACGATTCGCGGCACCCCCCGTGACCCCCCACCTCCCGCAATTCGCGGCAACCCCCCACCGGAACCCCTGTGAACCCCGCCCTCCCGCGATTCGCGGCACCCAACCCCGCGACCCCCCCTCCCGCAATTCGCGGCACCCCCCGTGATTCGCGGCAGCTCCAGAATTAAATTGCACATGGAAAACACTGACATGGCTATGGTCGACAATGAAAAAGGTTGACATGAGTTTTTGAAGGTTTTTTTTTTCATTTTTTGAATGTTTTCATATTCATTCTCATGTGTCGACATGGACACCAATGAAGTGCCACACTTATGTCAACATTTACATGTGTTGACCTTTCTGTGTTGATTTTTTCTTGTGGCGATTCGCGTCACACCCCCCCGCAACCCCCACTCCCGCGATTCACGGCACACACACAACCCCCCGCGATTCTGGGCACCCCACCCCGTGACCCCCCCTCCCGTGATTCACGGCACATCCCCCGCGACCCCCCCTACCATGATTCGCCGCAACCCCCACCCCCGTAACCCCCCTCCCGCGATTTGCGGCAACCCACCCCGCGACCCACCTCTCGCGATTCTCTGCAATCCCTCCCCTCCCGCGATTCGCAGCATCCACCCCCCCACAACCCCCCCCCCTCCTGCAATTCGCGGCACCCCCCGCGACCCCCCCTCCTGCAATTCGCGGCACCCTCCGCGACCCCCCCTCCCGCGATTCGCGGACACCTAAGTTGCAATACAGGGCATCTTTCATACAATTCTAACCATATTTCTCATATACAAACGTTCACAAATTAAGGGGGCGCAGCCCCTTACGACGGTGTGAAGAGCGCCCGTAGGGCGCGATGAATCACCTAGTTTATTAAGAACTGAATTCCTTAGGCTCCTGTTAGATGTTTATTGTGTTATTTTAATGATAAAAATCTAGGCCTAATTCACACAAGAATTACACATGAAGCCACACAGATGATAAGACCTACTTGTGGAACAGGTGCCCGCAGGGCAGCTTACGTGCGGCCTGCATAGAATCCCAGCAAATGGCGCAGTCGTCATTATTCGCTTCCAGTTCCTCAGGAGTGGCAACAGCAAAGCTAGTAAAGGGAAAATAACGTTACCAGGCCCCCAGCGGTGCACACCAGCATGGGAAGAACACAGCGGCACAAGCAAGATTCGGGTGAGTAATTATTCTGGATCGGTGTATATAGTGCCTGAATCGGACCCGTTAGCAAGGCTGCAATGTTTGCAGACATGAACATTGCTGCGCTGCAGGTGGGGCAGAAGTAAGATGTGCAGAGAGAGGTACATTTGGGGGGGGGGGGGGTATTTTGTTTTTGTGCAGGGTAAATACTGGCTGCATTATACTTACACTGCAATTTAAATTTATGTTTGAACACACCCCACCCAAATCTAACTCTCTCTGCACCTGTTACATCTGCCCTACATGCAGTGCAGCATGGGTTTGTCCATCTGCGAAAATTGCAGCCTGAATCAGGCCCATGGTACAAGCACTATTTCGAAACCATATTTACATACACACATTGGAATAATGTATTCTGTTGGATAAGACGATGCTTATTTTAATGCAGCCAGCATCCCGGGCAGCATGGGCGGTAAAATGGTTAGCATTACTGCACACAGCACTGAGGTCATGGGTTCAATTCCCACTAAACTGTGCAGAGTTTGTATATTCTCCCCGTGCTTGCGTGGGTTTCCTCCGGGTGCTCCGGTTTCCTCCCACAATCCAAAAACATACTGGTAGCTCAATTGTCTCCCAACAAAATTAACCCAAGAATGTCTGTGTGTGCGTGTACATGTGGTAGGGAATATAGATTGTAAGCTCCACTGGGGCAGGGACTGATGTGAATGTTCAAATATTCTCTGTACAGCGCTGCGGAATATGTGTGCGCTATATAAGAAACTGGTAATAATAAATCACCACAACAGGCTGCAAGATTTGTATGAATATTGGGACAGCTATCACCATTCTGTGTAGGAGACAGGGGAACATCACAACTGGAACTGATTAGGATATATTTTGTATAGCTAAAAATTATGTGTACAGATGGAGCGGGTCTTATTGTTGCTGGCGAATCACCAGCAACACGGCGCTCCATCTGACTGAGACGCGTATGCGTCCCTCACACACGCGCGTCTCAGTATCCGGGCAGCGAGGCGGACGCAATCCTGTCCGCCTCCCGCTTCAGGGGGCTGCGGGGACCCGGTGTAGACACCGGGCGACCGCCGGCAGCACCGTCGGAAGGGGACGCGCGTGCACCTCGTGCGCGCGCATCCCCTTCCGGCATACAGATGGCGCGGGACAGGGGATGGCGGCTGGCATCGCCATCCCCTGGATAGATAAGTCCCGCTCCATCTGTATATAAAATATATTTACTTCTATAGCACTAGAATATTCAGTCACTTTGTAATGTATGAACACAGCAGAACCACTCACTGAGCCTCCATGTTCCCGACGACCCGCAAATAATTCTTGTGACGTCGGAGTCTGCGCTGTAGTTCGTGGAAAAGGTGGCGGAGCTGCATGAAAATCACCAGACTTGCCATTGACAACCAAATATTCCCAAATAACTGAAATAGGGAAGAGAGAACAGGCGATGAGAGCAAGGTCCACAGATTCCTGATCAACACAGGTTTTATTTTAGGGAACGAGCATTAAATGTTGGGCAGTGAGCCACAAACCAGTGTGGGCGAGTGAGTGACCGCACAGACATGGATGCTACAGAGTCTTACAACCTCATTAAGGAGAAGCCTTCTCCAACAGGAACGTCTTTTGTTCCTTTAAATATAAAAACCATAACGATTTGCTGCCACAAATTGACGCAGCGCCATGGGACCTTATTCTGGTCCGCACGCAACGCTGCGAATTTCGTGTGGACCAAACGCCGCCCGCCACCTGCAGTGCCAGCCACCCCTCCTCGCACGGGCCGATCCCTCGCACGGCCGGCACTCGCAGATCAGAGACACCTCTATGGAGTCTCTGATCTGCGGGTGCCCTGTGTGGAAAGCAGGCGGGCAGCTGATGCCAGCTGCCCGCCCCCCCCCCCCCCCCCCCCACTGGGCGTTCCCATGGGCTATGCCCCCCGCCACCGCCCCACTGCTAGGTGCGAGCGGGACGGCGAACATGTAGTTAGCCGCACCCGCTTCCACCCTCCCGAGTCTGCACATGCGCAGACGCAATGCATCAGTCCCCCGTGCGAACATGTGGGGGACCGAATGAATTAGAATAAGGTCCATAGAGTGGGAAGCATAGTACAAAAACATAACTGTAGGTCAGGCATGGCCAAACTGTGGCCCTCCAGCTGTGGTGAAACTACACATCCCAGCATGCCGCGCCATAGGTTTAGCATTCCCCAATAGCAACACTGTGGCAAGGCATGATGGGACTTGTAGTTTCACCCACAGCTGGAGGGCCACAGTTTGGACATGCCTGCTGTACAGAGTATAGGAGACGAGAACTATACTGACCAGCATGTGAATATGATGCATCAGATCCATAGACAGATGACCAAGTTCCATCACAAAGTCTGTGTAATATACGTACGTCCCTTTACCTTCCCACGTTCCTTCGTGATTTAGGTCCCAAAGGTGAATCACATAACTACAAAAGCAAACAGAATAATATTGTGTATAAGCCGATGAATTTGCTGCATTTGACAAGGACATCGGACATCTGTGACTGCCAATAACCAACGGTAACGAAGAACACGCCAAGTAAGTGAAGTGCTGCCCTCGTGATACACAGTACAGGTGTTCTGCAGAACGGTCTGTATTCAACAACGTGCAATGTAAGCAGCAGAAACAAACATTAATAACATACTTAATACTATGGGCAGTACTCAATGAGGCCAATTCGCCCTGTTTCACGGCAAATTTGTGCTATTTTCACGTTGGAAGGTGATTTTTTGTGTCAGAAAGTAAATCACCCTATTCAACGTGCACTTTTCGCCATCTGCGAACAGTGAATGATGGACAATTCGCCGTCTGATAGTCTCCGCAATTTGCTGTGGTTTTTCAATGTGATTCGCCGTGAGTGTATTCGGAGATGGCAAATTGCTTTCTAAGTGATTTTTGCCGTGTGTCACCGTGTAGCAATCACCATCTTTTCATGGTGAAGTGGAATGTGAACTTTTAAAATAAAGGTTTTTAAAAAGAATTTGGTGTAAAAAAAAAATCAGGAATTTTATTCTGAGAAGGGGCATGCTATTTTTATTCATTTGCTTACAGCACATGAATATATATTTAATTAAAATATTTTTTATTTACTCATAACAGCCAGCAGGGGGCCGGGAGCCGCTCATTACATATTCATATATTCACTGCTCCCGATCATTACATATGCACGATCGGGAGCAGTGTTAGCGGCTCCTATCCGGTCCCCTGCTAGCTCTCCTGGGGGGCATTTTGTGCTGCCTGGGTCCCGGGGAGCCCTCCTCCCCCCACATACATTCTGGGGCAGGCAGGAAGGCTTCCATCTCCCTGCGGCGGAGAATCGCCGTCAGGGACAGCGAGCCCCTGCGGCTGAATAGTGTGACAGCGAGGGATGGCAGTGAAGGCTCCAGCCCTCCGGAACAAGGCGTTCTAAACAGGATTCGCTGCACAGGCCGATAAATGTCATTGAATACTGCCCTATGGTAAATCCAGAACAAGATAGATTATGACATGTGTGGCTCCCTCATAAGAATGTGGCGGTAGGGCACATGTATGGTTGTCGTAGAGACAAGAGAACACACAGTGAACACCCCCAGTTGTGCTTACTGTAAAGCACAAGAGGGTTCTGGCACTATAAGGTCTCCCTCCAGCATTTACGGATCATGGACCATGCCAGCAGGAAAATGTATATTACCAAACGGTGTAGAGATGAATATGTAATAAAGCCTAACTATACCCAATGTGGCTGCCACTGAGTATGTGATTGCTCCAATTAATCATGTTCACGGGTATTTTTGCCCAGCAAATAAATGATTGTAGACCATGAGGATCCCCATAGTTTATTCAGTGGTGTCAAACTCATGGCCCTCCAGTTGTTGCGGAACTATATGTCCCAGAATGCCCTGCCACAGATTTTATATAATGGATTGCTAAAACTGTGGCAGGGCATGCTGGGACGTGTAGTTCCACAACAGCTGGAGGGCCATGAGTTTGACAGCACTGTTAGATATTCAACTGTCTCCCATCCACTAGTCAGATTTGGTCTGTTGACATCAGATTCAGATGGATCTGACGAAAAAAAGGGCAAATCTGAGCTCCCTCAGGTCATATGTGCGGCTGAGTATCAGATCCATCTGGTGCTGCACCCAAGAGCCATGTGATCCGAGGCTGTCAGGGGTTACATAGAATGGATCAGATTTATCTGAAGTGAAGAGAGTGAAAAATGAGCCCAGGGACAGATCAGATTCCTGGGATTCCAGCTTCAGGTATGTCTGCAGAGTGGATGGAGGGCTTAAGCGCCCCGTTACATTAGTTCTAGACTTGTTCTACTGGCAAGATGGCCCGACTTCCACTGAGCTCACCCGACAGCTCCCGGGGGAGCTTGATAAGATTTGGCAGTTGATGTGCCATTTTTTACATGTGATAAATCGGATGCGATTGGATTGGATGGGAGTGGGGACCGGTCCGGGAGAGCGGCAGGAGCAGGCTGAGAGCGGGGACCGGTCCGGGGGAGCGGCAGGAGATGTAGCGGTAGGCAGGGCCTGCAGATGCAAAGCAGAGACCGGGGGCGCGGCGAGAAAATAGAAAGAAATACTATTCAAAAGTCCAGGCGGCCGCTGATTGACTGAGCTTTAAGCCAATCAGCGGTCACCCAGTCTTTTGAATAGGATGGTTTCTATTCTCCCACGGCTACCGCTAACCTGGACTCTGCTCTCCGGTCCCCGCGGCGAGCGGGAGAATAGAAACCATCCTATTCAAAAGACTGGGCGGCCGCTGATTGGCTGAGAGCTCAGTCAATCAGTGGCCGCCCGGTCTTTTGAACAGGATTTCTTTCTATTCTCCCGCTGCGCCCCTGGTCTCTGCTTTGCATCTGCGGGCCCCGCCTGCCGATTACATATCCTGCCACTTCCCCGGACCGGTCCCTGCTCCTGCCGCTCCCTCGGACCAGTCCCTGCTCCCAGCCTGCCGCTGCCGCTCCCCCGGACCCTGCTCTCCAATCCCCGCCTGCCTCTACAACTGACCCTGCCCGCTAGCTCTCCTGCAGCTCCCCCCAGGCGGCTGCACATGATTTATCTTATGCGCAGACCGTCCGACATTCGGATCTGATCCGATGTGCATGGGACTGCACATTAGATCAGATCGGATGTCATACCCTACGCAATTTGGGCAATTTCACCCAATTTCTCTGCCCAATCCTCCAGAATCGGGTGAAATCGGGCCCAAATCGCAGAGTGTATGGGGGCTTTTAGAGATCAACGTTCTGGGGAAAATAGAATTAGCCACAGGGTTTGCCGAGCGGAGAAAAGCACCATGTTTCACACCCCGCTAATTTGATTCCCAGCTGTAAGTGGAAAGGACTTTAACTTGAGAATTGATCCGATTGCATTGTACTGGTTGTAAGATCTGGTTATCTGAACAGTGAATCATAATGGGCTCACGTGCCCCATATACAGGGACCAAACCCCACAGATCTGGCCAACCTGTGTCTCTTCAACTGTTGTGAAACTACACATCCCAGCATGCCTTGCCAGTTTTAGCATTTCCTAACAGCAAAACTGTGGCATAGATACTGCTGACCCCCTCCGCTCACTAGATCTGAAAGCTGCAGCCAATGTACAGCTGGACCTAATGTCTTTTTTGTGCAATTGTCTGAGGGCTATTACTAATAAAAATCAATTATTTTATGTGACAGCCCATGAGACAGAATACTATCACAGTGGACTTTACCATTTGACTGCCTGAGGTGGTACCTAGGTTTAGTCTCCTGTCGTTTAGCTTATCTAAAGGCCCATACACACTGGGAGATTTTGAAGTGAAAGCAGATCAGATTTACCGTTTGAGCTGTGTGTATGGGCAGGCGATGAGTGGTGACCGCAGTTTATCTGCTGGTATTACCTGCGGACTGAACAAAGTTTTGTAGGTCCCATAACTCCCACTTCCTCAGTGTGCGTTCATTTGAAGACTGTAGTTTTATTATTATTATAAGATCAGGTCTATTATGTAGGGTACACACCAGAACGATTTGGTCTCAATTCACCAGATTTCGATACAATCGTGACCGATTGTATGTAAATTGGGTATGTTTTGGGCCATTTCTGATCCAATTCCGATGCGCAGCAGGTAGGATTTGAAAACGACCCCTTCCACTGGGTACAGATCGGGATCGGATCATTTGCAGATCGTGAGCTTCAACAGATTGTGAGATTGTCTTACGATCTGCATTGTTCTAGTGTGTAGCTAGCATTACTGTAGACCTCTGATCAGCTGTACTGGGGCTTATAAGATACCTCGGCAAAGATTCACTCAATATAAGGTCAGGAACCTCCTCTACTTACCGCAACACAACATGAGCCGTCCTTGTTGTCACCAACAGGCACTACAAGAAGATAAAAAACACGTAGGTGTTATTTATTTATTTATTTATTAACAGTTTCTTATATAGCGCACACAAATTCCGCAGCGCTTTACAGAGCATAGTTATTAGCAAAAACACATAACAAATTACAGCACAAGACCATTTAGGACAAGTACATGGTTAATATGGATAGTTGCATCAGGGGACAGGACACTGAAGCAATCATCAGGGTGGCAGTGGTTTATATATTCTAAGAAAGGCACATGAGGAGAGAGGGCCCTGCTCGTGAGAGCTTACATTCTAAAGACAAGAGCAAAGTTAACTAATGCTGCTTTCACACCACATAAAACTGCATTGGCCCGGTAATTTAAAACATTTTTACAAATGGGTCAGACAGCCTTAACCCCTTTCACACCGCATATCTTAAACTGTATATTACCCGTTTAAGTGCAGTCTGAAAGGGGTATTACCGTTTCAATGCCGTTTTGTCCCACCACATTACACAGGGACACTGAAACGGGTAGGACCCTACTTTTTAACCATTTTGAATTACCGGTTTTATTAAACCGGTAAATTCAAAACAGACCTTTCACATCGCACATATGACCGTTTTGAATCTGTAAAAAAACCATAATTTTACCCGGTAAAAAGTGCGGTCTGAAAGGGTATAAATCTGTTCTCCGGTGCTGTATAAATCAGATGGTTTTCTGGGCAAGTCCTAGAACCTGTACCTTCTCAGATCTTATAAGGGGTAGTACCATACGGGCACAAGCTATTTGATGGTTTAAGCTGACCAATGTGCCTTACACAAACATGACATTAATATACATTTGCCACCTCTTACTACTTTTCTTCTCCCGAGTCACAAATACAAGCTTACATGTCACTAACCTCGTTAGTATGCACATAATAAAAGCTATCTGTGTTGGATCCATGCCAGAGAAGCCAGTCATGTCCTCATCGCATAAACCCTCTCTCACCTCAGGGGAACTCCTCAGCCAATCACCGCTGAAGGAGTGTGCCACCTGGCTCTGTGAATGGGCAATGTGAACCACATAATAATTCACAGCGGGCACTGCTAAGGATATTGAGCTTTTTTTTAAAGGATATCACTGAGAAGGGTAGGGGGTATGAGGCTTCAGGCTGCAAACACACCCAAAAGATCGATCTTGCAAAAGCTGTTGCCTGACTCAGAGAGCCGATGCGATAGACATTTACCCATCGGCCCTCAAGACATAAGCCCGCCGCGTGATAATTCCTTCCTCGTAGCGCAGTTTTCCGCTTTCCTTTTTTCTACACCTACATACCATACTGGTGTAGTGTGTTAATGCCAGTGTGCTTTGAATAGGTTTTTATTGTGTAGGCTAGAATGGCTACGGAGAACTAAAACCGTTGTGCGCGACGTTATGTGTGTGCATCCCGGCTGTAACATTTATAGTCCACGGGTACAAATCGGTGTCATTTCTTTCCCCGTATGGTCAGTACGGTTGTGTCTCAAATGGCCCATAATGCCAAGTCCTGCGGGGCATCATATATCACCTATGGTAAATAAGCCAATCATATTGGTTTAATGGGCTTCCTTATCACTAAATTATCATAGCGCAATAAAACCAGGTTTATTAAGCAAACGTGAGATCCCTGGCAGGACTAACCGGCCTGCGCGTGGGCAATATATTGTGATTACACACATGGCCGTTTATGATACTATTAAACACACCGTGCCGGAATATGATCATTGGCCTGACCTGCTCCCGCACACAGAGAATGCGGGTGCTCTGACCAATAGCATGGCGAGTACAGCGCATCAATGTACAGTGCACGTATATATACAGCATACATAGCAACACAATGCGGGTGCTCTGACCAATAGCATGGCGAGTACAGCGCATCAATGTACAGTGCACGTATATATACAGCATACATAGCAACACAATGCGGGTGCTCTGACCAATAGCATGGCGAGTACAGCGCATCAATGTACAGTGCACGTATATATACAGCATGCATAGCAACACAATGCGGGTGCTCTGACCAATAGCATGGCGAGTACAGCGCATCACTGTACAGTGCACGTATATATACAGCATGCATAGCAACACAATGCGGGTGCTCTGACCAATAGCATGGCGAGTACAGCGCATCAATGTACAGTGCACGTATATATACAGCATGCATAGCAACACAATGCGGGTGCTCTGACCAATAACATGGCGAGTACAGCGCATCAATGCACAGTGCACGTATATATACAGCATGCATAGCAACACAATGCGGGTGCTCTGACCAATAGCATGGCGAGTACAGCACATCAATGCACAGTGCACGTATATATACAGCATGCATAGCAACACAATGCGGGTGCTCTGACCAATAACATGGCGAGTACAGCGCATCAATGTACAGCGCACGTATATATACAGCATACATAGCAACACAATGCGGGTGCTCTGACCAATAGCATGGCGAGTACAGCGCATCAATGCACAGTGCACGTATATATACAGCATGCATAGCAACACAATGCGGGTGCTCTGACCAATAGCATGGCGAGTACAGCACATCAATGTACAGTGCACGTATATATACAGCATACATAGCAGCACAATGCGGGTGCTCTGACCAATAGCATGGCGAGTACAGCGCATCAATGTACAGTGCACGTATATATATAGCATACATAGCAGCACAATGCGGGTGCTCTGACCAATAGCAGGGCGAGTACAGCGCATCAATGCACAGTGCACGTATATATACAGCATGCATAGCAACACAATGCGGGTGCTCTGACCAATAGCATGGCGAGTACAGCGCACGTATATATACAGCATACATAGCAGCACAATGCGGGTGCTCTGACCAATAGCAGGGCGAGTACAGCGCATCAATGTACAGTGCACGTATATACACAGCATACATAGCAACACAATGCGGGTGCTCTGACCAATAGCAGGGCGAGTACAGCGCATCAATGCACAGTGCACGTATATATACAGCATGCATAGCAACACAATGCGGGTGCTCTGACCAATAGCATGGCGAGTACAGCGCACGTATATATACAGCATACATAGCAGCACAATGCGGGTGCTCTGACCAATAGCAGGGCGAGTACAGCGCATCAATGTACAGTGCACGTATATACACAGCATACATAGCAACACAATGCGGGTGCTCTGACCAATAGCATGGCGAGTACAGCGCATCACTGTACAGTGCACGTATATATACAGCATACATAGCAACACAATGCGGGTGCTCTGACCAATAGCATGGCGAGTACAGCGCACGTATATATACAGCATACATAGCAGCACAATGCGGGTGCTCTGACCAATAGCATGGCGAGTACAGCGCATCAATGTACAGTGCACGTATATACACAGCATACATAGCAACACAATGCGGGTGCTCTGACCAATAGCATGGCGAGTACAGCGCACGTATATATACAGCATACATAGCAGCACAATGCGGGTGCTCTGACCAATAGCATGGCGAGTACAGCGCATCAATGTACAGTGCACGTATATACACAGCATACATAGCAACACAATGCGGGTGCTCTGACCAATAGCATGGCGAGTACAGCGCACGTATATATACAGCATACATAGCAGCACAATGCGGGTGCTCTGACCAATAGCATGGCGAGTACAGCGCATCAATGTACAGTGCACGTATATACACAGCATACATAGCAACACAATGCGGGTGCTCTGACCAATAGCATGGCGAGTACAGCGCACGTATATATACAGCATACATAGCAGCACAATGCGGGTGCTCTGACCAATAGCATGGCGAGTACAGCGCATCAATGTACAGTGCACGTATATACACAGCATACATAGCAACACAATGCGGGTGCTCTGACCAATAGCATGGCGAGTACAGCGCACGTATATATACAGCATACATAGCAGCACAATGCGGGTGCTCTGACCAATAGCATGGCGAGTACAGCGCATCAATGTACAGTGCACGTATATACACAGCATACATAGCAACACAATGCGGGTGCTCTGACCAATAGCATGGCGAGTACAGCGCACGTATATATACAGCATACATAGCAGCACAATGCGGGTGCTCTGACCAATAGCATGGCGAGTACAGCGCATCAATGTACAGTGCACGTATATACACAGCATACATAGCAACACAATGCGGGTGCTCTGACCAATAGCATGGCGAGTACAGCGCATCAATGTACAGTGCACGTATATACACAGCATACATAGCAACACAATGCGGGTGCTCTGACCAATAGCATGGCGAGTACAGCGCACGTATATATACAGCATACATAGCAGCACAATGCGGGTGCTCTGACCAATAGCATGGCGAGTACAGCGCATCAATGTACAGTGCACGTATATACACAGCATACATAGCAACACAATGCGGGTGCTCTGACCAATAGCATGGTGAGTACAGCGCACGTATATATACAGCATACATAGCAGCACAATGCGGGTGCTCTGACCAATAGCATGGCGAGTACAGCGCATCAATGTACAGTGCACGTATATACACAGCATACATAGCAACACAATGCGGGTGCTCTGACCAATAGCAGGGCGAGTACAGCGCATCAATGTACAGTGCACGTATATATACAGCATACATAGCAACACAATGCGGGTGCTCTGACCAATAGCAGGGCGAGTACAGCGCATCAATGCACAGTGCACGTATATATACAGCATACATAGCAGCACAATGCGGGTGCTCTGACCAATATCAGGGCGAGTACAGCGCATCAATGCACAGTGCACGTATATATACAGCATACATAGCAACACAATGCGGGTGCTCTGACCAATAGCATGGCGAGTACAGCGCACGTATATATACAGCATACATAGCAGCACAATGCGGGTGCTCTGACCAATAGCATGGCGAGTACAGCGCATCAATGTACAGTGCACGTATATACACAGCATACATAGCAACACAATGCGGGTGCTCTGACCAATAGCATGGCGAGTACAGCGCACGTATATATACAGCATACATAGCAGCACAATGCGGGTGCTCTGACCAATAGCATGGCGAGTACAGCGCACGTATATATACAGCATACATAGCAACACAATGCGGGTGCTCTGACCAATAGCAGGGCGAGTACAGCGCATCAATGTACAGTGCACGTATATATACAGCATACATAGCAACACAATGCGGGTGCTCTGACCAATAGCAGGGCGAGTACAGCGCATCAATGCACAGTGCACGTATATATACAGCATACATAGCAGCACAATGCGGGTGCTCTGACCAATAGCAGGGCGAGTACAGCGCATCAATGCACAGTGCACGTATATATACAGCATACATAGCAACACAATGCGGGTGCTCTGACCAATAGCATGGCGAGTACAGCGCACGTATATATACAGCATACATAGCAGCACAATGCGGGTGCTCTGACCAATAGCATGGCGAGTACAGCGCATCAATGTACAGTGCACGTATATACACAGCATACATAGCAACACAATGCGGGTGCTCTGACCAATAGCATGGCGAGTACAGCACATCAATGTACAGTGCACGTATATATACAGCATACATAGCAACACAATGCGGGTGCTCTGACCAATAGCAGGGCGAGTACAGCGCATCAATGTACAGTGCACGTATATATACAGCATACATAGCAACACAATGCGGGTGCTCTGACCAATAGCAGGGCGAGTACAGCGCATCAATGCACAGTGCACGTATATATACAGCATACATAGCAGCACAATGCGGGTGCTCTGACCAATAGCAGGGCGAGTACAGCGCATCAATGCACAGTGCACGTATATATACAGCATACATAGCAACACAATGCGGGTGCTCTGACCAATAGCATGGCGAGTACAGCGCACGTATATATACAGCATACATAGCAGCACAATGCGGGTGCTCTGACCAATAGCATGGCGAGTACAGCGCATCAATGTACAGTGCACGTATATACACAGCATACATAGCAACACAATGCGGGTGCTCTGACCAATAGCATGGCGAGTACAGCGCATCAATGTACAGTGCACGTATATATACAGCATACATAGCAACACAATGCGGGTGCTCTGACCAATAGCAGGGCGAGTACAGCGCATCAATGTACAGCGCACGTATATATACAGCATACATAGCAACACAATGCGGGTGCTCTGACCAATAGCATGGCGAGTACAGCGCATCAATGTACAGTGCACGTATATACACAGCATACATAGCAACACAATGCGGGTGCTCTGACCAATAGCATGGCGAGTACAGCGCACGTATATATACAGCATACATAGCAGCACAATGCGGGTGCTCTGACCAATAGCATGGCGAGTACAGCGCACGTATATATACAGCATACATAGCAGCACAATGCGGGTGCTCTGACCAATAGCATGGCGAGTACAGCGCATCAATGCACAGTGCACGTATATATACAGCATACATAGCAACACAATGCGGGTGCTCTGACCAATAGCATGGCGAGTACAGCGCACGTATATATACAGCATACATAGCAGCACAATGCGGGTGCTCTGACCAATAGCATGGCGAGTACAGCGCATCAATGCACAGTGCACGTATATATACAGCATACATAGCAACACAATGCGGGTGCTCTGACCAATAGCATGGCGAGTACAGCGCACGTATATATACAGCATACATAGCAGCACAATGCGGGTGCTCTGACCAATAGCAGGGCGAGTACAGCGCATCAATGCACAGTGCACGTATATATACAGCATGCATAGCAACACAATGCGGGTGCTCTGACCAATAGCATGGCGAGTACAGCGCACGTATATATACAGCATACATAGCAGCACAATGCGGGTGCTCTGACCAATAGCATGGCGAGTACAGCGCATCAATGTACAGTGCACGTATATACACAGCATACATAGCAACACAATGCGGGTGCTCTGACCAATAGCATGGCGAGTACAGCGCATCAATGTACAGCGCACGTATATATACAGCATGCATAGCAACACAATGCGGGTGCTCTGACCAATAACATGGCGAGTACAGCGCATCACTGTACAGCGCACATATATATACAGCATACATAGCAACACAATGCGGGTGCTCTGACCAATAGCAGGGCGAGTACAGCGCATCAATGCACAGTGCACGTATATATACAGCATGCATAGCAACACAATGCGGGGTACATTTACTAAAGCTTCTAAAAATGAGAAGAGGTGATGTTGCCCGTAGCAACCAATTAGTTTCTGTCTATAAATTTCTCTATTGCACCCTAAAAAAAGATAGGCAGAATCAGATTGGTTGCTATGGGTAACGTCACCTTTTCATATTAAGAAGCTTTAGTAAATGTATCCCTAGTACAGGCAATGCATTCTGGGATGTGATGTTCCAGGAACGCGCACCCACGTCGACAATGTCTAGGTCAGCCACTAATGGTCCGCAGTGACTAGGTAGACACCTGGAAATGGTCAACATATTATAGGTCGGCATTGACAGAAGGTCGACACAAATTAAGGGTGGCAGACTCTCAAAAGGCCAACATGAGTTTTTCAAAAACAATTCTGCCGACAGACTTGGTTCATACAAGTGGACATAGCGTGAGAAGATAACAGTGTGCCGACAGCAGCGAGCCGACACGGTACAGTGACACCAAAACAACATGAAGTGTCGATCATGCCCATCTTAAGCTTGTGTCGACCTTCTGGCAATGTCAACCTACGGTATGTCAACCATTTCCAGTTGTCGACCTAGTGACTGTCGATTAGAAACTGTCGACCCCCTCTACCGTAGCCAGTGTCCCGCAGCAGCGCAGTTCTGTGCCCCATCTACCCCACTTTATAGGTCAGTAACACACAAACGCTAATTATTCCCCACAGAGCGACATTATAGTGATCCAATGAATGAGCGGCACTAAATTGCGGTAACCCGGGAAACAGAACATTGATTGACGTTAACCCCTTCAGTGGTGTGTTTTTTTTTTTTTATGGATTGCTCCCCATTGGGCAAGTTTTTTTGGGGGAAGCGCTCCCTAACCCCCCCCCCCCCCCCCCCACACTATGTGTCCCGGCGCCGCTGAGCACTCCGTCACCTGCTGCCCTGCCCCGGGCAACCGGGCTGTGTGCGCCATGACGTTAGCAAGGTCACGCCGCACACAGCCGGGGGAAGGAGGCGGCGCCGGGCAGCAGGACCTGGGCAGTGGTACTCCCGAGAATTTCCTGGGTTTGCCAGTCTGCGTAGTGAGAAGATAGCGCTCAAAAGGTAGCTATGTCCCAAGGTGAATAAACCTTGTATGAATAATAACAATACAAAACCAGGTACAACTTATCACGTGTCACAGGTGAATTGTATATGATGAAATGTGTTGATGATTAATCTGGATCATCAACATATTTCACCATATACAGTTCATCTGTGACACGTGATAAGTTGTACCTGGTTTTGTATTGTTATTATTCATACAAGGTTTATTCACCTTGGGACATCGCTACCTTTGAGCGCTATCTTCTCAGATTCACTTTTCTTCTATCTGCACCATGTATTCAGTAGTTTAAGGTGTTTCTACCGTGTGGATCTGTTTATAGCTGCACGCTGGTTTTATTGTGCACTCACCAGTCGTATTCTTGTGCTTCGTACGTCTGCGTACTGGAGCATAACCCGGAATATTCTCGGGAGTACCAGGGAAGGGGTTAAAGGCGCGATTCAGAGTTGATTGCAAAAAGCTACATTTTTCGCTAATGGGTACAACCATGTGCACTGCAGGTAGTGCCGATGCCCCACCTGCAGTGCAACAGGATTGTGTCCATTAGTTTGCATTTGCGATCAAGTCTGAATCAGGGCCCTTAGGACGGATTAATAATTCAGTAAATCAGTGCAGACAGATTGTGAAGCTCCATTCTTTGCAAGGTCGGCTACCTCAATGTATGTGTCTAATAGAGATGACTACTAACCTCGGCTGCCATGAATGCCAGTGTGTGCATCCCATGTTCATATCCAGCGAACACACACAGTACGGCCAGCCCGCAGCACACCCCCAGCATGGTGAACAGGAGAACCAACACGCGGATGTGGCAGCTCATTGGGGTGGTGGGAGAGAAGGACAGCTGGGGACACAGGAAGTACAGGTTTGCTTAGAATACAATTATACAACATTAATGTACATGTTGGTTATAGTGGTAGCAATCATAAAATAGAAGTGTATATGGCTGAAAGACAGCACAGAAGACCGGAGGGAATGCGGCCACAGTACAGGTCCTGGTATACGTACATATTCAAATCGGTCTCTGCAGAGCTGCACCATGAGGAGGAGGAAGACCAGGCCAGCAAACCACAGAAACCACAGCACCACCTCTTCCACGTGCTGGACATTCAGGACGCCGAAAATGAAGATGAACTTGTAGAATATGAAGTTCCAAAACTTGTCCTTCAGATGCTAAGAATACAGGGAGAGCAAGCGGTGGTCATTAACAAACCATCTGAACAGATAACCACTTACAATCCAAACCAAAATCTAAAAAGGTAATAATAATAAAATAAAAAAATCCCTATATTTGTGTCCTTATATCGAGGTGATTAATACTTGCATCGCACAGATGTACCAATTATTGCATGCAGGGACAGAGCTTGCAATGCCACTACTCCTATTTTAGGAAAAAATACTCTGAGCAATGGTTGCACATGCGCCGCCGCTCCCCAACCCTGACCATACTCATCTACGCCAAGGATCGCTGACTGTAGCTCCGGGAGGACTGCCATCAGGGCTCCCTGAGGCTGTGACTTCTGCTGCCGCCAGTAGAGCTGACACTTTGCAGAATCACAGGAATAGCAGGGAGTCCCAATGACCCGCAGTTCTCACTGGAGCACCAATCACCATTATGGGAGCATTACAAGGCTCACTGTGGTTATTGTTTTAGTTAATACATTTGGCCAGATCGCATTTTCCATTAAAACTGAAATGAGTTCTGGTTTTTTTTGTTTTTTTTTATGCGCATTAAAGGGTTTGGAGCAATGTTTTATGAAAAACTGCACCAAAAGCCCTTTAATGCAGTTAGGTGATACTGGAGAATGTGATAGGGGTGTGGAAACATCGCTTTTCACATTATTTGAATAAAATATTGTTAATAAATCTGCCATTTTGATTTCACAAGCTTCAAAGCAATTACATTCTATAAACATCAATCTTTACACCCAATATTAGCACGGGGTCGCCTACCTGACCCTCTCCTTCAGGGAGATAATGCTGTTCTTGGACTTCCCTGGTAATGTATGATTGCCATCACCTGTGGGGAGCTAGGTAATAGATAAGAAAGGTGTTTCACCACAGGTGCTGGCAATCATACATTACCAGGGAAGTCCAGGAACAGAGCATGTTCTCCCTGAAGGAAAGGGGCAGGTAGGCAACCCTGGATTAGCACCAACCATCCAACCAAACATGAAGCTGTTGTATTACTTGTGTTTAGTTGGTTATTGAAGGTCAATAACCTTATTAAGCTAATAGACACAACTTGGAGTTAAACACAATGACAGAAGAATTGAGAAAACCGCAACCCAAGTTTTCCCCGTCAGAAAACAGATTGTGGGTCATTGTACTCACCTGTCTCTCGCTGACACGTAATGGACCAAACACCACATGCTGAATGAGTTTAGCAACAAGCATCAGCAAGCAGCAGACTGTATTCACCAGGACCTGCACAAGGACAAGAGAGAGACCATGGTCAACAGGACTAGAAACAGGACTAGAAACAAGACTCCACTGCAAATTATTCAGATTAAAGGACAACATTGAAAGATTCAATTACTGTCCACATTAGACACCAATCAACCATTAGTGTTCGACCATATGACCGTCTATCTTGAGTCATTCTATGATCAGCCCGGATTCCCACAATACAGGATGTGTGTTATAGACGGTGACGCATATTGTATAGCGCGTATGGGGCATTAGTTGTTCCCTGAGACTCTTTCCACCATATGCTGCCTCTAAGCCGCTCCAAGAATGCAGCGCACCAAATTTCTCTTATGCTTTACATAAGTATAAAGTTGAAGCTCAGAGCCGCAACTAGACATTTATGCCAGAACGTGAATTAGTCCCCTCCCCATTATTCCACTAGGGATGTAAGGCACATGACTTTGTGGGGGAGGGGCATGACAAAACTGATCCCAGAGAAACCAGGATTCAATCCCATCACCTGTTGCATTCCAGTTAACATACCCTGCTTATTGAGAAAGAGATTTCTATAGAAAGCTACTGTACTTATACTGTAACACATTATAAGCAGATCTACTGTATGTAGTGTGCAGCCACACAAGCAATATACCAGCCCATCTCCCTTCATACTCCCCCCCCCCAGCCCTCTACGGTCAGCCAATGACTGTCGCCTCTCCTCTACCCTAATAACGACTTCCCATGCTCGAGTTCAAGATATTTCCCATGCTGCACCCCTTCGGTGGAACATGCTGCCCTGCTCCATTAGACTCTTCCTGACCTTGCAAAGCTTCAAACAGGCACTGACATCCCCCCTATTCATCAAAGCGTAACCCTCTGCTGAGTAACCTAGTCCTGAGGCTGCTCCCCCAACCCCCGGCCTCACGCCTTGACCATATCTAATTTGCTTACCTCCTGCCATCAGGCCTCCTCCCACTGGCTTGCACCTCTTGTTATATATCTGTTCCTCTTTCCCACTAGATTGTAAGCTCTTCAGAGCAGGGCCCTCTTCCCTTTTGTCATAGCCCTCTTCTACTCACAATTCACTTACTGCTCTCTCTCCTATTCAGTGACCGTCTGTGCCCGCACACTCTCCTGCTGGTACATGTGCTCATCTCCTACCAATGGCCGCCTGCCCACAGTAGTATGCATACTTCTTCCTCGCTACATACATCTAATGCTGCCCATACACTTGTGAGATATTGTCTACAATCATTCGATTATGACCAATTCTGGCCGATAAAAATGCATACAATCATACGATTTAAGGGACTTTTCGATACAATGCGCGGGCACGCCGTCGACAGATATTATGAGCTGCACATAATATCTATCGAATTGTAGGAGCAGTCACATGCGATTGCTCGAATACAATTCGGCGGGTGGGGGGCGGAGGGGACGCATTCAGCGGTGTGGGGTTTGGTGAGCGGGGCCACTAGGGACCGCTGGCGGCGTACCTGCGTCTTGTATCAGGGGGCAGCGGAGTAGTGTAGCACTAGCAGTAGTGCTTGCAGGCGGCGGGAGAATTGTTTAAAATAATGGGCTGCCCTGTGATTAGTTGAGGGAGCTCAGCCAATCACAGGGCAGTGTTTTAAACAAATCTTCTGCCACCGCTGACTCCCGCCACCCACAAGCGCTACTGCTAGTGCTACACTACTCCGCCTCCCCCCTGCAGCACCCAATGTGCCATCGAAAGATGGCATTCGACATCGGGTGCTGACTTTTGCACCCAAAAATGTGATCGGATTCGATGGACATTGTACTTTGATGTTGCATCGAATCCCATTGCATAAGTGTATGGGCAGCATAAGCTGTAGTGTGTATTGCATTGTGGTGCGCTTTGTTACCTGTACTTATTTTTATTTATTTACTGTAATGTTACATTCGGTCTCCTGGTACTGTTCCAATGTATGGTGAAGCAAAACACTTGTGGTGCCTTATAAATAAAATATAATAACAATAAAATTATTATTATTATTATTAAGCTGCAACGCTGATCATTTTTTTAACCAAGCAGAAATAGTTAGATTAGAGTGCAATGCATCTCAAATACTGGGTAAAAGACAGTGAAACTGAAGCTGGTACAACCCTGGAAACTCCCGTTCTCAAAGACCAGGGATTTTGGTGTAAAAGGTATCTAACAAAGAGTTTTGAAGTTAAGTTGAACACCGACTGTAGACAAGACATGAATACTCAAGACAGAAAGTATGTGGGAACTTGGATTTGCCCTATTCAACTAATATGCTGATTTTATTCATGCACACAGTATTTAAAAACAATACAATTTATTTATTAACAGTTTCTTATATAGCGCAGCATATTCCGTTGCGCTTTACAAAAGGAATTGGTGCGGACTAGTTGTAGAGAATCTGGTGCAGAGAAAGATATTTAACCTGAATTAAGCCGCATCTGGGGTAAGATTTAATATGATGAGAGATTCAGAGAGTGAGAGATTTGGTGAGAAATCTCCAGTTTTTTTAAAGTGGCAATCATTTACACTTCTAAATCAGACTGATTTTGCAGTGTGAATGATTGTTGCATTAAAAAAATAAATTAAAAAATGGCGATTTCTTACCAAATCTCTCACTTTCTGAATTTCTCATCATATTACAGTCCTGTAGTTCAAATGCTGTTTCTAATGAAGTTTAAAAAAAAAAAACCTGGCAGCCTGGCTCTCAAACATCTAGTTTAGAGTCTTACAAGAAAAATATTTTTAACAGGCCATTAACCAGATTTAGAAAGATTAGATTACCATATAAACATTCTAAAAGGTAGACCACACTAAAAAAAAATCAGCTCCAAAATTAATAAATGATCTTCTGATCCTTTGTTCCCCCATAGACAAATGTGTCTCTTTTTTTGTATGGGAGGTCTATCCACAGCTTCACCTAACAAGAGGAAAAACGTTCTTGTAAGTGCACTTTAAAGATCTATAACTTTTATTTGTATATATATTAAACCGAAATAACCTGGTGAAATATATATATATATATATATATATATATATATATATATATATATATATATATATATATATATATATATATATATATATATATATATATATATATATATATATATATATATAGTGTGAACAAAAGAAATTAAAAGGTGTATTTAAATTGTAAAGGGCCACTGTTTGTAGTTTCTGTGTGAACTTGTTAACAAGTCCCTATATATGCACTAGATCTTTATATTGTTTATATTTCCAAATATATCATGGATTGTATAGTATTTTACAGCAGAGGGCACGTGATGTGTTACCTCTTGGCCTAGGTCTGCCATTGTGATTTTCACCTAGATCTGTATATGCAAATCAGGATGCGTCCAGCATCCCCTCAGCCAGGGTGCCGTCATCCAGTATACCGATGCTGGCATCTCGACTACAGCCAGTACCCCAACATCAATTAGGATGCCAGTCTGGTTAGGGTCAGGCTGCAAGATGGGAGGGTTAGGGTAAGTATACTTATCTGATCCCTGTTGGGATTCCCTCTAAAGGGAGCCGGCGTTTGTATCCTTAAAATAATTGGGCCAATAAGAAGAGGTTGCTGATCATCACCATCATCCTCATTGCATGTTTAGTACTATCAGTCGTGATTCCTTAAGCTACACACCACAGGCACCATTGCGCCTGTTTTCTGATCAGGCACTGGGGCAAATGTATTAATAACAAGAGATAAATCCAAGGGTGATAAGGAGGGATAAACGCCCAGCCAATCACCTGCTAACTGCCATGTTACAGGCTGTGTTTGAAAAAAGTCAGTAAGGAGCTGATTGGCTGGACGTTTATCTCTCCTTATCACCCTTGGATTTATCTCGTTAAGGCTTAATACATCTGCCCCATTGTGTGAAATAGTTTTTGCGTGGAATTTCCCTTGGTGAACTTAAGCTGGGTAATACTAGACGATATTCCGTGTGATCCTGTAGATCACACTAGCATAAGGGACAGAGCGTCCAGTGTGTACCCGCTATGTCGCTGTGCTCTCCTGTGTTTTGTGTGACTAGCATGGGCCATGCTGACAGATGCAGCATTGCCGCCACTCTGACAAGTGTGCATGCGCTCGCCAATGCTGGGGATTTTTCACTACGGAACATTTTATTTTTCATGTTTCTATGTAGTATTATTATTAAATTGCTGAAATGTATTTAGTATGCAGAGTGCAACGTCGCATAAATCCATCACTTCGTAACAGTACATAGAACTTCTGTATGTATATCAAATAACAGTAAGCCAAATAATATAACCCTCTACCACCTCCACTAAATTACTGGACCAGGGAATCCCCTTATGACTCAGCCCTACACTGCCAGCTGCAGCGGTCACGTAGAACACATAGAAGCTAAAAGGACATGCTGCTATTTTTAAGGCACAGCAACTTAAAATAGTCTAGTAAAGCAGCTATGGCTGCACTGTATGAGAAGTTATATAGCTAATGGGTACTTGTTTCCTAGCACGGCGCCAACTATTTTGCCATCGCTTTTATCGCATCAATCGCATCGCATTCGACCAGATCGCATGCGATTCGATCAAAACGATTTTTTAATTGTACAGGCACCCTGATGGGCGATTACTATGTTAAAGCCACCCCCACTATGAACGCCAACCCGAAGCGTGGTGAACGCAGCGAGGGGCGGCGGTACGTATCCTCCGACCTTTTCATACCCCCCACTATCCACATTGGCGTGGAGTTGATGTTATATAGTGTGGCGAGCGCAGCGAGCCACCGAGCCTGAAGCGTGGTGAGCGCAGCGAGCCCCGCGAGGGGATGCGGATTACTTCACATGTATTCCTCGTCCGCTCGCCACACTTCGGGCTCGGTGGGGGTATGAAAAGGTCAGAGGACGCCTACCGCTGCGCTTGCCATGCTTCGGGTTGGCGTTGATAGTGGGGGTGGCGTTAACAATGGGGATGCATTTAACATAGTAATCACCCATCAGGGTGCCTGTACAATTACAAATCGCATCGCATGCCATTGTAATGGCATGCAATGCGACGTGATATTAAAATTGTACAGTGCGGCTCTTAGGACCCGAAAATCCGGTCCCATCGCATCCCTTAATTAGTAGTATGCGATGGCATACGATGGGCCCCGTGCTAGGAAACAAGTACCAACTAATGTGTTACAGGCACACTTTATGGGCCGTAATCATTGCGGCTGGCGAGGGGGTTAAACGGTGGGGATCGCCAAAAACAAGCAACCCTCGCTGTTTAACCCCCACGCCAGCCGCTCACCCTATTCTACGTTCCAGGAGAATCCTCGCTGTAAGAAGACAGCGAGGATTCCCCCAAAACAGCGAGGCTCGCGGCTAATGCAGGGAGCCCGCGGCTAATGCACGGAGCCCGCTGCATTTAGCCGTGAGCCTCGCTGTTTTAGCGGCTGCACGCGCCATTTCCCTGTCGGTACAAAAACCTAGCAACGTGGAAACGCTGTGTGCAGGGGGTCAGTTGAATACTGACCGTGCGAGCTGTGACAGCGAGCAGTCAGCACTGCTTGCTGTCACAGCTCGCAAATACCATTGAATAATGCCCTACGTCTAGCTGAAAACTTGATGTCCATAGAAGCCAAAATATCCGCTATAGGCCTAAGTTATAATACCGTGTTCTTTTAAAATCAGCAGATTGAGGGGTAGATGTACGAAGCAGCGATAAGGGAGGAGAAGTGAGCCAGAGGAGACCAATCAGCACTGAAGTAACATCTATAATTTGCATAATATACAATTATACAAAGCAGCTGATTGGTTTCCATGGACCACTTCTCCTCCGGCTCACTTCTCCTTCATCGCTGAGTTATGCATCTACCCCTCAGTTACTTCAATAACAGTTACTTTAATAAAAGGAAAAACAAGTGTTGGTTATTATTGTTCCAACTCTACAAGTCAGGTTTGCTTTTAATTAGCCGCCAGTTTATAATTTGCTGACAATCCTCATCTCTTCATAAAGATGCTGCTTGGTTATTCAGGCCTATAACATGCTAGCAAATGACAGCTACAATTTGCATGTGTGACTTGCGGAACAACAACAACAACAACAACCAAGCACCAATTTGGCCCCAGCCTAGTGAGTCACACTGTCACGTAGGCACTGTGTTTGTCATTTGGCACACGGGCCGGGCAGCAGGACTGCAACCAGCTCTTCTATTTAGGAAACAACTCTGACCTGTCTGAAAAACCCACTTACCCCGTTGTTTATCAGCTGTGAAAGTAATCAGTGTGATAGATCGGTTATTCACAATATCTTTGGGATATAATTACAGCGCCTCCATTTTTTTTTCTAAATACCTAGATCTGAAAATGTATGGAAAAGGAATTTTCTATGTGATCTAACTACATCGCTCCGTGTGTAGGGGCCGTAGTTATACGCAGCCCGGCACACCGCTAGGAGAACCCCGGCCCTGACAAATTGCTCAGCATACAACACGGACACATCGCTGTGTGCATCGCTCAGGACAATCAGCAAATCACCTTGTGTGTAGGCCCCTTTACATCAGTAATGTTATAATGTAATGCCTGCTCTTTGCTCCAATTCTTTCACAGTCAGACCATTCAGCACCCAATCAGGGTACAGGGCTAATCTAGTGACTAAACATTACAGCTGAACAATCAATGATCTACTGAGGATCAGAACTTTAAATTATACAATGTACTTAAATGACATAGGGGTTTTATTACTTTAGTACATGTGCGAATACAAAGTACAATAAACCACTTAAAAAGATTCAAAAAACAAACACTGCAGTTTATGTGAATAAAGCAAGGCCTTTTACACTTTTGCCCTATAGATTGTAAGCTTGCGAGCAGGGCCCTCATACCTTTGACTGTCTGTAAATACCCAGTTTGTTGGATCACTGTCGGAATATGCTGCTCTATATAAAAAAAACTGTTACATCATAATACTACTACTACACATACCATATATACCAATCAGATGTTGTTACATAGCATTATATTTGCATATTAAGCACAATTTACCCGGTCAGTTCTTCTTTCGGTATGTAGTTATTTTATCGACAAACAAAATACCGATTGATAGGATCCCCACAACGAAATACCGACAGGTACAGAACACGGACAGTTGAAATACCGACAATGAAAGCGCTGACGAACCATAATGCTGACAGACAAAATATTGACACGAATAATACTGAATGCAGTTTTTCAAGATTTTTTTTTTTTTTTAACAAAAAGCGACTTGTTCGTACTTTACCCTCCCCGTGGGCATAGAGCGAGAAAATAACAGTGTGTCGCCCGAAGCGTGGCGAGTGACACCTAATGTACCTTATAGAGAGGTGAAATCCTATCAAAGGGATTGGATGTGGACAACACTTTGTGGGCACATTTCCAGGTCTGCTCCTATGCAGATGTGTAGCAATCAGTGCAGGTAGAGCTGACTAGAAAGGCTGATCCTGGTTTGCATAGATGGACTGGTTCCATAGGAACTACATGAGAAGCAACAGGCCGTACCCAGAAATCTTAAGCCCCGTACACACGGGGGAGATATATTGCTCAGTTTCTCCTTTTCATCAGCGACCAGAGATGGTCGCTGATGAAAGGGAACCTCTGCCAGCTGTGCCGCAGAGGTAATCGGCGATTAGAACGGGGCTGAAAACGGGAGCGCGCACCCGGCGATTTATCCGATTTGCCGGGGCACACTCCCATCACTGGCAATATGGTCGCCTGCGACCATATTTCCAGCGATTTCAGCCCCTATCGGCCCGTGTGTACACAGCTTAAGGGACCAGAGCTACAACAGTACATTCCTGAGCTTTAATACCCCTTTCACATCGCACTTTTAAAACGGTAAATTGCCGTTTTTTTCCCTTTTTAAAACGTTTAAGCCTGCACTGTGAATGCACCACAGCTGATTTACCGTTTAAAGTTAACTGGCATTTCGAACCGTGTAAAAAGCAGAGTCCTACACGGTTCCTTGCCGTTTTTTGTGCAATGTGAATGTGTACAATGCTATGCATTCACAGTGCAGGCTTAAACGTTTTAAAAAGGGAAAAAAAACGGCAATTTACCGTTTTAAAAGTGCGATGTGAAAGGGGTATAAACCGGTATTTAAAACGGTAATCTGCGGCAATGTTAAGGCTCTGAACCGTTTTAATTACCGTTTTAAATACCGGTTTTTAAAACGTGTCGGCGATGTGAAAGTGGTATTAGTGATCACCAAACATTTATCTGTTTAGCAAACACATGTAACATTTTTGTCTCAATATTATGCAAAACAGATCTTATCTGATCCGATGATGAAAATAATGTTTCATTACAACTTTCTGAAGCTCTGGAAAATCTCTGCTGGTCAATATTTCAAGATAAAATACCCAACTTGTGATCGGTGCTTCTAACTTATGAAGAAATTGTTTTAAATTTAATTTTAACAGATTTCAGATCTCAGCGGTGCTGCCCGGCAAGGGGGAGCGCAGGCAGTGGCACTCCTGAGAATTTTCCGGTTTTGCCACTCTGCGCACTGTAGCAAACTCCGGAAAATTCTGGGAAGTACCAGTGAAGGGGGTTAATGATGATTAGACAAATATATATATACATATATACTGTGTGTGGAAGAGAAATCCAACACTCTAAAGCCCTGTGCACACTGGGTGATAAAATTAGCGATTATGTTGATTTTACCTAGTGAGTGATATCGCTCATTATATCGGCCAGTGTGTACGCACCTGCCAACAGATAATGCATGCTCCTGTGGGTCATTAACTACCCGCTGCACCACTGTACATGTTCAGATGATGGAGCGGATTGTTACCGAGGACCATGCTGCAGAATGCTCCTCCCCTCCACCGTTTGTCGGCAGCATCGGCAAGTGGCCCTCGTTAATGATCTGCTCCCTCGTCTGTACATGCACAGAAGACAAAGTGGGTCAGGTGTGCGCATCGTCTGCCGGCAGACGTCCCTTGTGGATATAATCGCTCGTAAGGGCTAAACTGAGCAATATTTCTCATTTTATCTGTGTATGGGTGTATAGTTGGATGTAAAGAATGCTCGCTCTGGTACACTCCTGGGAAACTGAGCCACCCCAAATGCAGAATTCAAATTATGGTGACACTCAGACTGTATAGCTGCTAATACAAAATGTGTTTCATTTGTGACGTTCCATTACCTGCTATACAGTGTTTGAGTGCTGCCATTAAAATTTTATGATTGACAAGTACCAGCACTCCACATAAGAGAGAGAAGAGATAGATTGTACTTAGAAATGAAGGCACTCACAAAGGTCTTTAACCCCTTGAGTGGTGGGTTTTGCTGGGGCAGGACAAACCTACCAGGGCAGGTTTGTCCTGCCCCAGCAAAACCCACCACAGAGCGTAGGCCACCGCTTCCTCCCCCTCCCATCCCTTCACCTCCGCTCCGGCGTTTGTATGCTGGAGCTCCCGTGCCCCCGCCGCCCATCACAGCAGTGATCACAGGCGGGAAGGCTTGGGGATGTTTGCGGCGGCTCGGGAGGACTTGGGCGCCTGAACTCCTGAGTCCCCTGAGCATCCCCGAGCCTGCCACCTTCGTCACTGCTGTGAATGGAGGCTGTCGGCTGAGGAAGCGGAGGAGGGGGGGCAGTAGGGTGGGGTGGGGGGAGAGCGACGGGGGAGTGCCCTAGTGGTGGTGCGTCAGTGGTGCATAGCTGGAGGCACCACTGGCGCACACATACTGCATAGTGATATAGTGTTCATTCTAGCACCCGCTATCTTTAAAAAACCAATGCAGTTCCTCTTCCCTGCCTGGGGTGTCTCTGTCTGCTGTATTGCTTCTAGCACAGTGTGGTCTGATATCAGAACTGATAAGCAAACCAGACCTGTGCTAGAAACACCACAGCAAACAGCGACACCCCAGGCAGGGAACAGGAACTTGATGGGTTTTCAAAGATAGTGGGTGCTAGAATGAACACTAGGTGGTATGCTCGGAAATGTTCAGGACAGCCCGCTGCAGCAGAGCAGCTGAGGGCATACCACTCAAGTGGTTCAAAAACTTTTCGGTATTAGTTACCTAGAACGGCGCCAGCGATTTTGATCCTAGGCATCGCAAGGAAAAAAATTGCGTCGGTCGCATCGCATGCGGCCAAAAAAAAATCGCATGAGATGCGACCTACGCGATTACCGCGATTTTACATAGGGAACAATGTTAAATGGCCAACAGACCCCAAATAGCCACCCTGAAATGTGAAATGGCCCCCCCAATTGTTAACGCCACCCCACGATCAACGTCAACCCGAAGCGTGGCGAGCACAGCGAGCCCGCGAGGGGCGGCGGTACTCGTCCTCCGACCTTTTCATACCCCCACTATCCACGTCGGCGTGGAGTTGAGAATAGAAAGTGTGGCGAGCGCAGCGAGCCACCGAGCCCGAAGCGTGGCGAGCGGACGCGGATACCTTCACAGCTATACGCGTCCCCTCGCGGGCTTCACAGGTATCCGCGTCCCCTCGCCACACTTTCTATTCTCAACTCCACGCCGACGTGGATAGTGGGGATATGAAAAGGTCGGAGGACGCGTACCGCCGCCGCTCGCCACGCTTCGGGTTGACGTTGATCGTGGGGTGGCGTTAACAATTGGGGGGCCATTTCACACTTCAGGGTGGCTATTTGGGGCCTGTGGGCCACTTAACATTGTTCCCTATGTAAAAATCGGGTCAATTGAGCCATTAAACATTGTTCCCTATGTAAATCGCGGTGGACTGACGCGATTTACCTTTTACCATTCATTTCTATGTGAAATCGCGGACATCGCATCGGTCGCATCCCATTATAATGGCATGTGATGCCTGCGATGGGCGCCGTTCTAGGTAACAAGTACCAACTTTTCTTATGGAAAGTAAATTTTTCCCCAGAGCAGGTTCAGGAGCCCAGTTCCTGATGATGTCATATTTAATTAGACTGTGTTCCTGCTGAAGATAGCATTGCGTATGCATTACATGGTCAGGGAACTCCTCAGCGAACGTCCATACACACTTACAGCGGTGAGACTATTACCCATATGCTGGCTGTTGCAACATGGACACAGGGTTTCATGGAAATCAGTCACAGCGGTATCCATGTAAGAACTGCTTCCTATGATGCAATGTACACTACACAGAACAACATAGCACTGCCAATCACACTATAAGGTGTGTAAGCTCACAGCTCTACAGAAAAGGCTTATTACACAAACATGTCTGTGGGCACATGAATCACCAGTGAGGCTGCTGGCAGCAGGGCATCTCTCGCTGAGCAGTTACTAGCCTTACACCTTGCTCTCTACGCACACAGATAAGTACTCATTCACCAAAGGTTTTTGCCCCATATGGTGCCATATGCTTGACATAACTTAGGCGCTGTGCCAAGCGTAGCGGTTCCTACTATTTCCTTAAATTTACACTTTTTTTTGTATCATAGCCACATGCAATGTTCCCGGTACAGAAGACTAGTGCTAGTTGCAGATAAAACATAAAGATGTGAGGCATGGCACAGTCACTCGTATGGGATCTGTCAGCACAATCCTAACAGAATTCCAGGGCCAATAGTCAGTGTACCATTTTCAATATACCTTTTGGCTAATTAGCGATACAGATCTACAGACATAGAATTGGACGGCAGGTAAGATCAAGCTGGCCATTCTAGTCCGCCCATGTACACACACACACACACACACACACTAGAGTTCATTTTTGGGGAAGACAATTAATCTACCAGTACATTTCTGGATTGTGGGAAGAAACACTAGTACCTGAAGGAAACCCATGCTAGTAAGGGGGAGGGGGAGGGGGGGGGGGGGGGTTATATACCCTGTACTTGTCTTATATGGTCTTGGAACAGTAACTCACTGTGGGGTAGATTTATTAAGCCTGGTGAAATGATAAAGTGGCCAGCGGTAATGCACAGCCAATCACCTCCTGCCTGTCAAGTGACAGGCTGGGTTTTTTAAAAAAAATGACAGGACCTCATTGGCTGCTGCATCACAACTTTATCACTTCACCAGGTTTAATAAATCTGCCACTGTTTTCTTGTATTGAATATTTACTCTGTAACTTAGCACCGTGGTTCCCTTGAGGCGCCTAATAATAACAAAAATTGGCCTGTAATAATAATAACACACTGGTTTTGTGAAGAAGTACTTGGCAAGTTGCTTGGTGTGTCTAAAAGCCCCTCATTCACTATGGTGATGTATTGCCTGCAGCCCCGCATACAATACGTCGGCAGGGAGCCACCAGGCGACCCAGTGTCTGGGGTCGCACATAACACACCGTAGGTGCTCTTTTTGCACATCTGTATCGTATGCAAACCCAGTCCTGGCTGCGGGATTGCATGGAACCGCGCATCGGAGGTGTCACATACGTCATGGCACTTTTCACATGATTTCTTGAAAAAGGTCCAAATCACACTAGTGGATGGGCAGCTCTGGCACACCAAAGTATGTGGACACAATATATATATATATATATATATATATATATATATATATATATATATATATATATATATATATATATATATATATATATATATATACACATACACATACATACATACATACATACACACACACACACACACACACCAAGCTATGCTTATACACACACAGCCCCTACCATAACACACACATACCTATACACAGACACACAACAACAACAACATATGCTTATACACACACAGCCCCTGCCCAAACACCAACACACACACACACACCAACAACCTATGCTTATACACACACAGCCCCTGCCACAACACACACAGACCTATACACACACACAACCTATGCTTATAGACACAGACAGTCCCTACCACAACACACACAACAACCTATGCTTATACACACACAACCCCTACCACAACACACACACACACAACAACCTATGCTTATACACACACAACCCCTACCACAACACACACACAACCTATGCTTATACACACACAACCCCTGCCACAACACACACACAACCTATGCTTATACACACACAACCCCTGCCACAACACACACACACACACACACAACAACCTATGCTTATACACACACAACCCCTACCACAACACACACACAACCTATGCTTATACACACACAACCCCTGCCACAACACACACACACACACACACAACAACCTATGCTTATACACACACAACCCCTACCACAACACACACACACACACACAACAACCTATGCTTATACACACACAACCCCTACCACAACACACACACAACCTATGCTTATACACACACAACCCCTGCCACAACACACACACACACACACACAAACAACCTATGCTTATACACACACAACCCCTACCACAACACACACACACACACACACACACACACACACACAACAACCTATGCTTATACACACACAACCCCTACCACAACACACACACAACCTATGCTTATACACACACAACCCCTGCCACAACACACACACACACACACACACAACAACCTATGCTTATACACACACAACCCCTACCACAACACACACACACACACACACACAACAACCTATGCTTATACACACACAGCCCCTACCACAACACACACACAACCTCTGCTTATACACACACAGCCCTATACACAGACACACACATACATACATAACCGAGTGGTGCACCTGCCTGAGCAGAGCGGGTGACAATGTCACATATGACAGCGGTGACAGGTACTCACCCACACTCCCAGGCTGTCTGACACCAGGTACCGGCCTAACTCCACCGCCACATCCCCGGCATCTCCTGAGAGCTGCGCCCGGCCCTCTTCTGCCTCCCCGGGGCCGCCCTCTTCGCTCTCCCCCAGCTCCCCGCTTAGGCTCCGGTAGGCGCTGAGGAGGCTGAGGCCTAGCAGCAGGCCGCTCAGAGCGGTGTACGTCCGAAGGCTAGGCCAGGGAAAGCGCTCCAGGAAGAGCAGAGGCATCTCTGCGGGCAGCCGGGAGGGAAGGCAGGCTGTGCCGCGCCACCTACGTTACTCCTCCGGGTCACTGTCTCCCGGCGGCGGGTGAGCGGGCGGCCTGGTCTCCCGTTGTGACAGCGCCCTCTGCTGGCGGCGAGTCAAGGCGGCGTACCTGTGCTGGGAGAGGGGCCGGGTTACAGCGGCCTGCGGGCGGCGGGGACTCTCCTACATACTGTATGTGCCATGCTGCTGTATATTATTACAGTAGGCTGCCATCAGTGCCATGGCATTGCCAGCTGTGTGTTACAGTAGGCTGCCATCAGTGCCATGGCATTGCCAGCTGTGTGTTACAGTAGGCTGCCATCAGTGCCATGGCATTGCCAGCTGTGTGTTACAGTAGGCTGCCATCAGTGCCATGGCATTGCCAGCTGTGTGTTACACCTAGTAGTAACAAGACCGCATCACCAGGAGAGCAGACAGTATGTGGGGATCTACAAACAAGGGCAAGTGCCAGAACTACAGACAGCCCAGTCTGCTGTCACCTATTTGGTTCCTACATACATGTGGGTGCCCCATGTAGCTCTGACTGACTTAGTGCCCTCCAGTAGCCCCATAGCAGCTGCACTCCCTGCACCTATGTCATACCCTCAGGGCCGGCTGTACCACTAGGCAGCTGCCTAGGGCGCCGGGATCTAGGGGGGTGCCACCAAGTCTGCCTATCAAAAAAATCAAGGATGTCTGTGAGGATCCTTGTTGTACTTAATGCTGTGGAACCTCTACAAACTCACCTCCATACTTTCTCTTGAGGCATTCTTCCCTATTTAGCTGCCCTTTCTTCCTCTACTCTGTTGTGGGTGGCAAAGGGAAGGGTACTGGGGGCCTCCAGAGAAAGCAGGGGTCTTGCCGACCTACCTGGGGGCAGGGAGGACCACTCAATTTTGTGAGGCTCTCTGCCATTCCAGAATGTTAGGCAAGTATGCATTAAGGGGTTGGAAAATGGGTATTTGTGGCAGTATGAGGGGGGGCAAGAGGTTGAAGTTTTGCCTAGGGTGCTGAGAAGCCTTACACCGGCCCTGCATACCCTCTAACACTGGGGTAGCCAACCCCAGTCCTCGAGAGCTACCAACAGTTAATGGGTGGTATTCAATTGTTTTTTCACCAGCATTTTAGCTCGCCATTACTGGGCGTTGTGAGCTGAAATATGAAAATTTGTGCCTAAACCTGACCATAATGAGCGCGATATGCGCAAAAAGATAGATCAATTGAATATCACCCAACGATTTCACATCACTTTAGATGGGAGATTGGACACAATATAACAATTGAATACCACCCAATGTCTCCCACCCAGATCTCTCCTCACAGAATCACAAGTGAAGTAATTTGCTCCACCTGTGAATCTTTTAAAATGTGTCCTGGTAGTAATGAGTGCACCTGTGTAGTAGCAGGTTGTCTGGAAAATGGGACCTGTTGGTAGCTCTCGAGGACTGGAGTTGGCTACCACTGCTCTAATATGACCCATTGCATTACCCCTGGTAATGTAGGATTGCAATCACCTGTGGTGAAACACCCTTCTCATCAATTACCTAGCTCCCCACAGGTGATTGCCATCGCATCACTTCAGTTTTACGTCGAAAGTCTGACATTGAAAGGTTGATGTCCATTCCTCAGAGATAAGGCGCTCTCGTGATCCACAGCAGAGATGAGCCTGAAGACTCTTGTTCCCTAAGGAGCCATCAGGCTGCTAGGGGTCAGAAATTAAAGGTTCCCTTTACCTGGGCCTAGCATCAGCAAACGGAGGTGAGAGAGGAACAGATCCTCGCACTATTGAGTGGCAACTCCGGGCTGTCATCTACAGACCCCCTAAAGAAGCTGTTAAATAAAATACTTTTTAAAACCTGTGTTGTTTTTAATATTTCCTTTAAAGGGTGGTTATAGGTCCAGCGGCCGGCTTGCTGGGACCTGTGGTCCACCTGCAAAGGACACTAGGGCATAAATACACCTACTTTGGTTCCCATATTTTTTTTATTGGATATTGGTGCAAGCAATGGTTCGGATTTAGTGGACAAATGGAGTATGGACCCCTTCTATTTACAGTACCAGGCTCCACTAGCCGGGGAAGTAATGCCATTGCCTATCCATCACACCCCTAGACAGTGGGTGCAGGTTTGATATTTTTAAATATTGTCATTTACAGGACTACAGGTCACAGCAAGCCTGACACTGGGACTTACAACCTCCCTGTAAAAGGAAATAAAACAAAAACACACAGGTTTAAAAAAAAAAAAAAAAATTATACTCCTTCACCAAGAGGGGCCAATGACCCCCTGGGGCTTACCCGGATGGCGATGGCCATTGAGCTCCGATTGACTTGATGTGGATGTGGCCATCCTGGATATTTAAAAAAAATGGTGGCACCAACTTCCCGCCCCCTTGCATTGGCTTTTATTAGCCAGCACAAGAACGCTGTGGCCATTCGACAGCAGAGGAGGAGGGAGGTTGAACTCCCGAAGAAAGAATACGCCATGAAGTCACGGAAGTTCTGGAGGCCACGCAAAAGAGTTCAAAGGGCGCCGGGGAAACCCCGGCTGGGCAGCAGGTGCCGCTCACCGGGTGAAGTTTTCAAGAAAGCCCCAGATGGGAACATTTTAAAATGAAAAAGGCTGCTGCCTATCACTACAGGGGCGTGGTAGGCACGTCACGCCTGCCCATTGGCTAGACTTGTCTATGTAAAATGAACTCCAAAAGGCCGTATTATCTATGTAATCTATGTAATAAAACAAACCCCAGGTGTTAATTCACTCTCTAATCTACGAGTTATGGCTGTCCAAAAATCCGCCATAAACTACTGCAGAAACAAATGTGATTTGACCAAGCATGAAGTGTGTGCAAAACACGGAAATTGGCAAACCGCACCGAGTGACAGTTCTACATGGCCTTGCCAAATTTCAGCTCAGTACATCCAATAACGTTTGAATTGTGACCCCTCAAACACCATGACCGCATCTCAGGAATTACCTATAGGAGAATTCCGATTATTCGATTCAGCCTGAGACCATTACAGGCGTATTGAGGTTAACTAAAAGGAGTTGGTTAGCCATATTTTTCCTTTCCAACGATTCCAAGATACACACAACTTTATAGATTTTTCACTATGGGCCTTATTCTAGTTCACTCTGACAAAATCCTTCTTAGATGGACAAAACCATGTGCACTGCAGGGGGGCAGATGTAAAATGTGCAGAGAATTAGATTTGGGTGAGTTATTTTGTTTCTGTGCAGGGTAAATACTGGCTGTTTTATTTTTACAGTGCAATATAGATCTCACTTTGAAGTAAAACCCCACCCAAATCGAATTCTCTCTGCACAAGTAACATCTGCCCCACCTGCAGTGCACATGGTTTTGTCCATCTAAGAAGGATTTTGTCAGAAAGAGTGAACTAGAATAACCCCCTTTGTTCAACCATAGGTATTGTATTCTTCTAATAAGCTTTATTTTGTGACCTATAAACAAACCACGGGTCTGTGTTTCTATTTTTGGTTTAGTCTGTCCACAAACCATTTCCCTAGACGAATTTGATGACTGTTTCCCCCCTAGTAGTGGGGTCCTCCTTAACCACAACCTCTAATCCCTTCTTGGTTTAGTGTGGTTGGAGTTGAAACCATGACTACAGATTGTCAGGTCAACCTTCAGCTCCATGAATGTTTATGGATGAGTGTCCAACACTTTGTACCAAATTTCTAATGGGGCATACACACAGTGAGATTTAAGATGGATTTTTAAGCAATCTGGCTAGTTCCCTAAGTAAAATCTAGCACAATTCGCTCAGTGTGTATGCCCCATAGCGATGCGCAGTCCTGTGTGTTGATAATCGCTGAGCGATCTGTGCTTAATGCAGGGACCCACCTGGGAATATGGTCCAGGGATCATTCCTGGATTGGCCCCTTCCACACCAGAAAAGTCCCTGCATTTTATGGCGTGGGAAGGAGGCGGAGAGTACTAACCCCGGGTTGCTGGACCTCGGTGCAGGCAGGTGATCCACACAGGCGGTGGGCGCGGATGACAGGTCAGACGGCGGCTGCAGATGACGCAGCTCACTGGCTTCAGTGAGGGCGCCGGTGAGCTGCGTCGTCTACATACGCTGCCTGTCCTGTCATCCTCACCCGCCGCCTGTATGGATCCCCGTCTGACAGCACGCTCTAAGGACCGTGAACCCGGGGGAGTACCCCTACCCCTTTCACACCTGCCAGGACCCCGTGTTGAACTCAGGAACAACCCTAGCAGGGTTTAAATCCCGGATACATTTTCCCGGGAATTTAGGCTGGTGTGAAAGGAATATAATCAATTCTAGTGTCATAGCAATCTTACATTTGTTATACAGTATTTTCTTCTCCTATTGCTTTTTCATATGGTTATTGTTTTAACTAAACCCCAGTGCCTACAGCCTGAAGTAATACCACAGACCATTTTGTTGGGTTTTCTTCAGGAGATATTGGGTCTGATTCAGTCCTGATCACTGCTGTGCAAATTCACACAATGGCAGACCATCGATAGACTGTGCATTCTTGTGGGCCGCAACACGCATGCGCAACGCCATCCTGGAATGAAATCCTGCTCCTTTTTAGTTTGCAATGTGATTGACATGAAGTCGGCATTTGGTGGTAACGGGAAGTTTAAAAATAAAAAACCCACAGGCATGCCAGAATAAATGCAGGCGGGACTAGGTAAAACGTAGGGGTGCACTAGCATTTTAAGGGAGGGTGTGTGACGTCAGCTCTGGCCTCCATCAGGCTGATTTCATCGCAAAGTCAGTCCAGGGCTACCCAGAGCCTGCGATCAGTAGTGACCGGTGGGGAAATCATTAGCGGTTTCACAAATGGTTTTGGACATCTAGTCGCACTGAGCACTTTAATTTGCAAGGCGGGATTTCAGTCTAGCGAGTCGACGTTTACCTGATCGCTGCAAATTCGCTGTCGTGCAATCAGATCTGAATCAGGCCCATTGCACAGTCAAGGGTGCCAATGAATGTTGACAAAACCTGTAACGAGAACACTTCCATCATAAAAATCCTCAGGCTTCTTACATATGTTGTGTAGTAGATACAGAGCGCCGTAAGCTCAGTACTAGAAAATAAACTGCCGGACACTTTTAAACCATTTTTATTTATGTAAGAAAAATTGAGTGACAATGAAACAATAAAAAAAATAAAAATAAAAACACTAACATATCCCGCTGCTGTGTACGTTCCCACAGTCTTTCTATTGTGACAGCAACAAGGTATGTGGACTTCAAAAGGGGAGAAAAAAAACTGTTTTGTCAAGTTTCCCACATTATAAAGCTGTGCTCACAGAGACCGCTTCACCCACACGATATCAGGAGACTGCACCATGATCAGTTGTAAATAAAGTTGAACCTGTCAAAGAGATTTAGAAATTGCAGATTAGTGTAAGACATTATCCTCACCGGTGTAGGTTACCCTGCTAGACATTCTGCTCACGAATCTATATTACTGCAAGACATTTACCGGTACTTGTGTATTATCACGGGGCCCGGCTACGCTACGTTGTCAGCGTAGCCCAATGGCTAGCTAGTGTAGCGAGAGTAGTGACTCCGCGGCAGCCCTGCGTAGTCACCGTACTGTCCCCGGTGTCCCTGGCAAGCCAAGTGAGCGCCTCCCACACTGCGCCGGTGCCCGCATGATCCCCCTCTCCGCTGGCGGGCGCCGGCAGAGGCGCTTGAGTGTCTCCGTAAGTATTGCAGCAGGGTACAGCAACCCTGCCGACCGGGTTCGGTAGCGCGTGTGTCTCCTACACAAAGGGGGGATGCGGCCGCAAGTGCGTCTCATGCACAATAAAAAAGAGGCATTTGCCAGTGTTACATACTGGCAAATGCCTCCATTTGAAACCCCCACTATCCACGCCAGCCCGAAGCGTGGCTAGGGGACGCATTACGCGTCCTCCCAACCTTTTCATACCCCCACTATCCACTTCGAGTTGATTTTATAAAGATTTTACCAAGCCCGAAGCGTGGTGAGCGTATGCGGATTACTTCACATATATCCCGCATCAGCTCGCCACGCTTCGGGCTAGGTGGCTCGCCATACTATATAAAATCAACTCCACGCCGACATGGATAGTGGGGGTATGAAAAGGTTGGGAGGACGCGCAACGGGTGCGCTCGCCACGCTTCTGGCCCAAATCGCATAATGTATGGAGGCCTTAACTGAACAGGACACTTGCAAGAATAAAACGTCACAGGTGAAGTTCCATTAGTGTCACACTTCCCTTTCTCTGACATGATAGGAAATACAAAGGAGGGGGAGGGGGGGTGTATACAGCATACACATTGCGAAAACAGTCTACAATGTAATCGAACTCCAGCAAGAGGTACTCCCCTATCCCTGGGGGCAAAGAGGAGTGCAGGAGCTTTTGGCTGAAATCACTCCAGGAGGAGGTGCAATCTGTATGCCCCGAATCCCACGCCATAACATATTAGTAGCCACTTTTCTAGAGGTTACCTCCCTTGTATTACTGCCGTGCAAGACTGATCCCCAACTGACCTGGGATCTGGAGCCTAACAAGCCAATGATCTCCATCAGGCGCAAGTGTTGCCTTCATCAGCAAAAGGAAGGAGGAGGCACCGCCAGTCATCCTATCAGACACTTACCTGACCGGACCGCCAGTACTGACCTTTGTTAGCAACCCTTGGGGGAAGTGGTGCTGCGAGAGGTGGTGCAGAGCATGGCACCTCATCATTATGTTCTGAACTAATGACAGTCCAGCAAAACGGTCTAAGAAAGGAGACCCTACATACCCCACAGGGCAGTGTCCCCCACATGGTGACACAGAAACCATATGACTAATTTGCAGCAATATCCGTTTCCGTCTAATTATTAACAGAATACTGAAGCACAAAATGAATGTGAAACCAAACTATAATAAAACAGAAGTACCAAGCTCTGATGTCAATGTAACGTACCTGCTGAGGAGCTGCGGAAGGCTGGAAATGATGGGTCCGTAGCCTGGGGCGTTGTCGTACAGTTCAAACAGGGGGGCTGCAACAAGTTTGTAGTTTTTTGGAACCGCAAACAATGCTAAAACAGAAAAAGGAGGCGGTTACTTAGAAAGTCCTCATCTACTAACTTAGCTAATGGAGACAATGATAGAAATGTAATAAAGAAAATAGATCAACGTCTAGAGCAGAGTACAAGAAGTTTGCTCTATACACACTGTAAGATTATCTGTCCAATATATCTGATTGGAGAAAAAAAAAAAATCTGGGAGCAAATGCTGAAAATAGGGAAAAAGCGTCATCAGGATAAATCGGTTAGAACATACAGATTTAACCAATTTGTCTGAGCTCCCATATATTCATTTCAACCATATTGGTCATTACTATGGTTCTAGCTTTACAGCTGACCTCAGATCCCCATATCTATTACAACCAATCGAGAATACTATAAGAGTTTAGTAAAACTACCCCCAATAACCCCCCCCCCCCCCCCCAAAAAAAAACCCAGCTGATAACACCATGGCCATCTTAACAGCACTCTGGGCCCCTGGGGTGTGCATGGAGTGAGGCCCCAACCTACACAATCTCACCTCTCCTCACTGATAATGCCGGGACGTGATTATGTCACACCCTCCGACATTCAGTGCGACCAATCGAGGGGAGGGGCTTTGGCGGGGGGCAGAGGATGGATGGATGCCTGCCAGCAATGAAGGGACATTCGTAAGCAACATTTTTTTAAAATTTGCTCTGCCTTAGGCTGTTCTGTGGCCCCGGCATACCTCCCAACATGACCCTCTCCAGGAGGGATGCATTGCTCCGTTTCTGGACTTCCATCTGAATGTATGATTACCATCAACTGTGTGGAAACACCCGTCTTATAAATGACCCTGTATAAAACAGGTGATGGCAATCATACATTCAGATGGAAGGCCAGAAACAGGTCATGTTGGGAGGTGTGTAGTAGCTTACCCAGTCTAGTGGAACAGCTGGCACTGGATAACACTGGCTGAGTACGCATGAAAACGAATGATGCGACTTGATACTATTAACCTGCATTTATAATGGCAGCAAATGCAAAATACAGGAAATGTTGTACGAGCAATACATGAGACACTAGATCAGCCATACGAAAGGTGAATGCTTATGTTATTATGCCAGCCGTTCCAATGAATGCATTTATTATGCCCAACCGTAAACTGCAACATATATATTTTGCAGCTAACAATCTGTGCCGCTACCACCCTATATGCTGCCATTTAATACTCCTCCCCAATATATAACAAACCTTTCTCCTGAAGCTGCACCAAAAATAGTTTCTTGTGTTCTTTGGGCTTTGTAATGTGAGCAGGAATGTAGGGATACTGGAAAAAAAAAAAGCACAAATAAATGGAGTTGACCAGCACACACACGTTTACCTGAATGTGGATGATTGGCCCACCAAGGCCTATTCAATTATCCCCATTAAGTCAGCATTATCACAGATGTCACAGGCATGCAAGAATCCCTGATAAACAGCCATCCCTGACCCGTTTTCAACAGATAACATGGGTCGAGGAACTTATCCCGAATTCCATGTGTTATCCGCCGATAATGGGTCATTTTTCACACGGTAAAAGCAGGCTGTAATTGCATAGCTCCATAGTACTATTGGGGTAAAGAGCATGTTGTACCGCTTGGTAAATGAATACACAAAATGGGATATCCTCGTAAGCTTTTGTTTACCACATTAACGTGAAAGCTGATTGGGCAAAACCTAAAGGGCTCATTTGCCGCATGTCATCTATACAGCTTGGTAGTGTTCGCGCTAGGCTGTTTTAGCGGGGTGCCACGCCATGCCCGATTTTTAAAGGGCAAAACACGGCCTGCCCGTTTTGTGGCACCCTGCTAAAAGAACTTAGCCTGTCCGTCCCCGCTGCGGGCTTCTGCACGCACCGCAAGAGACTTTGCCGGCTGGGGGTGGACTCACCCACATTCGTGACATTGCCAGGCAGGCCCGCCCATATTCGTGAAATTGCTGGGTGGGCCCGCCCACATTTTTTGCCATCAGCGGGCGGACACGACCATATTCGTGGCGTCAGCGGGCGGGCCGCCCACCTTTGTAATGGCGGCGGGCGGGCCCGCTCCCATCCGTGACGTCGACGGGCCTGCCCCGCCACGTCACGCCCATATTCGTGCCGTCAGCGGGCGGGCCGCCCACATTTGTGACAGCGGCGGACGGGCCCGCTCCCATTCGTGACGTCGGCGGGCCTGCCCCACCGCGTTCAAAGTGCCCCATTTTCCCCCAGCACCTTGTTTTTTTTTTAAAGATTACATTTTTATTAGAATTTCCAAATTGTAAATGGGAGGGGGTACAGAAAAGAAGTAGGGAGGGGAAGGGGAGAAGGGAAACATACATACAGGTAATTTGGAGACAAGCTTGGTACTTTTAAACACCAACCTGCGGGGGTTCAAAGTTTGGCCTCCACCAGTTGCCGATGCAGTCATCAATTACCCAGTCCTGCTGCACCCCATCCTGACGGCCAAGGATCTAGAAAACAAATAGTACTTTAGACATTTTCAGTCACTTATTGGGCTGGGCACAGCCCAGTAACTTGAGAAAGGACATCTCGCCTTCTACCGACAAACTGTGGCCCTTCAGCTGTTGTGAAACTACACATCCCAGCATGCCTCGCCATAGTTTTAACATTCCCCAATAGCAAACCTGTGGCAAGGCATGATGGGACTTGTAGTTTCTCAACAGCTCCATGGCCATAGTTTGGCAATGCCGGGCCTAAAGCCACCTATATTCTCACAACACGTCTCTCTCCAAGGCTTACATAGACCCCTGGAGACCAAATAATGCAGATTATTTCAGTAGATTAAATAGTGAACACCTTCAACCTGATAAAACGAACAATAACCAAAATTTTTTGATCAAACAGATCATGAAAACCACTTATTAAGAGGAGGTGAATGCCCCTCCCACCCAGAAGAACAGAATAAAGTTACATACTTCAGTCATGAGGCGCTTTAAGCCTTCCACCTCATCCTCTCCTGGACTGAGTTCCCCACCAGGCCTGGGCAAGAGACACAAAACAATTCATGATAAAAGCTCGATAACTGAGAATAACACTTTTTTTTTTTTTTTATGCAGGTGTTTTGTCAAAATACGGAAACTTTAATGTCGATGTTAGGCGCGGTTATGCAATGTAGCACGGATTTTGTATTTAGTAATCCGGTAAAATAAATCAGTCCGCAGACTTCGTGTTCATTTGAATCAAAGGCAAGTGCAGCGACAACAGCAATGATATTTCACAGCTAGTTAGGTTCAGCAGACAATCGAGTGTGTCCCAACTCACAGCTTGAAAAACGTGGTCCCCAGTTGCAGTAAAAGCACATGGGGTAATCGGTGCTCATGTACAATCAGAACCCCTTCCACGGTGCGCCTCATTCCAATCTTCTCAAACTCTTCCCGCATCCTCTGGAATCGAGCTGCCACGGAACTGTCCTTCTCATACAGAGGCTCCTTGGTACCAAATGTGTAGTTTGTCAGAGGATACCTGGAAATACAACAGTGGCATATAAATGACCATGCCAGAACAGTAAGGCCCCCAAGAATAACCAGAAAGGACGGAAGGTAAATGTTGTAGGTGGAGAATTGGAACTTACAATTCAGTGGTTCACAAAATAGGCCCTCAAGATAACTGAAACTGTCCAGATAATAAGGATATCCATGCTTAAGCACAGATAAGTACGTCAAATTGACTGAACTTCTAATTAACCTTTGCTCAAGCATGGATATCCTAAACACCTGGACTGTTAGGACTCCTTGAAGATGAAGGGCAGGCTGTAATGTCACCCCATTTTGACGGACTTGCGAGATGCCGGACGAACTTTTTTTTTTTTTTTTTTAAGGGACAGTAAATTTTAAGGCAAGATTTTGCCATATAAGTGATTGCCCCTTTAAAATAAATGTCAGTTCAGCCAGCATCCTGCACAGCTATCAAATCTCGGGCATCATTACACTCAGCCTCAACGCCATATAAAAAAAATATAGGTACTTGTTTCCTAGCACGGCGCCCCGATTTTGATTGTATTATAACTTATACAATCGCATTGCATGCAATATAGCGGCATGCGATGCGATCCGAACTTTAATTGTACAAGTACCCTGATGGGTGCTTTTAATGTTAAATGCACCCCTATTGGCAACGCCACCCCGAAGCTTGGAGAGCGCAGCGAGCCCGCGAGGGGCGGCGGTACGCATCCTCCGACCTTTTCATACCCCCACTATCCACGTCGGCGTGGAGTTGACTTTAGATAGTGTGGGGAGCGCGGCGAGCCCCGCGCGGGGACACGGATTACTTTACATGTATTGCGCGTTCCCTCGCCAGGCATCGGGCTCGTATTCCGCGTGCGCTTGCCACGCTTCGGGCTCGGTGGCTTGCTGCACTATTTAAAATCAACTCCACGCCGAAATGGATAGTGGGGGTATGAAAAGGTCGGAGGACGCGTACCGCCACCCCTCGCGGGTTCCCTGCGCTCGCCACACTTCGGGTTGGCGTTGATAGTGGTGGGGGTGGCGTTGACAATGGGGGTGCATTTAACATTGTAAGCACCCGTCAGGGTGCTAGTACAATTAAAAATCGCATTGCATACCATTTGCTGGCATGCAATGCTATGCGATATTTCATTGTACAAGCACTCCTGTTAAATTAGCATGAATATCGCACACCACTAAGTATGCTATGCGATGGGCGCCGTGTAGGGTGGCCAATCCCGGGATCGGGATCGGCGGGATCCGGCCCTAAAAAGTCCGGGATTTCAATCCCGGATTGGAGTATCCAATCCCGGGATTTCGGTATTAGACTGCGCATGCACAGTCTAATACCGGGCAGCGTCTGAGCACTCGCTCAGACACTGCCCAGTGCCCGGCTGTTCCAGACCCCTGCGTGCGGCCTGCGCAGCGTGACGGTCACGCTGCGCAGGCCACGCACGCTGCCCACACTACTGTTAGTGACGCTCCTCCTGGCCGCCCGCCCCCCACCTCTCCTCCTGCGCCGGCCAGCCCGCCCCTTCACCGACGCCGGTCCTGCGCCTTCCTTCCGCTGCAGTGCACAGCTGATGAGGAGGTGCACGAGCCCGACGGCACCGTGCACCTCAGAACCCTCTCCACTCCCGGCCGCCCATGTAAGTAAATCTGCGGGACGGCTGGTGTGGGGGTGGGTATCGGGTACACACCAGCAAACTAAGGATGCCGATCCCGGGAATCCCGGGATTGAGCATTTTTCAATCCCGGATCCCGGGATTGAAAAAATGCCCCGGGATTGGCATCCCTAGCGCCGTGCTAGGAAACATGTACCAAAACATATATAAATGAAGAGAAAAGTCTTAATCTGGGCTCACTCTAGACGATAGGTCAACAGACCCAGTGGATCAGACTGACATATTGGTCACTGGTCTAGTGTGTACCTGCTATGTCACTAATGATGTGCAACACCCTCTGTTAAACCTGCATCGCCAAAGCAGCATTGTTTCCCACCTGTCACCATCGGTAAGTGCGTATGAACATGCTGATGCTGGATCCTATCGATAACTATCTCGCTAGGTACCCAGCTTCAGAAAGATGAAGACTAAAACAAGTTACAAATCAGACAGAAATTGCCAACACTAAACAAAATATACATATATTAACAGGCGTTGGATGTGAAAATGGAATTAAGGTATTTATTTATTAACAGTTATTTATATAGAGCACACATATTCCACAGCGCTTTACAGAGAATTCCCTACTACATATACACGCACATTCATTCATTCTAGGGTTAATATTATTGGGAACCAATTAACCCACATGTATATTTTTAGATTGTGGGAAGAAACCGGAGTACCCAGAGGAAACCCACGCAAGCACAGGGAGAATATATAGAAACTCCGCACAGTTAGGGCCATGGTGGGAATAGAACCCATGACCTCAGTGCTGTGAGGCAGTAATGCTAACCATTACACCATCCGTACTGCCCCGTATATATAACACATGGTGGGGATAGAACCCATGACCTCAGTGCTGTGAGGCAGTAATACTATAACCATTACACCGTCCGTACTGCCCTGTATATATAACACATGGTGGGAATAGAACCCATGACCTCAGTGCTGTGAGGCAGTAATGTAACCATTACACCATCCGTACTGCCCCGTATATATAACACATGGTATGGATAGAACCCATGGCCTCAGCGCTGTGAGGAAGTAATGTAACCATTACACCATCTGTACTGCCCTGTATATATAACACATGGTGGGAATAGAACCCATGACCTCAGCGCTGTGAGGCAGTAATGTAACCATTACACCATCCGTACTGCCCTGTATATATAACACATGGTGGGAATAGAACCCATGACCTCAGCGCTGTGAGGCAGTAATGCTAACCATTACACCGTCCGTACTGCCCCGTATATATAACACATGGTGGGAATAGAACCCATGACCTCAGCGCTGTGAGGCAGTAATATAACCATTACACCATCCGTACTGCCCCGTATATATAACACATGGTGGGGATAGAACCCATGACCTCAGCACTGTGAGGCAGTAATATAACCATTACACCATCCGTACTGCCCGGTATATATAACACATGGGCCCTTATTCAGATCTGATCGCAGTACTAATTTGTTCTCAAAATGAGCAAAACCATGTGCACTGCAGGTGGGGCACATGTGACATGTGCAGAGAGTGTTAGATTTGGGTGGGGTGTGTTGAAACTGAAATCTAAATAACTGCAGTGTAAAAATAATGCAGCCAGTATTTACCCTGCACAGAAACAAAATAACACACAAATCTAACTCTCTCTGCACATGTTACATCTACCCCACCTGCAGTGCACATGGCTTTGCCCATTTTGAGAACAAATTTGTATTGCGATCAGATCTGAATAAGGGCAATGGTGGGAATAGAACCCATGACCTCAGTGCTGTGAGGTAGTAATGCTAACCATTACACCATCCGTACTGCCCCGTATATATAACACATGGTGGGAATAGAACCCATGACCTCAGCGCTGTGAGGCAGTAATGTAACCATTACACCATCCGTGCTGCCCTGTATATATAACACATGGTGGGAATAGAACCCATGACCTCAGCACTGTGAGGCAGTAATGTAACCATTACACCATCGTACTGCCCCGTATATATAACACATGGTGGGGATAGAACCCATGACCTCAGTGCTGTGAGGCAGTAATATAACCATTACACCATCCGTACTGCCCCGTATATATAACACATGGTGGGAATAGAACCCATGACCTCAGCGCTGTAAAGCAGTAATGCTAACCATTACACCATCCGTGCTGCCCCGTGTATTTATAACACATGGTGGGAATAGAACCCATGACCTCATTGCTGTGAGGCAGTAATGCTAACCATTACACTATCTGTGCTGCCTTAATGCAGTATGTCCTATAATAGTGAGCAGCTATATAGGCTGATCTCTTAAATGCATAATCAATTAGACGTTTTTTTATAGAAAAAAATTGAACGCAGCTCTGCAAGCTCCCGATTTCCGCTGCATTTCATTGAAAAATAAACAGTGTCCATGTCGAACGATGTTGACATAGACACCCCAAAATAATATTAAAAACTCATGTCTACCTTTTCACCAGGTGGACCTAATACAAAACTGATAATGCTGGTGAAAAATGGCAAACCGGAGATAATGCTGAAGGATGGAATTGCTAGGTACATGCAGTTATGCATCCTGAATGTCCAGGGAAGCCATAAAGTCCCCTGGTACCAATGTCAGAACAATGGAAAAGTGTTTCCATTGGACACCAGAGCACAAACCTGTTGAGAGCCCTGTGGTTGAGTATGGGTCGAAGAAATCCACTTGGTTTGCGTACCCGGTACAGCGCGGACAAAAACCCTGTCCATTGTTAAAGTAACGTAACTGGTATTATTACTCCTTTATGTAGAAGAACATGAATGGCCTGTTGCAGAGCCAATGCCCTGAGAGGATCTGATGGAGGGGTTGTACAACAAATGTGAAGCGGAGGACATATCTGAAAGGTATCTGTGAGAGACCGCTTCCTGCCCCCAGGTGTCTGTGGTAATGACACCAGGGCTCTGCAAAGTGATGAATTCGGCATCTCCCAGGAGCAGGCCCGGTCCGTCAGGCAGAAGGTTTATCGTCCAGTTTTGAAGCCAGACATCTGGCATCCCAAAATGTCTTAGTTCTTGGCTTACCCCTATTGAAACAGGACTGATTGGGAAAAACCTGTAACATTACCTAGAGTTGCCCATACAAGGAGCGATGTACGGGTGCGATGCAAGCTCCCACGCACATACCGTCACACAGCATATGAAGTATTCCTGTACATTTTGAACTAGATTACATTGCATCTAATTCAAAATACACAGTGCTTTAGTCCATCACATGCATTTTGAAGTAGATGCGATGCCATCTAGTTTAAAATGCACAGTGCGCTCCAGACAGTGTATGTGCACTTAGAGGCTAGAAGGACCTAAAAAGGAAGATGCCTTGGTCTTAGACGCTGCAGCCTAAGGCTGGGAGGCTGTTTTGGAAGCTGCTACAGTGGCTACCATTTTGTCTAGCCCAAAGCCAAACAAAATCTCTCCTTTAAAAAGGCACAGACAAGCATTCGACTAAATGAGTCATTACCAGAGACAAAGAAGCCACCCATGGTAGGACAGGTGCTGGAATCACTGTATTAAGTGACGGTGCTGCATAACGCCACAGAGACCATCTTGCACAAAAAAAACTGCAATTCTAACTTGACCAAGCAGGTTCGGCAAGAAGCCAGTACAGGAGCCCCAGGCTCCATCTTGTCCTTAGAGGCCTTGCCTTTGGACATAGTTAAGCACCCCTGCAGATTGCAACTCATATGCAAATGTGATACCCTATACAAGTAAAGGGTGTCACAACTGCTAACACCAGGTATAGGGAATAAGAGGTGAAAAACAGGGACTACAATAATTACAGCAGAGTTTGAACACAAACAGCAGAAGCTAGCAAAAGGTCACATAGAACCCCCCACAGGTGGGCACCACATCCCTCCCCTCTTCCACAGGTGGGCACCAGATCCCTCCCCTCTTCCACAGGTGGGCACCAGATCCCTCCCCTCTTCCACAGGTGGGGACCAGATCCCTCCCCTCTTCCACAGGTGGGGACCAGATCCCTCCCCTCTTCCACAGGTGGGGACCAGATCCCTCCCCTCTTCCACAGGTGGGGACCAGATCCCTCCCCTCTTCCACAGGTGGGGACCAGATCCCTCCCCTCTTCCACAGGTGGGGACCAGATCCCTCCCCTCTTCCACAGGTGGGGACCAGATCCCTCCCCTCTTCCACAGGTGGGGACCAGATCCCTCCCCTCCTCTACAGATAGGCACCAGATCCCCCCCCCCCCCTCCTCTACAGGTGGGCACCAGACCCCTCCCCCTTCCACAAGTGGGGACCAGATCCCTCCCCTCCTCTACAGATGGGCACCAGACCCCTCCCCCTTCCACAAGTGGGGACCAGATCCCTCCCCTCCTCTACAGATGGGCACCAGACCCCTCCCCTACAGGCGGGCACCAGATTCCCCCCCCCTCCTCTACAGGTGGGCACCAGACCCCTCCCCCCTTCCACAAGTGGGGACCAGACCCCTCCCCTCCTCTACAGATGGGCACCAGACCCCTCCCCTCCTCTACAGATGGGCACCAGACCCCTCCCCTCCTCTACAGATGGGCACCAGGCCCCTCCCCTCCTCTACAGATGGGCACCAGGCCCCTCCCCTCCTCTACAGATGGGCACCAGACCCCTCCCCTCCAGGCGGGCACCAGACCCCTCCCCTCCAGGCGGGCACCAGACCCCTCCCCTCCAGGCGGGCACCAGACCCCTCCCCTCCAGGCGGGCACCAGACCCCTCCCCCCTTCCATAAGCGGGCACCAGATCCCTCTCCGCTACCAGCGGGCATCAGGGTGCCTGCACAGCGGCCGGCCGGCATAACGTGTGCATATATATATATATATATATATATATATATATATATATATATATATATATATATATATATATATATATATATATATATACATACATACATACACACACACACACACACACACACACACACACACACACACAATATGACTGTAATACGGGGCTCACAGGTTGATGGTCCTCTCCAGCGTCAGGGGCTTGGTCTGCTGCAGGTACTTGTTGCCGAACTGGTTGACCCCCCGCGGCCAGCCGGTCTGTGAGCGGTTGGGCGGAATCACCGACATCCTGGGCGCTGCTGGCAGCCGCTGTCGCACGGGGTCGGGTGTCACTGGCGCCGGATCTCTCCCGGTCTCCGAGCGCTCAGCGTACGAAACAATGGTGCGGCGGATGTACACACGCGTCACTTCCGGGCGCCGGGGAGAGAGAGGAGGCCCCGGAGACCGAGACGTCACAGCGCGGCGACTCTGGGGGGAACTCTAATTGTCTAGTAATTAGTAGTAGCGGACACACGCGGCGTCTGTAGTTCGGGAATGAGCGCAAAGCGGCAGACGCGGCGCCCGGGGGGGCTGAGGACCGGGTTAGACGGCAAGAAGAGCCGGCTGGAGACGAAGGTGAAGGTGCAGCTGGCGGAGGCCCTGCTGGATAAGGCGGTGGGAGCGGAGGCGAGGGGAGCCTGGGAGAGGAAGGAGGCTGCCAGCTGCGGTGAGTGGGCACAGGACATACACAGATGTATCAAGCTCCAGAAAGTGATAAAGTGGAGTGTGATAAACAACCAGCCAATCAGCTCCTAACTGCCATGCAACAGGCTGGGTTTGGAAAAATGACAGGTAGGATCTGATTGGCTGGTTGTTTATCACATACGATCGCATTGAAAGTTGACAGATCATACATGCAGCACATATGAACCGAGGGCCGACCTCTTGAACATCTTAACGACCGTCATCACGAAGTGCGATGATCCACCGAAACCGTGCGGATCGGCTAGACATCGTTCAGGTGTATGGCCACACACCAGGACGACCCGCTCACGATGCACATCGTGAGCGGGTCGTCAGTGTCTCGTCCAACCCGCTCACGGTGACGCGGGGGGGCACGACCCGCTCACGATGTGCACCGTGAGCAGGTCCGATCCGATGGCGACCCGCACCCGGCTGTATGGTCGTCATTCAGATCCTACCTGCAGCAGGTAGGATCTCAATAACGACCGACCCGCGGGACCACGCATCGGTTTGGTATCGGTCCACACCAGGACAGAAAAGGGCCCAATCACCACACAATCTACATCCAATTGGGCGGAATTGGATCTAGATTGAGGGGATCGGGCCCTAGTCGTCCTGGTGTGTACCCAGCATTAGTGTTACTGCAATCATTTATGGCTCTTAATCTAATACATAGACCTGGCAAACAAATATTCGTTATGCAATTTTAAAATGTTAGCAAGAGATGAAACATTTAGTGCAGTGCGCTTATTCAGTGAAGAGGCATATTTTTATTTTTTAACAGTAACATTTTAGACCTGATGTTATGTTAGTGCTACATCGAGTATAAAATGTTGTCCTTAAAAATGTAAATATGCCCCCCTCACTAGTCTGCACCTGAACATATATTTTGTATGCTGGCAGTGATCCTGCCCTGTAGTGATATACCCTGAGCCAGGGACCGGCCCAAGCTTATTTCTTTTTTGGGTAAGCACAAGCATAGATTTGAGCACCCCCAACTGTGGCTGTGGGTCAGGGGAAGAATTAATTGGCTCACTCATATAAAGCAATATAGACATGTAGTAGAAAAGGCATAATCTGGAAACAGGGACAACTACACTACTGACCTCTCGATACCCATCACTATGGACCCCCTCTGTACTCACCACTACACTACTGACCCCACCGCATTACGGACTCCTCCATACCACCTCTATACACTACAGACTTCTCTAATGGGGAGGAGTCCCTGACCGGTCTCCTGGAGAATTTGCAGACACGCTTCACATTAACATGCAGTTGGGAAAGTCTGCTACTTGCACCTTGCAGAGAATGACGGCTAAGCTCCTCTGCCTTCAGTCCTGCCGCTGCAGCAACAGATTCTGTGGCAATGCAAAAAGAGAAATAGTGGCTCCCAGTCTTGCTGCACACATCTCCTGCATCTTCCAGCTAGCAGCACCAGGAAATGCCAGCTATAGCTGAATCAGCAGCGTCTTCCGGAGATTAAAGTGAGGGATAAGGTAGGCCGGCCGAGTGACTATGGAACCAGTTAAGGGGAGATCGGACCGGCCCACCAGCAACCCTCATCCCCCGGGTGCTGGGCAGCAGCGGTCCAGCTGAAATAACTGAGAGACACACTCAGCAGAGGGGATCAGCATTGTGTCAGCACAGCAGGGGCACCTGGAAGAACTGAGAGCGGCTGTCTGCTATTGCAGTTGCCCCTCGCAGTGCTGACAAACCACTAGGGCTGCCGACCTCTGTGTCTGCCACACTCCCTCTCAGCTGGTGCATCCATCCTGCTCTGCCATGTTCCTGGTATCCTGCCTCCCCCCCCCGCCGAAGTTGCTGTGCTGCCGGGGAAGCGACGGGCATCGCTGGGCTTCCCTGTGCACACCGTCGGGGCAGGCACCAGGCTCTTTTAGCGGGGCAGGGTGCATTTTGCCCTTTAAAAACGGGCAGGGCGCAGCGCCCCGCTAAAACAGCTTAGCGGGAACACTACTTTTAATAAGCACAATTGAGTGTTTCACATTTGGGATTCAATTACAGTAACTGCAAGTTCACTCATGGTGTGAGGAACTGCAGCTGTATGGTGTACTTAGGGTACTACTGGACTCTAAAGCAGCCCATACACGTCCCGATGGGGGCGTGCGTTGTGGGCTTCAATAGCAGGGATCACATTGCATTGCCTGTGCATGCGTTATGCATGCAATGCGATGCAATGTGATGCAAGCACATACTTTTTGTACTGTGAGATGAGGTGCCGCGGGAGCGCACACCTCAAAGCACAGAACGCACATCCCGGCATTGCAGCGTGTATGGGCTGCTTTAGTCCGGAGTGAGGTCTGGCTGCAATATTACTGTTGCCAGTGTTTCTACGCCATTGCCCCCTTCACAGCTAATTGGATTGACCCAAAATGTTGATAATTTGTCTGTATAACTGTAGCTGTTAACATATTGTGTGTATCCTACCCCAGCCACCGGGTTCCAACCAAAGATTCATGTAATAAGCATAAAAATCAGTTGTGAAACAAGTTACATTTCCCAATTATTATTACCAATGGTTGTTAATCTGTATTGTGCATATTGTGTGTGTGTGTTAATGTTACTGTGTTCTCCTCAGGCCCTGTTATCCTGGATTGTGTGCCTTTCCAGCATGGTGTAATCCATTCCTTCATTCAAAACAAAAGTCATTTCCTGGAGGAGCTGTTTCTAGAATTAACGATCTTGGACTTCAATGACAAATCCAATGATCTGTACAAGTTTTCTCAGGTGCAGTAATCCACGGGTGCTAATAGGGATTCCGCAGGACTGAGGGTAGTTTAGTGATACCGCCTTCGTTTTTAATCTAAAATACTGAAATATATAAAGCACTACATTCCCCCAAAACTATTCATTCTAATATGCTGCGGACATCCACACTTTACAATGTGTAGCAAATTTGCAGTCAATGACCTACTTGGACCTGTTGGAAGGCTAATGATACTGATGCGTTTGCATAATGTAGTGTCATATGGTTGGATAACTGCTGCCCCCATTTGGCCAGACCTAGTATTACAGTATCTTTTTTTTTTTTTGTTAAACAGTTATTACTGTATGTGTTTTTGTTATACAGTGTAACGTGGGGTGGCCACTTGCACAAAGTAACTGCTGACTAATCTGACAATAGTACATACATGAGTCATACACACGATCTTGTGTATATATATATATATACACATTAAATAATCTTTCTTCCTATCTGGACGTTGTGTGCTCAGAGTATCAGGTCGGTATATATGTTATCAGATCTGTTCACACTGCGCATGATTGAGAAATCTTTCAGAAATATCAGAATAATACACTTATGCGATCGGATTTGATGCAACATCGAAGTGCGATGTCCATCGAATCCAATTAGAGTTGGGCAAAACGGTTAACTAAAAAGAGCTGGGATCAAGTGAGCAATCTGTAAAAAAAATCCAGATCTTTTAGAGGGGGTAAATTTGATAAAAGGGGTAGTTTGATAATAACAAAGCATAATTTGTTTTACAATAATTTATTGCAATAAACAGTAAAATCAACTTTTTTTTTTAACTTATTTTAATTTTTTAAACCGTGAGCTGAACAAATAAGAACATACATGACCAAGTAAAACGCTGATCGATGGCTGGGTGCAGAATTGCCATTGATGGCGTCTGCACTGATGGCCATCCCTAGCAGCAGCCTTGTTATTATAAAGATACCTATACCGCTGATCTTGTTGTGCAAAAAGGTGTAAGGTAGGATCATCTCCACCTTAGTGATCATTCGGTATGCATAGTTCCACTTTAGTGTATTTCAATGGAAAATTCTCCAAAACTCAATGTGACCCTCAGCATCTTCTTGTAGCTTTCACCTTCTGTCCAACAACACTCTCTCCTTTGGTGGCATTTTTCCAGTCCTGTCCTCAGGTACTTTGTGACTCCAGTTTGGGTCATTTTGATGACTCTTACTCTCGGGACCTCAGTATGCCCTGGCTGTCTGGCTGGCCAGTTCGAATTTGGTGGTAGATGCACAATAAGCTCCACGGTGATAGTGGTGGCCAAATTTTTTCCTAAATATGCTGGCACTCTCACGGTGTTCATACTAGCACTGGAAAATTAGATGATTCGCTTCTTCAATATAAAGTCCCATACACACTGGGTGATTTTGAACTGAAAGCGGCTCTGTTTTTGTCTTTTGAGCTGTTCAGTGTGTACCAGGCAGTTATGAGCACCGATGCGCGATACCACATAATCGCTGGCGGCCGCCGTTAATCGGGTGTTGTTACCAGCAGATGAGTGATGGGGTGGGCGTCTTTCCATAGCGTCATGCTATGCAAAGTCGTCCACCCCTGGGAAAATCGCTCAGTGTGTATAACCGATTTTCCCCATCATAGATGTGCATACATGCTAGGCAAAATTGCCCACTGTGTATGGACCTTCACTCATGGGAGGAGTGGTCTCTCATTCCAAAAAACTTCCACCCTTCAGTTTGCAAGTGGGGACTTTCCGCAGGGGGATCTCATGGACCTCCTCAACCTGTCCACCAGTAGCATTGTTGAATTGTCATTTGTTTCCCCCTGTTCATTAAATGGTCAGTCAGTGCACCTCTAAAACACAATTTATTTGGACAGGTGCTGTGGAAGGCAGGAAAGTGAGTGCGGCTAAGAATATAGGATCTGTTATTTTGTTGGGAAGGTGGGGGCGCTGCATGTGACAGACCGTATTGGTGTATCAATAAGTCAATGGGAAATACAGAAAGTTACAGAGTGTGTGTGATAAAATAGGACACAATCCTGTCAGGTCAATCTAGTGCAGGTAATCTTCAAACACACCTTTATGAAATGAAGTTACTTATCCAGTAGCCCCTCTAAAGTGCAGGATGTTTTCTGCTGTGTCCCAATATTCTGTGATTTTTGTTTTACAGTCAGGTGATTTGAAAAGCTGCAGAGGACCTCACATTTCTGCATTAAGGTGAGCTGACTTTAACTGGTACATAACCCTTAGTCCTACTGTAACCTGAACCTACCCTAATATATCTCCGCTCCAGCACCTAGACCCTTCTTTTACCTCCATAGCTCATATCTGCACCCACTGCTCTTATGACACATTCCTTTAGCTGCCTCATTTCTGTCGTCCTCTCTGTTAAAGGAGGGTTCTATTTGAGGATTTCCGCCAGTGGCTCTCGGAGGTGACCGGTGTTCCGTTGGAGGAGACTGTAGATTTATCTTGCTCCGACTATAGGGAGACAGGTGAGCATCAGACCCTTAAGCATTCAGTACTGTGTCAGAGCCCATGCAGACTTCTTTTGCTTAAAATGTTAAAACAGGAAGTCTCCTACTTTGTGGAAGTCTTAGGGCAGTATTCAATGAGTTTTATGGCGATGTGCAGCGAATCCTGTTTAGGATTCGCTGCACAGTCCCCGTGTTCCGGAGCCTCGCTGTCCCCGTATTCAACGTCGCAGGGGCTCGCTGCCCCTGACGGCGATTCTTAACCCCACAGGGAGCAGGGGGACGGTGGCTGGCAGGGAGATGGAAGTCTCCCTGTCTGCCCCAGAATGTATGTGGGGGGGAGGAGGGCTCCCCGGGACCCAGGCAGCACAAGCTGCCCCCCCCCCCCCCCCGGGAGAGCTAGCAGGGGATCGACTAGCACTTTTCCCGATCGTGCATATGTAATGATCGGGAGCAGTGAATATATGAATATATAATGAGCGGCTCCCAGCCCCCTGCTGGCCAATGTGTATAAAAAAAGTAAAAAATTTTTTTTTAAATATATATTCAGTATATATATATATATATATATAGACAGACAAGAGACAGGCAGCGGCACTCCAAGGATTTTTCAAGTGTTATATTTCAAAAGGTCAGGAACCAACGTTTCGGGGTATCGAATCACCCCTTTGTCAAGGTACAAGTGAAGACCTTGACAAAGGGGTGATTCGATACCCCGAAACGTTGGTTCCTGACCTTTTGAAATATAACACTTGAAAAATCCTTGGAGTGCCGCTGCCTGTCTCTTGTCTGTCTACAATTTGTTTCCAGAAGGCACCCAGGTATTTGCCCCCCCAGAGTTGGAGTGCCAGTCCGCCCTCTACAAATATATATATATATATATATATTTTGCAGTAAGCACATGAATAAAATAGCATGCCCCTTCACATAATAAAATTCCTGATTTTTGACACCTCATTTAAAAAAAAAAAAAAACCTTCAATGTAAAAGTTCACATTCCTCGTCACCATAAAAAGATAGCGATTGCTGCACGGCCATAATAACCTTGAAATGTATTCACCATCTGGTCATTGATTAGGGTGATTCACTTTTTTAGTCAAAAAATCTCCTTACAGCACGAAAATAGCACAAATTAGCCGTAGAACATGGCGAATCAGCCTCATTGAATACTGCCCTTAGGTTATGTGACATCTGGCAATACTATCTAGTACTGGCCGGTCCTTTTCTCTGACATCAAATCTGGGGGCTCTGGAACATGGGTTTATTGTGGGGATGTTTGAGCTTGCACCGAATTAGACTGGGGTAGTACAGGATAACTTCTAGAGAGCAGAACCTCTATGTACTTCGTGGTTGCATTGTTTTAGTGTCCATGGAAGCGGGGCTGTTTTTAGTAGGGCTCAGTCTTCCTGGGCGTACAATACATGCTGTTTTCAGATGCCCTGTTTTGGGACTTCTTGCGATGCTTCTGAATAAATATCTGGCTCTGTTTTCTGGAACCTAGGTTTGCTCTACACCAGGGGTCCGCTCTTGAGCTGCACACACACAGTGAGATCTTGTGTCCGATTTTGACTAGTCAAAATGAAATGGACATCGAACGGTTTTCAGCCTCATTCGATGATGATTCGATTCCGATGCGCGCTCCCGTTTAGTGTAAAACAGCGCAGGCAAGACTATATACAGGACAGATCGAACGCGTTTTGCTTGCCGTTCAATTCGCACCGTGTATATACAGCATTAAAGTACATCTTAGCCATTGATTTGGCTGCTAGGTGCGGTGCGCTGAATCCGTTTGCGTTCCAGCCTCTCACAATTGTTGTCTCCTCTTCCTCCACTATGAGCTTATGTTCTCTGCGTGCTAAGTATTGTGCAGTATTAGCAGTCCAGGGGTTCTGGCCCCCATTGAGTTATTGGGTGTCCACATTAAATTCAGCATCAGGACTGTGGCTCTGGTTGAGCACAGAGGTGCCAGGTTTAGGGATACAGGTTACCTAACCTGCCCCTAATAGGAACAACCCCTTAGTAAATATCTAAGAATGTGTAGCAAGTGCTAATTGTCAGACATTAGGTTAGCACAGATCGCCGGCCTGACTTACATACGGCTGTAGTTGCCCCGTATGTACGAGCCTTTATAACATGGGTCGAATTGCAAGGGAGCAGTTCTGAATCAGGCCCTATGCATGATAGGTATCCGGACAATGGGGTAGACAGCAAGAAGGTCGACAGTCAAAAGGTCGACATGGAGTTTTTCACTTTTTTGGGTGCCGACAGGCGGTATTTCATGCCCTACCATCCACTACAGTGGGAGAATATAATGGTATGCAGAGTGTAGCGAGGCACCGTGCGCGAAGCATAGCGTGTGTAGCGAGCCATGCGAGGGGATGCGGTGCTACGTTTTTCAGTGTCCATGTCGGTGTTGACATTCGGAACAAAAAAATGTGAAAAACACCATGTCGACTTAATAGTTTTGTCGACCTTTTTGAATGTCCACCTTTTTGCTGTCTACCCTTTGTCCCACACCCGATAATAATAACAGTATCGATATAGTTCATATCACTTCATATCACTTAAAAATAACGCATAGTGCGTACCCAGCTTAAAGCTTCTATTTCCCGAATCATCTGGATTATGTAGCTCCAGCTACGCCATCTGTTCAATTCGTTTTTTGCTTCTATTTCCCGAATCATCTGGATTATGTAGCTCCAGCTACGCCATCTGTTCAATTCGTTTTTTGCTTCTATTTCCCGAATCATCTGGATTATGTAGCTCCAGCTACGCCATCTGTTCAATTCGTTTTTTGCTTCTGTAGAGACCGCGCTCTAGAAACAAGAAAAATCTAAACGATTTCTATGAAACTGCAGGTGCCAGATATTCCAGAAAAATAGTCTAGTTTTTTTTTTTTTCTGGAGGCTCTTCATTACTGGAAACCTTTTTTACCATAGCGTTTCTCACTCTACATAGATGTGTTGCTGTGTCATGACGATGAGCTGGAAGGCAGAAGGTTTGCTTTTATATATTATATGGTTCCTGAATGGACGAAGGCAGACGGGGGGACTCTTGACCTATACAGCACTGATGGTAAGTCCTATTAGAACTGTTAATTCTGTTTAATCAATATGGCCGTCCAAATTATTTTGTTGTAATCACTAGATTAAAACTACTAATTATTTTATATAGGAGCGATTCATAAAATAAAATCCGTCTCTGTATCTATCTCTGCAAAAACATTTGTAACCCCTGAAGAAAAGGCGTTGAGCCTTGAAACGTTGGCAACGCCAATTCAAATTGTCTGTCCTTTATGATGTCACATGGAGTGCTGAGGTCATTTGCAGGAGTGCATTTTACGTGAACTAATCCCTCATTAACAACATCTCAATCCTTTTGATGTTTCTTAATGTGCTGATATTTTACGGGATGGCGCCAAGTTAGAGCCCGTGATGGTGCCAGGGCACTGCAGATAGCTGCCATACCAGAAATTTACATCTGTCATTTTGAGGCAGGTATTAGTGGTAGGTTTAATCAATGCTGTAGAAATATATATATATATATATATATATATATATATATATATATATATATATATATATATATATATATATATCCACTCTGTACATTCCTTTCCTTTTTTTACAGAACGGGGAGACCCTGGATCTATTGCAAAGTCTCTTGTCCCATCACGGAACACACTAGTTTTCTTTGAAGTCTCTCCAGTTTCTTTCCATCAGGTGATACTATGTTCAGGGCAATTTGCAATGTTATGGGTGAGGGGAGGGGGGGGTGGGGTGGGGTGTCTTAGAACGCACACCCTATCTATATGAGGTGCTATTATATAGATATTTTAAGTCTGCAAAAAAACACATGGTGCAGATGCACACTCCACATTATTCATCAGAATTCCAGGGTCTTAGTATATGAATTGGCCAAATAATAGTTGCCCACCAACCAGCATCAAGATGGCCTTGTTATCTCTGATGGGTCCTTAATACTAAGTTTGGATCAGGTGTGCAGGACCCCAACAAAAAGATGACAGAAGCCAGTCACCCCAGGGTCGCACACAAGTGAAAAGCTAAAGTGTTAATAGGAAGGAAGCGGAAGCTACGGATGGGGCCACTCCCACGGTTGCCACCAGACCGCCATCAACAGGTTTCTGGCGGATGGCGATCCGGAGGACGGGGACAGGACATGGATGCGGCAGCGTCTCGCATGCTCGCGTGTCCATTGCCGAGAATCGGGCACGCTAGCACCATTGTGGCGCAAGGTGGCGCAGTGTTACACAGCTGAAAGTGTTAGAAAGTATAATATTAGTGAAAAAAATCTAGTGCTGGGCGTTCTCGTGGTAATGAGGCCCTGACGCGAGTGCGGAGGCCGGGAGCTGACACCATTGGATGTCGGCTGCCTGCCCATTTCTGTCCCAGCGTGCACACATATGTAAGTGACTCGAAAGTGGTCGGCGAAAGATGGGAACACACACTGCGAGTGGGTTGGTGGGGGGGGGTTGTAACTGCAATTTTAGGAATCAACCAGAATACCCCCCCCCCCCCCCAAATCTGCAGGTCCCATCTTTTGTGGGTATCATGGCAGCATGTTCTGTTTATATAACTGGATCCCATGTTATATTGCATATGACGAGGCTCTTGGTTTTTACATTTCTATTTTGCCTAATTTATTGCGTATTCCAACCTCTTTTTGTAGGTTTCAGAGATCCTGAGTCCAGACAAACTTCGCCTGTCAGTAAGCGGATGGTTTCACGGGCCAACCTTGGAAAGACCGCCGCGCACTGTGCACCCCGGGCCTGTCCGCAGCCCCCACGTACACCATGATGTATGACAATACTCTGGGTTCTATACAGTTATATAATTGTATCACTAGTGAATTATCCTCCGCTTTTTCCCTTTCTGTCTGATTCTGCAGTTACATAGAACCTGTGTAATTGTGTCACTAGTGGATTATCTGATGCCTTATCCCAGGCTGTCAGATTCTGCAATTATGTAGAAACTGTAATTATGGGGCAGATGTATTAAGCTCGGTGAAGTAATAAGGTGTCAAGTTTTCTCTTTCAATGGTCCTGGTGACACAGCTTCACATTGGGATGTAGGAGGGTCCGCAGGAGCCAGGCACCTATCCTAAAGCTTTTGGAGGGTAGGCTCCTCCCCTACTGCATCCCAGATTCTTCAGTTCGTGTTAGGTGCCCACTGGAGTGGGTGCTATTCTAAAGGGCTGCCGAAGGAGTAGAGTTAGTTAGGGTTTTTATTATTTTATTAACTTCTACACTAGCTAGGTAGGCACAGTGTGAGGATTCTCATTAGTGAATCCTCACACTGCTAGCGCAGCAGGAGCTGACAGAAGCGCGTCCTGTCAGCTCACTGTGCACGAGGGAGACGCTGTCTGGCCTCCATGTGCAGCGCTTACAGCTTCTTTTAAGAAGCTGCCTGGGCTCCGGAGCGCTCTGAAACCGGCTTCACGCTAGGTGGGGATCATGGGGGACAGGCGCTCCGTGATGGCGGCGGCCATTTTCTGCGGAGCTTACACACTGAGCTCCTGATATGAGAGTACAGCAGTGTTGTTACAGGCATGTTCCGAGTGGTCCCCAGCTGAGGGGGAGATACTGGAACTAGGAGATCCTACAATGGGAGCGGCTGTCTGGGGGTAGTTGGCGCCAAAAGTCACAGACCCCGCAGCAGCAGGGACTTGGTCCCTTCCCTCACTCTGTTTTGGCGCCATTCAGAACGCTTGCAGCGGAGCTGAGCTGGCTTACAGATCCTGACAGAGTGATTGGATTTCCTGGGCATCGCTTTCCCCAATCTGAAGACTACAGAAAGCTAAGTGAACTGAATATATTGGTTCTGTATATAATGTCTGTACATTTAATGCTGTGACTGTGTTAATTGAGAACATCATGTCTGAGCAACAGTCTGTGGTTTTGGGGGAGGGAGCCTTTAATGCATTGAGCGCTTGCAGTGGTTGTACACTGAGACTTGTCCCTGAGCAGATAAGGGGGGCTTATGTATTTATTGCGCTGCTGTGAAACCCATGGGGAGTGAACCCCAGAGGGAAGTGCATCGGAGCTTGCGTGGGCTAAGCCCTGGGCAGGTCTGAAAATGCTTTGGTGCATTACTGGACAGGCAGAGTGATGGCTGGTAACTTCCCTAGACCATTGCCATTCTCTCAGCAGTCCTAGCTCTTTGCCTCGGACCCAGACAGATCCTGACTTATTACAGGTCATGCAGGATACTGCTATGGGAATCAGCAGGTTTAAATTACTTGTTGGACAAGTTTTATGGTTATTCTGTGGGGACCCCTAAAAGGTCTTATTCAGTGCCATTATTAGCTGCTGATGAGGAAGGAGAGTACACAGACATACCAATCAGGGTGATGTTTCTGAAGAGTCCTCAGCCTCAGGGGTAGAGGATTTTATTACTGCTGTTAAACAGGCATTAAATTTGTCTGTGAAGGATAAACTCCTGCAAAGGTTGTTTTTATGAGACAGCGTAAAGAAACTTATATCTCCCTGCAAAGGGGCCTGGAAAACCCCTGATAAAAGGCTTCAGATACCTAAAAGATTTCTAAGCCTGTACCCCATGCCTGAGGCGCATGCTGACCTCTGGGAAAAAGTCCCTGTGGTAGATGCTTCTGTGGCACGTGTATCAAAGCCACAGGTGGAGCCACTGTGCTACCAGTACAAGGGGTAGCAGCGTTTAAGAACCCGTAGACAAAAAGCTGGAGGGTAACCTCAAGGCAATATTTGAAGGGGTGGGATACACCCTACGCCCTCTGATTGCTTCAGCCTGGGTCTCTAAGGCCATGATCGTGTGGGACAGAAATTTGTGCACTATTTTACACGCTGACCCTTGTGTGTTATTGCTTGCAGAGAAGCTTAAAAGCGGCTGCAGAGCATGTATTGTAGTCTGAGAGGAAGCTCTCAAAATGGCTGCCAGAGTTTCCACAGTGTCTGTAAATGCCAGAAGAGTGCTCTGGCTTAAGGCTTGGGAGGCAGATAATGTGTCTAAGAAAGCCTAAGAGGCATTAGCTTTTAAAGGAAAGCTGTTAGTTGCTTCTGAACTGGAACAGATTATTAAGCAGGCCACAGGTGGCAAAAGTATTTTCCTGCCAGTCCCTGCAGACATCAAGGTTTTCTGCTTTCAGGCCGGCCATGCGGCCCTCCCCTAGAGGAGGTGCGTCCTTTCGAGGGCAGCCCTTCAGGGGAAAGGTTTCAGTCCTCCAGGGGCAAGGCCCAAAAGTCTAAATTTGGTTCCTTTCATAAGAAACCAAACACAAAAGGAGAGGACAAACCCTCTGCATGACTGTCAAGGTTTTTGCCCGGCGGTGGTCAAGATGGGGGGACATCTGACACTGTTCAAAGACGCATGGGCATTGTTAGACCGGGATTCTTGGGTGTTAGAAATTATAACCCAGGGTTACAGAATTCCCTTCAAAGGTCTTCTTCCAAGAAGATTCATTCCCACGCCAATACCAAAGAAGGCTCGGCTCCGTACAGCTCCCCTGGGAGCGGCTCATTCTCTTTTAGAGAAGGGGGTGGTGATCCCGGTCCCCAGAGCGGAGTGGAAAAAAGGCTTTTATTCCACTCTGTTTCTGGTGTCCAAACCAGACGGGTTTTTCAGACCGATTCTCAATTTAAAGTCGTTAATTATCCATTTGTGGGTAGACCATTTCAAAATGGAGTCTCTACGGTCAGTGCTGTTAAGCCTGGCCAGTGAGAATTTTTGGTGTCCTTGGATGTCCAGGACGCGTACCTTCATGTTCCTGTTCACCCAGGACATCAGGCTCTATTGAGGTTTGAGATAGGAGACCATGCACTTGCAATTCCAGGCGGTGCCCTTCGGCCTGGCCACAGCGCCAAGGGTTTTCACCAAGATAATGTCTGTAAGGGCGGCTGTGCTTCGACTGAGGGGAATCACGGTGATCCCATATTTGGACGACCTGCTGTTCAGAGCGGAGTCAGCAGACATGTTGAAGAGTCACTTGGCAGAAGCCATCGGGTTTTTTTTTTTGCAGGCTCACGGCTGGCTTTTAAACTTACAAAAGTCTCAGTTGGTGCCGTCACAGAGACTCCAATTCTTGGGGGTCATTCTGGTTACCCATCTACATCGGGTAATTTTACCAGAGGCAAAGGCCAGGGATCTGGTTGCCTTAGTCCAGGAGATTCTGAGCTCTCGGAGCACATCAGTATGGAGGTGCCTCAAGCTGCTGGGGAAGATGGTGGCGTCTTTCGAGACGCGGCAGTTTGCCAGGTTCCACTCTCGGGTGTTCCAGTGGAACATTTTGACGGCTTGGTCAGAAAACACACAGACCATGAAATCCGAACAGATAGTGCTGTCTTCGGAAACTCGAGCCTCCCTGAAATGGTGGACAGACGTGGACTCCCTTCAGTGGGGTCGGTCACTGCAGTCCTGGAGCTGGCTGGTAGTCACTACCGACGCCAGTCTCAGGGGCTGGGGGGGCAGTAGTCTTGGACCTGCGTCCGCAGGGCTTGTGGACTCCAGAGGAATCTGCCTTACCGATCAACATCTTGGAACTGAGAGCTGTGTGGAAAGTGATTTCTCTAGCGGGAGACAGGTTACAGAGGCTCCCTTTAAGGATTCAGACCGTCAACGCCACAGCTGTGGCGTATCTGAATCACCAGGGAGGCACACGCAGCAAACTGGCCATGTGGGAGGTGTCCAGAATCCTCTTGTGGGCGGAACAGAATGTTCCAGCCTTATCAGCTATATTCATACCAGGAGTGGAGAATATAGAGGCAGACTTCCTGAGCAGGGAGGAGCTGAAGGATGGGGAATGGAGCCTAAATCCTCAGATATTTCATCAAATTACCTTGAAGTGGGAAACTCCGGATGTGGACCTGATGGCATCCAGATTCAACCATCAGGTGCCCAGGTTTTAGGCCAGGACGAGGGACCCACTGGCAGAAGCAGTGGATGCCATGACTATCCCCTGGGAGGGGAATTTTCTTTATGTTTTTCCGCTAGTCCCAATGCTGGCAAGGGTGTTGAAAAGGATACAGGCCCAGGCAATTCCAGTGATTTTAGTGGCCCCAGATTGGCCAGGGAGATCCTGGTACTCGAGGCTTCAGAGATTGTCTGTGGACTCGTGGCGTTTACCTCTGAGGTCAGACCTTCTAAAACAAGGACCGTCCAACCATCTGGATTCAGCTCGATTATTTTTGACGGCCTGGTTGTTGAAACCGCCATTTTGAGGGATAAAGGATTCTCAGAGGCAGTGATTAACACAATGATTAAAGCCATAAAGTCAGTGTTTTCTGCAAATTATTATAGGGTCTGGAAGACCTATATTCGATGGTGTGAAAGACAGAAGTCATACACATCACGCTTTAAATTGGCAAAATTGTTGGAGGTTTTGCAGGTTGGCTTTTCCTCCGGGTTAAGCCTTCAGTCACTCAAAGTACAGATCTCGGCCTTGTCAATTTACTTCCAAAGAAGGATTGCATTGTTAACGGAAGTACAGAACTTCCTGCAGGGGGTGTCTCGATTGAAACCTCCCTACAAGCAACCAGTAGCACCATGGGATTTATCTCTGGTTCTGGAGTGCCTTCAAAAGGCACCTTTTGAACATTACGGTCGGCTGACCTTAGATTCCTTACATGGAAACTGGTATTTTTGTTGGCAGTGACGTCTGCAAAAAGAGTATCGGAGTTGGGAGCCTTGTCCTGCAAGGCTCCCTTCCTTATATTTCATGATGATAGGGCTTTCCTTCAGACAGTACCCCAATTTTTACCAAAAGTAGTCTCTGCTTTTCATCTAAATCAGGAGTTAGTTCTGCCTGTTTCAACCCCCAGAGGGTTCAAGTAAAAGGGACAAATTGAGGAATTTGGATGTTGTGCGCGCCTTGCGCATTTATGTGGACAGAGTTAAAAGTGTCAGAAAGACTGATACTTTGCTTGTTTTGTATGATGTACATAATAATGGTTGGCCTGCTTCTAAGCAGGTGGTTGCGCTCTATTATAGCGTTTGCATATACTAAAGTTGGTAGGCCTGTGCCAGCCAGGACTAATGCGCATACCACCAGATCAGTCACCACCTCTTGGGCGGTTCGACATGGGGTAACAGCTGAGCAGGTTTGCAGGGCTGCCACTTGGTCATCTGTTCATACTTTTGCCAAATCCGATAGGTTCCATGAGTTCGCGTCGGTGGACGCATCATTCGGGCGAGCAGTGACGAGAGCTGCAGACCTGAGCGTACCCTCCCAAAGGACCGGCTCTGGAACGTCCCAGTGTTGAGCTGTGTCACCAGGACCATTGAAAGAGAAAAAGGGATTTTTGTAAGAACTTACCGTTCGAATCCCTTTCTCTGATATGGTCCTGGTGACACAGCGATCCCTCCCTTACGCTCAGTAAGTATGCCAGTGTTCATGATGTTTCATGTTATAATTGGTTGAAAAAGTTAAATTTAAAAATGTGCATATAATATGTGCAGGCGTTGTACTGAGTTAATGTATTCCAGTGGCTTTGAAAGATTGAACTGAGGAATCTGGGATGCAGTAGGGGAGGAGCCTACCCTCCAAAAGCTTTAGGATAGGTGCCTGGCTCCTGCGGACCCTCCTACATCCCAATGTGAAGCTGTGTCACCAGGACCATATCAGAGAAAGGGATTCGAACGGTAAGTTCTTACAAAAATCCCTTTTTTTATCACCGGCCAATCAGCTCCTACCTGTGAAGTTGCAGGTTTGGTTTGAAAAATGACAGGTAGGAGCTGATTGGCCGGTGATAAAAACCAGACGTTTTATCACTTCACCGAGCTTAATAAATCTTCCCCTACATCTCAAGAATTATCTTCTGCCTGAGCTGTAAGATTCTGCAGTTACATAGAAAATGTGTCATTATACCGCTAGTAAAGATCCCCATTTACTACGTCGAGGTATTGCATGCAGTACCATGCCATCTCACCAGGGGGACTATTCGCATATGATGCACTGTATGTGGTCCTTTTGCATCCAATGTATCGTATGCGATACTAGCAGGGGCTGTGACAAAGTACCAGTCAGATCTGCTATGCGAGGCACACAGGAACTCTCCTCATCGCAATCGCAGGTAAATGACATGCAATGTGTCACTTTTTATGCGATCCGTTGCAAAAAATGGGTCGGAGTCGCATAAAAACTGGCAATGTCGCACTAGTGGATAGGGTCCTGTAATGTATCTGCTGCCTTATCCCACGCTGTCAGATTCTGCAATTACATAGAAACCCATGTAATTGTAACACTAGTTCATTATCTGCTGAATTATCGTTTCCACAGAATGAACTTTTGCATGAGTGGATAAACCCACTTTATCTGACTCGGGAAGACCAAATTCAGAAGAAATTTGAAGATGCATCAGAAATTCTCCTAAAAGACTTCCTTAAGGTTCGTATTACATCTTCTGAAAGTGGGACTGAAGGATATTCAGATTAAATTGATTTATTTGCCAAAACTAGATAATTAACAGAAATAAAGACACGACTGACATTATTAGTTATATCACAGAATATGGGAATTCTGTCCCAGAATCTCTGAACCTGACCTAACCAGAAAATATTGTGTGAAAATGTGAGGTAAAAGTGCACGTGTTCTTATTTCCCTGCTATTGTTTTGTCCGTAGAAAGAGAAATTCAGCGCAGTGTCTGCAGCGTTAGGGGCACAGACTATCCAGTGGGAGCTGTTGGGACCACCCAATAGGAGGTGAGGATGTGGCCTCTGGGATGTTACTTCTCTATTACCACTTTTACACCAAAACTGCTGGGTCGCACCAGGGTTTTTGGACCCGGTGGGCGACACCGGTGAAGTCGGGCCCTGAGATGACGACATCTCCAAGCGCCTGAAAATCCGCCGACCAACACCCCCGCAACGCCAACAGACACACTGGGGACAAACCCAGCATCCGTGCGCCCCCAGCCTCCGTCCATGAGGTAAATTGATGCCACGCAGGCATACCTTCACCTCTGCCCAGCCTCCGCTGCTGTCTGCATAGTACCGCAGACAGCAGCATAGACTTCTCAACCTCCGGACTGACTGCAGGACACTGCATTCCTGAGGTTGGGGCTCCCTGATTGGTGGAAATGGTTTCCCGTGGGTCGGATGACCCAGGTTATCCATTTACACGGCCCCTGACTCCGGAGAAGCCCCGTGTCCGACCCTGAACCTTTGCCGGGTCGGACACTGAGGAACAGGACCTGGGTTATTTATTTTTTACACCAAGCCCCGGCCCGGACTGAAGTGGCAATAACTCGGGTCGAGGCTCTGGTGTAAAAGGGGTATTGTCTTCTGTATCCCTCTTCCGCTGTGATTTAGGTGTTACAAGAGGGCAAAGGGAGACTTGCCTGATGCAGTGTCTGGCTGCATGGAGCTCTTGAGATCGGAGCCCTTCTTCCTGCTGCTGTCTAAACTCACCGGCCTCAAGCTGCATTCATCCGCCCCTAGCAATGCAGAGTCTGATGAAGAGGAGGGATCCTCGCAACGTGATGCTAAGGGAGGAGATGTCGGGGCCGATCAATCTGGTCCCAGTGCTGAGGCTGTACGTGAGTACATCTGCTGCTAGTCTTTGTGTGCGTGTGTGTCTTTCTCTAGCGCTCGCTCATTGAGGCCTCCCTCTATTACAGGTGAAAGCGTTCCGATGTGCAGTGGAGAGCTGAGACGCTGGGAGCATGGGAACTATACCATGATTCACGACCATGATCCCGAGCAGCAGGAGTTTGCTCTGGACCTTCAGTTGTTCTGTGGATGTGAAGGTCAGTATCCCAGGCCTAAGTTCTCTTCTTACAGTTGTAAGTACTGTATATGGCTCTCCCAGGTTATACACAGGGTTGGCAGCCATCTTGTTCCCTGACCAATATTGGTGGCAATGGGGAGATCTATCAAACCTTCTAAAGAGTAGAGATACGGCCAAGTGGAGAAGTTGCCCATAGCAACCGGTTTACAGAATGTACTGTTACCAAGTAGTGATATTTGGCAGCTCATTCCCCCCGTAATCCCCTTAATTTTAGATTGGTGCCTCTGTGATTTCATTGGTTCCCGTGAACTGGCTGCATTTATGTGCGCTTTGCTTGATGGCGGCAATGACATCCTACGTGGGGTGTAGTTGAGGGGGGGCAGGTAGTCGGGATTGTAGCTGTGAATGTAGTGTAAAGCCCCGTACACACTGCGAGGCTTTGTGACGGGCATTCGTGCCGGGCGGGGCTTTGCCGATTTTTATAATAGGCCCTATAATCTGGGGAAAGCCAGTGCAGGCGCTGGTTTACCCAGCCGGTGATACCGACACGCGGGACACCGCATCAGCATCGCCGCTGGGCACACACACGTCCATGCTCCTTCTCTAAGCAATCTAGTCAGAAGGGGCTGAAATTGCCCCATGTGTATACCCCTTAAGGATATGCTGGTCCCTTTGGTAACATGCAGGACTTGCGGCTAATTGTATAACGTGGCTTTCTGCTTCAGGCTGGAAGAGCTGGTGTGGAGGAGTCACTTCTTACATTGCCAAAGATGAAGATGAGGAGGTAAAGTAAACGGAATAAATTGCTGGAGCACAGCAGCTGTAGAAGCCACTTGTGCCTCAGTCACATTATTAGTGAACTCTAGAGCTACAGCTGAAATCGTAACATTTTGCCTATCTGGGGGCCTGATTCAGAGACTTGTTACAGCTTTGATTCTGTACTCAGCCACCAGGATTTGTACCGAGATCTCCACTGATGCTGCCATCCACCGTTTGTGGGAAGTCATTGAACTGAGGCACCCTATATTTATTCGGCATGGCTATTGGAATTGAGCCATTTTATCCACGTACAGCAGGGATGGGGAACCCTTCAGCCCTCCAGCTGTTGAACTACACATCCCAACATGCCCTGCAACAGTTTTAGCATGGTTAAATAGCAAAACTGTAGCAGGGCATGCTGGGATGTGTAGTTCAGCAACAGCTGGTGGTTCAAAGGTCGGGGTTTTTTTTGTACAGGATCACAGTTGCAAGCTGTATCAACACACCTACGTTTCAGTAGCATAATAATAGTAATAAATGTGAATGCAGGGAGATGTCCAAAAGTGATATCTCTTTATTTATCGAGACAATCGACAAGAAAATACCACAAATAACCACATAACCCAGTAGTTCCCAAACTTTTTTTGCATCACAGCACCCTAGATTATCAAAATATTTGTCACGGCACCCCTAGGTGCAAAGTTGGCTACCGCGAATGTCAGAAAACAATATTAAATTAAATAAGTTGTGCTTTTATTTCATCCTTAGGTCCAGTTATGGGACAGGATTCACTTCTGTTTATCCACATATATTAACCCCTTCCCGACATTTGACGTACATTTACGTCATGGTCGGGATGTACTTCCCGACACATGGCATAAATGTACGTCATGCCTTTGAATTGTCACCGCGTCTACAGACGCGGTGACAGAGGGACGATGTCTGCTGTCCCTGACAGCAGACATCCTCCCTCATTGCCCAGGGGGGGCAGCGATGCCCCCCGTCATGGGCGATCGCTGCGATTGGCTGTTCAAACGTGAACAGCCAAAAGCAGCGTTAAACTGTGTGATGTGTAAAATTTAGACTTTGCTGCCCCCTAGTGTCCCAAAAAATTAAAGGAGGTTGAAATAATGATGTAATAATAAAGTTTAGATATGGTTTATGTTAGTTATTAACTATTTTGAGTGGTATGATTATTTGTCTCACAAGCAGAAAATTTTACATTTTGCAAATAGCAAAATGTTCCATTTTTTTACGACATTTTGGTATTTTTCACAAAAAAAAAAAACTGTATCGACCAAAATTTACCACTAATTTAAAGTACAATGTGTCACGGGAAAACATTCTCAAAATCACTGGGATAAGTAAAAGAAAAAAAAGTTATCCCCACTTAAGTGATACCTGTCAGATTTGAAAAAAAGGCCTCTGTCAGGAAGGCAAAAACAGGCTGTGTCGGGAAGGGGTTAAAACTAGAAGCCACAAGCTCTGGTTTTGCCTATTATATTGACCATAAATAATTTGAATCGGTTCTGGGCTACCAAGCCGAGGCACCCCTGCAAGTGCTCCGAGGCACCCCAGGGAGCCTCGGCGCACAGTTTGGGAACCACTGACATAAACAGTACAAAACATTGTTGTGAAAATAAAATGTGTACAGGGTACTTGTTTCCTAGCACGGCCACAAATCTTATGGATCGTGTACCTTTAGTTAAGGTACACGATCCATAAGATGGACCCGATTTCCTTTGAAATCAGGTCCATTTGGCCGGCTAGGATAAAATATCGGGGGCATCGTGTCGGTCGGGACCGTTAACAATGGTCCCGACGCGACCGACGCAATGCCCGCGATTTCCCCATAGGCTTCAATGTTAAAAAATATTTTAACATTGAAATCGTGTCGGGAAAGGTAAAATATCGGGGGCATCGCGTCGGTCGGGACCATTAACATAGGTCCCGACGCGATGCCCCCGATTTTTACATAGGCTTCAATGTTAAAAGATTTTTTAACATTGAAATCCTGAAAAAATGTGAAATGGGCCAATATGACCCATTTCACATTTTAGATGTCCCCGTCGTCACCCCACGATAGACGCCAACCCGAAGCGTGGCGAGCGCAGCGAGCCCGCGAGGGGCGGCGGTGCGCGTCTTCCGACCTTTTCATTCCCCTACTATCCACGTCGGCGTGGAGTTGAGAATAGAATAGTGTGGCGAGCGCAGCGAGCCACCGAGCCCGAAGCGTTGCGAGCCCCGCGAGGGGACGCGGATACCTTCACAGTTATACGCCTCCCCTCGCGGGCTTCACAGGTGTCCGTGGCGACGCGGACACCTGTGAAGTCCGCGAAGGGACGCGTTTACCTGTGAAGGTATCCGCGTCCCCTCGCTGCGCTCGCCACGCTTCGGGCTCGGTGGCTCGCTGCGCTCGCCACACTATTCTATTCTCAACTCCACGCCGACGTGGATAGTAGGGGAATGAAAAGGTCGGAGGACGCGCACCGCCGCCCCTCGCGGGCTGGCTGCGCTCGCCACGCTTCGGGTTGGCGTCTATCGTGGGGTGGGGTGTACGCCGTGACATTTGGGGGGGTTGGGAATATTTTACTTTGAATCCAATGTAAAATCGGGTCCCAGGGACCCGATTTACATTTAATAAAAAAAAAAAATCGGGTCCAAAATCGGTCGCATCGCATGCGACCAAATCGCATGCGATGCGATCGACCCGATTTTTCCGACACGACCACCCTGATGTAAATCGGGGTGGCCGTGCTAGGAAACAAGTACCGTGTACAGTATTATTAAACTAGATCATTTTTTTTACCAATTTACAAAAACAGATTGACACAAAAATACTATTAAAATAGTCTAGTAAAACCATGGAGGGGAAGGTGTGGGGAAGTGAAGGGTAATAGCTTGTCCTTTTTCTAACCCAGCCTGCAACTTGGCACAGGAGCTGATTGGCTGCTGCGTTATCACCTATCCAGGGTTCATACATCCGCCCCATGGTCTTGAAGGAGGATGGTCATACAATCCATATACGCAGTGTACCAAATTCTATTAGACACGGCCGACCTGGATGGGGAGTTATTTTACTTCCAGTGACCAGCTGTTGGGAACTTGGCAGCATTGTACATGTGCCTACAATGTTCGTTCTGTGGCATTGAGAGAGAACAAGCCGGTTTACACAAAAGCATGTGTTCAGGATCTTTGGGCGGGGAAACGCCAATCCCAGTGGTGGCCATGGAAGAGAGCGAAAATGACGGTTGACTACTAAGTCGCTCTCAAGTGTCACCCATTTCTTTGTTCCCCTCTTCAAAGTGAAACGATATAAGATGGCTAAGCTGAGATGTGGGAAAGAAATTGGGGTACTTGTTTCCTAGCACGGCCACACCGATCATGATCTTGGGCATCGCAGGTAAAAAAAATCGCGTCGGTCGCATCGCATGCGTGTAAAAAAATTGCATGCGATGGTCTCGACGCGATGCCCCCGATTTCCCATAGGGAACAATGTTAAATGCCTCAATTTTCCCAAATCATCACAGGGAACAATGGTAAATGGCCCAGAAACACCCAAAAACACCCCTGAACAGTGAAATGGCCCCCCAAAATTAGTTAACCCCACGATCAACGTGAACCCGAAGCGTGGCGAGCGCAGCGAGCCCGCGTCCTCCGACCTTTTCATACCCCCACTATCCACGTCGGCGTGGAGTTGAGAATAGAATAGTGTGGCGAGCCCCGCGAGGGGACGCGGATACCTGTGAAGCCCGCAAAGGGACGCGTTTGCCTGTGAAGGTATCCGCGTCCCCTCGCGGGGCTCGCCACGCTTCGGGCTCGCTGCGCTCGCCACACTATTCTATTCTCAACTCCACGCCGACGTGGATAGTGGGGGTATGAAAAGGTCGGAGGACGCGTACCGCCACCCCTCGCGGGCTCGTTGCGCTTGCCACGCTTCGGGTTCACGTTAACTAATTTTGGGGGGCCATTTCACTGTTCAGGGGTGTTTTTGGGTGTTTCTGGGCCATTTACCATTGTTCCCTGTGATGATTTGGGAAAATTGAGGCATTTAACATTGTTCCCTATGCAAAATCGGGGCATCGCGTTTGGACCATTTAAGTCTTTTTTAGCCGCCTGCGACTCGACCGACGCGATTTTGACTTTTTTCAATGCATTTCTATGGGAAATCGGGGGCATCGCGTTGGTCGCGTCGCAGACCACTAAAAATTACACCCGATGCCCGCGATTGTGGCCGTGCTAGGAAACAAGTATTCTAGTATTTCAGGTTTAGTCCATTGAAATGCATTAACCCAGAGGTTCCCAAACACCAGTCCTCAAGGCACTCTAATGCTGTGTACACACGGTGAGATTTGACATTTGATTTGGACTATATAGTCAAAATCGTATGCAGATCGCACAGGTTTTTTTACCTTGTGATCCTGATGCGCGCTCCCGTGACAGCACAAATCGAAACCTAGATAGACAGGGCAACAATGACTATATAGTGCAAATCTAATGTAGATAGCATGAAATGTATGTAAAAAGTACAGTTATAGCAAAGATTGCATAGCACTTGATACTTAATGGGCCTACACAGAGATTTGTGCCAGAGATTCAGCATGAGAGATTTCCTTTCATCTGAATCTCTCAGATAATGGGCCCACACACAGAGAGATGTGTGCCAGAGATTCATACTGGGAGATTCAGCATGAGAGATTTAAAATCTCTCAATTTAAATAATGGGTTGGAATAAAGCCTGGGGCATATAACACATGTCACTGTGACATATAAACATTGGTGCAATAGTGTCCATATTGCGCATATTAGTACCTCCGCATGCGCTCAATCATGGACATCCTGCAGTGGCGTAATTAGGGCTCAGCAGCCCTAGCGGTGGGGGGAGCCAGCTCCACGGGGGCACTGGGTTGCGGTGCAGAGACTTGCCTGACATTTGAGAAGTGACCGAATTAATGCTGGAGGCTGCAGCTACTCCCTGACCGCCCTTACTGTGCACTCCCCTGCACAGGCATGCACAGCCGAGTGCATGGCAGAACAGAGCTGGGCTGTCAGAGAAGGAGACAAGTGAAAGCCTGTGGCTCTAAAATAGAACAGCCTGCGCAGCCACAGGTAGACAGCCCAGCTCTGCACTGCCACGCGTGCCTGTGCAGGGGAGTGCACAGTTAGAGCAGCCGGGGAGTAGCCTGTCTCCGGTTCAGGCAGGGAAGGAGCTGGGGGAGGCAGCGGGCACATATTACAGAGAGGAGCAGGAGCTGCAGAACTGCATATGACCCCTGGCAACGAGCATAGATCTCCCCCAAGTGGGGGGGGCACAAAATTCCTAGTTACACTGCTGGGCTGTCCTAGAGTTTGGGAGTCACTGTCCCGGTAACTCGGGCTCATCAGGTGTGAGAGATCAGCCCAGCCACCCCCCTCCTCACCGGGGCTCTCGGGGCGGATGGGGGGTCCACAGCAGGCAGCTGGCGGGAAGTAGCACATTGCAGCTCCTCTCACCCTGTGTCTTGGGACAGCCGGGCACTACTTGGGGAGCGCTCACCCGGTGCGCCAGTGCCATCCACTTTGTTCTCGCAGCAGTAATTCAGCCGCTGGGGCGCCGAGGTGGATCGCTGCCGGGGTTGGATGGGACTTGGTGTGCTCTCCACACTACGCACTACGATTATGTAAAATTGCTCAGAAAGTGGCTGAATATCGCTCTGTGTGTAGGGCCCATAAGTCGAATAGCAAGGGAATCTCACCGTGTGTACAGACCATAAAGGTACAGGATGTAAAGATTGCTGCGGTTAAACCAAATTGACTGAGGTACTAATTAAGTTAGCCCAAGCATGGATTTAATTAAAACCTAGACTGTTAATGTGCCTTGAGGACTCTGTTTGGAGACCTCTGCCCCTAACACAATAAACCGACTTTCCTCTACCTTCCCCCATGGCAGCCATTACTATGGGTTCCTCCCTTCTGGGTAGTCCTTCGGAAAAGAAAAAAAGACACCAGCCCCTATAAGAAGGCTCCACCTCCCTGCTCCGGTGTCTTTTTTTCTTTTCCGGGTAGTTGGAAGGGCTTACCCTGTGAAGTGCTGCCTGGATACCGCTGCTCAGGTGTGAGGACTTTGCTGCAGCTGGTGGGGTCCGGTCCCAGAGTTTGTGCCGCATGCAAACCCAGAAAGGGGTAAGCTGAGTCGGCGGCATCCTCAGGAGTGCACTATCAAGCAGCGCGGGATAGCGTTTGCAGTGTAACTCCTGGCCTGTGTTAATCTCCGTAGAGAACAGGCGGGTGTCAGGTGGTGCGCGACGCGGGAGATGACGCGTGCATAACAAGTAGCCGGCTGGAGGAAGAAGCCGGAAGACGCCGGGTCGCGTGGACGCTGCTGCGACTGCTGCACGGAGCGCGGTTGGACGGGTGAGAGAGTCTGATATTTTTTGTTGTCCACTGCATCACCAATGCTTGCGGGGAGAGAGAGAGAAGTAAGCACCTTGTATTTTGCTTTTGTCAGAATTCTGTGGAAAGGATTGTCTGCTTGGAAGCAGGTGTGTTGGAGTAGTACTGAGGCGGTAACTCTTTCCCTGCTGGATTGAAGAGGTGATTGTGGATGCAGTACTCTCTTACTGAATGAGCAGTGTTTTTTTGCATAAGCTAAAGTTGTATATGCTTCTATTCAGCGCACCACCTTGAGATTATGGAGGAGGAAAACCGGCAGGCTGTTAGGAAGTCAGGGTAAGCCCTAAGAGAGGAATAATTTTTTAATGGTGGTGGTCATTAGTTTTTTATTTCTATTTTTGTTGTGGCACCACTGTGTTTGTTACTTAGGTGATATTCTTTGTTGGTAGGTCTGAGACCAGCAGAGAAAAGGAAGCTAAGCAGAAGAGATCACACAAAGCTAAATGCAGTTCTTGTGACAAATCTTTGCCTGAGAGGCATGTGGGCAGCCTGTGTGAGGCTTGTAAGACCCCGCTGCAAATACCTATGGTTCAGATGAACAGTCTGGTAGATATGCTGAGAAAATCACTGTCAGATACCTTTATGACTAAGGAGGATTTTTCCAAAATGAGATCTAAAAGGAAACATGCTGTATTAAGTGATTCAGATGAATCAGTGGAAGCAGCTGGCAGTGTGCATGTGCTGGATCAAGATCCTGACATTGATGATGAGGATCAATTACAGGATAAGTCTGAGTCTGACTTCAGTACAGACATGATTAATAACTTATTGGGACTGATTCACAAGTCTTTGAACATAGAGGATCCAGCAGAAGATCTTAATTTGCAAGAATTGCTGTTTAAAGATAAAAGGAAAAAGAGTAAAGTTTTTCCATTATCACAGACTTTAAAAGGGGTGATTGCTGATGAGTGGAAACACCCAGATAAAAGGATTGCTATACCAAGTAGGATTGCAAAAATGTATCCATTTGAGAGGGAGCAAGTTTCATCCTGGGATGAGGCCCCTAGGGTGGATGCAGCGGTCTCTAGAATATCCAGGAAGACTACGCTTCCACTAGAGGACGCAAACATTTTTAAGGATCCCATGGAAAGGAGGATCGAATTGGGCCTTAAAAGGCAACACTTGGTAGCAGGGGCGGCATTAAAGCCTGCTGCAGCAATGGCGGTGACCTCCAGAGTTCTCAGAGGCTGGTGTCAGCAGCTTGAGGCTGATATATTGGATGGCATAAAGAGGTCTGAGTTAATCAAAATGATTCAGGACATACAACTGGCAGTACAGTTCTTGTGTGAGGCCTCTTTGGACTCAGTGCGCCTGGCTGCAAGGGCAGGGGCCACTACAGCAGCTATCAGAAGGGCCTTGTGGCTGAAGCCATGGGCTGCAGACGTTCAGTCAAAGAACAAGTTAATGTCTCTTCCGTTCCAGGGTGATTACCTGTTCGGAAAGCAGCTGGATGATCTGGTGACAAAGATATCTGGGGGCAAGTCGGTTTGGTTGCCCCAGGACAAAACTGCCAAGAAGAATGTGCCTAGTAGGTTCAACAGATACCAGCCACAGGATTATAGGGAAGCCAGGAGTTATAGGCCTGGCAGAGCCTATAGAAGGGGATCCTGGATATCCAGGGCAAATTTTCGGGCCCAAAGGGGCAGAGAAAATAGATTCCCTTCCAAGAAGGAACAGCAATGACGCCAACCCTCAAAGGGTAGGTGCCAGACTGTTAAAGTTTCATCAGGTCTGGCAAAGGTCCACCACAGACAGGTGGGTCTTGGAAATCATCCAGTCAGGATACAAGATAGAGTTCAAAACATGGCCAGGAAATCTGGTAGTAGAATCCCCTATTCCCAGGGACAAGGAGGAAAGGGAAGCTTTGTTTTTGAGTTTGGAAGAGATGATGGCCCAAGGCGTGGTCACTGTAGTACCAAGAGGACAAGAGCCTCTAGGGTGGTACTCTCGTTTTTTTGTTATAAAAAAAGCATCCGGAGGTTTTCGTACCATTCTGGATCTCAGACGTCTCAACAAAAAGGTGCGCATCAGGCCATTCAAGATGGAATCAATCAAGTCCATAATTCCAGAGATAGGTCCAGGAGATTTTATGACTTCAATAGATCTCAAAGATGCGTACCTTCATGTGCCAATATTCGAGGGACATCGAAAATTTCTACGTTTCAAGATTCTAGGTGTGAGCTATCAATTCACGGCCCTCCCATTCGGGTTGGCAACTTCCCCACGCACATTCTCAAAGGTACTGATAGTACTAGTGGCAAGACTGAGGCAAGAAGGCATAAAGCTATGGCCTTACCTAGACGACATACTTATAGTGGCAAGCTCCAGGGACGTTGTGCTACGTCACACAGAAAGAGTGATTCAATGTTTGGAGCAACATGGGTGGCTTATAAATCGAAAGAAAAGTCATTTAGAGCCAACTCAGAAAATACAATACTTGGGAGTGATAATAGACTCCGCCCAAATGAAGGTGGCATTAACCGCCGACAGGAGGTTGAAGTTGATACAACAAGCCAATATGATGAGGATAAGATCAACGGTGAGGTCACAGGACTGTATGAAGGTGCTGGGTCTCATGGCGGCCGCATTAGAGACAGTGCAATGGTCCAGATTTCATATGAGGAAAATACAGGCCTGCTTTCTCATACAATGGAACAAGGACAGCAAAAATCTGATGCAAAGAATAGTGTTGACAAAGGCGGCAAAATTAGATTTGGCCTGGTGGTCAGACGACGATCGGCTAAGACAGGGAAGGTCGTTCGCCCCCATGGAGCAAGTAGTCGTGACTACGGATGCCAGTCAAATAGGCTGGGGAGCAACTTGTGGTCCAGGGATTGCACAAGGAAGATGGTCCCCATCCTGGGGAAAAGCACACTCCAATGTGAGAGAAATGGAGGCAGTGGTCAGAGCGTGTCGTCAGTTCCAGAGTCAGATTCAGGGCAAAGAGCTCATCATCAGATCAGACAATCGGGCTGTAGTGGCCTATATAAATCGCCAAGGCGGAACAAGAAGTCGCAGTCTGATGGAAGTGGCAGACAGGTTGTTGGCCTGGGCAGAGACTTCTGTTCTAAACATAACATCGGTCTTTCTGGCAGGGAAAGAGAACTACAGGGCAGACGAATTAAGCAGGAAGACCTGTCTACCAGGAGAATGGTCGCTCAACGACGAAGTTTTCACCATGTTAGTGAGGAGATGGGGTCTACCTCAAGTGGACCTCATGGCCTCAGCAGAGAACAACAAGGTACCAGTGTACTTTTCTCGATTCAAGGATCCGCAAGCAGAGCAATGGGACGCGCTGACGGCCACCTGGTGGATGAGGCGTGCCTATGTTTTCCCACCGATTCCGGTAATTCCGAGATTGTTGAGGAAAATTCAGAGGGAGAAAGCAGAGGTAATAGCGGTACTACCTTATTGGCCACGGAGGGCGTGGTTTGCTTCAGTACGCCAGATGGCGGTGGAAGAACCGTGGACGCTTCCGTCAAGACCCGATCTTCTAGTTCAGGGGCAAATATGTCAGCCGCAACCTTTGACCTGGAAGTTGACGGCCTGGCGGTTGAAACCAGGTCATTGACTGAAAAGGGTTTTGAAGGGGAAGTGGTCCAAACCCTGCTCAAGGCTAGGAAGGGATCCACTTCTGCAGCGTATTACAAAGTGTGGAAAAAATACGTATCCAGGTGTAAGGAGAAGATGCAGTCGCCGAGGGAAGTTACATCAGTACTAAGTTTTCTGCAAGTAGGACTGCAGATGGGACTGTCCTTAAGTACTTTGAAGGTACAAGTCTCAGCCCTGTCGGCAATGTTGGACTGGGACTTGGCAGGGGACAGGTATGTCCGAAGGTTTATTCAGGCAGTAAGAAGACTGAAACCTAAATTTAGATCTCCCATGGCACCTTGGGACTTGAATTTGGTGCTTGGGGTGCTTATGGAACCTCCGTTTGAGCCCTTACACGAAATTTCATTATTATTTCTTTCCTGGAAAGTTTTATTTTTGGTGGCAATTACGTCTGCAAGAAGAATTTCAGAATTGCAAGCGTTGTGGGCAGAAGAGCCTTTTCTAAATTTTTTTGAGAATAGGGTAGTTCTAAGAACTAATCCACAATTCCTACCAAAAGTTGTGACAGAGTTTCACATAAATCAAGAGATTGTTTTGCCCTCTTTTTGTATGAATCCTACAAACGAAAAGGAGAAGCGTTTGCATAACTTGGATATTGTGAGAGTGCTAAAAGTTTATGTTCAGAGAACAAAAGAAGTTCGAACAGTCAAGAATCTGTTTGTTCTAACAACTGGTGCTAGAAAGGGTCAAATGGCCTCAAAGGCGACATTGGCGCGGTGGATTAAGGACTGTATCCTCAAAGCGTATCAAGTGAGGCAGAGAGAGCCACCTGTGAGCTTGAAGGCACACTCTACAAGAGCAATGGCCGCTTCCTGGGCGGAGAAAGGATCCGCTTCAGTGGAAGAATTATGTAAGGCGGCAGGATGGTCGTCGATACATACATTTACAAAACATTACAGACTGGATGTAATGTCTTCAGCAGACGCTAAGTTCGGGAGGAAAGTTCTTAGCGCAGCTCTATGAAAGTTTGAAGAAGTTGTTCTGAAACTATGATTTATGATTATTATGATTTCGAGGAGGCAACAATTCGGTGCTGGTTGTGAGTATGCCCTCCCGAAAATAATAACTGCTGGGGTATGACCCATAGTAATGGCTGCCATGGGGGAAGGTAGAGGAAATATCAGATTATTACCTGGTAATATGTTTTCCTCTACTCCACCATGGCAGCATATATTCCCATCCCTTACGAATTGTTGTGTATTGTGTTATGTGGAATAATTATTTCTGTTTATGTATTAAAGCTGGAGAATGCAAGACACCGGAGCAGGGAGGTGGAGCCTTCTTATAGGGGCTGGTGTCTTTTTTTCTTTTCCGAAGGACTACCCAGAAGGGAGGAACCCATAGTAATGGCTGCCATGGTGGAGTAGAGGAAAACATATTACCAGGTAATAATCTGATATTTAATCCTCACGTTTTCCCAACATGTCATGTTTTTATGATCTGTCTGGAAGCAGGTGGGATAATTACTGCTCAAGAACATTAATGGAACTCGCTTGTACCAAGAAATCCATAAGACATGACCTGCTGGATGTACTTGAGAAGCACAGCCCTAACCGATTCTGTTGTACAAGAGCATGGCCATCCGGCATTTCTATATAGGACAGTGGGTGTTGCATATATTCTGTAGAGTTTGCCGTCTGCTCTTCCCCTCCCCCTTCTGAGTATTGCTGTGTTAGCTTACACCTAATCCTGCTCATTAACCTTTTTTCTGTTCTCAGCTTCTCACAGTTTTCCCAGAGAACAATTGCCTGGCCTTGGTGTACCGAGACAAAGAAACCATGAAGTTTGTTAAATATATCAATCACAAGATTCGCAAGGGATTCTGGGAATTTGCTTTTATGTACTACGAATAACCGCCTCCTTTTATACTGTTATATGCTCAATATATTTTTCCAATTGAAGTGTGACTTCTCATCCCAAAGCAGCAAGTGGAAGACCTATAATTCTGTTTTATGTCATTGGTACTGAATGTTGATGTGGTTTGAGTCAATACACAGTAATATTAAAATATAAAAACATGTAAAAATATTTTCTTAAGATCTTTTTCAAGTTAGAATATAAAAAAATAAGTATGGAAAAGAGGGCACTTGCCATGCCTATTCAAAAATTCCTAATTGCTCCAAGGGCAGAATTCAATTAGCCGTGGTAGTTTAGAAGGTTAATAGATCCCCCCCAGGGCAATTGAATTATCCCCAAAGGCTGCAATTAGCAGGGACTTTTTGGGTTTAAAAATAAATCTCCATGCATCCTTTGTGTGTCGTGACTTTAACACATAGGAACATGGAATTTATCCTCGATTTAACAGGTCATTTACCGGGAGAGAAAAAGGGGCTCTGATTGAATAGTACCACCCCCTTTCACACCCAGTAAAGTATCAGGGCTAATTGAATTCCCCCCTAAAACTCTCATCATGTTATTCCTCAATAAATACCTTTTTTAAGTTCTCCAAGTGCAAAAATACCAGTGTGTAAATGGCAGAGACGAACATTACTTTTGATTGATATGTGATCACTGAGTTGCCTGTGTGCTTTTCAGTCTGGATAAGTCGTATATACAATGACCGCTTTTGTCACCAACATCATTCATGAACCAACGGTAAACTACAAATCACTTGACACCATATAAGAAAAATTATACATTTACAACTTGTCAGTTTGTTCAATCACTATTTATTTTGTTGGCCTGTGTATTTTAGGGCCTCATACTTTGTAGTGAATCCATTTAATAGTTTTTTTTCTAGGCTTTGTATCGTCCTTCCAGTATCTTAGTGTTACTGCGGTAAAGCATCTCTTTATTTTTTTCCTTTAAAGAATCTACTTTCTAAAAAAAGTCAGATCACTCTCTCAACTAATATGGCTTTGGCTAATGTGAGATGTGAGGTGTTATGCACTACTCTCATAAACTGTTGTTGACGAGGTCAATCCTTAAACATAGCAGAAAGAGAACATGAATTAATGTTTTGTAGTGCTGAATGTTGGAACTGTATATGGGTAATATGAAATTTATATTTGTATTGTATCATGTGTATTTTGACATATGATGGTGCTGAATTAGAACCCATTGCTGTTCCACATAATGGGGCTGAGGAGAAGAAGAATAATGCGGGAATTCCTCTGTACACTGTTCTACACATCTGCAACCGTATGCCCCGGATTTCATGATCAGGTTGTGCTTATACCGGCCCTCTGCTTGATGCAAGAAATCCATTTCAGAACAGGAGTGTGTGTGTGTGTGTGTGTGTGTGTATGTATGTATGTGACCAGCGGCGTAGCTAGAATTTATGCGCCCCCCCCCCCCCCCCGCCGATATCGGCAGCGCCGCCCCCCCCCCCCCCCCGCGTGCTGCCGCCGCATTCAGGGTCCCGCAGCCGGCTCCGTCTTCTCCTGCAGTTCTATAATGACCATCAGAAAATGGCTGCCCCCTAACAGCAGACAGCTTTTAAGGATGCTAGAGGAGGCCCGCGCCTCCTCTAGCATCCCAAAAAACTGTCTGCTGTTAGGGAGCAGCCATTTTCTGATAGTTATTTTTCATTAGAAGTACTGCAGCAAAATCTGCGCTGCGGCCGGGAGTCGGGACCCTGAATGCAACGGCGCTGGCGGCGGCTTGCGGAGGGGTAAGGGGGGGTTGTTAAACATAGTTGTAACTATAGCCCCTCAGCGCCTCCCCGCCACCGCGGGGCTATAGTTACGCCACTGTATGTGACTCAGCATTGCCTGAAATACCAACAATACGCCTTTATCAAACCTTACCTACGTGTAATGGTCAATTACGACTCACCGGCCACTAATGGAGGTTGGAGTTACATGTGGCGATAATCACCTCTTTTCTAAGGCGCGTACGCATTGTTCGAGTTAGTTTTCTATTTGATTTATATTCGATATGAACTATTCGACCTGCTCTGAAGTTCAATTTTTACTATTTTCTATTTGAATTTCCATTTGATTTTCTATTAGATCAACACCGGCTCAAGCAGGAGACGGACATTGAATCAAATGCTGCAGTGAACACATTATATTTGAACTATCTACTATTAGATTTCCATTATATAGTCTTACCTGCCAAGACTATCTTTCTATCCACTACACGGGAGCGCGCATTGGGATAGAATCTGCGTCGAATGTAGAAAAAACATTCGATTTTGCTTCTATAAAAATAGTGCATATCTCACCGTGTGTATGCTCTATTCGAAATAAAGCATGCGTTGCTCTGTGTACACCCCATGGCAATGTGGTGTGGTATGACGACCCCGATGTCGGAATCCTGACCGCCGGTGCTCCGTCAGGGGCGAGCTCAAAGAAGACTCTTGGGGCCTCGCCACCCTGCTGGCTCGGTACAGGTTCTATTCTCCCTCGAAAGGGGGTCGTGGACCCTCACAAGGGAAAATAGCGCCTGTGAGTCGGAATCTCCCCTGTTGGAACACCGGCAGTTGGCATCTCCCCGTTCGGAGCACCGGCACCCTGGCAATGCGCGGTCCTGCATGTCTCCATTGCCGTCTCAGATATTAAGCACATGCAGTCAAGATCTAGTCCGATCGCCTGCATGTGCATAATAAACACTGGTTAGCACAGATTGCCTGTACACGCATCACTGTGTGTATGGATGGTCTAGCCAGCGGTGTGCTGATGTTTCTGTGCTAGGCAGCACAAGTCACCTTGTGTGTGTACAGGGCTTTAAAAATGTATCAAAAATGCCTCTCAGTGGCCACATCCATTTAAATGGGAGTTTCGAAATCTGCCTGCCGCTACCACAGCCTCTCTCCGCCTGCCAGGATCAGGGGGTCTCTGAGGCGAAAAGCGCTACCGCCGCTGCTGCCTGTCATGACAGGCAGCATCATTCGCAGAGCACCTTTCCTGCCTGGCACTTCCCCGCTCTGCAGACAATAGGTGTGTGCCAGCAGTGCGGCACTGCCGGCACACACCTACGGCCCTTATCGTATGCCATATATCATGGGGGCTAAGGAAAAATACACCTGCAATGTACACTGATGCAAACAATTCAGATACATCATACATGCTGCATGTATGATCTACAGCATCTCATGCAATGCATACAGAAACGCACATCGGATTAGATGTCAGACAGGTCTGATTTGGCCAGTTTTCATCTAATATACTGGTACGATCCATCTGAATCTGATGAAAACAGGCCAAATCGGGCCTGTGTATGGGCACTTCTAGCAGTCAGACAGGAATTGGAGTGATTTAGGGATGGATGCAGTAGCTGTGCTAAAATATGCTAATGACACAGGAGGCATCTTTTGTAAATAGACACTGGCTGCTCTGATTGGCTGCTCTGATCTGCTGCTGTGTCTGAAGACCCAGCACATGATCCCTTTGTTATTCAGGAATGCCGATAACATAAGGTGTATGGACATTATTGAACCTGAATTTAAAATGATAGTTCATTGCAGACATGCATTTTTCCTGAACCACTAAAGGAAACAATTACTGAATTGGCTCGTTTTCAAATTAATGAAAAATTATAAAATGTAATAATTGTCTTCATTTGTACCTTAGTAGTCTAGACCGCTTTACTTAACAGAGTCAACTTAGTTTTATAACAACTACCTTTTTTCAACAATAAAAAGTATTTGTTTAATTGTGATAACGTAGCTGATCGTCACGTTTAATACACCTAACACCTTCATATCTCACTTATGCTGGGAGGAGGTATGGTAGTGCACTGCTGAGTCTGCTGGAATTTTCTCAGACCACAACCACGACTGCTCCCAGCATACAGAGAGGAGCATTGGAGAGGACCGTATGACGCAGTTAGCACACCTCCTGTTCCTTTGTAGATCGCCCTCTCTCTGGCTCTTATTCAGATCTGATTGCAGTACAAATTTGTTCTCAAAATGGGCAAAACCATGTGCACTGCAGGTGGGGCAGATGTAACGTGCAGAGAGAGTTAAATTTGGGTGAGGTGTGTTGAAACTGAAATCTAAATTGCAGTGTAAAAATAATGCAGCCAGTATTTACCCTTTACAGAAAAAAATTACTCACACAAATCTAATTCTCTCTGCACATGTTACATCTGCCCCACATGCAGTGCACATGGTTAGGTACTGCTTTCCTAGCACGGTGCCCACGATCTAGATTGAATGTCTTTGTGTGCGTGTACCTGTGGTAGGGAATATAGATTGTAAGCTCCACTGGGGCAGGGACTGATGTGAATGTTCAACTATTCTCTGTACAGCGCTGCGGAATATGTGTGTGCTATGTAAGAAACCACCTTTTGATGTGGCCAGAAGATCACTTGAGTGATGGTTTAAAATGCAAATACCAGCATATGAATTCTATATAAATAACATTATTATTACTACATGCAGCTGGGGCCAGTGAAGCCGAGCTCTTTACATCTGTTTTTGGAACACTAGACGTGCCACCCCCCTCCCCCCATTTTTCAGCCACGCTGCGGCTTTAGGGGGCAATGATACTGTCATCACAGGTAGTGATCGGCACGGTACAGATCTTGCATATATGAAGGTCTGGAAACCTCAGACGATTACGGAGATGATCAGGTTTGTGTACATCTCTGAACCTCACGAGTTCCTGAAGCTGATTTGACATGGAATCGGTCCGAATATACGTGTAAAACTGAATGAATGTACAGTTCAGTGGCATATATGTATACACTTTGAAGAATGAGCAGTATGAGAAAAAACAATTGTGCCATTTGAATTTTTTTCACCACGATTTTGACACTTGGTTTGGAGAAAAACAGTAATAAAAAATAAATAAAAAAAAAACATCTGTGAAAGCTAAAAACTTTAATACACAATGTGACTACAAAAAGTCAAAAATATATAATAAATAAATACACTTTCAACAGGGCTGACAGTGTAATGCTCTGCAATGTCCTGTAGGGCCCTGGCTGAGGATACTTGGGACCCTGTCTAGACCAGTGATTGACATAACAATATAAAACCTAAGCAAACACAAACGAGAACTTAGCCAGAGGCCTCAGGCTCCCAAACGTACACTATAAACCGTCTATTCTCCTTTCAGACGTCAACAAAACATGCCTGTAGGAAAGGGGTACGCCCAAGTGCTTCCAGGTCCTTTTATGAGGCTTAGAACGTGATAATTAAGAGCATGAGTGGGGAGACACATTGCCGTGGATTCTGACTCTGCTAGGATGCCGTAGCGCCCACACGCATGATCCGGAGCAAGGCATTGATGTTGTTGCTGCGAATGGCGTCCCTGCATGCTGCAATCACCTGGACTTTGTGCTTACCAACTGCAAAGAAAGACAGAAGATAATCAAATAAATACCGTCCTACCAAAGTAAGCTCAGCAGCACGTTCCACTGTAGAGTCGGGGTTCAGACAGCTCGGCAAAGACTCATTTCTCTAAAGCCCTGTACACACACACACACACACACACACACACACACACACACCGATTTGCTTTTGATTTGATGTTTGATGTTAGATTTGATTTTCTATTAGATCTGGCATTAGATCTTTCCATTTGATGTGGCATTAGATCTGTACTTTTGCATTAGATATCGAATTCGATATATATTCATGGTACATTGTACCCATTCGATTTACTAGATCGAATTCGATATTTCCTTGGCTGCGCAGTCTATTTTTCTGTTCGATTTTGTGAAAACGGGAGCGCGCATCGAATCAAATGTAGATCGAATGACACAAAAATCATTCCATTTCGTTTAGGATTCGATTTTGCTTCTATAAGCAAAATCTAATCGAAAATCGTGAAAAATCGATGCATGTGTATGGGGCTTAAATCAGAGGTTCTCAAACTGCCATTGCAGTCCAGTGTTTAGGATATCCATGCTTGAGAACAGGTCACATAACTAATGCCTTAATTAATTTGCTTAAACCATGGCAACCAATCAACACTGAAGTAATATCTACAATTTGCATACTATAAAATTATACAGAGCGGCTGATTGGTTGCCATGGGCAACCTCTTCACTAGCTCACTTCTCCATTATCACTGCTTCGTACATCTGCCCCTTTTCTTAGATAAATGACAATTACTGTAGAAGCTGATTGATTACATATCCCTAATCAGTACCACTTCTTCTAGTTTTGTGTACAAAACTAAAATTGCTACACTGATTACTAAGGGCCAGATGTATCAAGCTTTAAAAAGTGATAAACAACCAGCCAATCGGCTCCTACCTGACATTTTTCAAACCCAGTCTGTAACATGACAGGTAGGAGCTGATTGGCTGGCTGTTTATCACTCTCCATTTCATCACTTTTTGAAGCTTAACCCCTTCAGTGGTGGTTTTTTTTGGGAGCGCTCCCCGCTGCGTGAGTTTTTTATGGGGAGCGTTCCCTTAAAAAAAACACCACTGCCTCCCTGGGTCCTGGCAGCGCAGCTGAACTGTCAATCAGCCGCTGCCCGGACCTGCGCCCCTGCACCCTGTCCCCTGCACCCTGGCTTGTCATAAGCCGGCACCAGGGACTTCAACAGAAAACCTGGAGGGGAGGGAACCGGGCAGCGCCGAAGCTGCCTGAGTTCAGTGATTGAACTCAGCAGCGCTGCCCGGCTCTAAACAGTGGCAATCCCGAGAATTTTCCAGGCTTGCCAGACTGGGCACTGAGGCACAGCACGGAAAATACTCGGGATTGTCACTGAAGGGGTTAATACATCTGGTTTGAAGGGTTAAAGCCTGTTACCTTGATTGGGTCTGACTTACCTCGCAAACGCCCTGCCCTCTGTATGGCTTGATTAACACATTTCAGATTGCTCAGCAGCTCCGTGTGATTGTTACAGCGAATCTTGTAACGGTTTATAAGGTCTCTGTTCAGGTCATAGAGTTCTGTATAGCGCTTCTTCATGTTTTTTCTGTGGCAAGAGAAAATATCTATAAACCCGCAGCAAATAGTGTAGTACTAATAACCCTGCTCTCAGTACATGCGCACATAATAAAGGGGGGACTTGCATTACCCCGCAAGGCGATATTGGCATCTTCAAAAATATTCTGTTTGTACTTACAGAGAGTATAAATCCCCCAAACCCATTATCAGCACAACAGATAGACCCCTCCAACATGCAGCAGCAGGCCAGTCACTAAGAATAGCTTATGATATTAGACCACGGCCATCTTGCTACTTATCACTCATGATTTGTTAGGGGTTATTCAATCTGCGCCGGCGGACATTGCGGCACTCGCCTACGCAATGCTGCTGTTACCGACAGCATTGAAGGCAGTCAGATTCGTTTTTTTAAAAAAGTTGAATCTGAATTATCTGAAACAGACGCTAATTGACTAATTTGCGGCCGATTCCTACAATTAGGCAGCCGTTCCCGACAAAACGCAGCCGTTCCTACACTCGGAACGTTGAATACCAGCTGTCGTGTCCGTTAGAACGGGCCAAAAACAGCCGTGAATCTGACAGTCTGATTTGGGATTTGCCACTCCCCTTCAACAAAATCTGCGCTGGCTCCCATTCCCCTGCAGGATCCTCTTCAAACACCTCACACTCACATACAGGGTCATCTCTAATTCCATTGCTCCCTATATCTCTAACCTCATCTCCATTCATACACCATCCCGCCCTCTACGGTCGGCTGACGACTGTCGTCTCTCCTCCACCCTGATCACTGCTTCCCATGCTAGAGTACAGGACTTTGCCCGTGCTGCACCCCTTCAGTGGAACGCACTCCCTCGCTCCATTAGTCTCTCCCCGACCTTGCAAAGCTTCAAACGGGCACTGAAAACTCACCTATTCATCAAAGCGTACCCTTCCACTGCATAAACCAGCCGGTTCTCCGACCCCTTGCCTGTTTACATCCAGCTATCTAGCCACCACCCACTTGCTTGCACCTCTTGTAATCTGTCTGTCTCCCCTTCCTACTAGATTGTAAGCTCCTCCAAGCAGGGCCCTCTTCTCTCCTGTTGTCAAAGCCCACTTCTCTTCACATGTCACTCACAGCTCTCCTATACTCCAACACTCAGGGCCTTATTTTGGTTCATTCTTTCTGACAAAATCCTTCTTAGATGGACAAAACCATGTGCACTGCAGGGGGGCAGATGTAACATGTGCAGAGAGAATTAGATTTGGGTGAGTAATTTTGTTTCTGTGCAGAGAAAATACTGACTGCTTTATTTTTACACTGCAATATAGATCTCACTTTGAAGTAAAACCCCACCCAAATCTAATTCTCTCTGCACAAGTAACACCTGCCCCACCTGCAGTGCACATGGTTTTGCCCATCTAAGAAGGATTTTGTCAGAAAGAATGAACCAAAATAAGGCCCTCAGTGACCATCTTCGTCCGCATACTCATCTCCATCATTGGCCTCAAGCCTCTAGTTGTATGTTGATCGAGTCCTCACTACTTATATTCAAGCTGTAATGTGTATTGAACTGTGGCGCTCTTTATTTGTACTCTATTTTTCTTATTTATTCAATGTTATGCCAAGTTTGATCTCCCTGTACCGTTCCTTTGTACGGCGCTGCAAAACACTTGTGGCGCCTTATAAATAAAATAATAATAATAATTAAATGCCCCCCTTGTATTCTTCACCGGGGCCTTCCAAGTACCCAGAGCCAGGCTCCAGCCACAATTACTTTGCCCACTGTCGCTAACATATTTATATATGATAAATAAGATTCTAGGCTCCAGCAAGAGCAGTGCAGGCAGCATTTCCCGACAGTCCCATAACAGGAGCCAAACGCTGCCTCAGAAGCTGCACATCTGCAGTCTGGGAAACAGATCTGAGACCCATATGGGACACACCCAAAAGCTATTGCATATAAAGGTTTGTCTCCCACTGGTTTATGCCTCTTAGTGCTGTAGATTGCAGGAAAGGTGTTTGAGGCGAGTTAGACAGGAAGCCTCTCATGTGCTACTATGGCTGCTGCATCATAACCAGAGACTTACATGTCCCTCATGAGGCGAGCGTCTTCGGCCTGCACTAGCATGCTGCGGATTAGGTTAGAGTGGTCGGCCATGTCTGCAGTTAGCTTCTGATGCACCGAGTGGGAGTCATCTACCTGTCCAGGACACAGATAACATAAAGCTGGATCACACATTGGATTTCCACATTTAGGAAATTCCCCCCCCATTACACACACCCCTGACTACTTCTACCACTCTTAAGGTGCCCACACGTGGTAACATTATTCTTAAACGACTTGGCAGTTTCCGACAAATTGAAACCCCCAATTGTTTAAAAACTTTCCGCGTGTGGGTATGATCATGGAAGGGATCAGCAGGCTGGATAATTGACCATCAGGGTCGTTATCCAGCCTGCGGATCCCTTCAGCAGGTGGAAAGGTGAACGACCCGTCATAGTATAGGGGTTTTGGGAGTTCTGCACACACAATTGTATTGACACCCTAAAATTAAGGGGTGATATTCCACTGGATGTTTGTGGACATCAGTGGGGGTGCTATCCCAAATAAATCAGGATCAAGGACAAAAAAGAAGAAGAAAGAATTTGTATTGGATGCACTCCTCAGGACCAATCAAGAAATTTTTGGATTTATTCCTTTTCTGTATTTTTAAAATGAGTGGGAGCTCCTTTTATCTTTATTGTAACAGAATGAGATAAGGAGACAGCCACTAGTAGCGAAATGGAGAGGTTAAAAATTAACAATGACATACATACATTTAGTGACAATAAAGGTAAGAATTGGTGATATTGAGAGTTTAAAATGTAGGTAGGGATGACTGTTGGTTTGTGGTAAGTACAGGGGTATATTCCCCACCAAGGTTCTTTGCATGTACTCCTATGACGTTTCCACAAATTGAGTTTTATTTTATTGTGTTTACACTTTTTTGGAGAAAAAATATACAAATATGTGCCTCAATGGGTTTTTCTCAAGTGTAATGGTTGCTTTACCACAGAGGATGGTTACAAGTTTATAAGAAAAGAAACAGTGTTACTATTTCTCATTCAATGTATTATTTGTGTCAATTCACTGAAGTCTGGCGTCATGCCCAGAATAGGGGACATCAGACTTCTTATATGAGAAAAACCCATTGAGGCACATATTTGTATATTTTTTCTCCAAAAAAGTGTAAACACAATAAAATAAAACTCAATTTGTGGAAACGTCATAGGAGTACATGCAAAGAACCTTGGTGGGGAATATACCCCTGTACTTACCACAAACCAACAGTCATCCCTACCTACATTTTAAACTGTCAATATCACCAATTCTTACCTTTATTGTCACTAAATGTATGTATGTCATTGTTAATTTTTAACCTCTCCATTTCGCTACTAGTGGCTGTCTCCTTATCTCATTCTGTTACAATAAAGATAAAAGGAGCTCCCACTCATTTTAAAAATACAGAAAAGGAATAAATCCAAAAATTTCTTGATTGGTCCTGAGGAGTGCATCCAATACAAATTCTTTCTTCTTCTTTTTTTGTCCTTGAACGACCCGTCATGCAAGATTTGGCCGCATCGTGTGTAGGCATGAGGAACAATGTGGATATGATGTGGAATATGGTTTGCAATCCTTAAACCAGGGGTTCCCAATCTTTTTCTAATCACGGCACCCTAGAGTATCAGAATTTTTCCATGGCACCCCTAGGCCCCCAAAAATATATATCAAATTAAGTAGATTGTGTTTATATTTGCTTCTTAGGTTCAGTTATGTGGTAAAGGGCAGGATTTGGTTCTGATTGTACACATTTTATGATTGGCAGGCACCAGCACTGGTTTTGTCCAGAAATAATTGATCATAAATAATTTGAATTGGTCCTGGACGACCAACCCGAGGCACCCCTGCAAGTGTCCCGAGGCACCCCAGGGAGCCACGGCACACAGTTTGGGAACCACTGCCTTAAACAATCCATCATTTCCCTCGGATGGCTTACTCAATCGTACTGTGTGTAGGCATGATTGCTGTTCTAGATTTCAAGGGCAATTGGATAACGATTGTATTGTACACGATATCTAACCTTCAGTTATCTGAACTGTGTTCTACCTACTGTATATTAGGGGCGGCCATCGATGTTGTTGCATCTATGGTGATCGTGAAAATGGCCAATGATGGTAGCATACGATCTGATGCATGACCTTCAATGGTTTCAACTATCGATGGCCATCTCTTATTTAACTGACTGGCCTGTGGGGCTGTATGGGGACAGGGCTTTATGGTTCTCCCCATCAATGGCAAAACTATTCTACAACGGTCATAAACCATCGATCATTTTGAATCATTGATAGATGGCCATCCCTACTGTATATCAGATCTATGGGGTGATGAGATGGAATCGGGACATCTGTCAGAATGAACTTAGGTCTACAGTCATTAGGTCGACCCCACTAGGTCGACTGGCAGGAAGGTTGACCTGACTTAAGGTCGACATGGGCCAAGGTCGACATGACTTAAGGTCGAATTTGCATAAAGGTCGCTATGAGGAAGGTCGACTGGTCATAAGGTCGACAAGGGTTTTTCACTGTTTTTGTATCCGAATGTCGACACAGTCGACATGGACACAGTTGGCAATGAGAATCGGACCCTCGCTTCGCTCGCGATGCTTCGGGCATGGTGCCTCGCTGCGCTCGGCACACTATTTTATTCTCCCACCACGCCCTAGTGGATGGTAGGGCATGAAATACAGCCTGTCGGCACATGTCGGCTCAAAAAACAGTGAAAAACCCATGTCGACCTTATGACCAGTCGACCTTCCTCATGTCGACCTTGATGCAAATTCGACCTTAAGTCATGTCGACCTTGGCCCATGTCGACCTTAAGTCAGGTCGACCTTCCTGCCAGTCGACCTAGTGTGGTCGACCTAATGACTGTAGACCTAAGTTCATTCTAATAGATGACCGCATCCCGATGAGATGTGTAGGGAAAACCCTTTGTATGTTAGCATCGTGCCTGTATATCATGGGTCTTCAAACTGTGGCCCTCCAGATGTTGTGAAACTACAAATCCCAGCATGCCTTGCCACAGTTTTAACACTCCCTTACAGCAGAACTGTGGCAAGGCATGTTGGGATTTGTAGTTTCACAACATCTGGAGGGCCACAGTTTGAAGACCCATGCTGTATATAGAAAGGGTTAGGAATAAGGCGCACGGATACAGTTTATTGTGAATTTTAGAATGTAATGTAAGTAAAAGGACAGTGTAATGGTTAGCATATTCGCCTCACGGTAATGAGGTTTTACGTTCAAGTCTCACCATGGCCCTAACTATGTGGAGCTTGTATTCTCCCCGTGTTTGCGTGGGTTTCCTCTAGGTACTCGGGTTTCCTCCGGGTATTCCAGTTTGACACTCTTCAAAAAATATACCGGTAAGTTAAATGACTACTATTGTATACATTAAAACATAGATTGTGAGCTTACTGGGGCAGGGACTGATGTGATTTACAGAAAATATTTGGCCATTCATGTGTGTGATATATAAGTAACTGGTAGCAATAATAATAATAATAATAATAATAATAATAATAATAATCATAATTTCTATACACAGGTTACAATGTGGCTCATAGTGGAAATGTCTCTTAAGTATACAGCCGGGATAGGGAACCTTCGACCCTTTAGCTGTTGTTGATCTACACATCCCAGCATGCCCTGCTCCAGTTTGCTATTTGGCCATGCTAAACCTGTTGCAGAGCATGCTGGGATGTGTAGTTTTACAACAGCTGGAGGGCCGAAGGTTCCCCATCCCCTGTATACAGCAATAAGGAATGACCTCTAACTCACCTGCAGCAGCACCTTCCGGAGCTGATCAAAGTATTTGGGGAAATCAGCTTCTACAGGTAGGTCTTCTATCGCCAGAAACATGGCCAATGACTGAATAATATCCCCAGCTAGATCCATGTCATCTGTACGTATTGTAATCTGCAGAAACAAGACCAGAAGGTAAACAGAAAACAAAATCTACAATTATTACTTAAAGCACAATGATGGGAGAATCTTCTACCTCGCCATTTGGTTTCATGTTGATGAGAAGGGTTCCGGCGTCACGAAGAGAAGTAAAACTGATTTGAAATGGAGCGCTCTGAACCTCTGTGTCTTCCGGCAAGAGGAAGTTCTGGTTCAGCCAAAGGACAACCTTCCAAAACGACAATGTTTTAAGAAACCGTTAAAACCTCGTGCTCGTATTCCCGGCACACACACCTACTAGCCGCTCTCCATAATTCCCTAATCACGGATGGTCCAGCCACCCTCTGTCTGCTTTATATTCTAGGGGACGGGTAACGACAGTAGGAAGATCCCCGTATTGTGATCAGTGACACAGAGTTAGGGGACTATACAAATGATTAGAATAATCCAATAACTATATTTATATTCTTTTATTACGCAAATTATTTTTATAGTCAAAACTCCACAAATTTGCAGCGCTCATCTGGAAGTGCAGGGACTGTCAGGGAGAGACCAGGTGTGAGGCAGCTATAAGCTCGGCCTCCCCACTGTGAGAGCCAGACACTGCCTGGAGCTGGGTGCGGGGCTGCACTGTGGTACCTTGGTATAATGCCCATATGAACCATTGGGTTCATAGTATGTGCATGTGTAACTCTTGCTGTGACACCAGCCTGTGCCTCCCTAGCCATTGCCCTCACAGCACTGATCACTGATGCCGATGTTTGATGAAGGAAGACTTGTCCAAAATGTACAACCCTTTAAAAATATACAAGCCAATTTCTGCAAAAGGAGGTGTTTTATGGGTATAAAGTCCCAAAACTTTCTTGAATCACAGAACACTAGAGTATCAGCGGTTTAGTCACAGCACTCCCGGCTCAAAAGTTCCTTTTTAAGAAATTGATCAATGATGATAAAATTAAGTAGATCCTTAAGGACATCTACTGCGATGTCTCGGAGCAGTGTATGGCCATCCGATCCCGATTGCATACGATCCTTTCAAATGCGATGTAACGCATACAACCACATTTCCCAATGCCGGGAGGGGTCAGAGTCAGTGGTCAGACCTTTATGCAGGACTGACCTCTGACTCAGGTCTGATGCACATGGGATGGCAAGCACATCCAGTTCGGGCAGATATCTCGGCCCAATCCGTTGGATTCGGGTGAAATCAGCCCATATCGGACTAGTGTATGGGGGGGGGGGGGGTCAGTTCTATGCTAATAGGCAAGGTTGTGCTCTGTTTATTTAAATATTTTGATAGGCTAAACTGGAGTTAACAGATGCCAATCACATGGGCCATAAATAATTTGATTTGGTCCTGGATCACCAACCCATAACACCGCTGCAAGTGGTCCACAGCACCCACTGTTGGATCCACCTGTATTGGTCACAGTACTAAAATTCAGCCCATCAATTTATTTGTTGAGTGATGTCACTGGTGTCTAGTGACCTGTTAGGCCCAAACCATGGCTGCCTCCAGCGTACTGAACTCACCCTCTGAACGCGGTCACTGATGGTGAAAGTCACGCGGCTGGAAGGCTCTGGTACAGAGGTAGCTTTATTAAGATCGTACATGGAGAAGCGAGGAAGCTGTCTGGTCAGTTCAAAAACATGGAACTGTACGCTATAAAAAAAATAGTGAAACAAACAAACGACATTCACTAATTTCACAGAGAATATTCATGAAAGCAAGAACTTGGTGTAATCCAGGAAATCTGTACGGAGTCATTGCATAAAGAGCACAGCTTGTGGGTACATATAGTGCATTTCACGTGTGACAAAACTGCCCCATTGTACACCTGCTTGACAAATGTATAAATCAGTTATATCGATGACTAAACCTAGCAATAATATACAGTATGGCGCACTAAACCTAGCAATAATATACGGTATGGCGCACTAAACCTAGCAATAATATACGGTATGGCCACTAAACCTAGCAATAACATACGGTATGGCGCACTAAACCTAGTAATAATATACGGTATGGCCACTAAACCTAGCAATAATATACGGTATGGCCACTAAACCTAGCAATAATATACGGTATGGCGCACTAAACCTAGCAATAACATACAGTATGGCGCACTAAACCTAGCAATAATATACGGTATGGCCACTAAACCTAGCAATAATATACGGTATGGCCACTAAACCTAGCAATAATATACGGTATGGCGCACTAAACCTAGCAATAACATACAGTATGGCGCACTAAACCTAGCAATAATATACGGTATGGCCACTAAACCTAGCAATAATATACGGTATGGCGCACTAAACCTAGCAATAATATACGGTATGGCCACTAAACCTAGCAATAATATACGGTATGGCGCACTAAACCTAGCAATAACATACGGTATGGCGCACTAAACCTAGCAATAATATACGGTATGGCCACTAAACCTAGCAATAATATACGGTATGGCCACTAAACCTAGCAATAATATACGGTATGGCGCACTAAACCTAGCAATAATATACAGTATGGCCACTAAACCTATCAATAATATACGGTATGGCCACTAAACCTAGCAATAATATACGGTATGGCGCACTAAACCTAGCAATAATATACGGTATGGCGCACTAAACCTAGCAATAATATACGGTATGGCCACTAAACCTAGCAATAACATACAGTATGGCGCACTAAACCTAGCAATAATATACGGTATGGCGCACTAAACCTAGCAATAACATACGGTATGGCCACTAAACCTAGCAATAACATACGGTATGGCCACTAAACCTAGCAATAATATACAGTATGGCGCACTAAACCTAGCAATAATATCCGGTATGGCGCACTAAACCTAGCAATAATATCCGGTATGGCGCACTAAACCTAGCAATAACATACAGTATGGCGCACTAAACCTAGCAATAATATACGGTATGGCCACTAAACCTAGCAATAATATACGGTATGGCGCACTAAACCTAGCAATAATATACAGTATGGCGCACTAAACCTAGCAATAATATACGGTATGGCGCACTAAACCTAGCAATAACATACGGTATGGCGCACTAAACCTAGCAATAACATACGGTATGGCGCACTAAACCTAGCAATAACATACGGTATGGCGCACTAAACCTAACAATAATATACGGTATGGCCACTAAACCTAGCAATAATATACGGTATGGCGCACTAAACCTAGCAATAATATACGGTATGGCGCACTAAACCTAGCAATAACATACGGTATGGCCACTAAACCTAGCAATAACATACGGTATGGCGCACTAAACCTAGCAATAACATACGGTATGGCGCACTAAACCTAGCAATAACATACGGTATGGCGCACTAAACCTAACAATAATATACGGTATGGCCACTAAACCTAGCAATAATATACGGTATGGCGCACTAAACCTAGCAATAATATACGGTATGGCGCACTAAACCTAGCAATAACATACGGTATGGCCACTAAACCTAGCAATAACATACGGTATGGCGCTCTAAACCTAGCAATAATATACGGTATGGCGCACTAAACCTAGCAATAATATACGGTATGGCCACTAAACCTAGCAATAATATACGGTATGGCCACTAAACCTAGCAATAATATACGGTATGGCCACTAAACCTAGCAATAATATACGGTATGGCGCACTAAACCTAGCAATAATATACGGTATGGCGCACTAAACCTAGCAATAATATACGGTATGGCCACTAAACCTAGCAATAACATACGGTATGGCCACTAAACCTAGCAATAATATACGGTATGGCCACTAAATCTAGCAATAATATACAGTATGGCCACTAAACCTAGCAATAATATACGGTATGGCGCACTAAACCTAACAATAATATACAGTATGGCCACTAAACCTAGCAATAATATACGGTATGGCGCACTAAACCTAGCAATAATATACGGTATGGCGCACTAAACCTAGCAATAATATACGGTATGGCCACTAAACCTAGCAATAACATACGGTATGGCCACTAAACCTAGCAATAATATACGGTATGGCCACTAAACCTAGCAATAATATACGGTATGGCGCACTAAACCTAGCAATAATATACGGTATGGCGCACTAAACCTAGCAATAATATACGGTATGGCCACTAAACCTAGCAATAACATACGGTATGGCCACTAAACCTAGCAATAATATACGGTATGGCCACTAAACCTAGCAATAATATACGGTATGGCGCACTAAACCTAGCAATAATATACGGTATGGCGCACTAAACCTAGCAATAATATACAGTATGGCGCACTAAACCTAACAATACTATACGGTATGGCGCACTAAACCTAACAATAATATACGGTATGGCGCACTAAACCTAGCAATAATATACTGTATGGCGCACTAAACCTAGCAATAACATACGGTATGGCCACTAAACCTAGCAATAATATACGGTATGGCGCACTAAACCTAGCAATAATATACGGTATGGCCACTAAACCTAGCAATAATATACGGTATGGCGCACTAAACCTAGCAATAACATACGGTAGGACGCACTAAACCTAGCAATAATATACAGTATGGCGCACTAAACCTAACAATACTATACGGTATGGCGCACTAAACCTAACAATAATATACGGTATGGCGCACTAAACCTAGCAATAATATCCGGTATGGCGCACTAAATACATATACAGATACCACCATATTACATAAATAAATAAATCAGTATTCCTAGGAGTAGACACCATTCCAATGGAGTAACAGGATATTATCCTTTGGGGCCGTATATATTTGGGTCAATCCTATTAAATGGGGAAGGGGTTTTAATGCCAGCAACAGCACCAAACTCGCCTCCATCACACAAGTGTTTGGAACCCTATCAGGCAGCGAGCACTTTTGTGCAAATCCCGACCACTCTAAAATGTGCCCGCTGCCGCGATGGCTCACACCTGCAAGATCATCACTGCCAATTTACTGGACTGCACAGCAGAGGGCCCCTTAGTCCCCATGGGGCCCTGGTGCAATGTACCTGCTGCACCAATGGTTTTTCTGAAACTGATCAAAAGGCTGCAAGTGATAAACTACAAGGAGAACAGCAACATATAGCAATCTTACCATGCGGGCTCCTACCTGGTTTTGTAACCCACAAAGGCCTTAATGTGAAGATCCACAGGGACATCTTTAGGGGGGCAGATGGGGACTCGAATCCGACTAGAGAGGTGTTGGGTGCTTGGGTGTACAACATGGCTCTCCCCTTCGAATATTCCCTCAGCGAAGATAAGTAGTGCTCGGATAATTGTATCTAAGGATATAAAACCATTGGCAACAAAAGAGGTTATAACAAGATAATATATGCAAGGTTCTGTGGTAGGTCACTGTATCCAGCATGAATACCACACCAGCCCACAGCTGTAGCAATGAGGTTTAAGATTCCGGAGCTGTTCGTCAGGTCTAGTTAGTTGCTAAGGGAAACTCTCATTTGTGGCATGTGGTAAACCCACTGTCCTTCATTCTCTGATAACCAATGATAATTAGTCTCCATGGCATTATTCCTCACCATTTGATGTTGAAATGCTCAGTTCCACATGTGCCGGCTGAGTGTCTGATCCCGGGGTGACACACAAAGCTGTCTGCAGCTGGGTATTGGCTGGTATCACTCCCATCTGACCATCTGGCTCACTCACTTGGGCCTCTGCCTGCTGCAGGAAGACAAAGGACAGTCACTACACTACCTATTTACAAGGAAAGCGATCTATTTATACCTGTCTGATGTAGACAGTGGAAGAACCTGCAGCCAATCACATCCTCAGGATGTTCACAGCAGCACAAATGATATCAGTATACAAGGATTCTGGAAAATGTGGAGCAAGGCTGCATGTGACAGGAGCGGTGCCACCATGCTGGCTTTATAATGGATTATGGGAAGCAGACTGACAGTCACTAGAAGGATCGTGTCATACTGACATGAGAGAACTGTCAAATACCTCGGTGTGATATTACGTTCATATATTCTATTTAACGGTTTCAAAATGATTGTGTACTGCCACGGCCTACATGTAACACTGCCCCTAGTGGCCACTAATGAACAGCATTTACACAAAGGCACAATCTGATATTGGTTCAGCAAGAGGAGTCATACAAAGCAAGTATTAGACTTAAGCTGATTAATGTGCTGAGAAGAGAGAACATAGGGGGCATTTATCATTCAATATTTGCCGCTAAATCCCCGAAAACACCCCTGTGTATTTGGTGATGTACAGTGTCACAGGCCAATCCTGCTCACCTTTACATTATCCTGGTAATTCTTCAGCTCTATCAACAAGTTCTGCTTCTTCTGACTCAGCTCTCGGACAAGCTCCAGCTCCACACTGGTATCCATGAGACTCCCCGACGTTTCCTGATTGGAGGGAAGGTAGCCTTTGACTGTGGCAAGAGAAGACGATTAGATACTTATTCCAACAGCGCCACTGTAATGTGACCATTCTAGCACACCTTCTGCGCTACACCAGCTGTTGGAACTACACGTGCCAGCATACCCTGCCACCATCTGCTACACATGCCAGCATACCCCGCCACCATCTGTTACACGTGCCAGCATACCCTGCCACCATCTGCTACACGTGCCAGCATACCCTGCCACCATCTGCTACACGTGCCAGCATACCCCGCAACCATCTGCTACACGTGCCAGCATACCCCGCCACCATCTGTTACACGTGCCAGCATACCCCGCCACCATCTGCTACACGTGCCAGCATACCCCGCCACCATCTGTTACACGTGCCAGCATACCCCGCCACCATCTGCTACACGTGCCAGCATACCCCGCCACCATCTGTTACACGTGCCAGCATACCCTGCCACCATCTGCTACACGTGCCAGCATACCCCGCAACCATCTGCTACACGTACCAGCATACCCCGGAACCATCTGCTACACGTGCCAGCATACCCAGCCACCATCTGCTACACGTGCCAGCATACCCTGCCACCATCTGCTACACGTGCCAGCATACCCTGCCACCATGCCTGATGCACAGTCATAGGTCCACAGCCTGATGCACGGTCATAGGCCCACAGCCTGGTGCACGGTCATAGGCCCACAGCCTGGTGCACGGTCATAGGCCCACAGCCTGGTGCACGGTCATAGGCCCACAGCCTGGTGCACGGTCATAGGCCCACAGCCTGGTGCACGGTCATAGGCCCACAACCTGGTGCACGGTCATAGGCCCACAGCCTGGTGCACGGTCATAGGCCCACAGCCTGGTGCACGGTCATAGGCCCACAGCCTGGTGCACGGTCATAGGCCCACAGCCTGGTGCACGGTCATAGGCCCACAGCCTGGTGCACGGTCATAGGCCCACAGCCTGATGCACGGTCATAGGACCACATCCTGATGCACAGTCATAGGTCCGCAGCCTGATGCACAGTCATAGGTCCACAGCCTGATGCACAGTTATAGGTCCACAGCCTGATGCACGGCCATAGGTCCACAGCCTGATGCACAGCCATAGGACCACAGCCTGATGCACAGCCATAGGACCACAGCCTGATGCACAGCCATAGGTCCACAGCCTGATGCACAGTCATAGGCCCACAGCCTGATGCACGGTCATAGGACCACAGCCTGATGCACGGTCATAGGTCCACAGCCTGATGCACGGTCATAGGTCCACAGCCTGATGCACAGTCATAGGTCCACAGCCTGATGCACAGCCATAGGTCCACAGCCTGATGCACAGTCATAGGCCCACAGCCTGATGCACGGCCATAGGCCCACAGCCTGATGCACGGCCATAGGCCCACAGCCTGATGCACAGTCATAGGCCCACAGCCTGATGCACAGTCATAGGCCCACAGCCTGATGCACAGTTATAGGTCCACAGCCTGGTGCACAGTAGTGATTCCTGTAAACCTCACAGCCCCCGAGTTCCATATTCTGATACCAGAATTGGCCACAGATCACGTCACACTGGTCTCATATTCTCACCTTCTCCATCTGTAGAACAACAGATAAGCTGCGTTTTCCCGTCCATGCGATAGTCTCCTTCTACCACTGCAGCGATCGATGATGAGAAATTGTCTTTAAAGATCACTTCTCCCGTACGATCACTGCGCGCATCAACCTTTAAAATATCCCATTAAACCAGTAAAAAACAAAGAAAACAAAATCTACTAGTGTAATAACACCCTACCATAGCGTTTATTATATAACACCACAATTAGGCTCTAGGGCAGCGTCACACTAGTGGTTGTTAGATGTGACCCCCACCCAGGATATGCCATTTGCCCAGCTGCCAGTCTTGGGCAGCACAATGCTTTTCCATAGCCTGGACTGTGACCTCTGACCTAGTATGCCTCAAATGTAACGCAAGTCACGCCACCTTGCCGCCCAGTGCTGCTTATTATGCGTGGTGCTCCATGGCGCCTCACAGTGCTCCATGGCGCCTCACAGTGCTCCATGCCGCCTCACAGTGCTCCATGCCGCCTCACAGTGCTCCATGCCGCCTCACAGTGCTCCCTGCCGCCTCACAGTGCTCCAGCCGCCTCACAGTGCTCCAGCCGCCTCACAGTGCTCCATGCCGCCTCACAGTGCTCCATGCCGCCTCACAGTGCTCCATGCCGCCTCACAGTGCTCCATGCCGCCTCACAGTGCTCCATGCCGCCTCACAGTGCTCCATGCCGCCTCACAGTGCTCCATGCCGCCTCACAGTGCTCCAGCCGCCTCACAGTGCTCCAGCCGCCTCACAGTGCTCCAGCCGCTGAGGGGAAAACTTTCTATCCCTAGCACAGGCTCTTTTATTCATGTGGTTGCTGTGGGACTGAAATATTATGAAAGACTACGTGTTCTACTACTATGGGGGCAGAGTGTGGTGGATTTAAGGCTCCCACACACTAGAACAAATTTTTGTCCGATTTCCGACCGATAATCGGCAATAACCAGCCGGAAATCTGACAATCGGCCAAAAAATCGTTCTAGTGTGTGGGGGCCTTTACTGTAGGGGGGTGGGGGCACTGTGTTGAATTACTATGGGGGCCAGTGTATCATTACTATAGGGGGAAGGTTGTGTAGGATTACCGGTGTCTGTGTGTGTGTGTGTGTGTGGGGGGGGGGGGGGGGGGGGGAGTGTGGAATTACTATAGGGGGAAGGTTGTGTAGGATTACCGGTGTCTGTGTGTGTGTGTGTGTGGGGGGGGGGGGGGGGGGGAGTGTGGAATTACTATAGGGGGAAGGTTGTGTAGGATTACCGGTGTCTGTGTGTGTGTGTGTGTGTGTGTGTGGGGGGGGGGGGGGGGCTTTGGTGGCTTTGTTCTTAATGCAGCCATATATAATATGTAGCAGTCTGGAGAGTAAAATCTCAATATGAAGGCAATAGAACAGGGCTGGGCAACACCGGCCCTCCAGATGTTAGTGAACTACACATCCCAGGATGCTTTGCATTAGTTTTGCTATGTGGCCAAGCTGAAACTGATGCAAGGCTCCTGGGATGTGTAGTTCACTAACATCTGGAGGGCCGGTGTTGCCCAGCCCTGCAATAGAAGGCAGCTGTTTAGCAACATCCCCATGCAGTTCCCCATACAGTTTCAGTGAAATGTTCATCAGACACAGAAGGCAGCAGACAGTGATTGACAATGGGGGGGAACAGCAAGGGCCTCTGTTTGCATGTAGCCACTGTTTCGGAGGTCAGGAATCTGCGTCACAGGACAGAGATTTCCCATCCTCTATGACAGGTTAGTGGCGCAGAACATACCGTAAGATGCCTGATGGTGGGAGAGAGATCCGATGCTGCTTAGATTACTACTGCAGCATGAGATGTCGGCTTATAATAGATGTATCATCGTGTAATAATATTGCCCTCGTAGTTATACTCTATTTGTCTCCCAAATACATCATTCCAAAATACATCATGTACTGAAATACAGACCTAGATAGTAACACCGCTGTATTCTGAATGTTCAGCGGTGTACACAGACTTTGTATCATGCACATAATTAATAAAAATATGATATAAAATGACCTTCAGGTTGAGTGTACAGGGTATATAGGAAACAGAAGTGAATTCTGCGTATAGACTAGGGTCTTATTCCCAAATTATGGTAATCAAATATTCTTAAATACAGGAAAATCCAAAACACTTCCAGTCCCAAGCATTTTGGACCTGGGAGTCTCAAACTGTATTATCCTAGATATTCTGGGAAATAATACTGCCCTGGCGATGAGCGGTGAACACCGATGCGCGCTGCCGCGTCTCCCCACAGCTCATCTGCTGGTATTACCAACAGATGAGCGGCGGGGAGGGAGGCTTTCCATAGTGTCCAGCTACGGAACGCTGTCCACCCCGGCGAAAATCTCTTGCACAGTCGGAAAGCCTTTTAAGCCCAGCTATGTTCCCCATCATCGCTGTGCATACACGCAGGGTAAAAACGCCCAGTGTGTATACACCATTAGCATCCTGTGTGTCCGACTACTTATTAGACACCAGCCAGACTGGAGTAGTAACTCGTCTCTGACCAGTAAGACACTGGTCCTGATACATTAGTATCAACGATGACTACATGGACAACATTATTACAGGAAACCAATAAGGCAGGGATGGGGAACCTTCGGCTGTTGTTGAACTACACATCCCAGCATGCCCTGCTACAGTTTTGCTCTGTGGCCATGCTAAAACTGTTACAGGGCATTCTGGGATGTGTAGTTTAACAACATCTGGAGGGCCGAAGGTTCCCCATCCCTGCAATAAGGGAACACATTTTTAATTCATAAACAATACAGGGCCACATTTAGTTTCCTTGGCACCCAAAGCCCAGAGATATCAAGAGGGTGCCAATGCAACCCTAAATGTGGTGTCTGAATATTGGTTTGACTCCACCTAAAGGACTGGGACTAATTATGGTAAACTGCAGGCAGGGGACTACAGTCTGTACCGTTCTGTCCCCCTTGGATACCTTATTAATGCATTCTAACATATTTTTCTTGCACTTTGATGTGCTGCTTACCAACACTCGCCAAATGTAATAGGGTACGGGAATCAGAGTGTGAGAGATTTTGGAAGAGTCTTTACATTTTTTTTAAAGCGGCAATCAATTACATGGCAAAATCCACCTGGTTTTGCAATGTAAATGATTGCCGCTTTAAAAACACGGGAAAACTCTCCCAAAATCTCTCACACTCTGATTGTGACATCCTATTACATTTGGCCCCACGTGTTATGCTCTACAATGTGGGAACTGTACATCTCCCTAGAAGAAGGCTAATAAGGCCGAAACGCGTTGGAGTGATATCCATTAGACATTTGGACTGTTCCACACCAGAGAGGAGAACATCAAACCATCCCGCAATTTCCCGCGGTGCTGCAGCAAACTGACAAGCTGCAAACAGAACGGAGACGGAGCGGAAGCTAAGACAGCCGGAAGCAGTTACTGTGAGGACGGGTAAGTAGTAGGTAGACCAGTGTGACGAGAGGCAGGAGGACTCCCAGGCAAGGAGGTCGGTGCGCGGCGCACGAGTGACCGAAGGTGACTCAGGCGGCGCGGTCCACATCCTTGAAACAGGCAGTCACCAAAGGACCGAGGTGCTGTGCGTTGTGTCTCCACACACGCACAGCAAACATCAGTGGGTGCACTAGCCCTCCTGGCTTACCTACATGCACCATCCACAGCTCCTCCGAAAACCAACACACTCTTAACATCTAAAGGGGTACCTGAAGATCTGACAAAGTACATCTGAGTTAGCGGGACGCCGCGCTCAGTACCATTCCGAGACTGCCAATTACCATCTGCAACTCACCTTCCCCCGTTGCTATTAACAACTTAAGGTTGTGTCTCATCTCTGACGTGAGATTTACTTTTCAAAACAACAGCTCCGCAAGAGCGTACACACTGCCCAACCAGGACAGATCACCAATCTGACTCCTTGGGAGTTTGTGCACATATCGGCAACTGTTGCTTATTTAAATTATTATTCACTTATACTTGCAGACAATGTTTGTATGAATTGACTTTCATTTATATTTTATCTTTAAATCTTGCATGTATATGTCAATTTGCACCTTGATTTATCAGTAAAGTGTGTTTTTTTAAAGTTCAATAACGTACTGTTATTCTGACCACACACACACCTTAATACTTAGGCAGAGCGCAGCACTATAAAAACCCAATTATTAATGTGGGAACTGTGTTTGTATGTTAACCAGTTCAATTGTAAGCGCTCTGTTACAGGTTTAGAAGGTAGAACAAGCCACTTTTCCTATTCTCCATGCAGTTCATAGAAAGAAATGTGAATGAGCTCTCACTGAGCAGTGACACACCTCATCTAGAACAACGTATCATTTACACATTGCACGCCCCAAATCACCCAACCACTGACGCCAACAGGACACTCACCTTCCCGTTAGACCATCCGGTGATCAGCTCACAAACCCCATCAGAGTTCAGGTCGAAGGCATGTATGCTCATGGCAAGGTTTTTAGACTGGGGGGGGGGGGGTTAGAAAGATGCAAGCACATGATTACATATGGGAAGTAACACACAGATGGATGTACTGACTTCACAATTCATGAAACAATTGCTGAAACTGCTGTAAAACTGTAAAAGCATAGTACTAAGTATGTAATCTGCAGCTTCAGCTAGCTGTTATACTCAGAAATACACCTGAATTCAGTGTGGTACGAAATGTTATATTTTCTTACATTTTCATCTCTATATATCACAGGTTCTCAAACTCGGTCTTTAGGACCCCATACAGTGCATTTTTTGCAGGTCCCCTCACAGAATCACAAGTAAAATTATTAGCGCCACCTGTGGATCTTTTAAAATGTGTCAATGAGTAATGAATGCACCTGTGCACCTGCCGGGTGACCTGGAAACCGTGAACTGTGTGGGGTCATGAGGACAGAGTTTGAGAACCCCTGCTCCATAGGACGGCAAGCAGATACAGTACACTGGGAGGAGCCATTGTTAGCCCAGTGTCACGTATTGACATACATGTGCCCTGTCCGGCTATTGCTAACTTCTAGAATCCTAGGGCAGGATATAATGAGTTCAGTGCAACAATGGCACCTTTAAAATAAAATTTGAACAGCCGCCAATTAAATTTTTTGCATCCTGTACCTCGGCTCTGAAACCTGGATTGCCTCCTTCTGAGAAATGAATACTGTAACACTCGTCTAGCTAATATACAGAGTTAAAACACTGCCGTAATACACAGCTTCCTATGAGCAGTATAATAGCATAGATGTCAAATCAACTCAACTATCATACAATGGGGCAGATGTATTAAGCTTTAACAAGAGATAAATGCAAGGGTGATAAAGAGAGATAAACGTCCAGCCAATCACCTGCTAACTGCCATGTTACAGGCTGTGTCTGAAAAGTCAGTAAGGAGCTGATTGGCTGGACGTTTATCTCTCCTTATCACACTTGCATTTATCTCTTGTTAAGGCTTCATACATCTGCCCCAATGTATCTATATCAACTCAGAGGCGGAACTCTGGGAGGTTATCTGTCCCCGGGCTCCTGCTCCCAAGGGGGCACCACCTTTCAACTTTGAATCAGTTAATTGAAAGCCATCGATATTGCTGGACAATAGACGTCACACTCTCCTGTAAACATAATTGTTGTTAGTGTCACACCTTATATTCGAACCGCAGACCTGCTCCACTAGAAGCTGATGCCTTACTGATGGAGCTACTTACTCCTATAGGGGGAAAGGGGCTCAGTGTGTATGCACTGAGCCGCTTTCCCCCACAGCAATGATAGCGATCATCGCTGTCCATACACGCTGGACATTCGCCCAGTGTGTGCGGACCTTAAGGTTACAAAATCTGTGTGCATGTGTTACAAATATTTATCTTGCCTCCAGGCAACTGGGACGAACTTACGCCGCTGTAGTCTCCTTTCAATGGTACAAAGTAACACAAACATGTTTTACAGAGGGTTTGCACCATGGTTAACATTGCTCAAACTCACAGATCTAGGGTTAAGACTGTAAGTTCTGATGTTGAACGGTTACAGATTGACTGCGATATTTGATGCACTAAATACAAGTCCGTGAGCTAATGCTATCTATTCAAATCTCATATTCTGCGGGTTGTAATCTGCATCTGAGACAAATAAACTGAAGCCAACAGGTGACCAGAGAGTAGGGAGTGAAATGTTCCACAATTATTTTCTTTACATATGGTCATTTTTGAAGATTTATATTTAGATTGCATTCAAAGTATATATATATATATATATATATATATGGTAAGAGATGATATAAATACACTCCGGATAGACATACATACCTTTATTCTCCAGTACCGGGACATCCGATCATAAACCCCCACTGTGCCATTAGACAGTGTATATCCAAACCGGCTGGAATGCATTGGGCAAATGGCTGTGATCGTCTGAAATGGTGATAAATCAGTGTCATATTTACCAATAGCAGTTTTTTAGGGGTGAATAAACTCATCTCTAACAAGCGTGAGAGATTTTAAGAAAAATGTAAAATATTATTTTGAAACAGATATGGAAAATAAATTATATAACATTTTATGAGTATCTAGAATAAACTAGTTAACTAAGTACAGGATTAGCCCCTTTAAACTGGTTATTTGGTGAACGGGACTGTTTTTCCAGCTGGCCATACAGCGAACCAACCACCAGACCGAATGTCCACCTTGTCTGTCCAAATACACACACACATCTTAAGGTGCCCATACACGGTACAATTGCTGGGTGTGATGAGATGCGCGCTCCTGTCGCACATCTCATTGCACAGCTCAAATAGTATGTGCTGCACATTGTACTAGATCTCTTCTGATTGCAAAACAAATGCGATGCGATCCAGTCCAAATTGTATACAATAATTGTACCATGTATGGGCACCTTGACCAAATTTTTCCCCTCAGACCAGCCAACCGGCCAAATTTTCTATCAAACCAGCTAACTTCTCTCCAACTTGTATTGCTGTTGCTACCGGCGGCAGCAGCCCAGAGTTGTAGAGTCTGAGCTAGGGTGGCCAATCCCGGGATCGGCGGGATACCGGGTTTTGGCCCCTAAATCGCTGGGATTTCAATCTCGGGATTGGAGTTTCCAATCCCGGGATTCCGGGATTAGACTGCGCATGCGCAGCCTTATGCCGGGCAGCGTCTGAGCGGGTGCTGACAGCGTGACGACTTCAGAGGTCACACTGCGTAGGCCTTATCCTGGGCGCGCTGCCCTTCAGGCTCCATCAGCCCGCCCATCCACCCTGGATGCATCGAAAGGCTCTATTGCTCAACCGCCCGGCTACACCGTCCACACCACATAGCTCCCGGCTGCACCACACATGTAAATAAATATGCGGTGCGGCCGGGGCGGTTTTTTTATTAGGGAATCCAATCCTGGGATCCTAGGAATCCCGGCATTGGGCATTTTTCAATCGCGAATTCCGGGATTGAAAAACTGCGCCAGGATTGGTATCCCTAGACTGAGCACTAGAGCACTCAGACTTCATTGCGCATGCTCAGATTGTCAGAACAATGGGCACCGCAGCATTTTTCTGGCAATTTCAGCAACGCTCCTGCAGTGTGTGCCCCCCTGGGACTCAGGGCTCGTGTGCACCGCACACATTGCACCCATTATAGATACGCCACTGGAGGTTATAATCACTTATACAAGTGATGCAATCTTACCTCGGTCTCTGTTATTTCAGCAACGATCTCATCTTCTTTAAAAACTCTAATGTCAAAGTCTTCAGATCCAACGAGGAGCTGTAATAGGTAATGTACAAACCTGTATATTCATATATGTATACATATGGAATGCAGCCTCTGACACACACAATGTACTACACTTACAGATGTGTCCTCATACATCTAGCCCAACCATGCCAAGCAGTGGGAGATATCCAGCATGAGCCACCATGTCCTGTGCAACTCCGCTAGCAAAGTGACTAGGACACACCAGGAGACTCTACCGATTCATGTGATAGGTGACACTTTTATATTGTGTGTGACGGAGTCTGTATTTGGAGCAATCAGTACCTTCTCCTGGTGCATTGTAGCAACATTACTTTGTGTCTGAGATGCATTTTTCATGCCCGACGCTAGCAGAGTCCCACGGGGCCTGGTGAGCAGAAAAGGGCGGTTTGGGGTCCCTATAGCAGTGATGTATGAGGAGATGCCGTGTCGCACTAATAATGCATGATGCTTCCTTGCTGTAACCAGCATTTCCTGACTTCAGTGCCTTAATATTGTTAGCACACGAGGAAACACCACAACTAGCCACGTTTGCTACAATCGGTTGTTGGATGCGCCACCACACCGGAGATGCCAATTGCCCAACTGCTGGCTGCCAATATAATTACTGCTAGGCTCGGGCAGCGCGGAGCACTTCAGCAGCCTTGCATGTGACCTCTGACCTTTTACTCACACACGTTGGGGCCTGTGCTCTCTTTATTTATGTGATTGCTGCGGGGCTGAATTACTATGGGGGCAGTATGTGGTGGAATTACTGTAGGGGGCACTGTGTATAGTTACTATTGGGGACAGTCTGCTGTTACTATGGCCCTTATTCAGATCTGATCGCAGTACAAATTTGTTCTCAAAATGGGCAAAACCATGTGCACTGCAGGTGGGGCAGATGTAACATGTGCAGAGAGAGTTACATTTGGGTGAGGTGTCTTTTTTCTCTTTGGGGGCCAACATTCTTTGTGAGGGGTACTGATGGGGTGCCTTGGCAATTTTAAAATCTTGCACCCTCAGGAAATGAGAGCAAAAATCATTAGCCATGCATTTAGCACACAACCATTAGCACCTGGGAGGATCATTGCCACATTGGGGATTGAAATCTCCCTTATGATTATTATGTGATGTACGAGGAACAAGCAACTCACAGAAAAAAAAACATTTTCAATGTTACGTAAGTACAGTATTACTAGATAACAGCAATTTATTACAACCGCCTAGAGCCAGTAAAAAGTGAACGACTATTGACAAGCATTGTGTTATCATATAATATCATACAACAAAATAGTGGCTCAGCTTTACCAATACCAACTTTGCACCCCAGAATCTAGAAGAGAAGCTGCGCGCAGCCGTGTACAACAGACTTACCTCTTTCTTTCCATCTCCATCAAAGTCACATAAAGCTAGGGAGCGCACATTGTCCCCTGTAACCTAAACACACGATATACTGTTACAGCACAGAATTGCATATAGATGACTAGTTACCGGTCTGCAACTTATTATGCAGACAATTACAGCCATTAACTATTAAATAACAAAAATGTAAGTAAATTAATAAAAAATAATAAATAAAAAGCCTATTGAGGTGCGTACAGAATCTGCCTACCTTAACTGGCACATAAATGTGCAATGCGTTGAATTGAATCTGCCCCATACAGTGTTAAACATCGTCCACATCACTTGGTTCCCGGAGGGATGGGAACATACGGTGCAATGTAATAGTCAGTGATCGCAGGAGGTGGCCCGCATTGGCCAAATGAAGACATTTTCTTAAAGCGGCAATGTTTTGTAAATTAATGCTGCTTTAAGTGGCTGCCGACGCTTCGGGGTGGCGCGGATAGTGGGGGGGGGGTGCCTAAATCCCATTGTATGTCATACAAGTGTATACTACATTAAATGGCATCGCACCCTATAAAATTGCATGCGATCTCATCACACCGCACAAGGCCAGAGAGCAGTGAATAAATTACATAGGAAAATCGCATTGCATGCAAAAAACGCATGCGATGCGATTTTTCTTACGGCGGTATTCAATCCTGGCTGCTATTTCTGCTTGCGGAAGTAGCGGCCATTGCCTATTCAATACTGCCATATCCGACCGAATTGAAGGCAGATTACGACAAAACAGATCCAACTTTAAATCAAGTCAGATCTGTTGCGTCGGAAACGACCGCAGATTGTCAAATTTGACGACTTGCCCACTTTCACGGACATGCCCACTTTCCGACACTCACCAGCTGGCTGTCTACTTTCGGAAAGTGGGCGTGTCGGCTAAAAAACGGCCACGGATTGTCGATAAACGGCCGTGAATTAGACAATACAGATCTGACTTGTTACGGTCGAGCTGAACGAAAACGCCCGGGATCCTGACCGTCAGGACTCTACGTCAGTCAGAATACAAGATTGATCACCCCCTTCATTTCTTCAAAGTGACCCATGGAAAGATAGCCAAGACGTCACTTACCACTCATAATACATTTAGACCATAAATGAGGCGTGCAATGCGTTCTGCAATATCAGAAGGGAAATATCATTGCAATCACCTAAAATGCTAATTTTTTTCTTACCGTCCAAAACATGTCGTTCCCTTTACAGTCAAATCCTTGCAAGGCACAGTTCCCGCCAACAATCGCAAGGGGACAACTGATATCTCCTAAGGACCCAAGAACCACTGCATTGGCTCCATCTACAATCTAAGCAATGAGAGGACATTTCCATTAACATGAAATATTGTGAAAATGCCAATACTGTATATTCCACAGCTCTGTTCAACTATAAGAGGAGGCCATATTGAAATAAGGTCTACAGGTGACGTGGCGCACAGGCAGTGGCTTTTACCTATGGGCTGCAGGACTTCAGTGAAGCCAAGTGCAGTCCGTGAGATGACACTGGCTTCACTGTGACTGGAAGTGACTTCCTATTGGACGTCCGACCTGCCAGTCATCTGCACACAGGTATCTTACTTAGTGTTCGTTCCAGGACCCTGCATAAAATAACCTGTGCAGTTCTTCTTACCTGCCTGGGGTATACCCTCTATGCTGTGGTACTTCTTCTACCACAGGTCTGGTCTGCATATCAGTGCTGAAATACAGACCACACTGTGCTAGAAGTTCGACAGCAGAGAACGACACCCCCCGGGGCAGGGAAGAGGAAGTGCACATGTTTTGGTCAGAATGAACACTATTACTCCATGTTTAAAGTACCGCAAAGTAATTGGAAACCAGAATCAATCATTTAGTGCTTTCAATTTAAGTTGTTTTTAATGTTTTTTATAAAAACAAGAAAAAAACTCAATCAACGGTACTTCTTTACTTTCACGGTGCCAGCATGGCGCCGTGCTACTTCCGGCTTCTACGCTCGCCACAAACTATGTAAAACAAAGGAACTTAACCCCATGCCAACATGGATAGTTCATACCTCCACTATCCATGTTGGCATGGAGTCGATTTTAAATAGCGTGGCGAGCGTAGCGAGCCACCGAGCCCGCAGCGTGGGCCAGCGAAGTGAGCTCCGCAAGGGGACTCAGACGCCATGCTGGCGCCGTGAAAGTAAAGAAGTACCCAATCAACTTAAAGCCATTATATCTGGGCAGACCCTATCAAAACAGAGCACTGAAAGAGCATGGGCCTATCGGCTGCCACTTAGACCAACACTTGCCAGTCACCTCTTTGTAGAACAGATCAGAGTTGTTGTGAACGTCATAGGCCAGGAGATTGGTTTGAGTCCCTACTATGAGAGAGTCACAGCCCAGGGAGGGATCCAGCACTCCGGCAGTGAGGCAGCTGACACTCTGGTTAATGTTCAATAGGGAGATATCCGTGTCCTGAGTGCTCTGCACTAAGCGGTTTACAGCGGCGCGCTGCCCGCGGGCATGCGGGTTATGTATAAAAACCTAGGGAAAAAAATGACATATTAAAATAATGCTAGATCTGTACTTCGGACACGTTATACAAAATAGAACACATCAAAATTCATTTGAAACCATTTATTTTATTCGCTGAAGTGGAACACTCACTTATACCCCTTTCACATTCGCAGACCCGGGTCATACCCGGGAATGTGTTCCCGGATGCATCCCGGGACACTACCCGGTAATGTACCCTTTCACACTGGCCACCCGACCCGGAATGAAGTCGGGCGGGTGGCTTCATCTGAAGGCTTGGCCGGGGCGGTGCTGGGAGGGGTCAGCTAAATCCCGGGTTGATGCGCGTTCATGTGCAAAAACCCGGGATATTTTTGCAAGTGTGAAAGGGGTATCATACAGACTGAAGGAAGCCATTTTGTCAGTAAGAGCTAGAACCACGACAATACCAACTTAAAGGGAACTAAAGACGCGAATGATGAATGAGGCTTGTGGATTCAGTGTTATGGTTTATTTCTCATCAGGCACAGAGCCTCGTGCCTCATTTATGTCACTAGCTCGTTAACTAATAGATTAATAATGATATATTTCTACAGCCCTCCAAATGGCTGCCTTCCCCATACGTATCCAGTAAGACGGACACATAGCCACATGCATGTTATGGTCCCGGGTTTGATAATATCTGGCCACAGATAATACTCATTATTTACAACAGAGATACAAGATACATGTATAGATAAGAGGTGGTCGTACGGAGGGAAACGTTCTTATGACTATATCTGATGGCACACAGGCAGTGTCTCAGCTTGTTCCTTATACCTTTCCAGCCTGAGTGGCAGCTGTCAGACAGGGGTGCGTCCCATCGTATTTCCCCACTGCCACCATGCGAGGGTTGATTTTGTGATTCAACTTCAAAGTAAATATTGGAACAAGCATGATGATTTTCTGTGAAGAGAGAAGTGATATTGGTCGTAAATCAAAGAGTTTGTGTAAGTCCGCTCTGCAGTCTTACAACTCTGGTAGTTCCAACTATTCACCCGTGTCAACCTTCCTCCAGAGGCAGCAGCTTCCCTCAGACCTCCCTGTCAACAATTTTGAAGTCTTCTAAGGACTAATTTATCCCTCGCATTTAGCTTTCCTGCACCTCTGGTGTATTCTTGGAGGAAGCCCCTTTCTTATCCAAAATTGAACCAAAACTGTAATCCACCCATTGGGCGGAGGAATGGCACAGCAGTCATGTTACTGTGGGTCCGACTCCATAGTCCAAAGTCTGGATATGCAGCATATTCGCCACAATGATGCAATTCAATGCAAAGCCAACATCTTGGCCGCCCACCACTCCAGAATCTATCTTGTGAGTCCTGAAGAGCCCCTTATACATACAGTTGGGGAGTATGAATGAAGCGATCTCTCAGTTAGTTTTGAGATAAGTAGCACTTCCTAGATAGGCCACTTACTAGCCAAAAAGCGCAATGGGACTACCTGTCCATCTCCTTAACATTCTGCTAGGTGGCCCGTGGACATCTTCTAATCCCCAAATGAAGGCGATGTTCAGAACCACTTTGCTGTCCACAGATTATTAAAGAGGAATTTAACGCAAAAAAATCACATATATGATTTTTTGGTAGAGTTCACTAAGTTTATGTTTACATGATGAATCTGCAGACATACGAATTATGTATACACACATAAATATATATATATATATATATATATACACACACACACACCTAGTGTTCCTTCTATGAACAGGGGTGGGCAGGGTGCCGCTGCATGGGGGCAGCGTCAAGGGGGCCCGCCGATGTCACGGTTCTGGGCAGCCGACGTCACAAAAGGGGCATGCCCAGGCTGTGCCGTGACGAAAAGGGGCCACCCTCCGCCATCACTGAAGGGGGCGGGCCCGGCCGTCCCGAAGGCTCTGCACTGCCAGGGAAGCACCGGGCATCGCTATTTACTGCGGCGCCGGGCTTCCCCGATACCACTGGAGGAGTAGGAGGCAGGCTGTTTTAGTGGGGCGCTGCCAGAGGTGCAGGGCGCATTTTGCCCTTTAAAAATCAGGCAGGGTGCAGCGCCCCGCTAAAACAGCCTAGCGGTAACACTATACACCCACACATATAAAGGCACGGCAGCACGATAACACATGTAGCCATATCCACCAGTTATTTATGATGATAAAACAGATTTAAGGTATCACAGAAGCAGCTCCCATGCCATACAATAACACAACTTCATTTGCAGACCTAGGGGGTGATTCATCACCATTCTGAACGTGGGCGAATTCGGCCCCGTTCCGATGGTGGGGGGGTTTGGGCAAGCGCCTTTTGGCGCATGTGCGGACCCCAGCAACGAACGTCTTTGTGAGTTACACACTCCCTGCCCCATATGTTGCAGGGAGGGGGGGCTGGGGGTGGGCACAAGGTTTGCCCACGGGAACACCCAGCATTTTATGGGGGTCTCATGGGTCGCTGGCGGGTGGATGCTTGCCAGGGGCAGCGGCGACCATCGAACGATTTCTCCTGCTAGCGGCTGCATGCCGGGGGATGTGTTCTCGTACACATCCCTGCGAATGGTACTGAGGGTATTCCCTGGCAGGAGTTCGGCTGGACAACGTTATTAAGCCGCTTAGCGTGCGGATGAATCACCCACCTAATGTGATCAGCCCATGCCATTACTAAGTAGTCTAATCTATAACTTATTACACTGCTTATGTGTATAATATAGATTACACACACACACTTGTGTTGTGTGAGACAGAATACACAGCTATGAATGTGGATGGTTGTGTGTCCCTATAATAACAGAGACAGAGGGTAATCTGGGTAACAGCTGCGGCCTCACGTTGCCATGGGAACGCAATCCGCCCTCACCATAGAGTCCCTGCTCCCTCCCGGGCCGCGTTCTGCCCATACCCCCGCTCCCTTATATCAGCACCCTGTCCCCCGTGTCACACACAGCTACCTGGGTACGGGCACACTCTCCGCTCTGATTTAGGCTGTCCCACAATATCACCGCGTCCGCTGTCAATAAAGTTGTGTGAATGTTTATGGCTGCAGGGAGGTGACAACGTAGTGATTGGTCTGTCAGTGCTCAGCCTCAGCCTCGCTGCAGTGTGATGGGCGGCAGATTGCATGATGGGGATTGTAGTTCACTACAGCTCTACTTAAGTATACTACACAGTGGCTGTATGCACGGATAATATGTGCAGCACTGTAGCATACCTCCCAACTTGCGTCCGAAAAGGGGGCGGGGCGTATGCAAATGAGGGCGCGGCTTATGCTAATTTTCATACGAGAATAGACGCTGTGTGCATGCGCACAGCGTCTATTCTACTAGATTGGGGGGTCTCCCAACTGCAATGCCTGCCGTGGGTGGGACGTCGGGACAGGACCCGAAAATCGGGACTGTCCCGACGGAATCGTGACAGTTGGGAGGTATGCTGTAGTGTGCATTTGTCATGTGCATATATAGATTCATCCATTATCTATCTGCACACACACATACAGGGTACACTTAGGGCTGTTTCACACAGTACGGTTCCTGCCGCACGGTGAAATCCCGTACGGTCAGGGAGCCGCGCCGCACTCAGAATTTTATAATGGCAGGGATGGCCACAGCCCGGCAGCCGTCCCTTCCAGTGGGGGGATCCGGCTGCAGCCGTGCGGCCGGGCCGTGGCCGTCCCGTGTGAATGGACACAATAGTGTCCATTCACAACTGCTGAGTGCGGCACGGCTCCCTGGCCGTACGGGATTTCACCGTGCGGCAGGAACCGTACTGTGTGAAACAGCCCTTAAGGTGCCCATACACTGCCTGCGATGTCTTGCAGCAGTGTACGGACACCCGATACCCTGCGAGCCGCCGGGAACTTGTAAGGGATCGCATGCGTCCCTGCTTACCGCCTGCCTCGCCGCCTGGAGTAACAGGTGGTCGGACGGCCTGTCGGACCGACCACCTGGTCGGGTCCGATGCGCACGGACCACACATCGGACCCGACGGCATGTCAGGGAGAGGCGATTTGGTCCGATTTAACGGGCCGATTGGTCGAAATCGGACCAAATCGCCTCAATGTATGGGGGCCTTTACTCTTGGTAATTTGTGATTTTAAAAACAAGCATACCCATATTTTAGGCAGACTGACATCAGCTTTAAAAGTGATTGAGGGTTAGCTATATTTGTAGTTCCCAAACTTTTTTGCATCACGGCATGCTAGATTATCAGAATATTTGTCAAGGCACCCCAAGGTGCAAATTTTGCTACCGAGAATTTCAGAAAACAATATTAAATTAAATAAGTTGAGCTTACATGTCATCCTTAGGTCCAGTTATGTGGTGAGGGACATCATTCACTTCTGTTTATCCACATATTTAAAAACTGGAAACCACAAGCACTGATTTTGCCTATTACATTTTGCCTATTATTATATTTTGAATCGGTTCTGAAAACCAAACCAAGGCACCCCTGCAAGTGCTTCGAGGCACCCCAGGGAGCCTAGTCGCACAGTTTGGGAACCACTGGTTTACACACTAATGGCACACTACACAGGAGTGTTATAATTGTTTATTATGTAAATGAACACATTGCAGCACTATATATAGTGGGCAAACATTTATATATATTAAAATGTACTTACCAAGTAGCCAGCCATCCGGCATTTGGTGGTCCTGGAATCGGTCCCAGAGGGCTGAGTGATGCAGAATATGCAGAATATAGGCATCATGGCAGTTCCCTGGGTAGCCTGCAACCACACTGAGTATTTTGAGGTTGGCATCACATACCACCTGCACGTTCAGAGAGTGACGCTCACGCCAATTGATGTAGAAGTGTCCCCTCACTTGGGGTGCCCGAAGCCCAATGTGGGTGCAATCTATGGCTCCCAGCACATTTGGGAATGCTGAGAGCCAATAGAAAGCCACCTTAAGGTCCTACCACTCAGACTCACAACGTGGCAATCTGATATATGTTCACCATAACTTCTTGAAAGCAAGTAAATGCTTAGAGAAAGTGGCTTGTGAGACCCCCAATGACCATGAGGTCACAGACTGAGTGGAGCCTGTGGCCAAGAAGTAGAGGGCACACATTAATTTCTACAGCCCAGACACTGCATAGTTGGCACCCCATAAGGGTCCAAATCATCTCTCACCTGCTCAAATAAGTTCAAAAGTTTATTGCTGTTCAGCCTAAACATCCCCACAACCTGTTGATGAGAGATGGAGTCTAGGTACAGCCTAGCACGATACCTACGTGAAGCACGAAGTAGTCGGGGTACCTGGATCTGGCGCGCAGCTTCCTCCCTCCTCCTGCACAGCTCCTCCACACCACTCTGCACAATCTCTATCTCTCAAACCCTCACAGGTGTCCTTAATGATGTTTGGGTATATGTAGGGGTGTTTATGATTAAAATTGAGGACACCTGTGAGAAAGTTAACCATATCTGCACTTGACCAAAGTTGCTTTTGGTTCAATTCGCCCATCAGGACCTGGTCTGCATCAGTGGCGATTTTTAGACACTTTGGAAATGCGAATTCCCTTTTTTTACAGGACTTAGCGCACCATATTAAGAAAGCGATTTCGTGAAAAAGTGTAAAAACGCCATTTTGTTGCCTAAAAATCGCAAAAAATCAACAAGCGCATCCTATTAAATGTCACCTTCAGACTCCTGGTGTGACAGTACCCTCCCAAAGGACCGGCTCTTGAACGTCCCATGGTTAGCGGTGTCACCAGGATGGACGAGAAAAGTGGATTTTTGTAAGAGTCCATCCTGTCGACACAGGGATCCCTCCCTTACGCTCAGTAAGTTTATACCGTTCATGTGTTATCATGTTATAAGGTTATTATTTGATTGTGCATATTAATGTGTTCAGGTGTTGTACTGAGTAATGTATCCTATTGTGCTTTAGAAGTTGAACTGAGGAATGCTGGGATGCAGAAGAGAGGAGCCTGCCTCTCAAAGAAGTCAGCATAGGTGCCTTGCTCTTGCGGATCCTCCTACATCCCATGGTTAGCTGTGTCTCCAGGATGGACTCAGAGAAAGGGATTTGAACGATAAATTCATACGAAAATCCCCTTATCCAAAATATTCCAAACACTGTAGGTTTTCTGAATATTTCGGGATTTTTGTTTTTGTTTCCTCCACAGTTTTTCACTCATGGTTAGTGGTTGGGTGAAGCCATTCAAACAACTGTGTTTACATACCTCTCAACTGTCCCATTTTTTGAGTGACCGTCCTGGTTTTTTGGGATGTCCCGCATTCCTCCCGGGCCGGCAGTGTCCCGCGGCGGGGGGGGGTTGGAGTTGGGAGTCCCCCAGACTAATGAATAGACACCGTGCACATGCGTCAGCGTCTATTCAGAGTCATATATGGGAAAGACGGGTGTGTGACCGAATTGTCGCTAATTTTCATATGTCGTGCCCTCATTAGCATTGGTCGTGCCCCCTTTTCAGCTGTGCGAGTGGCCCTACTTCACATCAACAGAAGTTGGGAGGTATGTGTTTACTCTTTTTAAATAATGACAACAGAACCTACCCAAATGACCCTGATCAAAAGTTTACATAACCTGGAGATTTTGGCCTGATAACATGAACACAAGTTGACACAAATTGTTTTGAATGGCTACAAAAGGTAACATCCTCAACTGTGATCTGTTTGCTTGTAATCAGTGTGTGTGTGTGTGTGTGTGTGTGTGTGTATAAAAGGTCAGTGAGTTTCTGGTCTCCTGAAAAACCCTTGTATCTTTCATCCAGTGCTGCACTGACATGTCTGGATTCTGAGTCACCGGAAAAGCAAAAAAATTGTCTAAAGATATGCGGGAAAAGGTAATTGAACTGTATAAAACAGGAAATGGATATAAAAAGATATCCAAGACATTGAGAATGCCAATCAGCAGTGTTCAAACTTGAATTAAGAAGTGGAAAATTAGGGATTCTGTGGAAACCAAATCACGGTCAGGGAGACCAACAAAAATTTTAGCCATAACTGCCAGGAAAATTGTTCGGGATGCAAAGAAAAATCCACAAATAACTTCAGCTGAAATACAGGACTCTGAAAAAAAGTGGTGTGGTTGTTTCAGGATGCACAATAAGGAAGCATTTGAAGAAAAATGGGCTGCATGGTCGAGTCGCCAGACGAAAGCCATTGAGTTTGAAAAAACTCAGGAGCACGAGGTGTGCTCCAGACGAAAGCCATTGAGTTTGAAGAAACTCAGGGAGCCCGAGGTGTGCTCCCACCACCACCAGTGCTGTGCCTAAACACGTGCAAAGGGGGCAGCCATATGAAAGTTTGGACCCTCTCCCAAAGGAGAAAGGCCCCATGGTTCCCCTGACCCCCCTCAACCATAAGGCCGAGGAAGGGAAAAAAGGGATCGGTGGGTCCCCTTCGCCGAAGCTCAGAGAGACCCGCGTTTCCTCCACCCCCGGAAGGGTTTTGGACGGTGGGTCCTCCGCACCGAAGGTTTGGAGAGACCCGCTTAGGCTTCCCTCCGCCTTGCGGCTCGGGGTTGCCCTCGAGGGGACCGGGACTCTCCCCAAAAGGTGAAGAGTCCCAGCCACGTTTGGGGAACAGAAGGCCCGTTAGGGACAGCCGCACTACCCAAATCAAAAAAACGTGACAAAACTAACGAAAAACGTGAACTGCTCAAAAGTGCAAATCAAAGAAATAAATAAAAGAGGCCCTAGCCAGAAGGCCGGGGTGGGGGTGTAAAAAATTGTCCTACCCCATCCAAAAGGACGATGTAAGGACGTGTAGCCTAACCTAGAGGGAAGTGCGCAGTGTGTGTGCCATTCAGTGCATGGTGCTGGACATCACCAGTGCAAATCAGGCACCCCCGAGTTTCCCCGGGGGCACAGTGCAGCCTCGGGCTCCAGGCAGCCGACCAATCAGCGTCCGACCAAGTTTTTCTCCGTCTCACCAGCCGGCATTTTCCAGCCCCCGGCATGGGAATGGGAACTCCACTGGGCTTTTCGAAAGACTCCCTTAGGGGCTGCACCCCCCTCGGAAGAGCAATCTACTCAGTCCCAGTGTTTCTCCGCTCCCAGGGTTAAGATACTAGGCTGAGCTTTTCGCTGTGCCCAGGATGGGGGCCAGCCCCAACCTGGACCAATCTACTCGGTCTCAGCTTTTCTCCGCTCCCTGGGAATGGATACTAGACTGAGCCTTTCGCTGCTCATCCTTCGGGGGCTACGAACCCCGTCAGGAGAGTCAAACTACTAGGCCCAGTGTTTCTCCCCCCCTCTTACCAGTGGATTTACGGAAACAACACCTCCTACCAAAGGCAGAGGTGAAGATACTCAGTGAGACTTTTCACTGCTCCCGGGAAAAAACAGAGGGGTCCCACACCCTCCGCCCATCAGAGCAGCTACTCAGTCCAACCTTTCTCTATTCTCTGCCAGAGGCCAGTCCATACCCACTGATAAGAACCGATACTACACTTGATCTTAGCCAAAAGGCCGAGAAGCGATTACTACACTACGCATTACTACACAAATGTCACAAATCATCCCACTTATAATACTCCAAACAGCACAGAGACGAGCCTCAAAACTTCTGGAACAAAGTCATTTGGAGTGATGAGACCAAAATTTATCTTTTGTTGGCCACAACCATAAACGTTACATTTGGAGAGGAGTCGGCCTATGATGAAAGGTACACCATTCCTATTGTGAAACACGGAGGTGGATTGCTGATGTTTTGGGAATGTGTGCGCTACAAATGCACTGGAAACTTGATCACAATTGATGGCAAGATGAATGCAACACGTTATCAGAAAATACTGTAAATTTGCCCGGAAGCTGCGCATGGGATGTACTTTTACTTTCCAACATGACAATGATCCAAAACACAAGGCCAGGTCGACCTGTCATTGGCTACAGCAGAATAAAGGGGAGGTTCTGGAGTGGCCATCTCCGTCTCCTGACCACAATATCATTGAGCCACTCTGGGGAGATCTCAAACCTGCAGTTCATGCAAGAGAGGCCAAGAATTTACAGGTAAAAAAAAGAGCCTCATCCAGAACTAACACAAAAGATTTCAAGCTGTCATTGATGTTAAAGGGGGCAATACACGGTATTAAGAACTGGGGTACGTAAACTTTTGATCAGGGTCATTTGGGTAGTTTCTGTTGTCGTTATGATATAAAAAGAGTAAACACAGTTGTTTGACAATAAATGGCGTCACCCAACCACTGACCATGAGTGACAGAAAAGTTTGTGAGTTATCATTCATATTCTCTGACAAATGGCCAGAAAATCACAAATTCTACCAGGGTATGTAAGCTTATGAGCACAACTGTATATTCACAGTATATTCTACCCATCCTGCCACTTCATTAAGGAGTGGACCATAGATTCTCCCACTCTCAGTGGTGCAAGAGGGATAATATTCTGAGTGGGCCATGGGAAATAGGGGCAAATAGGGTGCACTGTGAGGAGAATGGGTGCAAAGGGAGGAGAGTGAGACCACAGTGGGGCGAGTGGGGGACACAGGGAGCAGACACAGGGAGCAGAGTGTGGACATTACTTTCTGCAAACATGAGGCCATCCATTACTAATTCAGCATTTCCATTAGTGCAGCAATGTGCTGCTATAGTCTGTGTCTTTGGAGTGGATACATTTACATACCCTCCAACGGTACCGATTTAGCCGGTACAGTACCGTTTTTTAATGGTCTGTACCGGCTAAATAAAAGTGTGCCGAATGTACCGTTTTTTTGTGCGGCTCCTGAATCCTTCTTCTCAACTTGGTGATCGTGTGTCCGGTGGATAGAAAATCTGTAATTAGGGCTTCTGCACCCGTTCCCAGTGGTGCACTGGGGTCCCAGCGTGCATTGCGGAACCCCCAGCACTCAGGGGCATGCCATTATCTGTAAAGGCAAACCCTCTGGCGGTGGCCATGGGCATTTGAGATCTCTGGATGACTGGAGCAGCAGCGCTGTGGCAGTCGCGGGACTGCTGACAGCTTGGAGCATGTGAGTTACACAAATAAGAATCTGCATTTGCTGTGCAGTATATACAGATACTTCATTGCTGATGTTTTTACATTGCATGAAGTTATTTAAAATACATATATGAAAAAATGGCCAGTATACATTCGGAAAGGGGGCGTGACCACGCCCCCTTTGTCCATGGCCACGCCCCCTTTCCGTATGTGTACCGATCTCTGCCCTTTAAATGTTGGAGGGTATGCATTTATCACCTTACCAAACATGTAGATGACATATGTATGTTTGGAGTCTCTTGCCATCATTGAGCTGATGCTGGGGTCCCTCAGACTGTCCTTATTTCTCTCCCGGGTCCGGTCCTCTCTGGGCACTGGGTGGCTCTTCTTCACCGGTAGCAGCAATGAACGACACACGGTCATGATACCTCTGTACTATCTATGCCTACAGGGGGACTGGGTAGCTGGGGCTATGGTAGCCAGAAGGTGCACACTAATTAGCGCTGCCCGCTCACCACATCTAAGTGGGCTAGAGCACACTGGGGCCGGGCGCAGAGGACAGGCACAGCCGGGAACATCACTGCTTCTCCACCTCGTCACCGGCCGTTACCGTGGTATCAGCCAACCAGCGGCTCATTATGCTGTGGTTTCTCATTTTTAACTTTTCAATGCAGCTGTGGGATGGGCGGGATGAGCGGTATGGCATACCGGCTGCCACTCTATTAACGGTACGCCGTACCGGCCCGTACCACTATATTTTCACCTCTGCCCACTCTTCCAGTGGTCTTGAGGACTGCATGAAACTCTGGAGACCTTCCAGGATAGTAGCTAAGTATGGCCTATTTTAAGAAGCAGGGGAGATATAACCAGTGTGGATGGGGCTAGTGCCATATGGCCTACTTGTGAAAGGATTTCAGGGAGATTGTGAACGTAATATCTATAAGCGCGGATGTGTACTGCTACATCAACGAGGCTTGTCAGAAAAATGACTTACATCCAATCCTGATTTTGCCTTGTAAATGATTGCTGCTTTATAAAAGGGGCAGAAAAATCCCGAACCTCCAACAACCCAGGGTCTATTACATTCAGCACCTAGACCCGTGGCTCCCAAACTGTGTGCCTTGGCACCTTGTGGTGCATCCGGACACTTGCAGAGGTGCCCCAGATTGGTGATCTAGGAAATGCCGCTCAAAACAGCAAGTTTGGCTTTCAGCTAAAAGTCGCCCAGTGTGTATGCCCCGGCGATGAACGGTGCTGCGCGCTCCAATACCAGCAGATGAGCGGCTTTGAGGACGGCTTTGCATAGCGCTGCACTATGCAAAGTCGTCCTCTCCCCGATGACGGCGCCGGGCAGGGGAAAAGCCACTCAGTGTGTATGCACTGAGCGGCTTTCCCCCAGCAATGAACGTGATCATCGCTGTCCATACACTTTGGGAATAGTCGCCCAGTGTGTATGGACCTTTAGATGACATATAAAGACAATTTAATTAATGTAACTTTTTCTAAACTTTTCAATGAAAAAAACTTTGGGCCAACTGGTGCCGTTAGAAACATTCTGATACCTTAGGGTGCAGCGGTTCAAAAAAGTTTGGTAACCACTGACCTAGGGGGGATGCTCTAACATATGCGATAATTATGGCAAAGGACAGCTCTTGCGTCAAGAGCTGTCCTTTGCGGTGGGAGACAGCTGGTCCCATCTGGTCCCGGTGGCTCCCCACTCCCTCCCTTACCCGGCGCTGCTGCTGCGCCAGGCTCTCCTCCTCCCTGCACCCGGAAGAGGATCCTAGTGCAGGGAGGAGGAGGTCACAGGTCTGGGCAGCACAGCTCTGTGCTGCCCGGACACAGGTGAGGGGGGGTCGGTGCGGGGCGGCGGGGGTCGGTGCAGGGCGGCGGTGGGTCGGTGCAGGGCGGCAGTGGGTCGCGTTAGAAGCCCATAGGCTTCTATGGGGCATCACCAGATTTTTGTGGCGATGCCCCCCCCCCCCCCCCCCCGTCGCGATAACCCGGCGGGGGATGCTTAGAGCATCCCAAAATGCGGTAAAAACCCGATAACTGGGTTTTTACCGCATTTTTAGTTTAGAGAATCTCCCCTCTAGACTCTTCAGGGAGTCTTGGAGATTGCTATGGTTTCATGGATTCTCCCTGACAATCAGGGAGAGATGTCAACTTCACATACAGTACCTCCCAACATGACCATTCCAAGAGTGGCAAAATGCTCTATTCTATACTTTTTGGTTGGCATCACCTGTGGCAAAACACCTTTCTTATAAATGTACTAGTTCAACACAGGTGACAACAGCCATAAATTAAGCGTGAAGACCAGGAACTTTGTCCCTCCTGGAATGTTTTTGTTGGGAGGTATGTGCATTCTTGTCATCCTGATGATGGGCATATTTTTCTATGCGGGGCTGGAATTGTAATACTATCCTCCCAGTGGCGTATTTATAATGGGTGCAATGTGTGCGGTGCACACAGGCTCCTGAGTCCTAGGTGCCCCCCCCCCCCACACTGCACACACTGCACCCGTTTTTTAAATACTTATTCTCTGGAGTGCAGCAATGGAGGCAGCAGTGCTGCAGAAATTGCCACAAAAATGTCCCCCACACCGATCCGTGCATGCGCAATGGAGTCTCAACACTCTTTTGCTACAGTCTCCACTCTGCTGTGGGCACGGAAATTACTGGAAAAATGGCAGCTGCACCATTTTTCCAGAGATCTGCGCAGTAGAGACTGACCTCTCTTGTTATCAGACCTGGCTACTCCCGGCAGAGAGGAGGGGGCCCGGCCTCTTCTCTTAAAACGCCCCTGTATCCTCCCCATTCCTAATCTGGCCCTGTCAATTGTATGGTCCCCATATTCCCCTAATAACGTAATACTTACCCACTGTCCCTGAATTTGTGCTTGGATTTGGGGGTGGTACTCCTGGCTCCTTGGTGAGTGGTTGCAACAGGTGGCAGGCAGGCGTGATAACACAATACTCCATGATTTGCTTCTCTGGGGCACTGTAATGCTGGGACAGGTCCTTGACTATGGGTTTCCTATAGTTGCACTGGTTCCGCCCACAAAATCTAAAAACATTTTGGTACGTTCATTGAAAATCGGGTCCTATATGTGTGTGGATGCTTTAAATCCATTGGCTAATCATTGCTGCCAATCATTGCCAGCTTTGACAGACTGTTGTCAGTAAATCTGTCCCCTAGAGTAAGTTTACTGATAGCATCTATGGTATTTGGAGCCTGATTCTGACCTGTTTACTAGGCTGTGTACATTCACAGCCTAGCCAACAGGTCAGCGCCACCCCAACAAGAACATATCCCCATGCAGTGGCAAACGCAGGATTTTCAGAAGGGGGTTTCCAGAGGGGCGGAGCAAAGCACGGAGATGGACACTTAGGTGACCCAGTATATGCCGGGTCAGTTAAAGTATTATAGATAGACCAAATGTATATAAATAATAATAATACACACACACACACACACACATATATATATATATATATATATATATATATATATATATATATATATAACAGCAGTGTAGACCCCTGGGCATAGCAATGTATTGGGGCCCCTACCGATCCTCCAGCGGTAGGGGGTGCTATGAGCAGAAGCTTTGATGTCCCGCGGGTGGTAGGGGGTATTATATCAACCGCTCAGCATGTAGGGCCTGGATCAGTAATTTCCACCAATTACCCCTTTACTGCACAGATGGTGGGAGATGGGGTGGTAGAAGGGGGCATTGGGCTGAATGAAGGGGCCCTGATACATAACTTCCAGGGTGGTAGAGGATGTTTAATATGCAGAGGAGGGGTGTATAGTGGAGTGGGCTTATTATTCATAATTTTCTGGTGGGAGGACAGCTTGCTTGACTGCAGATATCTCCAGTTCCCAGAAATAGATTTCTTAGATGTTAATGGAATTAAAAACTAGAGAATCCCACCTATCAAATGGTATTAGGGACTAGGGGATCAGAGTTCAGGAGGCAGAGCAATCTGCCAACGAGAATATAAAACTACATACCAGGTGTGTGGAGCTGGAGCAGTAACCAGCTGCTAGAAGGCTGATATCTCTGGTTCTATGAAAAGTAGAGACAAGCTACTAGTGTCCATCAAAGGGGGAGAGTCCCAGCTTTTGGAATATACCCTCAGAAAAACTCTACGTCAGACAGAACCTGAAATATCTGACTGGGAAGAGCAATTAACAGGCTTGGATGGGGACCACTGTTTTGAAGTCAGATATCTCCGGTTCCCAGGGGCCGATTTTTAAAATTCTTGTACCCATGGAAAGAGGGGACCCTCAGCTTTCAGCCTAGGGCCCTTAGACTCCTGGGGGGGTTTCTGGGTACTCAGAAACCCCCCTGCGTGCGCTACTGCCATTGCATGCAGCCGAAGAGGCGACAAAACATTCAATGGTGGCCGATCACCGAATGATTTCTCTCCCCTTTGGAAGTAAAAGTCATTGAAAACTGACTTATTTCAAACGGTGATGGCCGAAGAGGGGGCGGGCACTGGTGTCATGTGATGTCAGCCACCCACCCCCCAGCAGGTATCGGCCCACCTGCGTTCCCAGGGGAACGCTGAGCATTTTGAGGGGACGCCCATAAAATGCTGGCCGTCCCCCTGCTCCGATCCGTTGTCCGACTCCCTCTGGAGCAAGTGGCTCGGTGAGTGTTATACTCACCGAAGCCGTTCGTTTCCGGGGTTTGAAGATGCATATAAATGCGCATGCTCAAACCCCCACCATTGGACCCGAACGAACGGGTCTGAATCGGCTCCTTGGTGATCAACCATGGCGGTTAGTGATCGCACAGAATAAGCGATGTTTACCTATGTAAGTGCTACATCAATTTGTATATCATCATGACAGCACAAAGTATATTGCAAGTCCAACCATAAATAGGAATACATTGGTATGGGTAAAAACCGGACCCGGACAAGACCCCGGAATGCCGGCACCGGACATCAAACTCTGCATTCCGGAACTTGAAATGTCCGGTCCGGGGGGAGGTGTCCTGTCCGGGGGGTGTCCTGTCTGGGTGGGCTGACTGTGATAGCTGTCACTAGGGACATGGGGAAGGGGAGATTACAGCCTCCCCGTGTGGTCCGGACATGTAGCAAAAACCAGAACGGTCCGGACCACAAGGCGTGGCTGTAATCTCCCCTTCCCCATGTCCCTGGTGAAAGCTATCATTGGCATTCCCCCAGACAAGACACCCCCGGACCAGACACTACAAGCTCCGGATTGCAGAGTTTGATGTCCGGTTCGGCATTCCGGGGTCTTGTCCCGGTCCGGTTTTTACTTAGTCCTGGAACACATTAATACTGGCAATGTGATAATAACATCTAGTCAGCTGATCCGTTGTTTTGCCTCGATAACGACACAGTTCCCTCTACTACGTTCTTCACACACTCTGTGTTTATTTTCCACTTCCCCCTTTGTCCCACGTTTCCCATTCAGTCCTGGAGGGTGAGAAACTGTCACAGAACTGCTGGTCTGTTCATCCCCATGATTCAATACACTGTGACCTCAGCGGAGTGTGCATACTTCCTGCTTCCTCCCCACTGCTTAGTTACGGGCAGCATAATGAGGGTGATTGTTTCCTCATTGCAGCAGGAACCGTGTGCAGAGCGAGTGACAGAAGACGGGGCGCCGAGTGCAGAATTGTTTGTGTAGCAAAGTGGAAGGTTCTCTAATTGCTTCCCAATCAGGGCTGAATAATTGTGTCACATATTGATGGCATCGTTTATTAATTGTCATTCCAGCTCTTTCTATCCTCCCTATGGGCCTTATTCTAGTTCACTCTTTCTGATAAAATCCTTCTTAGATGGACAAAACCATGTGCGCTGCAGGGGGGCAGATGTAAAATGTGCAGAGAGGTAGGAGCTTGGAGCTAACCAAGCTCCTGTGATGTCACCCTGCTGAATCGCCGCTGCCCCCACCCCCCGCCGTCAAATCCCCACGGTAACATGCGAGAGGATGTGTGACGAAGACACACCCCCTCACATGTCTCTGCTGCAGGAGAAATCAATTATCATCGCAGGGTGCCGACCATCGACATCTCCTAGCACCGCATATAAAAGTTAGTGGGAACACACTTTTATTTGCGAGTGCCGGGTCGAAGACGGGGCCGCCCCCGGCAGACATCGCCCCGCCCGCATACCCATGGAAATGCCCGAGTTCCCATGGGCGATCCCCGTTCCCACTGCCATTCACCCCACCCGATGCATGTGAATGGCTCTATACAAGTCGCCAAAGACATTCGCAAAGGAGGCCTGCACATGGGCGTAATAGACCATGCGCAGTCCTAAAAACCTCGGGACGGGGCTGAATTTGCAGTACTGCAGTAAATAAAAAATACATTCACCACAGAAAAGATCTACATTATCCCCACAGAAATAAGCCCACATTATCTCCCTCACAGAAAAAAAAATCACAATATCCCCCTCACAGAGAAAAAAAACAAAAAACAATTATCCTCACAGGAAAAAAAAAAAAACATTTTCCCCCCAGAAATAAAAACAAAATGCATTATCCTCCACAGAAATAAAGAAACAAAACACATAAACAAAATAACATCTTATTAACATATTATTTAAAATGCGCATCCGCTAATAAGGAGGAGCCTCCTGCATAATACAATGCGGCAATACGGGTCCCAGTTCTCCGCGTTATGCAGGAGAAGCGGGACCCGTTATTTCTGAAACGCAAAGGGGTTTTTAACACATCTGCCCCAATGCTCTGTTGCTGGCTTTCCCTCTTAAGTTATGATTTCCATCACCTGTTTTAAACAGGTATCCAGGAACAGAGCATTTTGCATTTAACCCCTTCATTGGTGTTTTTTTTCTTTTTAAGGGAGCGTTCCCCCGGGGCCGGGCAGTGCCCCTGAACACTATGCCAGCCGCTGCCCGGCCCTGCACCCGGCAACCCAGCGTGTCAGTAGCCGGAGCCGCAGGCTTCATTACAAAAGTAAGGGAGGGTGGGGTGAGGTGGAGGCGCGGCGGAGAAGAGGGAGCTGGGCAGCACTGAAGCCAGCTGAGTTTAGCGATTAACACAGCAGCGCTGCCCGGCTCTAAACAGGGGCAATCCCGAGAATTTTCCGGGTTTGCCAGTCTGGGCACTGAGGCACAGGCCGAAAAAATTCTCGGGATAACCACCAAAGGGGTTAAACAAGAGGTTCTTTGCACAATTCTGGCCAAATTTTTTTTTACTTTACTTTATTTTTTTTACTTTACCCAACTTATCTTTGATCATTTGCTTTGCTTACAAACCTGAATAAGGCCCTTAATACAGCTTGTTTGTGATACTATAGTGTGCTAAAGTAGGGATAATGTGAGCTTGTATTATACATATTTTTATTGTGTGTTCAGCAATGCACGGTATATGTAGAAAGCTTCCCAAATATGAGCTGCAGTAGTGGCACCTGACATTGATTCTGGCTCCTGGAATATGTCCAGCCGTTGTTAATATGTGGTTGGCCGTGTGCAGTGAATCCTGGCTCCTTCACCGCAAGAGCCGTGTGCAAACTCTCCCTTAACTCATTCAGCTTGTACTATAGACTAGTGAACGGCAAGTTCAGCAGCTGCGTGATCTCTGCACATTCAGTGGTTTAATTTCACTTCCCAAAATTCCATGGTCATTATTTTTCTATTACAATTCTCCAGTATGAATTATTTCAATTGAAACACATTATTGCTGCCACTTCTACGAGTACCAGATGCACACATGTAACACAAAGTTGAGGAGGTCGACAGGCGCAGAAAATATATTTTTTATTTTTGAAAAAAGGTTTTAGGAACCGATGAAACAAAAAAATGTGGGTCAGAATTCACAAGGTTCTATGGTACGTATTAAACAACATTTTGGCACTGATACGGGTGGAAAATGAATTCTGTGAAAAAGCAGCACTACTAAATTTTACGCTTTGTATTCAGGATGCAGAGATTTATGTTTAGCATATGACCCATCCACACTAAAGGCCCATCCACACTAAAGGCCCATCCACACTAAAGGCCCATCCACACTAAAGGCCCATACACACTAAAGACCCATACACACTAAAGGCCCATCCACACTAAAGGCCCATCCACACTAAAGGCCCATCCACCCTAAAGGCCCATACACACTAAAGGCCCATCCACACTAAAGGCCCATCCACACTAAAGGCCCATCCACACTAAAGGCCCATCCACACTAAAGGCCCATCCACACTAAAGGCCCATCCACACTAAAGGCCCAAACACACTAAAGGCCCATCCACACTAAAGGCCCATCCACACTAAAGGCCCATACACACTAAAGACCCATACACACTAAAGGCCCATCCACACTAAAGGCCCATCCACACTAAAGGCCCATCCACACTAAAGGCCCATCCACACTAAAGGCCCATCCACACTAAAGACCCATACACACTAAAGGCCCATCCACACTAAAGGCCCATCCACACTAAAGGCCCATCCACACTAAAGGCCCATCCACACTAAAGGCCCAAACACACTAAAGGCCCATCCACACTAAAGGCCCATCCACACTAAAGGCCCATCCACACTAAAGGCCCATCCACACTAAAGGCCCATCCACACTAAAGGCCCATCCACACTAAAGGCCCATACACACTAAAGGCCCATCCACACTAAAGGCTCATCCACACTAAAGGCCCATCCACACTAAAGGCCCATCCACACTAAAGGCCCATACACACTAAAGGCCCATCCACACTAAAGGCCCATCCACACTAAAGGCCCATCCACACTAAAGGCCCATACACACTAAAGGCCCATCCACACTAAAGGCCCATACACACTAAAGGCCCATCCACACTAAAGGCCCATACACACTAAAGGCCCATCCACACTAAAGGCCCATCCACACTAAAGGCCCATCCACACTAAAGGCCCATACACACTAAAGGCCCATCCACACTAAAGGCCCATACACACTAAAGGCCCATCCACACTAAAGGCCCATACACACTAAAGGCCCATCCACACTAAAGGCCCATCCACACTAAAGGCCCATCCACACTAAAGGCCCATCCACACTAAAGGCTCATCCACACTAAAGGCCCATCCACACTAAAGGCCCATACACACTAAAGGCCCATCCACACTAAAGGCCCATCCACACTAAAGGCCCATCCACACTAAAGGCCCATCCACACTAAAGGCCCATACACACTAAAGGCCCATCCACACTAAAGGCCCATACACACTAAAGGCCCATACACACTAAAGGCCCATCCACACTAAAGGCCCATACACACTAAAGGCCCGTCCACACTAAAGGCCCATCCACACTAAAGGCCCATCCACACTAAAGGCCCATACACACTAAAGGCCCATCCACACTAAAGGCCCATACACACTAAAGGCCCATCCACACTAAAGGCTCATCCACACTAAAGGCCCATCCACACTAAAGGCCCATCCACACTAAAGGCCCATACACACTAAAGGCCCATCCACACTAAAGGCCCATCCACACTAAAGGCCCATACACACTAAAGGCCCATCCACACTAAAGGCCCATACACACTAAAGGCCCATCCACACTAAAGGCCCATACACACTAAAGGCCCATCCACACTAAAGGCCCATCCACACTAAAGGCCCATCCACACTAAAGGCCCATACACACTAAAGGCCCATCCACACTAAAGGCCCATACACACTAAAGGCCCATCCACACTAAAGGCCCATACACACTAAAGGCCCATCCACACTAAAGGCCCATCCACACTAAAGGCCCATCCACACTAAAGGCCCATCCACACTAAAGGCTCATCCACACTAAAGGCCCATCCACACTAAAGGCCCATACACACTAAAGGCCCATACACACTAAAGGCCCATCCACACTAAAGGCCCATCCACACTAAAGGCCCATCCACACTAAAGGCCCATACACACTAAAGGCCCATCCACACTAAAGGCCCATACACACTAAAGGCCCATCCACACTAAAGGCCCATACACACTAAAGGCCCATCCACACTAAAGGCCCATCCACACTAAAGGCCCATCCACACTAAAGGCCCATCCACACTAAAGGCTCATCCACACTAAAGGCCCATCCACACTAAAGGCCCATCCACACTAAAGGCCCATACACACTAAAGGCCCATCCACACTAAAGGCCCATCCACACTAAAGGCCCATACACACTAAAGGCCCATCCACACTAAAGGCTCATCCACACTAAAGGCTCATCCACACTAAAGGCCCATCCACACTAAAGGCCCATACACACTAAAGGCCCATACACACTAAAGGCCCATACACACTAAAGGCCCATCCACACTAAAGGCCCATACACACTAAAGGCCCATCCACACTAAAGGCTCATCCACACTAAAGGCTCATCCACACTAAAGGCCCATCCACACTAAAGGCCCATCCACACTAAAGGCCCATCCACACTAAAGGCCCATCCACACTAAAGGCCCATCCACACTAAAGGCCCATCCACACTAAAGGCCCATACACACTAAAGGCCCATCCACACTAAAGGCCCATACACACTAAAGGCCCATCCACACTAAAGGCCCATCCACACTAAAGGCCCATCCACACTAAAGGCCCATACACACTAAAGGCCCATACACACTAAAGGCCCATACACACTAAAGGCCCATCCACACTAAAGGCCCATACACACTAAAGGCCCATCCACACTAAAGGCCCATCCACACTAAAGGCCCATCCACACTAAAGGCCCATCCACACTAAAGGCTCATCCACACTAAAGGCCCATCCACACTAAAGGCCCATACACACTAAAGGCCCATACACACTAAAGGCCCATACACACTAAAGGCCCATCCACACTAAAGGCCCATACACACTAAAGGCCCATCCACACTAAAGGCCCATCCACACTAAAGGCCCATCCACACTAAAGGCCCATACACACTAAAGGCCCATACACACTAAAGGCCCATACACACTAAAGGCCCATCCACACTAAAGGCTCATCCACACTAAAGGCTCATCCACACTAAAGGCTCATCCACACTAAAGGCCCATACACACTAAAGGCCCATACACACTAAAGGCCCATACACACTAAAGGCCCATCCACACTAAAGGCCCATCCACACTAAAGGCCCATCCACACTAAAGGCCCATACACACTAAAGGCCCATACACACTAAAGGCCCATACACACTAAAGGCCCATACACACTAAAGGCCCATCCACACTAAAGTCCCATCCACACTAAAGGCCCATACACACTAAAGGCCCATCCACACTAAAGGCTCATCCACACTAAAGGCCCATACACACTAAAGGCCCATCCACACTAAAGGCCCATCCACACTAAAGGCTCATCCACACTAAAGGCCCATCCACACTAAAGGCCCATCCACACTAAAGGCCCATCCACACTAAAGGCCCATCCACACTAAAGGCCCATCCACACTAAAGGCCCATCCACACTAAAGGCCCATCCACACTAAAGGCCCATACACACTAAAGGCCCATCCACACTAAAGTCCCATCCACACTAAAGGCCCATACACACTAAAGGCCCATACACACTAAAGGCCCATACACACTAAAGGCCCATCCACACTAAAGGCCCATACACACTAAAGGCCCATCCACACTAAAGGCCCATCCACACTAAAGTCCCATCCACACTAAAGTCCCATCCACACTAAAGGCCCATCCACACTAAAGGCCCATACACACTAAAGGCCCATCCACACTAAAGGCCCATTCACACTAAAGGCCCATCCACACTAAAGGCCCATCCACACTAAAGGCCCATCCACACTAAAGGCTCATCCACACTAAAGGCTCATCCACACTAAAGGCCCATCCACACTAAAGGCCCATACACACTAAAGGCCCATCCACACTAAAGGCCCATCCACACTAAAGGCCCATCCACACTAAAGGCCCATACACACTAAAGGCCCATACACACTAAAGGCCCATCCACACTAAAGGCCCATCCACACTAAAGGCCCACCCACACTAAAGGCCCATCCACACTAAAGGCCCATACACACTAAAGGCCCATCCACACTAAAGGCCCATACACACTAAAGGCCCATCCACACTAAAGGCCCATCCACACTAAAGGCCCATACACACTAAAGGCCCATCCACACTAAAGGCCCATCCACACTAAAGGCCCATCCACACTAAAGGCCCATCCACACTAAAGGCCCATCCACACTAAAGGCCCATACACACTAAAGGCCCATCCACACTAAAGGCCCATCCACACTAAAGGCCCATCCACACTAAAGGCCCATACACACTAAAGGCCCATCCACACTAAAGGCCCATCCACACTAAAGGCCCATCCACACTAAAGGCCCATCCACACTAAAGGCCCATCCACACTAAAGGCCCATCCACACTAAAGGCCCATCCACACTAAAGGCCCATACACACTAAAGGCCCATCCACACTAAAGTCCCATCCACACTAAAGGCCCATCCACACTAAAGGCCCATCCACACTAAAGGCCCATCCACACTAAAGGCCCATACACACTAAAGGCCCATCCACACTGGGCGACTTTGAGCTGAAAGCCATGCCCCTTTTGAACAAAGTCACGCTCCTTGTTCGGGCCCATGCATGGTGAACCGTGTTGTAGTCCCGACTGGGGACTTCTAAAAGTTGGGAGGTATGTCAGTGGTTGCTATGGACAACATCCAATCTTCAATAGAACTCCCATCAGGAAATCTGCCCCTTATGTCCATACTTTTACCCATTTTTCTATTATTTTTCTTTATATTTATAAAGGTAGATGACAGAAAAAGTAAATATATACATATATATATATATATATATATATATATATATATATATATATAAAAAAAAAGCAATTAATATTATACAAAATAAGAAGTACATACAACAAAGAGAAAGTATCAAAATCAAACAGGCATCTTTGTGTGCAAGGGTGTAGTCCGGCCACTGGAGGGCAGTAGTGAGCGGCAGAAGTAGCAGCAGGAGAGCTTCCGCCAGTGCCGAGGAGAGCAGGAAGAAAGCAGCTGGCGCCCGCACTCCACTGACCCCTGAGCCATACCCCCTGACCCTGATCCACTATCGCCGCATCTCCTCATGTCTAAACGCCCCAAAACATCCATTCGCAGCCATGCGGGGAAGTTGGCGAGCAAGGGGGGCGGCCTTACAGGCGGCGTTACAATTTCGCAGCATTGCGTGTGGACCAGAATAAGACCCATAGATTGTAAGTTCCATGGGGCAGGGACTGATGTGAATGTTGAAATGTTCTCTGTAAAGCGCTGCGGAATAAGTGTGCGTTATAGATATAACTGGTAATAAATACATATTGTATGGGGGTGTCAGCCGGGGTTGGCGCAGTGCTGCTGGCTGACAGCACCGTAGTCCTGCGCAGTAGCTGCAGCATGCGTGAAAAACAATCTATAACACCTGACCCATGGTTCTCATCAATGGCGAGAAACAATCTTATCTCCAATGGGAAAACTATTTAGTATTGGCTAGCAACCATCGATGATTTGTAATCGATGTTGGTCGATGTCCATCGCTAGTGTCTGGCCCCAGTAGCTGCGACCATGCATATCCCACTGGGTATGGGTTATTAGGTCAACAGTGTCCAGGTCGGCAGGCAATAGGTAGTCACAAGAAAAATGTTGACGGACAAATCGTCGACATGCATGGGGGGGGTCAGGAACCAGAATAAATATATACTGCTGTAACAATTCTAAAATAAATAATTGTGTACGGTAGTCTGAATAGTAAGATATTATGGCACTATTCTGTCATGCATATTATATGCCAGGTATAGAGGCGTAATATTTATAAATCACCAATATAATATTTGCACTCAACTTAGGAAGGAAACTGATCTGCAATCAGTGCACACATCACGTCGCTGTTTATACTGTGGCAGCACACACGTGGGGGGGTGGTGTTTGTGTCATTGCTAGGGGTGTGTCTGCTTTGCACTCAGTACAGAACCTGCTGTATATAAGGGAGCATCAGTAAGGCAGTAGCTGCATACATAGCAACATCCATCGCCCTGATCCCCCAGACTCATCCACAGCAGCCACGTCATGGACCCCCAGGAGTGTAACTGCGAATCAGGTACATGCATATATACAGCTGGGGATTTAGGGATGTTGGCATTGCAGGCTGAAATCACAGTGGGAATAATTCTGGCCTTGCTGAGCTTGATGCGTACTCCTGAATATCCTGCGTTATTAATAGATTAGTGGAGTTCTTGTATTTTTTGTAAATGCTATAAAACACAATAAGATCCTTGTGTAATCTAGAACAAACCAATATATATTTTAAAAGATGTGTGGGGTGTTTTTTTTTTATTTTTTTTTCTCTCATTTGGTTAATTTTGTAACCTGTGTTCTGGGTCCTGAATAGGTGCTCCCTGCTCCTGTAAGGGTAACTGCAAGTGTACAAACTGCAAATGCAAGTCCTGCAAGAAAGGTGAGTCTGTTTTGCATGGCTTATGTGCTTTCTTTTCCTTGTATATGTGACTAAAATATTTCCGACCTCAATAACAAACTAGCATCACCTGTTCCGGTGTAGTATCTGATTCCTAATCTCTGACCAAGAAACACTGGTGGTGATCTCCAGCGACGCATACATCGTTCCTGACTTGTGTTGAATTAATTGTGACCATCCTCCGTTCTGGAGACGATTGCCACAATTAATCTTTAATGTGTGGGCTCCCCCTTTAGGCAATCCCAATCAAAAATTAATAGGGATTGCTGAATCAGATTTTTTAAAAATCTGGTTTTATTGGAGTTTCATTTTTGTATGTGTGGGCATTCTACAGGAAAAATCTGCCGATTACTGAAACAAATCTGTAGTGTGTGGGCAAGTCAAATAGATTGGAGAAAAAAAATCACTGGATCTGAAAAGCAATTAATTGTGATTGCTGATGTATGGGGGCCATATTTGCTGAGTGCTGAATATTTAAAACCCTTAATTTATACAGACTTCCACCTGATGTTAAAGGGCAATACTACGCAGTGTAAAACAAGCCTGACTGGCTTTCCTATTCCCCGTGTAAACATCTGCACTAAAATGTGTAAAACTCATTACCCCACATACATACGGGGGGGATTTTGGCAGCTGCTTTCCCCTAATGCTTACAAAAAAAACCCTACAGGTCAGACTGACTTGCTGTTAAATAATTCAAGTGTAGCCCTCCACCCTTAAGCTTTGCAGTGCCGTATTACCAAATAGGTAACAGGCCAGGTGTGCCTACTTTTGAAAATGTATTTCAGGGAGCTTGTAGTTGGCAGTATAATTTGTGCACAGCGTGCCGTTAAGGGGGTGTGTCATGCCCCTCCCACAGTGTTTAGTTCCATATATGGGTGTATATGTGCTTGTGAGGCATTTCTAGATACCATTATTACCTATATATTGGGAAATGTAGCAAGTATTGATAAAAAAAAAAAAAAAAAAAAATTGCTGCCTGTGATATTGGGCACACTATACATAATAAATGTGGTGCCTATGCATTAAATTCCAAATGCAATTTACCTATACTTGCCTAGTTTCGGGGAGGTGCTGTGGCCACAAGAAACCTTATTTTCTTGCAGCCATATAAATCATCTCATTGTGCTTTATAATTCTGTAACTATGGGCCTTTTTATACCCCTTTCACACTGACCATTTTATCCCGGGATTTGGCTCGGTATGAAAGGGTCTTGAGAGAATATCCGGGGATGAGCATTCCGGATGCGGTCAGTGTGAATGGTCCCGTACCCACTGCTGATTGGACCTTTCTTGGGCTCACAAATGCTGATGTTATCTTTCAGAGCCCTGGAGTCCATTTCTAATGACATGCATATGTATTTGCAGGGATTTCCCGGGATCAGTGTGAATGGGGCTGTCCTGGGTTGATCCCAGGTCTGAGTGCAGTGTGAAAGGGTACATTCCTTTGTGTGATCCGGCTCTGTTAGTGTAAAAGGGGTATAAGAGGCCCCTCAGCAACAGTATTTGGAATATTCTAACTAGAAATTGGAATCTAACAATTAAGTATCCTAAAGTTGGATACACACTATAAGATTCTTTCCAATCGGTCAGGTTGGAAGGAGAATCTGGGAACAAACTGGAATCAACCATTTACAAAAGCTGGAAAGTGGAATAAAAATCTGTACATTTGTCCCATCAGTCAGATTGTAAAGAATCTCAAGGTGCCCATACACCGGGCCGATTGTGACAAATCGACTGAGTCTGATGGTCGGCCTGTCTCCACCACCAGCATGGTCCGACCAGCTAGTGGTGGGGACGTGCAGATTGTAATGGCGGGCAGCGATGTCCATCCAAGCGGCGGAGGCTAAAGCTTGTAGTGGCGTTCTGCCAGGCGGTGGGATGTGGCTGCTGAGTATTTTGAAATTACTGGCCGACCATTGATTGGCTGAGACTCTTAGCCAATCAACGGCCAGCCAGTCATTTTCAAAATACTCAGCAGCCGCATCCCGCCACCCGGCAAAATTCCGCTACAAGCTCCAACCGCCGCCGCTCGTATGGACCCCGCTGGCCGCCACTACCACCAGCTGGTCGGATCCCGCATCCCACCCACCACAGGAGCTCCCTGGGAGAGGCGCATTATTGCATGTAAAAATGGCACATCATGTGAGCCTGCCGGGGGGCTCTGGGCAAACTGGTCTGACTTGTCCTTGGGACAAAACGGGCCGGTGTATGGGGCCTTCACAGTGTAGATCCAGCTTTAGGCTATTTCAGACTATAAAACCTACATCTGATCTCTGCAGTCATAACATAAGCATGTCTCCTCCATTAATATTGCTGGATGTCTAGATCTGCCACTGAGGTGGATTAGTACCTGAGTGACATCACAATCTGATTGAGCAGCTTGCCAATAAATCATACTTGCGTACCCTCCCGGAATGGCAATGTCCCGCAATTCAGGTCCCCCTGCCGGCCCCACGGGAAGGTGGGCAAGTCTCCCGCATTACGCCACAGCCCCATGGTCCCCCCTCCCCGTGGTATAAAACTACAATGTCAGTGTGGAGGGGGCGTGGCTCAAAGGATGCAAATCGCGTCACTTTAGCTCCTCCCCATTCACGGACCCGCAAATGAATGTGGCTGCCTGTCATGGGGGCGGGCTTAGTGATGTCAGTCTTGCTCCGCCCCCAAAATGAAGCCACGTCTCGTCCCCCTTTCACTCCTCTCCAGGCTTCTCCCGGAGAGGAGTATTAAAAAGTTGGCATGTATGCAATAAATGTGTTGTCAGCCACTGATCTACCCAGTCTTTAATGTCTGACTTTCAGTGTTTGATGTGGGGAATAACTTCTTACTTTGACATCTTGTCCTCTCTCCCTGTCCTACAGGTTGCTGCTCCTGTTGCCCAGCGGACTGCAAGAAATGCAGCCAGGGCTGCGAGTGTGAGGAGGGATGTGAGAAATGCAGCTGCTGCAAGTGATCTGCTACAAGCTGCAGCTAACACTGTTACGTACTGTAGTATAGTTACTGATTTCTGTGCTGTATGCATGTTCTAGAGATAAATATATATATTCTGGACAAATATGTAGCTCTTATTTTTTGTATTAAAGAATTAAACTAACTTTGACTCTTCCATCTTTCAAACCAGGTTACATATTACTTGTGTTTGGCTATGCAGGAAGCTGGCCGGGTCAATGACTCTTCTATTGGACACTTCCCATGTGTTAAACATTACATTGACGTGTATGAAGTTAATGGCAAGCACATCAGCAGTTGTGTACTCCTGCTTGGTGTGTAGGTGATGATCAGACATACTGGTGCATCTTGCTGCCTGGGTGGTCTACTGGCAGCCTGTACACTTGCTGCAGGGGCCGCAGATGCAAATGCACAGGGCTGCTATGGGTACAGCTGTACCAGGTCTGGCCACTTTAACTGGGGGTAGGGCAGGAGCCTGGGTAGAAGGCAATGTAAACGGGTACGCTGGGTCATCCTACCCGGCTCCTGTTTACATAAATGGGGGACGTCCAACCTGTGGACTGCAGGTTGGACGGGGGAAGACACCACCTCCTCTGCTATACTCTGCAGACAGCAGCGGAGGAGGTGAATGATGGATGCCTGTGTGCTGCCACACCTGCAGGGCAGCATGGAGAGGAGATAACTTCTTACCTATATGTCTCTACAACTATCCTACTCGTGTTGCCCAGCATCCAGGGCTGTGCGTGAGGATGTGCAAAATGCAGATGCTTAAAGCTGCAGCTAACACGGTGACATACTGTCAGTGACAGATTGTCCATAGGCCTCAAAGGAAAGATCCCCGATAGGCCCGAGCTCCTGTGAGGCTATCTGTGTTTTTTTTTTTGTTTTTTTTTAAATCTGTGGCCCAGTCTCACACCCAAACAACCTGTTCGCAGAGCACCTGAAGCTGCAAATAATCATCTAAGGCAGGTGCTCATCTGTATCCATTGTGGCATCTTTTAAAGGGACAGGAGTTGGGACTATTGGGAGGAGGTTGTTTCTGAGATCCGCTGGGGGGAATGGGGGGGATATTTGGGAGATTATGGTATGTACTAATCCCGCGTATTTCGGTGTAGTTTTTGCCTACATTTCATTTGATGCTGCTCATGTACGGCCACTTCTAAAAAAAATTCCAGGGCCACTTTTAATACCCACCGCCCCTGAATACTGTAATATCATTGCTGATTTGTTAGATCTGGGCGATGTGCAATTATCCATATAACACCTTTCAGGACTTCTTTATGCTGAATATAGTTCTTAGAGGGTTATTCTGGTCCACTCCATCTCCCCCCCCCCCCCCCCCCCCCCCCCCCCCCCAGTTTATTTTTATATTTAAATCCTGTTTTAAGACATTTAAGCTTCAAAAGTGATACATTGGAGAATGACAAACCACCAGCCAATCAGCCCCTGCCTGCCATGTTACAGACTGTGTTTGCAAAATGTCAGATAGGAGCTGATTGGTTGGTTGTGATAATCACTCTCCATTGTATCACTTTTGAAGCTTAGTGCATCTGGCTTATTGTTATTTACATGTGGAAGTGCCCTTGGCCAGCGCAATTGTACTGAGGATAACCAAGTTCAGGCCTGATTCAGACCTGAACAATTGAGCCTGAATCAGGCTGTTAGTTCCATGCAACTGGGAAATTTCTCATACCGTCATTCATTCAGGAAATCTATGCCTTATTTCTAACATTATATTCACCTTCTAAGATAAATTAATTAAAATGGCATTAAAAATAAATATATCTCCACAGTAATGAATTTTGACTTGAAGTTATCCAGTCAGTAATATATCCAATTAGTACCATAAGCTATGGTGGTCACAAAACTCATCTTACTCAGGGGAAGAATCAGGGCTGGTGCAAGGCACGGGAGCGCCCCAGGCGAGTCGGGCCTGGGGGCGAGGGGTACCTGTTGCGCTGTCTGGGGAGTGGGAAGGGGGGTCCATGCTGGCGTCTGACAGGAGCCTGCAGTGGTGTCCTTGCCGCGCAAGTACCTGCAGTGCTGTGTATAAAGCTGGCGGCGGCGGCGGGGGGTCCCTGCAGTGAATAAGAAATAACTAGCGCTATGTGGCGGCGTGGAAAGCTCTTCTGGTTCGAAAACACTGGCCGCACACTGATTGGCTGAATCTCAGCCAATCACCAATCAGCGTGCGGGCAGTGTTTTCAAACCCGGCAGCGCTTCCCGCACCGCCACATAGCCTGGCGGATAGCGCTAGTTATTTCTTATTCACTGCAGGGCCCCCCCCCCACCGCCGCCAGCTTTATACACAGCTCCGCAGGTACCCGCGTGGCAAGGACACCACTGCAGGCTCCTATCAGAAGCCGGCTTGGACTCCCCTGCCCACTCCCCAGACGGCACAGCAGGTAACCCCCTTTGCACGGGGGGCGAGGAGCGAACTGCCGCCCTCCAGTAGCCGGCGCCCTAGGCAAATGCCTAGATCTGCCTAGTGGTGGCGCCGGCCCTGGGAAGAATGCTTCTTGTAAACTCCTTGGGGGTCGACAAAACTAGTGTGGTGCAAACAGCATCACCGCGGGGACTTAAGCCGTAAAACGCCGGTACTCGCGACTAAACTCCCGTGAGTACCGCATTCTCCAACTCAGCAGTGCGCCGATTAGAACAGCTGCGGGAGGTCCCCCTGGCGCTAATCACTGCGCGCCGCATTGAACAGACCCCTTTAACAGCAGATGCCAACTGTGAGAATCTACTCAGCCCTCTGCTGCCCAAAACCATTGTGCCAATATAAACACGGCACAATAAGTTGGCATTTCAATTCGAAATATGATATTAGGGACATAGATTTTGTTTTTTTCCCAAGCATAGTTAGTCCATTCTTCTAGCTAATCCTGTTATAACAAAGACGGGTTATATAGAAGCAAGAAGCGAACAAAGTTTATGTTTATGGAATTCTGGATTTCAAAATATAATTTTCGTAGATTATGTGTCCTGTGATCCTTCCTTCCTCTGATCTTTTAAAGTGTCCTTATGGCTTAGTGTGCACTGTCCCTTACTATGATCAGGGCCTCGTTCCCTTCGTCTCATGTCTGTACCTCCTTTGTCAGCCTTGTCTGTACTCGTTCTGTTATATTGGATTGTGGTATATGATTTGTGGGGACTTATGAACAAACATGCATCAAAGTCGTGTCTGCATAAAGGGCAAAGCTCATGAAGTGTAACTACAAGAAATACATGACAGTAAACGTCCCTTTATTTGATCTTCTTTTGGATTGAACATGTAAAGCTGGATTAGAGAGAAAGTCATCTCTTTGAATACTTCGAAGCGGAGAGACATGGGGCCTTATTCTAGTTCACTCTTTCTGACACAATCCTTCTTAGATGGACAAAACCATGTGCACTGCAGGGGGGGGGGGGATGTAAAATGTGCAGAGAGAATTAGATTTGGGTGAGTTATTTAGTTTCTGTGCAGGGTAAATACGGACTGCTTTATTTTTACACTGCAATATAGATCTCACTTTGAAGTAAAACCCCACCCAAATCTAACTCTCTCTGTACAAGTTACATCTGCCCCACCTGCAGTGCACATGGTTTTGTCCATCTAAGAAGGATTTTGTCAGAAAGAGTGAACTAGAATAAGGCCCATGGTTCAATGATAAAACACCATTTATCCACGTGGGTTGAATGAAAATTATATTCTGGTCCATTTTAAACTTTCTGCCGGATTTAATGTTATGTTATTTCTAATAATTAAGAATGAATGCACTTATTGGGTACATTAAATCGTTTCTCAATTCCTAGCACAAGCGATGAAGTATTATTGCGGCACATATTTTACGAAAGATAGAAATAGTTTATCCAATGAATATAGCTCAGACAGGTTATGTAGCTAGATCTATACAGTCAGTGTTTTTGTCACCACTAACAAACAAAATAGGGCGCAATGAGGTTGCTGCGGGACGCAGGGGGGAAAGTAGTGACAGTCACTCTCACCTCCATCCGGGGGTCCTGCTCCTGACTACCGCCCCCCCCCCCCCAGTGGCCCCAAATGCTGCCTAGTGGTGGCGCCGGCCCTGCTTGAGACACTTGCAGGGGTGCCCTGGGATGGTGGACAAGGACTAATCCAACTTATATATGGTGGTTTCAATAATAAAGGATGACAGGGGGGCTGTGAAAAAAAATTCTGATACTCTAGGGTGCCGTGATTCAAAAATGTTTGGTAAACACTGGCCTAAGTTAATCTTATTTAACTGATAAATTGTTGTGCAAATAGTCCATAAAGTATTTTTACCTCAGTCAGAATACATTTTTAATTTGCAGAGTGATTAACTTTCATTTGCTTCCTCTTCTGGGCATTAAAGGTCAGTAGAGGAACACTTATTACAGTATTTAGAGTATAAGATTACTTTCTCTGTTTTATATACTGTAGATTAAAGAAAGATGTCTTCCCCTCAAGCCGTCACTTTCTGTTAAAAAATTTCCTTAAGTAAGAAATTGAAGACAGAGGTGATAAGAGACACCCAAATCCACTCTGGCATCCAGGTAACCAAGGAAACCTGCAGATAAACACACAGCATTATTTTTAGGTTACATAATTTGTGTTTCTTTACCTGTATCACATATACTGTAAACAACAGAATAGGGGGCATGCTAAACACTAATATCATATGCACTATGTACAGTCCTCACACTAGACTGTTTTAGCATGGTGCCACATCCTGCCTAATATTTAAAGGTCAAAGTGCACCCTCCCCTTTTACTGGTGCCCTACTATCACAGCTTGCCAGTGCGAGGTCAATAACTATTGGTCGACCCCCGGAATAAGTTAACACCTGATTGGTTGACCCCAGGGCCGGCGCCACCACTAGGCAAATCTAGGCATTTGCCTAGGGCGCCAGCCTTTGGAGGGCGGCACTTCGCCCCTCGCCTCTCGCATGGAGGCTGCAGGGGTGTCCGTGCCGGGTACCTGCGGCGCTGTGTGATCTGGCGGCAGGGTCCCTGCAGCCAGGCGGCGGCGCGGGAAGCGCTGTTGGGTTTGAAAACATTCCGCATGCTGATTGGCTGAGATTCAGCCAATCAGCGTGCGGCGAGTTTTCAAAACCATCAGCGCTTCCCACGCCACCGCCTGGCTGCCGGATAGCGTGCATCACTGCAGGGACCCCGCCACCAGATCACACAGCGCCGCAGGTACACCCCCGTAGGCACCGGGGCGCCCCCCCCCCCCTCGCCTGGGGCGCTCCGGCCCTGGTTGACCCCTGCTCTGTCTGCATCTAAGTGGGATCAGTATGGTTGGCTGCTTGTTTATTACTCCCAATTTTATCCCTTTTGCAGCTTGATACATCTGGCCCTCAGAAAGTAATTTATGTTTATATGTCATCCATAAGGTCAGTTATGTGGTAATGGACAGGATTCACTTCTGTTTGTCAACAATTTGCCTTTTATATTGGCCATAAATAATTTGAATTGGTCATGGAGCATCACCACAGGGCCCCCTGCAAGTCCCACAAGGCACCCCTGGGTGCCACATTATACATTTTAAGAACCACTGCCCTAGAGGGTCTCTTCCAGGGCCTTCCTCCTTTCCAAGGTCTCTGATTTGTCAGTTCTCTTTCAGAGGCATTTTGCTACCTTCCAGAGGTGTAGACTTTTCTATAGGACGTTCTCAGCATGCATCCTCCTCACCTTAACCCTTTGAGTGCCAAGTGAAGTTGTCAAAATGGGTGCGAAAAATCGCAAAGCAAACCTTATTTATTCATCAAAAGGACCTGCCATTTTTACCTTATGTAGGAGATATAATCTTTCTTTTACACATTTTGTATTTTGATTTATGTAGCAAATTTTGAGCGGATATTATGAACATCTCTCACAAAGACGTTGTTGGCACTCAAAGGGTTAATCTTGCATTGGATACCCATAAGATGTATCCCTTTAAACCTTCGCCGCCCCCCCCGCCGCGATGCTGCCGCATATGTACTAACATATGCGGCTGGCATCGCGGTGCGGTGACGGAGGCCCCCCGCGATACCTGTACACTGGTGTGCGGGGGTCTCCGTCACCTCCCTGCCGCCACGCTCTCCCCTCACGCCGGGGACAGCTATGCATGCTGTCCCCGGCGCTTCCTCCTCCCCCTGCAGCCGGAAGCGGCTGCTTCACTAGGGGGAGGCAAGGCTTACCTTCCGGGGTCCAGGAGGACCCTTCAGGAAGGTAAGCCAGAGGGGGGGTCGCCGAGGCGGCGGGTTATAGGCTTCTATAGGGTATCGCCACCCAAAGGTGGAGATTAACGCTGCCGTGGGGGAGATGGGGGGGGGTCTGCTGGAACCAGAGAGGGTTGCCCACCTTTCCATGGGGCTGGGAGGGGATGCGCATTTTTGGGAGACTCCCGGCCATTCCGGGAGGGTAGGCAACCCTGGGTTTACTGGCACCTAAGAATTTCATTCCTGGGTGGATCACTTTCACAATCCATCAGGCTTATAGATGTGTCCTCATACATCTTGCCATAATACGCTGTCTAGCGGGAGATGCCGGGTATGACTGAGCTGGCAGTCGGTTAGCCACGGCTGCATCTGCATACTTATTGTCAAATGACAGTGTTATCTAGGAAAACCCTGTAACATAACATTTTGTATGCACATATAGGTGCGTCGCTCAAAGAATATAGACATTGTCATTTTAATGAGCAAAATTGTATGAAAAGGACCCAAATCACCCTTAAGAAATTTAAACTGTAAGCTCACATTAGCCCTCATTCTGGTTGGCTCGCAAAGAAGCGTTAGTTTGCTGCTCTGCAAGCCTTGTGGCACCACCTGCTGTGCGCCCCAATACCCGCCCCCCTGCTATTCGCCTATTTTCCTCGTAGTGCTGGAAGTTTTGCATAGACATCCATTCACAGCCTTGCATGGGTGCCCGAAAACATTCCATGGCCACCGACAATTGATTGATTTCTGAGACCTGGCTAATCTAAGTCATTCTCTGGTGTCAGATTAGCGGCGCCCGGCTCCGAGAACAAGGCGGCCAGCTGTCATCCAGTGATGTCAGCCATCTTCCCCCGGGAAGGCAGGCGTCCGCCCCCATTCGCATGGGGACATCCAGCGGTTTCCTGGACACACCCGGTGTTTTCGTGGTATTCGCTTATGGGGGCGTATACGCAGATCTTCAACATTGGTCGCCGTTGCGAATTCGCAACGTAACGAACCAATCAGAATGAGGGCCATTGTGCAGTGACTTACAGTATATGGGCGGGATTCTCTAAAATCCGCAGCCCTCTTCGCCCGGCATCGCATTTCTAATGACCGCATATTCTCTAAAATATGCGGTAATTAACGCAAGGGACAGCTCTTGCGATAAGAGCTGTCCCTTGCGATGCGGCGCCGTTGCTGGACTTCCGGGTCTATGACCCGGGAGTCCGTCTGCGCATGCACAGACTGACGCGCCGGCCGCAGGGCACGCTGGGAGGGATCCGTGACGGATCCCTCACACACAGCTGCGGTAAGAAGCCCATAGGCTTCTGCAGGGAACCGCCAGCTTTTGCTGGCGATTCCCTCTGCAGCGGTGACACTGCGGAGGGAGGTTAGAGAATACAGAGATGCAGTAAAAACCCTGATAACGGGGTTTTTACCGCATTTCTGTGATAGAGAATCTCGCCCTATGTATTTTGCAAATATACTCTGTAGAGTGATAAGTAATTAGTGGAGCGATGTAAATATGTGGTAATCATTTTTACTCAAGTATATGTTCACCTGGATAGAATGGGACCAGTGTCCGGCTGTCCTCCGGGACACCCCTATAGTTCTTACTGCTTGATGCACATAATCTTTTGCACAGGGAACGAGCACAGAACTCCTTCGAAAAAAACTGCTAAATGATATCATATTTGTAACCACAAAACAGGGAATTACGCTCTGTATAAAGATTCCTTTAGGAGAGTATTCATAATGTAGGGTCTGGCTGAAGTAATCCAGGAAACTCTGTAAGAGATAGAACACAGAATAATACGAACTATTTGAGCATTACCTAAGAGGAATTTTAATGTTCACTCGCAAAAGCAAATTCTCTCTCTCTAATGGACAAAACTATGTGCACTGCAGGTGGGGCAGATGTAACATGTGCAGAGAGAGTTTGATTTGGGTGGGTTATTTTGTTTCTGTGCAGGGTAAATACTGACTGCTTTATTTTTACACTGCAATATAGAGATCAGTTTGAAGTACAAACCCCACCCAAATCTAATTCTCTCTGCACAAGTTACATCTGCCCCACCTGCAGTGCACATGGATTTGCCCATAAGAGAGAGAAATTGCTTTTGTGAGTGAACCAGAATCATGCCCTTAATGTAATGTGAATGTTCAATTAATATAATTAAAAACACCAGAGAGAAAAAAACATTGTGGTTGTTTTTGCATAAATCTTTTCCAAAACTGAACAAAAGAGCATTTTAAATGTATGATTTCTTTAAAATATATATATTTTTGCAAAATTTTGTACATTGAAATGCTTATAATATGTAGGATTAATATACTGTGATAGGCCTAGTATATTTGGTTCAAGATAAATGAGATCTTGGTTTTAGACACCCCCTAGTCATTGATACATATTATTTATGTACCGTTTTAGTCATTGGGCCCCATTCAGACCCGTTCTCAGGGCTACAATTCCAAAGCTCTGCTAATTATTGAATGACCGCTCTGTAGTGTACATGTGCCAGGTCATCCTGCGAACAAAGATGATTGACATCTGGCTGGCATTTGGGGGGCAAAGAAAGCGCAGGCGGCTCTCTGGCATTTCCGAGAAGGACTTCTGACATCAGCTCCGTGCCAGGAGCATCGCATCGATGAGTAAGTGTATTGCTACACGCTTGCTGCACACGGGGGTTGGGTGTAAATGCATTCTATGGTGAGTACTTGCAAATGAATCCCCCCTATCCGCATCGGCAGCCATACTACATAGAGGCGGGTTTTCACTGTGGCGGGGAGGCGGCTAACTGGTCGCTGAGCTCTGAAGATTCGCAGCCCAGGGATCAGGTCTGAATTGGGCCCATAGTCTGGTGATGCTTTGAGGGAACTTGGTGTTTCAAACAAGGATGCCCCCACATGTGTTCATATCAGTATGAGGGTGATTGTGTAAAATGCGTTTGCTTCTATGGAAAAAGTCTATTTTTCTGCAGCATCAGCTGATATCTGGGGCCAAATGTAATAGGGTAAGAGTTTCAGAAAGTGAAAGATTTTGGGAGAGTTTTCCCATGTTTTTTAAAGCAGCAATCATTTACACTGCAAAACCAGGTTGATTTTGCAGTATAAATGATTGCTGCTTTAAAAAACATAGGAAAACTCTCCCAAAATCTCTCACTTTCTGAAACTCTCACCCTATTACATTTGGCCCCTGGTGTCCAAAGTTGATTACCATATAATGGGGAAGATGTATTAAGCCTTCTCAAGAGATAAATGTAAGGGTGATAAAGAGAGATAAACGCATACCTCCCAATAGTCCCGATTTCAGCGGGACAGTCCCGATTATCAGGGCCTGTCCCGCTGTCCCACCCGCGGGCGGCAGTGTCCCGCGGTGAGGGGGGGCTGTTGGGAGTCCCCCCTGTCGGCTGCTAAGCAGCGGGGAATAAACGCTGTGCGCATGCGCACAGCGTCTATTCCCGCAGCCAGGGGGCTGGGGGCATGGCTAGAGGCTCACAGAGCCTCTGGGTCATGCTGCCCCCATAGCGGCAAAATGGGGGCGTGGCCTCGCAAGAGAGCCACGAGTATAGGCCACGCCCCTGAAATTAGGCCACACCCCCCGAAATTTCCGGCGCACCTCCGGCGCGCAGCAGCTGCGTCCCGCATCGAGCTCGGCAGAAGTTGGGAGGTATGGATAAACGTCTGGCAGCCAATCAGCTCCTTACTGACTTTTTTTTAAACACAGCCTGTAACATGGCAGTTGGCAGGTGATTGGCTGGACGTTTAACTCTCCTTATCACCCTTGCATTTATCTCTTGCTAAGGCTTAATACATCTGCCCCAGTCAGGGCCGGTGCTAGGGTGTCCGGCGCCCTCCTGCAAACCATACATTTTGCGCCCTTTCACATTGCCATTGCAACAAGCTGCAGCCTGATTGTGGGAGTGTATGCAACATGCGATCCTATGGAGGATCTCGGGTAAATGGCCATGTACATGTATGCATACACCATCTCAGTGCTGTGTCCACAAAATGTTGCAGGCACTAAAGGTGCCCATACACGCTGCGAGAATCGCATACGTTATGGGCTAGATGGCATCACACGGCATGCATGCAATGTGTGTGCGATGCGATCTGAAAGCAGTGCAAAAAGTATTTGCAGCACTCGGGACTGAGGGGGAAAGGAGGTGAGAGAAGGAGGAGATGGAAGAAGAGTGGAGGAGATAGAGGGGGCGCAGTGAGGAATGGCAGTGGCACTGGCACAGCACACTGAGAAGAGGGAAGGAAGGGGAGGCAGCACTGCTGCCTGTTTGTCATTTGATTGACAGCTGACAGGCACAGGGAGCAATGGGTAGGGGGCGGATCTGGACATGACATGTCATCCAGGCATTCACAGACAGCCCTACATGCCTCAGCGCAAGTGTCCATGAGCGTGAGGTAGAGGGGGCAGATCGCAGGAGAAGGACAGTGTGTGCACGGTGCAGGGAGCTGCTCAGCCTCTCCATACTGCCGCCCGCTGTCAGACAGGCGCTACGGGCGGCGTGCAGGAGGCAGTGACAGTGAGGGCTGAGGCAGCTTTAGCAGAGCAGGGAGGGAGACAGCGCCTTTTCAGCATGGCGCCTCCCTGCTTTGCAGGAGCTGCTGAGTGGGTAGCGCCGGCCCTGGCCCCAGTGTTTGAAAGAGAGGACTCCCAACATGATGACAGTGTCCTCACATGTGTTTGTGCCAAAGGCACGTATCAAAAGATTGCTGGTACAGGGGCGGAACTACCGCCGGTGCAGGCGGTGCAGTGCACCGGGGCCCAAGGGGTTAAAGGGGCCCGGTGCCGCTGTCCGCCTGGCATGTTGAAGATATCATTTTTGACATTTTTAAATGTGCGGCGCTATGCGTGTCCGCAGGCATCGGAGGTATGTGGCCGGGCAGGCGTCGGAGGTATGCGGCCGGGCAGGCGTCGGAGGTATGGGGGGGGGGGTATGCGGCCGTGCGTGCAGGCGACGGGGGTGTGCAACCAGGCAGGGGGTATGCGGCCGGGCGGCAGGTGTATGTCAGACAGAGATGGATGAAGATGCAGCGGCAAGAGCGCCCTGTACCTCTGCATCCATTCTATCTGGTGGTCTGCTGGTCTCCTACGATCCCCACAGCAACAGGCAACCAATCACAAGGCTGCCTGTCGCTGCTCTCAGTCTCCGAGGCAGACAGGAAGTGAATTCCTGTCTGCTCTGAGGCTGAGCAAGAAGGAATCGAGGAGCAGCAACTATGACATGAAATGCAGCAATTGCAGAAGTAAGTTACAGTACTTTAATGCTGCAAAATCTCAAATTAAACGGAAGCTGGAGGCACAGACACAATTAAAAATCACCTAAATATATGATGGGGATACAAATATACACTTCAATTATAACAGGGAACAGGGGGACAATAAAATAAAAATATAACAGGGTGCACAAAAATAAAATAAACATGTACCCTACCCCCCTTCCCCCCCAGCCTAACTCTAGTCATACACCCCCTCCAGCTCAGCTCTAACTATACATCCCCCACCCCTGAAGCCTAACTTTAATTATACACCCCCCCCCCAGTAGCCTAACCCTATCTATACACCCCATCCCCTGACAGCCCAACTATTCACCACCCTAACCAGCCTAACCCCACCCATCCCCCTCCCCACAGCCTAAACCTAACCATACACTCCCCTCCACAGTCTAACCATACACCCCCCTGCAGCCTATAACCCTAACCACATACACACACACCGCAGTCTATAACCCTAACCATACACAGGGCAGCCGAGAGGGAGGGGGAGTGGGTACTAATTACCCGGGCCCAGGCTTGCTGGAGGGGCCCCGCAGGGGCCCTGATCCGACCTCTCCCTTCCCCCTCCGTCCCTCCCGGGTAGCAACAGCAGCACACACTTCTACAGCATGTGCTGTGCTGACAGCAGGCTCAGCAAGAGTGTCTCACTGACAGCGTGAGAGGTCATGCTGAGCCTGCTCTCAGCACTGCACATGCTATAGGTGTGTGCTGCTGCTGAGATTACAGTTTTAAGAGTTTTCTTTCACCCTCCTCTAAACATTTTGGGGGTGTGGCCTAAGTGCGGGAGGTGACCACACCTCCCACACTTGGGGCACGCCCCCCAAATTTTACCGGGGCCCGGCATTCCTCTCGGCTGCCCTGACCATACACACACACACCCCGCAGTCTATAACCCTAACCATACACACACCCCGCAGTCTATAACCCTAACCAAACACACAAACCGCAGCCTATAACACTAACCATACACACACACCCTGCAGCCTATAACCCTAACCATACACACACCCTGCAGCCTATAACCCTAACCATACACACACCCCACAGTCTATAACCCTAACTATACACACACACACCCCGCAGCCTAAAACCCTAACCATACACACACACACCACAGTCTATAACCCTAACCATACACACACACTGCAGCCTATAACCCTAACCATACACACACACACACACCGCAGCCTAAAACCCTAAAAATGCACACCCCGCAGCCTATAACCGTAACCATACACACACACTGCAGCCTATAACCATAACCATACACACACCCCGCAGCCTTTAACCATAACCATACACACACCCCGCAGCCTATAACCGTAACCACACACACCCGCAGCCTATAACCCTAACCATACACACACCCCGCAGCCTATAACCCTAACCATACACACACACCCGCAGCCTATAAGCCTAACCATACACACACACTGCAGCCTATAACCATAACCATACACACACCCCGCAGCCTATAACCGTAACCATACACACACACCGCAGTCTATAACCCTAACCATACACACACACCCTGCAGCCTATAACGCTAACCATACACACACCCCGCAGCCTATAACCGTAACCATACACACACACACCGCAGTCTATAACCCTAACCATACACACACACCGCAGTCTATGACCCTAACCATACACACACACTGCAGCCCATAACCATACACACACACCCTGCAGCCTATAACCCTAACCATACACACATACACACACACACACACACACACACACACAGCAGCCTAAAACCCTAACCATACACACACATACACACACACAAACCCTGCAGCCTATAAACTTAACCATACACACACACACACACACACACACACACACACACACACACACACACACATTACAGCCCATCTTTGGCGAGCACTGTTCAAATTTTTAGGGGGGCCCAAAGCCTATTTTTGCACCTGGGCCCACAATGCGCTAGTTCCGCCACTGTGCTGGTATATTGTTAGTGGTCTGTATGTTAGGGGGAAACGGTCATCTGTCAGACCACACTTAGGTCCACAGTCATTAGGTCGACCCCGGAAGGTCGACTGGCCCCAAGGTCGACAGGGTTAAAGGTCGACATGGGCCAAGGTCGACATGGGTTTAGGTCGACAGTCATTAGGTCGACATGAGTTTTTCACTGTTTTTTGAGCCGACATGTGCCGACAGGCGGTATTTCATGCCCTACCATCTACTAGGGCGTGGCGGGAGAATAAAATAGTGTGCCGAGAGTAGCAAGGCACCGTGCCCGAAGCATTGCGAGCAAAGCATGCGAGGGGCTGCGGTTCAACTCCAACTGTGTCCATGTCGACTGTGTTGACATTAGGGTAAAAAAACAGTGAAAAACTCATGTCGACCTAATGTCTGTCGACCTAAACCCTTGTCGACCTTGGCCCATGTCAACCTTAAGTCATGTCGACCTTTAACCCTGTCGACCTTCCGGGGTCTACCTAATGACTGTAGACCTGGTCTGACAGATGTACCGATTCCATGTTAGGGAGGGTAGAATTCTGTCTGGAGTTCCTGTGGTCAACCATGATGTTATGTAGGGGTTGAGGCTGCATATGTGGGTGGTGAGGTCTTGGTAATGGGAGCTGCTGGTTGGCTGGGAGAAAGAAAAGATGCTTTGTGACACCCAGTGTGGTAGAAATATCCAATCACAGAAAGGGATTGTGGCCTCAGGAATGGGCAATGGCCTCACAGTCTGACCCCTGTTTTTATCACTCCAGGGGACCCAGAGATGCTGGTCTGACCCCAGAGACTGCAGTTCTGGCCCTTATACTGTGAATGGAGCTAAATACTACTGTTATATTACAGTGTAGCCCCAAGCGCCTGTCACTGAGAAGGAGCAGCCATTTTGGTGTTGCTTGACGGCAGGGGGGAGGGGGGTGTTACCAGGTCCGGATTTGTGCCTAGGCCCGTGAGGCACCGGCCTCAGGGCGGCACCAATCAAGGGCGGCACAGCAGGCTGACGTTCTTTTAAATAGCAGCATGGCAGAGCAGGTGGGCAGCGGCAAGTGACAAGCGGCGCCGCCACCGACATGATTCATCATATGTCAGCGTGAGTGCCGCTCGTCACCCACCGCTGCCCACCCGCTCTGCCATGCAGAGTACATCACCGGCTATCTCCGACGGTCCCCCTGCTCGTCACCGACCGCTGCCCACCCGCTCTGTCATGCAAAGTACATCACCGGTTATCTCCGACGGTCCCACTGCGCGTCCGGCTCCGCCGCTAGGTGAGCTGAGCTGAATTGCTCTGGCTCACTGCTGCAGATGGGGAAAGCAGCTAGGCTGAGCAGCGCGAACCTCCCTGCAGTCAGTCAGTGTGAGAGAGACTGACAGACTGCATATAAAGTTAATTCACCCTCCCTCCGTCCGGGTCCTCCATACAGTTAGCAGTCCAGACTGATAGATAGACTTATACCTTAATAATGATTATATTAAAATAGGGGGGGGGGGCGGGCAAAAATGTTGTGCCTAGGGGCGGCCTGACCCCTAAATTCGCCCCTGGGTGTTACACACAGGCTGAGACAATGAGAGCTGTGAAGAAAGGTATGGGGCAGGGCCTACCTTCAGCTCTCTACTGTGCAGCAGTTAGACATAGGCTTTACAAAATTATATCATAAATATTTTTCCTTAATTAATCACAATGTTGTCCTCTGTGGTGTTTTTTGAGTTTTTTAAGACAAATGCAGCAATAGTATTGGGTTTTAATTCTTTATGTTTTTTTGTCTCTAGCATCCTTCATACAGGGGGTTACTCTGGTTGACTCCCTCAGATGCGAATTCGCACCCTTGCGAGTCCAACAGAACCTGCCCTGCGAATGGCTGGCCTCATGGATCTGGCGCATTGCAAAAACATCGGACCCGTGCGAACACATACCCACGGTCGAACGGACCTGCATAAGGTCCACAGTGTAGTAGAGATTGATACGGATATACCATTATATTTCCCCTAATTATGAGGACTGCAGTGATTAGGGTAGAATTGGGATACTGGGAAATGATGGGAATAAGTTGGTGTCCGAGGTGTAAGAATAACTCTGCCACCATGGTACTGACAGCTGTGCAGGCATTGTGTGGAATAACCTTGGATGGTCTCCATAGATGGTCCCATCGGTGCTTTGGCAAGCTTCAACCCTCGAAGAGGGATGTTGCGTTAAATCAATGTTATTACCTTTGAGGCTCCATATGCAGTCAACAGAGGAACAGGCTTGCAACATGTTACAGATGATATATTGACGATGGCTCCTCTCTTCCTCTCTACCATGCCGGGGAGCACTATATGTACCATCATTATGGCTGCAGCAATGTTGACATTGACGATCTCCCACAATTTGTCTTCCGGAACCTCATTAAACAATTGTGGATACTCATAAGCCACTCCAGCATTGTTCACTAGAATCCCCACATCCACATCTCTCAGACCCTCCTTAATGGCAGGATATACCTCACGGCCCCAGCTGAAATCAGCCACAATGATGCGCGTTTTCACCCCATACTTATCAGTGATGGCCTCTGATACTTTCTGGAGCTTATCTAGATTACGGCTGACTAAGATGATGTTCACACCGTGGCTCGCCAGCTCCTCCGCATAAGCCTTGCCAATTCCGTCTGTGGCTCCTGGGGCATAAACAAAAGCAAATGTATAATGAAGCAGATACCCCATTGTACGCTCTTTGGCTTTATGTGATATTTTTACCCTTCCTCTCCTTCGTATTTTATCATTCCTAACATACTGGTGTATATTATATTGGTGCACCCATCTTGTTCTCCAGTTACAAAGTTATTTTCTTCTAGTGTATTTGGCTTTTGTTCCACTAGCATCTTTTTCTGCTCTAACTGATAGAACATTGCATGTAAAAGTTATAGAGAAAAAAACATTCACAGCAATGGCTCCAGTTATGTGGATGTAATGTTACTAAAATCTCCAGGAACATCTAAAGTTTTATGGTTGTAAATCTTATTAACTAGAGTATGGCAATTATCAAAATGTATAGATAACTACTGTATACAGTAAAATGCATAATTGTGTGGTCTATCCATTTGTGGCACTCACCAGTGACTACGGCCCACTGTCCATATTGTCTGAGATGGTTGGTCCTGCTGAGGATACAAGGAGAAATATATTGTCTGATGAAGCTAATACCACCACTCAGGATGCGGAGAGATTTCCGGACCGTGTACCAGCCTCCTAGAATAGCCAATATCTCCATGTGACTGTAGTAGGCGTTCAAGACATCATGAGAAAAAGGCAAAAAGGCTCTTTTCACTGCAGTCACCACCTCCATGGCTCCATAGAAACTAGTCCCTGACATCTGAAATAGCAACAATATGTACTTACATTTAACAAGATATCAGCAACAAAAACAAGAAAAATGGCAAATGAGATAACACATAATGATATTGTAATTAAGTAACATGACCCAGACAACCCCCAAAACAAGAAAGTCTAGTAATACAGTATATATTGTAACTTCACCAGATACAATGGAATCTGTATCTTGTGCTGGCACATACTGTATAAGATGTTTTTAGAACAACGGCACAACCCCTCAAACTATCGAAAGTGGTGGGAGGAGGATTTCCTCATTTAAAAGATCATAAATAATGTAGATCAGGAGAATATCAAAGATGATGAGATAGAGGAATGTAAGGAGAGTATAGATCTCTCCTATAAAACCAAAATTTTCAATCTTAGTGATTACGCTCTCAATGAGGATGAACCTAAAATTCTAGAAAAGGGATTAAAATTTGCGCCCTCTAGTACTGTAGGTCAGATACTTTTTACATTTTCATTGATTTGCAAAAGTTTGTGAGAAAGTTGGCCCTTAAAAGATTTTTGGTACTTGAGGATTATCACGGCTCCCATCGCATGCCATCGCATGCCATCGCATGCCATATATAGTGGCATGCGATGGCATGTGATTTTTGCCGGTTTTTAATGTTTTTGACAAAATTGCATGCGATCACATGCGATTTTTAACAGAAAAGCATCCAAATGTATTGAAATTAGTATGAAACATGTTCAATGGCCCCCAAATGGCATTTTTGAGGCTGTACCACCCCCACTATCAATGCGAACCCGAAGCGTGACGAAGCGCAGCGAGCCCGCGAGGGGCGGCGGTACGTGTCCTACGACCTTTTCATACCCCCACTATCCACGTCGGCGTGGAGTTGAGAATAGAAAGTGTGGCGAGCGCAGCGAGCCACCGAGCCCGAAGCGTGGCGAGCACAGCGTGCCCCGCGAGGGGACGTGGACACCTGTGAAGCCCGTGAGGGGACGCGGATACCTGTGAAGGTATCCGTGTCCGCTCGCCACGCTTCGGGCTCGGTGGCTCGCTGCACTCGCCACACTTTCTATTCTCAACTCCACGCCGACGTGGATAGTGGGGGTATGAAAAGGTCGTAGGACGCGTACCGCCGCCCCTCGCGGGCACGCTGCGCTCGCCACGCTTCGGGTTCACGTTGATAGTGGGGGTGGTACAGCCTCAAAAATGCCATTTGGGGGCCATTGAACATGTTTCATACTAATTTCAATACATTTGGATGCTTTTCTGTTAAAAATCGCATGCGATGCGATTTTTTCATGTACGATGGCCATCGTGGGAGCCGTGATACTCCACAAGTACCAGATTTTTTGATGAGAAAAACCAAGGGCATAGTTGAACAATTAGAATCTGATAATTATACGGAGTTAAAAAATACATTTTTTACCTTTCACACAAAAAGGGATGTTATGTGGAGAAAAGTTAGTCAAAGAGGATTTAGAAAGGATTCATTTTAAATCTATTAGAAACACTAATTTGTCAAAAGGGGAACGAGCAATACAATATAAAAAAGACAGCAGAAAGTCCTAACTACCAAATGTACAGTTCGACTACCCCTCTCCCAGGCCCATTACTCCACCTCCCCTCCTTCCCAAACTCTATCCTCCCCCTTCTATCTCCCTTGTGTTGTCTATTTTGCTGTTAATAAGACTAAAGTTTGAAAGTATAACGTTCTAAATGTTTTAATGGATTAGACATATCATGAGAGATGTGGTTCTCTACTATGCAAGGACAAAATCTGAGGCAACTTTGCTTGATTCAGAATGACTATCCTCACTATACTGATGCAAATATAATGCTATACGGTATGTTGTCATAATCATATATCAGTATGTATAGATTTACATGTTTGAAATGTCTGTAATGATTTTATTTTTCTCTGAAAAGCCAAAATAAAGAATATATATATATATATATATATATATACTAGGTGATTCATCGCGCCCTACGGGCGCTCTTCACACCGTCGTAAGGGGCTGCGCCCCCTTAATTTGTGAACGTTTGTATATGAGAATTATGGTTAGAATTGTATGAAAGATGCCCTGTATTGCAACTTAGGTGTCCGCGAATCGCGGGAGGGGGGGTCGCGGAGGGTGCCGCGAATTGCAGGAGGGGGGGTCGCGGGGGGTGCCGCGAATTGCAGGAGGGGGGGTTGTGGGGGGGTGGATGCTGCGAATTGCGGGAGGGGAGGGATTGCAGAGAATCGCGGGAGGGGGGTCGCGGGGTGGGTTGCCGCAAATCGCGGGAGGGGGGTTACGGGGGCGGGGGTTGCGGCGAATCATGGTAGGGGGGGTCGCGGGGGGTGTGCCGTAAATCACGGGAGGGGGGGTCACGGGGTGGGGTGCCGAGAATCGCGGGGGGGAGTGTGTGTGCCGTGAATCGCGGGAGTGGGGGTTGCGGGGGTGGGGTGGGGGGGGGGGTGTGACGCGAATCGCCACAAGAAAAAATCAACACAGAAAGGTCAACACATGTAAATGTTGACATAAGTGTGGCACTTCATTGGTGTCCATGTCGACACATGAGAATGAATATGAAAACATTCAAAAAATGAAAAAAAAAACTTCAAAAACTCATGTCAACCTTTTTCATTGTCTACCATAGCCATGTCAGTGTTTTCCATGTGCAATTTAATTCTGGAGCTGCCGCGAATCGCGGGGGTTGCGGCGAATCATGGGAGGGGGGGTCGCGGGGGTGTGCCGTGAATCACGGGAGGGGGGGTCACGGGGTGGGGTGCCGAGAATCGCGGGGGAGGTGTGTGTGTGTGTGTGTGCCGTGAATCGCGGGAGTGGGGGTTGTGGGGGTGGGGGGGTGGGGTGGGGGGGGTGTGACGCAAATCGCCACAAGAAAAAAATCAACACAGAAAGGTCAACACATGTAAATGTTGACATAAGTGTGGCACTTCATTGGTGTCCATGTCGACACATGAGAATGAATATGAAAATATTCAAAAAATGACAAAAAAACTTCAAAAACTCATGTCAACCTTTTTCATTGTCGACCATAGCCATGTCAGTGTTTTCCATGTGCAATTTAATTCTGGAGCTGCCGCGAATCACGGGGGGGGGGGGGGGGTGCCGCGAATTGCGGGAGGGGGGGTCGCGGGGGTGGGTGCCGCGAATCGCAGGAGGGGGGGTTGCGGGGGGGGTGTGACGCGAATCGCCACAAGAAAAAATCAACACAGAAAGGTCAACACATGTAAATGTTGACATAAGTGTGCCACTTCACCACTTCATTGGTGTCCATGTCGACACATGACAATGAATATGAAAAAATTAAAAATAAATCTTCAAAAACTCATGTCAACCTTTTTCATTGTCGACCATAGCCATTTCAGTGTTTTGCATTTGCCATTTAATCCTGGGGCTGCTGCGAATTGCGGGGGGGTGCCACCAATCGTGCAAGGGGGGGTCGCGGGGGGTTCTTTTTGCCGCGAATCGCGGGAGGGAGGTCGCGGGGGGGGGGGGGTGTTTTTTCCGCGATTCGCGGGAGGGGGGGGGGGTCGCGGGGTGGTGGTTATGCCGCGAATTGCGGGAGGGGTCGTGGGGGGGTTCTTTTTGCAGCGAATCGCGGGAGGGGGGGTCGCGGGGGTGTTTTTGCTGCGAATCGCGGTAGGGGGGGTCGCGGGTGTTTTTGCCGCGAATCGCGGGAGGGGGGGGCGCGCGGGGGGGAGGTTTTGCCGCAAATCGCGGGAGGGGGGCGCTCACCTGGTGGCTGTGGAGTAGCAGTGCTGGGCAACATGGGAAGGCAGTGGGTGTCTGGCACTGTCTGTGGGCTCACTGGGCTGGTTCTCTGTCACATACCTCCCAACATGACCCTCTCCAGGAGGGACACAATGCTCTGTTTCTAGACTTCCCCTTAATGTATGATTGCCATCACCTGTTTTAAACAGGTTAATTTCTCAGAAAGGTGTTCAGCACAGATGAAGGCAATCACACATTAAGAGGAAAGTCCAGGAACAGAGCGTTATAGACACAGACACCCACTTTGAGTGACAGATGTAGCCAAATATATAGGAGATATATATATATATATATATATATATATATATATATATATATATATATATATATATATATATATATAGGGGAAAGAGCAGTTATAAAATCACTGAGGTTAAACACTGGGATTATTATTAAACCAGTGGATGTGTGTGTGGTGGTTGTTGTTTTAAATGTGGAGGATTATAATAAAGAGGTTTTTAGACAGCTCAAAGATAATGTTACATACAAAAGGCTAAGGGGCAACCCCACTGAAACAATAAAGATGAAACTTGATGTGTTTCTAAATATGTATCTCACTGAGGGCGTCATCTTTGAAACCACTAAGGAATATATTTTTATGGAAAAAGTAGCTATACGGCTATATTATATATATTACCAAAGATTCACAAATGCACAGAAAACCTGCCAGGTCGTCCTTTAATTTTGGGTACCAATTCGGTCCTTTCAAACCTCTCGCACTATATATATATAATCTCTTGCAACCCTTGGTACACCAAACCCCTTTGTATCTTAAGGATACTATTGATGTTTTGGAGCTGTACAGCAATTTAAATTGGGATATGAATTATACGACGGTTACAGCAGATGTATCTTCATTGTATACTATCATGGAGCATTCTGACGGATTAAGATCTGTTGAACATTTTTTGGTTAAGAATAATGTATCAATTGATGATTTTTTTTTAATCTTAGAAGGAATTACCCTAATACTAAATAACAATTTTTGGTTTCATGACAGCTTCTATGTAAAGTTAACAGGTACGGCCATGGGCACCAGGCTAGTACACAGCTACGCCAATTTATTTATGGCATTGCGGGATATATAGTAGCCAATTTAGACAAGTTGAGGGAATCATTTAAAAAAAATTGGGGGATATTAAGGGGTGATCCTACCCTTACCATCCATATGACTAAATACCCTAAAATACCCTAAATTTGTCCAAAAAAGGCTAATCATTTGAAAAATGTACCAGTCAAAAGTGCTATTAACACGCCCGCACCTAAGAACCTAATAAACTCTAAGGGGTTCTATCATTGCAGTATTTGACAGATGTGCCGTGCCTGTAGGAACACCACCTCAACCTTTACTTAATATACGTCAACACGCACAGGGAAGATTTATGACACCAAAGAATTTATCACATGCAGTACTAGATTCTGCATCTATTTGTTGGAATGCCAATGTGGCAAACAGTATGTTGGCAAACTACTCGCATGTTAAAAACCCATTTATTTGAACACATAAGGAAAATAAAAAAGTTGTACTGTAGATACACATAATGTATAATCAGATTTCAAGGAATGGGTCCTCCTGCCTCCTCGTCGGTTTGTATCTAATCTAGTATGTTTAATCACCATTGTCTCCAATTGTAAAGTGCAACGGGATATGCTGTGCTATATAAGAAACTGTAAATAAATAAATAAGGAACATCGTAACATGGATATTGACCATCTGAGGTCCTTTTGTGGAATTAAAGTAACTAAGGCTAACTGGAGGGTCAATGACAGAGAGAATAGACTGTCACGTGATGAAATGCGGATGATCTATGAATTGAAAACATTGGAGCCGATGGTTTAAATGTTGATGTGGAAGTAACATTTTTTTTAATACATACCTGTGTTATTGTTCTGTATTACATATTTTATTTTCCCCTTACTAATATATTCTTATGCGTAATAACCTCATGCCGAACACTGAAGCTAATCTGATCAAATAACATTGTAATGGCAACAAAAAAAAAAGATTTGGGGGAATAAGTTGCGCCTAGGATTGCAGCTGTGTGTTTCCGAGGGCCACCAGACTCCCAAACCAATATCTATACACAGAAATGGAACCACAATACAGCACTATCCTGAATATACATATAATTAAACCAACGGATCTCCTATGGCTGTGAGCTCTCAGTGGGTTTTCAAAATCTTCTGTTTGTTTCAAATTCTTGTCTACTTCCTTTTAGATTTTACCTGACCTTGCAATAGATCCCTATTTTCACATAAAGGTATCTTTGGGGAGATTTCCTCTCCTCTGGTCAATAATTTCACACTGGATAGTCCTATAAAAGGAATCTGTACTGACCTCCTATATGGGCCCTATGTTCACATAAGGGTTTTTTTGGGGTACAGCTGTATCATCCACATTTGTGTATTCCCATCATCAACAGGTCAATATGAAAAACCACACCTCTAGTGGACCATGGCTCACCTCACTTAGAGACTCTTTGGGTGAGTACACCAATTTCCACCAAAAAGAATAGCTCTCAGCCCATACATAATAACTGCCACTGCTTACCAGCCTCCTTTCACCCCCCATGATTGCACATACCCAGCCCCAGCCTGGCACATACTCATGGCACATACCCCCCACCTCCTAGCAAGGCACATACCCTGCCTCCTTTATGCTCACGCAAGGCATATAGAGCTGGCTTACATGCCCATCAGACAACAGTATTTACAGTAACCAATACCTGGCCATACCTTTGATAAAGCTGTATTTAAACAGCGAAACGCGTCAGTCCATAGGGCCTAGACCATACTTGCCTACCTGACCCTCTCCATGAGGGAGAAAATGTTATTTTCCTGGACTTCCCTGGTAATGTATGATTGCCATCACCTGTGGGGAGCTAGGTAATTGATAAGAAAGATGTTTCACCACAGGTGATGGCAGTCATACATTACCAGGGAAGTCTAGGAACAGAGCATGTTCTCCCTCTTGGAAAGGGTCGGGTAGGCAAGTATGACCTAGACCTCATTCATCTTTGTTGCCATCTACCCGACCCAGCCTGCCAACTATCTCCATTCTATCACCATTGGAATACAAATTGAATTGCACCATTACATCATTTCCACCATACTACAGGAGGACTCTTGCTTCAACGATTTTCCTCAAGGGATTAATTTCCTCCAGCGGCGTGGTAAATATATGTGTGGGAACACTCTTCTCTCTGAGCTAGTACCCCCTTATCCTTGGCACCAGAACACCATTTATTTAATGGCAGCATAATAGGAATGGGACTTCAATACTGACTTTATCTACGTCAGGTCCATTGTACACCTACCATATACCATTGATTTACATCCTTGTTTTTTTTCTTATTTACCATTTTTATATGTTATCACTATATGAAATGAATTTATTAATAATAAATGTTCAGTGCCACTTCATCTCTTTTTCCCGGCCAAGAACAAGGGGGGCAATCCACTAACCTGCACCGATAGCTCTATCTCCTTGAAGTCGGCCAGAGAGTGCTGGTGGGTGCAGTAACGTTTGTGCGGCAGGATGTAACCACATCACGCCACACACACAGGGTTAGTGTTGGGAAAGACGATTCATTGAAATGAGTTGAGACACACGGCTCAGCTGAGTGAAGTGTGTTGAGTCAGTGACTCGACACTCGAGTCACGACTCATATGGAATTGCAGGCACAGGGAGTTGCAGAGGCTCAGCCACTCAGTGTGCTCTGGAAGACAGGAAGTAAGAGTGGCTGGGCTCACAACTCATTAATGGCCAGATTCTCTAAGCTTGAAAAGTGATAAAATGGAGAGTGATAAACAGCCAGCCAATCAGCTCCTACCTGCCATGTTACAGGCTGTGTTTGAAAAATGTCGGGCAGGAGCTGATTGGCTGGCTGTTTATCACTCTCCATTTTATCACTTTAGAAGCTTAGAGAATCTGGCCCTTATTATTACAGGCACAGAGAGAGACAGTGCACGGCTCACAACACATTTAGGGAGTTGCAGAGGCTCAGTCCCTTGCTGCTGGTTAGTATCCAGCTTTAATAGTGATAGTGCAGTTCATCTGGCAGAGGCAGGCAGCTGCTTATGCAATGAATGTTAATAATATACCAACATAGATTCAGTGTTATGTAATTACTATGTAATTTACAATTTTTATTTTAATATTCGGTGGGCTTGGATTTACATCCCCTATTAGCCTGCAGGGGGTGTGCCACAGTCACACTGGCTGAGCTGAGCACAGTGCACTGCGGAGGCTGCTGCTGCTGATTCTGATCCATCAGCGAGTCATCATGATCACTACTGAATAACTGAGCCTGCACACAGTGAGAACTGTCTCAACTCTCACTGCAGGCTCAGGGATTCGTCCAGGGCACAGCAGCCCTGCACGACTCATTATGAGTCGTGTGAGCTAAGCTTAGAGCTCATGTCCCTGCCTCCCTCCCCACTAGAAGTTACCCAGGTTTGCTGGCCAATAATAGCTGAGCTCACTGCTCAGCCCCGCCCCCGTGTCATTGACTGACATGTTTCATCACCAATAAAATTATCTCCACTCTTCCAGGCCCCCCTCTGAGGCAAAGGGAGTTGGGACTCGGGACTGCTGTCTCTGTCTGCACTAATGCTGCTGCTGCTGCTGCTGTCTCGACTCATCCAACAGTGAGTGGCTCGAATCATGTATTCAGCTTAATGATTCGAGTCACTGGGTCGAGACAGCGATTCACTAGCCATCTCTACACAGGGTCCCGCACTTATAAGTAGGCTGAGCTGGCGGACCATCGGGCCCCCCCACCATCCATCTCGGTGTCATCGGCGTAACATGGCAGGTGGAAATGGCTGGGCAGATTGAAAGCAGGAAAGAGGCATCTTGTGAGTCACAGCAGCAGGGAGACGGTGGTCATGATGCTGCGGGGGTCTGGTTATACCTGTAGTTGTGGGTGGTGATGGACATGTGCATTAGGTTGTGCCTGCGTGTGCACACCTGGCACACCCTGTGCTCACGCCTATGAGTGCCGGATGGGACAGGACTCAGGAGGCAGGTGGTGACACTAATCAACTAAAAATGCAAAGGCAACATGCACAGTTGGCTTTCTTTTTAAAAGAAAAAAAAAGGGGGGGGGGGGGGGATATTATTTGGTCCACACATATCTCTTCCAAAGATACTGTATTACACCTTGAATTTTGGTATTCCATATTGTTCTTTATTGCTGTGATTTCCCGTTACATATAAGGGGTGGTGCTCCCTGTCTAAATACGTGTCACTAAGAAACAAAGACAAAAGAAAGATACTTGTACTGGTGCACTCTCTGGATTCTATATCTGGGCTCCAACGAAAAAGGGTTTATTAAAAATGAATTTTTATTATGATTCTCATAAAATTCCCATTAAGTCGGGTATATTCCTTCATGTGTTACTAATTAGAATTAAAGATAAAGTTATTCTAAAGAAGTGCGAAAAGTGCTGAAAACAGTGATAAAAAAAAAAGAGTTTATTTTGTTTGGTCGTGGTGTTTTATGTCTATTGGTGACTCAAATAAAATCATTTATTAATTTATTCTGTGTGTTGTTATTTGTTCAGTTTTGATGATTTTCATCAGAATATTAATCCCAGTCGACATGTTAATGCAAAAAATACGACCCTATCTCACACAAGACACTACCAAATCTCTTATCCATGCACTCATTATATCCCGCATTGATTATTGCAATATTCTCCTAACTGGTCTTCCCAAGAACAGACTCTCACCACTACAATCCATTTTAAATGCTGCTGCGAGGCTGATCTTCCTTGCAAGACGCTCATCGTCTGCTGTTCCACTTTGCAAGTCCCTCCATTGGTTGCCTGTATCTTACCGTATTCAATATAAAACACTTCTACTAGCATATAAAGCTATTACCCATACTGCACCAGCATATATCTCTTTACTTATCTTACAATATCTCACATCTCAACCGCTCTGCTCCGCACAAGATCTGTGTCTCTCTTCTGCACGGATCACTAGCTCCCATTCACTATTACAGGACTTTCATTGGGCTGTTCCCATCCTATGGAATGCCCTTCCACGCACAATAAGACTCTCCACCAGTCTTCAAACTTTCAAGCGTTCCCTGAAAACTCACCTCTTCAGGCAAGTTTTATTTTATTTATTTCAGTTCTACACGCATAACCCTCTGAGGCACTTATGTATTATATAGATCGCTTCTCGGCCTTTTGGCTAAGATCAAGTGTAGTATCTGTTCTTATCAGTTTACTCTGAGAGGCAGCTCTGCTCCTTGTTTCTTGGACCGACAACGGTCCTTCTCAGGGCTACCGCTGCCAGGCCGAGAAGAGCGAAAGAGCGAAGACGTCGAGACTGCGAGGAGGAGAAGACATCGCTGAAGAGGGAGAAGCCGGAGAAGACTGAGGGTCAGACTTGCTCTGCTCTGCCCTCCGTAGCGACCGCCGACCCCTCCGCCTCTCGACGCCGAGGAAGAAGCTCCGCCCCCGACTGCGAGGAGAAGAGAATTTTGCCTGAGGAGGGAGACAACGCACCCTAGCCACCTGGGAGAGGCAGACTTGTTTGCTCTGCCCTCTCGAAGCCTTGCAGCACTCCCGAGCTGCCTAGGAGGGTCAGACTTTTGTGCTCTGCCCTCTGAAGCCTCCACCGCTCCGGAGCCGTCGCCGAGGGTCAGACTTTCTGCTCTGCCCTCCGAAGCTCTGCAACGCTCCCCAGCCTCCGTGGAGGGTTAGACTTGCTTTGCTCTGCCCTCTGAAGCCGTGCATCGCTCTCTAGCCACCTTGGAGGGTTAGACTTGTGTTGCTCTGCCCTCTGAAGAGATCTCCTCCTTCCCCTCCTGCCGGGGTCCCGGAAAAGACCCTTTTGCCCCGAGAAGCCGGAAGGATGGCCACAGCCTCCGCTCCAGCCCCCCTCGCCGGGAAGAAGGGCAAGTCCCCGGCCGAAACCCCAGCAAATGTGGCCGGCCCCAGCTCCTGCCCCCCTTCAGGGACACCACCAGCGGTGCCCGCCAGGGATGGCTCCAAGGCTACCCCAGCCCTGGAACCCTGGATGAGGCAAACCGTGGTGATGAAGCTGAAGGAGGTGGACGGACGGGTGCCGGACCTTTCGCTGGTGCAATTCTGCAAGATGATGGTCCTGGACCAAGGATTCTCGGCCCCCGAAGTCCTCAGCACCCAGACCTTCATCAAGGGGATCTTTTATGTCACCTTCCCCACCATTGCCATCTGCAAGAGGTATTGGGATGCGGTGAAAGCGGCGAAGCCTGATTCCCCTCTCTCTCGCTTTGTAGGCAACTGCCCTATTCAAAGGGAGGAGAGGCGGTTGATGGTTTCAATGCGAAGTCCACATGTGCCTGCCAAAGACATCGTCACGTTCCTGAGCAGATCCTGCACGGTCATCAGGGACCCCACAAGGGTCCGGCTGAGCAACGGGCTCTGGGACGGAAAGTGGTCGGTGGTGGTCAGGCTCCACAAGGACACTTCGTGCCCAGACGGAGTCAAGCACCTTAAACAGTGCTTCTCCCTGGGGGGAACCGCTGGACTCATCTACTACGCGGATCAACCACGCACCTGTTGAAAGTGCAGTGGGAAAGACCACGTGGGAAGAGAGTGCAAGGTCTCGGCATGCAAGTTCTGTCACGTGGCCGGCCACGAGGCAAAGGACTGCCCCACGAAGCTCGTCTGCAACCTGTGCGGCAAAGGAGATCACCTCTACAAGGCATGCCCTGACAGAGCGAGGTCCTACGCTGCAGCAGTGAAGGGAGTTACCCCCATGGTACCTCCCCAGCCGGTACAGAAACAGCCGAAGCCGAAGCCGCAGAAACAAGGTGGTAAGAAACCCTCCTCTGCCCCTGTCATTCCCACCCCTCCTCCCCTACCTCCCTCTGTGACAGCACCCCCCTCCACTGCTGCTCACACCCCTCCCTCACCCTCCCGACCTCCTGCCCCACCCACCCCTCTACCCTCCACCCCCTCTGTCCCTCTCCTCTCCGAGGAAGAGTTTCCACCCCTTGCCTCTGCAGGTCCGACCCCGCTGAGACGGAAGAGGAAGGTGTTGGAGAGCCCAGCTGCCGACCCGGAAACTTCCAAAAAGGCAGCAGTTAAGTCGGTGGAACCACCCCAGCCCGCCCCCACCCTCGAGGAGGAGATGGCGGCCTTGGTGGAATGTTACGATGAGTTCGGGCCAACTGAACTTGTCTGCGACAGCGACATCGACCAGCTGCTTGGCATTACGGAACCAGCCCATGAAGGAGATCCAGCTGCAGAGCCGGAAGCTGCGCCCCCCGATGGGAGTGGTAACGTAAATGTATTGTAACCTAACCTGCCCTTTCTCTTAACAGATGGTAGCTTTTAATATTCTTACCATTAATGTGAGGAGCATTAAGGATAAGGCTAGGAGACAGTCTGTTTTTACTTTCCTTGACATTCAGAAATGTGATGTATACATGTTGCAGGAATGCTCTCTCCCTTTCTCCAGGTCCTACAAGCACCTGGCCCGGCAGTGGTCCCATGGCCCGTCCTACTGGTCCGGTGGAGGTGAGTGTAAGTCTGCAGGGGTAGCCATTCTGATCAGGGGGAGCCTCTTCACGCTGGATTCTGTTCAGGAGCTTGTCTGCGGCAGGTTACTTGTCGTAGACGGCTCCTGGGCAGGGGAGCCTATCAGGCTTATCTGCGTGTATCACCTATCAAGAATGAGCGTTTGGAACTATTCCAGACCCTGCGGACCCAGCTCGCCACCACCAGGGCTGTAGTGATGGCTGGAGACTTCAACTGCCCGATCGAAGGGGATGGAAGAAGCACCTGCAACTCTGCGAAGCTGGACATCACGTCCAATCTGCTCCGGGAAATGGTGGCCGAAGCGTCACTGCGGGACGCTGTGGGCTCCATGGGGGCCGGCTCCGTGAATTTCACGTGGAACCGCCCCGATGGCTCTGTGTGTTCCCGCATTGACTTTGTGTTCACCTCCCGGGCAGTGCAGCAGGTTAGGCATTCTATGGTTCCCTGCTTCTTCTCTGACCACAGGGCCATTCTCTTCCAAGGAATTCTGGGCCATGGTTTTCCATCTGGCCCAGGCTCCTGGAAGTTGAACTGTGCCCTGCTGGAAAGGGAGGAGGTATTGGCTGAGCTTAAGGATGCCTACATCACATGGAAAAATGACAAATGTTATTTTGACTGTATGTCTGACTGGTGGGAATATGCCAAATCTAACATCCGCAGTTTCTTTCAGGTCAAAGGGCGTATCCAGGCATGCGACCGTAAGAGGAACCTCAGAAATCTGCAGCGTGAGCTCCAGTCCCTGGTGGACCTCCAGCGGTGCGGCTGGGACGTGAAGGACGACCTGGATGAGACCAAAAAGAGCCTGAAAAGGCACTTTGTGGAGGAGTCCAGACGTATCGTCTTACGTTCCAAGGTGGAGAATCTGGAGAAGGGTGAGAAGTGTTCTTCTTTCTTTTTCAGGAAACTCCACTCTGGCCACACGCCCCTGACCGAGCTGCGAGATGAGAATGGCATTCCCAGACAGGGGAAGGAGGGCGTGATGAAGGTCGTCCGCGACTACTACAGCGACCTCTACTCCCCTAAGACGACTGACAACGACATGGCCGACAAGTTCCTGTCAGGTATCACTAACCCTATTGATCCTGCAGGCAGATCGGCGCTGGACGCTCCCCTGACGCTGGAGGAGGTATTCTCTGCCACCAAATCCTTTAGGCAAGGCAGGACTCCAGGTAACGATGGTCTCCCAGCTGAGCTCTATGTAGCGCTGTGGGATCTAATCGGCCCGGACCTGCTCGAGCTGTATGAGGAGATGGTGGTGGAGGAAAAAATGCCTCATTCGCTGAGGGAAGCGATGATCACGATCTTGTATAAGCGGAAGGGGGAGAGATGTGAGCTGAAAAATTGGAGGCCCATCTCTCTTCTGAACGTGGACTACAAGATCCTCGCCAAGGTACTGGCCAATAGGCTGAAGGCTGTCATCGGACAGATTGTTCATCCGGATCAGACCTGTGGTATACCAGGCCGCAGGATCGCAGACAGCCTTGCCCTTCTCAGGGACACGGTCCATTACGTGAAAGATCGTAATGTGCGCACGGCCCTGATCAGTCTTGATCAGGAAAAGGCCTTTGACCGTGTCTCTCATGAGCTGATGGGTAAGGTGCTGCGAAAATTTGGTCTTGGTGAATTGTTTTGTTCGTATGTTAACCTTATGTACCTTGATATCCACAGCACGGTGTTGGTGAACGGCTGGAAGACTGACCCCTTTCCTGTACTCTCTGGGGTCAGACAAGGCTGCCCTCTTTCACCTCTTCTTTTTGTTTGTGTCATAGAGCTCCTGGCCCTATCCATCAGACAGAATCCAGAGATCAGAGGGATCACCGCACCAGGTCCAGACCACCCAGTGGCCAAGTGCTCGCTGTACATGGACGACGTCACTGTCTTCTGCGCGGATCATCGCTCGGTGGCAGCACTCGTCCAGACCTGTGAGGACTTCGGCCGTGCTTCGGGGGCAAAAGTCAACTGCGGGAAGTCAGAGGCCATGCTCTTCGGAAAGTGGCACCTGTCGTCCTTGGCTCCTTTCCCATTTACCATCAAACCGGACCTCATCAAAATTCTCGGTGTCTGGTTCGGTGATGATGGAGCCGCCCGGAAGTGCTGGGATGAGAAACTTGCAACAGTGAGACAGAAAATTGGACTGTGGAGCCTCAGAGACCTTTCCATCGAAGGGAAAGCCCTTGTGCTGCGGAACGAGATCCTTCCCGTCCTGCAGTACACAGCCCAGGCCTGGCCGCCGCCAACTGCGGTCTGCAAGGCCATTACCCGGGCCACTTTGAACTTCATCTGGGGCTCCAAAATGGACAGAGTGAAGCGGAGCATTATGTACAAGGATCCCCTCAAAGGTGGCAAAGGCATTCCAGACATTCCAACTATGCTGAGAGCCTTCTTTGTATGTACTTGCATCCGCAGAACTTTGATTGACAATTGTGCCGGCTCTGCGGGGAACTCCATGTCCCGCTTCTTCCTCCTACCATTGTGGAGGACCCTTAAATGGGACAAGTGGGACAGCTCCATCCCTTACAACTGGACCACTCCGTGGTTTTACCTGGACGTGTCCAAGTTTGTGAGGGAACACCAACTGGAGGGATTGAAACCCGACTTGTGGAAGCCAAAAACTGTCCACAAGCTCATCAGAGCCAGAGACACTATGGAATCGATCCCAGGGCTCCCGGCGGCAACTGTTAAGTTTGTCTGGGAGTACGTGGCATCCAAGAGACTGACTAATAGACATAAAGACTTGTCATGGATGGCCATCCAGGGGGGTTTGCCTCACCGGGCATTCATGCACTCCCGAAACTTGTGTAGGTACAGACATTGTCCCTGGTGCCTCGTTCGCGAGGAAACATCTATGCACCTCTTCTGGGACTGCACCTATGCACAGTTGCTGCTGGATGCCCTAGAGACTGAGTTTAAGGACTGTGTGCCCAGGAGCCACCTATCGTACTATTCGGTGCTTTATGGACTGTTCCCCGGCACACACACTGTTGGGGCGACCCAGGAAGCCTGGCGCCTTATAAACTGTTTTAAGGACGCTGTGTGGTTTGCCAGGAATCGCCTCATCCTGAGGAGGGAGAGGATGTCCGTGCAGGACTGCCGCAGGCTGATCCACAGCCTGCTCAGAGACTACTCCATCCGGGATAGCCCTGAGGAAGAAGAGGACTAACCCCCCCCCTTCTTCTGGCCCTTTCCCCATTGAACTGAGTGATAAGAACTGTGACGTGGCCCCACTCCCCCATTTCATGATGTCTGTTGTTTTATTGATGTCCTGTCTATTTATTGCCCTCCCCTTATATGTGTCTGTCTGGTCAATAAAGCTTCGGGCAACGTGACTCCCCCTCCCTCATCCCCCTTCCCTCCACCCATAGTCTTATCCATAGTCAATGATTGTTTAAGGTTAGAATGCATAGTGCATAACATGTCTTATGGTATTTGATTTCTTATACTGTATTTCATGAAATGTACTATACAGTTTTGCATGTGTGCTGTGTTTTGGCTGTGCTGCGACACAGTATATATGTCTAAGTGTTACCGTCTGTTTTTTGCTTTCTTTATGTACAATAAAGATTTGCCTTTTCAATCAAAACTTATGTATTATATAGATTCTCTTCTGGACCTACAATGCTATTACTGGTGTTTCCCTCCTATGTCCCTATAGATTGTACAGCAGGGCCCTCTTACCTCCAAGTCTGTCTGTTGTTACCCAATTTGTTTTATCTCTGTTTACATTTGTAAAGCGCAACGGAATCTGCTGCGCTATATAAGATGCTGTAAATAAATAGATAAATAAATAAAAACACACACACACACACACATATATATATATACATACACACATACACACATACACACACACATACATACATATATATATATATATATATATATATATAGAGCCGCCGACAGGGAGGGTGCCCTGGGTACAGCTGTCCCGGGCCCCGGCCTCTGGAAGGGCCCGGGCATTATGCCCACAGCCACCCCCCCCGCACCCAGCCTCCCATACGGTGCGCCGGCGGCCAGGCATGCACAATACACAATGCAGCCTGCAGAGCGCCGAGCCTAGGACACAGAGTGGCGCTCTGCAGGCTGCACTGTGCAGTGTGCGCGCCGGACCTGACCGTGGACACTGAAGGAGCCAGAGGACGATGCGGGCTTACAATTTTAAATGCACCCCCACTATGAACGCCAACCCGAAGTGTGGCGAGTGCAGCGAGCCTGCATGGGGCGGCGGTACGCGTCCTCCGACATTTTCATGCCCCCACTATCCACGTCGGCGTGGAGTTGATTTTATATAGTGTGGTGAGTGCAGCGAGCCACCAAGCCTGAAGTGTGGCAAGCGAAGTGGGCCCCGCGAGGGGACGCTTATTACTTTACATGTATTACTCGTCCCCTCACGGGGCTCGCTGCGCTAACGACGCTTCGGGCTCGGTGGCTCGCTGCGTTCGCCACACTATATAAATTCAACTCCATGCCGACGTGGATAGTGGGGGGTATGAAAAGGTCGGAGAACGCGTACCGCCGCCTCACGCTGGCTCGCTGCGCTCGCCACTCTTCGGGTTGGCGTTGATAGTGGGGATGCCGTTGGGGGTGCTTTTAACATACTAAGCACCCATCATGGTTAATTATCTTATAGGGGGCACTTTCAACATTAAAAAACCCATTAGGGTGCTTATACAATTTTAAATCGCATACCATTGTATATGCGATAGAATGGCATACAATGCCATACAATGCGATGGTATACAATTTAAAATGTTATAACATCGCCTGCCATCACGTGACATCGCATCACATACCATCGCATGCCTTATGGTCTGCGATGCGATGGGCGCCATGCTAGTACCGAAAGGTGTGTTTAAGTCCCTGAGGTTCAAAATGAGCAGGTGCCTGTATGTGTGTAATGTCAAGCAGCTCCCACTTGGGGGTGTCAAACCCCAATATATACAAGAAACAAAACAAGAAAGGTGGAGCGCTATTAAATAATTGGATCAATTAAGTAGTACAATCATTTGTAATTTATTATTAAGAAAATGAAAATTGTACAAAAAGATAATGAACATATAAAAATTATAAAGTGCAATCAATAAAAAGGACAAGTAGAAATTGTATACTCATGCGTATAAGGATCACACTGTATATGGTTTCCTGAAATTGTATCAGATCTCCTGGTTCGGGCCGTACTAGATTTTGCATAAATTAAGGGAATCCAGTTACCTTGCAGGATATAATTGGATCGTTAGAGGGTGTTGGCAAGCCTTGAATTTTGTGTGGTATCCTCTCTAGTATGCGACAGTTCAATCCAAAAGTATTCAGGTGTGACAAGTGTGAACCAATAGATCATTGGATCCCCCTGATCTATTGGTTCATATTTGTATTTGGTTCATATTTGTATATTTTCTCTTTATCCAATAGAAAGAAAACAAGACGGACTAGCAATCTAGGAACAAAACCTTATGATATTAGATACATATGTAATGACTTTGGATCAATGGGAATGATTAGTGGCGTTCCCCTAGATTATCAGGAGATAGCGGTTTGGGATCATTGGATAGATAGCAAGTTGGTCGACAAGCATTAGACACCACTCGGTTGACATGCATTAAGGCCGGTATGCAGGAAAGTCAACATGACTGAATGTCGACATGAGTTAGGTCGACAGGGTCATGAGGTCGACACAAGCATGAGATCGACATGGGGAGGGTCGACAGTCAAAAGCTCACCATGGGTGTTTTCACATTTTTTTTGTCTCAAATGTTGACACAGTCAACATGGACACTGAAACGTAGCACTGCGTCCCCTCGTATGGCACGGTGCCTCGCTGTGCTCAGCACACTATTTTATTCTCCCACCATGCCCTAGTGGATGGTAGGTCATGAAATACCGCCTGTCGGCACATGTCAGCTCAAAATAAAAGCGAAAACCCCCACTTTGACCTTTTGACTATGGACGTTCCCCTTGTCAACCTAATACTTGTGTCGATCTAATGACCCTTTTGACCGAACCCATGTCGACCTTCCATCATGTCGACCTAGTGTTGTCGACCTAATGCTTGTCGACCCAATGCTTGTAGTAGACATACTGTAGTGACCGTATCCCAAGATAGCAGACACAGGGAATGCAAACTAATGAATGCATATCAAGGGACTGTACTTTTTCCCAGTCAGTACAAATTTTGATTCTCCTGGAAGAAAATGTATAGTATATAATGATGAGCAATACACCAGTTACAATAAATTATATATATATATTTCTCCACATGATCCGGCACTGCCCACCAGTGTACCATATATAACTTGCCCGGATGCTCGTCCGGTAGTCAGGGGATCCCTGACCACATACAGCAATCCCAAAAAAACACGTCACTCCAGGTCTGGTAAACTCAACACGTAGTTTTACTGGTGCCTACGGCGTTTCGGGCCAAGCCCGTCTTCAGGACATACTCAGTTAAACATACATAAGTGACTGACATTTATACATTTGTGTGTGACTTACCCATCCCGGCGCTGCCCGCTCTCACATCCGTCCATCGGCGTGTTCTCCGTCTCACTTCCGGGTTCCCCTCCCTGTACATGTTCACCCGTGAGCTGAACATGTACAAAGAGAAGATAACTGTCTTTGAAAATGAGCACAAGGACACTTTGGGTAACACAGCTCACGTAGAGCTGATGAACAAACTGAAGATCCAGGTGGATAATTATAAACGAGACATCCTGAAATTCAAAAAAGAAAAGTTTCAGAAGGTCCAGCAGGATTACGCCCAACACAGGGTTTACAAGTGGCTTACCACTGACCCCCAGCAGAAAGGTCACATTCCCCTAAAATTCAGACGAGAAAGGAGACCCCCAAGGCAACAAGGGGGATATTCCAGCACGTCAGCCAGTGACACGGAGGCCCCTAAACCTCCCGGCAGGAATAGCAGGAGACCAACTGGCCCTTTAGGGGTGGACACCCGGTCCAAAATCCGGTTCCGAGAACAGAGGGGCACAGGTCCCATAAGCGAACCAGAAGAGGGGGCCAGGGTCAAAGGACCCGGAAGGCAACCCAGAAACACCAGGGGAAGGAGGAATTAATTTTTAATTTATCTGCGACACCACTTACCGAAAATGAAATTAAGCTCCTAAGCAAAGGCCTCACGTTTGTACCAACAACTAATCAGGATGATTTCCAGTTGAAAATTGCCAACTATAAAGTACAGCGGAAGCTGCGACTTAGGGACCACTTTGAGAAGAAGGGAGGAAATACAGAGACACTTGATTCACATGATTCACACGAACACAGCATAGAGAAAAAATTAGGAAAAATCAGTACTTTTGACCCCCAAACTTTTAATGCCTCCATCAAGACGTTTTCAAGACTGATGGATACAAGGACTACTGAGGCAAAAGCCAGCACCAGATCCAATCTTACCAAAGAAGAGAAACTGGCCTTGAAAGAATTAAGTGCCAGAGAAGATATAGTGATCCGTGGTGCGGACAAAGGGGGTTCAATAGTAATTCAGGGGATAGAGGCATATCGGGCAGAGTGCAATCGCCATGTCACAGATCTGCTTAGTCAAGCTTACCTGTTTGGTGATTCTGCTCTGTGTCTCAGTCTGACTCAGTCCTGTCTACATTCATGCTGCCAGACAGTCTGTGCATTGCTGGTTCATTGATTGATTGCACCTGATTGAAATCCAGGCAGAAGCTGGAATCACCTGTAACCCTTTGCTCTCCTGTTCCATGTGGCTCACCTGTTTAGTTCAGACTGAAGTATTCTGGATTCCTGCCTCAGATTGCAGATTGCCCTCTGTCATTTCCTCCAATCAATACAAGGCAGGGGGGATAAATATCTTGCTCACAGAGGCAGAACTGACTTCAGCAACTTGTCTTCCTGCTGCATGTGCTGGATGTTCTGTGCAGTTCAAACCTGCTTCCTGGAATCCCTGCGTGAGTCTTCAGTGTTCAGCTCCCAGAGGCTCTGCTTGTCCGGCTGGTCCAGCGCTCACGGTCTGGTCCACAAATGGTCCAATTCCTGCTCCAGTTCCTGCTCATCTAGTTCCTGTGTTTATACTCGGTTTTCTTCAGTTATTTGTTATATGCCAAGTCAGCCATTTCAGTTCTGTTATCTCGGTCACCTGTTCCTGTGTCAACGCCAAGTCGCTACCCTGTCCTGATACCAGTTTCCTGACCTGCCTGCTACAAGCTGCATCCAGCTATTGTGTGCTACGTCTCTGCTGTAAGCTTCCAGTAATCCTGTCATTCAGCTGTATCCTGATCCCAGCCATCCAATCTTCAGTCATCCAGCCGTCCAATCTTCAGTCATCCAGCCATCCAATCTTCAGTCATCCAGCCATCCAATCTTCAGCCATCCAATCTTCAATCATCCAACCATCCAATCTTCAGTCATCCAATCGTCCAATCTTCAGTCATCCAGCCATCCAATCTTCAGTCATCCAGCCCTCCAATCTTCAGTCATCCAATTGTCCAATCTTCAGTCAGCCAATTGTCCAATTTTCAGGTATCCTTTTCTCTAAACTCAAATCCTGAACATTGCCTTATCCTCCCAGAACTACCGGCACATATCTTGTTTATTTTGAATGGACTGCCATCTTGTTTATTTTTGCAAAGGACTGCTATCTTTTGTTACTTGTTATTTATCAGAGACTTGCATCTAGTTATTATTTGTCCAATCAAGAAGTATTGATCCTGGTTACATTATCTGTTATATGAGTTCCTTCAATAAACCTGTTTGTGTTAACCCATCTCCGGCTGGTCACGCCTCTCTTCCTGAGATCCGCACCACTCCATCAATCCACCATCTGACCACTCCAGTCATGACTGATTCCACACACCCATTTCGTGACAGTTTGCTGAAGTCCCATGGACTTGGTCAGTGATCCGAGTGTGAGAAGTGTGGGTTGTCTAGATCACAGTACCAGCATGGAGAGACAGATTGATCTTCAGTTCTTACTCACAAAGTTCTGGCAAGACTTACAGTATCTGGTTGTTCTTGCAAGCTGCAGCAATCCTTGCCGGCTAATGAATCCTCACGTGTCACATCTGCAGCCGCATGTCATTTGGCCTCTTCACCTCTACCCCCTGACTACCTGGCTACTCCAAAGGAGGACGATGAGGCTTCTGCGGACAGTGGGTCTGTCATAAGTCCGTTACTTTGCCATCTGGAATCTGGTTCCCGTTGGACCTTTAAAGAGCCAGAATCAGAGACATTAAAGGTTTTACACCAGTTACTGAATCAACTACAGGAATTACCATCTAAAAAATTTTCTGTAGTCTCCGCCATATTGGACAGTTCTTTGGTACCCCTTTCCAGTGGAACTGTGCTCAAAGGAACTTCCACTACACTTCCAAGTACTCCTGAGAAGTCCTCTCATAAGCCTTGTAAGGACATACCACAAAGCAGACCACGAGCCCAGCTGTCTGAGGAGGAACGTCAGCGGCGCAGGCAGCTAGACCTGTGCTTCTATTGTGGTGGTTCAGACCATTTCATAGAAGATTGTTCTCTCCGTCAGCCCAGAAATGGGAAGATTCCTCCCGTTACAGCTCAGAAAGAAACCCGAGTTACAGTATGTGCCTATTCCTATCCTTGCTGGCGGGTCGCCAGAATGTACGCGCTGGCGACCCGCCAGCAGCCTCGCCAGCGAGGAGACAGAGACGCGCGTGCGTCTCACGCGCACGCGCGTCTCAGTCTCCGTCGCTAGCGCGACGAAAACCCTGTCCGTCCCCGCCTCAGGGAGACGGACAGGGTTGGGGGGGGTTAGGGGGGGTGCGGGCAGGCGGCGGGGACCCCGGGTTACCGCCGGCAAGCCGGCGGGGACCCGGGGAAACGTATGGAAGCGCCGTTGGAAGGGGACGCGCGCGCCTCTCGTGCGCGCGCGTCCCCTTCTCACGATCGCCATGGCGCTGGCGGGGGATGGCGGCTGGCGACGCCAGCGCCATCCCCTGCCAAGATGGGAACAGACCCATCTGTAATACTTGGGGCCCTAGAACAAAGATCATCTTGGCCAAACACGGTTTTACTGCTGTCCACAGAGCTCCTGGGAAAGTTCCTGTATCCATTACTGGAGGTGGTGTCTCAGGATTTTCTGCCCAAAAGCATGTGTCCGTCTCATCAACCTCAGGAGGGTTGTCCAATACCGCAGCCCCAGCAGAGGTATCTTGTGCTAAAGATTCAGAACGAGTATCCCGTCTCCAGCCCCAAGAGGGGGTTCAGCCTTTCCAGCCCCAGAAGGGGGTCCAGAATCTCCAGCCCCAGGAGGGGGCTCTCTGTCTCCAGCCCCAGGAGGGGGCTCTCTGTCTCCAGCCCCAGGAGGGGGCTCTCTGTCTCCAGCCCCAGGAGGGGGCTCTCTGTCTCCAGCCCCAGGGGGGGGCTCTCAGTCTCCAGCCCCAGGAGGGGGCTCTCAGTCTCCAGCCCCAGGAGGGGGCTCTCAGTCTCCAGCCCCAGGAGGGGGCTCTCAGTCTCCAGCCCCAGGAGGGGGCTCTCAGTCTCCAGCCCCAGGAGGGGGCTCTCAGTCTCCAGCCCCAGGAGGGGGCTCTCAGTCTCCAGCCCCAGGAGAGGGCTCTCAGTCTCCTGCCCCAGGAGAGGGCTCTCAGTCTCCAGCCCCAGGAGGGGGCTCTCAGTCTCCAGCCCCAGGAGGGGGCTCTCAGTCTCCTGCCCCAAGAGGGGGCTCTCAGTCTCCTGCCCCAAGAGGGGGTTCAAAGTCTCCTGCCCCAAGAGGGGGTTCAAAGTCTCCTGCCCCAAGAGGGGGTTCAAAGTCTCCTGCCCCAAGAGGGGGTTCAAAGTCTCCTGCCCCAAGAGGGGGTTCAAAGTCTCCTGCCCCAGAAGAGGGCTTTCTGTGTCCAGCCCCAAAATGGGATTTCAAGTGTCCAGTCCCAAGTAGGGGTGAATCCAGGTGTCCAGTCCCAGAAGGGGGATATTCCAGGTGTCGATCTCCAAGAGGGGGAAATTCCAAGTGTCCAGTCCCAGGAGGGGGTCCTGTATACCAGAGACCCTGGAGGAGAGTCGGACACTTCTGCCCTGGCCTCCGGGCCTGAGGACACTTCTGCCCTGGCCTCCGGGCCTGAGGACACTTCTGCCCTGGCCTCCGGGCCTGAGGACACTTCTGCCCTGGCCTCCGGGCCTGAGGACACTTCTGCCCTGGCCTCCGGGCCTGAGGACACTTCTGCCCTGGCCTCCGGGCCTGAGGACACTTCTGCCCTGGCCTCCGGGCCTGAGGACACTTCTGCCCTGGCCTCCGGGCCTGAGGACACTTCTGCCCTGGCCTCCGGGCCTGAGGACACACCTGCCCTGGCCTCCGGGCCTGAGGACACACCTGCCCTGGCCTCCGGGCCTGAGGACACACCTGCCCTGGCCTCCGGGCCTGAGGACACACCTGCCCTGGCCTCCGGGCCTGAGGACACACCTGCCCTGGCCTCTGGGCCTGAGGTTGTTCCAGTTATTCCAGTGCAGACTGCCTTGCCCAAGGCATCCGAGGGGTCTGCCATGCACAAAACACTCAATGTGCCCGCCGTGTCTGAGGCTTCCGTGGTTCCAGTTTTTCCTAAAAAGTCCAAGATTCTTGATCAGCTGAAGCCTTCCAAAGCCCCAATTCCATCAAAACCATTTCAAGATTCAAGCAGAGAATATTCGCCCATCTATTTTGATGGGGATCTTGTCCATTATGAAGCCCTGGTGAACCAATATTTGTCTATATTGGAAACCGAACCTTCATCTGGTCTCACGCTAGCCAACATCGTCAGTTACCTGTTTTTGTCATTTAAAGGAGAAGCTTTGGAGTGGGCTTGTCCGCTTTATGAATCTAACGACTCCAGACTTCGAGATCTGACATCCTTCTCCAAGGCCGTAGTGGAAAGGTTCGGTTCAAAGACTCCCTGTAAGAATTCCTCCACCACTACAGTTAAAAGTCATCCGGTGGCCAAAACCAACCATTCTTTGCCATCCATCCAAGATTGTGCGCCATCTCAACAATGCCTTAGAACCTCCAAGGTTTCAAAAAATTGTCTATTGATGCCCAAATCTATGGACGTTAGAATTGGGTACACATCCATGTCCGCCCATTGTGTTGGTTCCTCTGGACTGTCCAATTCTCCAGGATCATCTTCTGAAAAGCAATCTGCCCCGTCAATACCCACCATATGTATTGGATCTTCCGCTTCATGCTACCTCAGTGGTCCTTCAGGGAGTTTCAATTCAACTGAGAGGTCTTCAATCCTGACCTTAGACCAAGACTCAAATTCAGAGTATGATTCTGATTATGATGCCACTCCCTTCCTGGGAGGTCCTGTGCTCTCTGGTGCCTGTTTTGCAGAACCTAAAGCTTCACCTTCCTCAAAAAAATCAAAGCATTCATCTAAGAAAAAGAAGAAGCATCATCGTTAACCTTGAGCTCCCTTCCAAAGAAGGTTCTGGCATAGGTGTCCGGAGTCCACCCTGAAGGAGGGGTAATGTCACAGATCTGCTTAGTCAAGCTTACCTGTTTGGTGATTCTGCTCTGTGTCTCAGTCTGACTCAGTCCTGTCTCCATTCATGCTGCCAGACAGTCTGTGCATTGCTGGTTCATTGATTGATTGCACCTGATTGAAATCCAGGCAGAAGCTGGAATCACCTGTAACCCTTTGCTCTCCTGTTCCATGTGGCTCACCTGTTTAGTTCAGACTGAAGTATTCTGGATTCCTGCCTCAGATTGCAGATTGCCCTCTGTCATTTCCTCCAATCAATACAAGGCAGGGGGGATAAATATCTTGCTCACAGAGGCAGAACTGACTTCAGCAACTTGTCTTCCTGCTGCATGTGCTGGATGTTCTGTGCAGTTCAAGCCTGCTTCCTGGAATCCCTGCATGAGTCTTCAGTGTTCAGCTCCCAGAGGCTCTGCTTGTCCGGCTGGTCCAGCGCTCACGGTCTGGTCCACAAATGGTCCAATTCCTGCTCCAGTTCCTGCTCATCTAGTTCCTGTGTTTATACTCGGTTTTCTTCAGTTATTTGTTATATGCCAAGTCAGCCATTTCAGTTCTGTTATCTCCGTCACCTGTTCCTGTGTCAACGCCAAGTCGCTACCCTGTCCTGATACCAGTTTCCTGACCTGCCTGCTACAAGCTGCATCCAGCTATTGTGTGCTACGTCTGCTGTAATCTTCCAGTAATCCTGTCATTCAGCTGTATCCTGATCCCAGCCATCCAATCTTCAGTCATCCAGCCATCCAATCTTCAGTCATCCAGCCATCCAATCTTCAGTCATCCAGCCATCCAATCTTCAGTCATCCAGCCCTCCAATCTTCAGTCATCCAGCCCTCCAATCTTCAGTCATCCAATTGTCCAATCTTCAGTCATCCAATTGTCCAATCTTCAGTCATCCAATCGTCCAATCTTCAGTCAGCCAATTGTCCAATTTTCAGGTATCCTTTTCTCTAAACTCAAATCCTGAACATTGCCTTATCCTCCCAGAACTACCGGCACATATCTTGTTTATTTTGAATGGACTGCCATCTTGTTTATTTTTGCAAAGGACTGCTATCTTTTGTTACTTGTTATTTATCAGAGACTTGCATCTAGTTATTATTTGTCCAATCAAGAAGTATTGATCCTGGTTACATTATCTGTTATATGAGTTCCTTTAATAAACCTGTTTGTGTTAACCCATCTCCGGCTGGTCACGCCTCTCTTCCTGAGATCCGCACCACTCCATCAATCCACCATCTGGCCACTCCAGTCACGACTGATTCCACACACCCATTTCGTGACACGCCAACTATTAAATGAAGATGTCTACAAACTTTTAGCCAGCAATCCAACTGAGATATATTCAAAAGAGCTGGAAGAGATCTTAAATTGGGCGGTTCAAGAGGAAATGATCTCTAAAGACCTCAAGAAACAATTGCACAAAACAAAGCCCAAGACCGCTTTGTTCTATACAATCCCCAAGATCCATAAGGACGCACAGACGCCTCCGGGTAGACCGATCATCTCGGCCCGGGGGTCTCTGTGCGAGCCACTGGCTATTTTTGTGGACTATTACCTGCAGCCCTGTATACAAGCTACAGTAACCTACCTGAAGGATACAACCATGCTATTATCCAGACTGGCTAGCATTGAAACCCTTCCGGAGAATATGGTTATGGCTTGTGTGGATGTCACGAATCTATATACGTGCATCCCGCACGAGCAGGGACTGCTAGCTACCAGAGAGTTGATCACTGACAATCCACTATATACTGGCCCACAAATTGAATTTTTTCTAAAAATATTGGAATTTACTCTTACCCATAACTGCTTTTTACATGATGGACAATTTTTTAACCAGAACTCTGGATGTGCGATGGGTTCACCAGCAGCACCTGTCTATGCAAACACGTACATGTACGGTGTCGAGAATGCAATTTTTTTCAGGAATGTCAACATCAGTGCCAAGATATTTTTATATCTTAGATATATTGATGACATTATCATATTCTGGACAGGGGTAGAGGAAGAATTAGAGAATGTCCTACAAACACATAATGCCTCCCCAAGCCCAGTAAAGTTGACATACACCATGAGTCGTGTTAAAATCAATTTTTTGGATGTACAGATAGAAGTAAAAGATGGTGGCCTGATCACACAACTGTACTCCAAGCCGACCGACCGCAATACTATTTTGCATAAACAGAGCTTTCACCCAGATCACACTACCCTCAGCCTACCATATTCCCAATTCTTGCGAGTATGTCGCATCAATAACATAGAGGGGATCAGGGACAGGCAACTAGAGGAAATGGTTAACAAATTTTTAACCAGGGGGTATCATATAAAGGACCTCATAAAAGCAAGAGAGAAGGCAACCAGGGTGAGCCGACAAGAGCTGCTAACACATGCTAAAAAGGACAAGAACAAAAAAGAACAACAGCCCTTCATGTGGGTAACCCATTACACCAATAAGAGTCCTGATATGGTTAAACGAATAAAAAACATCTGGCCCATAATAAATAGTGACCCAGACCTAAAGAGTCTGAAGGGGTCAAGATTGATGCCTAGCTATATCAGGTCCAAACCTGAAAGACATCCTTGTGAAAACAGACATAACTGGGAGAGGAACTAACAGGCCAACACATCTCCTTTCCAGGAAAGCAGGATGCTACAGGTGTCTTGGTTGTGCTACCTGCAGCCATATGGTAGTGGGTGACCCCTTCAGGCACCCATATTCAGGCAAGGCATATAACATCAGATATGCCCTCACATGCACTACAAGATATGTAGTATACCTTATTTCGTGTCCGTGCGGCTTACACTATGTGGGCAAAACGGTAACACAATTTAAGGAGAGGATGGCCCAACACAGGGCAGCCATCAGGGCCGCCTTAAACAGTGGGACCAGCGAACAAGCAGTGGCCCGGCATTTTGCCATAGCAAAACATAACATCGCGGCATTAAGATACCGGATGATTGATCACATCCCAGCCTCCCTAAGGGGAGGGGACAGGGATAAGCAGTTGTTATGTCTGGAGAGTAAATGGATATACAAGCAAATACCTGTAATAAAGCTATTTTTTATGTAAAGCATTGTCATACATTTTAAATCAAGGTTGTTTTGGTGTGCAATCATTTCAGCGTTGCCGTTATATTTAAAGGTCATAAAGTAAATATATATGTTTGGGTTATCAATCACATCTATTCGTTATCAATACTATGTAACTATGATTAGAATATGCTGGGAGTGCTTATATATATATATATATATATATATATATATATATATACATACCAGTGACGTGCGGTGAGGTTTGTGGTTGGTGAGGCACTGGCTAGGCTAGGCCAGTGCCGCCAGGCTCTGTGGGGTGCATTGGGTTCGGGATGTTTCTGCGCTGACAAGCAGGTGCAGTAGCTGCCCCCTGCATAAGCAGCAGAGACTTGCCAGAGCAGCTCCTGCCTGTCAGCGCAGAAACAAACTGGACCCAGCACGTGCCACAGACCCATCGTTGCCGGCTCCACCAAGCCACCATGGGGTCTGCCCACATACCTTTTCACTTAAAAAAAAACATGCAGCCAAATGTACTAACTAGCCTCTTAGGGGACAGACTTGTGTGTTTGTGTTGTGACAGAGGTGTGTATGTGTGTAAAGTGACAGAGGTGTGTATGTGTGTAAAGTGACAGAGGTGTGTACGGTTTCTGTGTGTTTGTGTAAAATAAGTATATTTTTAAATGAAGTATACAGTATTGGCCCAATGTACTGGCCTCTGAGTTCAGTGGCTGTGTGGGGTGCTGGCTGAAACTGAGTTTTTTTTTAAAAGGGTAATTATTTACAATGCATGGTTTTGCCTTGTAAATATTTGCCTCTTTAAAAGAACTCAGAGGCCAGTACATTGGGCCAATATACTTAATTTAAAAAACACACAGAAACAGTACACACCTGTCACATTACACAAACACACACCTGTCCCTTAACACAAACATAAATGAACACCTATGCCACAAAAAAAACACAGCCCCCACCCTCCACAAATTACCATTTAGCGTATACCCAGGCAGCCTGGCAGCAGTGACCGGCGCAGCGTCTCCTGGGACAGGCAGCCAGACACAGAACAAGAACGCCGGGCGGGAGGCAGAAGAGAGACCCTCCCGGCCCCGGACAGTAAAGGGGATCAGCAGCAGAGCATGTGCCGGTGCCTGGTGGCCAGATTTCAGCGGGAGCTGGCGGCTTAATGGCTCGGCACAGCTCCGCCCCCCCGGCAATAGCACAGCTCGTCCACCTTTAAAAACTTCAATGTGCTATAAGCGGCACCTCACCTATAGAAGTGCCATGGTTCAGGGATGAGCTTTCTGCCTTTATGAAAGCTTCCCCTGTCACTGAGACAGCGCCACTGTGTCCAATCACAGCTGTCTCAGTGACAGGGGTGTGCTTTCATATAGGCAGAAAAGCACTGCCTGTCACCGAGGCACTGCTATAGGTGCCGCCTATACACACTTTTTTAAATGCGCTTTTACAGCTCGGTTCCCTGCCCACTGCCCGCCCCTGTGTCAGTTCATTTAATATAGACAGCGGGAGGCACCGCTCTTGGTGCCTTCTTAGCTAATAAAAAAAACAAAAAACGAGTAAAAGTGATTCTAATAATACAAAGCATATAATTATGACACATAATATGTGTCATAAGTTTTTTCGGTACTTGTTTCCTAGCACGGCCACAACGATCATGATCGTGGGCATCGTGAGGAAAAATCGGGGGCATCGCGGCCATCGCAAGCAGTAAAAAAATCGGGTGTGATGGTCGCGACGCGATGCCCGCGATTTCCCCATAGGGAACAATGTTAAATGCCTCAATTTAGCCGCGATGCCCCCGATTTCCCATAGGAAACAATGTTAAATGCGTCAATTTACCCAAATCATCATAGGGAACAATGTTAAATGGGCCATAAACCCCCCAAAACACCCCTGAACAGTGAAATGTCCCCCCAAAAGTATTTGACGCCACCCCACGATCAACGCGAACCCGAAGCGTGGCGAGCGCAGCGAGCCCGCGAGGGGCGGCGGTACGCGTCCTCCGACCTTTTCATACCCCCACTATCCACTAGGGCGTGGAGTTGAGAATAGAATAGTGTGGCGAGCGCAGCGAGCCACCAAGCCCGAAGCGTGGCGAGCGCACGCGGATACCTGTGAAGCCCGCGAAGGGACGCGTTTACCTGTGAAGGTATCCGCGTCCCCTCGCGGGGATCGCTGCGCTCGCCACGCTTCGGGCTCGGTGGCTCGCTACGCTCGCCACACTATTCTATTCTCAACTCCACGCCCTAGTGGATAGTGGGGGTATGAAAAGGTCGGAGGACGCGTACTGCCGCCCGCCACGCCCGACGCGATGCCCGCGATTTCCCCATAGGGAACAATGTTAAATGCCTCAATTTAGCCGCGATGCCCCCGATTTCCCATAGGAAACAATGTTAAATGCGTCAATTTACCCAAATCATCATAGGGAACAATGTTAAATGGGCCATAAACCCCCCGAGCGCACGCGGATACCTGTGAAGCCCGCAAAGGGACGCGTTTACCTGTGAAGGTATCCGCGTCCCCTCGCGGGGCTCGCTGCGCTCGCCACGCTTCGGGCTCGGTGGCTCGCTACGCTCGCCACACTATTCTATTCTCAACTCCACGCCCTAGTGGATAGTGGGGCTATGAAAAGGTCGGAGGACGCGTACCGCCGCTCGCCACGCCCGACGCGATGCCCGCGATTTCCCCATAGGGAACAATGTTAAATGCCTCAATTTAGCCGGGATGCCCCCGATTTCCCATAGGAAACAATGTTAAATGCGTCAATTTACCCAAATCATCATAGGGAACAATGTAAAATGGGCCATAAACCCCCCAAAACACCCCTGAACAGTGAAATGTCCCCCCAAAAGTATTTGACGCCAACCCGAAGCGTGGCGAGCGCAGCGGTACGCGTCCTCCGACCTTTTCATACCCCCACTATCCACTAGGGCGTGGAGTTGAGAATAGAATAGTGTGGTGAGCGCAGCGAGCCACCGAGCCCGAAGCGTGGCGAGCGCACGCGGATACCTGTGAAGCCCGCGAAGGGACGCGTTTACCTGTGAAGGTATCCGCGGCCGCTCGCCACGCTTCGGGCTCGGTGGCTCGCTACGCTCGCCACACTATTCTATTCTCAACTCCACGCCCTAGTGGATAGTGGGGGTATGAAAAGGTCAGAGGACGCGTACCGCCGCCGCTCGCCACGCTTCGGGTTTGCGTTGATCGTGGGGTGGCGTAAGGTACTTTTGGGGGGACATTTCACTGTTCTGGGGTGTTTTTGGGGCTTTCTGGCCCATTTAACATTGTTCCCTATGATGATTTGGTGAAATTGAGGTATTTAACATTGTTCCCTATGAGAAATCGGGGGCATCGCGGGTACATTGAGCCATTTAACATTGTTTCCTATGGGGAAATCGTGGGCATCGCGTCTGGACCATTTAAGGCTTTTTTAGCCGCATACGACGCGACCGACGCGATTTTGACTATTTTCAATGCATTTCAATGGGAAAATCAGGGGCATCGCGTCGGTCGCGTCGTATACCACTAAAAATGACACACGATGCCCGCGATTGTGGCCGTGCTAGGAAACAAGTGCCGTTTTTCTTTGTATCGTGTTATTATATTAAACATAAATGACAGAGGAGGCTCTGCCTCCCCTGACTGCACGTCCCTGATACATACATATACCCTATTTGTAATTCACTTCAGGGTCGAGGGTTATGTGCTCACTATAACATTTTATGCGATACATTTTTCTTGGATCTACAGGGAAAACTCTGTGGGTGTAAACTGAAATATAAATAGTGAATACTGTACATTTAAAATATGTAGAGAGGCTAGGCTTGAATACTTTTCTATATACGGTTAGTTGATCAGAAAAGGTGTTTCACCACAGGTGATGGCAATCATACATTAGGAGGAAAGTCCAGGAGCAGAGCAATGTGTACTTCCTGGAGAGGGTCATGTTATATACACATTTTTATGGATATATTTATCTATATCATACCTTAAATCAAGGTTTTTAGCCCTTATGTCCCATATAGTCCCCCACTTTTATAACCTCCTTCCATTCTATTGTCAGTGTATTACTTATCATCCCACAAAATATTGCTACAAGCAGTGGCATAACTAGATACACGAGGGCCCCATAGGAAAAGTTCGTAAGGGCCCCTATGTATCACCCAATGCTGAAAAATGTATACAGCACATGATACATTGACAGGCAAAGTGGGCCCCTCTCAGCTCTGGGCCCCATAGCAGCTGCACCCCCTGCACCTATGGGTCAGTCACTAACCGTGGGGTTACTGGTTGGGATCACTGCACCCGAGCTGGCTGGTCTTCAAACTGATGATTGTGTATCTTCTCTCTCAGGCTCCTCAGCTGAATGACACGATGCTGACTGTGGTACCCAGATAGCCCCGCCCCTTCCCCTCTGTATTCTGTGACGTGTACCAATGGTTATAGAGCAATGCTTTCCCTGACATTGGTTAACAGACTGTCACGTTTACAGTTATATATCATGGTTTAATTATATTCTCTTTAATGTACCAGTTGCAATGAAGGAATGATTAGTCTGCAAAGACATACTAATTGCTTTTAGTTCAGCTTTATTTTACAAGACAGTGGTTACTACAAATGCATTACTGTATATGCCAAATAACGTGTTCCCACACCCCAAAACAGGTTTCAAAATGCACACACAGCATCCTACCTCCTAGCTTTCCTCTGGTCTGGCCATGTGAGAAATGCCAGACCTGTCAGCCATGCCCCCTTTTTAGGCATGGTGGGGGCATACCAAACACTCCAGGACTTTCTTGGCTGCCCACAGTCCCTTTATCCACTGGGCATGAACTTTACGCATAGCATTTATTTACAGCAAAACACAACAGAGAGAGAAAGAAAGCCTTTCAATCACCACACTCTCCCCCACACTACAGGACACTGCTCCAATGGGTGGGACAACCCCACCAGAATCATAATGGGTGCACACAGAGTGGAATGGGCCACATTGTGGGCTGAATAAACACTTCTGACAGGCAGTCTATTAATTCTCAGAGAACCAACAAAATTACTGAAGCACAAACTTTGTAGCAAATAACATACAAATACCCTTATGTTCATTTTCTATATTTCTTTCCATAGGCAAATGCAGGGGGGTTCTGGTTGCCCGGAAACCCCCTCCTCTTGTCATGTGCCTTAAATGATGACAACAATAGCACTGGTATATATGACTAATAGAGCTGCCACCACATGACGCAGTTCAATGGACAGAGCAGAGCTGCTGCACATGCCCAGTGTACCAGCTTCTTCTACCACATACACTGTAAGTGTGGATCTGAGCCATCAAACATAGCAACGGACCAAAGAGTAGCTGCCAGGAGGTAGAGAGAAGAGGAGGTTTTGTGGGAGGACTGGTTAGTGAAGTCCTCAACCGGCAAGCATGACGGCTGTTAGGTCCACCAGTTTTTAGGGTCCCAGTTGCCAAATGGAGTTCAATGTTGGATAGCACTCCCTGGCTGTTATGAACGGCTTTTTGAGTGGGCTGGTGGGTTACCCTGTAGAAGGGAAAGTTGTAGATCCACAGGGGTAGAAATGGATGTGGAGGCCAGTCCGGTCTCTGGAAGGCAGGTGGAGGTGTAGGCAGGTATCAAGACTGTGTGGGTGCTCTCTTGCATCCACCCACGTTTAGCCGTGGTTACAGCTTTGTCAAGGTGTAAGGAGCATTGGAAACAAGTGGGTTTATATACCCATGTCGATATGTAAATTGATTGCCACCAATTACACATAATTAATTTACATATTTAACAAAAAATATAATAAACAAATAAGACGCATGAGCAGGAGAATTGTAGGTTGCACTAATATAGTGTTCTTCAGAAACAAGTATTCTAAATGGCTTAAAAACAAATATATATTCTCTATTCAAAAGGTTGTGATACCGGAAATCCCATATATTGATACTGTGGGGCACACAGATTGTCCGGGCGTGATGCGTTTACTGTACAGTGGAACACACGTTGCTAAATTTCTAAATGTATTGAAAGACCAGTACATCACGAAATCAGTAGAAGCACCTACTCAAAAAGCGGCCTTATTGAACTTGGTACTACCAAAAAATGTGGATTTGGTATCAAATACCAAGGTAGTAAGACACCTGAGTAATAGTGAATAGTCACGGACTCACCGGTCGCTCCTCCAGATACGTCAACCTGAACAGCTCCAACCGTGACTGGGGTTCACTTTGGACGCACGAGTCCCCTCTATGAGGTACACCGCCACCAGCAAAGCCTAATTTAGAGCTTCAAAACTAAAAAAGTACGTCTTGCTCGCACCTGACCACACAATACAATATATATAAAAAAGGTAACGTTAGCCGCTCTCTTCTGGCTTAAGTCCTCAGAACACAAATTCAGAACTGGAATGATGTATGATTTATTCCAAGAAATACTTTAGAGCTTTAGTGATAAAAATGGTTACAAAGATGATAACAAAGATTTTAAAAGTGCACACAGAAGAAATACAACTCAAAAAATAAAAGGGAATTTAAAAAATGACAGAACTGTATCTTACACACAAGTACTGATTCTGTAGTGAGGGGACTTCACATGAAACATCCGGGTCGCTTCCAGCCAGCGTGCTGATCCCCTAAGAAGTACCCACAGCTATAAGGAGAAGTGTTTAGTTATATCTGCAGATTCCTCCCCCCTCCTTTGGGATTTGACCACTTCCCTGCTGGACACTAATGAATGTCCCTAAAAATTGATCCTCTTACATGAAAATGCAACAGCCAAGACTGATAAGAGATCAGAACTGTAGGAGGGAGAAAATCTCTGACCTCTCTTCTGGACCATGATGATCTAACCCCCAATCTAGTTTATGAGGGGTCTCAGATCTTATCTGACAATTTAACTTCAGAGAACTCTACAGATGGTCACTCTGAGGAAATACAGAACCAACCTCCCTGGGTCACCAACAATTCAACAGTGGGTAAATTATTTGAGGAAATTCTGATATATGGTGTCCATGAATATTTAGAGAGGAATAATATATTTACTGTTAATCAGCATGGGTTTGTAAAAAATCATGCCAAACTAACCTAATAAGTTTTAAAATGGAGGATTTGGAACTAAGCAGTAAAATTTGTAGCTGTGGTTGTAAATGGAGCTTATTCAATCTGGATTCCAGTACTGAGTGGGGTACTTCAGGGTTTGCTGCTGGGGCCTCTTTTATTTAACATATTCATAAATGGTATAGAGGATGGAATACTAAGCAGTGTATCTATCTTTGCAGATGACACAAACTGTGTTACTTATGTAGTAGCCAGATGCCTGGTTCTGCGTAAGAAAAAAACGCATCGTATCGCATGCGGTTTTTGCATGCGATGCGTGGCGAGCGGCGGCGACGGAACGTGTCCTCCCATCCTTTTCATACCCTCACTATCCAAATCGGCGTGGAGTAGATGTTTTATAGTGTGGCGAGCACAGCGAGCCCCCCGAGGGGACGCAAATTATGTTACATGTATTCCGTGCCATGCTTCGGGCTCGGTGGCTTGCCACACTATATAAATTCAACTCCACGCCGACGTGGATAGTGGGGGTATGAAAAGTTTGGGAGGACGCATTCCGACGCCCCTTGCGGGGATCGCTACGCTCGCCACACTTAGGCTTGGCGTGGATAGTGGGGGGTGCCTAAATCCCATTGGATGTCATACAAGTGTATAGTACATTAAATGGCATTGCACCTTATAGAGAGCAGTGAATAAATTACATAGGAAAATCGATTTCACTACGGTGCCGTACGTATGCAAATTGGGCGCCTGGCTACTACATAAGTACCGAATGGTCAAGGATGTCTCCACACTACAGAGAGATTTAAAGAAACTAAATGAGTCAGCAGATAAATGGAAAATGAGGTTCTATGTTGATAAATATAAGGTTATACATCCTGGAAGACATAACCAGGGTGCAACTTAAAAATCTAAACGGGATAGATTTTGGCAAATCAGAATTAGAAAAGGAACTAGGAGTCCAAATCGACAAAAAACTGGGGTGCAGTGCTCAGTGTCATAGTGCAGCCACTAAGGCCAACAGGTACACTTGTCAAACCATAACGCAGGTGTCCTAAGGCGAGCTCAGGGAGGACAGAAAACTCCAGTGGAACAGAAGGGCATGTATAAAAAGGGAATGGAAATTAAAGAAGTTAATGTAAATATACTACTCTATAAGGCACTGGTTAGACCTCGGTATACAGGGGTGGGGTCCTGGGGTGCACACCGTTAATTAGAGGTTGGACCCTGTGGAGACCTTTCAGTAGTACCGTATACAAAGATAAGGTTGCATGTGCACAATTCAAACTCCCAATATATTAATAATAATCATTGCAATAAAATTTAGCATTTTGTGCATAGTTATGGCCATAAGTAACCACTTGCCCACCACCTCCAGGTGACCTTATTAGTCGGGCAAGTCCCTAACATATTGAGGGGTACAAATCTAGGGCACAGGGCACCCCAAAGCGAAGCAGCGGAGTGACCCCAGGGCAACACAAAAGACTAAAAATACTGCAATGTAGTTAAGAAACTGGGAGAGCCTGCTGAAAATACCAGGGGTAAATAAAAGAGGTGGCGAAGTGAGAGATAAAGTAGTGAGAGGTAAAGTAGTGAGAAGTGAAGGTGGGAGATGAGTTACATTGAAACAAAACACAAGATAGGGATGGAAGTAATTATGAAAATAAGTGTTAATCTGTGTTGCTCCTGAGGCCAAACAGCCACAGCAGTCCAAGGGGACCCACAACCCAGAAATCCACACCCTATCTGATAGTCCCAGTGACAAACGCAGGTTTTTTAGAGGGGGGTTTCCAAACGTAATCCATAATCTCCCACTCTGCAGTACATTGGAGTAAGTATGAGAGTCTGGGGGAAGAGGTAACAGCCCTGAAAATTATAATTTTTTTATACACTGGATACAGTATTAATATTTAACATTACATTTGGTCTATAGTATAGGCTGTTTTAAACATTTAATTAAGATAATTGGTCAGAAAAGGCTAAACATATATTGATCATATATACCAGTGCTATTGTTTTCATAATTTAAGACACTTGCCAAGAACCCCCCCCCCCCCTTGCGTTTGTCTATGCATCCAATATACATTTTTGCAGGACTCACCTTGCTCTGCATGCAGTCTAAGAAATGTCAGGAACCTAATTAAAACTGGTTAGACCTCATGTGGAACTCTGTGTTCAGTTCTGGGCTCCACACTACAGAAAGGACATTATAGGCCCGGATCAAGGTGGAGGGGGGGATGTCTCAGTACCCCTGGGCCCCCATCTATCTAGGGCCGCCTGTGGTCTGCATGTATTTCTTATTTTTTTTTTTCCGCTAAAGGTTTTGTGCATGGGAGTGGGGTAGTGCAGCAGCTTCAACTATCTGCCAGTGTGACAATGATTAATGGTGCTGAGCATTGGGAGCCAAGGTACACTGACTGCACAAGTGTGCAGTGCATTACTGGGAGTTGACTAAGTTCCATGAGACTGAACAAGAAGTCCGAGCCTGAGAGGCTTGTGCTGAGCTCTGCTTGGTGGAGCTCATCATATGCTTCTCAGGCCCATGGAGGACAGCAGCGGTCTCATCATGGGAGGGTTTTTAATTAGAGCCTGTAAGGTCTCCTACAGACTAATGTACAGAGGGACAAACACAGGCTTTTCATGTGGTATTTATGTTGTATATTAATCCCCCACTCTGCAGTTGCCCATTGACCAAGTTTATACTGCCTTTACTCTGTGTTTTGACAGTGTAATATTCTCCCATGCAGTGTGCGGCCAGTAATGACAAGTGGGAGGGGGCCCCTGTCTAAAGAGACCTGGGCCCCCCTGAAGGCTTAATCCGCCCCTGCCTGTAGAACTCTTCGCTGTGTGAGATCTAGCACAGCCATGTTTACCAGTATCACATGGGCTCTCCCAGCCAATCCGCTGCAGCTTGCTCCTTGGATATTGTCCAGCCAATCCTCCTTCTACCTGTAGGTATAGGAATGCTGGGAAAACTCCTGCACTCTGTCAATGCTTCAATTGTCAAACCCCCTGCGGATGTCTCTATCTCCAGACCAAGTGCTATTACCAGCTCCAGCACAGCCTGACTTGTAGCATTGCTACTGCATCCACTGCTGCAGCTTCCACTCAAGCTGTCTCCAGTCAGCGTCTGCTCCTGTCTATACTACAGTGATTACCATGTTCTCTTCTAACTCACCATTGGTACACCATTGTTGTCTGCAACCTCTACGCTTCATCTACTGCTAGTGCTCATCTACCCAGTACCACTAAGCGTCTACCAGACACCTCTCAGAAAGTCATCTTCGATACAGCCCTGGGAGGCAGTGGCATCCCTTACTCCAAACAGCAGGCTCCCTCCATATATTCTGTGGTTGGTGCCATCTTCTCAGTATCCAGGAAGATGGGACATGCAAATATTATAGCAAGGCCCTGGTCTTTGCTTTTTTGTACTGCTATGTTGTCAAAGATAAGTGGTGCCACCTGAGATAAGTGGTACCACCTGGGAGGGTGACACCACTTATCTCAGCATTCATGATAATAAGTAGTATCTGGGTACATGGTGTGCAGTGCCACACACTGAGGGAAAGAAGTGCTAGGCCTGCCCCCAACTCCCAAAGAGAGAGGACTCCTCCGTAATAATGCAGAAGGTTCTGTTTTCCCACGAAGTTGTGCAAAGAGCTGCCTGTGTTAGTTTCTAACGTTCTATAGGAATGACACCACTATCTCCTCAACATGGACAAGAAAAAAAATCAACAGTAGAAACAATCATGGCGCTCACAAACAGAAAAATATTTTATACAATACGTTCTTTAGGTGACTTTATATTGGTGTTCTGTGGATAGTTTCTCCGTTATTCTCTTCCAGTGACTGGGGAGATTCTTATTTAAACATATAAAGCAAAAATAAAAGGTACAGTTTATAAAATTCAATGTGTGGTACTCTTTCAAACGGTATAGTGTGGGTGAGAGGCGTACCCAACTAAGTGAATTGTGTGATGATAGATACATAAAGGTTTCTTTTAACTTCTGGGTTCTTAAAAGGTGTGCCCATCATCAAGGGGAAATGAAGAAGAGCATCGTACCCTGACTCACATGAAATTCATCTGTGTTAAACATATAAAGGTATCTTTAATAGTTGAAATGAAACTCAGGAACGGCTTACCATACTCACAGTGGGTGAGATGTTTGATATGCACATGTTTCAAGGTACTGATTGAAATGTATAGGAATGGCATACCACATTCACAATGATCAAAGTACGTATGTTCACATAAAGGTATCTTTCAGATTATTCAGGTGTATAGTTTCCAGAGAGATGCTTAGCCCCGTTATGTATACATGATTGCCAAAATGAAAAAATTTGGGGGCATACATCCAAACTGTAAATACGTAAAAAATTGTATTTATTTATCTAATTGCTGAATCTGAAGCATGGGTATTTAACTTTCTTCCATCCTTAAATATATAGTATATATGTTGGTCCTGCTATTGGATTTTTGACAGTTGACTTTCCAAAACATTACACTTCCAATCCATGGTTTAACCCAATGTATAACACTGCCCAATGAGGGATCATTAGGCATCGGAATGCACCCTACAGTATCCTTCCTCCCAACATAACCCATTCCAGGAGGGACACAATGCTCCGTTCATGGACTTTCATCTTAATGTATGATTGCCATCACTTGTGTTGAACAGGATAAGTGATAAGAAAGGTGCTTCAACACAGGTGATGGTAATCTTAAATTAAGATGAAAGTCCAAGAACAGAGCATTCTGTCCCTCCAGGAGAGGGTCCTGTTGGGAGGTATGCAGTATACAGAGTATAAGTCTGAAAAAAATATTTTAATGAGTGCATTATTTAATTATTATACAAATATATGTTTACATACATTAAATATTTACATATATTATACATTAATTTTATTATCATGACATTTATTCATTGACTTATAGGCTTTCGATCATGTTGTGTGATCATTAAGTTGCCACTAGTGTTTTTGATGACAGTTATTGTATAGTGGACACACAATTACATCTCTTCCCCAGGCTTGGGTATGATCTATGGGTACTAGAAGGTGTCTTCAGCAAAGCTGCCTCCCCTATGTACATCATGACAGCCAGATAACAAGCACAGAAATACATAAGCTTACTATAACAATCACGTACAAAAAAAGGAAGAGCCGGTCCAATACCAGGGCAGCTGCGTACCACTCGGTCTTGACGTCTTCCTTGTTCCTGGAGTTGACCAACTCCTCGTGGATCTCTAGAATATGCAACAACAATCTCTCTAACAGCTTCACCTTAAGACTATTGGGACTGCCCTTTGTCATCGCCTGTGGGTTCTTTAGGTTTGCTTTAATTGCTCGTTCATTAACATCTGCAAAGGAATAATTAAACAATGCATTTCAAAAAGTGCTGATTAATCTGCCCCTCTCCCTACCCAACCCCAAACCAGTACTTACAAGTCTCTGATTCAATTGTGTTGATGATGAAGGATTTTTCTTTAAAGCAGAGGACACGCGCCAGGTATCCGGTGACCCAGATCCTTATCCAAGGTGGGACATTCACTTGCTTTTCAGACAGCCTTAACATGTAGGCAACAACAACGCATCCAACTATAGTGATCAGCATGAGAGCCATACAGACACAGCAGATTATACCTGTCAATGGAGAAAATTATACTCATGATGTTATTGTCAGAAGTAGTAGGGATGGCCATCCAATGGTTCATCATTGAGTTTCTTTTGATGGTGTCATTGGTCTGATGGTAGGAATCCATAAAGGTTGACCATCGATAGTCATCCCCAATGAGCATGCCCACTTTAGTGAATATCATGACATTTACTAAAAATAGCAAGTCTAGGATCACGGAGTGCTGTCTATCGTCTCATGAATGTAACATTGTGGTGAGTGGAAGTGAAGTGACTGCATCTCAAGCCAATGTATTTCTATCATATCTATGATATTTTATCGATAAAAGGAAACATAGTTTATTTAACTATTTTTTGTACTGTGGAACTACAAGTGCCAGCGGGCCCTTTAATGCCCCGCATGCTGGGACTTGTCGTTCTCCAAGTCCCAGCATGCGGGGGAGGCTTGTTGGGACTCATAGTTCCACAGTATAAGACAATAGTTTATTATTCTATTTTTTACACAGAATCAGCGCGATGCCCACCGCTCAGGGGCATCGAGGACAGCACCAGGCTTCAGTCATGTCAGGTAAGTCCTGGAGGGGTCCCCACTCCCCCAGGACCCCTGGCCAGGCTGACTGGTCGGTAGGGTTAATGCTTTGGCCGCGGGACCTTATATAATAAGTGTCCCCCCGGCTGTGGCATTACCCTGCTGGCTGTTTTGGCCTGGCTGGGACTGGTTCTTAAAATACGGGGGACCCCTAGTCATTTTGTCCCCCGTATTTTGGGAACCAGCACGCTGTTTTTATTCAATTATTTCTCTATTTTTTTAACACTGAAGCCTGCACGGATCTGACTGACCCGTGCAGGCTAAAGCCAAATACGACAGGAAAATAAAGTGTATTTTCCTGCCGTATTTGGCACACCATTCGCGGGCGTTTTACACTAATTAACGGCCGTATTGAAAATCTTAGTAAATCAGGAACCACCATTCTTTTGAATGGTGATTTCTGTCGTATTCTATCGATGGTGTATTATTCGTATTTGTAAATACAAATACGAATGTCTCATCAATACGAATACGAAAATTCGTATTTTTTGACATAGTAAATGCCAAAAATACGTATACACTCAAAAAAAAAAATTGTATTTTCATATTTTTCTTAGTAAATTTCCCCCTAAATATCCAGGACTACTGCTTCCATCCAATAAAGAATCCCTGGATTTAAATGGGATTAGAACAATCTGTAGAAAAAGTCAGGGCTGCCGACTTTAAGATTCTCCTCTCCGGGAGAAGCCCGGAGAGGAGAGTTTCAGCAGCCGCTCAGGGGGTGGGGCTTACGAGTGACATCACTAAGCCCCGCCCCCATGCTGTTAAAGCATCAAATTCACGTATCTCCGTGGAGGGGGCGGGGCTAAAATGACGCGATTGTGTCATTTTAGCTCCGCCCCTCCTCTGAGACCCGAGGATTGCGGCATTTTAATGCCGCGATCCGGGGGTCGGCGGGGGTCCCCCCTGAATCCGGGAGGGTTGCCCACCCTTCCGGGGGGCCGGGAGGGGGTACCCGATTTTCGGGAGACTCCCGGAAATTCCGAAAGGGTCGGCAACCCTGGAAAAAGTGCAGAAGGAAGCGCTTCTTAGTGCAATCACGTTTTTAAAAAAAGGCAATTACCCACTTCATAAGTAAAAGGCACAATAGACAGGTACAGGTTGAGTATCCCCTATCCGAAATGCTCGGGACCACGAGCATTCCGGATAGGGGAATTTTTCGGTTTTTGAAATAATTTTTTTTAGGCATACTTACCTGTCCCCTGATGGTGTCCGATGGTCCCTCGGCGTCCACGCAGTCCCCGGGCGTCCACAGCAGGCCTCCCGCATCTTCTCTGGGTCTCCCGCGGTCCCAGGAATGCATTGCGCGAGTGTGCGCGCGCACCGGTGACGTCACCGGCGCGCGTGCACACTCGCGCAATGCATTCCTGAGACCGCTGGAGACCCTGGAGAAGATGCCGGAGGCCTGCTGTGGACACCCGGGGACTTGGTAAGTATGAAAAGAGGGTTAGGGGGGTTAAAAAAAAAAAAAAAAAAAATTGGAATGATTCCAAAAACCACGGTTTTTGGAATAATTCGGATAAGGATGCACGGATACAGGATACTCAACCTGTACTCGTACCCCACAATTCATCAGTGTGGGCTTAGATACTGTACCACATGATTTAAAATCAGTATATAACCACGGTCACAGTCAGTCTCCTACTGTTATTCCTCTGGGGACTCTCGCTGCAGCGTCCGTGTGTCACACTGGAACCTTATGCAGGTTAGCGTTTCTGCACTTTTTCTTTTTTCTACACACACACACACATTATATATATATATATATATACATATACATACATACATAAATACATACATACATACAAAGAACATATAAAGGTCATTGAGACAGTAACAGCCTACATACCTAATGCTGGAGTGACATCAGATGTTGGGAGCATATTGTTGAGGATAAATAGAAGCACAGAGAACCCTAAAACAATGGTTATTTTGAAACCGATTCTTTCCCCAGAATCTGTGCTTATAAACATGCTGACGATATCCAAGAGAACCAAATAGCATGCTGGGATAATGATTGTTAGGGTGTAAATTGCACCCATTCGCTTCATGGTTATCTAAAAAAACATTCATAAAAATTCATTAAAAAAAATTGTAAAATGTACGTATTAGACAATTACATGAAACCTATAACAAACATACACATATATTGAGGCATCAATCTCATGGTCTCCATTTGGTCAACATAGCTATAAACTCATCATCCCATCTAGGGTCTTCACCTGGTCTTCTGGCCAAGAGACCGGCAGCTTGGCACCCGAGGAGCTACTGTATGTGCCTCTGAGCCACAGGTGCCGGAACATGCATGTGTTTGAGGCAAACTTAGCACTGAGCACTTTTTAAAGAATGCCGAAATTTTTCCATTGCCCTGGCGTCCTGGCTGGTGCAAGGGTAATTTTTTATTTCCCATGAGTTCTACCTAAATTTATTTATCTATTCCTCTTTTTCACGTTATTTGCACCTTTCACCTGAACTTTTTGTGTTTGGTTTATTATTATTTATTTATTAACAGTTTTGGGTTAGACCCTTATGGGGGGTTTGGATGGGACCCTTATGAACCTCACTCACTCTTTTTGGGGGGAGCCGAAGATTCCGGTCCTCAGGGGAAGTTTTGACCAACCCTAGGGAGAAAGGGACGATCCCGAGCCTTGCAGCAGAGGAATGGCCAAAGACACTTGCCTCCTAAGGGGTCTTTTGGCTTTGAGGGTCAGGTATTCAAGGGGTCCCCCTAGCTTTGATGAAGGGGGAACTGAAGGTTCTATTTTTCCCTCAATGGGGACCTTTGGCTTCTGTGTGGAATGGGAGAAATGGAGCCCTTGTGTGTTCAAACTGAAATCTAAATTTCAAGCTATAAGTAAAGCAGCCAGTATTTACCCTGCACAGAAACTAAATAAATCATCCAAATCTAACTCTCTCTGCACGTCACATCTGCCCCACCTGCAGTGCACATGGTTTTGCCCATTTGCTAAAAAAAGCAGCTTGTGATCTGGTCTTAATCAGACCCTATGAACATCCGGTGATGTCAGCAATCTGCCCCCGGAAGGCAGGTGGCCGCCCCCATTTCCACCCAGCGTTTTCGTAAGTACGCCCAGGAAATGCTTGCCGTCTGCATACAAATGCCCCCTGGCCGCCTACTCCACGCACCCCCCCCCCCATTGCGTGCGCCTCAGAGACTATGCAAATCTCTGAAGGCGCCCACATAGAAGACCTGCACATTTGCATATTTTCTTATGCGCAGATCTTGAACATCGAAATCCCCGTACGAACGTACTAGGGAGTACGCAAACCAGAATCACCCCTAATTGTGAAAAATGTAAAGAAATAGCTGCTAAATAATGTCCTGTTGAACTTCACAACACTTGCCTAAAGAAATTCCAGAAGATATATTGGGAAGGATGTTATGCCACCTGAGTTTGGCGGCTGTGCATTTATTTAAAGGGGCAACCACTTCCAAGGCATGCTTTTGCCCTTTAAAAAAGTGCCCCAATTCAGCTGCCATCCCGCCCGGCTGCCAAACTAGGGCATTATTACAAAACAGTGCTTTTCAGTATACAAATAGGAACACACTGTATAGCAGAGATTCAATAGTTCAAATATCCACCAAAGTTTCCCATCATCCATAAAAGGTGAAACAACTGTTATTCCACCTACATAAAGGGCAGTATTCAATGAGGCCAATTCGCCATGTTTTATGGCGAATTTGGCTATTTTCGCGTTGTGTCAGAAAGTGAATCACCCTATTCAACGTGCACTTTTCGCTGTCTTTCTAAGTGATTGTCGCCGTATAGCAAATCGCTATCTTTTCATGGTGAAGTGGAAAGTGAACTTTTAAAATAAAGTTTTTTTTTTTTTACGTTTGGTGTCAAAAAATCAGGAATTTTATTCTGTGAAAGAGCATGCTATTTTTATTCATGTGCTTATAGCACATGAATATATATTTAATTTAAAAAAATTTTTTTTACACATAGCAGCCAGCAGGGGGCCGGGAGCCGCTCATTAGATATTCTGCCCCCCTGCTGGCTCTCCCGGGGGGCAGCTTGTGCTGCCTGGGTCCCGGGGAGCCCTCCTCCCCTCCACATACGTTCTAGGGCAGGCAGGGAGACTTCCATATCCCTGCCTACCGCCGTCCCCCGGCTCCCTGCAGGACGCCGCAGGGGTTAAGATTAGCCGTCAGGGGCAGCGAGCCCCTGCGACGTTGAATACGGGGATAGCAGGGGGACAGCAAGGCTTCAGAACACAGCGACTGTGCAGCGAATCCTAAACAGGATTCGCTGCACGCCGCGATAATGTTCATTGAATACTGCCCAAAGAATAAAACCTTTGTACTGGATAAAATCATGCATAATGTACATAAAAAAATATAGATTACTATTTTATAATGGTGATTTATATTTGTATTTTTTTTTGTATATACAGTATTGGAACTCTATAATTATGACTTTGGAAGAACCCGTTAATTTAAAAAATCCCCCAAAGGAGACCTTTATATGATATCAATGCTTTTAAGTGATTTGACATGTTCGAAATCTGGAAGTGTGCTAGTGAACGGGAAGTCTAACGTGTATACAGAAAATACTATACAGATACCAGCTGTTGGCAATGCCATATATAATTTCCTTCTGCTTGTGGAGTTGCAGTTGTTAGCACAAAATGTATGCCATATGGAATGCACGGACAAAGCCAGAAGGATGATCATCATTGGGGCGGTGATTGAATAATTTGTTTTAATTGCTGTAATTATCTAATTAAAAGGTTAACGCAGTAGGGCATTTAAGGTTACACTGGCACAAGGTTTACCATGCATTTAATGAAGGACATAATGGGCCTGATTCAGGTTCATTCGTTCGCTTGCACACACGCACACAGTGTTACACTTGATAACAGCACGTACGCATCTTGCAGAGTCATGCCTATAGGGCTTGCAAACTCATGTGTTCGCACCTATACTAAAAAGGGTGTGGCCTTTCATTGCGTGCAATTAAAACTGCTCGCACGCGCCAACACATTTTCACACGCACACGCACCACAGTGTGCGTGCGAACATGCTCTTGTCCCTAATGTGTTTGACAGTGCAAACATGCTACACATGGCAGAGTGAAAATGTACATAAAGGTATGTTATATAAGGGCAATTAATAAATGTGTTAAGTGCATTTGCATTTGTGGCCTACAATTCACCTTACCATAATAATTTAAATGTGTCTGCTAACACTTGTTTGGTTTTGTGATGCAAACTGAAGTGGAGCAAAGTTAAATGATTGTCACAATCAACCAATCATTGGTCACAATGGTGTGCAGGTGCTATTGATTTCCCCATTTCGCTACTGTGTTTTGAGCAGTTCACAAGAAGTATGGTGTGCGAAACTGAAAACCTGCTTTGAGCTTGCGAAAGTTTTGGAGTTTGTGTGGGAACAATCCCTGTTGCAGTCATGCGAAAGCAAACCCACCACTCTAAGTGAACGCCCACGTGTACGCCCAGTTTTGCTCATTATACTGGACGCGCCCATACAAATGCCCACATCACGCCTACTGGCTAAACCTTCGCTCGAACGACAGAAACCGCTTGGAAGATTGCTTGCGAATAGGAATTTCGCCGTTTGCACATGCGCATTGCATACACTGCACATGCGCAATAGGAGCAGTTGGGTGATACATGCGAATTCGCATGCGAACGTGTCAATGTGAATAAGGGCCAATGTCTGAAATGCATTAAGCAGGTAACACTGTGTCATGATGAGGGGAGACTGCTGACGGGGGACTTTTTACTGCTGCTAGGAGTTAATCCTCTTGGACCTGGGATGAGAACCATTGATTGCAGGGTGAGATCTATGACTCCATGAAGCCAGCCTCTCTATTTTTCACCTGGTGTTCTGTTCCCTTTGTATGATGCTATGCAGAGCCGGCCAATCCAATTTGATACCCTAGGCAAGATTTTTGTTGGCGCCCCTCCACCACCACCACCACCACCACCACCACCGCCCCCGCACGCTGATTTTTCAGCACACATGCGAATGGATGTTTAGCATAAACATCTATTTGCAGTTTTGCGCGTGGAGGTGAAATCAGACGAGGATGCCAACCATTGGATGATTTCTAAAGCGCTCGCAGATCTAAGACACCTCTCTGGTGTCTTAGCCAGTCTTATTGCAAAATAGAATACATTTATTTTTTCCCTCAAAATTCTACACAAAATTCCCCATAATGACTGTGAAAAAAGATTTTTGGTAAATGTTTGCAAATTTATTTTAAAAAACCCCCCTAAGAAATCACATTTATATAAGTATTTACAGCCTTTGCCATGAAGCTCAAAATTGAGCTCAGGTGCATCCTGATTATCCTTGAGCTGTTCCTACAGATTAATTGGAGTCTCCCTGTGGCAAGTTCAGTTGACTGGACATGATTTGGTAAGGTTCACACCTGTCTATATAAGGTCCCACACTGGACAGTGCATGTCCGAGCACAAACCAAGCATGACGTCAAAGGAATTGACTGTAGACCTCCGATATACCGTTGTCTCGAGGCACAAATCCCGAGGAAAAATATCTGCTGCTTTGAAGGTCCCAATGAGCACAGTGGCCTCCACCATCCTTTAATTTAAAGAAGTTCGGAATCACCAAGACTCTTCCTAGAGCAGGCCGGCAGTCAGGGAGGTGACCAAGAACACAATGGTCACTATATCAGAGCTACAGCATTCTGCTGTGGAGAGAGGAGAACCTTCCAGAAGGACAACCCTCTCTGCAACAATCCACCAATCAAGCCTGTATGATAGAGTCATCAGAGAAGCCACTTCTTAGAAAAAAGCACATGGTAGACCGCCTGGAGTTTCCCGAAAAGGCACCTGAAGGGCTCGCAGACCATGAGAAACCAAATTCTATGGTCTGATGAGACAAAGATTGAACCCTTTGGCATGAATGTCAGGCATCATATTTGGAGAAAACCAGGAACCGCTCATCACCAGGCCAATACCATCCCAACAGTAAGGCATGGTGGCAGCATCAGGCTGTGGGGATGTCTGTCAGCGGCAGGAACTGGGAGACTAGTCAGGATAGAGGGAAAGATGAATGCAGCAATGCACAGAGACATCCTGGATGAGAAACTGTTCCAGAGCACTTTTGACCTCAGACTGGGGCAGCGGTTAATCTTTCAGCAGGAAAACGACCCTAAGCACACAGCCGAAATATCACAGGAGTGGCTTCAGGACAACTCTGTGAATGTCCTTGTGTGGGCCAGCCAGAGCCCAGACTTGTATCCGATTGAACATCTCTGGATTGATCTGAAAATGGCAGCGCACCGACGCTTCCTATCCAACCTGCTGGAGCTTGAGAAGTGCTGCAAAGAGGAATGGGCGAAACTCACCAAAGATACTGTAGGTGTGCCAAGTAATTTGTGGCATCTTATTCAAAAAGACTTGAGGCTGTAATTGCTGCCAAATGTGCATCAACAAAGTGTTGAGCAAAGGCTGTGAATACTTTAATATGTTCATTTTATTTCTTCTTTTTTTGTATTTTTAACACATTTACAAACATCTCCAAAAAACTTTTGCCATATTGGGCAGTATTCAATGTGAATACTGGCGACGTGCAGCGAATCCTGTTTAGGATTCGCTGCACATTCGCCACTGCTCGCTGCGTTCCGGAGCCTCGCCAGCTCCGGTATTCAACGAGTCAGGGGCTCGCTGCCCCTGACCGGCGAATTTGAGCTCCTGCGGCGGACGCCGCAGGGAGTCTGAGGACGGTGGCAGGCAGGGAGATGGAAGTCTCCCTGCCTGCCACAGAAAGTTTGTGGGGGGGAGGTGGGCTCCCCGGGTGCCAGGCAGCACAGGCTGCCCCCCGGGGGTGCCAGCAGGGGACCGGGTATATTCACTACACCCGATCATGCATATGTAATGATCGGGTGAAGTGAATATATGAATATGTAATGAGCGGCTCGGCTCCGGCCCCCTGCTGGCTGGTCTGTGTAAAAAAAATATTTGTGTAAAAAAAAAATATTTTTTTAAATTAAATATATATTCATGTGCTTACAGCACATGAATAAAAATAGCATGCCCCTCCTCAGAATAAAATTCCAGATTTTTTTACACCAATTGTATAAGTTCACCTTCCACTTCACCATAAAAAGATAGCGATTGCTACTCGGTGAATCATGGTGAAAAAACCTTGAAATGTATTCGCCATCTGGTCATTGAATAGGGTGATTCACCGGTTTAGTCAGAAATTCGCCTTACAGCACAAAATCGCCATAAAAACCTGGCGAATCAGCCTCATTGAATACAGCCCATTGTTATTATGGGGTATTATGTGTAGAATTTTGAGGGAAAAATTTATTTGTTCCATTTTTAAATAAGGCTGTAACATAATAAAATGTGAAAAAAGTGAAGCGCTGTGAATACTTTCTGGATGCACTGTATAATAATGTTGTTTTACCTCTTACCTTATAGCTAACTGTACTGTAAACTGTTCCACCAACGTTTAGAGAATTATTCACAACTGTGATATCTAACAGGGCCCAATCCCCCTTGCTTACAAAGAATTCCTTGGAACTGTCGAACACCTGAAATGAATTGGATCTTGAAAACATGATAATCTCTGTATCTGAAAAATGGTAAAAAAAAAAAAAAAAAGAGAAATTAATAAAATTAAAAACATATCCAAGTCCAAAAAAAGTTATATTTCAATTGATTGCTGCATATACTGTAGGTGACTACAATAAACCACACAGACCTATGGAGCTTTAGATTTGTGCCCTGCTAGACTTACCATACTATCCCCATGGATTATACACGCTCTGTGGCTGCCTGATGCCAGCCTGCATTTCACCTGGTTTTAAGCAGCCACAGAACTTGTGTAATCAATGAGCATCGTGATTTAACCACTTGAGTGGTATGACCGGAAATTTTCCGGGCTCAGCTGTGCTGCCGCAGCGGGCTGTCCTGGAAATTTCTGGGCATACCACTATGCACTATGCAGTAGGTGTGCGCCAGTAGTGCCTCCAGCTGTGCACCACTGGCGCACCACCTCTAGGCCCCCCTATCGTCCCCCCTCATGTCGTCCCCCCATCGTCCCCCCTCATGTCGTCCCCCCTCCGGCGATCATCCGCCAGAGCTCCCCTGCTGCTTCCCCAGTCGCCATTCACAGCATTGATGAAGGCGGCAGGCTTGGGGATGTTCGGCGGCTTGGGGGGTTTTAGGAGCACTCAGGAGTCCTCCCGAGCTGCCTGAAATATCCCCGAGCCTGCCACCTGTGATCACTGCTGTTGTGACTGGCGTCTGGGGCAGGGGCACGGGGGCTCCGGCATACAAATGCCCTAGTGGAGGTGAGGACAAACCTGCCCTGGCAAAACCCACCACTCAAGGGGTTGAAGGTATAGTATGGTAAGTCAATGTATGACCTCTTCTTTCTCGCAGAGAGCAGAAGGGGTACATTTTCTAAAGGTTCCAAAAATGAAAAGAGGCATATTTTCTAACTGTGGCAATTTTCCCAGGACCATCCCGTTGTTTTGGGACGGGATGAATGGAGGGAGGGGATCCCGGAGACATGTTTGTTTCACACAGCCTATTCTGGCTCCATTGTGAGGACTAATACCTTCCTAATGGTCCGTATTGTGACATTCTATTCTGCATGCAGAGCAGGGCTGCCGACAGGGGGGTGCCAGGGGTACAGCTGTCCTGGGCCCCAGCCCCTGGAGGGGCCCGGGCAGCTGCCCACAGTGGCACGGCACCCCCCCGCACAATGCCACCCGGCGCCGTCGGCAGGGCTGTCTTAACATTAGGAAGGGCCCCTGGGCAACCTAGTTCACTGGACCCCCCCCCCCCCAAATTAGTTTGCCCAGGAGCCCACAGTCACCTCCCCAACCCTCACCTCTCTGGCTCCGTGCGGCAGCCAGTCAGCTTCCGGTGGCCGGGGATCCGATCATCTTCGCTGGGGGATCCGGGCAGCGGGATCAGGGCAGCGGCGGTAGCTAGGAGCCTGCCCTGAAGTGGCAAAGCGCTATTAACTGGCGGGGCGGGAAGTGCTGTTGCATTTGAAAAGACTGGCCAGACGCTGATTGGCTGAATTCAGCCAATCAGCGTTCGGCCAGTCTTTTCAAATGCAGCAGTGCTTCCCGCCCCACCGGCAAATAGCGCTAATGGGAAAGATGGTGGCCGGGTGGCGGGGATCCGACCATCCTCGCTGGGGAAGGGGATCAGGGCGGCGGTGGCGGTAGCTAGGAGCCCGAAGCGGCGAAGCACTATTTGTCGGCGGGGGCGGGAAGCGCTGTTGAATTTGAAAAGACTGGCCGGATGCTGATTGGCTGAATGCAGCCAATCAGCATTCAGCCAGTCATTTTAAATGCAGCAGCGCTTCTCGCCCCCCCTGCCGGCAAATAGCGCTTCGCCGCTTCGGGCTCCTAGCTACCGCCACCGATGCCCTGATCCCCCTGCCGGATCACCCAGTGAGGGTGATCAGAACCCCGGCACACGGACCCCCGAAATTAAATTCACTGCTAGCTAGGAGGTGAAGCGCTATTTGCCGGCGGGGTGGGAAGCGCTGTTGCCTTTTCAAAGACTGGCCGGATGCTGATTTTCTGAATTCAGCCAATCAGCGTCCGGCCAGTCTATTCAAATGCAACAGCGCTTCCCGCCCCGCCGGCAAATAGAGCTTCGCCGAATCAGGCTTCTAGCTACCGCCACCGCCCTGATCCCCCTGCCCGGATCCCCCAGCGAGGGTGAGCGGATTCCCGGACCCCGGCCACCATCTTTCCCATTGGGCTGGGCCGGGGGCCCCTAGGTCCTAGGGCCCCCGGGCAACTGCCCATCGTGCCCAATGGGAAAGACGGCACTGGGCCCGTCGGCAGGCACGCACAATACACAGTGCAGCCTGCAGAAAGCCGAGCCTAAGATACAGAGGGGCTTGACGCTTTGCAGGCTGCACTGTGCAGTGAGTGCTTCGAGTCCCGATGCCTGGAGGGAGAAGATGCTGCGATGCTGCGCTGCTACCGCCGCCGCAGTTAAGTAATAGTAATTGGCGGGGTGCCGCTTGTGAGGGGGTTGCCGCCGGCGTGTGGGGGGGGGGTCAGTCCTGGGCCCCGACATTACTAGCGGCGGCCCTGATGCAGAGGATGAGACAGGTGACAATAAAATCCCGATAAACAGCCCCATTTTTTGTGATTGTGGCTGAGAAAACATAAAATTATCACAGATTCTACTCAAAAATATTTAATTTTTCAGGAGACAAATTTGCGCTTTCATTGAATAACCCAAAACTTAACATCGGAACAAAAATTGCAATAAAACCCCATTTTTATCTCCCAAAATATTATTTAGGCTATTTGTGCAATGACAAATACAAAAAGTGAGCTCTAAGAGAACCCTAAGTGTGTGGTGTTCCAGCTGCTAGCTAGGCCGGATTACCAATCCCAGTGAACAAAATAGGAACAGGTGGAGATAGCGCAAGGAACGGCCACTCATTAATACAAATAATGTACGCCAGTAAAACGTAATATAATCAATAACATTTATATTAATTAATTAAATAAATATACATAAAAATAACAATAACATATTTAATAAGTATATAGTTAGATAATGAAGTACCGGCCGATACAACAAAAAAATATGTAAAAATATTTAAAATGCAAAACAATGCATGCAAAAAAAGACAAGGGGGTATTTTATGTTCTTTTACGGATAGAGAAGCCTAAATGGTAGTCCACTGTGGATAATTTGTTCATAAACTACCCCCCTGTCTTTTTTTTGCATGCAATTTTTTGCATTTTAAATACTTTTACATATTTTTTATGGTTTTCTATTTTTTTCTGCAGTATCGGCCGGTACTTAACTATGAGCCTTATTCTAGTTCACTCTTTCTGACAAAATCCTTCTTAGATGGACAAAACCATGTGCACTGCAGGGGGGCAGCTGTAAAAGAGAATTAGATTTGGGTATTATTTTGTCTCTGTGCAGGGTAAATACTGACTGCTTTATTTTTACATTGCAATATAGATCTCACTTTGAAGTAAAACCCCACCCAAATCTAATTCTCTCTGCACAAGTTACATCTGCCCCACCTGCAGTGCACATGCAGTATCCATCTAAAGGTGTGTACACACGGGGGGAGATATATTGCTCAGTCTCTCCTTTTCATCAGCGACCAGAGATGAAAAGGAACCTCTGCCGGGGGAGCCACAGAGGTAATCAGCGATTAGAATGGGGCGGAAAACGGGAACGCGCACCCGGCGATTTATCGCCGGGGCACACTCCCATCACTGGCAATATGGTCGCCAGCGACCATATTTCCAGCGATTATAGCCCATATGGTTGCCGTGTGTACACAGCTTAAGAAGGATTTTGTCAGAAAGAGTGAACTAGAATAAGGCCCTATATAACTATATAATTATTAAATATGTTATTGTTATTTTTATGTATATTTATTTAATTAAGTAATAAATATAAATGTTTTACTGGCGTACATTATTTGTATTAATGAGTGGTTGTTCCTAGTGCTATATCCACCTGTTCCTATTTGTGCAATGGTTTTATTTTAGAGTTACTGGGTGGAATTCAACATCTTGCACTAGGGAATTCATGCTAAGCAACTGAAACAACATAGGGGTGCCAGTATATTGCAAATAGTGTAGTGACTACATAGGTTCGACGTCTGCCATGTTAAATGGGTTCATGAGAGTTGTTGTTGGGCAGAGAAGTCTCCATTCTGTATAGTGTGATAAAGACTTCTCGTAAATGGGTATCGTTATGAGTGCGTCTTGTCTTGAGCACATCCAGGGCACAAAACCATCCAACTTTATAAACCATATTCCAAACAGCATTTTTACGTGTTTCAGAAACTAAATACTATGACATTTCTACATAGAATATTGGATATTTTTGAACAATACTATTTAAATACAAATAATTATACACAATAATGTGCTGCATCTCATAAGAAAACCCTGATGTTTCTACCAATAAAGTCCAGCAGTTCTCAAACTATGGAGTGGGTCACTCCATGTCGCTGACCTTCAGGCTGATGACTACTCTTTCTTCAGACTCCTCACATTACTGGTTTAGAGGTCTGAGGAGTAATCAGACAGCTCTGACCCCACCCAGCTGCTGTGCCTCTCCTGTCCCACCCACCAGCCATGGCTGGCAATACTGCCACCAGCAGGCTGCACTCCTACTTCCCTCATGTGCAGGAGTAAATACTAGCTACAGGAGTATTTTCAGAGAACTGGAAAAGAGCGAACATGTTACCACTGCACAAAACTGGAAGCAAGGAAGACGCAAGCAACTACTCAGCAGTGAGCCGAACATCAGTAACGACATTTATGGAAACACTCTTAAAAGAAAGAGTTGTAGATTATCTCACATCCAGCAATTTACAGGATCCCAAACAGCACTGATTTACTCGGGGGAGATCATGTCAAACAAACCTTATTGACCTTTTGTTGACTGGGTGACTAAAGAAATAGATTAAAGGAGGGGGCATAGAAATAGCTTATCAAGGGCGGGATGTATTAATATACATCGCCGAACCTTCGCCTGACAGCCGCCGCGATGCTGCCGCATATGTACTAACATATGCGGCTAGCATCGGGTTGTGGTGACGGAGACCCCCGCGATACCTGTGATGTGGTCTGCGGGGGTCTCCGTCACATCCCGGTGGCTGCCAGTGTCCCCCTGCGTCTCCTCCTCCTTCCTGCAGCCGGATGTCCTCCCGGCTGTGACACCTGCTGGGGGAGGAGGAGATCAAAGGAGGACGTGAGGGGGGGCGCGCGGACAGCAGACGGCGATAGAAGCCCATAGGCTTCTATAGGGTATCGCCACCCAGATAGTTGTATGCAGAAGATCTTGACTGCAGGAGAGAAAAAAGAGAGTTGTATCAGAAGTAACTTCTTATTTATTTAGCACCCTCTAGAAGATAGTAAACATGATCTAATTGGTTGCCCATAGCAACATCACATGTGAAGAAGAATACACATCTTAGTAAATTTCCCCCTATACAGTATGTATAGTTTGGAACAGAAAAGGAAAGAGGGGACATGATAGAAACTTTCAAATATTTTAAGGGTTTTACCAAGGTACAAGATTAGGGTTACCACCCGTCCGGGATTACTCCGGACAGTCCGGTAATTAAGCCCGATGTCCGGAGTCCGGACGGGTGGCGTTCCCGGACTATAAAATGTCCGGGAACTGGGCACACAGAAGAGTCTGGCTGCCATTTGTCCCCATCCGGCCGGCCATCTGTCTCCCCCCGGCGATCCACCCCGGTCCCGTGATAAATAACGGTGCAGCTGCGGCAGGAGAACAGGACTTAAAAAAAAAAACACGCCCATACAAATGAATGGGAAGCCATTCATTGGCTGAGACCTCTCTCAGCCAATCAGCAATTGGCTGAGAGAGGTCTCAGCCAATCAGTGGCTGCCCATTCACTATGGGCTTTTTTTTTTAAAGTCCTGTTCAGTTCTCCCGCCGCTGGCGCTGCACCGCACCCGGCAGCGTCTTCTCGTCTTCTGCCCCGACTGCCTGGTTCCCTGGTGAATGTGGGGCAGGATGCAACTGTGGAGACTAGTGCTAATATTAAAGGAAAGACGCTGCACGTTGACTACACCGTACTGCTAGCAGACAGTGTTGAACCCTACTTGCAACCCGGGTTGAAATGCCAGGTCACTTAACCCAGGTAACATAAACTGGGTGCGTTTCCCTTGCACAATTCCTGCACATTCATGTGGATATTTGTGGCAGTGTAAAAGCGGTATTATAGATGGTTTTGGGGTTTGTCTGCCATTTGCATTTTAGAATTAACGGTTTAAACTAATACAGTTTAGTAACAAGTTAGAAAGTCACTTTAGTTCTGGCACACCATCAAGAGATGTAATGACATGGACAGACTATTAGCACAAGCATACAGTATGAGGAATCTGCAAGGAGCACTCCAGGGCAGCACGAGTTTAATGGGAGCTGCAAACGGTACAGAAGTTTCCAATGAAACAAACTGAGTCTTTAGGGTGGTTTACTTAAAGAAATACTTGACCCCCAGTTTTTGTTTTAAGTAGGGTTACCACCCATTCGGGATTACTCCGGACAGTCTGGTAATTAAGCCGGAGTCCGGACGGGTGGCGTTCCCGGACTACAAAATGTCCAGGAACTGGGCACACAGAAAAGTCTGGCTGCCGTTTGTCCCTGTCCATCCGTCCTTCTAATGGGCATTACTGTGTTTGGTATAATGTGTAATGGACATTATGGTGTTTGGTATAACATCTAATGGGCATTACAGTGTGTGGCATAACATGTAATGGGCATTATGGCATGTAGTATACTATGTAATGGGTGTGACATGTAATCAGCATTATGTTGAACATTTTTGGCGCGCACTGCCCATGTTGTCCCTCCTTTAGGCACTAGAGCAGGGATAGCTAACTCCAGTCCTCGAGAGCTACTAACTGTCAACATTTTCCAGGTATCCTCACAGAATCACAGGTGAAGTAATTAGCTCCACTTGTGGATCATTTATAATGTGTCAGTTAGTAGTGAGTGCACCTGTGCCCCAGCCAGGTGATCTAGAAAACATAAACTGTTGGTAGCTCTCGAGGACTGGAGTTGGCTACCCCTGCACTAGAGCAATATAAACATGCATGGGATAGACCAGTGGTAGCCAACTCCAGCCCCCGAGAGCTACCAACAGCGCACATTTTACAGTCAACCCAGCTGCTGCACAGGTGCACTCATTACTCACTGACACATTTTAAAAGATCCACAGGTGGAGATAAGTACTTCACTTGAGATTCTGTGAGATCTGGAAAACATTAACTGTAGGTAGCTCTCGAGGAATGTAGTTGGCTACCCTAGGGATAAACAGTAGGATATCCTTAAAAAATAAGGAACACAGAGGGTTTGAGGTAACAATATGGATAAAAAAGGAACAGGATAGATACCAAATGGTTCTTATCCACCATCACAGTCTATGTTTCTATGCTACATGCAGAAATGCACAGGGGGCACATGGCTAACAGCAAGGGTGCTCCTAAGTCCTGGAGTTTCTGAGCTGTAGGAAACCTGCAGATGAAACAGGCAGCCAGCAACAGACCCAGCCAGCCAGAGGAGTCAGCAACCAGTGTGCAGAGCTCTGAAACTGTGAAGAACCTCTTGTAAAGATTTCGGAGAGAAAGAAATGTCCTGTTTGGGTGCACCAAAAAGAATATAAAATTTAACTTTTATTAAAGCATTTTAAGAGCTGTGAAAATATTTAAAAAGAACATGAATATACAAACATGGGTGGGATTCCCACATTTAAAACAAAGGTGGCAGGCAGATGTTACACTTGAATGTATCAAATATAAGGAGAGTCTAGATTGAACAAGATTGAACAGTGTGTAGTATAGGTACTGTGTTCAGCCAATTTTACAATTGAACTTGGAGTTATACTCCATATGTCTCAGGCTCACTTCAAGTATACGCATATATTACAAATGATCCCAAATATGGGGCACAAGTGTGGTGTTAGAATGTAGTATGTGGCATGGTTCCAAAGAGGATCCTAACTGTGGAACCAACACTTAGACTATGTTACTAATGATGAGTCACCCATGCAGAATTATTAAGCATGGTGCCATATATAGGAGTGGTAGGTTTGTTAATAAAAAATCCAACACCACCACATGAGCACGTGAATATAAGTCGTCTAACTGTAGAAAGTCCTACTGCATCAGAGTGTTCCACTGTTAGCATGCAAATAGGACGGACACATAGTCAAAATGCAGTATATGAAAAATAACAAGTTCAATAATCTGCCTGCGCACCACTAGCCGGCACGCACTTCGCAGATTTAGCTTCCTCAGGGCCCTACCAATTTGTCTGTGTCCAACAGTAGCACCCCCCGCTTCCGACAAGCAATATTTAATACCTAAAGGATATATAAGGGGGTCCACAATTATACAAATCTTAGTCTTGTGCGACTGGCAAACCCTCTTTTTGCAAGAACCTCTTGTAAGCAGCATGAAGGGGGTTCACCCGCGGGCAACAGGAGGAGGTTCCGCAAAACAGCATACGGGAGCATGAGAGTAGTGACACAGACTTTATGGAATGCGTCTATGGATGGGGGATCAGGGGAGCAGCTCGGGCAGTGCAGCTTCATATTAGTGAACCAGGCGGGTCCCGGCGCCCACACAGACCCTGCTGGTGCTCAATCCCCCAAGTGGCAGCAGGGTCTGCCTTACAGTAGCTACGCCATTGGCTAGAACATCTTTCATATCTAATGTTAACTTTGCAACAGCTCCCATAAATGTAAATGTCTATGCAGAGTTCCCTGGCCTAATTCTATGTATGTCTATGTCTATATAAACTTACCTGCGTAGTTATATGAACCAAATGTCAGTTTACATGTTTGGATGTCAAAAGGGAACATGAAGATGTCTTGTCGACAGGCGCTAACTATTTGCATTGGTTTATCATTTGTGGTTTCTCCAGTGTAATCAAGACTGTAGTAAGCAATAACAGGTGGTGCGTTGCTATTGTCAGTCCTGTATGAATAAAATAGATATATTGCAGCACAATTAATCTCAAGACATTTAAATCCATTGTAACACGGACAACAATATCAGTCCCTAGAACTGTACATATACACAGCACAATACAGAAAGTTGTGTAAACTGGCATCTGTATCTGGTAAATACACACTTTGTGAATGTCGACCTTTTTATGTCGACCTATTCACAATCGACCAAGACACTGTAGATGTATCGTCCTGATACCTACTAAACTCGCATAATTATAATATTAAAATGGGTATTTTCTTCCACCTAACATGGATCCAGGAATTCAGTGACAGGCTCTGGTTTACCTCAAACCTGCCGACTTATATTCCCACTTACACAGCTAAAACTCATATTGGTAGGTGAATAGGCTGGTGAGAACAATGGGCCCATACACACTAGAAGATTATCTTTTCGGTTATGGTATATTAGATCCAGGCCACTGGAGGGCGGTACTGAGCCGCCAGGTACCATAGAATGTTTAAACCTCCAGAAGCTGAAAGTGCCGGAACTTATCCCAGCAGGGTCAGGGAGTGGGGAGCAGGTGAATTAAGTGATACAACACCCCCCCTGACAATCCCCGTGCAGCACCCACCTGCAATCCCCCGGCACCCCCCGAACCCCCCGGGAGCGGGATAGTGCCGTGCTGAAATCCCCCCCGGGAGCGAGCGGCGGGAGGGGGGGGATTTGCCTGGGGCGGAGACGGGGCTTGATTAGATCTTCAATGTCTAGGTCTACAGTCATATGGTCGACCACTAATGGCCAACAGGGTATAAGGATCAACAGGGTCCAAAAGACGACAGTTAAAAGGCAGACAGGGTCCAAAGGTCAACAGTCAAAAGGTCGACAAGGTCTAAAGGTTGACAGACAATAGGTTGACAGCCAAAATGTCGACATGAATATGCATACAGGTTACAAACCAATATATTGTGCACTTAAAAGTAGCCTAAGGTACTGCTAACAAAAATGGAAGAGAACATAAAATATAGAGATGTGCGGGCTCGGATTCCTCAGATCCGAGCCAGCACGGACGTCATCAATCCGGGCCCGAATACGAGCAGCGCTCGGCGCTTCCCGCCTGACTCGAATCCGGGCGCACGGGCAAAACATCATCACCCGGCGTCGGATTCTCGCGAGATCACGGAACCCTTAAATTCCGCAACCTCGCGCCGCCATCTTGACTCCAATCTCGGAGAAGGGTAGGGAAGGGTGTGCTGCTGCTGCTGTGTGTGGTCTCTGCTGGGGCCCGTGCTGCTGTGTACTGTGTCTCTGCTCAGTGATCAAGACATCACCATTGCAAGGATGACTGGTGCTGTGTTCTGTCTCTCCTTTGTGCTGGGGCCTGCCTCTGCTGAGTCTGCTTCTGTATAGTCAGTCACAGTGTGATAGTCCACTGGTGCTGCTAGTGCCACTGCCTGCCCTGCACTGCCTAGTGTCTGCTGCAGTCTGCTCTCTGCTGTTGCCACTGGCTAGTGCCTACCAGTACCTATTGCAGTATATAATTCCAGTGTGCTGTTGCCCCTGGCTACCAGTACCTATTGCAGTATATAATTCCAGTGTGCTGTTGCCCCTGGCTACCAGTACCTATCACAGTATATAATTCCAGTGTGCTGTTGCCCCTGGCTACCAGTACCTATCACAGTATATAATTCCAGTTTGCTGTTGCCACTGGCAGTGGCTACCAGTATTTTATTTATTGCAGTATATAATTCTAGTCTGCTGTTGCCACTGGCTACCAGTATTTATCGCAGTATATAATTCCAGTCTGCTGTTGCCGCTGGCTACCAGTATTATTTATCACAGTATATAAATCCAGTCTGCTGTTTCCACTGGCTACCAGTATTTATCGCAGTATATAATTCCAGTCTGCTGTTGCCGCTGGCTACCAGTATTATTTATCACAGTATATAAAAATCCAGTCTGCTGTTTCCACTGGCTACCAGTATTTATCGCAGTATATAATTCCAGTCTGTTGCCACTGGCTACCAGTATTTATTGCAGTATATAATTCCAATCTGCTGTTTCCACTGGCTACCAGTACTATCAGTCCAGGGGTGCCCACATGTGTGCTGTATTTGTCCAGGGGTGCCCCCATGTGTCCTGTATCAGTCCTGGGGTGCCCTCATGTGTGCCGTATAATTCCAGGGGTGCCCCATGTGTCCCATATCAGACTAGGGGAGCTGCCCTTTTTTTTAATGAAAATAAAATTAAGGTGTTTTTTTTTTTTTTACTGCAAGGGCTGTTAAATGCGCTGCAGTCCAGGGGTGAGCCAAGAGTGCTGTATAATTCATGGGGTGTTGCTAAGTAAGGTGTGCTGCTCTTTTTTATAATTAAAAGAATACACATTTTTATTTTTACTGCAGGAATTTGTCTGCCGTATAATTCCATGCCTGCCGCCATGTGTGCCGTAACAGTCCAGGGGTGCCGCCATCTGTGCCGTATAATTCCATGTGTGCTGTATCAGGTCAGGGGTGCCACCATCTGTGCCGTATAATTCCTGGGGTAAGCCAAGTCTGCCGTATAATTCATGGGGTGCTGCCAAGTGTGCTGTATTAGTCCAGGGGTCATGCTAAGCGTGCCATATCAGTCCAGGGGTGATGCTAGGTGTGCCGTATCAGACTAGGGGGGATGCTAAGTGTGCCATATCAGTCCAGGGGTGATGCTACCTGTGCCATATCAGTCCAGGGGTGAGGCTAGGTGTGCCGTATCAGACTAGGGGGGATGCTAAGTGTGCCATATCAGTCCAGGGGTGATGCTAAATGTGCCGTATCAGTCCAGGGGTGATGCTACCTGTGCCATATCAGTCCAGGGGTAATTCTAGGTGTGCAGTATCAGCCTAGAGGGGATGCTAAGTGTGCCATATCAGTCTAGTGTTTGTGCCGCACACTTGTGTGGCTTATCATAGTTATCCAGCTACCTCGGTGCAACCTTTTGCCCTAAAAACAATATTGTAAGGTGTGAGCTGTTCAGAATAGACTGTAAATGAGTGGAAATGAATGTTATTGAGGTTAATATAGCGTAGGAGCAAAAAAACAACAAAATTCTGCGATTTTAGCAGTTTTTATGCTTTTTTAACAAAAAAATCAGAACCCAAAACCCAAGAAATCCAAACACAAAACACTTAGGAGGTGTTTTGGCAAAACCAATTAGAACCCAAAACCTCAAGGTAATCAGAACCCAAAACCCAAAACCCAAAAAGTGGCCGGTGCACATCTCTAATAAAATACCACACAGATATTGGAGCGTTCCTTGGGCGCTAGATGTAAGGATTTTTCTCTTGCAGAATGGTATATAGTACCCATAGGCGTGCACAGCCCATTTTATTAGTGGGTGCACAATTGGAGGGGCATTTCTATCACCAAGAAGAAGAAAGGAACCAACCACAGTGCCTCTTATACACATAATACCCACATTCTCAGTGCCTTTCAAATTCATAATGTCCACATTCACAGTGCCATATATACAATTCACAGTGCCAGATATATACACAATGCTCACGTTTGAGATATGGTAGGTCCGTCCCTTTGGCTGGAGGATCTTGGGCAGCATGCAGTGGCAGATTTGGGACTCCGGAGGGGAGGAGCAGCATTGCTGTGAGGAAATGCAGTTTTCCTCAGCCCAGCCTCATAAAACTGAACCACCCTAGATTTTTTTGTGTTTCTCTCCTCTCCTCTCCGCTCCCTCACCCCACCCCACTGGCACCCCTGCGTGCACCTGTCAGCTCTCGCAGTGCTGCCAGCATTTCAAATTTAGTGCCTGGCAGCCAATCAGGAGCAGCTGCTGCAGCAGCTGCTCCTGAATGGCTGCAAGTCTGGAAGCTCCAATTGGCTTGCCACATGACTGTCGTTGGAGTGCTAGCCCTTTGGGAGGGATAGGAGCAATGTTCCAGACAGTTCAAGTTCCGCCAGGGAGAAAGGGGATGACGCTGCTGCTGCTTTGACGAGGCTGGCCAGACACTGGATTTTAATATGCGGTGGGCGGACGGAGGTGGAACGGTTCCGTCTCCAGTTTTGAACCGGAAAAATGAATGCTATTGAGTTTAATAGTACTCCAAAAAATTATACAACACCAAAACTAGTCATAGCGTTTTGGCAAAAACAAAACTGGATTATAAATTAAGACCAAAGCCAACAAAAAGGGTCCAGTTCACATCTCTATCATTTTCTAGGAGGCAATATAGAAATTGTAGCTACATTCTGATTGGTTGCTGGGGGCAAACTTCAAGTTTTTTTTTTTTAGAAGCTTAATGGACTTATACTACCCATGTGAAGATCTTGAGAACAATAGGACTCCATTCACAGGCTGCATGTTTTTACTTACATCTCGTAAATGTACAGGTCTGGTTTCCAAAGGTTACCACCTGTCAGTAAGACATTCTCAATAGAACAATATGATTTTGGGCTCCAAGTTATAAACTCATTTTTCCATGCCTGTAATTAAAAAAAATAAGTTTTACATTATATTGTAATATGTCAATAATTTCAGTTGAACGCAGCCATTGGTTTTTATATTCCAATGCAACTTTAACACTGAGGGGGAGGGAGGGGGGTATTCAATTGGTGCCAATTTTTTGTGCCTAGGAGATAAACACCTGTTCAAAATGATAGAAAAGCATGAAGTCCTCGATTCTCATTTACTCCTTTAAGTGACGTGGTCCCCAGGGGTGTGGATCATTGGGTCCCCAGGTCGACAAGCATTAGGGCAGCACCACTAGGTCTACATGTAGGAAGATCGACATGACTAAAGGTCAACATGGGTTAGGTCAACAGGGTGATTAGGTCGACATGGGTAAGGTTGACAGTGAAAAGGTTGACATGTTATTTTTTTCACTTGTCAACATAAACACTAAAATGAAGCACCACGTCCCCTCGCATGGATGGGTCACTATGCTTGGCACACTATTTTATTCTCGCATACCTGGATCTCATACACGGGTAAAACCCTTCTTTTTACCCGTGTTCGAGATCTGGGTATGCAGACATGGGTTGACCCGTTCACACTGCAGAAAAACCCATGTTAAAAGGCAAATTACCGGGTAGAACTTCTTCACCCATGAATTTGCTTTGCAGTGAGAACGGGGGTCCATCCCTGCAGTCCCCGGCATTTTAATGCAGGGGAAAAGCCGTGTAGTTCTCACTGGCAGTGAGAACACGGTATTAGGCAGCAGATGTTGTTAATGCCCACGGACAAGTTCACTGTTTCTAATAATGGATGGTCCCTTTGCTGAAAACATGTGGAAATGATAATTTGTGCATGTATTATGGATATATCGGTGATGAAGGATACAGTAAACCCCGTAATGCACATCAGCTAACTCTGTCCTCCTCTTGCTGGCATGAATACTGTGACGATCAGCGTTAATGCAGACACACTTGACTTGAAGACAGCATTTTGCTAAATGAACACTACAGACATAGGCAAATCTAGAATTATGGTAATGGCTGATCCCAGATCTAGACATAATAGGAGGGGGACCTTTGGGCAGCGTAGCCGCGTGACAAAAAGGGGGCGTGGCCTCATGGGAAGGAGGCGTGGCATCACAAAAGGGGTGTGGTATTTCACTTTAGACCATACACAGTAATGCCCATTACACATTTTAGCAAACTCCGTAATACCCATTACACATAAAGCCACACGCCGTAATGCCAATTACACATGAGGCCACACACCATAATGCCCATTACACATTGTGCCACACATCATGATGCCCATTACATACTATATAACAAACCATAATGCCCATTACATATTTGCCACATAAGTGCTGCTTACCTACGTGCTCATTTCTAGGGGGTTCTTGTTTGATGGCACCATAGTACCCATTACACATGACGCTGCACACTATAATACCCATTACACATGATGCCGCACACCATAGTACCCATTACACATGATGCCGCACACCAGAGTACCCATTACACATGATGCCACACACCATAGTACCTATTACACATGATGCTGCACACCGTCATGCCCCTAACACATGATGCTGCACACATAATGTCCCTTACACATGATGCTGCACACATAATGCCCCTTACACATGATGCTGCACACATAATGCCCCTTACACATTATGCTGCACACCATAATGCCCCTTGCACATTAAGCCACACATTATGTGTAATGCCCCACATACCGCCACTTGTAGCGTCCCTTAAGCAATGCCCCCAAAAGTGCCACTTACTGTAAATTTTTATATGAGCCTTCACTGCTGCTGCAGGGAGAGATGGAGAGCGGTGCAGCTGCTTCTATGGGGAGAGGAGCAGAGCGCAGTGCAGAGCACGCTCCCACTCCCCTCCTGGTGTCCCCTCTAGCCGAGTGGACATTTTAAATATTGTGCGCGCTGTTGAGTGTGACGTCGGGGGAGCGCGCCGGGCGCCGGCACCACATGATTAAAGGGGGGGCGGGCTGAGGTGAAAGCAGGGAGAAGAATTGGAGCGGAAGCTGCAGGGGTGACAGTCATTGACAGCTGGGCAGAGAGCAGGGGGCTGACCAGCTGTATTCAGAGCGCTGCAGGTCACGGCTGTTTGAAATAATACCCCTTTCACAACAGAAAATGCAGGGATTTACCCGGGAATATGGTCCCAGGACCATGCAGGGACATTCCCAGGCTGTCCCCTTATACACCAGCCTAGTCCCTGCATTTTCTGGTGTGAGGGGGAGAGACAACCACTCCCCTCTCCCTACCCCCCTTTAACCAACCAGCTATATCTTAGGAACCAACTGACCCATTTACATGAGACCAGTATCATATTGAAAAACTTTTGAGTTGGCTTTGAATGATTTTGGTCCCGTGAAACTGGGCTGTTTGGTTCCAGAGAAATCTGCCCTCAAAGAACATAAACCGTCATGAAATTACATTTAAGAAATGAAAAAAAAAAAACAGTTTAACCTCAATATCCCTGGAACCAATTAACCCATATGGATCCAGCCTGGTACCAGATTGAAGGCCCAGCGATTTGGGTTCGACTGAGATCAACCTCGAGCTTCAGTGATGCCGAAGGGGGAACTGGCAGCCGTTGAACTGGGTGGGGGTCGGAATTAGCAGGTCCCATGTTATCCTATAGGGAAAACGTTCCAGCTTTGCCTGGCAGTATCTCCGGTTCCCAGGGGGCTAGAGACACGGGGATGGGCTCGTTGGAAAGCCCCATCCCTCAGCTACAAAATGGGCTAATGGTCCGGTGCACCCCCGGGCATCCCCCTAGATTCGCCTATGACTACACATAATGAGTTGTTAGTTACCAACAGATTGTGTATTGTGAAAATCTTTTTATCTTACCATGCTAAACCAGATTAATGTGGTCATGGTCTCTAAGTGTGTGTCCTGAAAAAGAGTAATAAGTATTAATAGAGTGTAAATATAAGGTTGGTTATCCTCAAGTACACTGGTCCTCACAGATGGAGATATGTATTATCTGAGTTTGCTTGGAATTTCGCAGCATACAAAATTAATAAATCCTCTCTTTCAGCATATATATACATTAATGTGCTTCACCCTTTATATGTCGAACGGGTGCAGAATTGCAGATGGGTTCTTAGGTCCTAAGTGAAAACATATGTCTCAATATGCAGAAGAATGACACTAATGTATATCTACAAAAGTTAGAACACAGCAAATCAGATACATATATAAGGAAGTGGAAGTTTGGTGCAGATGGATCTGCTCTTGGTAATGGTACAATGATGGGACATCACATATTAAGTCACAATCTCTCTCTCTCTCGATCTCGATGCGATCATCTTCATTGGGATTATATGCGTCAGGTATTATCCAAGATCGGCCTCCAGGGGAATATTCTTCACTCCATATTTGCTCTTTATACTTGTTCTCAGTTAATATTTTTAGTAATGGCTTAATTTCCTCTTTTCATATTTCTACTGGCACTAGGCAGGGGTGCCCCTCTGTAATATTTGTGTTAGTAATTGAGCCCCTTGGACAAATGATCTGGTTATCCTCAAAGTTTCCGGGTCTATCAGTCTGTAACACCTCCCGTAAATTGTGTCTCTATCTAGACAATGTTTTATTGTTTGTACCCGACTTGGGGACCTTTATGAAATGCTGGATAGTATAATATAGTACTGCCTCTTACTGTAAGTTGAATACTAATAAATCTGAAGCCCCTGCCATTAATATCGCTCCTATGTGTTCCATTTATTTGGAAAGTACCCTTTCATTCAGAATGTACCTTCTGCCAACTATGTCCCCTTTTTGACTCAGATGGGGCTTTCTTAACTTCTGCTTGGACGAACCATGAGGTCTAATGGTTGGGATGTTCAGCGGCATTTAAAATTTTGCTGTTGATGTATTAAAATTTTGTGCTATCCTTTACGCAATTCCCTTTAAAATATCTCAGATGAGACGATTGATGTTATGTATGGAAATGTAAACTCCATAGGTTGGCTTATACCCACGTGACTCATTGTAAGCCACAGGGAGGCCTCACCCTTCCTTATATAACTAGGTATCATGAAGCCTATCTGCTTTCCCAATAATTTGACCTGTTTCTTTCCCCTTACTCTAAGGGCCTTATTCTGGTTAGGTCGGTGAAACGGACGTACGGTCCGTTTCACCGTACGTTTCCCATTCACTCGTGGTGAGCGAAAGTCCGCCCACAGAACAGCCGCACACGGATGGTCACAAACACCGACAAAGGGGAGTGGCGTACACTTGAGCATACGCCACTGTGTATGGACAGATCTCCCTGTTAGCCACCGATACCTGGCATACATCAGAGCGTGGTCTGGAGCTATCTTTGGCGTCCGCCTGTTTTTGGCCCAAAATGCACGGTGCGTTCGCCGATCGAGGCGGTTGTGGCACCGTGCATTTTGTGTGCACACCCCCGTGTACGCCCATGTTTACGCCCATTTTCCTCATTATTCCGGCCGCTCCCATAAAAATGCCCACATGCCGCCCAAAATGACCGTGCTCTTGCAGACAGGTTTTTTCGCACGGAGAGACCCGTCCGTGAGCGGTGTGAGGTCGCCGCACATGCGCATTGCAGAAGATACGCATGCGCAGATGAAAAAAAGCCTGATCTACCCGTATACTAGGGTGACCAACTCATCCCTTTAATCCGGGACACATATTAATTACACAGGTTCTGTGGCGGGCTTTCACCTGGTTTTAAACTGCCACACTTCAAGACTCCATTTCACCTCGTTTTAAACTGATACAGAACCTGTGTAATTAATATGTGTCCCGGATTAAAGGGATGAGTTGGTCACCCTACCGTATACGGTCCCACCGTACCAAACAAAATAACTCCCTTTGTGTGTGACGAGATGGTCTAGCGTCCATTCCTTCTACGCTGCCATATCCAACACTGACCGAGTATCACATAAATCTTGAGTATGTCACGCGCCGCTGCGGCGCCAGGTCCGGCACTGCCTACTCACCCCGTCGGGTCCTCCGGTCCTGGCGCCGCGATGGTGCAGGTCTGGGCGACTCTGGGGTGCAGGCTGGCACAGGGGCTCCCCAAGTCCTGGCGGGTCCGGGCGCAGCGCAAACGCCGGCTCCCGGGACTGGGCGCCGCCATCTTGGCCGGGTCACGTGACCGCAGCGCTGAGGGTGATTTATCCCCTCTCTGATTAAGGAGGCTGGCCTAACTTGCTGGGCTGAGTATAAATCCCAGCAGCCCTTGTACCTCAGTGCTGGTACAACTCTGAAGCAGCAGCATAGCTCAGCAGCAGCTCCCAGTGTTCCTAGTGGTGTACTGCGCTCCCAGTCTCCTTCTGTGTTCCTGTGTCTCTCCCATCCCAGATTCTGCAGTCCTGCCGTGTCCCTGTGTATCCGGTTCCTGACCCGAGTTATACCATCCCTGGACCCCCCAAGCCAAGTCGGCCATTTCAGTTATATTTATACCTTCCCTGGACCCTCCAAGCCAAGTCGGCCATTTCAGTTACATTTATACCTTCCCTGGACCCCCCAAGCCAAGTCGGCCATTTCAGTTATATTTATACCTTCCCTGGACCCTCCAAGCCAAGTCGGCCATTTCAGTTATATTTATACCTTCCCTGGACCCTCCAAGCCAAGTCGGCCATTTTCAGTTTATTAACCCTTCCCAGAACCCTCCGAGCCAAGGCGGCTACCTCAGTTTTCGTTACCCTCCACTGGACTTCCACTAACACCCCGTGGTCTCCTCTGACCACCCCCAGTCCTGGCTATTGGGTTCTCCGAGTGAGGGGCCGCGACCTGCTGTCCAGATGCAGCGAAGCCCAAACTTCCTTGCGGGGGTCCCTGGAGAAGACCGCTGGGCAGTTAGACTCCGCGCCTTCACTTCGGAGCTTCCGTCTAACCCTTAGCCTGGTATTTATGCAGAGGTCCTATATCCAGCCTGCTAAGTTCCAAGGGCCTCCAGTACAGTCCTCCTTGGACCTAACACCTGAGGTGGGTCCTCAACCTCCGTCGGCCGTGACAGTTTGTACCAGCCACATGGATCCTGCCTCAGGAGCTAATTTCAGTGCAGAATTACTCCAGCAAATTGCTTCCCGTCTAGAGGGTTTGGAAAACTCACAACGCCAATTAGCCCAGGGTTTGCAGGATATTTCTCATCGCCAAGATCTTCTCCAGTCTTCTTTGCCTAAAGCTCCGTCCCCGTCTCGAGCCTCCGCAGACGCTGTCCGACCATCGCTTAGCAGTGCCGCCGCTTCCGGTCAACTCCATCTGCCACCTCCAAGCAAGTTCGATGGTACGCCCAAGCAATGCCGGGGCTTCTTGAATCAATGCGACGTGCACTTCTCTCTGCAGCCGGGACTCTTCCCTTCAGACAAAACCCGAGTAGCGTACATTGTGTCCTTACTAACCGGTACTGCCTTGGAATGGGTTTCTCCATTGTGGGAGAGAGACGACCCACTTCTATCCAATTATCGGGAATTTCTGGCCCAGTTTCGCCGGATATTCGATGAACCGGGGCGCTCGACTTCTTCTGCTATGGAGATTCTCCGGGTTAGACAGGGGAATCGCTCGGTGGCACAATATGTAGTACAATTCCAGACCCTGGCCTCCGAGGTCAGGTGGAATGACGAGGCCTTACTGTCTGCATTCTGGTCCGGGCTGGCCGAGCGAATCAAGGATGATCTAGCAACCCGAGACCTTCCTGAGACCCTGGATGAGCTAATTTCTCTCTGTAATAAGGTAGACCTGCGGTATCGTGAGAGACAAGCGGAGAAGTCTCGAGGAGAACGGAGCCGTCCCTTTCCGCTTCCCCGAACACCTCCCGTTCCAGCTCCAACCTCAGAAGAACCTATGCAAGTGAATCGGACGCACCTCTCTCCAGAAGAGAGACAGCGCCGCCGTCGTGAGAACCTCTGTCTTTACTGTGGGGAGTCCGGCCATCTAATCGCCCAATGTGTTAAGCGTCCGGGAAACCCTCGGTCCTAATGGGGTCCGGAGAGGCCCGATTAGGACAAGTCAATACCTCTCCGACTCGTCCTGAATCCCTACTTCCAGTCCAGCTCCTTCTTAAAGACAAAGTCAATATATCTGCCTTACTGGATTCTGGAGCAGCCGGAAATTTCATTTCCCTTGACTTGGTCCAGACTTTCGAAATTCCCACTCAAGCATTGGAAGTCCCAGTCAGACTAACGGCCGTGGACGGCAGTTACATTCCTCATGGCCTGATCTCATGTAGGACAGTTCCTTTAAGCCTGACCGTGGAAGTCCTCCATCATGAACAGTTGGAGTTTCTAGTCATCAATCGGGCTTCGTTTTCCATGGTTTTAGGCCTCCCGTGGCTAGAGAGACATAGTCCACATATTGACTGGGCCACTATGCAGATACTCTCCTGGGGGTCCTCGTGTGTTAATTCTTGTCTAACCAAAGTCTTACCCATATGCCTCTCCGAGCCCGAAGATTCAACTAAGATTCCTGGGCCATATCGTTCCTTTTCGGATGTGTTTAATAAAAAGGCCGCTGATATTTTACCTCCACATCGGGAGTGGGACTGCCCAGTCGATTTAGTCCCAGGAACCACGCCTCCGCGCGGCCGGATCTATCCGTTGTCACTGCCGGAGACAAAAGCCATGTCCGATTACATTACCGAAAATTTACAGAAAGGCTTTATTCGTCCATCTTCTTCACCAGCAGGCGAAGGATTTTTTTTTGTTAAAAAAAGGACGGTTCTCTCCGCCCCTGCATCGATTATCGCGGCCTGAATGAGATCACTGTTAAGAACCGCTACCCGTTGCCCCTCATCCCTGAGTTGTTCGACAGAATCAAAGGAGCCTCCATCTTCACTAAATTAGATCTGCGAGGGGCTTATAATTTAATTCGAATCCGTGAAGGGGACGAATGGAAGACGGCTTTTAACACTCGTGATGGCTACTATGAGTATCTGGTGATGCCATTTGGCCTTTGTAATGCCCCCGCCGTCTTCCAGAACTTTGTAAATGAGATCTTTCGGGACTTGCTCTACTCCTCAGTAGTCGTATACCTCGACGACATTTTAATCTTCTCCCATGATTTGGATACCCATCGAGACCAGGTCAGAGAGGTCTTGCGACGCCTTCGAGTAAACCACTTGTATTGTAAACTAGAGAAATGCCTCTTTGAGAGGGAGACTGTTCCGTTCTTAGGTTACATAGTCTCAGGACGGGGTCTACGGATGGATCCGGAGAAAGTATCTGCCATCCTCGATTGGACCCAACCATCTACCCTCCGAGCCATCCAACGGTTCCTAGGGTTCGCGAATTATTATCGCAAGTTTATCCTAGGGTTTTCTGATATAGTGGCCCCCATCACCGCGCTCACTAAAAAAGGAGCTAACCCCTCTCAGTGGCCGCAAGAGGCCATCGAAGCCTTCCATAAACTAAAACAGGCCTTCATCACGGCTCCTGTACTTCACCAACCGGATGTTAAACGTCCATTTGTCCTAGAAGTCGACGCCTCCTCTGAGGCCGTAGGGGCAATCCTCTCCCAGTATGGGGAGGATGGGAAACTGCATCCGTGTAGCTTTTTCTCCAAGAAATTTGCTCCCGCCGAGCGGAATTATGCCATAGGGGAACAAGAACTCCTAGCCATAAAACTTGCCCTAGAGGAGTGGCGGTACCTCCTAGAAGGGGCTCAACACCCCTTTACTGTGTTCACGGATCACAAGAATTTACTTTACCTGCATACGGCCCAATGTCTCAATCCTCGCTTGGCACGTTGGGCTCTCTTCTTCACACGCTTTAAGTTTAAACTATCCTTTCGCCCGGGTTCGCGAAACATCAAGGCCGATGCCCTCTCTAGGTCCTTAGATTCCCTCGAAGAAGAAGTGTCCCCTCAACCCGTCCTGGATCCTCTGGTTTTTGCCGCCACCCAGCTCCGCACACCACCGATAGGCAAAACCTTTGTACCCTCTACATTACGACCAAAGTTACTCCGCTGGGCTCATCAATCCAAATTCGCTGGCCATTTGGGTTCCCAGAAAACTCTGGAATTCATTCGACGATCCTATTGGTGGCCCTCTTTACCTAAAGATGTGCAGTCCTTCGTTGCGTCATGCCCCGTCTGTGCACAGCATAAGTCTCCTCGACATGCACCCGCAGGGAAACTCCGTCCCTTATCCATTCCGACGCGTCCATGGTCCCATCTGGCTATGGATTTCGTTACTGATCTCCCGAACTCCAACGGATATACCACCATTTGGGTCATAATTGACCGATTCTCGAAGATGGCCCACTTCGTGCCTCTAAAAGGACTACCCAGTGCCCCTACCCTGGCCCAACTATTCCTCACGCACGTGTTCCGCCTGCACGGGCTTCCAGAGGAGATCATCTCCGACCGAGGGGTACAATTTGTAGCCAGGTTTTGGAGGGCTTTATGTTCAGTTCTTCGCATACAGCTCAAGTTTTCAACTGCCTACCACCCGCAAACGAATGGGCAAACGGAGAGGGTAAATCAAGACCTCGAGACATTTCTTCGACTTTATCTGTCCTCATCCCAGGACAACTGGGCGGAATTACTTCCCTGGGCAGAATTCTCCCATAATAACGCTTACCATAGCTCAAGTCAAACCACTCCATTCCTGGTAGTTTACGGTAGGCACCCCAAAGTACCCGAGTTCTCTCAGCTCCCGGCTAGTAACGTTCCAGCAGTCAACTCCTCGGTTCGTTTCTTTGCCAATATTTGGAGGAATGTCCACTCGGCTCTCCGCCAAGCATCCACCAGATATAAAAAGTTTGCAGATCAGCACCGATCAGCCGCACCAGTCTATCGTGTAGGCGATCGAGTCTGGCTCTCCACAAGAAACCTCAGACTTAAAGTCCCGACCATGAAGATGGCCCCTAGGTACATAGGCCCCTATGCCATCACCAGAGTGATCAACCCTGTAGCGGTCCGCCTAAAACTCCCATCTTCATTTAAAGTTTCCGATTCCTTTCACGTGTCCCTGCTCAAACCTTTAATTTTGAATCGGTTCCGAAAGATCTCTCCCAAGTTAGTCTCGCCCAAAGTAGAGAGGGGAGTAGAGTTCGAAATTAAAAGAATCGTTGATGCCCGTCGGGTTCGGGGCAAACTTCAGTTTTTGGTGGACTGGAAGGGATACGGACCAGAGGAGAGATCATGGGTACCGGCAGTAGATGTCCATGCACCGACCCTGGTGAAGAGTTTTTATCTCAGAAATCCAGCTAAGTGTCCTGTGGCCACTCCTAAAAGGGGGGGTACTGTCACGCGCCGCTGCGGCGCCAGGTCCGGCACTGCCTACTCACCCCGTCGGGTCCTCCGGTCCTGGCGCCGCGATGGTGCAGGTCTGGGCGACTCTGGGGTGCAGGCTGGCACAGGGGCTCCCCAAGTCCTGGCGGGTCCGGGCGCAGCGCAAACGCCGGCTCCCGGGACTGGGCGCCGCCATCTTGGCCGGGTCACGTGACCGCAGCGCTGAGGGTGATTTATCCCCTCTCTGATTAAGGAGGCTGGCCTAACTTGCTGGGCTGAGTATAAATCCCAGCAGCCCTTGTACCTCAGTGCTGGTACAACTCTGAAGCAGCAGCATAGCTCAGCAGCAGCTCCCAGTGTTCCTAGTGGTGTACTGCGCTCCCAGTCTCCTTCTGTGTTCCTGTGTCTCTCCCATCCCAGATTCTGCAGTCCTGCCGTGTCCCTGTGTATCCGGTTCCTGACCCGAGTTATACCATCCCTGGACCCCCCAAGCCAAGTCGGCCATTTCAGTTATATTTATACCTTCCCTGGACCCTCCAAGCCAAGTCGGCCATTTCAGTTACATTTATACCTTCCCTGGACCCCCCAAGCCAAGTCGGCCATTTCAGTTATATTTATACCTTCCCTGGACCCTCCAAGCCAAGTCGGCCATTTCAGTTATATTTATACCTTCCCTGGACCCTCCAAGCCAAGTCGGCCATTTTCAGTTTATTAACCCTTCCCAGAACCCTCCGAGCCAAGGCGGCTACCTCAGTTTTCGTTACCCTCCACTGGACTTCCACTAACACCCCGTGGTCTCCTCTGACCACCCCCAGTCCTGGCTATTGGGTTCTCCGAGTGAGGGGCCGCGACCTGCTGTCCAGACGCAGCGAAGCCCAAACTTCCTTGCGGGGGTCCCTGGAGAAGACCGCTGGGCAGTTAGACTCCGCGCCTTCACTTCGGAGCTTCCGTCTAACCCTTAGCCTGGTATTTATGCAGAGGTCCTATATCCAGCCTGCTAAGTTCCAAGGGCCTCCAGTACAGTCCTCCTTGGACCTAACACCTGAGGTGGGTCCTCAACCTCCGTCGGCCGTGACAGAGTAGATATGGAACATGGCCTCCACCTTGATTTCCTCCTTCCTGATCTTCTCTGGTTGTCCCGGCAATTCCAACCTCATTTCCCACTATCCCTTTCAGCTGTTCTTGATACACTGAGAGTTAGGGGTCTTAGACACTCATCTCATTTTGACCCTACCTGGAATCTTTCTCTTCTGGCATTAGACAAATTGCTACCTCATCTTCATGTTTCCTATTGGGTGTGTCTAGGTATTTATTAACAGTTATTTATATAGCGCACACATATTCCGCAGCACTTTACAGAGAGTATTTGAACACTCACATCAGTCCCTGCCCCAGTGGATCTTACAATCTATATTCCCTACCACATGTACACGCAGGCACAGACATTCTAGGGTTAATTTTGTTGGGAGCCAATTAACTTATGAGTATAGTAATAACCCAATTAATCCAGCAATAGCCTAGCACAGTGGTAGCCAACCCTAGCCCTCGAGAGCTACCAACAGTTCACATTTTCCAGACAACCTAGCTGCTGCACAGCTGCACTCATTAATCACTGACACATTTTAAAAGATACACAGATGGAGCTAATTAGCTCACTTGTGATTCTGTGAGGAGACCTGCAAAACATGCACTGTTGGTAGCTCTCGAGGACTAGGGTTGGCTACCCCAGGCCTAGCAGATTTATGGCAGTGGAGAAGGGTGTAGTGGTGGTGACTTTTTTTTTCTTTCTGTTGCGGTTTTGACAAAGGCCCAGGAGTAGATTGACATACCTTCATGTTGTACGAATGTTAAACATTTATCTTTTTTTTTAAGTAGTTTGGAGTGTGCCCACCTTTATTTGTGTGACAGGTGAAGCCCAGGGGGCAATAGTATCAGTTTTATTATGATAACGACTCAAGGCTTATAGAAGATCTATCTATTCTACTCTTATAATTTTCTGTATTATGTATTTATTATGAAAGAATGTACTCAGAATGTAGTCAGAACCTGTACTTATGAATGTGAAGAAAAGGTTGCAATTCTTTGCTTGCTTTTGCACTCTATTATGTCATTCTTTAATTTTATAGGAATTTCATAGTTTTTTGGCCAAGTGAATTTGTTTTAAAAAGTTCTTTGTAGATCAAAAATTAAAGTGTATATATGTCCTTCCTTCATTCCAGACCTTTGCGGCATATAAACAAATGATAGAAACAAAGGAATTGATGACAAACTTACCAGATTGACCACGGTGTACAGGATTAAATCAATCGATACGTGGGTTACTGTTTTCCAATTCTTCACTGGACGAAAAGCGGAATTTGGGAAGTTCAAACTACTTACCAGATTGCTGAAACTGCAGTTAGTCTGGCATTGGCATACACCTGGGACATAAAGAAAAATTATATAAACTTATGATACAGGCTGATTTCAAAAGGGCACTGCATGCGGTGTAATGTGTACATGATTGTGCTACTATGTGTTGTCATTTTAATTGGAGTTTGTGTGACCATACCCTTTCCTTGTGGGACCATTATCTCTTTATGGGAGGCAAGGCACAAATTCCCTGGCACAGGTCTTTGCTCTGCAGACTAAGAGGGATGGGTCAATGTTCCACCTCTCCAGGACCACTTTAAGCCCTGACTTTATCAAAGGCATCTGTGGATGACCAAACGCGTTAGTGTAATACCCCTCCCTATGTATATATATATAGTATTGTATAACCCTGCTATGTATGTGTTGTTATGTACTAATGCCACTGGACTGTAGATGCACCATATACTGTGCATATATGGAGAGACATCCCTTAAGACTTTCTGATGGAACATGCCCAGTGGTGTGAACCTGGAGAGACTATACTATTTTATTTGCGGTTGGGGGAGAGGAAAAAAACTGTGACTGAGGATGCCCCTGAGAGTGTTCAATAAAGTTGGGGAGTGCGTGTGCTGCAGAAAAAAACAGTTGACCAGTACAGAGAGAGAGAGAGATTTTTCTAGAAGGAGGAAGTGTGCAGCTGGGGGAGAGCTTTAGACCCTGGGTACCTGTGTGAGTGGTGGTGAGTGGATAGCCGCCCCCAAAAAGGCAGGCTTATATATTTTGTGACCAGCCCATCTGTCAGCAAACCCCTTCCCTGCATGCTCCCAACCACGCATTGTATGACTAAACAGCAGCCCAGGCATATATATAGAGAGAGGGGGAGACAGACTATTAAAACAGAAGTAACCACATCCCAGTCTCCCTACAGTGTATTGAGGGGACATCCCTGCATGTGAGGGTGCAGAGTTAGTGTCACCACTGCCATCTGATTCCTAGACAGAGTGTATACCACAGAAGGTGGTAAAGGATATTATACTCCTTGCTTTTTAACTATTACATACCCGGATCAGGAGAGTTAAACCCGGTGCAGGAGCCAGGGGACACCTCGCTGACCATCCTTTAGCAAGTGAGCATCTATTTGTGCAGACAGTGTATGGTATATGTTAAAGTTCCCACTACAAGCAGCTAAACCCGGCGACGCAGCCTGGGGAAGCTAGTGCAGGAACAGTACCGCTATAAAGACACTAGTGCCGGAGAATTTGTGCGTAGAGCATATTATTATCATTGGCATCAGGAGTAAGGAGATAGAGGCCGTAGTCACGGTAACAGAGATACAAGACCAGCTGCATAGGAAGAAACTAAGTTAGTCCGGTAACGATTTTGGATTATGACACCGAGCTAAACCCGGTTCTACCAGAGCCAGGGGACGCTGAGTCTAGACTGCATCCAAATAGGAACTATCCTGAATAAACTTGGGTTATTGCTACAACGGCACTATATAGATGTTATTTTGAACCGGTATAACACTGCCAGGGATAATTCTGACATACCATTGGTGCATCCCTACCATTGTTGCATCCCCAGTATATACCTCTCCAAGGAAACTATTCCTGCTTACCAGAAGCGAGAACCTGAATGGATTGTACGGATTGGCAGGCAGACTTTATAACCTTGAATGCCTAAGGGATCATCTATAAGGAACAGGGGGAGCATATTTATTGAAAGTACCAGTGCTTAGATTATTGCACAATAATAGTTAAGTATTATAGAGGTTATTAGCATTCATACATTGTAAAGGTATAGTGTCTTCTACCTTAATGGGGAACCACAAATACGGTATATGACTATAAGTGTTATTGTAGAAGGATGAAACCTTGTCCCAGAGCCAGTAACTTGTAAGGTTGTGAAGGGAGGGTGTGAGAAATACCTATATATTAATATATATCTGTTACAAAGACGTACCAGTTGGTGTATTATACCCCAGTATTTGTAATTTAGTAGGTTGTGTTAATAAATTGTTCAAGTGCTCAACAACCGGTGGCATTATTATGGGTGATTCCCCAAGCTCACCCAGATAGCTTGCGACTACTATCAAGATATCGGAAATTGCTATTCCGCAAAACCGACACAGCTTGGGGTGGAGGCACTACATAACCATATCAACTGCGCTATAGAAGAAAACGGCGTTACATATGGAGGCACTGCTGAGATTAAATCAGAACACTATGGAGAGTTTAAATAAACAAGATATACAGGAGTGGATTCAGGAATATGGCGTGGATATGGACTGCAGTTTTGGGATTGAAGGAACATTTGACAACTTGTCCGATGATGATATTATGACGGAAGTAGACAAATTATACGGCATAAATAGCCCCAAGTTAATTGATAAGAGGACCCGAGCTGGGGGAGAAGAAGTGTGGGCTGTGTTGATCACCAACCGGAGTAAACTGGATTCTAACTTAATTCCCGCTCAGATTATCATCTCCCTGTCACCCACTCGAAGATGGAAACTGATCTGGCCAGAAATTTCCCCCGAGGATCAGATAGACAACCCCATAGAACCTCAACGAACAAATGCTGGTGATGGGATAACGGACCATGGCCCGATCCCCATCAATGATTCTGGAAACAATACTAATCGGGAGTCAGTGCCCGATCCTTCAATGGATAACGTAATGGATCGGGTGGTCAGCCAATTCGAAAGGTGGCATTATGAGGGAGGTTATCGAAGATTGCGCATTTTTTCTGGTATAATTCCTGTACCATCAGGAGAAGAGGGTTATGAGGCCTGGAGAGAAGCGGCCTCACAGCACTCTGAAGAATGGAGATGTCCCGAGCATGTGAAGAAGCAACGCATCGTTGAAAGTCTTCGAGGGCCAGCAATGGGTATCATTCAAGCTACAAGGAGAAGCAATAGTACTGCCACTCTAAAAGACTATTTTGATGCATTAGACTACTCCTTTGGGACTTTAGAAGACGTTGGAGACATATTGTCCCGATTAAACCATACATATCAGGAACCAAGCGAAACGTTAACCACCTATATTTATCGCATTGACAAAATTCTTTACAAGTTGTTGGAAAAAGGAGGAATTCTAGGAACAGAGATAGATGGTAAAAGAATTAAGTATGTGCTGAGGGGAGCATTGACCACTAATCCAGTGGCACAGCGACTACGGTGCAGTATGTCCAAACTGCCAGCTCCTACTCTTAGTGAACTGATCAAAGAAGTGAAGCTAAAAGAAGTCCAAATTGAGAATCGGGACAAAAGTTTAAAAAGAGTAAAAGTTATTCTACCCTCCCCTGAAGTACCACTTACTACTGATAAATTCTACAAGTTAATGGAGGAACAAAGTAAGAAATTGGATCAGCTTATCGCCATACAGTCTCCTAACCCCCAAGGAAGGTCAAGAGTACCACCTATGACTCGGGGAAGAGGGTATAGTCGAAGATCGGATGATAGAGGGAACTATACCTGTTATAGTTGTGGCCAACTGGGCCATCGAAGTTTCGAATGCCCTCAACGTGGAGGATACAGCCGGCGAGTGAATCATCCTGACTCGAGGGAATCTTCGCTGACGGGAAACTCCCAAGGGACGCCGATGAACCCTGCATCGACTCCCAACTCATCGATGTAAATTCAATGGGGAGCACTCAGTGGTCTGGTTTGGTGCCCCATGGCATTGTTGGAGATGCCCCAATGGTTCCAGCGCTGATAAATGGCCAGTATTGCAATGTACTGTTGGACAGTGGGTCACAAGTTTCAATAATGTTTGAGAGCTGGTACCAGCAACATCTGGCGAATGTACCTTTGAACCCCATTGACGGACTGGTGATATGGGGATTGAGTCATCAGAAGTACCCCTATTTGGGATATGTGACTACTCACCTTCAGTTCATAGGCGATACTGCTGATTCCCCTACCCCGTTGCCATTCTTAGCCCTAATATGTCCTGACCCTCCTTCGGGACAAGAAGTCGTCTCTGTAATCGTGGGGACTAACTCCAATCTATTTAAAACATTGTCGAAGTGGTGCAAACACCAGGATCATCTAACCTCCTCCCATTACCCTGATAAGGAGGTTAAGTCGCTAAATACCGTTGCCTCCCTGACAAATATGGACAACGAGAGAAACAATGAGAGGGACCCTTCTTCCTTCAAAACCAGGATACTTGACTGTTTTAAAGGCAGCGATATCTCCAATGATGATCGAGAGCAACTAATTACTGAAATGACTGAAATTGAATCTGTATATTCGTTACGTGATTGGGATTTAGGGACTGCCATTGGAGTGGAACATCGAATTCGAATGACTGATGACACTCCCTTCAGAGAGAGGTCAAGAAGATTGGCTCCTGCTGATTTCGACGATGTGCGCCTTCACTTAAAATTCCTATTGGAGAACCAAGTTATCGCTGAATCTCAAAGTCCTTATGCGTCTCCCATCGTAGTTGCACGTAAAAAGAACGGAGAAATACGATTGTGTATAGATTATAGAACCCTTAATAATCGAACGCTGGATGACCAGTATACTGTACCTAAAGTGGAAGAAGCACTGGATTGTCTTCAGGGGAGCAAATGGTTCTCCGTACTGGATCTAAGATCAGGATATTATCAGATACCAATGCATCCAGATGATTGTGCAAAGACTGCCTTTATTTGCCCTATTGGGTTCTTTGAGTTTCTAAAAATGCCACAGGGTATAAAAGGAGCCCCAGCCACTTTTCAGAGAACCATGGAAAAAGTAATAGGGGATATGTGCTATCGTGAAGTACTCGTATACCTTGACGATGTCATTGTCTTCGGAAAGACATTAGAAGAACACAACTGTCGGTTAATGAAAGTGCTGAAAAGGTTACACCAAAAGGGATTGAAGTTGTCCATTGATAAATGTCGGCTATGTCAGACCACCGTAAAATACTTGGGCCATGTGGTCAGCAGGGATGGAGTATCTACCGACCCCGACAAGATAACAGCGGTGAAAGAGTGGCCTAAACCCCGGAAATTGAAAGAGTTACGGTCCTTTTTGGGATTCAGTGGCTACTACAGACGCTTTGTACCGCAATATTCCCAAATCGCGAGACCCCTCACTGAACTCACCAAAGGGTATCCCCCGGTGGGGACTCGTCGATCTACTATTGGACAATATTATAAGCCACAAGAAGAATTTGGGCCACGGTGGACGGAGGAGTGTGACAAAGCTTTTCAAACACTCAAGCATCTTTTGACTCACACCCCTGTGTTAGCCTATGCCGACCCTGAGTTACCATATGAAGTCCATATTGATGCCTCCATGGATGGTATAGGAGGGGTTCTTTACCAATGGCAAGAGAAGGTTCTACGCCCTATCGCCTATATTAGTCGAAGCCTGTCCAACAGTGAAAAGAACTATGCAGTCCATAAATTGGAATTTCTGGCTCTCAAGTGGGCGGTGGTGGATAAATTCCATGATTATTTATACGGAGTTAGTTTCACCGTTCATACGGATAACAATCCCCTAACTTACATCCATTCTACGGCCAAACTGGACGCTACCGGGCACCGATGGTTGGCAGCTCTTTCCAACTATAACTTTACCTTAAAATATAAGCCAGGAATAAATAATACTGATGCTGATGCTTTGTCTCGAATACCTCGTTCCAGCCATAGGAGTGACAATGATGACTGGATAGAGGTACCAGCCCCTGACCTACAAGGGTTATGTCATCAAGTGGCTGTCCTGCAGTCTCAAATGCCTGAAAGGGTTAGTGCATTGGGAGCTTCTGGAACATCATTACCGTTGATGTATTGTTGGATTACAAATAATGAAATGAGGAATTTGCCCAAGTGGTCCAAGGAACAATTGCGTAAATACCAAAACGATGACCTGGAGATACGCGCTATGCTGCAGAACATTCAACATCCTTCCAAAGCTAAAATATCCGATCCAGTGACATTAAGGTTTAGAGTATTGTGTCGTCAGCGAAAGAATTTGGTGGTAAAACAAGGGCTGTTGTATAGAAGAACTAAACCTCCCAATGGTACCCCCAGAGAACAGTTAGTATTACCTGCTGAGTTAAGGCCTGTGGTGTTGAGTGCTCTCCATGATCAACATGGCCACCTAGGATACGACAAAACTCAACACTTGATAACTGAACGAGTGTATTGGCCCATGATGAATAGAGACATCGAGGAGTATTGTCGTAAGTGCAGAAACTGCATTCTAAGGAAGACGTTACCACAGCATGCGGCCAATTTAGTCAGTCTCCAAAGTTCTGGGCCTATGGAATTAGTCTGTATAGATTTTCTTTCCTTCGAGAGTCCAAATGGAAAAGATACTAACATTCTGGTAGTAACCGACCATTTTACCAGATATGCACAAGCATTCGTAACGTCCGATCAGAAGTCAATCACAGTGGCAAAGACCCTTTGGGAGAAATTCTTTGTACATTATGGCTTACCCGCTCGCATTCACTCCGATAGGGGACCAGATTTCGAAAGTCATCTCATCAAAGAACTATGTGAACTGTGTGGAATAAAAAAATCCCGCACCACTCCTTATCATCCTCAAGGAGACCCTCAGCCAGAGCGGTTCAACCGCACTTTACTAAATATGTTAGGAACCTTAGATCCCAAACAGAAAATACAATGGAACAAATACATTTGTCATCTAGTACATGCATACAACTGTACCCGAAACGAAGCGACAGGGTTCTCCCCCTATTTACTTATGTTTGGTCGAGAGGCAAGACTCCCTGTTGATATTAGCTTGGGCACATCGCCTACTACTGTAAAGGCTCCTTCTCATTCCAAGTACGTTGCTAAATTGAGAAAAGAACTTAACCATGCTTACTCGTTAGCTCAAGACTCGGCCAGAAAGCAAAATGACAAGAACCAAGCGCTGTATAACCGAAAAGTAAAAGAACACATATTACTACCAGGAGATCGAGTGCTTCTCAAGAGGCTGGGTTGTCCTCGCAGGCAGAAACTTGCTAATAGATGGAAAGACATTCCCTATCTAGTGGTAAAGAAATTGCCTGATATACCTGTGTACCAGATTGTCCCTGAAAATGATGTAGGACCTATCCTTACCTATCATCGACAACATCTATTACCCATTACTCAGGACATTGTGTTTCCATCCAGGGATAATAAGGGAAGTAATGATGGGGACCCAGATATAGTAGCAACTAAACCGAAAATTACCTCTTCTGTTGGTACTATCCTTGAAGAAAGCAGAGAGGAAGAGAGCGAACCGGCGATGGGGTATTTCTACAGAGAGGAAGGTATAGAACCAACGGTACAGTGGGAGTGGGACGTTAACCCAGCCACCAATACCGAAACACTCTTGGGAATACCCGGTGATCCAGAAATCATTGGTCAAACTGTGTTCCCGGAAAATTGTTGGGGAAGTGAAAACTCTTATAATGAGTATCCCAGTGAACCTCCGTTACCCCCTAGAGAGCGTAGACCGCCCAGAATATTAACGTATGATCAATTAGGGTGTCCTACTTTGATAGATAGAGTGATACACCCGAGCATTGTGTACTCATGGCCCTATTTTGGGAGCTTTGTTGCAAACTGTTGTTCTATAAATGCGGGAGAAGGATCTCATGTGTTATAATTCATAAGATGAATACCCTGAAATGGAGATCAGGTGGCCATGTGAATTTAACATGGCCCACTTGATCGCCAGGGGGAGATATGTAATACCCCTCCCTATGTATATATATATATATAGTATTGTATAACCCTGCTATGTATGTGTTGTTATGTACTAATGCCACTGGACTGTAGATGCACCATATACTGTGCATATATGGAGAGACATCCCTTAAGACTTTCTGATGGAACATGCCCAGTGGTGTGAACCTGGAGGGACTATACTATTTTATTTGCGGTTGGGGGAGAGGAAAAAAACTGTGACTGAGGATGCCCCTGAGAGTGTTCAATAAAGTTGGGGAGTGCGTGTGCTGCAGAAAAAAACAGTTGACCAGTACAGAGAGAGAGAGAGATTTTTCTAGAAGGAGGAAGTGTGCAGCTGGGGGAGAGCTTTAGACCCTGGGTACCTGTGTGAGTGGTGGTGAGTGGATAGCCGCCCCCAAAAAGGCAGGCTTATATATTTTGTGACCAGCCCATCTGTCAGCAAACCCCTTCCCTGCATGCTCCCAACCACGCATTGTATGACTAAACAGCAGCCCAGGCATATATATAGAGAGAGGGGGAGACAGACTATTAAAACAGAAGTAACCACATCCCAGTCTCCCTACAGTGTATTGAGGGGACATCCCTGCATGTGAGGGTGCAGAGTTAGTGTCACCACTGCCATCTGATTCCTAGACAGAGTGTATACCACAGAAGGTGGTAAAGGATATTATACTCCTTGCTTTTTAACTATTACATACCCGGATCAGGAGAGTTAAACCCGGTGCAGGAGCCAGGGGACACCTCGCTGACCATCCTTTAGCAAGTGAGCATCTATTTGTGCAGACAGTGTATGGTATATGTTAAAGTTCCCACTACAAGCAGCTAAACCCGGCGACGCAGCCTGGGGAAGCTAGTGCAGGAACAGTACCGCTATAAAGACACTAGTGCCGGAGAATTTGTGCGTAGAGCATATTATTATCATTGGCATCAGGAGTAAGGAGATAGAGGCCGTAGTCACGGTAACAGAGATACAAGACCAGCTGCATAGGAAGAAACTAAGTTAGTCCGGTAACGATTTTGGATTATGACACCGAGCTAAACCCGGTTCTACCAGAGCCAGGGGACGCTGAGTCTAGACTACATCCAAATAGGAACTATCCTGAATAAACTTGGGTTATTGCTACAACGGCACTATATAGATGTTATTTTGAACCGGTATAACACTGCCAGGGATAATTCTGACATACCATTGGTGCATCCCTACCATTGTTGCATCCCCAGTATATACCTCTCCAAGGAAACTATTCCTGCTTACCAGAAGCGAGAACCTGAATGGATTGTACGGATTGGCAGGCAGACTTTATAACCTTGAATGCCTAAGGGATCATCTATAAGGAACAGGGGGAGCATATTTATTGAAAGTACCAGTGCTTAGATTATTGCACAATAATAGTTAAGTATTATAGAGGTTATTAGCATTCATACATTGTAAAGGTATAGTGTCTTCTACCTTAATGGGGAACCACAAATACGGTATATGACTATAAGTGTTATTGTAGAAGGATGAAACCTTGTCCCAGAGCCAGTAACTTGTAAGGTTGTGAAGGGAGGGTGTGAGAAATACCTATATATTAATATATATCTGTTACAAAGACGTACCAGTTGGTGTATTATACCCCAGTATTTGTAATTTAGTAGGTTGTGTTAATAAATTGTTCAAGTGCTCAACAACCGGTGGCATTATTATGGGTGATTCCCCAAGCTCACCCAGATAGCTTGCGACTACTATCAAGATATCGGAAATTGCTATTCCGCAAAACCGACACAGCTTGGGGTGGAGGCACTACATAACCATATCAACTGCGCTATAGAAGAAAACGGCGTTACATTAGGGTGCACACCCTCTACTGGACCCTGTGGATTACAAATTACTTCATCTCACTTTGGACCAGCTCTCCCTTTTTCAAGTAAAGTACTGGACTTTTCCAACAAGGGACACCACCACCAGCTAATTCTGCGAGACCCTCCATTCCGTGAGACGTGTACCATCTTTCCTTACGAGGGGAGAACACTACTATCGGCTCCAAGTCAGGTTTATGGACACCCACTAATCCAGTTTATCCAACTAATAAACAGGAGAGCATCACCAGGAACATGTGAGACTTATCCACATTTCAATTTCCTATTCAGGTCCTATGTAGGGGTGATTATTGTCTTATTGAATTTTTATTCTAAAAATTGTGTTTTATTTGTGTTTTATGTGTATTTTTCATGATATGGAATATTAAAATAATAATGTAATACCCAATTGGTCAACCTTTTATAATTTTTATAACTATAGTAGTCAGAGCTCCACCATCCACATTTCTTTTTTCCAAGGCGGATTCGTGCATGAAAGAACGTTAAATGTCCCGAGGTGGCAAGGGGGCTTTGTAGGCAATCCAACTCTGGCCATGACTGTCATCTGATGACTTCCCTGCAGATATGCAATGTAATAAGTGGTCTTTGGCACCTCTTTTAATTTTAAGAAGCTTTAGTAAATACACCCATTACATTCTTCTATTGGCAGCCAGCTGGGAGGTATTATAAGATGGACTTGCGGAGTGTTCGGACATATTATTTTGCAGTTGACTCTACCTAGACGTACTTTTGGCACTACTATACATGTGCGGATACCATACTTGATTGTACACCAATGATGAAGAGAAAACAAAACAATCTGCTTTAACCTATACTGAATCTTATGGGGTAATTCCGACCTGATTGCACGGCTTCAAATTTGCACGGCCAGCTTTCAGTTAATTCGCCACCCCGCAGGCGTGAAATCTTGCCATGTGATCGCTATGTGAATGTATTTGCACAAATCTTTTTGCAGCTGAGCAAATATATCCAAAACCTCTTGTAACAGGCTCATTATTGATTGATTTGTACACTGGGCACCATCACAGACTCTGGCCTAAATCTGATGTCAGACACCCTTCACTAAAATGATCAGGCAGAACAAAGCATTTTCCTGGACACTCCCACAAGTTTCCTAGGCATGCCTGTGTTTTTCTCAGCACTCCCACGAAACGGCCGTCTTCCTCCCCCAGATGCCTACTTTCTGTCAATCACCTTGCGACGGCGTGCTTTCAGAAAAAGAAGCAGGATTTTGTCGCAGAATGACCCGTACGCTTGGGTAGTGGCTGAACTTCTGGGATTTTTGTGCATGTCCATTAGGAACATTTCAGGGTTAATAGCCTCGGAGACCTGCAACAGTCTACTTACTGGCACCGATGGTTAATAGGAGGGAGATACATTGCTTCCCCCAGCAAACTGAATGATATCAGTATCCAGATTTAAATACTACATTATAATATAATTCAGAGATCTTGGTTACATATATTTGCAAATATATGAATAAGCCCCCAAGCACTTGTTAAGGCTTCTCTGTGTATTGGGGTTCCTATTGCTATTGTTTGGGGTGAAGCACCCAAAAAATCATCAAGCCCAGAGCTGAACACCAGTGATAGGAGGGATCCCGGATGGAGGCAGATGGGCCCCCTTCTCTCCTAATGCACCCCTGTGCCATAGCCTCCTGTACCAGAGTATTGTTGCTGACTGTGTGGTCATTTATGGTCACATGCTATATATCTTCCAATCACTGGCACACACCCATTTAATCATGCTCCCCTCTCTGACGGTCTGGTGGCGACAACAATGTGGCAAAAATCACTGGGAAAAATATTTGTGCGGCCATTGTCCAATGATTCACGCATGTGCAATAGAGGTGTCATGTGCCCAGAGACCTGCGCATGTGCAGGAGACTTTGGCATAATACCAGAGTTTACTGCACCACCAGAGAGGAGGGGGCCCAATCGGAGCCTGCACAGGAGACCCCCACAGGAGACCCCTCCTCTCTTAAAGCACCCTAACTTCTAATAGCCGTAGGATAACACATTACTCTATGTCACACAGCTCACATCAGATAAAGCTTATTATGCTGACATGACATTGAGTTCACTCAGGGCCGGCGCTACCTGCTTAGCAGAGGATGCATGGCAGGGAGGCGCTGGGTAGTAGAGGTGCCATCCCTGCTCTACATCCCCTGCTGTCCTCTGCGCCTGTCACACTGCAGCCCCGGAGGCACAGAGCTCCCTCCCGGGTCCTAACCACCTAACCTGCGGCAGGAACAAAAAAGGGGCGGAGCTATATGAATGGACGGGGCAGAGCTACACGGGACAGAGGGGGCAGAGCTACAGGGCACAAGATTGGTGAAAATAAGAAATCAAGAGAAGATGAGCTGCCACCAGCCTGAACTAGGTGAGTAACTTGTGGGCATATTACTGCTGGCAACTGGTGTGGGCATACGTATAGGCATCACTACTGCTGTCGGTAACTGGTGAGGGCATATGTATAGGCAGCGCTACTGTTGTGGGCATTAGGTTAAAGCAGCACTGCTACTGTCGGTAACTGGTGTGGGTGTTATATATACGCAGCATTACTACTGTCGCCAACTTGACGTGGGTGTTATGTATAAGCAGCATTACTACTGTTGGCAACTGGTGTGGGCGTTATGTATAAGTTGCGCTACTACTGTTGGCAACTGGTGTGGGCATTATGTATAATCAGCGCTACTACTGTGGGCAACTGGTGTGGGCATTATGTACAGTATACTGTAAGTTGCACTACTACTGTCAGTAACTGTGGGGCCCAGGACTGACAAAATAGGAAGCCCCCCCACCCCCCCCCCCCATTGTACCATTGTAAAAAAAATAATTAGTCAGTTATTTTGGCCAATATCACACACGGTATGAGCCAAAACTCACATTATGCCACAGGCAATGAGCTAAATATCACATTATGACACACGGTATAAACCAAATTTCGCGTTATGCCACACGTATGAGCCAAACGGTATGAGACAAAATTCACATTATGCCACAGGGAATGATCAGGAACAGAGAGAGAGGGAAAGCAAGGAAATAGGGACAGAGAGTGACAGTGAGGACAGAAAGAATGACAGCAGGGACAGAGAAAGTGGTGACAGGAACAGCAGGGAAAGGTAGAAGGACAGAACCACATATGTAACAGCATATAAAAAATATATATTATATCATCAAGGGCAGCAACTGGGATGAACTTACACTTGTGAAGAGAGTGTAATATAAAATGTTTTTATATGCTGTTACGGGGTGGGAGGGGGTCTCTTCTTTACAAGTTTAAGTTCATCCCAGTTGCCTGTGAAATAAATATATATAGACCTACCTCCCCCTCTATACCAGCCATTATTGAAATAAATCTTACAGACATTTGCCTTTAACGATGCCCGATGTGTTGCTGCTGTTTCTTCACACTGCCGCCGCTGAACAGCCACCCCGCCACCGCTAAAGGCCCCCATACATTAGGCTGACTTGTCCTACAGGCCTATACACATTAGGTGATTTTCAGCTGAAAATCACTTTTTGGCGGTTTTGAGTGATTTTCAGCTGAAAATTGCCTAGTGTGTATGGGCCACCAGTGGCAGATTAGCGATGATGTGCGCGCCCGCATCATAACTAACGAAGTCCCACATCGGCTGGCTTTACTAGCATGTCTAGCGATGATGGCTGGTTTCTCAGCCATCATCGCTATGTGTGTGTGTACGCACAGCGCTGCCAGGCTGAGAGATTACACACTTTCAGCCCGGTGACCGCCCCGTCGACCCGCCCCGCAGCATACACTGTGACACTGACTGCCCACAATATATACATTGCTGCACCACTACCCACCAATGTATATATTTTTATGTGCCCACCAATATATATATTTTCATATGCCCACTGCCCACAAATATATATTTTGATATGCCCACTGATGTATATTTTTTTCTATGCCCACTTCCCAGCAATGTATATATTTTTCTATGCCCACTGCCCAGCAATATATATATTTTTATATGCCCACTGATGTATATATTTTTATATGCCCACTGCTCACCAATATTTATATGCCCAATGCACACCACTGTTTATTAATAATAAGCGGTGACATATACAATATATTGCTGGCCTGCACCAGTAATTTATACGTTACCACCTATTATTAATAAACATTTGTGGGCAGTGGTGTTTAAATATACATTGGTAGCAGTGGGCATATAAATATATATACATCAGTGGGCATATAAAAATATATACATTGTACAGTGAAGGGGCCGCGGCGGGGGTGAGTGACCGTGCTGCTGGGGATGGAGCTGCCTGGGCTCTACCCTCTGTCAGAGCGGTGGGGCCTGGGATTCAAGTACCCCCAGACCCCCCCTGTTGGCGGCCCTGTTGGGTAAGGGGCATCATGATGTGTGGCATAATCTATAAAGGGCATTACTATGTGCGGTATAATGTGTTATGGGCATTATGGTGTGATTGGTACTTTTATATGGACACGGCCCTTCTTCGTGAAGCTAAGCTCCTATATTTGCCGTGCCAATTTTCATTATAGCGGTGGGGCAGTCAACAATTCCCTTTCTTGCACAGGGCACCAAAATAGCTAATTATGGCACTGGTGCTGTGTAATGTGAATAAGATTTTGCGGTACTCTTTACCTAGAACGGCGCCCATCGCGACCATCGCGACCATCGTATGCACTAAAAAACGGGTCGATGCGATGCCCGCGATGGCCGCGATTTCCCATAGGGATCAATGTTAAAAGTCAGATTGGACGCGATTTTAGTGTTCAATGCCTCAATGCCCGCGATTTTTCCATAGGAAACCATGTTAAATGGGCCACAGAGCCCAAATAGTCACCCTAAAGTCTGAAATGGCCCCCACAATTGTTAACGCCACCCCACGATCAACGTGAACCCGAAGCGTGGCGAGCGCAGCGAGCCCGCGAGGGGCGGCGGTACGCGTCCTCCGACCTTTTCATACCCCCACTATCCACGTCGGCGTGGAGTTGAGAATAGAATAGTGTGGCGAGCGCAGCGAGCCCCGCGAGGGGACGCGGATACCTTCACAGTTATACGCGTCCCCTTGCGGGCTTCCCAGGTGTCCATGGCGACGCGGACACCTGTGAAGCCCGCGAAGGGACGCGTTTACCTGTGAAGGTATCCGCGTCCCCTCGCGGGGCTCGCTGCGCTCGCCACGCTTCGGGCTCGGTGGCTCGCTGCGCTCGCCACACTATTCTATTCTCAACTCCACGCCGACGTGGATAGTGGGGGTATGAAAAGGTCGGAGGACGCGTACCGCCGCCCCTCGCGGGCTCGCTGCGCTCGCCACGCTTCGGGTTCACGTTGATCGTGGGGTGGCGTTAAAAATTGTGGGGGCCATTTAAGACTTCAGGGGGACTATTAGGGCTCTGTGGCCCATTTAACATTGTTTCCTATGTAAAAATCGCGGGCATTGAGGCATTTAACACTAAAATCGCGTCCAATCTGACTTTTAACATTGATCCCAATGGGAAAATTGCGGGCATCGCGGGCATCGCGTCGCAACCGTTTTTTATGTGCATACAATGACCGCGATGCCCGCGATTTTTTACCCCCGACGCCCGCGATGCCAATCGCGGACGCCGTTTTAGGTAAAGAGTACCGATTTTGCTACTGTGTGGTGTCTGAATTGGGCCCTATTAATTGGGCCCTATTAATGTATGTACATGGAGAGTTACTTACAGTCCAGTTAGCTGAATATGAATACAAGCTTATTTTTTCCATGATCCTCTAACCCACGGGTGTCAAACACAAGGCCCGCGGGCCAAATCCGGCCCACCAGACCTCGTCATGTGGCCCGCGCGAGGAGATAGCACGCAGGGGCAGTGTGTCTCAGCTCCTGCCTAGGCTACCTCCTCTCACCCACCCCCCACGCACTCGCTCGCTCGCTCGCCGGAGCTGCGGGGTTGGTTGCTGGGACTGGGACGTCACGCAGCTGGCGATCCGTGCTGGACTGCGGGTAGTAGCGGTAACCGTGTGTGCGAGGCGGCTGACTGAAATAGGTTAGTATATAACTCAGGCTGGTCACTGTACGTAGGGATCTCTGTCACTGAGGGTGACATTTACACACCAGGCCATGCTCTCCTCTAGTCACTGCGTGTCTATCTTGCTAGCCCACATTAAAATGTCTTTCCCAAAATGGTGTCACCTCCTCTAGCATCCCTAAGGCAGCTCTGTACCTTCTGTCCCTGTCTACCACTGAACCCTGCACCTCAATATAATTAGTACTGGATGTGGAATTAAATTTCTGCAGCATAGCTCTGTGTTTGATGGCCCACCATTTTTGTTATCGCATTATTGTTGTATGCATGTCCTGTTTCATACTGCTTTAAAGTACACCTTGTACAAGTTTTCTGTCATTTGTACTTTTTGGGGGACCGGCCCTTTGAGGGTGACCAAACTGCTGATGCGGCCCCCGATGAATTTGAGTTTGACACCCCTGCTCTAACCCATAAGTCATATCAGAGGGAGAGCAGGGAATAGCCCCAATAGCGCCTGACATATGTCACCTATAGGGCTATGAACACTGCTAGTACTACCAGAACAATGAATGCTGCTACAGTTGAAGCTACTGTACTGTATGTAGAGCTATAATCCAACTACTACATGTGGAGATACCCTATGAGCACTGCTACAGATCCATCTCATCTACTACATGTAGAGCTATGAGCACTGCTACAGATCAAGCCACAATGTGTCGAGCTATGAGCACTGCTACAGATCCAGCCGCAATGTGTCGAGCTATGAGCACTGCTACAGATCCAGCCGCAATGTGTCGAGCTATGAGCACTTCTACAGATCCAGCTACTACATGTAGAGCTATGAGCACTGCTACAGATCAAGCCACAATGTGTCGAGCTATGAGCACTGCTACAGATCCAGCCGCAATGTGTCGAGCTATGAGCACTTCTACAGATCCAGCTACTACATGTAGAACTATGCTACAGATCCAGCTACTACAGGGGCTGGCTGACAACTTTTAGCCTGGGGGGCAAGTCCAGAGCACCGGCCCATAAGTAACAGCACATAGTTAAATGAAGGTTTTTCGTTTATGTATTAATAAAAAAAAAAACAATAATAGGACACCACAGGCTGCTCCCCTGTATAATATCAGGAGCCCCACAGGATGCTTCCCCTGGCTAGTTATGCCAGAACCAGTGGCATAACTAGCCATATTGGTACCCTGTGCCAGAAAGGAAATTGGTGCTTGCCCCACCACCACACTAAAAATAGGAGAGTGCGCGCCGAAGGCGCGCAGCAAAATGTAGGAGCGATACTTCATGGGGAAGAGGCGTTAGTAAAAGTACTCATAACATCGTAATGCTCATAACACATTATACCACACACAGTAATGCCCATTATGTATTATGCCACACAGCGTAATGCCCCTTACACAATATGCCGCACACCATAATGCCCATATGATATTACGACACACAATGCCCCGAGTACACCTGCATATGACTACATAATGCCCAGAGTTACCGACAGTAGCAGCGCAACTTATACTGTACATAACGTCCATATCAGTTGCCGACAGTAGTAGTATCACAACTTATACATAATGCCCACACCAGTTGTTGACAGTAGTAGCGCTGCTTATATGTAACGCCCAAACCAGTTGCCGAAAGGAGTAGCGCTGCTTATACGTAACACCCACACCAGTTGCTGACAATAGTAGCGTTGCCTATACATACAGATGAATCATGCCTTATCCTTGCTGGCGATCCGCCAGCAGCATGCTGCTGGCGGATCGCCAGCAACACGGCGCCGCTATCTGACTGAGACGCGCGTGCATCCCCCACGTCTCAGTATCCGGGCGGCGGGGCGGCGAGGCGGACACATTACTGTCCGCCTACCGCTCGAGGGGGCAGGGGGGATCCGAGGAGGCTGCGGGGGGGGGTGCCATAGCCCGGTAGCGACCGAGGGCAGCACCGTCGGAAGGGGACGCGCGCGCACCTCATGTGCACGCGTCCCCTTCCGGCATACAGATGGCGGCGGGGCAGGGGACGCCATCGCCATCCCCTGCAAAGTTAAATCCCGCTACATCTGTAACACCCGCACCAGTTTCTGACAGTAGTAGCGCTGCTTATACGTAACGCTCACACTGACACCAGTCGCAAAAGCAGTAGTGCTGCCTATACATATGCCCCCACCTGTTGCCGACACTAGTAACGCTGCCTGTACATATGTCCACACCAGTTGCCGACACTAGTAGCGCTGATTATACATATGCCCACACCAGTTGCCGACACTATTAACGCTGCCTGTACATATGTCCACACCAGTTGCCGACACTAGTAGTACTGATTATACATATGCCCACACCAGTTGCCAACGCTAGTAGCGCTGCCTGTACATATGCACACACCAGTTGCTGACACTAGTAACACTGCCTGTACATATGTCCACACCAGTTGCCGACACTAGTAGCGCTGATTATACATTTGCCCACATCAGTTGCCAACACTAGTAGCGCTGCCTGTACATATGCCCACACCAGTTGTCGACACTAGTAGCGCCGCTTGTACATATGCCTACACCAGTTGCCGACACTAGTAGCGCTGCTTGTACATATGCCCACCCCAGTTGCTGACACTAGTAACGCTGCCTGTACATATGTTCACACCAGTTGCCGACACTAGTAGTGCTGATTATACATATACCCACACCAGTTGCCGACGCTAGTAGCGCTGCCTGTACATATGCCCACACCAGTTGCCGACACTAGTAGCGCTGATAATACATATGCCCACACCAGTTGCCGACACTAGTAGCGCTGATTATACATATGCCCACACCAGTTGCCGACACTAGTAGCGCTGATTATACATATGCCCACACCAGTTGCCGACACTAGTAGCGCTGCTTGTACACATGCTCACACCAGTTCAAGAAGTACACTCATATTTTACTTAAGTAGTTCAGGGCACTTCAGGCTGGCAGCTCATCCTCTCCTTCTTTTTCCAATAGATGCTGACAGTAGTTTAGCTCCGCCCTTTTTCGGTCCCTGCAGCGACGCAGACCAGGAGCAGGGAGGGATCCTCTGTGCTGTCCGCGCTGCTGCCTGTAATGCAGTGTGATACAGGCGCAGCAGCTGCTGGCAGCCACAGAGGACTGAACTCCTCAGACAAGTCCACAGCCACTCTCTCTATAGTGGCCTCCTGTACTAGACATGTCCTCAGTGCAGGAGGCCGGCAGCCATGTTTTGGAAGACCAGTCGGAGACTGGTCAGCCGTGGCTGCAACAGCAGCCTCAGAAACAGGCGGCCCGCACACAAATAGATTGAGTGGCCCGGGGGACACATGGCACCCTGCCCCCCGACCCAGCCTGCCCCTGAGCTACTACATGTAGAACTATGCTACAGATCCAGCTACTACATGTAGAACTATGCTTCAGATACAGCTAGTACATGTAGAACTATGCTACAGATCCATCTACTACATGTAAAACTGTAGGAGCACATACACGCTCCGTTTTGTGGTGGCTCCGTTCTGTACTATGTGATGCGCGCTCCTGCGTATCACATAGTGTGGTACAAAAAGTATGTGCTGCACATACTTTTTGTACTAGCTACACATCGGATCGCATTGCATGCACACTGCATGCACAAGGTTAAACGGACCGTGTATGGGCAGCTTATGCTACAGATTCAGCTACTACATGTAGAGCTATGCTACAGATCCAGCTACTACATATAGAACTATGCTACAGATCCAGCTACTACATATAGAACTATGCTACAGATCCAGCTACTACATGTAGAACTATGCTAAAGATCCAGCTACTACATATAGAACTATGCTACAGATCCAGCTACTACATGTAGAACTATGAACACTACTACAGATCCAGCTACTACATGTAGAGCTATGCGAACTACTACAGATCCTGCTGCTACATATAGAACTTTGATACAGATCTAGCTTCTACATGTATAACTATGCTACAGTTCCAGCTACTACATGTAGAACTATGAGCACTGTTACAGATCCAGCTACTACATGTAGAACTATGAACACTACTACAGATCCAGCTACTACATGTAGAACTATGAACACTACTAGAGATCCAGCTACTACATGTAGAGCTATGCAAACTAATACAGATCCTTCTGCTACATATAGAACTATGCTACAGATCTAGCTACTACATGTATAACTATGCTACAGATCCAGTTACTACATGTAGCACTATGCTACAGATACAGCTACTACATGTATAACTATGCTACAGTTCAAGCTACTACATGTAGAGCTATGAGCACTGTTACAGATCCAGCTACTACATGTATAACTATGCTACAGATCTAGCTACTACATGTATAACTACATGGTGTAGTACAGCATAATGACAGACAGCTCCTTTAATACTGTAACATGTGAAAGTTATCCAGCATTAGCAAAATCTACCATGGATTCCATGTTTATACAGTAGCAATCTGTACCAATGAAATGTATAACCGAATACATCTGCTCCTGCGAATCCAATCCAAGTACTCTTTCCCTAAAGTAAGGACTTTTACCTGAAGTGGGAAATCTACTTGTGCGAAAAAAAAAAACGTTCTTTGTAACTCACAGTATGTAATGACAATAATTGTATCGTGTGCATGGCAACCTGATATTGTTTATTTTTTTTGTGCAAAAGGCAAAAGGAATTTGCAAAGCACCAAATAACTTTATTGGAAAAAAAAACAAAAAAACAATGAAGTCCGTTTAAAAAAAAAATGGTACCCCACTGTGGATCGAACCAGTATCGCTGCTGCAGTATAAATGTGTCTCTAACCGATAGGACACAGAAACCTGTGATTTTAGTTGCTCCATTGGTGTACAATATACAGTCCCGAATGAGTCATACCCAGTAGAGTGTGCTGTTTTCATAGAGCAGTACAGTGTAATGATGGACAGCTCCTTAAATAATGAACCATGTGAAAGTTATCCAGCAATAGTTAAGGTTAGCATGGATTCCATGTTTATACAGTAGCAATCTTTCACAACGACATGTATACAGATCCAGCTACTACATGTAGAGCTATGAGTACTACTACAGATCCAGCTACTACATGTAGAGCTATGAGTACTACTACAGATCCAGCTACTACATGTAGAGCTATGAGCACTGCTACAGATCCAGCTACTACATGTAGAGCTATGAGCACTACTACAGATCCAGCTACTACATGTAGAACTGTGAGCACTACTACAGATCCAGCTACTACATGTAGAGCTATGAGCACTGTTACAGATCCAGCTACTACATGTAGAACTATGAGCACTGCTACAGATCCAGCTACTACATGTAGAACTATGAGCACTGCTACAGATCCAGCTACTACATGTAGAACTATGAGCAGTGCTACAGATCCAGCTACTACATGTAGAACTATGAGCACTGCTACAGATCCAGCTACTACATGTAGAACTATGAGCAGTGCTACAGATCCAGCTACTACATGTAGAACTATGAGCACTGCTACAGATCCAGCTACTACATGTAGAGCTATGAGCACTGCTACAGATCCAGCTACTACATGTAGAACTATGAGCACTAGTACAGATCCAGCTACTACATGTAGAGCTATGAGCACTGCTTCAGATCCAGCTACTACATGTAGAACTATGAGCACTGCTACAGATCCAGCTACTACATGTAGAGCTATGAGCACTGCTACAGATCCAGCTACTACATGTAGAACTATGAGCATTAGTACAGATCCAGCTACTACATGTAGAGCTATGAGCACTGCTACAGATCCAGCTACTACATGTAGAGCTATGAGCACTGCTACAGATCCAGCTACTACATGTAGAGCTATGAGCACTGCTACAGATCCAGCTACATGTAAAGCTATGAGCACTGCTACAGATCCAGCTACTACATGTAGAGCTATGAGCACTGCTTCAGATCCAGCTACTACATGTAGAACTATGAGCACTAGTACAGATCCAGCTACTACATGTAGAGCCATGAGCACTGCTACAGATCCAGCTACTACATGTAGAGCCATGAGCACTGCTACAGATCCAGCTACTACATGTAGAGCTATGAGCACTGCTACAGATCCAGCTACTACATGTAGAGCTATGAGCACTGCTACAGATCCAGCTACTACATGTACAGTAGAGCTATGAGCACTGCTTTAGATCCAGCTACTACATGTACAGTAGAGCTATGAGCACCAGTACAGATCCAGCTACTACATGTACAGTAGAGCTATGAGCACTGCTTCAGATCCAGCTACTACATGTACAGTAGAGCTATGAGCACTGCTTCAGATCCAGCTACTACATGTACAGTAGAACTATGAGCACTAGTACAGATCCAGCTACTACATGTAGAGCTATGAGCACTGCTACAGATCCAGCTACTACATGTAGAGCTATGAGCACTACTACAGATCCAGCTACTACATGTAGAACTGTGAGCACTACTACAGATCCAGCTACTACATGTAGAGCTATGAGCACTGTTACAGATCCAGCTACTACATGTAGAACTATGAGCACTGCTACAGATCCAGCTACTACATGTAGAGCTATGAGCACTACTACAGATCCAGCTACTACATGTAGAACTATGAGCACTGCTACAGATCCAGCTACTACATGTAGAACTATGAGCAGTGCTACAGATCCAGCTACTACATGTAGAACTATGAGCACTGCTACAGATCCAGCTACTACATGTAGAACTATGAGCACTGCTACAGATCCAGCTACTACATGTAGAGCTATGAGCACTGCTACAGATCCAGCTACTACATGTAGAACTATGAGCACTGCTACAGATCCAGCTACTACATGTAGAGCTATGAGCACTGCTACAGATCCAGCTACTACATGTAGAACTATGAGCACTAGTACAGATCCAGCTACTACATGTAGAGCTATGAGCACTGCTTCAGATCCAGCTACTACATGTAGAACTATGAGCACTGCTACAGATCCAGCTACTACATGTAGAACTATGAGCACTGCTACAGATCCAGCTACTACATGTAGAGCTATGAGCACTGCTACAGATCCAGCTACTACATGTAGAACTATGAGCACTGCTACAGATCCAGCTACTACATGTAGAACTATGAGCACTAGTACAGATCCAGCTACTACATGTAGAGCTATGAGCACTGCTTCAGATCCAGCTACTACATGTAGAGCTATGAGCACTGCTACAGATCCAGCTACTACATGTAGAACTATGAGCACTAGTACAGATCCAGCTACTACATGTAGAGCTATGAGCACTGCTTCAGATCCAGCTACTACATGTAGAGCTATGAGCACTACTACAGATCCAGCTACTACATGTAGAACTGTGAGCACTACTACAGATCCAGCTACTACATGTAGAGCTATGAGCACTGTTACAGATCCAGCTACTACATGTAGAACTATGAGCACTGCTACAGATCCAGCTACTACATGTAGAGCTATGAGCACTACTACAGATCCAGCTACTACATGTAGAACTATGAGCACTGCTACAGATCCAGCTACTACATGTAGAACTATGAGCAGTGCTACAGATCCAGCTACTACATGTAGAACTATGAGCACTGCTACAGATCCAGCTACTACATGTAGAACTATGAGCACTGCTACAGATCCAGCTACTACATGTAGAGCTATGAGCACTGCTACAGATCCAGCTACTACATGTAGAACTATGAGCACTAGTACAGATCCAGCTACTACATGTAGAGCTATGAGCACTGCTTCAGATCCAGCTACTACATGTAGAACTATGAGCACTGCTACAGATCCAGCTACTACATGTAGAACTATGAGCACTGCTACAGATCCAGCTACTACATGTAGAGCTATGAGCACTGCTACAGATCCAGCTACTACATGTAGAACTATGAGCACTGCTACAGATCCAGCTACTACATGTAGAACTATGAGCACTAGTACAGATCCAGCTACTACATGTAGAGCTATGAGCACTGCTTCAGATCCAGCTACTACATGTAGAGCTATGAGCACTGCTACAGATCCAGCTACTACATGTACAGTAGAACTATGAGCACTAGTACAGATCCAGCTACTACATGTAGAGCTATGAGCACTGCTTCAGATCCAGCTACTACATGTAGAGCTATGAGCACTGCTACAGATCCAGCTACTACATGTAGAACTATGAGCATTAGTACAGATCCAGCTACTACATGTAGAGCTATGAGCACTGCTACAGATCCAGCTACTACATGTAGAGCTATGAGCACTGCTTTAGATCCAGCTACTACATGTAGAACTATGAGCACTAGTACAGATCCAGCTACTACATGTAGAGCCATGAGCACTGCTACAGATCCAGCTACTACATGTAGAGCCATGAGCACTGCTACAGATCCAGCTACTACATGTAGAGCTATGAGCACTGCTACAGATCCAGCTACTACATGTAGAGCTATGATCACTGCTACAGATCCAGCTACTACATGTAGAGCTATGAGCACTAGTACAGATCCAGCTACTACATGTAGAGCTATGAGCACTGCTACAGATCCAGCTACTACATGTAGAGCTATGATCACTGCTACAGATCCAGCTACTACATGTAGAACTATGAGCACTAGTACAGATCCAGCTACTACATGTAGAGCTATGAGCACTAGTACAGATCCAGCTACTACATGTAGAGCTATGAGCACTGCTACAGATCCAGCTACTACATGTAGAGCTATGATCACTGCTACAGATCCAGCTACTACATGTACAGTAGAGCTATGAGCACTGCTTTAGATCCAGCTACTACATGTACAGTAGAGCTATGAGCACCAGTACAGATCCAGCTACTACATGTACAGTAGAGCTATGAGCACTGCTTCAGATCCAGCTACTACATGTACAGTAGAGCTATGAGCACTGCTTCAGATCCAGCTACTACATGTACAGTAGAACTATGAGCACTAGTACAGATCCAGCTACTACATGTACAGTAGAGCTATGAGCACTAGTACAGATCCAGCTACTACAAGTAGAGCTATGAGCACTAGTACAGATCCAGCTACTACATGTAGAGCTATGAGCACTGCTACAGATGCAGCTTTTCATGCTAGAAATCCCACTATGATTTAAAAATATACTGTATCTTATAATTAAAGACAATGTTAAATATATAATATAGACAACGTACCTAGCAAGGTGATTGCTAGCAGCAGAGACAGGCTGCAAGGAGACATCATGGAGTGACAGCAGAAATACTCATTTGCTGTCACTCAGAGAAGTTCGATCTGTGGGTGGTTTAGCAGAGAGGAAGCTACTGGTAGTAAGTTGCAAAACTTGTTTAAAATGCTTTGTATTCCGAATATGGTCACTTAGGTATTTCAGGGATTTTAGGACACAGAAAAATGCCTTTGTCTTGGACTAGTACAATGAATGGAAAATCTGCACCTCACTGCAGATGCCCTGTATAAGGGATCAAAACAAATCATATAAACCAGGAGTTCTCAAACTCGGTCCTCACACAGTTCACATTTTCCAGGTCTACCAGCAGGTGCACAGGTGCATTCATTACTCATTAAGGGCCAGTGATGTAGCAGTGTAAGGGCAGAGTGATAAACAGTCAACCAATCAGCATCTACCTGCCATGCCACAGGTTGTGTTTGAAAAATGTCAGATAGGAGCTGATTGGTTGGTTGTTTATCACTCTCCATTTTATCACTTTTGAAGCTTAGTGCATCTGGCCCTAATACATTTTAAGACCCACAGGTGGAGCTAATTATTTCACTTATGATTCTGGGCCTTATTCTAGTTCACTCTTTCTGATAAAATCCTTCTTAGTTGGACAAAACCATGTGCACTGCAGGTGGGGTAGATGTTACTTGTGCAGAGAATTAGATTTGGGTGGGGTTTTTCTTCAAAGTGATATCTATATTGCAGTGTAAAAATAAATCAGTCAGTATTTTCCCTGCACAGAAACAAAATAACTCACCCAAATCTCCCTATCTCCCTCGTTAGTCTAGCAATCTCCCTCATGTCACCTAGCCCACATTGCACTGTTACATCATAGTTACCTCCCCTCCTGCATCCTGCAGGAGACTCCCTGACATAGCAGCAATCTCCCTATCTCCCTCATTAGTCTAGCAATCTCCCTCATGTCACCTAGCCCACATTACACTGTTACATCATAGCTGCCTCCCCTCCTGCATCCTGCAGGAGACTCCCTGACATAGCAGCAATCTCCCTCTCTCCATCATTAGTCTAGCAATCTCCCCCATGTCACCTAGCCCACATTGCACTGTTACATCATAGTTACCTCCCCTCCTGCATCCTGCAGGAGACTCCCTGACATAGCAGCAATCTCCCTTTCTCCCTCATTAGTCTAGCAATCTCCCTCATGTCACCTAGCCCACATTACACTGTTACATCATAGTTACCTCCCCTCCTGCATCCTGCAGGAGACTCCCTGACATAGCAGCAATCTCCCTCTCTCCATCATTAGTCTAGCAATCTCCCCCATGTCACGTAGCCCACATTGCACTATTACATCATAGTTACCTCCCCTCCTGCAGGAGACTCCCTGACATAGCAGCTATCTCCCTCTCTTCCTCATTAGTCTAGCAATCTCCCTCATGTCACCTAGCCCACATTAGACTGTTACATAATAGTTACCTCCCCTCCTGCATTCTGCAGGAGACTCCCTGACATAGCAGCAATCTCCCTCTCTCCCTCATTAGTCTAGCAATCTCCCTCATGTCACCTGGCCCACATTACACTGTTACATCATAGTTACCTCCCCTCCTGCATTCTGCAGGAGACTCCCTGACATAGCAGCAATCTCCCTCTCTCCCTCATTAGTCTAGCAATCTCCCTCATGTCACCTAGCCCACATTACACTGTTACATTTTTGGGGAAAAAATGAATGAGAGACAGATACATTTGCATTAAATCATCAGCACCATTTCCCAGCACATTACTAAGTATAGTATCTCTTACTAACTGCTTTGGGGCTCATCTACATTTGGATATAAGTCATTTTAGAAGATTCCTCTCAGATGTAGCAGTACACACCCACGCTTCTAGGTGCCATGTTCACAATCTCTCCATATATGGAACTAGCATACCTCCCAACTTTGCGTCCTCAGCAGTCGGGACACCCAGAAGCGCGCCTCTGGCGCGGCAACATTTTCGGGGGTGTGGCCTAATTTTCTGGGGGTGTGACCTATACTCGCTGCTCCCGCGAGGCCATGCCCCCATTTTCATCATTGTGGGGGCATGCCCAGCAGCTCTGTGAGCTGCTGGTCATGGCCCCAGCCCCCTTGGCAGCAGGAATAGACGCTGTGTGCAAGCGCACAGCGTCTATTCAAGGTGACTGGGGGGACTCCCACCTCCCTCCCCCGTGCCGCGGGACACTGCCGGCCGCGGGAGGGACGCAGGATAGTCCCAAAAAATCGGGGCGTTCCCGCGATAGGTGGGACATTTGGGAGGTATGAACTAGAGACGCCCTTTGGGTGGAGCATGACACAGCCCCTCAATGGGATGCTGTGCAAAATTCTACCACCAACTATAATCTCCCTAAAACTAGTTGTCAAAAGTAGGCAAGTATGTCTTGGGCTGATCCAAAATATGGATACGATTTATAGGACCAATATACAACAAATAAAAAAGTGTAAATGCTCAGAATGCAGGATACATTGCTTAGATTGCAAGTGACATCAGATCACTGATGTCACTTGGCCAGTTAGTGACAATAGTAGAGAGGAATATAAAACAGAGGAGGAATAGTTTTAAACTGGTTTTGCTGTTTTTTTTCTATACAAAAACCTCCATCATTTTAATACAGAGATGGCACAAAATATGGTATCGGCGATGTAACATTTACACTTCCCAGAGTCAGACTGACCGCCCGCCACAAATTAATGTTTGTATTAGTACAAATTCTGAACAGTTTTTTCATCATTGTTTGCTGTACCCTGTTGAACCTGTAGGTGGTGTTACAGTATATGTTATTGTTATCTCTCGTATCATTTTCTACAGATGTTAAAATATGTTTATAAATACAAACAGACCCCAAACACCACTGGACTCCACATTGTCAAATTCACTTAGGTGAGACATGGGTCCAGTGGAACTCGCACTGTAGATTAAGGGGGTTATTCAGAATAATTTGCTGAGCTGCTTGGCGAGCAAGCTAATGCCACCCACTGGGAGAACGGGCAGCGAATATATGTGGCGGCATACATGTGGCGGCATACGTGTAGGCTCACACATTCATTCGCATACAAACGTACGGGGGGGGGGGGGAATCATTCGACCTTCAAATGATTTTCCCTCCATTTGCAAATAAAAGTCAGCCCCCTGTCCACCCATTGCCCACCCTTCCTAACGACTGTAATAGTTGCTGAAGGCGTTTGTACAGCAGTCCTGCACATGTGTATCTGCCCATACGCATGCGCAGAGCCTCACCATCGGTCCCTGATACGCTGCGGAACAAACCATGTTGAATCATGCCCTAAATCTAATGCAGTTCCAAACATAACCTTTTCTGAGGGAATTCACAGGTTTCTTTTGTGTGCGGCCTAAACAGGTGAAAATAGTGGGAAAATATTCACATTAAGTTAAAGACATAGAGGGCCTGATTCAGACCTGATGGCTCATCTGCCGAATTGCAGATGACTGCGAGTAGATAGCCGCCACCCAGACAGACTGAAAACCTTCCCTGTCTGTAACTGCATTGTGATCGTCTCTCCGTCTGCAAATCCCGACCTAATTTCCGACCCATCGAACGAGTTCCCTCATCTGTGCAAATGGCAGTAACTTTGACCCTTCTACAACTATACGACAGAGACAGACCGATCAAGGCCAAAGCTGGTGTCACGCGCCCTCCTTGGAACCCCTATGCACGCCTGCGTTTTTCCGACACTCCCAGAAAACGGGCAGTTACCACCCCCAAATGCAGACTTCCTGAAATTGCGATTAGAGCCATACACTGTTTATTGCGCTATTTGGGTTCTCGCACGTGAGCGATACAATCCCTACGTATGCTCGATCATACGAAAATCATTATCTGGGAATTCACACAACAGCAATTAAATCATAGTTGCCTCCCCTCCTGCATTCTGCACGAGACTCCCTGATATAGCAGCAATCTCCCTCTCTCCCTCATTAGTCTAGCAATCTCCGTCATGTCACCTAGCCCACATTACACTGTTACATCATAGTTACCTCCCCTCCTGCATTGTGCAGGAGACTCCCTGACATAGCAGCAATCTCCCTCTCTCCCTCATTAGTCTAGCAATCTCCCTCATGTCACCTGGCCCACATTACACTGTTACATCATAGTTACCTCAGCTCCTGCATTCTGTACGAGACTCCCTGACATAGCAGCAATCTCCCTCTCTCCCTCATTAGTCTAGCAATCTCCCTCATGTCACCTAGCCCACATTACACTGTTACATCATAGTTACCTCCCCTCCTGCATTCTGCAGGAGACTCCATGACATGGCAGCAATCTCCCTCTCTCCCTCATTAGTCTAGCGATCTCCCTCATGTCACCTGGCCCACATTACACTGTTACATCATAGTTACCTCCCCTCCTGCATTCTGCAGGAGACTCTCTGACATAGCAGCAATCTCCCTCTCTGCCTCATTAGTCTAGCAATCTCCCTCATGTCACCTAGCCCACATTAGACTGTTACATCATAGTTACCTCCCCTCCTGCATTCTGCAGGAGACTCCCTGACATAGCAGCAATCTCCCTCTCTCCCTCATTAGTCTAGCAATCTCCCTCATGTCATCTAGCCCACATTACACTGTTACATCATAGTTACCTCCCCTCCTGCATTCTGCAGGAGACTCCCTGACATAGCATCAATTCACTCTCTCCCTCATTAGTCTAGCAATCTCCCTCATGTCACCTAGCCCACATTACACTGTTACATTTTTGGGGAAAAAATTAATGAGAGACAGATACATTTGCATTAAATCATCAGCACCATTTCCCAGCACATTACCAAGTATAGTATCTCTTACTAACTGCTTTGGGGCTCATCTACATTTGGATATAAGTCATTTTAGAAGATTCCTCTCAGATGTAGCAGTACACACCCACGCTTCTAGGTGCCACGTTCACAATCTCTCCATATATGGAACTAGCATACCTCCCAACTTTGCGTCCTCAGCAGTCGGGACACCCAGAAGCGCGCCTCTGGCGCGGCAACATTTTCGGGGGTGTGGCCTAATTTTCTGGGGGTGTGACCTATACTCGCTGCTCCCGCGAGGCCATGCCCCCATTTTCGTCATTGTGGGGGTATGCCCAGCAGCTCCGTGAGCTGCTGGTCATGCCCCCAGCCCCCTTGGCAGCAGGAATAGACGCTGTGTGCAAGCGCACAGCGTCTATTCAAGGTGACTGGGGGGACTCCCAACTCCCCCCCCCCCCGCGCCGCGGGACACTGCCGGCCGCGGGAGGGATGCTGGAATGTCCCAAAAAATCGGGACGTTCCCGCGATAGGTGGGACAGTTGGAAGGTATGAACTAGAGACGCCCTTTGGGTGGAGCATGACACACCCCCTCAATGGGATGCTGTGCAAAATTCTACCACCAACTATAATCTCCCTGAAACTAGTTGTCAAAAGTAGGCAAGTATGTCTTGGGCTGATCCAAAATATGGAACGATTTATAGGACCAATATACAACAAATAAAAAAGTGTAAATGCTCAGAATGCAGGATACATTGCTTACTTGGCCAGTTAGTGACAATAGTAGAGAGGAATATAAAACAGAGGAGGAATAGTTTTAAACTGCAGGAGACTCCCTGAATTAGCAGCAATCTCCCTCTCTCCCTCATTAGTCTAGCAATCTCCCTCATGTCACCTAGCCCACATTACACTGTTACATTTTTGGGGAAAAAATTAATGAGAGACAGATACATTTGCATTAAATCATCAGCCCCATTTCCCAGCACATTACCAAGTATAGTATCTCTTATTAACTGCTTTGGGGCTCATTTACATTTGGATATAAGTCATTTTAGAAGATTCAGATGTAGCAGTACACACCCATGCTTCTAGGTGCCACGTTCACAATCTCTCCATATATGGAACTAGCATACCTCCCAACTTTGCGTCCTCAGCAGTCGGGACACCCAGAAGCGCGCCTCTGGCGCGGCAACATTTTCGGGGGTGTGGCCTAATTTTCTGGGGGTGTGACCTATACTCGCTGCTCCCGCGAGGCCATGCCCCCATTTTCGTCATTGTGTGGGTATGCCCAGCAGCTCCGTGAGCTGCTGGTCATGCCCCCAGCCCCCTTGGCAGCAGGAATAGACGCTGTGTGCAAGCGCACAGCGTCTATTCAAGGTGACTGGGGGGACTCTAAACTTCCCCCCCCGTGCCGCGGGACACTGCCGGCCGCGGGAGGGATGCTGGAATGTCCCAAAAAATCGGGACGTTCCCGCGATAGGTGGGACAGTTGGAAGGTATGAACTAGAGACGCCCTTTGGGTGGAGCATGACACACCCCCTCAATGGGATGCTGTGCAAAATTCTACCACCAACTATAATCTCCCTGAAACTAGTTGTCAAAAGTAGGCAAGTATGTCTTGGGCTGATCCAAAATATGGAACGATTTATAGGACCAATATACAACAAATAAAAAAGTGTAAATGCTCAGAATGCAGGATACATTGCTTACTTGGCCAGTTAGTGACAATAGTAGAGAGGAATATAAAACAGAGGAGGAATAGTTTTAAACTGCAGGAGACTCCCTGAATTAGCAGCAATCTCCCTCTCTCCCTCATTAGTCTAGCAATCTCCCTCATGTCACCTAGCCCACATTACACTGTTACATCATAGTTACCTACCCTCCTGCATTCTGCAGGAGACTCCCTGAAATAACAGCAATCTCCCTCTCTCCCTCATTAGTCTACCAATCTCCCTCATGTCACCTAGCCCACATTACACTGTTACATCATAGTTACCTCCCCTCCTGCATTCTGCAGGAGACTCTCTGACATAGCAGCAATCTCCCTCTCTGCCTCATTAGTCTAGCAATCTCCCTCATGTCACCTAGCCCACATTAGACTGTTACATCATAGTTACCTACCCTCCTGCATTCTGCAGGAGACTCCCTGAAATAACAGCAATCTCCCTCTCTCCCTCATTAGTCTAGCAATCTCCCTCATGTCACCTAGCCCACATTACACTGTTACATCATAGTTACCTCCCCTCCTGCATTCTGCAGGAGACTCTCTGACATAGCAGCAATCTCCCTCTCTGCCTCATTAGTCTAGCAATCTCCCTCATGTCACCTAGCCCACATTAGACTGTTACATAATAGTTACCTCCCCTCCTGCATTCTGCAGGAGACTCCCTGACATAGCATCAATTCACTCTCTCCCTCATTAGTCTAGCAATCTCCCTCATGTCACCTAGCCCACATTACACTGTTACATTTTTGGGGAAAAAATTAATGAGAGACAGATACATTTGCATTAAATCATCAGCACCATTTCCCAGCACATTACCAAGTATAGTATCTCTTATTAACTGCTTTGGGGCTCATCTACATTTGGATATAAGTCATTTTAGAAGATTCCTCTCAGATGTAGCAGTACACACCCACGCTTCTAGGTGCCACGTTCACAATCTCTCCATATATGGAACTAGCATACCTCCCAACTTTGCGTCCTCAGCAGTCGGGACACCCAGAAGCGCGCCTCTGGCGCGGCAACATTTTCAGGGGTGTGGCCTAATTTTCTGGGGGTGTGACCTATACTCGCTGCTCCCGCGAGGCCATGCCCCCATTTTCGTCATTGTGGGGGTATGCCCAGCAGCTCCGTGAGCTGCTGGTCATGCCCCCAGCCCCCTTGGCAGCAGGAATAGACGCTGTGTGCAAGCGCACAGCGTCTATTCAAGGTGACTGGGGGGACTCCCAACTCCCCCCCCGCGCCGCGGGACACTGCCGGCCGCGGGAGGGATGCTGGAATGTCCCAAAAAATCGGGACGTTCCCGCGATAGGTGGGACAGTTGGAAGGTATGAACTAGAGACGCCCTTTGGGTGGAGCATGACACACCCCCTCAATGGGATGCTGTGCAAAATTCTACCACCAACTATAATCTCCCTGAAACTAGTTGTCAAAAGTAGGCAAGTATGTCTTGGGCTGATCCAAAATATGGAACGATTTATAGGACCAATATACAACAAATAAAAAAGTGTAAATGCTCAGAATGCAGGATTCATTGCTTACTTGGCCAGTTAGTGACAATAGTAGAGAGGAATATAAAACAGAGGAGGAATAGTTTTAAACTGCAGGAGACTCCCTGAATTAGCAGCAATCTCCCTCTCTCCCTCATTAGTCTAGCAATCTCCCTCATGTCACCTAGCCCACATTACACTGTTACATTTTTGGGGAAAAAATTAATGAGAGACAGATACATTTGCATTAAATCATCAGCACCATTTCCCAGCACATTACCAAGTATAGTATCTCTTATTAACTGCTTTGGGGCTCATTTACATTTGGATATAAGTCATTTTAGAAGATTCAGATGTAGCAGTACACACCCATGCTTCTAGGTGCCACGTTCACAATCTCTCCATATATGGAACTAGCATACCTCCCAACTTTGCGTCCTCAGCAGTCGGGACACCCAGAAGCGCGCCTCTGGCGCGGCAACATTTTCGGGGGTGTGGCCTAATTTTCTGGGGGTGTGACCTATACTCGCTGCTCCCGCGAGGCCATGCCCCCATTTTCGTCATTGTGGGGGTATGCCCAGCAGCTCCGTGAGCTGCTGGTCATGCCCCCAGCCCCCTTGGCAGCAGGAATAGACGCTGTGTGCAAGCGCACAGCGTCTATTCAAGGTGACTGGGGGGACTCCCAACTCCCCCCCCGCGCCGCGGGACACTGCCGGCCGCGGGAGGGATGCTGGAATGTCCCAAAAAATCGGGACGTTCCCGCGATAGGTGGGACAGTTGGAAGGTATGAACTAGAGACGCCCTTTGGGTGGAGCATGACACACCCCCTCAATGGGATGCTGTGCAAAATTCTACCACCAACTATAATCTCCCTGAAACTAGTTGTCAAAAGTAGGCAAGTATGTCTTGGGCTGATCCAAAATATGGAACGATTTATAGGACCAATATACAACAAATAAAAAAGTGTAAATGCTCAGAATGCAGGATACATTGCTTACTTGGCCAGTTAGTGACAATAGTAGAGAGGAATATAAAACAGAGGAGGAATAGTTTTAAACTGCAGGAGACTCCCTGAATTAGCAGCAATCTCCCTCTCTCCCTCATTAGTCTAGCAATCTCCCTTATGTCACCTAGCCCACATTACACTGTTACATTTTTGGGGAAAAGGAATGAGAGATAGATACATTACACTGAATCATCAGCGCCATTTCCCAGCACATTACCAAGTATAGTAGCTCTTACTAACTGCTTTGGGGCTCATCTACATTTGGATATAAGTCATTCTAAAAGATTCCTCTCAGATGTAGCAGTACACACCCACGCTTCTAGGTGCCACGTTCACAATATTTTTTGACAATCTCTCCATATATGGAACTAGACACGCCCTTTGGGAGGAGCATGACACACCCCCTCAATGGGGCGCGTTTTAAAATTCTATTACCAACTATAATCTCCCTGAAATTTGTTTTCAAAAGTAGGCAAGTATGAATTAAATAGGATTAACCTCTTCAGTGGTATGCCCGGAATATTTCCCACAGTGGGCTATCCAGGAAAATTTCCGGGCATACCATCAATATGGTGTGCACCAGTGGTGCCTGCAGCTGTGCACCACTGGCGTATCACCTCTCCGGGCACCCTCCCCAAAGTAGTACTACCTGTTCACTGTCTGCTGTGAATGGCGACCGGGGCAGTGACAGGGGAGCTCCGGCGTACCCTCACTGGAGCGGAGATGAGGGTGGGGGGTTTCCCTACTTTTTGTGGTGGATTTTGCTGGGTCAGTACCAGTTCATATTATTTATAGTCAATGTAATAGACAAAACCAGTGCTGGTGTCTGACAGTTATTATATTTGCATACAAACAGAAGAAAAGCCTGATCCATTGTTTTTTGGCCCAAAAGTCATTTTGGTTTCAGGTGCGGCATCGTCCGGGCAAACAGATTTTTAGAGTTTTAGTGGAGAGGTGCCCCCCAGATCCTGACATAGACTGGTAGTAACATATAGACTGGCAGTAACATAGGGCCTGGTTGAGACCTGTTTGCTCGGCTGCAAATCAGTGGATTATGGAAAGACAGCACATGTGTCTGGGCTGCAGTATACCATGGCATCCTGTGATCAAAGTCTATTCATTTTTTTTCACTGGCCGTTTGCAAGTTGTTGGACAAGTAGCCGTTTTTTCTTTGGGGGGGGGGGGGGACAGAGCCGCCGACAGGGGGTGCCAGGGGTACAACTGTCCCGGGCTCCCAGCCTCTGGAGGGGCCCAGCAGCTGCCCACAGTGGCACGGCACCACCCCCCCTCCTGCACCCGCACAAATGCCCCCACCCGGCGCAGGCACACACAATACACAGTGCAGCCTGCAGAGCGCCGAGCCTAGGATACAGAAGGGCTCGGCGCTCTGCAGGCTGCACTGAGCAGTGAGTGCTCCGAGCCCCGAGTCCTGGGAGAAGATGCTGCAGCACCGCCAACACCACCGCTGGTAAGTAATTGGGGTGGGGGAGGCGGGGGGCCGGCGTGAGGGGGGGGGGGCGGCGCGTGCAAGGGGGGGGGGTGCTGCTGGGGGCCAGGGCTGAAGGTCAGTCCCGGGCCCCAACATTACTAGTGGCGGCCCTGTCTGGGAGTTTCAGCGAAAACGCAGGCGTTCCCAGGCATTTGACGGGAAGTCACGTGACCTTAGCTTCGGCCCCGAAGAGCCTGTTTCTATCACAGACGCTGGGTAAACCCTGGGCCACAGACTGCACACAGTGGGAAGATCATTGGATGGTGAATGAATCTGCAGGTATTCACACGTCTGTAAGCCGTGCACATCAATTCGCAGGCTTGCCCAGGGCAGTATTTCAAGCTGGCTGGGTGGTGAAAACCTGGAAGCAGGACCAGTGGCGTAAGTTCGTCCCAGTTGCCCGGAGGCAAGATAAATGTTGGTGCCCCCCAACACACACACACATACACACACCACCTTATATAAATAAATGTATGCATGTATGTATGGTATGGATATTATGTTTAGAATAAAGTGAGTGTGGCATCTATGGTCCTGCTAGGAGGAGGAGTCAGCCACAGAAGTGATGTAAATGGCTTTCAATTAACTGATTCAAACTCACAGTGGAGGAGAGGTGCCCCCTTGGGAGCAGGAGCCCGGCGGCAGATGACTCCATTGCCTCCCAGAGTTCTGCCTCTGAGCAGGACGCTACAAATTAGCAAAGGATAGGTCTGAGTCAGGCCCATAGACTGTTAGAAGGTCATTTAGATGAATGTAGAGAGAATGGGGAATACTAATGTGACAGGTGTCAATCAATGGATCCTTTGAAAACCCTGTTTGACAAGTATTCCACTGTTGTTTACTGTGAGGTGAGGAATGCAGCCAAGGAAGGTCAGTGCTGGAGGTCCGTTTGTCTAAATGTGCCCTAAAACAGTTACTACGGCTGAAACAATACACGTTGGCCTTTATTGTTCCTTAGTTCTCGCACACATTTGCACGCAGCCGAGCAAATGGCACGCACACGGGCAGCGAAGGCACGCCTATAAGACATGCGAACTTGTTCATTCGCACCTACAAGCAAAGGGGAGTGGTCTGACAGTGCACACACACTAAAGCGTTCGCTCGTCACTTGGCCTGTTCGCTTGGACATCCATTGTGCGCGCGAGCGAACAGGCTCTGCGGGTATTATCATTCGCAACAGGAACAATTCGCTCGCAAGTCATTTTCAACCCGTTAACCAATTGGCCTAATTTCATGCTGTTTATTGGATTCAAATGAACGATTGGCTCCCCAGTTACAACTAGTAATTAACTGTAATGACATATCTGTTTCTTGTGTTGTTAATGTTTGACTTCACAAAGTAAATGTCAATCTATGTGTTCCACAAATGTTGGTGTTATAAATGTGTCAATCTCCTAAGTGTGTGTTTTATATGAATTTGTATTTTATTTTAATTAAACTTGACACTGATGCTGCTTTCCCACTGCAGACCAGTTTAAAGTACTGGTAATCTTAAATGGTATTTAAAACGGTATTAGCATTCCCACTGCAGCAGATTACCATTTTAAATACCATTTAAGTACCATTCCCATTGCAGTGAACCGTGTATAATGTAGAAAGCCTAAACCCCCCCCCCCCCAGTGTAAAGAGTGCCTAATCCCCCCGTACCTGCCCTGTGCCCCCACCTCCCCTCCCCTTGTACTTACCTGCACGGGGATGCAGGGCAGTGGTGAGGCAGCGGAGGTCCCTGCAGGGTCCATGCGGGGTACAGGCAGTCCCAGTGCCTGATGAGACCTAGTAGTTCTCACTTTGCGCATATGTAATGAGTGCACGTGCATATAATGCACGTGCACTCATTACACATGCACAAAGTGAGAACTACTAGGTCTCATCAGGCACTGGGACTGCCTGGAGGCTAAATAACGTTTAAGAGGCATTCCCACTGCCTCTTAAACGTTATTTTAACGTGTAGGACTCTGCTTTAAAAACGGGTTGAAATACCATTTAGCTTTAAACGGTATTTCAACTCTGGCACTTTCCCACTGCAGCCTTAAAACGGTAAATTGCGCTGAAAATCGGCAATTTACCATTTTTTAGCTGCAGTGGGAAAGGGGCATGACACAGGAATGTTTCCATGTTTTGTCATTCTAGTTTTGATTTCACATTATGTCAATACCTAATGCATTACAACACTTATTTACTATGTCACATTACCTGGAATTGTTGTAATTTACCCCAGTGCTATCTAAAACATTCAGCCACTTGCTGTATGCGCCCTTTACCCAAAAACATACACACACACACACCCCAACATGTATTCATGACCCGTGATGGGTCATGAATATATGTTGGGGTGTGTGTGTATGTTTTTGGTATGTTTTGGTGTGTATGTTTTTTCATGATCATGAATAAATACACATGTGTAGATGTACACATTTACAAGTACACTAGCAAATTGTGGACCACATTGGTAAAAATCACAGACACCTTCTAAATGTACAAAAAGTTTTATTTTAAATAAAAATATATATTTATTTTAACCCCTTGAGTGATATGCCCGGAAACAGCCTGCCGCAGCGGGCTGTCCCGGAAAAATTCCGGGCATACCACAAATATGAAATAGGTGCGCGCCAGTGGTGTCCAGGTGTGCACCACTGGCGCAGCACCTCCAGAGCCACCACCCCCCCCTTCCCAGTAATTTCCCCAACCCTCCCATCACCTGTGCTCCGGCGATCGCGCGCTGGAGCTCTTCTAACCCCGCTCCTCCAGCCGCCTGCCGCCATACTTTTAGTAGCAATGACGTAGGCGACAGGCTCGGGGATGTTCGGGGTGGCTCGGGAGGACTCGGGAGTGCTCAGGCACCGAGTCCTCCCGAGCTGCCGCGAACATCCCCCAGCCTGCCGCCAACGTCACTGCTCATTGTGACAGAGGCAGCGGGGACAGCAGCGGTAGGGAAGCTCGGCGTACTAACGCCGGAGCAGAGGTGAGGGAGGGGGGCTTCCAACTGTGGTGGGTTTCGCTGGGGCAGGACAAACCTGCCCTGGTAGGTTTGTCCTGCCCCAGCAATACCTACCACTCAAGGGGTTAATTAAACCGAATGCACAGCTGCGCCCCTTGCAGCTATGGTACTTACACCCTTGTATAATAGATATGAAGCATGAGAATTTAAAATGTTTAAAAAGCAAAAGTGTGCTTACCGTGTGGCTGCATTGAGTAGATGTGGGTAGGTAATTGGTTAATGAGAGACACTTGTATGATGCATGGGTAGGTATTGTGTGCAGGTGCTTGTACTTAAGGTATTGTGCGTACTGCTTGCTGTAGCAAATGTTTGGCAGCTAAGCTGTTGGCTTACGAGACTTGAGACTTGCTTTTGTTTTGCGAATAATTTTGTGCTCGGTGCGGCCACTTCTCTGGCCGCACCCATACAGATGCCCACATCAGGCCTTCTTTGATCGTACTCATTTGCAAGCATATTTCTGCTGGCATGGGGACGAGTGTGTACAGCTGCTTGACCCTGCGCATGTGCACTGCAGATGGTATGCATGCGTGATGTTCAGTAACACTGAGTGTGAATTCGCACCCGAGTGTGTCAACCAGAATAAGCCCCATTGACCTCAGGTTAAACCTTTATTAGGTTAAAAAAAAAGCTGGGGATTTTGAATTCAGAGATAGACACAAAGCCGATGTTCCACGGAACTGATCAATTATCAACACAGTGCTCAGGCGCTGCATTTGTAGTGCACACACGTCAAGCTGCCACTTTGTACCCACACACAATAACGATGCCTCTACAAAGTGATTGACAGGAAGTGGCTGTTTGGGGGTGACATAAGAGCAATCTCCCTCTCTCTCTCACTAGTCTAGCAATCATGTCACCTAGCCCACATTACACTATTACATTTTTGAGAAAAGAGGAATGAGAGACAGATACATTTACATTACAGTATAGTAGCGCTTACTAACTGCTTTGGGGATCATCTACATTTGTATATAAGTCATTAACACTCCTCTTAGTCCAGGGGTGATGCTAAGTGTGCCATATCTGTCCAGGGGTGCTATTAAGTGTGCCATATCAGTCTAGTGTTTGTGCCGCCCACTTGTGTGGCTTAGCATAGTTATCCAGCTCAGGGGCGCCGATTTCCTTTTTTCTCCGTGGGTGTTACCAACCCCGCCAACCCCCCCCCCCAAAAAACAGCCCCCCCCCTCCTGGACTCACTCACTGTCGGGGTCCGGGACCAGCAGCAGCGCTGCAGCGGGGTCAGGGAGCTGCAGCGCCGCAGCAGGGTCCCAGCAGCAGCGGCTATGCCGTCAGCAGCAGGGTCCCTGCGGAAGATGGGAACTAGCAGCGGTATTAATACCGCTACTAGTTCCCATCTGCCGCAGGGACCCCCGCTGATGACAGCATATCCGCTGCTGGGACCCCGCTGCCATGGGCCATGCCATGGGTGCTCCTCACCTTCTGTGGGTGCTTGGGCCCCGGAGCACCCACGGTTTTGGCGCCTATGATCCAGTTTCCTCGGAGCAACCTTTTGGCCTAAAAATAATATTGTGAGGTGTGAGGTGTTCAGAATAGACTGGAAATGAGTGGAAATGAATGTTATTGAGGTTAATATAGCATAGGAGAAAAAAATAAATAAAAGATTTTAGCAGTTTTTATGCTTTTAAAAAAAAAAACCAGAACCCAAAACCCAAACCCAAAATGTTTAGGGGGTGTTTTGGCAAAACCCATTAGAACCCAAAAATTGAAGGTAATCAGAACCCAAAACGCGAAAAGTGGCAGGTGCACATCCCTAGTCTAAATGTACCACCTTTAATGAAGATGAATTAGGTGTGCACCCCAAACATCTGTTTTACCTATTTTAGGAAACCGGTAACATCTGTTTTAATGACTGAGAGCCAGATTCTCTAAGCTTCAAAAGTGATAAAATGTAGAGTGATAAACAGCCAGCCAATCAGCTCCTACCTACCATGCCACAGGCTGTGTTTTAAAAATATCAGGCAGGAGCTGATTGGCTGGCTGTTTATCACTCTCCATTTTATCACTTTTGAAGCTTAGTGCATCTGGCCCTAGGTCCTTAATGTTCCTCCGTCTTGTATAGCTAGGTATCAGCTCAGATTTGTGGAAGCACTTAAGGTCATGGACATGGTCAGTTTTGATCATTCCCCATAGCCTTTTAGCTTTCTTATAGGTGGAATGTCTCTTTCTATTATACTCCATGGTATTTTATATTGATTTTTAGACTGAGGAGAGTCTTTGATTTTAATCAACTCCTCTCTCCTGATTGCCATAGCCTTTTACTTAGCCTGTACTAACTCCTCCTTAGGATGTCCTCTTTCACTAACTCCTCCTTCTGATGTCCTCTTTCACTAACTCCTCCTTAGGATGTCCTCTTTCACTAACTCCTCCTTAGGATGTCCTCTTTCACTAACTCCTCCTTAGGATGTCCTCTTTCACTAACTCCTCCTTAGGATGTCCTCTTTCACTAACTCCTCCTTCTGATGTCCTCTTTCACTAACTCCTCCTTAGGATGTCCTCTTTCACTAACTCCTCCTTAGGATGTCCTCTTTCACTAACTCCTCCTTAGGATGTCCTCTTTCACTAACTCCTCCTTAGGATGTCCTCTTTCACTAACGCCTCCTTAGGATGTCCTCTTTCACTAACTCCTCCTTAGGATGTCCTCTTTCACTAACTCCTCCTTAGGATGTCCTCTTTCACTAACTCCTCCTTAGGATGTCCTCTTTCACTAACTCCTCCTTAGGATGTCCTCTTTCACTAACTCCTCCTTAGGATGTCCTCTTTCACTAACTCCTCCTTAGGATGTCCTCTTTCACTAACTCCTCCTTAGGATGTCCTCTTTCGAGGAATTTGTTAGCTGCTGGTCTCTCTGAGATACTGTACTGTCTTTATTTAAAATGCATGTACTGTAGCCATATGAATCAATGTGCTTTATAACCATGGCAGGGACAGAGTAGAACCGGATGAGAGGTAGGACAATGTTTTAAATGACCAATGAGCTTACAGTATACAGACTTTTAAACAGATTTAACCCTTGACATTTAATTTAAAATCTTTTTTAATGAACAAAAAAAATTGTGATACATTAACCAATAAGTACAAAGGACACCAGCATATATTCTAAATTAGGTACATATGTAGTTGGGTTTGATACAAAATCCCGGCAGTCGGAATCCCAGCGTACAAAATCCCGAGGCTGGAATCCGGACAAGGGGGGGGACGTGGAGCTACGCTCGGCACACTAATTTATTCTCCCTCTATGGGTGTCGACGTGGACACCCATAGAGGGAGAAAGTGTCGGGATTTCGGCGGTCTGGATTCCGGTTTGGGATTTTGAACGCCGGGATTCCGACCGCCGGGTTTGTAACTACATCCCATGTAGTTATATTAGCTCAAAAGTGGTCCCCAATCACTTGACTTTGAACCATTCTAGGATAAATCTGATTATAAACTTTTAATTGTGGATCAAAGATAATAGATACAGATATAAACCCTTGGCTTAAGTGCATATTCTTGGAATAAATAGTGGTACATACATTGTTGTTAAAAGTCATGCATCCTTCCAGTGATAAAACACTATTCCCCAAATCAGGAGCCCTTTAGCTCTTCCTGTGCATGCTGGATACGAGACATATAATTATCAATTCATTATTATAAACAGTAAATTGAATTGTCATTGGCTGATTCCTTGAGCTCTGCTGTATATGCTATATGGCAACCAATCAGCTTTGAGGAAACATTTACACACCCTCCAACTAGGGAAGACAATCCCTGGGCATCTTTTCAATCCAGGAGTTCGGGATTGAAAAATGCTCAATCCCGGGATTCCCAGGATTGTCTTCCCTAATAAAATAATGCCCTGCAAATTTACCTGCGGGCAGGAGCGGCTGGGAGCTGTCCCGGCGGGTGACTGTGAGGCTGGTGAAGCATCTGGGAGCTGGGCCGGGGAGAGTTGCGGAGGCGCGTCTGGCAGGCAGGGCGGCTGGAGCAGGGTCGAGGAGTGATGCAGCGAGGCTGTGGGTGGGCAGAGCATCTGTTTGACATTGGGAACAGCCGGGCAGCGTCTGAGCGCATGCGCAGTCTAATCCTGAAATCCTGGGATTGGAAATTCCGATCTCGAGATTGAAATCCTGGTGTTTTTAGGGCCAATTCCAGGATCCTGCCGATCGCGATCCCGGGATTGGCCACCCTACCTCCAACAGTATCTGTTTGGCAGGTGCAGTACCTTTTTTCTAGGCTGTACCTTTTTTTGGGGTCCCCAGCTGCCCATTGTAAGTACAGCAAAGGGGCGTGGCCATGAGGTCTTTACCTGTGGCCACACCCCATGTCTGAATTTGTACCAGTTTTTGCTCTTCAGATGTTTGAGGGTATGTATTTACCAAGTGCATACTATAAAATGATCACTACTCTACTGGAACACTTCTCCACTCTTTTTTTTACTTCATGGGCAACTACATTACTGGAACACTTCTCCACTCTTTTCCCTACTCTCACCCAGCATCTGCACATGCGCAGATGCTGAACATGGCTCCCCTGCGTGTACATCAGTGGCATAGCCACCGTGAGGCAGACCCCGAGGCGGCTTCATCCAGGAGCTGACACTGACAGCAGCAGAAGCAGCGGCAGCATTGGGCCTGCGGAGCAGAGGGGGCACTGCGGCGGCTGAGCGGTCTCCACAGCGGGAGAAACAGCAGCAGTGACACTTCTCTCAGCCCCCAGCGCTCAGTACTGTGCTGTGGCGGCAGCAGCTGAGCCTCACTCACTGTGTGTGTGAAGCTGCAGGGTCCCAGCATGGCCGCCACCCACACTGCTGGCATGGAACTTCCTCGCCCTCCTTCGTCAGCCCGGCCCCACTGTTTGTCAGTGCCTGCTTCCTGCCGCCCCTCTGCATCTCCTACCTGCTTCCTGCAGTGCAGTTACAGCTAAGAGGCAGCAAATTCTGATGATGTTTATCTTCTATATATGTATTTTGTGAATATGATATAGGGGTGAAGGAAGGACAGGGGGACCTTGAGGTGCAGGAGGGACAGGGGGACCAAGAGGTACAGGAGGGACTGAGAGGTGCAGGGGGGACATAGAATTGCAGGATGGACAGGTGGATGGGGCGATAGGTGGATAAAGAGTTGCAAAGGGAACAGATAGGTGCAGGGGGACAGAGAGGTGCAGGGAAGGCTGGAGTGAGAAATGACGGTGACGGAGAGATGCAGGAAAGGGGTAAGTGAGAGATGCAAGTGGAACGAAGAGGTATAGAAAGGGGAAGTGGAAGGTGCAGGGGTGATGGGAAAGGTGAAGGCAGTGGCGTAACTATGGTGCCGCAGACCCAGCATGGTTTGGGGTACGCTGGCGAGGTCTGTGGCACTGCAAATACAGAGGATGATGACCGGCAGTGCTTATTATGACAGGGCGCTGCCACTGGCTCCTTTGCTTATATATAAATATATACAAACATTTTTTGCATGGGGGAGCAAAATTTATAGTTACACCACTGGTGTACATGCAGGGGTGCGTGTAAATCAGAATAAGGGCCCTAGTGTACTGAGAGGCGCTTCAAGAGGAGAAGTCCTGTGTGCAGCCTCCTCTGTTTGTGCCCTCTCCTCTCTCCCGATCGGCGACGCTCTAGTGCACTGCACAGTAGACTCTGGGCACTAGAGGGCTCAAACTCCACAGTGCATAGAACTCTGAAAAATGGCCACCGTGGCCATCTTTTCAGTGATTCCAGCAGCGCTGCAGTCTTCATCACGGGACTCCGTAGATTTATATATTTTCGATTTTTTGGGGGTTTTATCAACTATAATGCACTTTCATATAAATACTGTATATATGCCCTTTACAAGGTACACTCAGTTCTAATTAATTTGCAACTGATATTTTGCACATGTATCTGGAGCTAAATGTAAAAGGGTGTGAGAATCAGAAAGTGAGAGATTTTGGGAGTTTTCCCTTTTTTTTAAAGCAGCAATCACTTGATAAACCAGGTTGACTTTGCAATGTAAATGATTGCCACTTTAAAAAAAAATGGGAAAACTTTGGCCCATGGTAAAAATGGGAATGGCCTCATGGGTAAAGGAATTGTGTCCGTGGGTAGGGGGCATGACCTTGTTGTCTAAACCCCCATTTTTATCAATCTGAGTGTCCTGGAGATACAAACTGCACTTGGAGACTTTCCGGTCTTGTTCAATGCTGGCTCCTACCGCTTCTGTGGCATTCAATTTCTTGATCTGCCGCGTGCAAAAGTCATTGCACCAACTTGATTTGCATGCACCTCTAAATCAGGTTCATGAACATGGGAAATAAATAGGCCTTGTTTTGAGATATAGGGCCTTATTTTGGTTCACTCTTTCTAACAAAATCCTTCTTAGATGGACAAAACCATGTGCACTGCAGGGGGGATAGATGTAAAATGTGCAGAGAGAATTAGATTTGGGTGAGTTATTTTGTTTCTGTGAAGGGAAAATACAGGCTGCTTTATTTTTACACTGCAATATAGATCTCACTTTGAAGTAAAACCCCACCCAAATCTAATTCTCTCTGCACAAGTAACATCTGCTCCACCTGCAGTGCACATGGTTTTGCCCATCTAAGAAGGATTTTGTCAGAAAGAGTGAACTCGAATAAGGCCCATAGAGACTTAGCAGAGGAGGAGAGTGTAAGAACTGAGAGACCTGGGGGCAGATTTGTTTCGCCATGGTGTTTGTCATGCAAATGAAGCTCCAGGTTTAACCCTGTGGCTAATTGAATCTGCCCTATAGTATCAGTACACAGGATGTGTGAGTGCCAGTCCTTGTGCTTGATGTTTATGGTATAGGATTACGGTATATATTGCAGTTGGCATATTAGGGGGTTACATGTTAAATCCTTGGGAACCGCACATACACAAACTGATCTTGGGTTTTACCTTCTAACTGGAAGAACTAATTAGCCCAACTATGGATCACATAGATTAATAAGCTTAACATGATTAGCACATAGAATATTAATATCAGACGGTCCACCAGTAAAGCGATCAAGCACCACTGGGACATGGAAATGTCTTCCTCTTTAGTGCTGGTCAGTACTTTGTGGATCTGTAGAATTGTTAACAGAAGTCGCTTTAGCAGTTTCACCTCTGGGGTGACTTTGTCTTCTGCCTCCGGGGTCACCTGCTTCTCCAGTAGCTTCAAGTTTGTTATTCCGTTATTGTCATCTAGAAGGGATTATAATAACAATGATAACCAGACAGTGGGGGGATACTCTAACATCCGCGCCCCCTTACCCGCCGCCCATCGCCGGCTACCGCAAACATAATTATCGCATATGCTCTAACATATGCGATAATTATGGCAAAGGACAGCTCTTGCGTTAAGAGCTGTTCTTTGCGGTGGGAGTCTTCTATGGGCTTCTAACGTGAAAAATATGGCGATGCCCCCCCCCCCCCCCCATCGCGATAACCCGGCTGGGGATGCATCCCAAAATGTGGTAAAAACCCGATAACAGGGTTTTTAGTTTAGAGAATCTCCCCCAGTGGCAGGAAACCATTGCCAGCTGCTCACCTCCATAAGTACTCACCACTTTCTGGAGCCACTGCAGTGACCGGCTCGGAAGGTCCCTTTCTTTTGCAGAGCAGGGCAAATGAGAGATATTTAAGGAATACGATCTGTAGCCAAGCTGGCACACGTTTTCTTTCTTGAGAAAGCCTTAGAATATTGGACGTCACAAGTGATCCAAATATACTGACTACCATGGCACCCATACAAAAACAGCAAAATATACCTGTGAAGCAAATAAATCTTATGTTTAATAACAGTATCATAACTAAGATCAATATATAATTTACAAACTTTCTACCTAGGGGTGTATCTATAATGGGTGCACCCATTTTTTGTAATACTTACCCTCCGGCCATCCAGCGGCAAGAGCTCTGCGGTGGCCATTCTCCGGCAATCTACGCATGTGCAGTCGAGGCTGAGCGCTCTAGTGCTAAGACTCCATAATGCTACCGGCAGCAGCGATATGAAAATTGCCAGAAATGTCCATGTGCTCTTTTTACGCAGTATACGCACTCTAGTGCTCAGACCCTACTGTTCCCGGCACTGCTACCAGCAGAGAGGAGGGGGCCCAGCCAGAAGTGGTCTGGTGACGTAGTTGGTGCATAAATGGTGTAGGCACAGGAGTTACAGAGCGCATTGTATAGGCACACACCTATACAATTGTCTTCACATTCTCCCGATATCGGGTGAACGGACTTTGATTATATAGAGTAGGCCGTGTATGCCGATAAATGGCTTATAGCGCTCTTGCAACAGTCAGGATCATGTTATGTGCTGGACATGTGACCTCCCACTCCTCATAGGTGGAGCGGTACTTGTGTAATACCTGGACGCCCGATTATTTGATTATATGCCTTAACTTAAGGCATACAATCAGATGCGATGCAACGCGATTTTGTGGTAAAATCACGTTGATCGCATTGCGACCAAATCGCATGTGATGCAATGCAATCAATGCGATTTTCCATAGGATTCAATGTTAAAATGGTCCTGTTCATTTCCCCACTATCCAAGTGGGCATAGAGTTGATATTATATAGCGTGGCGAGCGCAGCGAGCCCCGCGAGGGGACGCGGATTACTTAAAATGTATTCCGCGTCCCCTCGCGGAATCAACTCTATGCCCATTTGGATAGTGGGGAAATGAAGAGGACCATTTTAACATTGAATCCTATGGAAAATTGTGTTGATCGCATCGCATGCGATTTGGTTGCATGCAATGCGATGCAATGCGATTTTTTCAGACCCGATTTCAAAATCGGCCGCCCAGTTATTACACAAGTACCGGTGGAGCTGCTGACCCCCTGTTGCTTCCCCCACCTCAGAGGGGTCAAAGTTGAATACATTACATAGCCCCCGCTGATCGGGAGGGTCATGTACCCAGCTTCACTCTCTGCAATGGCTGAACTATTTTACTAATATAGTAATAGAAAACACTGAAGCTTAACATACTGCAGCTGTAATATTCACCAACCACAGAGGAATATATATATATATATATATATATATAGATAGAGAGAGAGAGAGAGAGAGAGAGAGAGAGAGAGAGAGAGAGAGAGAGCAATAGTGGGTTGGCGCACCTAATGTTGATCACTCCAATTAGATAGACCAAGCCTTAGTCAATATAAATCTAGCACATAGGAAAAAAGTCCATTCAATCTTTAAATATTTATTAAAAAGTATTTTCTTTCCACACAGTGGTAATAGTTATTCCAGATCTTTGTACATTTCATTGATACATCTCTGGTACATGGAAACAGCAGAAGAAAGTAACCAACGCGTTTCGCCCCTTAGAGGGACTTCATCAGGGGTTAACGGATCTCACAACAAGATTTTGTATAATTTTCACAGGTAGAGACAATTCAGAACATGATTGTTAATAGGTCCTTGTACAAATGAATGACCTATTTCCAATGTCTATGTAGGAGGACCGACTGGTGGGGAAAGATTTTTCCCCAAACAATGTTGCTATAAAAGATTCCTTTCTCCCTTTGAACAACAATTTTCAAAAAAAAAGGAGACTTTAGAGGTGGCTATACCTATAGTGGATAAAAATGATGATAACTGTCTCCCTAAAGGATCTGGGGGGACCCTAGTTGGTTAAAGGGCTGGATATCAGGTAGGTCCAGCTTAATACAATTTAAAAGGTGATAAATTCAGTACAGAATCAGGGGTGCTCCAGAAGGCAATCCTCACCCTTAGTAGATGTGCTAAGGGTCAATATATGTGGCTAACAACTGAAATAGCCAGGGAAATAACCAGGAATATGTTTTGATACAGGGGCCCCTTAGTGGTCTATTCATAACAGGAATGTATAGCTTTAGGGTAGCATGCGTATCACACATTAACTATTGTGAGTGTTATCAGACTTACCCAGTAATGGTGATCTATCTGATAAAGGTAACAGATCATTCAGAATCAGGAGAAGCATAGAGAATCCAAATAAAATGGTGATTTTAAAGCCAAATCTGTCTCCTTTATCTACCTGAAGAAACATACTGGCAATATCCATGAGGACCATGAAGCAGACAGGCATGATTAAAGTCAAAATATAAACATCAGTGACTCTTTCTATTGTAATCTAGGAAATGGAAAAAAAATCTTTAGTAAATACAGAGAATGCATGTTCAATATACAAAAGACAAAATATAATCATCTAGTTCCCTAGTAACATTTGCACTTGTTCCGAAAATGTGTAAAATTTAAAATTTAAAAAAAAAAAAAAAAAGGCGCAGGGTCCCCCCTCCTTAGCATAAACTGCAACGGGCTCATTGAGCCGGACCTGGTTCCAAAAATATTGGGGACAAAAAACGTAGGGGTCCCCCGTATTTCTGAAAACAGCCCGGACTCTTGGATCAGTCCTGGTTCCAAAAATCTGGGGGTCTCCCATAATTTAGAACCAGCACCGGGCTCCAACAGCCCGAGGTATCATGCCAAAGCCGGAGGAGACTTTTTTCATAAGGTCCCCCGGCCATATCATGGTCACTGTGGCTGGTCAGCCCTGGATGGGGTATCTGGGGGAGTGTGGACTACACCAATAGAGGGACCCCCCCCAGGCTTCACCCATCCAGTGCTGAAGCTCAGGCTGTCCCCAGCATCCATGGCTTATACGCCTTAAAGTGTAAAAAACCCCATTGATTTTACAAGTATACTACAAGTCCCAGCAGGCCTCCCCCGCATGCTGGGACTTGGCGAACCACAAGTCCCAGCATGCGGGGCATTAATGGTCCCCCTTGGACTTGTAGTCCACCTGTAAAAAGATTGTTAAAAAAACACACACACACACAGAAAAGTAAACCTTTTTTTTACACACACTTAATTTTACAACTATACTCACAAAATTCAGGCTTCAGCGTTGTGTCCCTCCGCTTTGATCACAGTGGAGAATCGCGCTGTCAGAGAGGTACAGAAACTCTCAGCCCTTATTGGCTATAGGCATCTCCATGGAGACGCCTACAGCCAATCAGGGCTGAGAGCTTCTGTACCTCTCTGACAGTGTGATTCTCCGGGCAGCTGGCTCACCTTACTGTCGGTGCGGGGTGAAAGAGACAGAGGGAGACAATGCTGGTGCCTGGATTATGTGAGCATAGGTGTAAAATAAAGTTTAACTTTTCTCTGTGTGTGTGTTTTTTAAACATTCTTTTTACAGGTGGACTACGAGTCCAAGGGGGCCCATTAATGCCCCGCATGCTGGGACTTGTGGTTCGCCAAGTCCCAGCATGCTGGGAAGGCCTGCTGGGAAATGTAGCTCACCTGTAAAAAGCTATTTTTTTTGCACTTTAATCCGTAAAAGCCCAGAGTTCACCACCCATGGATGCTGGGGACAGCCCCGTGCTTCAGCACTGGATGGGTGAAGGCTGGGCGACCACACTCCCCCAGGTACCCCATCCAGGGCTGACCAGACACTGTGACCATGATACGGCCCGGAGACCTTATGTAAAAAGTGTCCCCTGGCTGTGGCATGACACAGCGGGCTGTTGGAGCCCGGTGCTGGTTCCAAAATACGGGGGACCGCCAATTTTTTTGTCCCCCATATTTTTGGAACCAGGTCCGGCTCAATAAGCCCAGGGGTGATTATATTTAGGAGGGGTACCCCACACAATTTTTTTTTACATTTTTTAACACTAAATCACACATTACCTCAAATTCGCACATTTTCATGACTAAAAATCGTACCATATCGCAGTTTTTTGCTGCCAATTCGCATCTCATTAAATATGCGAATTCACTGCAAAAAATGTGATTTTAAAACGTGCAATATGGTGCGATTTTGGAAAATACGATAAAAAAGATAAAAAAATATATATCTATATATATATACTGTTCGAGGTCCGGCACTCCTCACTAGCCCCTGCTGCACTGAGTACCTTGGCCTGGGTGCCCGCTGTTCACTGGCGGTGCCAGCGCTTGTGGATAGTAAGCAAAATATGACGTCACTCCAGGTGCTTTTTCAATAATGATTTACTGCTGGTCTACAGTGTTTCGGGCCGGAGCCCGTCTTCAGGACATAAACCATATATATATATAGGGAAAGAGATGTGACCTTTTACTGCGCTAATGGTGGGGCAGCACTTCTATAATGCCTAACGTAATAGCAAAGCGCTGGAAATTGTTTGTCCCTGCTGCCGTCTAGAGGGGATACTCAACCCCTCTTTAGAAGAAAAGACAGTAAATACAAGGCAGTTGAGTGAATGGCAAACCATAGGAACAGCCATTGAGACCAATAAAACTGATCTACCCATTCCAAGACACTTTCTGGCAGCAGGGCACCAAATTGCCAGCCTGAGGTGCCGCCTCATTGACTGGGTGCCCCCTCCACAAAGGGGTGGTGACAGAGCTCTCCTCCTCAAGAAGAAGGAGAGTAGACGGATCCATAGATTCGGCACATTGGCCCCTAGGGGCCTGAATGAAAACAATCCCCTGAACATCTTCCTGCGCTAAGATCCCACCAGCATGGCCCTTGACACATACATCTATAACTAGGGAATTGGGTGTCTGACGGTCTTAATTGAATATGTAAATATATTTGGTAAATGTTTCTGATTGGAGATAGCCCAGATAGTCTGGGGAAGCACTAACTGAGGATTGTCTAATTTTTTCTTAGATATATTATTCCATGTATTCTTTCTCTACATATTCTCTTTTTCTTTTTTCTTTTTTCTTTAGCTATGGCTGTGAGAGAGCTGTGTTGTAAATAATTTTCACACATGTAAAAATATTTTTGGGTATATAATTTTATGTATTTATGTAGTAATTTCATATATGTATCTAACACTGATTATAATTTTCACTCCGTGTAGGCAATTTCTGTTGCAACTTTTTGTTGCAATACTAGTTGCATTTAAAAGCACGGTACTTGTTTCCTAGCACGGTCACAACGATCATGATCGCGGGCATCGGGGGTAAAATCGGGGCCATCGCGGGCATCGCGGCCACTAAAAAATCGGCCGCGATGGGCCAGACGCGATGCCCGCGATTTCCCCATAGAGAACAATGTTAAATGCCTCAATTTACCCGCGATGACCCCGATTTCCCATAGGAAACAATGTGAAATGGATCAATTTACACAAATTATCATAGGGAACAATGGTAAATGGCCCAAAAACACCCCTGAACATAAAAATGTCCCCCCAAAAGTACTATACGCCACCCCGCGATCAACGTGAACCCGAAGCGTGGCGAGCGGCGGCGGTACGCGTCCTCCGACCTTTTCATACCCCCACTATCCACGTCTGCGTGGAGTTGAGAATAGAATAGTGTGGCGAGCGCAGCGAGCCACCGAGCCCGAAGCGTGGCGAGCGCAGCGCGCCCCGCGAGGGGACGCGGATACCTTCACAGTTATACGCGTCCCCTCGCGGGCTTCCCAGGTGTCCATGGCGACGCGGACACCTGTGAAGCCCGCGAAGGGACGCGTTTACCTGTGAAGGTATCCGCAACCCCTCGCGGGGCGCGCTGCGCTCGCCACGCTTCGGGCTCGGTGGCTCGCTGCGCTCGCCACGCTTCGGGTTCACGTTGATTGCGGGGTGGCGTGAACTACTTTTGGGGGGACATGTCAATGTTTAGGGTTTTTTTGGGGGGTTTCGGGCCCATTTACCATTCTTCCCTATGATGATTTGTGTAAATTGACCCATTTAACATTGTTTCCTATGGGAAATCGTGGTCATCGCGGGTAAATTGAGGCATTTAACATTGGTCCCTATGGGGAAATCGCGGCCATCGCGGGTGGACCATTTATACATTTTTGGCCGCATACGACCCGACCGACGCGATTTTTAATGGTTTTCAATGCATTTCAATGGAAAAATCGGGGGCATCGCGTCGGTCGCGTCGCAGGCCACTAAAAATTACCCCCGATGGCCGCGATTGTGGCCGTGCTAGGAAACAAGTACCAAAAGCACTTTAATTTTTTATATCTATTTCTATATCTATTTTTATTTATATTTTTTGTATATATCGCTTGTCCTATTTAAATCGTCCTGCTTGATACCTTCGGATACTAAATTTATTCCTATTTTATACGATGTCTCTGTGAATAACTAAGATTTTTTCTATGTTAGACTCATTATATTTATTTCATGTTTTGTACAGTGACTTGATGGGTTCACTTCAAACAATATTCCGATGGTATCTATTACATTGAAATGTTTAATTGTAGTGTATATAGAAGATGCAATAAAGGGAAACACCCCCATCATTTACAGTAGCTGAGCACAATATAATTATATTGTTTACTCATTTATTTGTTCCTTTAGCCATACCTCCCAACATGACCCTCTCCAGGAGGGAGACAATGCTCTATTCCTGGACTTTCCTCTTAATTTAGGATCACCATCATCTGTGGTGAAACATCTTTCTTATCAATAAACCTGTTTAAAACAGGTGATGGTGATTCTAAATTAAGAGGGAAGTCCAGGAACAGAGCATTTTGTCCTTCCTCGAGAGGGTCATGTTGGGAGGTATGCTTTATCTGAACAACAATTAATCTTGGTCAAGTATGACTTTGGAATCAATGATTTAACTAAACAAGAACCCGATTTCAGATGTAAAGTAGGACCCTTGTACATTGGTGAGAAATAAGCAATACTTTCCTCATTACCGTGTATACAACTGTGCTGAATTTGTTTTCACCAACAGGAAAGCTTTCCTCTGTCACAGTGACGTTTTTAAGCCTCCAGTCTCCTTGGTATATAAACCAGTTATCTGAAGTTTCATGGACTGCTGTAGAGTTGCTTATAGGGATCATAACAATTTCAGCTTCTGCAGAGAAACACAGTGTTGTCCATTGCACATATCAAAATACTTCCTCTATAAAATGGGCCTACAGCAGGGTTGTCTACTTTCAGCAGCACTTCGGGGGCGGGGCCTGATGTAGATGACATCAAGCCCCAGCCTCTAGTACAGCAAATCCCATGATTCACGGGTCAAAGTCGAGGGGGTGGGGCTAAAATGACACTAGTTGCATATTTAGCCCTTCACAGAAACCTCAAATCTTAGCGATAATTAAATGCTGTGGAATCCGGGGGGAAGATTTGCCACCTTTCCGGTGGGCCAAATGGGGGACCCGATTTCCAGGACCCTCCCAGCAAATCTGGGAGGTAGGCAACCCTGGCCTACAGATGTGTCTTTTCTGAGTCAGATCATCATCTTATCACTTAGAAAGGATTTCTTGCGTTTGCAGTGGAAACCAGTTGTGACCTAAGATCACTGCACCCACTGCGTGCATTATTAATTTGCCAATGGCTTGTGGGCCTACTAAATTTTGTAGAAAACTAGTTTAAAAAACTTACCTGCATGATTATAAGAACCAAACGACAGATTACACTTTTGTGTGTCAAATGGGAACTTGTATATGTCCATGCGGCAAGAACTAACAATCCGTATTGCCCTTGTCCTAGTAATGTTGCCACTGCTATCAAGCAAGAAGAAGGGGTTCACTTGAGATTTGTCTTCAGTTTGAGTCCTGAATAAATACAAATTCATAAATGACTCTGCAGTTCATTTAACACAGAGGAGGAATACACTGATAAATGTGTATTTTTTTGAGGTAGTTTATTAAACTGCCACCCTGTCTGCCCCTGCTTCCAAGATGTGCCAGGTTGGAAGTGTAAGGTCCACATGTATGTGATGCCCACTGCTGTCGCTTAGCTCAGTCATCAAGCTACCTCGGTATACCCTTTTGGCCCAACTACAGTAAATGAAAACAATTTTGTGAGCTGTGAAGTGATCAAAATTGACTAGAAATGAGTGGAAACTAATGTTATTGAGGTTAATAATACTTTAGGGGCAAAAATAGGCCCAAATTCTGCAATTTTAGCAATTTTTTTCATTTTTCCAAAAAAAAATCCAGATCCAAAAATAAAACCAAAACCCGCAAGGGTGGTTTTGCCAAAACCAATCCAGATCCAAAACACGAAGGGAGATCCAGATCTAAAACCAAAACCCGAAAAAGTGGCCGCCGCACACCTCTAGTTAAAACTGCATTGCTTCTCTGGTTGCTCAAGATGTGAACTGCTTCTAGACATCCATGTATTGTACTACTTGTTCTGTATGGCTATGCACAAAACTCTGCACTAAAACCTAAAAAAAGAATAATTAAATCATTGCAATTTCAATTTCTAATAACTTACAATTCATAGATATAGAGGTCCGGTTGCCACAATTGGTCACCTGTTATAAATATGTTCTCAATCCCACAATATGAATCTGGATTCCATGATAGAGATTCAATATTCCATACCTGCAGACCAAAAAACATTTAGTCTAAGTAATGAACTTAGCCAACATGTCATCGAAATGGATAGAAACAACACTTATTATGGAAAACAGTAGGCTACACAAAGAAAAAAAAATCAGTTGATGGATAACTTAAATACATTAATGTATATAATTTATTTTCTACAAGTAGCAGTCTGAGGTCCGTATTCTAATATGATCGATCCCCGTGTGTTCGCACGGGGGGAGTGATGTTGAAGGACTGCGCATGTGCATGGCGTTTGTGTGGGCGCCTTCGGTGACTTGCATAGTCTCTGTGGTGCTCAAAGGGGAGTGTCCATGTCAACCGGGTCGACATTCGGGACAAAAAAAGTGAAAAACCCCATGTCGACCTTTTCACTGTTGACCATGCCCATGTCCACCTAATGAACCTGTCGACCTAATGACCCAGTTGATCTAACCCCATGATGACCTCCAGTCATGTCGACCTAGTGGTGCTGACCTAATGCTTGTCGACCTAGTTGCTGTCTATCCAAAGATCCATACCCTTAGGTTTGTTTCACACACTCCGGCTCCTGCCGGGCGGCGAAGACCCGTAAGGCCAGGAAGCCGCGCAGCACACAGCAGTAATGGAGGGGATGGCCACAGCCCGGCAGCCATCCCTTCCAGTGGTGGGATCCGGCAGCAACCGGGCGGCCGGGCTGTGGCCGTCCCGTGTGAATGGACACAATAGTGTCTATTAACAACTACTGCACATGGCACAGCTTTTGACCGTGTGGGATTTCGCCGCCCGGCGGTGCCGGAGTGTGTGAAATAGCCCTTACAGAGCTGTACAGATTTCTCAGATCTGTGCAGCAATATTCTGCACACAAAACACCAACAGTTAGAAATACAGTATGTCTATACATGGGCAGATTTGGGGGGGGGGGGGGGGGGCAACTGACATGTGCACCTCCCATCTCCCCTGTCGTTTAGTAATTTATTTATGTTTTACTATTTTTTAAAGAGCCCCAGACAGTGTAAATCACACCCTTGGGCAACAAGCATGTAAGCCATTCGCACTCCTGGGCAACGTGCATGTAATCACCCCATGGTAACAAGCATGGAACCCCCCCATGGCAACAACCATGTAATCCTCCCATGGCAACAAGCATAAAATCCACTGTGGCAACAAGCACAAAACTCCTGGCATCAAGCATGTAGCTCCTGTCAATTAACATGTAGAAAAGTGGCACTTATGTGACATAATACGTAGTAGGCATTATGGTTTGTGACATAATATGTAGTGGGCATTACGATGTGGGGCATAATGTGTAATGGGCATTATGGTGTGGTGCATAATATTTAATGGGCATTGCAGCGTGAGGCATAATGTGTAATGGGCAGTAGGGTGTGGGGCATAATGTGTAATGGGTATTACGGCATATGGTATAATGTGTAAGATTCATTGCAGTGTGAGGCATAATGTTGCCATGCCCCTATTGTCATGTAGCCACCTCTGTAGCCTCTCCATATGACCATGCGGATTAATTATTAAATCCCGGCGGTCGGGATACCGGCATTCAAAATCAATGGAGAGCTCCCTAGATAAGAGCTGCCCTTTGTGATCCCCGCAGCTGCCTGGACTTCTGGGTTTCTTACCTGGAAGTCCCTCCTCGCATGTGCAGTGATGCTGGCGGCAGCGGGGCATGCTGGAAGGGATCCATGTCGGATCCCTCAGGAGCCCATAGGCTTCTATGGGGTTATACCAGCTAGAGCTGGTATTACTCAGTGCAGCAAACCCCCATTGGAAGGAGCTTTAGTATAAGTGAACATGCGGGTTTTACACCATTTTTTCTTTAGTACATCCCACCCTCAATGAGAAGAACAATACATATTTCTGTATTACTAGAGGTTAAACCTACCATTTCGAATACGATAAGTGAAGTAAGTGTCTGCAAACCTGTATCCTGAAGGAAGAAAAACAAATGTTGAGTTAACAGGCAGAGCAGTAACTGTACAGTACTGTAGGCATCCTGACAGTATTGACACTTATTTCTGTGTACACCGTCATAGTGTACTGCGTCCCTTCACTGTGCTCGGCCCACTAGTCTATTCTCCCACCACGTCGTAGTGGATGGTATGGCAGGAAATACCACCCGTCGTCATATGTCGGCTCAAAAAAACTTGAAAAACAAATTTTGACCTTCTGACTGTTGTTCTTCCCATTGTCAACCTAACCCTTGTGTTGAGCTTCCAATTCTGTTGACCTTAGCCTTGCCGAACCTGTTTCAAATGTTGACTTAAGCCCCGTCAATACCCCCTTTTCTACATTCCTAGCCCTCCACAGCAACAACTACCTGTCACATATCAACAAATGTCACAAACAAATCTGGTAAAGTTCAGCACATATTACCAGTAAATAAAAAAAAGCAATCCAAATAGTACTAGGCATTAATACTAGCGCTGCATATTATTACAAATGGCTGCAGGGGCTAGCGGTAGATTCGCCAGCCACCAGCCCCCACCAGCCGCCGGATACTACGGACCCCCGCCGGTCCCCACTGCTTCGCCACCGGTCCCACCTCCCTGCTCCCCCCCTAACCCTGCCTGAAGTGGAGATGGGCAGGGTTCGCATGCCGCGCGACAGGAAACTGGGACGGGTGTGCGTGTGGGATGCTCGTGCGTCCCAATCAGATGAAGTGCCGGTTTGCCAGAGGGGGCATTCTGGCAAGCCTCAGCGCTGAATGAAGGTCATCTGCTTATATTCTTTAATGTAAAGCTTGTTTAACCTCTGTCATCTAAACGGCTGGTACGACCTTGGCATTCTAAAGGACTGACATTCCAAAACACAGCGGCAGTGTGGTATTGACTACAGAACTTTATTTAATATATGCAGCATAGGGGGTTGCCAAGGAAGGGAAATGATGCCAAGGTATGATGTGGACACACTTCTTTCAGTGGTGGGAGCATTTGCCTTCTGTTGACAGCCTTGGTATTTACAAAGAAGTGTGGCCATGTACATATGTTCCCAACCATGGAGAATGGAGCTCATATTAAAGGCACTTACCTGGAGGAAGTTGCTATCTTTGCTTGAGGGGAAGACCACCTCGAAATTCTAGCTGCCTGCCATCTGTGAGAAGCTACTCATGCAGGTACCTTGGTCATAAGGTGGTTTCTCCATGTTCTATGATTTCGAAAGTCTGAATACATAAAGATTCCTACTTAGAAAATTGGAGCAGGCCACCTTGGCGTAGTCCATTGGCTTGTGCCCAGCCTTTTGAATCGTTATGCTGCCAAAAGCTAATCTGAGCTCTCCAAATGTCTGGGGATGTAATAGGGTGTGAGAAGCCAGAGGTGTGAGAGGTTGTGCGAGAATGCCCAGATTTGCTTTGTAAATTAATATTGTTTTCATAATAAAGGCTAAATGTTTGCAGTTGGACAGTGGTAAATAGACGCTGTGCAACGTCTGTTCCCGGAGACAGAGGGGCTGGGGGCCTGGCCAGCTGCTCACAGAGCGACTGGCTAGGCACCCACAGTGGCAAAATGGGGGTGTGGCCTTTTGGGAGCATTGTGTGCATAGCCCACTGCCCCAGGCTGATAGTAGTAGTAGTACGTTTATTTATAAGGCGCCACAAGGTGTCCGCAGCGCCGTACATAGCAAACAAAAAACAAATTACAAGGTAACGTACAGGGTGTGTTGATAAAATACAGCATAAATAGGGGTATAGCTGGTAGAACTAAAATCAGCATCAGTTCTGAAGTAGGTGTCGAAATTGTCGAGGAGACTGAAGATGAAGTAGAGGAAGGGAAGAACAGGACAGGAGCACTGGTGAGGTAAAGAGGTAGGGTGAGTACGTGAGGAAGGAGGGCCCTACTCATAAGAGTTAACAGACTAAAAGGAGGTGGGTGGACGAATGAAAAACAATAGGATAAGTAGGAACGGATGGAGGGGTAGGGTAGGCAGGATAGAAGGAACAAAAGAGGATAGGAGGAGGAGGGATAGGCTAGTCGGAAGAAGTGGGTTTTGAGGGAGCGCTTGAAGGAGGTAAGGGAATCAGAAAGCCTGATGGGTGGCGGGAGGTTATTCCATTGCAGGGGGCAGCGCGAGAGATGTCTTGGACACGGGAGTGGGAGGAGGTGATTAGGTGAGAGAGCGGTCGACGGCGGAGCGAAGAGGACGGGAGGGAGTGTGGATAGAGATCAGTGAAGAGAGGTAAGGAGCGGTGGAGGAGGAGAGAGTATTGTAGGTGGTGGTGAGGAGTTTAAAGAGAACTTGGAAAGGAATGGGGAGCCAGTGAAGAGATAGACAGAGGGGGAGGCGGCGGGAGAGGAAGATGAGCCTAGCAGCAGCGTTAAGAATGGATTGGAGAGGGGCGAGGCTGGCGAGAGGTAGCCCAGAGAGAAGGATGTTGCAGTAGTCAAGGCGGGAGATGACTATGAGTGAATGAGAATTCTGGTCGCGTCAGTGGAGAGGAATGGTCTGATGCGTGAGATGTTGCGGAGGTGAAAGCGGCAAGACTGTGAGAGAGCATGAATGTGGGGGGTGAAAGAGAGGAAGGAGTCAATAATGACACCGAGGCAGCGCGTTTGGTCGGTGTAGGTGATCTCGGTTTCACCAATGGTGAAAGAGATAGTGGGAGAAGAGGGGATGTTCGGGGGAAGGAAGATTAGAAGTTCAGTTTTAGCCATGTTTAGTTTCAGGAAGCGTTGGGTCATCCAGGCTGAGATGGCCGTGAGGCATTTGGAGACCTTGGACAGGAGTGATGGGGATAGGTCGGGGGAGGAGAGATAGATAAGGGTATCAGCATAAAGGTGGTAATGGAAGCCATTGGAGCTGATGAGGGTGCCCAGAGAGGTGGTGTAGAGGGAGAAGAGGAGAGGGCCAAGGACTGACCCTTGGGGAACACCGACTGGCTGCGGGGTAGTAGAAGAGGAGGAGCTCGGAGTGGAGACGGACAAGGAGTGATCAGAGAGGTATGAGGTGAACCAGGAGAAGACCGTGCCAGTGATGCCAAAGGAGCGGAGGGTGTTGAGCAGGAGAGGGTGGTCAACAGTGTCAAAGGCAGCCGACAGATCAAGCTGGATGAGGACAGAGAAGAGGCCTTTGGATTTAGCCGATAGTAGATCGTTTGTGACTTTGGTCAGGGCAGTTTCAGTGGAATGTAAAGAGCGGAACCCGGATTGGAGGGGGTCTAGAATGGAGTTAGAAGATGGCTTAGGAGACGATTATAGGCCAGACGTTCTAGGAGCTTGGAGGCAAAAGGGAGGAGGGAGATGGGCCTGTAGTAGCCTGATACACCATCCCCCCAAATTCTGGGCACGCGTCGCAGTCCCAACTTCAGCATTTCACTTGTTTTGAGGCTGCCTCGACCTCCCTCCCTCACTACAGTGAAGAGATGCAGAGCAGCAGTGATCTCCTGCTTCCCCTTAACTGCCCATCCGCGGGAGATTGCCACCGGTGGGAGGGACAGTGGGACAGTCTTCAAATAGCGAGAATGTCCTACTGGAATTGGGACAGTTGGGATGTGTGCTTAAGATTAATATTACTATGTCGTTTCATAAACTGAGCAAATATTAAGGGGGATATTATGGCTAGATACATCGGGGACTCTGTGGTTATACAAACTTGATGCCAACATTTCTGGCTTTTTTTTTTTAAACACAGACATTTTTACAATACATCCACATAAAACATATATAGTGCTTTACATTTATATTACATTCCAGGTAGATTAACATCAGTGATCTAACATGTTATTCACATTGTCTACCTCTTTAGTGTTCCCGTAACCTACAACATAAAACAAATAAAAAAACATACAGTCCTAGTCCCTTGATCCTATTTCTTTTCTTTTTTTTCCCCTTATTATTTCCGTCCATTGCCTACTCCGTTGCTTAATTACAGGTCTACTCGCCTTGGCTTCTCTTTCATTACAGGTCCTATTATCTCTGGATGCTAGTGCTTATTTGAGGACATTTACTCCTAAGAGATTTTCTCCTCGGGGTGTTGGCCAAAAGTCACTTCTTTACTCTTATTCAATTTTGAATATTTCCCTTTGTCCCCTATCTACTCATGTGTTACATTAGTGTTTTCTATATATTTTTTTTCCTTGTGCTTTGTTATTTAAGTGTTGGATCCTTTATATCATATTTCATATCTATTAGTGTACTTTTCTGTGTAGTATTTTTTTTCCTTTCCTTTTTTTTTTTTTTCTTTCTTTTCCTTTCCCTTTCCTTTTATTTTATATATGTGTATACTAAATATCTGGAATCAGTGAATGTGTACATTCCTTCCTATTTATGTGTATTTTTTCACCCATCTACTCCAGATCCTTTTAAATTTCCCCAGTGCAATCCTATTTTTATAGACATTTTTTTCATGCACCACTGTATAATTTACTAGTGACTTCCAGCCCTCCAGCTCCGGTCCTTTTTTAGCCATCCATGTCCTTGCTATGATCACTTTGGAAAAGGAACACAGAGTAGCAATGAGAGTTTTTCCGTCTCTATCAATTCCTCTATTATATTCAATAAACAACATTTTTCCGTGAGGGTATATTCCTCTATACCGATCTCTACCAATGTTTTTTTTTACCTTAATCCAGAATTCCTGCACCACCCCGCATTTCCATATCAAATGAAAGAAAGTTCCTGATGTCATATTACATTTGGGGCATATGTCTAAAGTTATTGCTTTGAATTTTGCCATCCTCCCTGTGGACATATATGACCTGTGTAATGTATATAATTGGATTTGCTGTACCCGGATCCGATACGATTTGCCAGCGGTCGGGATCCCGGCGGTCGGAATCCCGACACTGGAATCCCGACCGCCGAAATCCCGACAAGGGGGGGATATGGATCGCCCCCCCTTGCGGGCTCGCTGCGCTCGCCACGCAGCGGGCCCGGTGCCTCGCTACGCTCGGCACGCTATTTTATTCTCCCTCTATGGGTGTCGTGGACACCCACGGAGGGAGAAAGTTTCGGGATTTCGGCGGTCGGGATTCCAGTGTCGGGATTCCGACCGCCGGGATCCCGACCGCCGGCAAATTAACTGCATCCCGCTGTACCCTAATGGAGTTCGTTATTTTAGGTATTAATGCCAGGGCGGAGGACCATTCCGCTGGGTCTATCTCCCCTATATCCTCTTCCCATTTTCCCTTTAGGATGGCCAACCCATCCTCGTTTTTATTTTGTAGCAGAAGGTTATATATTTTGGAAATCTTTTTGGTTTTCCCACCCCCTGTTAGAATCTTCGGTACTTATGTAATATCTGGGCTCCCATTTTTCTTATGAGACCGCGTCCCCTCGCGGGGCTCGCTGCGCTCACCACGCTTCGGGCACGGTGGCTCGCTGCGCTCGCCACACTATATTAAAGCAACTCCATGCGTAGTTGGATAGTAGGGGTATGAAAAAATGGGGTGCATTTAACATGGGAGCCCAGATAATACATAAGTACCGAATCTTCTTTACTGGTGATATTTCAAATTCTGGGGTTGTTTTTTAGCACTAAATTTTGTGGGTACAGGCAATTCCCACAGGTGTGACCTGCAGCAGCTGCCACTCACATATGATTCCTATTAAAGTTTAATTGAGAGCGCTGGGGTTCCTGCTAACTGTGCTTTTGGCTTATCCCCAAACTCACAGTCTGTAAGGATTTATATATATAAATTCTGGGGTTGTGCCTTTTAATTGTGAGCTTAATGCGTTTTTTAATTGGAGATATCTAAAGATGTGCGAGGGGGTATTGGAAATTCCTCCTGTAACTGACAGAATGTTTTGATTTCTCTGTTTACATATAGCTGACTTAATGTTGTAATTCCATATGCCCCTATACCCTAGATACCTGGAGATATTTAAGTTCCTTCAGACCCTTCTCATCAGTTAAGGGGTAGTCAATATCCATACTTTCAAAGTTGTGTGATTTATTGACTTCTCCCCAAATTTTTATGGCCTGACTCACCATTGGGGGGTCATTCTTGCATGTATACCCTTTCACTAATCTTTGTATTGGTATGCTTCCCATTTCACTATATTCTACCAACTCCTTTATCCCTTCTCCTGACCCACCCTCTTCTAGCCAGTCTGCCATAGATCTTATTTGGCTGGAGATATAATATAATCTGAAGTCAGGTAGAGACATCCCACCATCTCCCCTTTTCCTCATCAAGGTCTGGAGGCGAATTTTGGGGCGGGAATTGTTCCAAACAAAGGAAGAGACCATACTATTAACTTTCCTAAAAAAGCTTTTATGTATGTAGCAGGGGGATTGCTGAAGGGTATAGGGAAATTTTGGAAGAATTACCATTTTTAACAGGTTGTTGTTGTTGAAGGGAGTTTGCTCCATTGTTTTATCTTTCGCCCCATGTACACTACCAGTGGATCTAGGTTAAGTTTTATAAAATCGTTTGGATCTGACGAGAACCAAATTCCCAGGTATTTGAGTGTTTCCACGATTCTTAGAGGAGATACTATCTGAGCTCTGACTTCACACCCTGACCCTATTGGGAGTATGCTGGATTTGCTCCAATTGACCCGAAAACTGGACTTATCCCCAAATTCCTCAATTGCCCTTAATATTACCGGTACCGATATAGCTCCATCTGTTAAAAAGATCAGTAAATCATCCGCATATAATGCTACTCTGTCCATATATCTCCCCCTCTTAAATCCTTCAATTGCTGGGTGACTATGTAGTATACACGCAAGGGGCTCTATAACTAGGGCAAAAAGGCTAGGTGATAGGGGGCACTCTTGTCTTGTCCCTCTATTAACAGAAAATGACTGAGAGATACGACCGTTTATTGCCATTCTAGCCTCTGGGGCTGCATATAGCAGTTGAACCCATCTAATAAATCTGGGCCCTATCCCTGTCTTCCTCATGACCTCCCAGAGGAAGTGCCACTCCACCGCGTCAAACGCTTTTACCGCGTTGAATGACACCACCACCGGGCATGGGTCCTCTTCTCGAGGAATTTGCAGGTGTATGTACAGTTTTTTTTTTCAGTTTATTGATGTATCTTTCCCCGGCATAAAGCCGGTCTGATCCTCATGTGTAATTTTACCTAAGTGCTTATTGAGTCTTATGGCTAGTATTTTTGCTATTATTTTGGCTTCGGCCGCTATCAGTGAGATGGGCCTATAAGAATCCAATAGCAGGGGATTCTTATCTGCTTTCAACAGTACCACTATCTTCGTTTCTAGCATAGACCTGGGAAGGGCATTCTCCTCAAAACTAGAATTGAGAGTATCCAGTAGCATGGGGGCTATTACCTCTGCATACTTTTTATATATTTCGCCCGGTATGCCATCCAAACCTGGAGATTTCCCACTTGGGATCAGGTTGATAGCATCTTTTATTTCCTGTAAGGTCAATGGAGCTTCCATCTCTTCCCTGCATGCTGCTGGGAGGCTTGGTATTTCTACGTTATTTAAGAATTCTCTTATTTCTTCCCGGCTGCTCTGAAGCCTTGACTGATATATGTCACGGAAATATTCTCTGAAAACATTTTCGATCTCTAAGTTCGTGTATACTATTTCCCCTGATGTGTCCGATATTTTTGTGACAATATTTGTCGGGCTGTCTGATTGTGCAATACAGTATATGCCAGGAACCTTCCTGATCTGTCTGAGCTAACGTATCTAGTATACGAATTACACTGGAGTAGTCTGGCATTTTCCTCATCCATTGAATCTAGCCATCTCTTCCATGCCTCCAACCATTCCCTCTTTTTTTCCTCTGACTTTTCCTCCAAATAGGCTTTTTCTGATTTTTCACAATCATTTTCTAATTCTGTTATTTAACTTTTACTCTGTTTCTTTGTATCCCCTATCCTTTTCTTTAGAATCCCCCTCATGTAAGCCTTGAAGGCATCCCATATCATACTGTTTGAACCTTTATTAAGTTCCCAAAACTCGGCCCAACACTCCCCCAGTTTACCCACATCTCTTATTCTGTCCAGCCATCTGGCGTCAAATCTCCAAAACTGGCTGCCCCTGCTTTCTGTCTCGGCAAGTTCTAATATTACTGGGGATTGGTCCGATATCCCTCTTGCTTTGTACTCTGTCTTAATTACCATTTGCATTAAAGTACTTGAAATCAGCATCAGATCAATTCTTGAAAAGGATTGATAAGATGCTGAGAAGCATGAGAATTGTTTTGCATTGGGGTTTCTCTCTCTCTCCAGGCGTCTATCCATCCTAGATCTTTAATAAATGTATCGAACCCTTTATTCCCCCTTTTCACTCCTATCTGGGTTCCGCTCCACCTATCTAACTGGGTATCTAAAACATTGTTGAAGTCCCCTGTACATATGACGGGTAGACCCGGAGAGAGAGACACAAAATTCACTGCCTCCTTCACAGTGGTGCGAGTAGAATTTTTTTCTTGGTGGTACTGATAGCCTCCACCAAAAATGGGCGTGGCCATGTGTCACACAAAGCTAGAGGAGTGACTAAATGACAATAGTGGCGTGGCATCAGGAGACAGGGAATGAGAAACAGGGAATGGCTGGGGTGGGTTGGCTCTTGCTTGGGGGAGAGCCGGGCAGCTTGTGCTTACAATTGTGGAGCCTGCTCTTCATGCTGCCGGCGCCGCTGATGCCTGTCAGTGTGACAGGCTAAAACAGCAGTAGCCGGTAGCTGCATACAGCACCAATCATAACGCTGGGTGGGCGTGCTGCGGATGCATTATATTTAGACTTAAAATAAAAATAGAATTGACAGTGGGTCAGGGGGTAAGTGGTACTGCGTACCTGCAACATATTTCTTACAGGTACTCCATACCACACAGTACCCCCTTACTTGCAACACTGCTCCTTCAGCACATCGAATGAGAAAGGGGGTGGTATATACATGACTAATAAATACATTTGTATTGATTGAACAGTGCATTCCCAAAAAATATATTGACCCAATGCGTCGATTTTCACCCTGTTGCTGGCAAACAGCAAGGATTTTCTAATTAAGATTGAAACTCCTCTGGAGTTGGTGGTGAAGGGGGCATGATATGTCGGGCCCACCCATGCCTTCTTAAGTGATCTTAACTTGTTTCCTACTAGATGGGTTTCTGCTAGGCACATGATGTCCACGTCGTATTTCTTTATCTGGTTCATCACCAAACCTCTCTTTTTTTATTGTTAATACCCCTTACATTCCAAAACAAGACTTGTACCATCCTTGCTGCTTGCCTACCATGGATGACCGACCGACTCGCAGTGGTATGATCCCAACTCCAGTATATCTGTAGTCCTTAGACAATAACCTGTGCTCGTTCTAGTCAGTAATCCAACAATTCTATACCAATTTTGAACATTAATGTTGATCATATTTCCTAAGCACTTAACTTTACTGGACCATTTTTTTTCTTTAAAGGACCTGGACTTTGACACACATAACATACACCCCCTCCTTCCTCCCCCCACCCTGTATACCCTACCCCCCATGGTATACCTATTCCCATACCCAAAAAAAACAAACAAGAACACAAAACTCTGTACACTAGGGCTTTTTCTTCTTTGGGGCCACCAAAGTGCGGTGAGCTCCCTGGCTCTAACTGTTATACTTCATTGACCGCGAGCTGGGTTGTCCCCGGGACCCACTTATCTACCCATCTTGCCGCCTCATTGGGTGTCTGAAAAAAAATTGACTGTCCCTCGGAGAAAACTCTCAATTTGGCTGGGTATAACATGGAGTATTTCGCTACCTTTTCCCGCAGCTCCCTTTTTACTTCAGTGTATTTAGCTCTGTCTTTTTGAACTTAAATGGCAAAGTCAGGGAATAGCGAAATCCTAACTCCTTTATGTTCCACCAGGCTTTTTATACGGGCCTGTCTAAGTATTGTATCCAGATCCTGAAAATTTAACAGCTTTATGATCATAGTGCGGGGGGGAAGGGGGGGGGGGGGCTCCTGGGGGTAATGGTTTGGATGGCACTCTGTGGGCCCTTTCTATGGCGAATGATTTGGAGAGCACCTCTCCTCCGAATTTTTCCAAACACCATTGTTCCATATATTTTATGGGTTCAGGACCCTCCTCCCGTTCAGGGAGACCAATAAGTCTCACATTATTTCTCCTTAGTCTCCCCTCCATGTCAGTTATCTTGTATTTCATATCCCGCACTTGTTCTGCCAAGATGTCGACTTTGGAGGCCAGGAGTACGTTTCCATCTTCTATTTTTGAGATCCGGCCTTCTGCTTCGCTGACTCTCCCTTTCACTTCCCTCATCTCTTGTCTCATAAGGTATATATCGGCTTGAATGTCGGTGATTTTTTTCTGACAGTCGCTGTTCACTGCCTTTAATAGCTTCCATAACTTGCTGTAGGGTAATTTCTGGCAGAGCTTGAGGGTTATTGCTCTTGACTGGGGTGGTTACAGGAGTAGTAGCAGGAGTGTGGGAACTTCCACCCGTTTGTGATCTGGCATAGCGTTCCAGCCGGGCTGCTGCTGCGGTGGCGTTTCCTGTTTTCCCCATTGCTTGGGAGAGAGGACTGCAGTGAGAGAAAGCCCCTGATCTATTATTTTGCCGGTATCGACAGAGATAAGTCCCTCTCGCAAGGCTTAGCTTTATATAACTGTTAGTTAGTTTCTCAGTACAGCAATTTAGTGATAATAGATGAGAGCCTGGCTTTACCCGGCAGTCTAGCAATCTGACAAGCTCTTGAGAATAAAGAAGTGCGCCGAGCCTATTGCCTTGCTGATCCCGACAGAAGGGTAGCGGTTGAAAAGGATTCCCCACACACAGGGCCGGCGCCACCACTAGGCAAGTCTAGGCATTTGCCTAGGGCGCCGGCCACTGGAGGGCGGCATTTCATCCCCCCCCCCCGTGCCGCGGGGGTACCTGTCCTGCGGCTGTGTATATAAAGCTTGCGGCGGCGGCGGAGGCAGCGGGGGGTCCCTGCAGTCAAGAAATAACGAGCGCTATCCGCCTGGCTACGCGGAAGCGCTTCTGTTGTGGAAACACTGGCCGCACGCTGATTGGCTGAGATTCAGCCAATCAGCGTGCGCCGTGCGGCCAGTGTTTTCACAACAGAAGCGCTTCCGCGTAGCCCGGCGGTGCCTTGCACCGGCCCTGCCCACACAGATTTTTTGTTCAACTTTTTGCTCAGCTTTAACCCCGCACAACGAATGAACAGTTACAGCTTTATACAGCTGTTGGTTGATTTGTCAGTCCAGCAATTTAGTGATGGCTTTACCCGGCAGTCTGGCAATTTAGCAATTTCCCATTCCAGCAAGTTCTCGGTAATAGGGAAATACCCCAGGCCTATTGCCTTGTTGGTCCAACAAAAGAATAACTGTTGACAAGGGTTCTCCGCACAGATTGTTGTTCAGCTTTTTGCACAACTCAGCCCTACACAGCAAAATAACAGTTTCCCAGGCCAGCTATTTAATAGCAGTGGGTGGAGACCATCAGTCTGTTGCCTTGCCAGTCCCGACACAGTACTTTTTGCGGTTTTCTTTTTCACCAAGCAGCATGCAGCCCCAAGTTTCGGCCGGGTTGCTCCCACCGTCCTCCTTCTCTCTTTTCACCACCCCTGATTTGTCCTGTATGCCTTATCCAGCAGGGTCCACGTTCCCCCTCTCTTGCTCCCGCCGCCCCACCGGGCTGTGTATTCAGCAGTGGGTGTCGCTTCCCCCGCCGGCTGTTCAAGCGGGTCGCCAGCAGCATCCCCCACTCGTCCCTGCTGTCTCCCCCAGGAAGTGTCACTCGGCGCCTCTGCTGCCGGGGGGGGGAGTCGCGCTGCCAACGCGTCACTCGGCGCCTCCGCCTCCAGGAAGCCACGTCACCTGTCTCCTGGCACCCGGCACCCAGCCGCATCACAGCCTCTGCCGCCCCGGCCGGAGGTAAGCTTCGTTTCTTAGCTGCTTAGCCACTTGTGTTTAGAGGGGGTGCCCAGATGCCAGTGAATGGCCGAATCCCCGCACTTCCCTTCAGGGAGATTGCTGCGGATACAGTGTCCCAGGGTCTGCACAGTCTCACCGGCCATACACAACGCTGTTGAGCTCGGATGGATTTCCAGGGAGCTCTCTCACCACACCACTCTACTCCCGCGCTGCCGTGGCCCCGCCCCCATTTCTGGCTTATTTTTAATTTTTATAATGATATGAGGTTTGGTAACTATGGTAACTATGGTAACGGAACACAAGACCTGCAGTGTGGTCACCACAGAGCTGGACATTCAGAGGTGTAGAATCACTTATTAAGCATCTAAAAGAAACAATAAAATAATTTCATATATAAAAGGAATAATGGAATCTTACCAAACTGACAACACTAAGCAGAATAAAGTTGACATTGATGACAGTAGGGGATCTCCAGTCTTTTGCTGGACGCACGTTGTTACTTGGAAAAGTCAAGTTCTGTCGAAGATCAAGGTAACTGCAGCACTTACAGGAAGAAATTCCTAGGACAGAAATAAAGATGTTTCGGTCACACTGTATCCTTGACATACTATACATCAGGCATGTCCAAACTATGGCCCTCCAGCTGTTGGGAAACTACAAGTCCCATCATGCCTTGCCACAGTTTTGCTATTAGGGAATGCTAAAACTATGGCAAGGCATGCTGGGATGTGTAGTTTCACAACAGCTGGAGGGACACTGGACATGCCTGCTATACGTAATACACTGTGATTTGTGGGGCACTTACTAGGTTAGGATCAGTGGAGTGGGAAGTTGTGGGGAGTGCAAGTTGCTCATACTGGTGTCACCCATCACCCACTGAGGTGCAGGCTCCTACTCAGTGACAGTAACCTAGTGCTGAACTGTAATGCTACATCCAACTTCTGGCTCGTGTCGGGTGCCAGACGTGGTCCCTTCAGACGGGATCCCGACAGTCATTTACCCGACATCAGGATACGAGTGTTAAAACACCGACAGACAGGTTAGGACGGCCACAGCGAACCCTACACTCTCTCTGTTGAGTACCTCTGGCAGATGTCTGGCCACTGCGAGTGCTAGTGTTCACCTGTGGCCGCCGCTTCCGAAGGAGCGAGTTAGGCCCGCTCCAACCCCGATGCAGCTAGGTCTTATGTCGGGAAAAGCGACCAGCGATCGTCAGAGGTAGGCTCAAAAGGTGGTGCTAACTACTGGGCCTGACTGGGATGACACACCCTGACTGCCGGCACCAGGACAAGGAAGGGGATGCGACCCAGTCGCAGACACAAGAGACATGACACGGGGAATCACCACCATACGGAATCAAACACAACAAATGAATCCCCCAAAATGACTGAGGATATAACAGGAAATAATACCCTGCCTAACTAGAGTTCTAGAATAAAGAAAGGATATAAAAGGAAATACTAAATGAGCCCCACTGCTAGCAAGGACCAGCAGGGTTAACAGAGAATATAGGGACCTAACCCTAAACAAAAGAAATGGCTGGACAGCCAGAGAAATATAACTGAAATGCAAAAGGCAATCTGCCAACAATGAAAGAAGAGGAAGAACCAAGCTCCAATTGGAGCACTCACGTGACCCCAGGACGGGGAGCGGGGCAAGCAGAGGCAAGGATGCACCAGGACTGAAGACCAGAGACACTGGGAAACAGGGTCTGAGAACAGGAGATGCGACCAGGATAGCTGTCAGAAAAGCTATAACCGTCGCCATCTTGCCTGTGGCTATCCCTTAAAAGGGATAGTGCAGCCAATAAAGCAGCCCCTCCGTGGACCGGCCCCTGGCTCCTAATTGTACTCAGGTGGCTGAGCGCGTGACTCCCAGCGTCCCCTGTTACCAGGCAACCGCTGGGCGGCTGCAGGAGAACGCCGGAAGCTCAGTGTGGAACGCCGGCGCCGGGCGGAAGTGACGGCACTCCATTGGGCGGAAGTGACAGACGGACGCTCGGCTGAGCCGGGCGGAAGCGCTGTGTGCACCCCCTGTGCACCCGCTCCCGGCCGCCGAGCGGCAGAGACGCTGACATGTAGGGAGAATAGAATAGATGACGAGCACAGCGAGCCACCGCGCCCGCAGCATGGCGAGCCCACAAGGGGCTTTGTTGCGCTCGCCATGCTGTCTGAGTCCTTCCAGTCGGGATCCCGATGTTGGGCTAATGACTGTCGGGATCCCAACTGTCGGAACCCTATACCACATCCCTCCTGTCAGTGTGTAAGAGTTGGCACTTCCTGGTGGAAGCCACAACCTCCTAGACCAGTGGTTCCCAACCTGGGGTACTAGTACCCCTGGGGGTACTCTGCAGACCAGTTGGGGGTACTTGAAAGTAATATTGGTAATGGCGGAAGATGAAAAAGTCTTTTGATGTCATCAGCATCTCATTGTGCTTTTGCCTGACCAGCAATCCAATGGGAGCTACCCGTGCTGCCCTCAGACCTCAGCGATCATCTGCCCTGCACTGACATGGGTGGAAGAAGCAGTGGCATTAATCCTACTGGTGTAAGTGGGAACCCTGGAGACAATACACAACCAGCTGCCAGACACGGAAGGGCATTATTCCTGTCCGTTACTCCTTAATATAAGGACATGCATAAGGATAGGCATACCGCTCACTTCCACTCCACTCATAAGTACTGTCTATATTTTAAATTGAGAGGAGGGGGTACTCATCAATGAAAAGCCTAATCAAGGGGTACGGGAGATAAAAAAGGTTGGGAACCACTGTCCTAGACCCTCAAAGTGACAGAAAACAGGGTTTGGCTGTGGGTGCAGAGATGGAGCGGGCAGTCCGCAGTGTCTGGGAAGCACTGAGTGAGCGGATACTGAGGACAGCAGCAGCAACATTTGAATATTCAAAAGACAGAATGGCCGATGATTGGCTGAGAGTGCTCTCACCAGAGGCGTAGCTAGGGTGGAGCCAGTGGAGCACAAGCTCCAGGTGCCGAATCATCACCTGGCGCCGGAGCCGTGCACCCTGTCACCGACTCCCCCCTGCCCTGTTCGCCCGCTCCCTGCTGTGCCCGTCGAGTGCATAGCAGCGGCGGTAGAAGCAGGAGAACGACACTGCTGACTGAAGCGCTGAGGACTGCGGGGCACAGGAGACCCGGCGCCGGCTTAGGACCGCAGGAGGTTTGCTGCTTCTACCCCCCATTGTCGGGAGAAGCAGCCGGTCTGATCACAGGGAAGCAGTAATGCACAGAACATCGCCCCGATATTACACCTATTGTCACACCCTGCACCCAGCCTTCCCCTAATGTCTCTGCCACAGGGACTGACTGGACTGATGTCTCCCAATTCCCCATCTCAGTCAGGCTGTCCTATAATCATATAACCAGGAGACAGAATGCAAATAGTTATTATTAACAAAGTTAAGCTGACCATACATCAGAAAGATCGATCTTAAGATCGATTGTGCTCATGATTGTGTACAATTTCCCTTGAAATCCCCGGCAGTCCTTGGTGGTTTTTGGACACACAATCTACACACAATCCATCATACAATCAGTCATACAATCCATCTGCTGCATGATTGTGTACACAAGATGTGCACACAATCTGCATACAATCCATCTTACAATCAATTGAGATTGTATGATTGGGTACAATATCTTTCTAATGTATGGCCACCTTTACACTGGGTTCATTAGATAAAATATCTAATGTACCTTCACCCCCCTCAGGCAGTCGGGCCTATGTGTCTCCAATCCCGGTATGCCCGCACACCCGCCCGCCGATGCCTGCCTTCACCCTCCCTCTCTGACAGTCTGTCACATTCTCCTTCTCTCCTTTATCTCTCTCTCTCTCTACCCAACACCTTCTTTCTTACTCTCAGTCTCTGTCCATTGCTTTTCCTTACATCCTCTCTCCCTCCTTGTCTATCCCCCTTTCTCTCTCCTACACCCTTTCTCTTATGACAGTGGCAGTGGGGGCCCTTTCAAAATCTCGCTATGGGGCCCAAATGGTTATAGTTACGCCCCTGGTGGCGTCACTAGGTGGGCTGGACCCCACCTCCGGCAATTACCGCTGCTGTCCGCGGACCCGCTGACCTGGTTCCAGCAATTACCTACTACAAATGGGGGGGGGCACGAAAAATGCCCTTGCTCTAGGCACCGTGAAACCTAGCTACACCACTGGCTCTCTCTCCCAGCCAATTAGCAGCTGAGGGAGAGAGCACTCTCAGCCAGTCAGCGTCCAGCTTATCTTTTGAATTTTCTGCCACCACAGTTTCCGCTCACTCTGCGCTTTCCAGACACTGCGGACTGCCCGATCTGCCGCTGCACCCACAGCCCCCGGGCGCTTTACGCTGCCCGGACCCCACACTGCCCAGGTACCACCTGCCTCCCCCTGTATCCGTCCCGGACTGAGGCCGTCCTTAGGAGTCAACACCCAGCGCGCCCACTCCTATTGAGCTGGCCCTAGCTGTGTGATCGGGTTTAAATAAACCCCTTGGGTGGTAATTCGATGTGTGTAATGCAACAAGGTAATTTCTGCTCAGAGCCATCACATCATGTTGGAATCTTCTGCTTAGCTGATTATCCCTCTCTGGGAGCAATTTAGACAAAAATGTGACATTGTTGTCATACCTGTAATCCAGTCAAGGAGTCTAGAATGCACTCAGATGCTTTGCGGTACTTTTTACAAGCACTTTTGCTAACTTACAATGTGTATCAATGCTTATCATTATGCTACAGACTTCAATGGCTCTGATAGTTGCTGTACCAATAATGGGCACCTTTTTGAAGCCCCTTGGGGGTATTCCCTCCTTTATCAGCAGTCTAATGTGGCAATTAAAGGGTCATTGCTAAATGTGCGATTCTGTACAGTTCTCTAATGGCTTTGGGGGGGTGGGGAGCAGTGGGGTGGGGAGGTGGAACGTCCGTGCGGCCGCTGAAGCATGACCAATGACCTCCCTTGACCAAGCATCCGTTAACGATGCATGGGAGTGCGCACTAGGCGATATTGTCCACAATATCGCTCAGAAAGCCCTTTCTGAACGATATTGTGACCAATATTGTCTAGTGTGTATGGGGCTTTATTCTGGTGAAGACACGGTGACACAAATTGGTGCAGCAGGATATGAGCTAAAGGTCCACAATTCCCTGCTAGCAGTGACAGCTGCACCGAGCTTGTTCACGTTATATAATTGTGTCTGAATTTACTCATCAGTCATAAGTCAGTGTCAGTAGTGATACGGTCGCTAAGTTATGGTTGACACATGAAAAATGTCGACATGGCTAAGTTCGACAGGGTTGGAAGGCCAACACAAGCATTAGGCCAACAATGGAAAGGTTGATAGTCAAAAAGGTCGACCTGAGTTTTTTATGATTTTTTGAACCGACATGTGCCGACAGGCGGTATGTCATACCCTACCATCCACTAGGGCGTGGTGGGAGAATATAATAGTGCGCCGAGCACAGTGAAGCACCGTGGCCAAAGCATGGCGACCAGACGCTGTACACTGATACGGTGTCCGTGGTGACTTACGGAAAAAAAAAAAACCTCATGTCGACCTTTTGTCTATTGACCTTCTCATTGTCGGCAGAATGACCTTCCGTCCATGTCGACTTTAGCCACATCGACATATTACACGTGTCGACCTAAGCCCTGTTGATTCTTATTGGTCGACCTAACGTATGTCAGCCTTCATACAGTTTATCCTATGACCCGTACCCCTCCAGCAAAACTCTTCTAATTGTAATTGGCGACAGGAAATATGCCATCAAGTCTTAATGGACAGAACCCATCTGAATAGCATTCGGTAGGCAGTGACTTACCCATCAATAGGAAGACAGTGAGCAGAAAGGGCGTGCTGCACAGATCCATGGTCAGGAGAGACTGTGATCCCGGCTCCCAGCCTTTAGGTTTTAAAGTCAGTAGTTGTTGTGAGACAGGCAGAGACCTCTCAGTTACAGGGTGGTTAGTGGATAAACTTGTTTGTGAGTGTGTTACTTAGAGAGCGTTAAGTGGTACGTTTTCGAGAGCTGGACAGAGCTTAAATGACATAATAAGTATAGACGCATTACTTTCATACAAGTAAAAATGCAATCTAAATTCCAGGGGTGGGATTTCATTCATTGTGTCAATATATAAAATGTGACGCGAGAATATTTATAAGGTTGAAATGTTACATAGTATTGAAGGCTGAATAAAGACTTGCATCCATCGAGTTCAACCTTAGTGTATGATCTATTAGCTTCCCTACATACAGATGTATGTAATAGATCATTTGTTGTGCCCCTTTGTTGTGCCAAATTCACACCTGCAGCGCGGAATCGCCACCCTGCAATATCACCGCTCAATGTATTTCTATGAGATACAAAGCAAATTAGGTATCCGCGTCCCCTCGCGGGCTTCACAGGTATCCGCGTCCCCTCGCGGGCTTCACAGGTATCCGCGTCCCCTCGCGGGCTTCACAGGTAACCGCGTCCCCTCGCCGGGCTCGCTGCGCTCGCCACGCTTCGGGCTCGGTGGCTCGCTGCGCTCGCCACACTTTCTATTCTCAACTCCACGCCGACGTGGATAGTGGGGGTATGAAAAGGTCATAGGACGTGTACCGCCGCCCCTCGCGGGCTCGCTGCGCTCACCACGCTTCGGGTTCACGTTTATAGTGGGGGGTGGCGTGGGGGTGCATTTAACATTGTAAGCACCCATTAGGGTGCTTATACAATTTTTAATTGCATCGCATTGTATGGCATTGTATGCCATATACAATGTCATACAATTTTAAAATTGTATGACATTGTACAACATCGCCCGATATCGCATCGCATACCATCGCATGCCTTTTGGTATGCGATGCGATGGGCGCCGCTATAATACACAAGTACCGTTCTTTTTCTAAAAAGAAAGAGGAAAAAAGTCCTTGTGTTCTTTTAATATATAGGATCACAGTGGGAGCCCCTCTTTACTTTAGCAAAATATTTAGGGGTTAAAATGAAGACATACATAAGACATATAACGTAGGCCTTTATTCAGATCTGATTGCATCATCGCAGTACAAATTTGGGTACTTATGTAATATCTGGGCTCCCGTTTTTCTTATGAGACCGCGTCCCCTCGCGGGGCTCACTGCGCTCGCCATGCTTCGGGCACGGTGGCTCGCTGCGCTCGCCACACTATATAAAATCAACTCCATGCGTAGTTGGATAGTAGGGGTATGAACAAATGGGGTGCATTTAACATGGGAGCACAGATAATACATAAGTACCCAAATTTGTTTGGAAAATGGGCAAAACCATGTGCACTGCAGGTGGGGCAGATGTAACTTGTATAGAGAGAGTTAGATTTGGGGGAGTTATTTTGTTTCTGTGCAGAGTAGATACTGGCTGCATTATTTTTACACTGCAATTTAGATTTCAGTTTCAACACACCCCACCCAAATGTAACTCTCTCTAACATGTTACATCTGCTTCACCTGCAGTGCACATGGTTTTGCCCATTTTCCAAACAAATTTGATCTGCAATCAGATCTGAATAAGGGCCATAGTGCTAACTTAGAAAATGAAAGAATGTGTACAGAGATTTAAAACGAGTAGGATACAGGAACTGCTGGAAGTCTCTGTACTGCAGCTTTAATAATATTTCCTGGTACAGTATTTAGGGGTTTGGTGGGTTCCTGGGGTCCATGCCTCCAAGATAAATCATTTCTTGGTACTGGGGTATCTGATTATTATATGCTCATATTGCATGTATCCATCCCCTTTTGTACTCTGTTTGAGATATCATCTAGGTTGCAGGCAGGGCTGAGCCCCCTCTCCTCACTTGACTTACCATAACCCGGCTCCTGGTCCCCCATCACCTATTCCGCTGAGCTGCAGCCCAGAGGTCCCGGAGTGCAGGCTTCTTCAACTCAATAAAATGCAGCACTGTCTGGTGAGCCAATCGGAGCTTGCGTACCAGAAGCCGCTCTGAATGTCTGCCGGTATGCAAGCTCTGATTGGCTCAAAAGTTGGTGCAGCATTTTAATTGCCCGCTGGAGTCTTAGGTTGAGTAAGCCTGCGCTCTGGGACCTGCTTTGGTCAGCGCACTGAGCGGAGCGGAGGCAGTTGGGGGGTTGTGGAGGGCAAAATGAGCTGCCTGGGGCCTTCCAGAGACCGAGGCCCGGGACAGCTATATCCACAGCACCCCCCTATTGGCGGCCCTGGTTGCAGGCATTCTGCCAAGGATCCACAGAATGTTAGGCTCCATACATTTATTAAAAAGGCTGTTACTTTGTCTCAATGTCTATGTATGAGGTAACAATTAGTTCATTTTAAATTTACTTGGCAGAAGATGGAGTACGACAGTTTATTCTAATATGTAAAGAGACACTTAGATCAATTATCCCTGGTCTGGGTGTATATTTCAGCCTGTGTTTTAATTATTAATATTTCTCACACAGCAATTATACATAGGGTCTCACCCTAAATTGACCATTAATTACAATATAATACAGTGGTTTGGTCTATTCGTTCATTATTCTACACCGTGTGGAATCAGTCATGTAGGTATCCTCACACCATATATTGATATTAGTATTCAGGCAACCCCTCTTTAATACGATCCTATATATTAAGAGAACGCAAGGACTTTTCCCCTCGTTCTTTTTTAGAAAAAGAACAATAAAAGTTTAAGTTTTACAAATGAACCGTTGATGTGTATCCACGGAGCAGATCCTTTATCTCTTTGTGTTCATCCTGTGGACACTGCTGAAATATCAACATGATATTGGGGGACATTTACCAAAATGGATTCGTAGAAAAAAGGTGTATTCGTAGGGAGAAATACACCTTTTTTTAACGAATTTGTATTTTCGGGATTTACAATCCCAAAAATACAACAATTCGTATTCCTAAAGATGGAACATTCGTATTTGTATTTACAAATACGAATGTCTACACCATCGATAGAATACGACAGAAATCACCATTCAAAAGAATGGTGGTTTCTGATTTACTAAGCAGCCGTACTACTGATAATACGGCTGCTAAGTGGTGTAAAACACCCACGCAAATACGACAGGAAAATACACCTTGCTTTCCCTGTCGTATTTGCTTTAAGCCAGCACGGATCAGTCAGATCCGTGCAGGCTTTAGTGTAAAAAAATAGAAAAATTAAATAAATAAAAAAAAAAACAGCGTGGGGTCCCCCCCACAGCTGTAACCAGCACCAGGCTGAAGGAGCCTGGAGCCGGTAATTAAAAATCAGGGAACCCGACAAATAGGGGTTCCCCGATTTTTAACAACCAGCCCCAGGCTCCAGGTCCGGGGCTGGTTCCCAAAATACGGGGGACAAAATGACTAGGGGTCCCCCGTATTTTAAGAACCAGCCCCAGGCACAACCAGCCAGCAGGGTGATGTCACAGCCGGGGGACACTTATTATATAAGGTCCCGCGGCCAAAACATTAACCCCCTGACCGGTCAGCCTGGCCAGGGGCCCTGGGGGAGTGGGGACCCCCCCAATGAAGGGGTCCCCCCCCTCCAGGACTTACCTGACCAGGCTGATTCAAGTGTAAAAAATAGATGAAACTATTGTTTTTTACTGTGGCACTACAAGTGCCAGCAAGCCTCCCCAGCAAGCTGGGACTTGGAGAACCACCAGTCCCAGCCTGCTGGGCATTAAAGGGCCCGCTGGCACTTGTAGTTCCACAGTTAAAAAAATAGTACACAAAACACACTGACACACATTTTAAATAAAACTTTAATACATACAAAGCCAGCGGGCTTTAATTACCGGCCCCGGCTCCTTCAGCCTGGTGCTGGTTACAGCTGTGGGGGGGACCCCACGCTGTTTTTTTTTTAAATTTATTTAATTTTTCTATTTTTTTTACACCTTGCAGCCTGCACGGATCTGACTGATATGATGGATCTGACTGATATGATGGATCTGACTGATCCGTGCAGACTGCCAGAAACATTCGTATTAGCGGCCGTATATATGGCCAGCTAATACGACTCATTACACCATCGGAGGGTTACAAAGCAGTCGTATATGACTGCTTTGTAATTTCCCCTCCGGAACACAACTTTGCATACGACTAAAACAGTCGTATGCAGCCGTAGGGGAAATACCAATACGAAAAACTAGGTTTTTCATATTGGTAAATTTCCCCCATAATGTCAACAAAGAGAACCTTGTGGTCTAGCTATGACTCACCCTGTCCTGAGGGCTGCAGCGGGCTCCAGTGGGCGGCTTCTGGGTCCTGGTGGTCAGGTGAGGAGCAATTCCCATACACATAGTTGTAGATGCTCAATTAGTTCAGTAATATCACTCAGGTGCATGCAAGGGAGGGGTTAATACTGAGTAAGTAACAAGACATTGGTTCCCCCGGCACACTGAGTGGTATTAGTAACCAATCTAGAACACTACATGATAATAGAATTCAGAGATATTGGTTACATATACCTGCGCAGGTGTATGATATGCCCCCAAGCCATCGTCAAGGCTTCTCTGTATATTGGGATGTGGGACCATTTGTAGACAACAAGTAGATAGACAGCCATTAAGTCGACACCATTAGTTCGACAACTCAATAGGTCGACATGCTTTTAGGTCGACATACCATTAGGTCGACATGTCATTAGGTCGACATTGCATTAGGTCGACATGTCATTAGGTCGACATGTCATTAGGTCGACATTGCCATTAGGTCGACAGTGTCTAGGTCGACAGTCAAAAGGTCGACATGGTTTTTTTCACTGTTTTTTGGCCTAAATGTCGACACAGTCGACATGGACACAGTTTGAAGTGAACTGCAGCCCCTCGCATCGCTCGCTTCGCTCGCAATGCTTCGGGCACGGCGCCTTGCTGCGCTCGGCACAATATTTTATTCTCCCACCACGCCCTAGTGGATAGTAGGGCATGAAATACCGCCTGTCGGCACATGTCGGCTCAAAAAACAGTGAAAAAAACCATGTCGAAGTTTTGACTGTCGACCTAATGGCAGTGTCGACCTAATGACATGTCGACCTAATGACATGTCGACCTAATGGTATGTCGACCTAATGACATGTTGACCTAATGGTATGTCGACCTAATGACATGTCGACCTAATGGTATGTCGACCTAAAAGCATGTCGACCTATTGAGTTGTCGAACTAATGGTGTCGACCTAATGGCTGTCTATCTACTTGTTGTCTACAAATAGTACGGATACCGTATATTGGGGGTCCCTAGCGCTATATTCCAGCAGAGACACGTCCCAGGGTGTATTTTCCCCTATACCTAACTCTAGGAAATGTGTGTGTGTGTGTGTGTGGGGGGGGGTTCTGGTTGCCCAGAATCCCCCCTCCTCTTGGCAAAGGTCTTAAATGATGGCAACAATAGCTATATAGTATGATCACTAGAGCTGCCACCACATCATGCAGTGTAAGGGACAGAGCAGGGCTGCTGCACGTGCCTAGCATTGACCTTTTCCTAGGTTGACCTAGTAAATGATGACTATATGGTGTTGACCTACAGTATTAACTGCCACTGTTGACCTGTGAACCAGATACGACAATCCCCCTAGTGGCCAACCCTCCCATCCTGCAGCCTAACCCTAATGGTCACATTCTGAGAATGTTGGGATCCCACATTTTAGATGTTGACAATTCAACGATTTCAACATCCTAAGTGTCAACATTCGGTACGTGAATGGCAACTTATGGCTGAATCCCCTACATTTTCTCATATATCCCCTGGTCTGGTTCTGTTTAAAGATTTGCACAAACCCCTGTGCTTTGGATTTAGGTCATAAATAATAGTAGTCATATTTTTGATCGGGAATTTTTTCAAGTTGATAAAAACACTTAGAATTGTATGATTTAGGCCAGTTTTTATTCCTGCTGTATTATTGACATCAATCATATGCATTTCCACTCATTTCTGCATTGGAAATGCACCTGAAATTCTGACGAAAGGATTTATATGCCATCCGAAACATGAGATTCCGATTTTCATCCCCAAAATCTGAATTTTGCTGGTTGGCCGGACCAGGACCAATGGCGTAACTATAAATTTTGCTCACCTCTGCCAATAAAGTTTGTGGCTCCCCCCTTGTTATTTTGGTAAGACAAAAAAAGGGGAAAAAATTCTAGTGTGCCAGGTTAGGGAAATACATTTTATATTATTACAAAATTGCATAATCTATCACTTATAGGCAGGGCTATTTTTGGACTTCTAAGGTGGGCATACAGTTGTCACCTTGCAGGTGACAGCCGAGGAATATAATTAAAGCCTAATTTATTCCCTGAATTTTAGCCATCGTACGTCCAATTTACTGTGGGTGGTAAAGTTCTTAAGGTGACTGCCAGATGGCTGCGCCAATGTAACTTACTGATGGAACCATTACCTTATGTACATTGTGCTACAGGGCCAGCTGGGAAACCTAAACCAAAGCCTCCTTCACACGCCACAAGCAGTGGAGTAACAATAGTCCCGCGGTACCGGGGAGGCGCTGTGTAAGTGCGGGCGCCAGGGGGCTGCGGGGCTATTGTAACGCCGCCGCCACCACAGACCCGCAGATTTAATTGTCCCGACTCCCCTCCGCTGCGGTCCCGGCTCCCCTTCTGGCTTGTTCTGATGCTATGGAGACAGACCATCATAAAATGTCCGCCCCCATATAGCAGACTGTTCTCTGAAACTGTCTGCTGGATGGGGGCGGACATTTTTTGATGGTCCGTTTTTCATTGCAGAAGCCAGGAGGGGGCTAGAACTGCACGGATGAAAAGTTCTGCGGGTCCCTGCTGTGCAGAGAGGTAAGGCACGGGGAGGTATTGGCGGCATGGGGGGGCGGACTTTAGAGGCCGGGGGGCATGGGCGCCTGCAGGGGGGGGGGGGGTGCGTTGCGCTGCCATAATATCGACGGGGGGGCATAGAATATAGTTACACCACTGGCCACAAGCATTAGCTCTTTCATGCCAGTTATATAACCTTCATTACATGCAGATGGGCAGTATGACTGGTGATTCCTCAAGCGACCACACGTGTATTTAGCAGAATTACAAGGGGAGCTACATGTGTATTAGTTACTGCACCTGGAACCTTTAATCAGGCCCTGGATGTCACCAAAGGGGGAACAGTAGAAATTATTACAGAAATTACTGCTGAATTTAAATGCTATTTCAATAGATCTATACAATCCTGTCCATGGTGTGATCATAACATAACTTAACATAAATTTGCAATTTCCTACTACTTTCACAGATTTGGTTTTTTTTACATTTTATTATTTCAGACAAGGTTGAAATAAATAAGACAACAAGCATTGATGATCAGCAGCACCATCAAAATATACATGCAGTGATGATTTGGTACATCTGAAGGTAGAAACCCTTTCAGTGCCAAGTGAATTCGTCAAAATACAGTAGGTGTAAAAATTGTTAAGAAAACATTTTTATTCACCATAATGACTTGTAATGGTTATCTTATATAGGAAATAGAATCTTTTTTAAAAACATCATTTAAAAAAAAATGTATGTAACAAATGTGAGGGACACTGACATTTTTTAACAGATATTTTTCTCATCTCTCACAGAGATGTTGGCACTCAAAGGGTTAAATAGAGATTACATAAAAAGAGAGGCTCGAACCACATGTGATCAACCAATCAGTTTGAAATAAAACAAATTGGTACTTGTGAGTTATCCGGGCGCCCGATTTTAGATCGGGTACCATCGGATCGGATCGCGTCGCATCGCGTGTTAACCAAATGGCATGCGATGCGACGCGACGAGATCAGCACCCGATTTTAGCAGTGTACCCGATTTAAACATTGGAATCAATGTAAAATGGTCCCTGAGACCCGATTTTACATTTATTTCAATGAAAAAATGCCCAAAACCCCCAAAAAGTGACAAAACTTAAATCCCATCCCCATTGTTAACGCCACTCCACTATTGACGCCAACCCGAAGCGTGGCGAGCGCAGCGAGCCCGCGAGGGGTGGCGGTACGCGTCCTCCGACCTTTTCATGCCCTACTATCCACGTCGGCGTGGAGTTGAGAATAGAATAGTGTAGCGAGCGCAGCGAGCCACCGAGCCCGAAGCGTGTCGAGCGCACGCGGATACCTGTGAAGCCCGCGAAGGGCCGCGCTTACCTGTGAAGGTATCCGCGTCCCCTCGTGGGGCTCGGTGCGCTCGCCACGCTTCTCAACTCCACGCCGACATGGATAGTAGGGCATGAAAAGGTCGGAGGACGCGTACCGCCGCCCCTCGCGGGCTCGCTGCGCTCGCCACGCTTCGGGTTGGCGTCAATAGTGGAGTGGCGTTAACAATGGGGATGGGATTTAAGTTTTGTCACTTTTTGGGGGTTTTGGGCATTTTTTCATTGAAATGTGTTAAAATCGCGTCGCGTCGCATCGCGTGCCATTGTATACCATACAATAGCATCCAATGCGACGCGATTACGATGCGATTTTGGATACAAGGACATTTCAAGGGAAATCGCGTCGCATCGCGTCGCATCGTACTCTTATTGTACTGACATTCAATTTCAACATCGGGCGCCCGGATAACTCACAAGTACCAACAAATTTGCGCATTGACATATAAAAACTAGGGATGTGCACCGGCCACTTTTCGCATTTTGGGTTTTGGGTTCTGATTACCTTCAGGTTTTGGGTTCTTATGGGTTTTGCCAAAACACCCCCTAAACGTTTTGGGTCTGATTTAAAAAAAAAAAAAAAAAAAGCATAATCGTAGAATCGTAGATTTGGGGGGGGGGGGGGGGGGTTTGCTCCTACGCTATTATTGACCTCAATAACATTAATTTCCACTCATTTCCAGTCTATTCTGAACACCTAACATCTCATAATATTGTTTTTAGGGCAAAAGGTTGCACAGAGGTAGTTAGATAACTATGCTAAGCCACACAAGTGTGAGGCACAAACATGTGGCTCATGTAAGAGTGGCACTGCAGCAGCAGACAGGATGGCAGTTTGAAAAACTAGGCCCCAAAAAGACCCCTATCTGGCTTGATCATGTTTACCATGTGCAGCCGAGGAGCAGTGGGCGTTTCGTGCAGCACCAAGTTTGTACTCAAGTGTGTAACTGTTTTTTATCAGTTTAATACCCAATAAGCCAGATAAAAAAAGAAATAAACTAGGCCCCAAAATAAATAACAATAATAAATTAAACGGCAGTACTAGGCAACAGACAGGTACTGTAGATACGGCAGTACTAGGCACCAGACAGGTAGATACTGCGTACTAGGCAGTGGGCACCAGACGGTAGATACGGCAGTACTAGGCATCAGACAGGTAGATACGGCAGTACAAGGCACCAGATGGTAGATACGACAGTACTAGGCACCAGACAGGTAGATACGGCAGTACTAGGCACCAGACAGGTAGATAAGGCAGTACTAGGCAACAGACTGGTAGTTCCGGCAGTACTAGGCAACAGACAGGTAGATACGGCAGTACTAGGCACCAGACAGGTAGATACGGCAGTACTAGGCACTAGACGGTAGATACAACAGTTCTAGGCACCAGACGGTAGATACGACAGTACTAGGCACCGGACAGGTAGATACGGCAGTACTAGGCACCAGACAGGTAGATACGGCAGTACTAGGCACCAGACGGTAGATACGACAGTACTAGGCACCAGACAGGTAGATACGGCAGTACTAAGCACCAGACGGTAGATACGACAGTACTAGGCACCAGACAGGTAGAGATGGCAGTACTAGGCACCAGACAGGTAGATACAGCAGTACTAGGCACCAGACAGGTAGAGATGGCAGTACTAGGCACCAGACAGGTAGATACAGCAGTACTAGGCACCAGACAGGTAGATACTGCAGTACTAGGCAGTGGGCACCAGACAGGTAGATAGAGCAGTACTAGGCACCAGACAGGTAGATACGGCAGTACTAGGCACCAGACAGGTAGATACGGCAGTACTAGGCACCAGACAGGTAGATACGGCAGTACTAGGCACCAGACAGGTAAATATGGCAGTACTAGGCACCAGACAGGTAGATACGGCAGTACTAGGCAGTGGGCACCAGACAGGTAGATACGGCAGTACTAGGCACCAGACAGGTAGATACTGCAGTACTAGGCACCAGACAGGTAGATAAGGCAGTACTAGGCACCAGACAGGTAGATACGGCAGTACTAGGCACCAGACAGGTAGATACGGCAGTACTCGGCACCAGACAGGTAGATACGGCAGTACTCGGCACCAGACAGGTAGATACGGCAGTACTAGGCACTAGACTGGAGTGAAGATGGTGGGCGCGGGAGCCGCTAGTTAAAGCATCGCAAAATCCAGCACTGGTCGATCACGTTTTGCCCACTCACCTGGATCCTAGTCAGGCGGGCAGCTCCGAGCACTGCTCGGATCCGGGCTCGGATTGATGACGTCTGTGCGGGCTCGGATCTTGGAAATCCGAGCCCGCACATCTCTAATAAAAACATACAAAACTGTAATCTAAAGTAAGGGAGAATAACATGAAATACATCAAAAGAAAAAAGGGTGTTGAAATAGTGTGAACAGGCACACTAAATATGGTATATCCAAATTACATACAGTATACAGGAAATTACCAGCATACTTCAAAAGCCTCAAGTGCCATGATATTTTCAATATTTCTAATTTTGTGGTGAAATAAAGTGACTCAATGTAGACTCCCATTTCTTGTAAAAGGAATTAACCCTGGTGTCAAGGGCTGAAATAAAAGCCTGCCTTTCCTAATAAGCATTAATATAAGTAAGGGAACTGCACCATTTTGCATGAGACCTTTAGCGGCAGGGGCGGATTGGGACTTCAATCCAGCCCGGTGATGGGTGGAAGGGGTATGGGGGGTGGTGGGCGCGGATGTAATGCGTGGGGGGCGTGGTGTATGTAATGCGGGGGGGGAGGCGGCAGTGTATGTAATGCGGGGGGTGGTGGCCATGGATGTAATGTAATGCAGGGGGCACGGTGTCTGTAATGCAGGGGGGGGGGCTCACCTGCTGCTTTCTGCTGGCTCCTGACGGGGGAACGGGAGCTGGGAGACCACTTGTAGGCCGATGTGAGGTGCTGTGTGCTATCACGCATGCGCAGCAGCCCTCCCGCAGCCGTTTTGGATGTGGGCAAAGTGCCGCGGCCCAGCCAGGCCAGGGGGGAGCACAGCTGGCCCATTTATAAGGAGTTTTGGGCCGTTCCCTGGGAAATGGCCCGGTTTCCCGGCGGGCAAATCCGCCCCTGTTTAGCGCCCTTCTGAGGAGGGTCTTCTGCCAATAAAAACTGCCCTTTGCTCACTTAGTGCAAGCTGGCGTACCGGTACTTAGGTTGTCACCTGGTCTTGTACCTCCTGGCAGTAGAGATTCAGGTGAATAGGCAGGAGACCACTAGATAGTTATATGGAGAAGTAAGAGATCAGGGCCACATTAGTTACACACCGGGAAACCAGGTGTTTATGGTAAGGATGCAGGGTGTAAATTTAAGGAGCACTGATAAGATGGTCAATGTAGAGACTAAACCTTAATAACAGTATCAGAGCTGAATAATACAGAGAAGATAAGTTAGGCAGCAAGAAACAGTGGCAGCAAAAATAACATAAAAAACTTGCATGGCTCAGAGAAATATAGCAACTCTAACAATATAACAGTGGAACGGGATAAATATGTAATGGAGCAAGATAAAATGAACTCTGGTAAACACCACAATCAAAGACAGGAAAAGTCATATTTTTTTAAAGGGGCAAAAACCTTGTAAGTGATTGCCTCTTTAAAAAAAAAAAATGACAGAGTTTGTCCGGCGTCCTCGGAGGCTATTACATTTGATCCCAGGACTTAGCATTGAAGTGCAGGCTATGGTGTAAACCAGATGCACCAGAATCCACAAGACTGGAGCAGGATACAATAACTGGAACAATACTGGATGCTGCAGGGACCGAGTAACAAGGCTCAGAAGCCCTATCACCGGCAAGGGCAGGAGAGTCGGGAAATAGTAGAAGTCCATTTATATAATATCGTCTTGCAGATTTTAGGACACAGCTAAATAATTAGGACAGTTACCCAGCTCCTTAACCACCCGATGAGACCCAAATTATGCTAAGAACATCAAATTTACTCCATGTTAAATTAGAGAGTTTATTATATTTGAGATGATCACTGTTTTAGCACTTTCGCAGTGGCCAGCATTCATGCAGACCCCACGCTGTCACAGTGAAACCCCGCTTTGCGAGTTAATGTATTCACAGTTGCACAAATATGTACAAAACCATTCATAAGCCGCTCAGCATTGATGATTATTACACTGGGCACCAGTCATTACAGGCTCAGAGTCTACTGGCATATCAGGCCTGTTGCTGACAGTGCACATCCTCCCCTGAAATGCCGGCATTTTCTTTGACGCTCACTGGCATTAGTCAGGCTTACTCAAGTCCACTGGATATGGACTATGTGATAGATAACCATCGATAGTTTTAGCTATCGATAGTTATCCATTATCTTTGATAAATGGCCCGAGGGCCAATCAAAATGTGGGGGCGGGGCATCCAGGTGTCAGGGGCAAAGTTATAATCCGTGTCCTGACACATTGAAAAAAAAAAAAGAAAGTAAAATCGGTTCTCCTTTGCCTTTGATGTAGGGAAGCCATCTGGTTCTCCCACATTGATGGCAAAAGTATTTAACATCCGCCATAACCCATCAATGATTTCAAATCATCGATGATTGATGGCCATCCTTCCATAGAAGCATCACACTGATATCACTAAGGGTTAGATGTATTTCCTAATGGTAAACTCAGCAGCCAAATATGAGTCACTTCACCATTGGGAAGTGCAAATTGTTAGCTATGTAAATTTGCCAGTCTTAAGGTGCCCATACACTAGTAAGATTTATCTTCAGATCTGGCTGGTTGGAACAAAAACATGGTTATGGATGAGTGACAGTTTGTCAGTTTTCCAGCATTTCCAAGCAAATGGTCAACTGACATTTGCTCTCATCCATAACCATGTTTTTGTTCCAACCAGACAGATCTGAAGATAAATCTGCGTCTGTATGGCCACCTTTAGGATGAAAGCTTTAGTGGCTGAAGCTACAGTATTCGTAACCATTCGTACTGCAGCTCGGTCAATACGGCCAAAGGTTAGTAAATTTCCACCTGAGAATCCAGCAAAAGAGGGCTGGTCCATCACATTTTCTCCTCTTAAGTTTGACCTTTATTGTCATAGTGATTTATTTATTAAGCAGCAAGCGGAAACTTTTAAAAGCAAAGAATCTTATCTTGTGACTGCTAAATTCCTTTAAGCATTTCAGGTCCTGGACACAGTCATAAATAAAATAGTTTATTTATGACAGGACAGGCTTACAAGTAACTGTCAAGTACGTGGTTCTAGAGACCAGTCTTATAAACGGATTCGGTATGAAATCCCGACAAGGTCAAAATACCGACATTTAAAATCCCGGCAAGGTCAAAATACCGACATATAGAATGACGACAGGTGAAAAAGTCAACATGACTTTCAGTCGACAGGTCACAAGGTCGACGGGTTTTTCCAATGTTTTTTTCACCCGAATGTCGATACGGTCGACATGGACACAGTTGGAAGTCAACCACAGCCCCTCGCATCACTCGCTTCGCTCGCAATGCTTCGGGCACGGTGCCTCGCTGCACTCGGCACACTATTTTATTCTCCCACCGCGCCCTAGTGGATGGTAGGGCATGAAATACCGCCTGTCGGCACATGTCGGGTCTAAAAACTGTGAAAAAAAACGTCGACCGAAAGTCATGTTGACTTTTTCAACTGTCGACATTCTATACTGTATGTCGGTATTTTAACCTTGTCGGGATTTTAAATGTCGGTATTTAGATCTTGTCTGTATTTTGACCATGTCAGGATTTGAAATGTCGGTATTTTGACCTTGTCGGGATTTTGACCGTCGGTCAATGGTTGTTGGTATTTTGACCGTCGGGATTTTGACTGCATCACCTTATAAACTATATACAGTGTTTAGATGTTTCCACACTCATCGTTGCTGCCGTTGCACAGTACAGGTTTCCTAGTCGCGCCATGAAAATCTCATGTTAAGGCTCGCTAAGACATTCTTAGGCATAAGAGAACCCAAAGCATGTAATTACACTGCTATACTGCTGGGTTTTCATTGCTCCACTAATGAAAACTAAAGTACAGTATTTAGAAGCTGCAGCTAGATACAATGCTACAGAATACAATGTACAGGTATTGTAGAAAGTCCTGACAACCGGCCCAGTGTACAGTACAGTAAATACAGGTCCCATACAATAGTATTGCAGGACAAACTACATTATGAAATTCTACAAGCAGTGTCATTTTCTGCTTGCCTTACAAATAAATGCCGATTCCAGGATCATTTTATAATGTAATGGCTCCAAACTAGGGCTTATGTAGTGGTTTACATTGCCAGTAGCCTGGGTTTGTATCTAAGGTACATCACATTTGTGGTTGCAATTCATTATATAATCACTACATTATACATTATGTTTTGTATTATTTTTGATGATGATTTTTTATGCGAAAGAGATGCTCGTAAAGCATTTTTACACACACAAAAATCAGTTCAGGTGTAATAATGTTTGACTACCCTGCTGAACTCATTCCATAATGTGGTAAGTTACTGTAGGCACCTCTGATCGGGTGTGGCATGTGGTTCCGACAGTAGGAATCCCGACAGTCATTAGCCCGAGGTCGGGATTCCGACTGGCCGGACTCAGACAGCGTGGCCAGCACAACAAAGCCCTTTTGCGGGCTCGCTGCCCTCGCCACGCTGCGGGCACGGTGGCTTGCTGTGCTCGCCACCTATTCTATTCTCCTTCTATAGGGATCGTGGACCCCCACGAGGGAGAATAGCCGACGACCGTTGGGAACCCAGCTGTCGGTGTTTTAACAGTCGGGATCCCAACGTTGGGTTAATGACTGTCGGGATCCCGACTGTGGGGACCCCGTCCGGCACCCCCTCTGACCATGCTTTCTTTTCTACTGTTACTGCATGCTATCTCTCCAAGCTGCACTATGATAAACTTTTGTTTTCCATGCCTGTGACTTTTCATAAAAAAATTGTGACGGACATCTCCATCCACTAAAGTGGAGTCACTGACTGCATCAGTAAACTGACACTGACCTGGGTGGTGGATTTTACCTGAGGGCAACGCTACATTCCTGCAGCAGATAGTTAAAATCTGGCGCTGCTCAAAACTCTGTTTGTATTTAACTATTTTGGGCCATATTTAATTATAGAGGACAAGGACAGAGAATAATCTATTACACATCACAACAATAACAGTAATAGAAAAAAGACCTTTACAAAATTGTTAGTGCGTGTAACCTTGAGAACTTAAGGTATCCAATTGACACCCTGAGGTACTACTGTATCTGACCTTTGATTCTTGTGTTCAGCCAGGTATGTTCTTAAAATTATTGTAATTCCACAACTAATTTCTTCTGTATTTGTTGCCTAAGCAGAAGGAGAAGAAGTGAAATAGACTGTAGTCCAGTCCACAAGCCCTCATATACTGTCCCATTCCCATTAAGTCACCATGTGTCTAATACAGATCACTCCATTGGCATGCTTCAATTAATCCCAAAATGGTTATATAGATATTTTGGTACTTGTGTATTTTGGCAGCGCCCATCGCATTGTATACCATAACGCATGCGATGGTATGCGATGCGACGCGATTTCGTAGGTTAGTGTACGATGGCATACAATTTTCAAATTGTATGCCATTGTACATGGCATACAATGCCATACGATGCGATGCGATTAAACATTGTATAAGCACCCTAATGCCCTCATAACGTGGCGAGCGCAGCGAGCCCCGCGAGGGGACGCGGATACCTGTGACGCAAAGGGACGCGTTTACCTGTGAAGGTATCCGCGTCCCTTCGCGGGGCTCGCTGCGCTCGCCACGCTTCGGGTTCGGTGGCTCGCTGCGCTCGCCACACTAATCTATTCTCAACTCCACGCCGACGTGGATAGTGGGGGTATGAAAAGGTCGTAGGACGCGTACCGCCGCCCCTCGCGGCCTCGCTGCGCTCGCCACGCTTCGGGTTCACGTTTATAGTGGGGGGGGGGTGGCGTGGGGGTGCATTTAACATTGTAAGCCCCCGCGGCGAGATCGGAGGGTGCCGATCGGTTGCCATGGCAGCCAGGGGTCTAATGTAGACCCCTGTGCTGGCCATGTCAGCATTCCTATTACATCCTGCTTGAGGCAGGATGTAATAGGAAGTGCTGAAAATCACTATGTTCAGCCATAGAGCTCTATGGCTGAACCTAGTACAGGCTATCGCGCCCCCTAGTGGTCAAGTACACTAGGGGGCCTTGTAGTAAAAGTAAAAAAAAAAAAAAAAACTTAAAAAATAAAAAAAAATTTAAAAATATTAAAAGTTCAAATCACCCCCCTTTCCCCATTTCACAAATAAAAATAAATAAAAAATAAAAAAAATAAACATATTTGGTATCGCCGCGTTCCTAAAAGTCCGATCTATTAAAATATAACATTAGTTATCCCGCACGGTTAAAGGCGTAAACGGATAAAAATTCCCAACGCCAAAACTACGTTTTTTGGTCACATCGCCTACCCAAAAAAATGTAAATAAAAGAGATCAGAAAGCCGCACATATCCCATAATGGTATTAATTAAAAAGTACACTTCAGCCCGCAAAAAATGAGCCCTCACCCAGGTCCGTAGGTGGAAAAATAAAAAAGTTATAAGCCGCAGAACATGGCGACGCGACGCAAATTAGAAAAACCGTAAAATTTTCTATTTTTTTTTTAGTGGTAAAACGTAACGAAAACTATATAAGTTTGGTATCACCGGAATCGTAACGACCCATAGAATAAAGATAACCCATCATTTTAAACGAACTATGAACTCCAAAAAAAACGTAACCAGCGCAAAATTGTGGAATTGCGTTTTTTTTCCTTTTTACCCCACATTGAATTATTTCCTGATTCCCCAGAATATTATATGGTATAGTAAATGGCACCATTAAAAAGTACAACTTGTCCCGCAAAAAAAAAGCCCTCATGTGTCTATATAGCCGGAAAATTAAAAAAGTTACGCTTATTTGAACGCGAGGAGGAAAAAAAAAAGAAAAGTTAACAAAAAACGCCCCGTCGGGAAAGGGTTAAAAGAAATAAAGTGGGAAGTGTTATTTGAGGGGAAGAATGCAGAGGAAATGTGGAAAATACTAAAAAATTTGCTTGATTCATTAACTATTAAATACTGTATATCTCTAAAGGCAATAAGGGCAAATTCAATAAGAAAAAGCCATCATGGTTGGAAAAAAAACAGCAATCAACAATAAGACAAGAGCATTTCAATTTTACAAGGATAACGTAAATGAGGAGGCATTCAGCAAGTACAAAGAATTATACAAAATTTTATAACCAAAATAGCTAAAAGGGAAAATGAAGAGCGCATAGTCACTGAGAGCAAAACCAATCCCAAGAAGTTTTTCAAATAAATCAATAGTAAACGAATAATTAAAGAGAACATAGGCCCATTAGCCAATATAAACGGTAATAGCTTTACAGAGGATAAGGGAAAAGCAGAATTGTTAAATGAGTTTTTCTCATCAGTGTTTACTAGGGAAGAGCAGACAGTGGAGCATACAGGTACCACAAATGGGATGAGCAACCCAGATCTTAAAATCACTTTCATGATAGATGAGATAACATTACGGCTCAGCAAAATCAAAATAAACAAATCCCCAGACGGGATTAATCCTAGGGTACTAATGGAATTAAGGGAGGAATTATCAACACCACTGTATTATGTTTTTGAGAACTCATTTTTATCTGGTAAGGCACCAAATGACTGGAGAATGGTGGAGGTAGTACCAATATTCAAAAAAGGAAAAAGGGACGACCCAGCTAACTACAGACCTGTGAGCTTAACATCAATAGTGGGTCAATTATTTGAGGGATTTTTAAGGAATGGTATCCAAAAATATTTAGAGCTTCACAGGCTAGTCAGTATTAACCAACATGGGTTTGTGAAGAATCGTTCATGTCAAACAAATTTAATAGGCCTTTATGAGGATGTCATAAACAACCTTGATAATGGGAATGCAGTAGACGTGGTCTTCCTAGATTTTGCTAAGGCTTTTGACACGGTTGCACATAAGAGGTTTTTAAATAAAATGGAAAATCTGGGACTAGTAGTAAGTATTTATAGATGGGCAAGGAACTGACTGCGTAATAGAGAATAGAGAGTGGTTGTAAATGGCGCAGTAATAAGTGGAGTGCCACAGGGGTCGGTGCTAGGACCCCTTTTATTTAATATATTTATTAATGATATTGGGGTGGTTATACTCAGCAATGTTTACATCTTTGCTGATGACACAAAACTGAGTAATTAGATCAAGCGAGGATGTCTCCACGCTTCAGAGCGATCTTAATAAATAAGACGAGTAGGCAGAAAAGTGGAAAATGAGGTTCAATGTGGATAAATGCAAGGCTATGCATTTTGGGAAACATAATCAATGTGCTAGTTATAATCTAAGAGGGGTAGGCATTGGGTAATTCAGAACTTGAAATAGATAACAAGCTGGGGTGTAGCGCTCAATGTCATATAGCAACAAATTAGGCCAATAGATACTAGCGTGCAAAAAAAGGGGGTTTGGAAACTAGGGACTCAAATGTAATTATGCCACTGTACAAAGCATTGGTTAGACCACACCTAGAATACGGAGTACAATTCTGGTCCCTTCACTATTAAAAGGACATCGTAGAACTGGAAAAAGTCCGAAGAAGAGCAACAAAGCTAATAAAGGGAATGGAGAATTTAAGCTATGAAGATAGATTGAACCATTTAGGACTGTTTACGCTAGAAAAGAGACGTTTAAGGGGGGGGGGCATGCTTAACATGTACAAATATATCAGGGGCCAATATAAGGAACTGTCAGATGCCCATTTTACTGTAAGTAAGGTCTCAAGGACAAGGGGTCATGAGTTTAGATTAGAGGAAAGAAGATTTTGTTCCATTAGAAGAAAACATTTTTTTACAGTCAGGGCAGCCAAACTAAGGAACTCTCTTCCTGGAGATGTGGTGTCAGCAGACATAATAAATACATTTAAAATAAGGTTGGACAAACATCTATTGGCTAAAAACATACAGGAGTACAAGCAATAATCATAATCTGTCCTTAAATATATCAAATATATCAGTATACACTACATATAACAAGGGATGAAGCTAATACACCAAGGTTGAACTGGATGGACGGGAGTCTTTATTCAGCCTTAAATACTATGTAACCTTGTAACTATGTATATATGAATGTTCCTGCAGACTTACAGTTGGGCTCATAAGTTTAAATACCCTAGCAGAATTTGTAATTTTCTGGCCGTTTCTCAGAGAATGTGAAGGATAACTCACAACTTTTGTTTCATTCATGGTTAGTGGTTGGGTGAAGCCATTTATTGTCAAACAACTATGTTTACTCTTTTTAAATCATAATGACAACAGAAACTACCCATATGACCCTGATCAAAAGTTTACATACCCTGGAGACTTTGGCCTGATAACATGCATACACGTTGACACAAACGGGGTTGAATGGCTACTAAAGGGAACCATCCTTACCTGTGATCTGTTTGCTTGTAATCAGTGTGTGTGTATAATAGGTCAGTGAGTTTCTGGTCTCCTGAAAGACCCTTGCATCTTTCATCCAGTGCTGCACTGACATGTCTGGACTCTGAGTCATGGGGAAAGCAAAAGAATTGTCAAAGGATCTGCGGGAAAACGTAATTGAATTGTATAAAACAGGAAAGGGATATAAAAAGATGTCCAAGCAATTGAGCAGTGTTCAAACTCTAATTAAGAAGTGGAAAATGGGGGATTCTGTGGAAACCAAATCACGGTCAGGTAGACCAACAATAATTTCAGCTACAACTGCCAGGAAAATTGTTCGGGATGCAAAGAAAAATCCACAAATAACTTCAGCTGAAATACAGGACTCTGAAAAAAAGCGGTGTGGTTGTTTCAGGATGCACAATAAGGAGGCATTTGAAGAAAAATGGGCTGCATGGTCGAGTCGCCAGAAGAAAGCCATTACTACGCAAATGCCACAAAGCATCCGGCTTACAATACTCCAAACAGCACAGAGACAAGCCTCAAAACTTCTGGAACCGAGTCATTTGGAGTGATGAGAACAAAATTTAACTTTTTGGCCACAACCATAAAAGTTACATTTGGAGAGGAGACAACAAGGCCTATGATGATAGGTACACCATTCCTACTGTGAAACACGGAGGTGGATCGCTGATGTTTTGGGGATGTGTGAGCTACAAAGGCACTGGAAACTTGGTCAATATTGATGGCAAGATGAATGCAGCATGTTATCAGAGAATACTGGAGGAAAATCTACACTCATCAGCCCGGAAGCTGCACATGGGATGTACTTGGACGTTCCAACATGACAATGATCCAAAACACAAGGCCAAGTCGACCTGTCATTGGCTACAGCAGAATAAAGTGAAGGTTCTGGGGTGGACATCTCAGTCTCCTGACCTCAATATCATTGAGCCACTCTGGGGAGATCTTAAACAGGCAGTTCATGAAAGAAAGTCCAAGAATTTACAGGAACTGGAGGCTGTTTGCCATGAAGAACAGGCAGCTTTACCATCTGAGAAAATAAATAGCCTCATCCACAACTACCACAAAAGACTTCAAGCGGTCATTGGCGTTAAATGGGGCAATACACGGTATTAAGAACTGGGGTATGTAAACTTTTGATCAGGGTCATTTGGGTAGTTTCTGTTGTCATTAGTAGTTCGCCATTTTGTTGAGAAACTGCACACATTGGGGCGATTTAAACCTGATTGGTCAGGTCCAAATTAGCTACCCCGGCCTATGGTGGGGGTTTACGCATGCACATGCGCAAATATGCACCTGCGCAAAACCCACAGAGCGAATGCCTTCAGCAAGTTATACAACTCCAGGCGTCCGTAACATGATGGGCAGGGGTCTGCCCAGCATTTTGTGGGCGTACCTCTTCGAACAAAGACGTGCCCATGCATGCTCCGGGCAGGCAGCCGATGTCACATGATGTCAGCGCCGGCCCCCACTTTGATAGGAAGCGGGGGAGGGGGGGGGGGGTGCGTTCGGCATTTACCTGCTCTCTAGGCAGGGAATATACGCAGCCTAGCAAGCAGGTCTGAATCAGGCCCATGTTAAAAGTATTATTATTGATCAGGTTCCCAAATTAGCAAGAGGTTGGGACAGGGTGAAGCTCTAAAAAAGAGAGGCCAAATGGATATTCATGGATGGATCAATGGATATTTGGCCGCTATGTATTAACCCTAGGGGCCTCAATGAGAAGAATCGACTTAAGGCCAAAATTTACTGAGATGTGAGTTCTATTTCACATGGGATGTTGCTATGGGCAACCAATCAGAATATATTTCTTATTTATTTAGCACCTTCTAAGATAACAGATTTTTAGATTGGTTATCATTGGGGACTGTGGATCACTGCTGTGGAACGCATGAGTTGGAGGAGACACAATATGATCCACCAGGTCGGAAGTGACGCTGCGATTCGCTGACTACTGATCACATGACCATGATGTTGGAACGCAGATGCCAGGGATAGCAGCCTGCATGGTGCTTTATTGAGTTTTGAGACCCTCTAGCAGGTCAGGGTAAGATATTCAAGTATTCTTATCTATATCTAAGCAGTCCATACATTTGTAGTACAGTATCTTATACAAGCGTAGATAATATTTGTGCATGATAGCGTCATTCACAATAAATAAATAAGTCCGTTATTGTTTGGCTATTGTTGGGAGAGTTATGCCGGGATTAAGGTCAAGTGAAGGACTGAAACATCATTAGGGGGATTTGGGGTCCTTGCAAAAAAGATATGCAAGAAAAAAGGCTGATTAAGTCTTTTTGGGGCACTCTTTTTATTGTTGAATAATGTAAATGTGTTAACAATTAAGATTTAACTTTTATTTCGGTATGCCTTAAAATACAATGTGCCCTGTCAGCTAAGACCGATATTGGTCTTGTCGACAAAAAGGGTACACGTTTACCCAGTTCATTACTGGATTTTTGTATTTAGATCTGTATCGAATTCTTGCTTCATTTCAGTATTGCCTAATTGGCAAATTCGGTTTTAATCCAACAAACAAAACACAGATCTGTAATGAATACTTAATCCTTAAGTGGTTACCAATCTGGCGAAATTGAAGTTTCCATTCAATCATAGAAAAATAAATAAAACAATTTCACAGAATTTATGTGATACCCTGTACCAATATTCAGGGTTATTGCTACTTTCTCCCAAACAGACACACCCCTTGTCTGACTTTAGAGACACGTATATGTATGTTTTCTTTTTTTGAATACACAAATTTTATACACAGTCTGGGGCTTGTGTCTCAACACTGTTATTCACAAATAGGCTATTGTTAGAGTATTCTAAGCAGTTGTGACTATGTTGCCATTTAAGCCGACCTCTGTACTTTCAATAGAAAGTTTCCATTTAGCTGATACTAGGAGGATAATCTAGAAGGACTGAAACATCGTCTGAATTTAATTCACTATGGGGGTGATTCAACACCATTCAAAATGGGGCGAATTCAACCCCGTTCCAATGGTGGGGGTAGGGTGACCAACTCATCCCTTTAATCCGGGACACATTAATTACATAGGTTCTGTGGCAGTTTAAAACCAGGTGAAAGCCAGCCACAGAACCTGTGCAATTAATATGTGTCCCGGATTAAAGGGATGAGTTGGTCACCCTAGGTGAGGGGTCTGCGCAAGCGCATATTTGTGCACATGCAGACCCCAGCAATGAACGGCTTTGGCGAGTGACACACTTGCCGTGTCATTTGTTGAGGGGAGGGAGGGATGGATGCCGACGGAGGTGGGAACAGGGCTTGCCCATGGAAATGCCCAGCGTTTTATGGGCATCCTCATGAAAATGCTGGGCGTCACCAAGGTAACGCAGGCAGGCCTATGCCTGTCGGTGAACGACGGCGAATGTCACAGGACGTCCGCCGCCCATCCCATCTTCGGCCTAGTGCTTATAAATAAAAGTCCATTCCGGCTGACCCAAACGGTGCCGTCTCCTTCACACTGACGTCATCCATCAAAACTAGTTCAAAGAGCTCAGCGTCGTCACTTCTGGTCGGCGCCATGACAGTACTTCAAGTAAAAGATGCATGTGCTGTGTTTGTGTTTATTTATTATTTTATCAGTTTAGTGTTAGTTTGGGGAAAGTTTTTCTCGTATAATATGTGTATAAGTTTAGCGTGTATCTCATATAGGTGCTAGATCAGGGCTGGGCAACACCGGCCTCCAGATGTTGATGAACTACACATCTCAGCATGCCTTGCATCAGTTTCAGCATGGCCACATAGCATAACTAATGCAAAGCGTCCTGGGATGTGTAGTTCACATCTGGAGGGCCGTTGTTGCCCAGCCCTGTGCTAGATAGTCAAAAATAATTTTTGAGTTTTTATTATTGCGGCAAAAAGTGCTTGTTCTGGAATCTGTCAGGGTAAATTCTGTCCAGTTCCTCTATTATGTTACCATTCAGCTGTGTTTATTTGAGTAGTTCTACTGTCGCATTTAAGTTTGCTTTAATCTGCAGATTTTTTATATTATGGTATGGGTTATCTGTCAGGGAAAATTCTGTCCAGTTCCTCTATTTTATTACCATTTAGCTAAACTCGCTTATATGCAGCCAGAGCAGCCAGATGTTTTACTACATCACTGATATTGTATTGTTTGCGCCGATTTTTATTATTGATTGGACTTCTTCAAAATCTTCAAGCTTAAATTTATTTCGCTGCTCTTTGTGCAGTAATGAACTGCTAATGCGTGGCAGCAATGTATCTTGAAGATTTGTGTACTTTTTAGAAGATGTATTATACTTCTACTATTTGCACAGAAATTAAACTGTATACCAATTTGCGATGTGAACTCAAATTCTGAATATTTTTTATATTTATGTGAGTTCGCTGTTCTTTATCTATATAATAAGTTGAAGAGTGTGTGTGCGTGTGTGCGTGCATGTGTGCGTGTCTGTTGCATTGCGGGCACACCGTGGCACTCAGAAACGCCAAATTCGGCAACATGGTATCTCTGGACCTGGCGGTGTGCATCTCGAAGCCGTTTTTGGAAAATTTCACTTAGAAATGTAAAAAAGACCAAGGTTCAATTTGCCTTAATTGAAGATCTGGAAAAAAGATTGATGATCTGGGAAACTGAAGACAAATGAACAACACCACACCTGATTTCATTGCTGTCATTGAGTATGAATGCAAACACATTCTAACATTATGGTGAAGGCTTTCAACAATTGGGAATTATTGGGGAAATACATAGACCACACATCACACACACACACACACACACGCACACACGTACACATTGTACACACACACAGCACACTACACCCACATATATACGCAGGGCCGGCGCCACCACTAGGCAGGACTAGGCATTTGCGTGTCCGGGACCTTCTGCGGCAGGCGGGGGAACTTCAGGCGGTGCTGGAGTGAAGATCCCGGCGGGGAGGTGACGGAGTCAGCAGCGTCATTGTCGAGGAGGAGATGCTGAGAGAAGGCGGGCCGCAACGCCATCCGGTGGGCAGAGCAGAGGCGGAGAGTGCAGCCCGGCGGGGAGGTCCAGCAAACAGCGTTATCCAGGAGGCGGTCGTGGACGGGAAGCTGCAAGGAAGGCCTGTCGGCAGATAAATCAGGGAGTGGTGAGTCAGTATCGAAACCACTCCTACACTGCCGGAGCCCACCCAGATCCTGCTCCATAAAGCCAGTCCATAGTTAGTGCAGGCATAGCAGGTTAACTCCCACATTGCCAGAACCTGCCGGGGGGAGGGCTGCTTCATCACACAAGCCTATAGTCAGTGGAAGCGCAGCAGGTTTAACCCCTACACGGCTGGAGGCTGCCCATAGACTGCTCTAGGGAATCAACCTATACCCAGTATAGCCAGAGACAGCCTTCAGGATACCTCTCACTGACAGCTTATACCTAAGGAAGGAGACTCACTGGGGAATAGTTGTAAACAGCGCTATTTTTGTGCAGGCTCCAGCAGGAACTGAGGCCCTTATTCTAGTTCACTCTTTCTGACAAAATATTTCTTAGATGGACAAAACCATTTGCACTGCAGGTGAGGCAGGTGTAAAACCCCACCCAAATCTAATTATCTCTGCACAAGTAACACCTGCCTCACCTGCAGTGCTCATGGTTTTGTCCATCTAAGAAATATTTTGTCAGAAAGAGTAAACTAGAATAAGGACCACAGTTCCTGCTAGAGCCTGCACAAAAATAGCCCTGGTTGTAAATATATATCCCCTTCCAGCAAAAGCGTATTCACGGCAGACAGTGTATCCCCCACGTTAACATCATTAAACAGTATAGAAAAAGATTCATTCCAGTGATAGGAGAAAAGACTAGCAGACAGATTGAATCTCCAGAATAACCCATGTTAAGACAGATACTGTTGCTAAGAGTTACATAAAAGTGTTGAATAAAACCTTCAGCGTTCTTGGAAGATTACTGGAAACGGTTTCCGCTATACTTTTAGCTGTCAACCCATCACTATAAAGAATTTAAGATTGTGCACAGTGTAAGCTAGAGACATTCTTCAGTCCTCACAGTGCCGCAGGGAGATTAAAGTGACTACATTGAATATAAACTATAGTTTAAAACCTCCCCTACAGGAAGACTTTCTTCAGCTGTTTACATTAGGGAAGATTTAGCAGTACACTGAAGCTGCCCAGTATTTCTTTAAACCAGGAAAACATTTCCCTAATTGAGTTGAACATTTCCCTAATTGAGTTGAACATTTCCATACTCTTTATGTGGTAAAAAGAAAGTACAGGACTGCTGCATTAACAGAGCAAGTGCTTTTATTCACAGTACATATTAGTAATTACTTTTGGAAGCTTCCTAGGAACTTACAGTAAAGTTAAGTCCGGAAACAAATATTGACTTTATCTTCAGGGACAGCTTAGAGCCTTCAGTCTAGAAATAAGTGGAGAATTGGATCAGTTGCATATCAATATTGATAAACTACTCCAAGTAATTGCTACAGTTTAACTCTCAGCTTTCATCTGCCCTTTAAGGAGCGTCCATTGAGCATTACATGCAGTGAAAGTGCATGTGGAGGAATCGCAGGGAAAACTTTTCCACCGTAGGATAATTGTTCCTTCCCGCAGAACCCTGACTAAAGTACAGTTAATAAGTGCACTTTGAGGAACCTGCAGCTAGTAAAACCGATACCTAATGCATTTTAGAAGGTTGTTGGGGTATCGGTAACAGTTAAAATTGTACTGAATCTATTGTTATGTTATTGTAATGGTGATGTTCATTTGTCATTGTTGAACTATTTTATCGATAATAATTTTGCTTCCCCTCACCTATAAAGAGAGCAGCGTTCCAGTAAAATAAAAATTATTTTTTTTGAACCGCTGTAAATTATTGTTGTGTGCACCCAATGCATTATTGTTGTGTTCATCCAATGCTATAGTAACTTGAAGCCTGCAAAGAAGGCAATACCTACCTGAGAATCCAAGAGATACTTACCTGGGTGTCACACTTCCAGTTTGGCTTAACATGAATTTTGGCTCAATCCGGGTGGTGTAATGTGAATTTTTTTTCTCATTTTGTGTTGCATAAGGGGAATTTTGGCACTTTCCACGTCGCATAATATTTAAGGGGCAAGTGTAAGGGGGGTCTACTACTGTTTTGCATAATGCGTATAAGGGGCATACAGCATGGCACACTACACTCAAGGACATGGCCCCTTTTCAGTGGCGGCACCCTCTTTTTCTGGAGTGTGCAGATAACTTCAGTCTTCAATTTCCCATACCCCCACTTAAAAAATTCCACTTCGACCATTGCACACACATATTTATACGTAACGCACCTCACACACTTTGGACAGATACAATACAACACACCACACCACACACCCACATACACTACAACACACACAAAAACAGTACAACGCACACAAACTATGAAGTCAGGAGTGGTGTATTTCAAACAACAACAACACCTCTGATTTTATTTCTGGCATTGAGTATCAATGCAAACACAACAATCTTGAGCCTTTAACGCAGCATAAGACAACATTTTACAGCAATTTTGGAAATTAAAAAAAACAACAAGGTTTTCCCGGGCAACGCCGGGCGGATCAGCTAGTATGCAATAAACGGGTCTCTTCAGGTATTGTGTCAGCTTTTATTGTTTATTGTATTAGTGTTCTGCTTTAGTACATTTGCTTTTATTGTTTCCAGTTTACTGGAATTATACAAGTTTATGATACAATACATTGTCTTTCCAGGGAAAGCAGCTATTTCTTTACCAGCAAATAGCGCGCACACACACACACACACATATATATATATATATATATATATATATATATATATATATATATATATATATATATATATAATAAACTGTTGACATTCACTTGAATTAAACTGTATCCGAAGTTGTAACCTGCATCAAATGTTGTACAAACTTATTTTTATTGATATTTTGTCATTGTAAAATTTGAATAAATATAAATCTTATGCACCAATGTATGATTTATGATGTGCTAAAGTGGTGAAATAGACAGAGCGCACATCTATCTCTTCTTCCTTCCATCTTTCCCATCTAGTACCTATATTAAAAGCTAGGTATGGTAGAAGTGCAGCTTACAAACCAGCGCAGAAAAAGGACCACACACCCCCCACTTTTGTTATATATATATATAGAGAGAGAGAGAGAGAGAGAGAGAGAGAGTATTAATTCTCACACATCAATATTCCCCATTATAACACATTTTAAATTTGATATTAAAATAGACCTCAAGTATTTTATGCAGTTCTATTACTACCGCTGTTTTCAGCAATTAAAAATTGTTCAATATGCGGTTGGGTCCTCAGCCCTTAAGCAGTCGGTAGCTGCAGTCTATAGGTGCCCACACAATAGAACAATTTTTTTGCCGATTGACCGTTTTCCGATAAATTGGCCGATATATCGGTTTATTTTTACCAATAATCTTTCGAAAATCGGACGATATTGGTCGGATGCGCGCTCCCGCAGATCTTTTTCTAAATCTTCTGTTCTTAAATGTTGCATGAAAGATCAGAAGATTTAGCAAAAGATCCATAGAAACACACATGGGATCTTAAGAGAAATCTTTGGTACATACTGTATGTGCGCTCGTCTGAAATCTTTTGTCCAGGATGGACAAAAGATTTCAAGGCTAATTTATGCGCATATTTTAAGATCGCAGATATTTCTAGTGTGTGGGCACCTTATCTCCTGGTCCGTCTCTCACATCAGACCTCAGTATACACCAGGACGATTTGGCCCAAAATGATCCCTTTCCAAGTCTTTGATGTAAAAGTTTTTATGTATTGTACATTGAAACGTTTTTTATACTTGTAGACTGTTATATTCCCCTGATGAAGTCTCTATGAGACAAAACGCGTTGGGGTTTTCTACAGGCGGTTTTTATCTTGATAATCCTGTGAAGTCGAATAAACAAATATTGGAAGACATCTCTAGTTTACTTCATTGGATGTGGCTCTTGCAAAATTGTATTTGGACATTTATAATTTCACTATAGGCGCCATATAACTATTGGGTAAAAATATTGGGCTTTGTTCATTCCCTATCCCTCAGGGAATTTAGTGGTGAGGCTGCCAAAGTATTCATAGTAAAATTGTGAAATAGGCTTTATTGAAAGTAAATTGTGAAATAGGTTTTAGCGCAAGTTGGAATATTGGGAATATGTGCTAATGTGTTGCGTTTATAATGTAATTCATTTTTATTGAGTAGATGATCGAAAATTGTGTAAAATGGTAAAGTGTTAAAGTCTGTTGAAACCAGTGGTTTTGATATTATCTCATATGGATAATAATGTGTCAACAGCAAAAAATATATATATATATAAATAAAAAAAATATTTTATAAGACTTCCTTATATGAATTAGTGAAGGTTGTAAATCATTCAAGACAGAAAAATGCAGGCAGGGGGAAAAAACAAAAGTGAGTTTGGTGTGTTTTTAGTGAGTATGGTGCATTTTTAGGTGATGTCATATCAGATATATATTTCCTTTTATTTTCACAATGGTAAGATTTGTGTTATGGTCCAATGGATGTTATTCCTCACATTCTTCTTTAGTAATCTTAGTTCTTTGATGATCTTATATATGCTGAAAAGCTGTTGTTTTCATTTAGTCCCATGGGCTGTTGGCTATTCATCAGAAATATCATCTTGGTTTCAAACTTAAGAAGGGCTTTATCAAAATCCCCACCACGTATGTTCATTTGGATATGTTTCATACCAAAGGCTCTGCAGTCGCTGTTGTGGGACTGCAATAAGTGGTTGGCTATAGGTGTTAGTGTTTTAAATCTTGATTTATCCTGTCTCACATTTCTGATACTTCCAGCCTGCTCTAGAATTCTTGTTTTTAGCTGCCTTTTTGTCTTTCCTATGTAGATTTTATTACATGGACAGACCAGCTGATATACCACCCCTATTGTCGTGCAGTCTTTATAATTTTTGATGGTCGACTTTTTGTTATATTTGTCATAAAAATTTGTTGTAGGTATCACGTATTGACATGCTTTACATTGTTGACAATAATATGAGCCCTTCTTAGAGTAAAATGATTTTCTTGATGTTAGATGACTCTGCACTATCCTGTCTCTCAGGCTTTGGGACCATCTCCAGTTTGTTTCAATTTTTGATGGGAGAAGTTCTTGCAAATCTGGGTCTGCATGTAAGACCTTCCAGTGTTTTTGAAGTACTGAGGTGATTTCACGCCATTTACTGTTGAAGGTACCTATTATAATCTAATAGGTTCTTCTTTTGTTGTTTTAGTTTTGGGAATTAACAAAGATTCTCTAGAGTAATTTTTCACCTCTCGTTTTGATGTTTTAACGATTTTATTACCCTTTGTTTCAATCTGTCACAGTTGTTTTTCCCTTAGATTAAAATCCGAGGGTTGGCAGCAATTTCTCTTAGTCCTTAGAAGCTCACCTTTGGGAATGCCCTTTATTGTGGAACTTGATAGATGTCTGTTGTGATTTGTCCATTATCCTCTATCCTGATTGTTAGGTCCAGAAAGGTCACTTCTTTTTGGCTTTCCTCGCCAGTGAGTTTGAGGTTCAGATTGTTTTGATTCAGAAGAGTAATGAATTTCTTTAAATCTTCTTGACGTCCATCCCATAAGATTTGCACCTCAAGAATGTGATCAGTGAAGACTTCATATTTCTCAGAAAAGACTTCCTCCTTCTCCCGTCATCCCAGGTAGAGGCCCACATAGGTAGGTGCGCAAACTGTACCCTTCATTGTGCCTCAAACCTGGAGGTAATGTTTGTCATTACACAGTCAAAATAAATTCTAGTCATTTTATTAAGAAGGAGTTTAGATCTTGGTGTTTCCCCCTCCCCAGAAAATATTTTATTGCCTCTATTCCGTTCTTGTGGTCGATACTTGTGTACAAGCTTTCTACATCATATGTGGCCACCCATGTCCCTGGTTTGACTGAGATGTCCTGTGGTTTTATTAGGACATCCATTGTATCCCTATCATATGATGGTAATGATAGTAGGTGTGGGAGCAGATATTGGTCCACAAATGTGCTTGCTTTTTCAGTTAGGCAGTTGATTCCAGAGACGATGAGTCTACCTGGAGGGGTGGTTTCGTTCTTGTGGATCTTAGGAAGTAGATATAATTGGTAGATATAATTGGTTTATCTATTTTCAAAAAGTCCAAATCTTTTTTAGTGATGGTGCCATTTGCGAATGCTTCATTGATCATATTGGTATATAGATTTTGGTAATTTGCAGTTGGATTATATGTGAGTAGTTTATAACATGTGTGATCCCTTAGTTGTTTATTAAGTTCTTTCACATACATGTCTCTGGACCATCAGACTACATTACTCTGAAGGTTTGTTTATAACATTTTCCCACTATGAAATCTGGTGAAGGGCTAGTCTTTCTCCTTGGGTTAGATTGTCTTGTGTTGTTACATAGTTACATAGTAGGTAAGGCTGAAAAAAGACTTGCGTCCATCTAGTTCAACCTGGTATAGATATCCATTGCTGATTTGGTAGGTTCTGGTATTTTACAGACAAATTATATTTCTTATTTGTACCCATGGATGTTTTTCTCCAGTAAATGTTTGTCCAACTTTGCCTTGAACGCATTTAATGAGCCAGCCGTTACCACCTCTCTGGGAAGAGAGTTCCAGAGTTTGACTGTTCTGACCGTAAATAAATTCTTTCTACTAGCTGAATGAAATCTTTTTTCTTCTAATCTATACTCATGCCCTCGCGTCCTAGATTCCTTTCTAGTAGAAAAGAGGGTGCGTGACAGTTCCTTATATTGGCCCTTGATATACTTGTACATGTTGAGCATGTCCCCCCTTAAACGTCTCTTTTCTAATGTAAATAGTCCCAAATTGCTTAATCTCTCCCCGTAGCTTAAATTCTCCATTCCCCTAATAAGCTTTGTTGCTCGCCTTTGGACTTTTTCTAATTCTATGATGTCCTTTTTATAGTGTGGGGCCCAGAACTGTACTCCGTACTCTAGGTGAGGTCTCACCAATGCTTTATATAGTGGCATAATTACCCTTGCGTCCCTAGTTTCCATTCCCCTCTTAATACATGCGAGAATTTTGTTGGCCTTTTTTGTAGCTACATTACAATGGGCACTACATCCTAGTTTGCTGTCTATTTGGACTCCTAGATCCTTTTCAAGTATGGAATTACCCAGTTCCTCTCCGCTAAGGTTGTAACTTGCACACTGGTTGTGTCTCCCAAGGTGCATAACCTTACATTTATCTACATTGAACCTCAGCTTCCATTTTTTTTGCCCACTCATCTAGAATTGCAAGATCATTTTGAAGCATGGTGACATCTTCTGGTAATTTGATGACTTTGCTAAGTTTTGTATCGTCCGCAAAGATGGATACATTGCTGAGTAACCCTATCCCAATACCGTTAATAAAAATGTTAAACAAAATGGGCCCCAAAACCGAACCCTGGGGCACTCCACTTAGTACCGGTATCATATCTGATATGGCACCATTCACAACCACTCTTTGTTCTCTATTACATAGCCAATTCCCTACCCAGCTGCAGATATTTTCACCCAATCCTAGGTTCTTCATTTTATTAATCAATCTCTTGTGTGGGACAGTATCAAATGCTTTAGCGAAATCTAGGAAAATCACATCTACAGCATTTCCATTATCGAGGTTTTTGCTAACCTCTTCATAGAACCCTAGTAGATTAGTTTGGCATGAACGATTTTTCACGAACCCATGTTGGTTAGCACTGAGTAGACGGTGATGATCTAAATATTTCTGGATACCATCCCTTAAAAATCCTTCAAATAGTTTACCCACACTTGATGTAAAACTAACGGGTCTGTAATTAGTGGGATCTTCCTTTTTTCCTTTTTTGAATATTGGCACTACCTCTGCTATTCTCCAATCTTTTGGTACTATACCTGACGATAGTGACTTGCTAAAGATATAATGTACGGGGGTAGCTAGTTCATCCCTTAATTCCATTAATACCCTCGGATGAATCCCATCTGGCCCTGGTGATTTATTTGTTTTGAATTTGCTTAGCCTCAGTATTATTTCCTTTGGCGTGAAATCCACAATGAGATCTGGCTTATTTGTCCCATTTGTGGTAAATGTTCGTTCCACAGTCTGCTCTCCCTTAGTAAATACTGATGTCTTCTCATCATTTAACAGTTTTGCTTTTCCCTTGTCCTCAGTAACACTTTTTCCACTAGTATCAGTTAGTGGGCCTATGTTTTCCTTAATTAAACGTTTACTATTTATGTATTTAAAAACTTCTTTGGGTTGGTTTTGCTTTCAGTGGCTATGCTCTCTTCATATAATATTTTAGCTGCTTTGATTACCCCTTTACAAGTTTTGTTTGATTCTTTGTATTTTGCGAACGCCTCCTCATTCAAGTTATTTTTATAGAATTTAAAGGCTCTGGTTTTATTGTTGATAGCTGACCTTACTTCTTTGTCCAACCATGGTGGCTTTTTTTTGTTGAATTTACCTTTAGTTACTTTAGGAATGTATTCAATAGTTAGTGAATCAAGCACCTTTTTTCCCACATTTCCTCTGCATTTTTTCCCTCCATAACCGTTTCCCACCCAATTCCTGTTAGGGCTTCCCTGAATAATTCAAAGTTCGCTTTTCTGAAGTTTAGTATTTTTGCAGATCCTTTTTGATGTAATTTACTGAAGTTGATTTCCAGTGAAACCATATTGTGATCACTGTTCCCTAATTGTTTAATTACTTTTGTGTTTGAAACTAAGTCTGTGTTATTTGTTAATACTAAGTCCAAGAGCGCCTCATCACGAGTTGGAGTTTTTACCGTTTGTGTAATAAACTGGTCTTTAAGTAAGCTTAAGAACCCATTGCTTCTTGCTGATTTACCTGTTTCGTTTTCCCAATCAATGTCGGGTAAATTAAAATCCCCCATAATTAATACCTGACCCTGATTTGATACTTGTTTGATTTGGTTTAAAAGAAGAGACTCTTCCCTTTCGTTTATATTTGGTGGTCTATAGCATACCCCTATTATAAATTTGTTTTTTGTTTTATTATTGTCGGTTATCTCTGCCCACACTGTCTCCGAGTTGTCGTCTTCCAGGTCTGTGAGGGGGGTATTTTGGGTATATACTTCATCCAGATCTTTGGATACTAATTCCAAAAATACCTTTACAGGTGGACATATTTTATAATCCGGAAAGAATAATAAATAAGCACAAACACAGCACGTGCATCTTTTAGAAAAATTCATAGTGTATTTAATAGTTTATGTCAGTGGTTCCCAAACTGTGTGCCTAGACACCCTGGGGTGCCTCAGGACACTTGCAGGGGTGCCTTGGGTTGGTGGACCAGAATCAATTCATATTATTTATGGTCAATGTACCAGGCAAAACTAGTGCTGGTGACTGCCAATCATAATATATGTAGACAAACAGAAGCAAATCCTGTCCCTTACCAGATAACTGTGACATATACACACAATGCACTTCATTTATTTTTTCCCTGAATTTCTAGATAAAAAGCATTTGGCCTAGAGGTGCCTTGAAAATATTTTGATGTTCTGGGGCGCCGTGATTCAAAAAAGTTTGGAAACCACTGGTTTATGTGGTAGATATTTCACTTAAACTGTTTTATTGCAAATAAGAATTAAAAGATACATTTTATCTTGTATGTCTTTCTTTCTTTCTATCAGTGCGCCAGCAAAAGAGACAATCTTTTTCTTCTCTTTTCCTCTTCTTGTATAAATGTATTGTCTATGGCAGCACCCCCACTCTGATTTAACTGTAATTCACACAGCAACTAAAACTGGGGCAATTTAAACTCTACTAAAAATACTAGTGCAGAAATACCCCCATTTCCCTTTTTCCAGTACTTCAAGTAACCAGCACGTTTTAAGCATTGCTCTTTCTCAAGGATACTCGTGCTGAGGATGGCCTTCACTGAAGCCTGAAGCTTGATTTGGAGACACATCAAAGGACAGTGGGCCCATCGGTCTGCGTTCAGTAAGGACGGTATTCACCACATCTCCTTCCTCCTAATTCATCCTGTCCGAGTCCTGTCTAAGGGGGTTATTCTGGTTCACTCCTTCTGGCAAATTCCTTCTCAAATGGACAAAACCATGGGCACTGCAGGTGGGGCAGATGTAACATGTGCAGAGAGAATTAGATTTGGGTGGGGTTTTACCTCAAAGTGAGATTTATATTGCAGTGTAAATATAAAGCAGTCAGTATTTACCCTGCATAGAAACAAAATAACTCACCCAAATATAATTCTCTCTGCACATGTTACATCTGCCCCACCTGCAGTGCACATGGTTTTGTGGATCTAAGAAGGATTTTGGCAGAAGGAGTGAACCAGAATAACCCCCACAGTACCAGGACAGCTGATTTATTCCACAGCCTCCAAGAGAGAGGGTGCGGCTTCAGGTAAGAGTTTTGCCTACATCTGCACGTCAGACAGTAAGTAGACCTTAATCCAGTGGTTCCCAAACTTTTTTGAATCATGGCACCCAGGAGTATCAGCTTTTTTTTTTTTATGGCACCACTAGGTCAAAAGTTTCTTATTCAGAAAACAATATCAAATTAAGTAAATTCCTACATAAGTTGTGTACACACGGTGCGATTCAGGCTTATAGACAATTTTGACTATCCTATTTCTTTACTATTTTGACTATATATAGTCAAAATTGTAGCCAAAATCGCACCTTGTGTACACACCATTAGGATTAATTATGTGATGATGGACAAGATTTGCTACTGGTTGTCCACATATTGTATGAATTCCCCATTACATTAACCATAAATAATTTAAATTGATCCGGGACCACCAACACAGCCAACACCCCTGGGTGCCACGGCACACAGTTTGGGAACCACTGCCTTAATCACATATGTGCAGGCTGTAACTCATTTCTATGATATCCATTGAGGTGAAAGTGCTCAGTGTGGCATTTTTGGTAGCTACCCGAGGGCATGTATCAGTCAAATGGGCAGATTAAATATGGGTAGCGCCATTGTATCATACCACCTGTATGTCAGCAGCCCACTCGTCCATTGTTACACGCTGGCTAAAGGGAGAGAGAGTCAGTACAGGAGTCGGAAGTGTTTCAGGATGGAGGGAAAGATGGAAGGGTGGAATAGGGTAGACAGAGACTAGAGACATGAGACATAATAAGCCAAGGCGATGTTGGGTACAACATGTAGCTTTATTATATATCTATATAACTGTTCCTATTGTACGTTTATACTGTTCAATGATAAAAGATCCTTATGATCTGAGGAAGCCGCTGATACCGGAAGGAGGCGGAGAAACGCGTCATCGCTGATTACCGATCGCTGAATGCTTTTACTAAACTTCCATCTGATATAATCTTTCTGGAGTACAAGGAGGCTCTCTCAGGTAGGGTGGCCAATCCCGGGATCGGCGGGATCCCGGGATTTGGCCCCCAAAACGCCGGGATTTCAATCCCGGAATTGGAGTTTCCAATCCTGGGATTTCGGGATTAGACGGGCAACGTGTGAGTGGGTGCTCAGCAGCTGCCTGGCTTCTCCTGTCCCGGGCAGCGTGGCTCTGCGCAGTGGACAACGTCAGAGGTCAGCAGCGGACCAGCCCGCCCGCCCAGCAGCGGACCTGCCGGCACACGTGCCCACCAGCGGACCAACCCGGGCTCCATCACCCCGGCTCACCCAGCCGCACCACGCATCTGTAAGTAAATATGTGGGGCGGCCGAGGCGGGTTTTTAATAGTAGGGAAGCCAATCCCGGGATCGGGCATTTTTCAATCATGAATTCTGGGATTGAAAAAAAATGCCCCGGCATTGGCTTCCCTACTCTCAGGTACCTGGGAATACAACAAAGGAGCTATTTCCAGCTTTCTCCCCCAGCCTGCTAAACAGAAATGTGGGTACTTGTTTCCTAGCATGGCCACACCGATTTACATCGGGGTGGTCGTGTCAGAAAAATCGCGTCGATCGCATCGCATGCGATTTGGTCGCATGCGATGCGATTGATGCGACCGACCCGATTTTTTTATTGAATCCAATGTAAATCGGCTCCCTGGGACCCGATTTTACATTGGATTCAATGTAAAATATTCCCTAGACCCCCAAATTTTACTACGTAAACCCCACCCCACGATAGACGCGAACCCGAAGCGTGGCGAGCGCAGCGAGCGCAGCGAGCCCGCGAGGGGCGGCGGTGCGCGTCCTCCGACCTTTTCATTCCCCTACTATCCACGTCGGCGTGGAGTTGAGAATATATAGTGTGGCGAGCGCAGCGAGCCACCGAGCCCGAAGCGTGGCGAGCGCAGCGAGCCCCGTGGGGGGACGCGTATAACTTCACAGGTATACGCGTGCGCTCGCCACGCTTCGGGCTCGGTGGCTTGCTGCGCTCGCCACACTATATATTCTCAACTCCACGCCGACGTGGATAGTAGGGGAATGAAAAGGTTGGAGGACGCGCACCGCCGCCCCTCGCGGGCTCGCTGTGCTCGCCACGCTTCGGGTTTGCGTCTATCGTGGGGTGACGACAGGGCCATATATAATGTGAAATGGGTCATATTGGCCCATTTCACATTTTTCACATTTTTTTCAATGTGAGATGTCCATCTCATCTTGTGCCATTATAATGGCACAAGACCGACGCGATGCTCACGATTTCAATGTTAAAAATTATTTTAACATTGAAGTCTATGGAAAAATCGGGGGCATCGTGTCGGTCGCGTCGGGACCAATGTTAATGGTCCCGACCGACGCGATGCCCCCGATTTTGTACCTTTGCCGGCAAAATGGACCTGATTTCAAAGGAAATCGGGTCCATCGTGGGGATCGTGTACCTTAACTTAAAGGTACACGATCTCCACGATTGTGGCCGTGATAAGAAACAAGTACCGAAATGTGCAGCCACAAGTAAATATACGCTACTGTGGTTTTGAAACCAACAGGACCAGAGAGAGAGACCTTATTATTTTTGTCTGGCCAGACACACCAGGACTGCTAACGTTTGAACTTTGAACCTATTTTTTACTCTTTTTTCTCTGAAAAGAAATGGCTAATTAACACCTTCTGCAAAGTCACTGTAACATCTAACATTATAGCTGCAAACTGTTAAGTTCTATGTATTTTCTAGTAAATTTTTTGGTATATTAATGTACTGTTAATTATTAACTTTTTTCAGTTAATACTCACTGGCCAGTGATCCGTATTTAGATAATAAATCTTATTATATTAAGAAAGTCCCCAGCGCAGTTTTTTCATGTTGTTTGTCTTTTTTTGTTACTACGAAGGATTGAGCGTTCCTTTTTAAAACGCTGCAGGGGACCATTCTATTGATTATAAAAGGAAAAAAATCAAATAATTTTTTCCATATATATATTCATCATTTTTTTTTATAGCGCTAGTACTCTGTTTCTGTCTCAGTTTAATAATAAGGTTCATATTGTTGGTTCCATAGTACGATCACAGCAATTATTATACCAATGATAGCAATGAGGTATAATATTTGGAATAATCGATCGACCACTTGAGCGGCCAACTTCCAGTCTGATTGGCCTTCATCTTGGTCCTCAGAGTGCAGTAAATTCTGTTGGATGTTTTGAACTTGCACCAGCAGCATCTTCAGCAGTTGTGTCGCGGTGGCCTTCTCTACGTCTGTAGGTGACGTGTTTCTCTTCTCTTTAACCTTTGCGCTGTTTGTTGCAGCACCTATGAATGGAATATAAAAGGGAAGATTAGTAGAGAGGATTTGGGCATTTTAGGATTTCCATGAGACATGCTGAGACATGACAAACTTTTTGGCAGGGGGGAGCAAAATGTATAGTTACGCCACTGGGGTAAAGACAGAGGAGATGTATCAAGCCTTGCAGAGAGATAAACCGGTACAAACCATTCAACTTCTAACATTTTTGAAGTGCAGGGATCTATGCATGAAGGGGCCGATTCAGACCCATTAGTTTGGGTCAGAATGTGGGCCCCTTGTCCAGTGGTGTGGGGGTTTGCGCATGTGCGAGCTCGATTATGCGCATGCACAAACCCCGGGAGTGATTGACCAGAGTGGGGGCGAGCCGAGCCGGGAGACTACTCGGAGTGGGCGACTGATATCACATGACATTATTGCCCACCCCATTTTCTCCGGTTGAATTAAAGTCAGTTTTCACAGACTTTTATTTCCCAGGGAGGGAAAGTCATGTCCCATTCGGCCGCATGGGGCTGTGTTCTCATACATCCCCTCGCATTCGGCCCGAGAGGAGACGCAGATTACAAGTAAGGTAATCCGCGTCCGCTCCCCTCACTGCGCTCACCACACTATATAAAAATAAACTCCACGCCGACGTGGATAGTGGGGGTGTGAAAAGGTCGGGAGGACGCGTAGGACCCACTATCCACGCTTCAGGTTGGCGTGGATAGTGGGGGTGTTTCAGGAACACATTCACACCTGCCACATCATACATCTGAGCAATAGCTACTCAGACGCAAGAGCGTATCAAACAAATGGAGCGCCTCCCCCCTGGCACCAGCATGATCACCTCTCCACCAAAGAGAGGGGATCATGCTGGTGCCGGTGGTGTGAGAGAGGTGCTGACTAGGCAGAGTTGCAGTTCCCGGCAACAGTACGGTAGTTACGTGTGTACTTTCCCGGCGGCAGCCTATGCTGATAACGTAGCTTAGGCTGCCGCCGTGAAACTGTACAAGTGTGTAGTAGGGTACAGTAGTACACAGGCATGCTGTCAGTCAGTGTAGTGGGGTACAGTAGTACACAGGCAGGCTGTCAGTCAGTGTAGTGGGGTACAGTAGTACACAGGCAGGCTGTCAGTCAGTGTAGTGGGGTACAGTAGTACACAGGCAGGCTGTCGGTCAGTGTAGTGGGGTACAGTAGTACACAGGCAGGCTGTCAGTCAGTGTAGTAGGGTTCAGTAGTACACAGGCAGGCTGTCAGTCAGTGTAGTGGGGTACAGTAGTACACAGGCAGGCTGTCAGTCAGTGTAGTGGGGTACAGTAGTACACAGGCAGGCTGTCAGTCAGTGTAGTGGGGTACAGTAGTACACAGGCAGGCTGTCGGTCAGTGTAGTGGGGTACAGTAGTACACAGGCAGGCTGTCAGTCAGTGTAGTGGGGTACAGTAGTACACAGGCAGGCTGTCAGTCAGTGTAGTGGGGTACAGTAGTACAAAGGCAGGCTGTCAGTCAGTGTAGTGGGGTACAGTAGTACACAGGCAGGCTGTCAGTCAGTGTAGTGGGGTACAGTAGTACACAGGCAGGCTGTCGGTCAGTGTAGTGGGGTACAGTAGTACACAGGCAGGCTGTCGGTCAGTGTAGTGGGGTACAGTAGTACACAGGCAGGCTGTCAGTCAGTGTAGTGGGGTACAGTAGTACACAGGCAGGCTGTCATTCAGTGTATTGGGGTACAGTGGCAGGCTGTCAGTCAGTGTAGTGGGGTACAGTAGTACACAGGCAGGCTGTCAGTCAGTGTAGTGGGGTACAGTAGTACACAGGCAGGCTGTCAGTCAGTGTAGTGGGGTACAGTAGTACACAGGCAGGCTGTCAGTCAGTGTAGTGGGGTACAGTAGTACACAGGCAGGCTGTCAGTCAGTGTAGTAGGGTTCAGTAGTACACAGGCAGGCTGTCAGTCAGTGTAGTGGGGTACAGTAGTACACAGGCAGGCTGTCAGTCAGTGTAGTGGGGTACAGTAGTACACAGGCAGGCTGTCAGTCAGTGTAGTGGGGTACAGTAGTACACAGGCAGGCTGTCGGTCAGTGTAGTGGGGTACAGTAGTACACAGGCAGGCTGTCAGTCAGTGTAGTGGGGTACAGTAGTACACAGGCAGGCTGTCAGTCAGTGTAGTGGGGTACAGTAGTACACAGGCAGGCTGTCAGTCAGTGTAGTGGGGTACAGTAGTACACAGGCAGGCTGTCAGTCAGTGTAGTGGGGTACAGTAGTACACAGGCAGGCTGTCGGTCAGTGTAGTGGGGTACAGTAGTACACAGGCAGGCTGTCGGTCAGTGTAGTGGGGTACAGTAGTACACAGGCAGGCTGTCAGTCAGTGTAGTGGGGTACAGTAGTACACAGGCAGGCTGTCAGTCAGTGTAGTGGGGTACAGTAGTACACAGGCAGGCTGTCAGTCAGTGTAGTGGGGTACAGTAGTACACAGGCAGGCTGTCAGTCAGTGTAGTGGGGTACAGTAGTACACAGGCAGGCTGTCGGTCAGTGTAGTGGGGTATAGTACACAGGCAGGCTGTCAGTCAGTGTAGTGGGGTACAGTAGTACACAGGCAGGCTGTCGGTCAGTGTAGTGGGGTACAGTAGTACACAGGCAGGCTGTCGGTCAGTGTAGTGGGGTACAGTAGTACACAGGCAGGCTGTCAGTCAGTGTAGTGGGGTACAGTAGTACACAGGCAGGCTGTCGGTCAGTGTAGTGGGGTACAGTAGTACACAGGCAGGCTGTCAGTCAGTGTAGTGGGGTACAGTAGTACACAGGCAGGCTGTCAGTCAGTGTAGTGGGGTACAGTAGTACACAGGCAGGCTGTCGGTCAGTGTAGTAGGGTACAGTAGTACACAGGCAGGCTGTCGGTCAGTGTAGTGGGGTACAGTAGTACACAGGCAGGCTGTCATTCAGTGTATTGGGGTACAGTGGCAGGCTGTCAGTCAGTGTAGTGGGGTACAGTAGTACACAGGCAGGCTGTCGGTCAGTGTAGTGGGGTACAGTAGTACACAGGCAGGCTGTCAGTCAGTGTAGTGAGGTACAGTAGTACACAGGCAGGCTGTCGGTCAGTGTAGTGGGGTACAGTAGTACACAGGCAGGCTGTCGGTCAGTGTAGTGGGGTACAGTAGTACACAGGCAGGCTGTCAGTCAGTGTAGTGGGGTACAGTAGTACACAGGCAGGCTGTCATTCAGTGTATTGGGGTACAGTGGCAGGCTGTCAGTCAGTGTAGTGGGGTACAGTAGTACACAGGCAGGCTGTCGGTCAGTGTAGTGGGGTACAGTAGTACACAGGCAGGCTGTCAGTCAGTGTAGTGGGGTTCAGTAGTACACAGGCAGGCTGTCAGTCAGTGTAGTGGGGTACAGTAGTACACAGGCAGGCTGTCGGTCAGTGTAGTGGGGTACAGTAGTACACAGGCAGGCTGTCGGTCAGTGTAGTGGGGTACAGTAGTACACAGGCAGGCTGCCAGTCAGTGTAGTGGGGTACAGTAGTACACAGGCAGGCTGTCAGTCAGTGTAGTGGGGTACAGTAGTACACAGGCAGGCTGTCGGTCAGTGTAGTGGGGTACAGTAGTACACAGGCAGGCTGTCGGTCAGTGTAGTGGGGTACAGTAGTACACAGGCAGGCTGTCGGTCAGTGTAGTGGGGTACAGTAGTACACAGGCAGGCTGTCGGTCAGTGTAGTGGGGTACAGTAGTACACAGGCAGGCTGTCGGTCAGTGTAGTGGGGTACAGTAGTACACAGGCAGGCTGTCGGTCAGTGTAGTGGGGTACAGTAGTACACAGGCAGGCTGTCGGTCAGTGTAGTGGGGTACAGTAGTACACAGGCAGGCTGTCGGTCAGTGTAGTGGGGTACAGTAGTACACAGGCAGGCTGTCAGTCAGTGTAGTGGGGTACAGTAGTACACAGGCAGGCTGTCGGTCAGTGTAGTGGGGTACAGTAGTACACAGGCAGGCTGTCAGTCAGTGTAGTGGGGTACAGTAGTACACAGGCAGGCTGTCAGTCAGTGTAGTGGGGTACAGTAGTACACAGGCAGGCTGTCGGTCAGTGTAGTAGGGTACAGTAGTACACAGGCAGGCTGTCGGTCAGTGTAGTGGGGTACAGTAGTACACAGGCAGGCTGTCAGTCAGTGTAGTGGGGTACAGTAGTACACAGGCAGGCTGTCGGTCAGTGTAGTGGGGTACAGTAGTACACAGGCAGGCTGTCAGTCAGTGTAGTGGGGTACAGTAGTACACAGGCAGGCTGTCGGTCAGTGTAGTGGGGTACAGTAGTACACAGGCAGGCTGTCAGTCAGTGTAGTGGGGTACAGTAGTACACAGGCAGGCTGTTGGTCAGTGTAGTGGGGTACAGTAGTACACAGGCAGGCTGTCAGTCAGTGTAGTGGGGTACAGTAGTACACAGGCAGGCTGTCAGTCAGTGTAGTGGGGTACAGTAGTACACAGGCAGGCTGTCGGTCAGTGTAGTAGGGTACAGTAGTACACAGGCAGGCTGTCGGTCAGTGTAGTGGGGTACAGTAGTACACAGGCAGGCTGTCAGTGTAGTGGGGTACAGTAGTACACAGGCAGGCTGTCATTCAGTGTAGTGGGGTACAGTAGTACACAGGCAGGCTGTCGGTCAGTGTAGTAGGGTACAGTAGTACACAGGCAGGCTGTCAGTCAGTGTAGTGGAGTACACAGGCAGGCTGTCGGTCAGTGTAGTGGGGTGCAGTAGTACACATGCAGGCTGTCGGTCAGTGTAGTAGGGTACAGTAGTACACAGGCAGGCTGTCAGTCAGTGTAGTGGAGTACAGTAGTACACAGGCAGGCTGTCAGTCAGTGTAGTGGGGTACAGTAGTACACAGGCAGGCTGTCAGTCAGTGTAGTGGGGTACAGTAGTACACAGGCAGGCTGTCGGTCAGTGTAGTAGGGTACAGTAGTACACAGGCAGGCTGTCGGTCAGTGTAGTGGAGTACAGTAGTACACAGGCAGGCTGTCAGTCAGTGTAGTGGGGTACAGTAGTACACAGGCAGGCTGTCAGTCAGTGTAGTGGGGTACAGTAGTACACAGGCAGGCTGTCGGTCAGTGTAGTAGGGTACAGTAGTACACAGGCAGGCTGTCGGTCAGTGTAGTGGGGTACAGTAGTACACAGGCAGGCTGTCAGTGTAGTGGGGTACAGTAGTACACAGGCAGGCTGTCGGTCAGTGTAGTGGGGTACAGTAGTACACAGGCAGGCTGTCGGTCAGTGTAGTAGGGTACAGTAGTACACAGGCAGGCTGTCGGTCAGTGTAGTGGGGTACAGTAGTACACAGGCAGGCTGTCGGTCAGTGTAGTGGGGTACAGTAGTACACAGGCAGGCTGTCAGGTCAGTGTAGTGGGGTACAGTAGTACACAGGCAGGCTGTCGTTCAGTGTAGTGGGGTACAGTAGTACACAGGCAGGCTGTCGGTCAGTGTAGTGGGGTACAGTAGTACACAGGCAGGCTGTCAGTCAGTGTAGTGGGGTACAGTAGTACACAGGCAGGCTGTCGGTCAGTGTAGTGGGGTACAGTAGTACACAGGCAGGCTGTCAGTCAGTGTAGTGGGGTACAGTAGTACACAGGCAGGCTGTCGGTCAGTGTAGTGGGGTACAGTAGTAAACAGGCAGGCTGCCAGTCAGTGTAGTAGGGTTCAGTAGTACACAGGCAGGCTGTCAGTCAGTGTAGTGGGGTACAGTAGTACACAGGCAGGCTGCCAGTCAGTGTAGTGGGGTACAGTAGTACACAGGCAGGCTGTCAGTCAGTGTAGTGGGGTACAGTAGTACACAGACAGGCTGTCAGTCAGTGTAGTAGGGTTCAGTAGTACACAGGCCGGCTGCCAGTCAGTGTAGTGGGGTACAGTAGTACACAGGCAGGCTGTCAGTCAGATTTAGTTAATTTTTTTTCCCATTGTGGTGTGTGGTCACTGTAGTGTGCTGCATTGCAATCCAATACACCATATACACTGCAAAACCAGGTTGATTTTGCCATGTAATTGATTGCTGCTTTAAAGAAAATGTGTGTGATTGTTCTGCCTCTACAGTCCATGCAGTGCCCATTCCATAATATATAACACAGCATAATGCCCTTTACATACTATATAACACACCATAATGCCCATTACATATACTATATAGCACACCGTAATGCCCATTACATACTATATAACCAACTGTAATGCCCATTACACATTTGACACATAAGTGCCACTTAGCTACATGCTCGTTGCTAGGAACTTCATGCTCGATGCCAGGGGCTTCATGCTCGATGCCAAGGGGGACAGAAAATGCTCATTGCCAAGGGGGACAGAAATAGCTTGTTGCCAAGGGGGACTAAAATTGCTTGTTGCCAAGGGGTCTGAAATAGCTCCTTGCCAAGGGGGACTGAAATAGCTCGTTGCCAAGGGGGAATAAAATAGCTTATTGCAAAGGGGGACTAAATAGCTTGTTGCCAAGGATGACTGCAACCAGCACCCTGCCCTCCCCCGCCCACTCCCTGCTCTTCCCGGTTGAGCTGCCCTGTCCACCGCTATTTTCATTTAAGTCTCCCGCTGGAACGCTAGCCAATAGATGCTTGCGGTCCAGCAGCCATCAATGCTACTTCTGATTGGCTGCTGGACTGCAAGCGCCTATTGGCTAGCGGACCAGCGGTAGACTTAATTGAAAATAGCGGCAGACAGGGCAGCTCAGCCGGGCAGAACATTGAGCGGGCGAGGGAGAGAGCAGGGAGCGGGCACGGGAGAGAGCAGAGAACGGGCACAGGAGAGAGCAGGGAGCTGGCGGGGAGAGAGCGGGGGAGCCTCACTGAGGCCTGGAGTCACGGGCGGTAGTGGGGTGCGGCAGCGTGGCTGATGTTGGTGTCATCCCACTGACTGGATACATCCGGTGCAGTCCGCACTCCCCGCACACGCCACTGCTGTATAGAATCATTTTCCCTCGGAAACAGGCATCAGTAGGAATTATAGGGCAACTAGTATGTAAAATAAAATATCTACAGTGGAAAGATAGTGAGATTGTCATAGAAGGTAAAACGGGAGATAGATACTGTACGTGCCTATATTACCATCTACGGCACTTACCGTTTTCTGCTACCTCCAAAGTGCTCCTATTTACCTTCACGGGATTCGGTTTGAAGCACAGGGCACGTGACAGGCACTTTATAACCAAGAATCTGATCCAGCGTGGGGCTTCCGTATTTTCTTCAGAAAGTGTTAACATGTACAGAACTATAATGGCGGTAACAATGCTGGAAACCATAATGCCCATAATGCCACAGCAGAAGATGCCTAGAATATAAATAATAAGAATACAGTAAGTGCTTCTTAAGGCCCCAACACACTGGGCGATTTTCCGCTGAAAGACGCTCAGTTTACCCATCTGAGCTGCTTTCAGCTTGAAAGCTGCTCAGTGTGTACGGGGCAGCGATGAGCGGTGATCGCTGATGCACACTCCCAAATCATCACTGCCCCAGCCGCTCATCTGCTGGTGTTCCCAGCAGATGAGCGAGGGAGTGAACAGCTTTCCATAGCGTCTCACTATGGAAAGCCGTCCACCCCAGGGAAAATCACTGAGGTGGGTGAAAAAATGGCCAGTGTGTATGCAGTGAGCGTATTTTCAGCCCAGCGATTTTCCCCATAATCGTTATCCATACACACTGGGTAAAACGCCCAGTGTGTATGGACCTTTAATGATTTAAAATCTCTTATATATTTAGCCAGATCTGTCACTCATCCCCTGTGTATATAATGTTCCCGCCCAGCGGGATACACAAACCCGCCCCCCTAGGGAAAAGACCAGTGTTCTATGTGTATAACGTTCCCGCCCAGCGTTATACAAAAACCTGCCCCCCCTAAGGAAAAGACCAGTGTTCTACTCACCCCACCCCCTTGACATCACCTCCCCCCGCCCAGCCAGGGCTACAGTACACGCCCACCATCCACCATTTCTCCACAGCCACCATCCACCATTTCTCCACAGCCACCATCCACCATTACTCCCGCACCCCCCCTCTGCCACCCCCCCCCCCCAGACACCCGCGACCCCCCCTCCCGCAATTCGGCTTTTTTCATACAATTCTAACCATATGCCTCACAATACAAACGTTCACAAATTAAGGAGGCGCAGCCCCTTACGACGGTGTGAAGAGCGCCCGTAGGGAGCGATGAATCACCTAGTATATAAATACAATAACTATATCAGAATTCTAAATGTTCCTTATTACATACTCTGAGCACACATAAGAAAGGGGGTTTGGGAGAAGCAGGCAAAACACAAGCAGCAATGGAGGATCTCTGGGGGGCCTCTCAGAAAATGGTGGAGAGATGGGAACGCCCCTGCTCTTGGGCTGCAGCGTAATTGAGCTGTGAGTACATCACACACGTACATCGGGTTGTGTACTACTCTGTATCAGGACCATAGTCAGGAATAAGAAGCAGGGGAAAGGCATAGAAGGAGGGAAGCATTGAACCACAGACAGAAATAAGTACCAGAGTCAGACAAAGGAATCAGTGGAGAACGTACTTAGCAATGGCGGGTTGTCGGATGTTGGGAGTATTTGGTTCAGAACAATGAGGAGCACCGCGAATCCCAAAACAACAGTGATTTTAAACATAATTCTATTCTCAAGGTTTATGAAGGTTCCGACGATATCCAGGAAAATTAAGAAGAACATAGGGACGATAAACGAGATAACCTCCACCGCAGGGTTCCTTTTCATTGTAATCTAGAAAGTCAATAAAAAGAAAATCAGCATATACAACATATGAATGTGTAATCAATAAAGACAGGGTTTTCAAATGTATGGGGCGTAAATAATGATTGCAATACTAAATGTCACCAAGAAAAGATGGAACAATTAGTTGAACAGAGGTGAATGCTGGGTACGCAGTTGCGCTGACACCAGGGCCACATCCAGGCGTCATTCTGTGTCACCATAGGGCAGCTGGAGCTAAATGATGTGAATCGCATAATTTCGTGTCACTTTAGCCCCTTCCCCAATCCGCGGACTTGAAAATTGCCGCATTTGAGTGGCATGGGTTTGCTGACATCAGCCCAGTCCTGCCCCTCCTGGTAGAAGTAGCTGGTCTCCTGCCTGGGCTTCTCCGGTAAGCAGTGGCGGTTTTTACCTATGCCCCCCCCCCTCCAGGAAATAGCATCCACTGTAGTGAAGCCAGATGCAGTCAGTGAGACTGCAGCACATGTCAGCATGTCAGAAATTGAGGGTGCTTCTGTTGAAGTGCACCAAGAGGAGGAGTATATTTGTGTAGCTGGCTTAAATAAGGATGCTGGTGGTGAGCATGTTGTTTGTATAAATCAAGCACCAGTGGAAAAAGCCCAATGTCATGCCTGGGCAAAAGACAAAAAAATCCACCTCTTATGTGTGGAATTATTTCTACCCAAATTCAGACAACTGTCAAGCTATATGTACCCTTTGTAAAGCCATAGTAAGTAGAGGTAGGGACCTTCACCATCTAGGAATATCCTCCCTGTGATGACACTTGCAGCGCAAATCACCTGTGATAAAGTTGCTATTTGGCAAGGAAACATGTCAGGCAGGGCCGGCACCACCACTAGGCAGGTCTAGGCATTTGCCTAGGGCGCCAGCCACTGGAGGGCGGTAGTGAGCTGGAAAGCTCTACCACCGCAGCAGCAGCGGAGCAGAAGAGCCGGAGGGAGATGCAGGTGTTCGGTGAGTGAACACTCTCCCCCCCCCCCAGCAGCACGGCGACCATATCGCACCCCCCCCCCCCCCCACACACACACACACACACCACGGAGCAGGAGAGCACGGCCCCGCAGCACGGCGACCATATCGCATGTCTGGGAAGACACACTGCACACCTCCCCACCCCCCTGCGTCCGGGTAGACACACCGCGCACCCCCCTCCCAGCAGGGCAGAGACTCCGCAACCCCCCCTAGCGGCCGGTCAGAGACACCGCGCACCCCCCCCCCGGCGGCCGGTCAGAGACACCACGCACCCCCGCCCGCCCATCCCTCCCCCACCAGCGGCTGGGCAGAGACCATGCGCACCCCCCGCCCCCCAGCAGTTGAGCGCCGGGGCACCCCTTCCGCCTGGGGCGCTCCGGTGCCTAGCACCGGCCCTGATGTCAGGAAGCACCTGTCTTTTCTGATAGTGTTTGGACTTGTATCGAGGTTTAATTGGAGATATAAGCTTCTAGCTTCAGCGACTTTTACCGGGTTCTGGTTACGAATCTGGAATTATCATCTTTTCAATTATACAATTGGGACACCACCACCACCTGCATAAATCCTGGATAAAGGGATTGCATTATCGTGAGGATGCCTCTGTTATTGAGGACTGCAAGTACCCTCCAGTGAAACCCCAAATCCTGCAAGGTATATGGACTCCCTCAAGCTACACACAATTCACCACGGATCTATACCAGGGACCGTATGATTCTTTTACCACGAAGTAAACTATAACCCTTGGGACTCCAAATCAATAAGTATAAAACCTCTCCTTGTTCTTTTTTTCTATTTTATTATATTGTATTACTTTTTATCATTTATTTTATTTTACTGTTGATTACACTTGCGGCTAGATCATTATCAAATATTTTAATATATGTTCAATATATATACTACTGTAATAGTAAATTATTAAGCGCTCCACCATTTTCTTTCCTTACTTGCAGCACAATCATCAAAAGTCAAATTCTGAAACTTCAGCTAAAAACTCTCTGGGGTAGATTTATTAAGATCAGTGAAGTGATAGATTGTCTGGTTTCAGCTCCTACCTGTCATTTTTCAAACCAAGCCTGTAACTTTACAGTTACCAGCTGATTCGCTGGTGATAAAAAACAGACAATTTATCACTTCAACGAGCTTAATAAATCTGCCCCTCTGTTAGATCCAATTGCCTGCAATCTCCATCACCAACATCTTCATTGTCAATATCTTCAATCATGTCCTGAAGTAATCCTGCATCTTAATTTCATAAGCATTATTGACTTCTCTCCTATCCTTGTCTCCTCAGAAGGATCCTTGACAAGAAGGATCCTACGTGACTTCGACAGCCCACTGGGTAGGTGTATTTCCTTCAGCCGCAAATTTATAGTTTGCAAGGGGGCAATAAACACCGTAGCACAGGCCCTGAGTCCAAACAAACCAACCACTTCAGCCACAAGTGTGGCAGTCCCTGTGGCTGAAATGATTGGTTTGTTAAACTGTGCATTTTCTGTTTAATATATACAACATAAGGGTGGGTGAGAGTGCCCAAGGACAATTCCATCTTGCACCTCTTTTGTTTGCATTATCTGCTGCTTAGAACATTGCTTCATAGTTTGTGAGCTGTGAGGTGGTCAAAATCAAATGAAAATAGTGAAAATGAATGTTATTGAGGTTAATAATACTTCAAAAACAAAAACAAGCCAAAAATTCGGTGACTTTAGCTGTTTTTATGATTTTTTTTACAAACAAATACAGATCAAAAAAGCAAAGGAGATACAGATCCAAAACCAAACCCATGACGAGAAACAAAACATGGGGACATTGTTGTGACAACAGTGATGCTGGGTGACCTAAATGGCTTGGGAGGCAATGGCTAATATTAGAGCCAGATTTACACACAATATACTGTATGAGCCCAAGAGTTCATGTGGGCATTCTACGTAGAGAATTTGGTTAGCTTTTAATAGAGAAGTGCAGAAAAGACAGGCAGGTGAGACATAGCTTAAAGGCCACCACCAGATTTGGCCTGTTTTTGTCAGATTCAGATTCATCTGACAGACCGATCTGACGAAAAAAGGCCACATCTAAACTCCCTCAGATCAGATTTGTCTGCGTAGTAAATGGGGGGCTTTAGTTTTCAAATAATCACACAAATTCATTAATATAAACATTGTGTACAGCTTTGAATCAGGCCTATAATGCAATGTAGCAAATGTTGTAGGAAGACAACCACCACACAGGCTACAGTAATTCAGCAGGCAACGCAGATTTTCAAAAATCCTAAAAATGGCAGTCTGGGGTGATGATGCTGCATTGCAAGGGTGCAGTCTGGTCAATATCTGGACCAATTGCGGAGCAACCCAAACAATGGCTCCCCGGCAACTGCTTTGCAGTTTGACTGTGCCGCTACAGTACTCTTAGCAGGCGCTTTCCTTTATAGCGAAGCACAAGCATTTTGTGAATGCATCGCGGGGAGGGGGTGCAGTCAATATATCGACATGGAAAAGGTCAACATGTTCCTTTCGTGGATTATGCCTATGTCGGCATAAGTCGACATAGACACCATATAAGTGTACCGAGTCTGAGGCACACTATTATATTCTCCCTCTATGTCTACGTGGATAGTTAAGTACATATTGGCGCTTTTTCATGACTGTCATCCTAATTACTGCTGACCCTATGACCCCTACCCACGGGGAGGGACACGGCTTGCGGCGCGGCCTTGCCCTGTGCTTGTTGTCTCACCCCCCCACATGCTAGCGCTGGCAGTTGTATCAGAACTAGGAAGGACACGTGATTGGTTAGACGACCGTTACATTACCGTGTAATATACCGCAGATTGGATCCTTTTCACAGTGATGTTCATTAGAGTCCACTCTCCTTTACTGTAATAAGCACTCATTGTGCCCTCATACACAACAGAGGAGTTTGACGCTGATTCCATATAGATATCTGTATCTGTAAAAGTCACATTCATTTTCAAAAACGTTTCTTATATAATAGCTAAAGTTACAGTTCCTGTTTTTTCTGTACCAAAAAGTGTGTTGCAAAATAAAGATGTAATATTACAATGGAACATTTATACACAGTAACCACAGCACGTGCTGTGCTGTGCTGAGCTCATGCTGCTGCTACATGGTAAGGAGCTGTGCAGTGGACCCCGACTCCCGCCAGGCCCGGGCCCAGATATTAGGTACCAGCTCTGCACCCTGTCAGAGGTCATGTACACAGGCCCTCTCCTTTCCTAAACTGCCCCTGCAGGATACTTTATTTATTAGGGATACTGGATTTTATTCCTCCCAACATTTGCACTTTGGGAATTGGGACGCTTGCACGGTGCTGCGCCAGGACTGAACTGCGAGGCCGCCCTCCTGCCCGCTAAGCCAGACCTCCAGCTCTCCCTCCCGCCCGCTGAGCTAGACCCGAGCTCCTCCTGAAGGGTGAGTAATTATACCCGTGGAGCCTTGCACCGGCACTGGGAGGGGGGGGGGGTAACTATCGTGTAACAGTGTAATGTGGGCTAGGTGACATGAGGGAGATTGCTAGACTAATGAGGGAGAGAGGGAGATTGCTGCTATGTCAGGGAGTCTCCTGCAGAATGCAGGAGGGGAGGTAACTATGGTGTAACAATGTAATGTGGGCTAGGTGACATGAAGGAGATTGCTGGACTAATGAGGGAGATTGCTGCTATGTCAGGGAGTCTCCTGCAGAATGCAGGAGGGGAGGTAACTATGATGTAACAGTGTAATGTGAGCTAGGTGACATGAGGGTGATTGCTAGACTAATGAGGGAGAGAGGGAGATTGCTGCTATGTCAGGGAATCTCCAGCAGAATGCAGGAGGGGAGGTAACTATGATGTAACAGTGTAATGTGGGCTAGGTGACATGAGGGAGATTGCTACAGTAATGAGGGAGAGAGGGAGATTGCTGCTATGTCAGGGAGTCTCCTGCAGAATGCAGGAGGGGAGGTAACTACAGTATGATGTAACAGTGTGATGTGGGCTAGGTGACATGAGGGAGATTGCTAGACTAATGAGGGAGAGAGGGAGATTGCTGCTATGTCAGGGAGTATCCTGCAGAATGCAGGAGGGGAGGTAACTACAGTATGATGTAACAGTGTGATGTGGGCTAGGTGACATGAGGGAGATTGCTAGACTAATGAGGGAGAGAGGGAGATTGCTGCTGTGTCAGGGAGTCTCCTGTAGAATGCAGGAGGGTAGGCAGCTATGAAATAAGTTGGTATTATTGCAGTGACTTTGCCTGTTTCTTTTACTAATACTAGAGTCTAGGAATAGTAACCCCTTTTGTTACCAGATCCTGGCTCATTTCCCAATAGTCACTAAATAATCCCTGTACTATACAAACCCCATTTAGTGACTTTCACCGACAGCTATAATGGCTATAGATATTTTCTGGCTATTCACCTTTCAAAAAACATAATATACTTAACAAGGGGCAGCAGTACTTGGCCACCGCTTTTATGAGTACTATGCAACTATGCCTCATCATACATATGCCCCATCCTCCCTATGCCGCAGCTGCTGCCTCATCCTACCTACCCCCCATCCTATGCCCCCGTTTCTCACCTTTCACATCTCCCCCTGTTCCTCTCCTCCTGTCATGTCTCCCCCATTCCCTATCCTCTTTTCATGTATCCCCCAACTCCTCTTGTCCACTATTCCCCATACCCTCTCCTGCTCTCAAATCTCCCCTATTTCTCTCCTCCTCTCATGTCTCCCCCATTCCTCCTTCTTTCAACTCTCCCCCTGTTCCGCCTCATTTCACCTCTCCCCACCTGTTCCTCCTCCTTTCACCTCTCCCCCTGTTCCTCCTCATTTCAACTCTCCCTGTTCCTCCTCCTTTCACGTCCCCCCCTGTTCCTTTCCTCCTCTCACATCTCCCCCTGTTCCTTTCCTCCTCTCCCCCTGTTCCTTTCCACCTCTCACGTCTCCCCCTGTTCCTTTCCTCCTTTCACCTCTCCCCCCGTTCCTTTGCTCCTCTCATTTCTCCCCCTGTTCCTTTCCTCCTCTCACGTCTCCACCTGTTCCTTTCCTCCTCTCACGTCTCCCCTGCTCTTTTCCTCCTCTCACATCTTCCCCTGTTCCTTTCCTCCTCTCACGTATCCCCATGTTCCTCTCCTCCTCTCATTACCCCTGTTCCTCTCCTCCTCTCACGTCTCCCTCTGTTCCTCTCCTCTTTTCACCTCTCCCCCTGTTCCTTTCCTCCTCTCACGTCTCCTCCTGTTCCTTTCCTCCCTTCACATCTCATCCTGTTCCTTTCCTCCTCTCACCTCTCCCCCTGTTCCTTTCCTCCTCTCACGTCTCCTCCTGTTCCTTTCCTCTTCTCACCTCTCCCCCTGTTCCTTTCCTCCTCTCACCTCTCCCCCTGTTCCTTTCCTCCTCTCACGTCTCGCCCTGTTCCTTTCCTCCTCTCACCTCTCCCAGTGTTCCTTTCCTCCTCTCGCCTCTCCCCCTGTTCCTTTCCTCCTCTCACGTCTCCTCCTGTTCCTTTCCTCCTCTCACCTCTCCCCCTGTTCCTTTCCTCCTCTCATGTCTCCTCCTGTTCCTTCTCATTTCACCTCTCCCCTGTTCCTTCTCCTTTCACGTCTCCCCTGTTCCCTTCCTCCTCTCACTTCTCCCCGTGTTCCTCTCCTCCTCTCACATCTCCTCCTGTTCCTCTCCTCCTCTCACGTCTCCCCCTGTTCCTCTTATCCTCTCATTTCTCCCCCTGTTGCTCTCCTCTTCTCACCTCTCCCCCTGTTCCTTTCCTCCTCTCACGTCTCCTCCTATTCCTTTCCTCCTCTCACCTCTCTCCCTGTTCCTTTCCTCCTCTCACCTCTCCCTCTGTTCCTTTTCTCTTCTCACTCTTGTTCCTCTTCTCCTTTCACGTCTCCCTGTTCCTCCTCTCACATCTCCCCCTGTTTCTCCTCCTCTAACCTCGCCCCCTGCTCCTCCTCTCACGTCTCTCCCCGTTCCTCCTCTCATGTCTCTCCCCGTTCCTCCTTTTAAGTCTCCTTTTCTTCTTCCTATGTCTCCCCCTGTTCCTCGTCTCACATCTCCGCCTGTACCTCCTCTCACTTCTGAACAGGGAAGAGTCTATGCCAGGAGCCAGATAGTGAGACCATGTGTGCATGTGTACTGTAAATGGCAGTGCCTATTTTCAGTCCCAGTTCAGTCCTGGAGTGTGTGGTACAAGGTGGGAGGGGGATCTTGCTTTTGATAATGGGCCCCCTGCCTACCTCTCTTTAAAAGACTCCATCCTTACATTGACTCAACCCCTTTTGTAGGGCTGCTCTTAGAAATTTCCTGGGCTGTTTTTTTATCCCAATCCGCCCCTGTTGGCCGGTAATAAAAAAATCAGACACTTTATCACTTCACGAGCTTAATAAATCTGCCCCGTGTTTGAAAAATGTCATGCAGGAGCTGATTGGTTGGTTGTTTATCAGTCACCATTTTATCACTTTTGAAGCTTAGTGCATCTGGCCCGTGGTAAGGTAACATACACAGTGCCTAAACAATTTAAGATAAAATATAAATTAATATGTGTGCTTAATTTGGGGATTGGATGCACTTGAAGAGATCAGTGTGTAGCCTGTGGACTGGATGGGAGTGAGAGTATCCGTGGACTACAGGCTATTTCACTACAGACAGTCATTCAGGGTGTTCATGGGTCATTTTTGGTACATACCTGGTTGAACATACGAATCAAATGTCAGGTAGCACTGCTGGATATCAAATGGAAACATGTACAAATCTAGATTACACGCACTAACAATCCGTAAAGGGTAACTAGCTCCGATCATTCCTTGGCTGTTAATACCGTAGTACAGAATTACTGGGTTCTGGTTATCTTGCTCTGTCCTGTATAATAAAATGTACATGGTACGAAAATATTACTTTCATAGTATGGAGGATCAACACTTTCCATTATCTAGCCAAACAATGGGGAATAGTGTACCTACATCAGGTCTTTCTGTAGAAATATCTTTAGTACTGTACAGGTATGAACTCTGACCAAATGCATGTACAGTATAGGGTACATACGGATGACCGGTCAAAAAAACGATACTGGCATCTCGAAGGAAGGAATCCCGACAGATGTCCAATAACTATACTTATCTTTCCCGTGCACCCCCTAACTCTCCCTTTCACAGCCTTGCAGCCTAAACCTAACCCTCCCTGCTAGTGCCTAACCCTCCCCCTGTAGCCTTACCCTCCCTGCTAGTGCCTAACCCTCCCCTTGTAGCCTTACCATCCCCCTGTAGCCTTACCCTCCCTGATAGTGCCTAACCCTCCCCTTGCTAGTGCCTAACCCTCCCTTCCAACAGCCTAACCCTTCCCCTGCAGCCTAAACCTAACCCTCCCTGCTAGTGCCTAACCCTCCTCCTGTAACCTTACCCTTCCCCTGTAGCCTAACCCTCCCCCTTTATTCTTACCCCCCTGCTAGTGCCTAACCCTCCCGCTGCACCCTAACCCTCCCTGCTATTGCCTACTCCTTCCCTTGATAGTGCCTAACCCTTCTCTTGCAGCCTAACCCTCCCTGCTAGTGGCTAACCCTCCCCCTACAGCCTAACCTTAACCACCCCCCCTCTGCTAGTGCCTAACCCTCCCCCTGCAGCCTAACCCTCCCTGCTAGTGCCTAACCCTCCCCTGCAGCCTAACCGTAACCCCCCTCTGCTAGTGCCTAACCCTCCCTCTGCAGCCTAACCCTCCCTGCTAGTGGCTAACCCTCCCCCCTACAGCCTAACCTTAACCACTCCCCCTCTGCTAGTGCCTAACCCTCCCCCTGCAGCCTAACCCTCCATGCTAGTGCCTAACCCTCCCCTGCAGCCTAACACTAACCCCCTTCTGCTAGTGCCTAACCCTCCCCTGCAGCCTAACCTTAACCCCCCTCTGCTAGTGCCTAACCCTCCCTGCTATTGCCTACTCCTTCCCTTGATAGTGCCTAACCCTCCCCCTGCAGCCTAACCCTCCCCCTGCAGCCTAACCCTCCCTGCAGCCTAACACTAACCCCCCTCTGCTAGTGCCTAACCCTCCCCTGCAGCCTAACCTTAACCCCCCTCTGCTAGTGCCTAACCCTCCCTCTGCAGCCTAACCCTCCCTCTGCTAGTGCCTTACCCTCCCCCTGCAGCCTAACCCTTACCCTCCATGCTAGTGCCTAACCCTCCCCCTGCAGCCTAACCCTCCCTGCTAGTGCCTAACCCTCCCCCTGCAGCCTAACCCTCCCTGCTAGTGCCTAACCCTCCCCCTGCAGCCTAACCATCCCTGCTAGTGCCTAACCCTCCCCCTGCGCCCTAACTTTAACCCCGCCCCCCGCGCGGGCCGCACTAGTGAAAATCCAATTTCACTGAAGCAGACAGATCAGTCCACGCGCAGATATAATCCCTGGCCATGTGTATATACTTCATCCGCAGTTCTGTTTGTGTCTGATCATCACATTTAGCTGGTTTTATACATAATTGTAAATGTTGCTCTTTAACTGATATTTATTACGTATTGATGTAAATATTAAACTCACATTTCTTCTACATAGAGGTCCGGTTTCCAAATTTTGTCAGCTGTCGTTAAAATTTCTGTAATCCCACAAAAGTTTTTTGGATCCCAGGATATGAATTCATTCTGCCATTGCTGCAATGAGGAGAGTCTTTGGTCAAAAGGGTGATTCGAATTGGCTTGATAAGCAGCGAAAATTGCTGCTTACTGAGTGCTAAAACACCACCCCCCGAACCGCCCAAACCCCCTTCCCCCCCTCCGCCACCAAATCCCCTCGGTACCCTGCGTGATCAAATGATTTTCTCATGCCTTTGGAAATAAAAGTCAGTCTGAACTGCCTTATATTTCCTTCAGTGTTTGCCGAAGAGGGGGCATCGGCCCGCCTGCCACCCCATGGGAGCACCAAGTGTTTTCATAAGTCCGCCCAGCGTTTTAATTTTTACACCCATAAAATGCTGGCCGTTCCCATGGCTGTTCTAGAAGATAATAGATAGAATCTGTTTGGTGTCCCATAGCAACATCACCTCTGCATTAGAACTATCTTACAGTAGGAGCTGCACCAGAGCGTTCCATCTCGCAGGGATGCACAAAAGTCTCACACGCATCCCATTCTCAGCAAACGGTGCGCCAACGCGTTCAGCTGTTTCATTCCATTCGCTGTTGGTGTTTTAGTGCCTGAATCTGGAACAATGGTCCGATACTGGATCACACGCAGTAATCTGAATTCGGCCCTGCGCATGGGCATTAACCCTGACAGCGAACGGACGTGGCAAATGACACACTCGACTGGCCATTTGCAGCGAGGAGGGGGACCATCAGTGGCGTAACTTCAAAAATTGCGCCCCCCCGCCAAAGGTGATGATGCACCCGCCACCCGCCACATATACATACTACATGTATACTTACATCCTCCGGAGTCCGGCTGTCATTGGCGCGGGTGGGAGCTGGGATGCCTGTCAGCGCTGCAGTTGTCCCAGCTCCCGTCCTGGCTTTATTCTGATATGAAGAACGGACCATCACAAAATGTCCACCCCCATACAGCAGACAGTTTCAGAGAACTGTTTGCTATATGGGGGCGGACATTTTATGATGGTCCATGCTTCATATCATCAGAATGAAGCCAGGACAGGAGCCGGGACCACTGCAGCGCTGACAGACATCCCAGCTCCCACCCGTACCGTACCGCTATTACAATAGCACCGCAGCCCCCCGGCGCCCGCACTTACACTGCGCCTCCCCGCGACTGCAGGGGCTGCGGTGCTATTGTTACTCCTGCAGCGGCGGCATGTTAGGGGAGGTGGTCTTCATTACACATCTCCTCGCATGGTTACGAGGGGAAACAGACCCTCGTAAAAGTAATTGCCATGTTTTTGTGCCAAACAAATGGACAAAGAAACTCTTGAGAGCTCGATAGTGTCCTGCTGCTGCTTGTCCCCAAACAATAGTTCAACGGCAAACTATAAAAACAAACAAAAGACTAAAAGTTTTTGAGGATCTCTCGCAGCGCTGCACCCTTGGATTCAGGGCAAACTAGATGTTCATATATACTTCATTGCAATATCCAAATTTAAAGCAATATAGTCCACTCTAAAAAGATGGCTTCCACATACTTGTTTTTATTGTATGTGGAAGCCATCTGTTTACTTAGAGTTTTTCACGATCATTTTTGAATAAATTTTTCCTTGATTTTTTTAAGAAGAGTGGACTATATTGCTTTCAATTTGGATATTGCAATGAAGTGTATATGAACATCTAGTTTGCCCTGAATCCAAGGGTCCAGCGCTGCAAGAGATCCTCAAAAACTTTTTATCTTTTGCCATGTTTTTGTGCCGCTGCTCTGACGCTTAATTTAGTCAGCCAGCCTTTGGCCAATATTGATAAATACTGATCTATTTAATATTTCTCATTCCGACGTTTTCTGTGGAATAGACCACTAATTTGAAAGCTTAGTGCCCATTTCTGCCAAAGCAGATTTGTCTTTTCAAAGAGCTGGATCTGCAGGCGTAAAAAATGACTAGCATTGAATACTAGGAAATGGAATACACCCTGGGCCAAATGTAATAGGGTGAGAGTTTCAGAAAGTGAGAGATTTTGGGAGAGTTTTCCCATGTTTTTTTAAAGCAGCAATCAATTACATGGCAAAATCAACCTGGTTTTGAAGTGTAATTGATTGCTGCTTTAAAAAACATGGGAAAACTCTCCCAAAATCTCCCACTTTCTGAAACTCTCACCCTATTACATTTGGCCCACTATGTCCAAATCAAATTCTGGACCTTATTCAGGTCGGATCGCTTCTGCAGTAACAAAACACAAGGGTCAATGTTTTGTTTCTGCACATGTGCATACGCAGACCATTCCTCTCCACTGACGCGGCCAAAATTCTCATTCACTCTCTTGTCATCTCCCGCCTTGACAACTGCAACATCCTTCTCTCCGGGCTACCTCTCACCCGCCTCGCCCCTCTCCAATCCATTCTTAACGCCGCTGCTAGGCTCATCTTCCTCTCCCGCCGCTCTACCTCTGACTCCCCCCTCTGTCTATCTCTTCACTGGCTCCCCATTCCTTTCTGAGTTCTCTTTAAACTCCTCACCACCACCTACAAGGCTCTCTCCTCCTCCAACGCTCCTTACCTCTCTTCACTGATCTCTATCCACACTCCCTCCCGTCCTCTTCGCTCTGCCGCCGACCGCCGCCTGACCTCTCACCTAATCACCTCCTCCCACCTCCCACTCCCAAGACTTCTCTCGTGCTGCCCCCGTGCACTGGAACAACCTCCCGCCACCCATCAGGCTTTCTGATTCCCTTACCTCCTTCAAGCGCTCCCTCAAAACCCACTTCTTCCGACTAGCCTATCCCTCCTCCACCTATCCTCTTTCGCTCCTCCTATCCTGCCTACCCTACCCCTGCATCTGTTCCCATCCGTTCCTACTTACAGTATCCGGTACTTATCTGGGTTCCCGGTTTTCTTATGAGACTGTGTCCCCTCGCGGGGCTCGCTGCGATCGCCACGCTTCGGGCACGGTGGCTCGCTGCGCTCGCCACACTATATAAAATCAACTCCTTGCGTAGTTGGATAGTAGGGGTATGAAAAAATGGGGTGCATTTAACATGGGAGCCCAGATAATACATAAGTACCCAGTATCCTATTGTTTTTCGTTCATCCACCCACCTCCTTTTAGTCTCTTATGAGTAGGGTCCTCCTTCCTCACGTACTCACCCTACCTCTTTACCTCACCAGTGCTCCTGCCCTGTTCTTCCCTTCCTCTACTTCATCTACAGTCTCCTCGACAATTTCGACACCTACTTCAGAACTGATGCTGATTTTAGTTCTACCAGCTATACCCCTATTTATACTGTACTTTATCAACCCACCCTGTACGTTACCTTGTCATTTGTTTTTTGTTTGCTATGTAAGGCGCTGCGGACACTTTGTGGCGCCTTATAAATAAACAAACTACTACTACTGCTACTAATGGTGGACCAGAGTGCCACCATTTGGAAGGCGGGGTTAGGTTGCCTGCAAGGATGACCAAAATAACTCTCTGTGCATTAAATACTGCATACCTCCCGTCATGATTTTAGCAGGACAGTCCCATTTTTGGGGGGCTGTCCAGTGCCCCGAGCGGAGCTGGCAGTGTCCTGTGGTGGGAGGGCAGTTGGGAGCCCCCCTACCTGCTGCTGCTCTGCTCAGCAGAGCAGCAAGGAATAGACGATGTTAGCATGTGCACAGCATCTATTCAGTGAAGCAGAGGGGCAGGGGGCATGGCCAACAGCCTACACAGTGCTGGTCATACCACATTCGAAAATGGGGATGTGACTTGTGGCATCCCAGCGAGGCTACATCCCCTCTGTCATAGGCCATGTCCCCCTTTTTGGACACTTGCGCAGCTCCACCGTGCAGGTGTCCTGATCACCGGGACATCAACATTGGTAAGTATGCGTACTGGTTTGAAGCTGTAACCCATATTAACGAATTAAGAGCTAACTAATTGCAAGAGGTAATATTATACAACACAACATACACTGTACAGTACATTTGATGTAAACAGAAATAACTGCGTGGGGACCTTACCATACTGAACCATATATATACAGTCAGGGTTTGAAGATTGGTATCCTGGAAAAAAAGGCAAAAGAAATGTGTTAATTGCAATAAATCTGATTTTGCTAAATTGCTGTAATATACTTACTATGTGTGTGTGTTTGTGTCTATTTATTTACTGTATATATATATATGCCACACTTGCTGTTTGAGGAGGCACATTGGTGGAGTCCATATCTGGTATTGAATCCATACGAAACATTCTCTTCTAAAAAAAAGTCCATTGAGACACCCCTCAATACCGAACTACACTGTGGGCCTTATTCTAGTTCACTGTTTCTAACAAAATCCTTCTTAGATGGACAAAACCATGTGCACTGCAGGGGGGGCAGATGTAAAATGTGCAGAGAGAATTAGATTTGGGTGAGTTATTTTGTTTCTGTGCAGGGAAAATACAGACTGCTTTATTTTTACACTGCAATATAGATCTCACTTTGAAGTAAACCCCCACCCAAATCTAACTCTCTCTGCCACGCTTTGGGCTCGGTGGCTCGCTACACTTGCCACACTATATAAAATCAACTCCATGCCAACGTGGATAGTGGGGGTATGAAAAGGTCGGGCGGACGCGTTCCACCGCCGCTCGCCAGTCTTCGGTATGACGTGGATAGTGGGGAGGGGGGGGGGTAAATAAATGACATTATATGTCATTTAATGGTATAGTACATTAAATGCCATTATAACAGGTAAAATCGCATATCATCGCATGCCATACAATAATGGCATGCGATTCAATGCAATTTGACTACGTTTGCGTACGTAGCAAAATCGGGCGCCGTGCTAGGAGACAAGTACCGAATATATTTACATCAAGGTGGAATACATTATCACTCTCTATTCTCACTACCTCTATCCTTCACCATCTCCCGCTAACAGGGGGGATCTAGAGCAGCTGCTGTATCCGTGTCTGGCGCATCTGGGGTCTCCTTTGTGCATATATATATATATATATATATATATTACACTAAACATCGGCACTCACCTTTCCTAGTTTCGGGGTGCCCTGTGGCTTGTGATCACATTGTTTAAACAGAGATTGTAGGGGCTCTGCACTCACTAACTTAACTGATATTAATAAATAGTGGAGAGTTCGTTCCTGAATTGATCAATGCATTTAAGCCTGCAGCCCCCTTCACGGGACCCCACTTTTCTGCAGGTCCTAACACTATTGCTCAAAATGATTACAATACATATACAGATGGAGCCGGCCGCGCTCTTGCAGGGGATGACGGAAGATTCGCCATCCGCCATCCCCCGCCAGCCACCATCTGATCTGCGAAAGGGGACGCGCGCGCACGAGATGCGTGCGCGTCCACTTCCGACGACGCTTCCCCCGGGTCCCCGCCGGCTTGTCTGCGGTCACCCGGGGTCCCCACCCCCGGGTGAAGCGGAGACGGACAGGGTTCCCATCGCCCCGCCGCCCGGAAACTGAGACGCGCGTGCGTGTGAGACGCACGCGTGTCTCAGTCAGATGGAGCGCCTCGCCGTTGGCGGATCACGATTCGCCAGCAAGAGGCAGGCCGGCTCCATCTGTAGCTATCACTGTTATTCCAGCAGATGAGCGGCTTTCAGGATGGCTTTGCATAGCGCTGCGCTATGCAACGCCCCCCTCCCCCCCCTCCATCGGTGCCGGGCAGGGGGAAAGCCGCTCAGTGTGTATGCATGTATTGGCATTTTTGCTGTCCATACACGCTGGGCATAGTCGCCCAGTGTGTATGGACCTTTAAGCTCACAGCAGACTTTGCTTTTAAAGGTGAGCAGTTACCAACACACCTATCACTAATCATCTAGGGAAGTGGTTAACATAAGCTATGACATATAGTTTAAAACAGGGTGCATAAGAGAATGTAATCATTTTGAGCAATAGTGTTAGGACCTGCAGAAAAGTGGGGTCCCATGAAGGGGGCTGCAGGCTTAAATGCATTGATCAATTCATGAACTAAATCTCCACTATTTATTAATTTTAGTTAATTTCGTGAGTGCAGAGGCCCTACAATTTCTATATATATGATACTTGTGTAGTTTCACAGCGGCACTTCCCTGTGGATCGCATCATATGCAAATTGCATGCAAATCGTATGCAAATCGCATGTGATATTTGCAAACACACACCACCACTATCCACATCAGCCCGAAGCATGGCAAGCGCAGCGAGCCCACAAGGGATGCAGTAAGTTTCCTTCCGACCTGTTCATGCCCCCACTATCAACGTCAACCAAATATCGCATGCGATTTGCGTATGATTTGCATACGATCCGCTGGGTAGTGCTGCCGTGAGAACTACACAAGTACCATTTATATTCATATATATAAATAGATTATAGAAGTGTGCATTGATAAACGCTCACCAACAATACCTTTTACACATAAAGACAATAATAAAAACAATGGTTTTATTCAATTGGATTTTTTTCAACATTCAAAGCGTGGTATTTTTCACCAGTTTTTCACAGAAGCTTTTTCACAGTTGTAATAATTTTGTTCAGAATGTGAAACATGTAGAAAAAATAACCCTACGCGTTTTGTACGCTAGGACTTCATCGGGGGTGATGTCAATAAAAGTAGAAGAAATAAATACACCTATAAAAGGTTTCATAATAATCCCATATTCATGGGTTCCCTCAGTAAAAAAAAGTCCCAAACATGGGGATCGAATTTGGAATGGTTTCAATTTACGAAGGGAAAAGCGTTTTCTCACAAGGTTCAGGGATAAAAAGTGGTGATGGGCTTAATATATTTCAGTAATGTATAGCGACCACTCCACTAAAAGCTCCCTCTGGGTGTCTACAACCCCAGGTGAGCCTGCACGGGGGCTTCTTTGCAATCGTCCCCCTCTCAGAGTATTGGCAGTTGGGATTCCTATGCTGGTATACTGACTTGTATACCACATACCCTCCAACATCTGAAGGGCAGAAATCGGTACACATTCAGAAAGGGGTGTGGCCTCATGGAAAGGGGGCATGTCATCACAAAAAAGGGGCGTGCTATTACACATTATACCACACATTGTAATGCCCATTACACATTTTAGTAAACACTGTAATGCCAATTACACATAAGGCCACACACCGTAAAGCCCATTACACATTGTGCCACACATCATGATGCCCATTACATACTATATAACAAACCATAATGCCCATTACCTACATGCTCATTGCTAGGGGGTTATTTTTTGATGCCAGGGGCTTCATCATGCTCGATGCCAGGGGCTTCATGTTTGATGCCAAGGGGGCTTCATGCTCATTGCCAAGGGCTTGTTGCCAAGGGGGAATTAAATGCTGATTGTAAAGGGGGGAGGGGGTAATTTCTGGTTGCCAAGGGGGGGGGGGAGAAATTGCTCGTTATCAAGGGGGAGGGAATTGCTCGTTGCCAAGAGGGAGCCGCCGGACGCACACAATTGAAAGAAATGACAGCCAGGCAGAGAGAGCTTGCAGTCTGACAGCCAATCATGAGCGGCTGCCAGACCACGAGCTCCTCTTGGCTCGCGGCCGTCCAGACTAGGGAGAATTGATAACAGCGACGGACCAGGCTGCTGCCGCTGCCGCTGATTGACTATACGGCAGAAACTAGATCCAGCCGGGCAGCGCACAGACAGCTTTCTCTGCCCGGCTGTCAATTCTTTAAAAAAATGGTACATTCGGTACAAGTTTAATTTGCCGGTACAGACCGTTAAAAAACTGTACTGTACCGGCAAATTCGGTACTATTGGAGGGTCTGATACCGCCCCCGATCCTTTCACGTCAGAAACTAATGCAGGGGGATATTTATCAAAGCTTTGAGAGACAAGAAGTTCCATCCAATCAGTTTCTGTCATGTTACTGGTTGTGTTTGAGAAATGACAACTAGGGTCTGATTGGTTGGTTCTTTATCTCTCTCCAAGTTTTGTAAATCTTTCCAATGGGCTGACCTGTGACCTCTTAAAAATATACCAAAGCACAAACCCTGAATGGAGTACTCACCAGCCGGACAATGGTGTAAAGAACTATGTCAATAGGTACTATGGTTGCTGTTTTCCAGTTCCTTACTGGGCGCACATCGGGATTTTGGTTTCCCAAATTCAGATATGTCGACAAAGCTTCATAACTGCAGTTTTCCTGGCAGTGACATAAACCTGATTGAAGAGAAACAAACAAAAATCATAAATTGATTGGTGTGCGCCCATCCCATAAACCCCTTTATTCTGTTTTGAAACTTGTATACTGTACGTCGGTTATTTAACCCTTTCAAGTCCAACGTCTAGTCAGGCTCAACAGCCCTAGCGCTAGTATCAGATCCAACGGTGAGCACTTTAAAATGTACTTTGTTCAACATTTAATGGAGACCATTTTTGAATAAATAAAAATCATTTACAATTAGTTTAAACATTTAAACCAGATTGTTTGAATTGCAAAAAAAAATTTGGACTGCAAAAAGGTACTAACTCTCTGAGGATGAACCAGCCAATGAAAACGGCCATGGATTGTAGAAATCACGGCTGGATCTCGACAATCCACGGCCATTATCGCCAACAAGCCCCCTTGTCCCCGCATTCCGCCTGCCGATAAAATCGCGAGCGGAATGAAATGGGGCAGGATTCCAACTGTCGGAATTTTCCCACAGTGGGATCCAGGTTTCGAATATCCCCCTATATTTCCGTGAGTGTGACAGATGCATCTAGTTGTTCACAAACCTGTCAGACACAGTGAAATCCCGCCCAGCGCCAGCCTGTGAAAAGCTTGCCAAAATTTCCCAGGCCTGCGATTAGCTGCAAATAGACTCAAAAGCCACTCCCCATGTAATGATTCCCCAGTGTGTGCAGTCTGTGCGTAGCCCAGGACTTACTCAGCGGCTCTGATAGAATCAGGATGATCGGGCGAAGCTGATGTCACATCACTTCCCCTCACACACCTGGCCACGCCTGCGTATTACCCGACACTCCCAGATAACAGCCGCTCACCATATAATGATTCCCCAGTGTGTGCAGTGTGTGTGTAGCCCAGGACTTACGTGGTGGCTGTGATAGAATCAGACTGATTGGGGGCGGAGCTGATGTCACATGACTTCCCCTCACACACCTGGCCACGCCTGCGTATTCCCTGACACTCCCAGATAACAGCCGCTCCCCATGTAATGATTCCCCAGTGTGTGCAGTGTGTGCGTAGCCCAGGACTTACTCAGCGGCTGTGATAGAATCAGGCTGATCGGGGCAGAGCTGATGTCACATGACCTCCCCTCACACACCTGGCCACGCCTGCGTATTCCCTGACACTCCCAGATAACAGCCCTCACCATGTAATGATTCCCCAGTGTGTGCAGTGTGTGCGTAGCCCAGGACTTACTCAGCGGCTGTGATAGAATCAGGCTGATCGGGGCAGAGCTGACATCACATGACTTCCCCTCACACACCTAGCCACGCCTGCGTATTCCCTGACACTCCCAGATAACAGCCGCTCACCATATAATGATTCCCCAGTGTGTGCAGTCTGTGCGTAGCCCAGGACTTACTCAGCGGCTGTGATAGAATCAGGCTGATCGGGTCTGGAGCTGATTGGCTGGAGCTGGCATTGGCCTCAGTAGCATTGGCAGCAATGGCATTGGCCACAGTACCATTGGCCGCAGTAGCATTGGCCGCAGTAGCATTGGCCGCAGTAGCATTGGCCGCAGTAGCATTGGCCTCAGTAGCATTGGCCGCAGTAGCATTGGCCGCAGTAGCATTGGCCTCAGTAGCATTGGCCGCAGTAGCATTGGCCGCAGTAGCATTGGCCGCAGTAGCATTGGCAGCAGTGGCATTGGGCGCAGTGGCATTGGTCGCAGTAGCATTGGCCACAGTAGCATTAGCCGCAGTTGCATTGGCCGCAGTAGCATTGGCAGCAGTAGCATTGGGCGCAGTGGCATTGGCCGCAGTGGCATTGGGCGCAGTGGCATTGGCCGCAGTGGCATTGGCCGCAGTAGCATTGGCCGCAGTAGCATTGGCAGCAGTAGCATTGGGCGCAGTGGCATTGGGCGCAGTGGCATTGGCCGCAGTGGCATTGGCCGCAGTAGCATTGGCCTCAGTAGCATTGGCCGCAGTAGCATTGGCCGCAGTGGCATTGGCCGCAGTAGCATTGGCAGCAGTAGCATTGGCCGCAGTGGCATTGGCCGCAGTAGCATTGGCAGCAGTAGCATTGGGCGCAGTGGCATTGGCCGCAGTGGCATTGGCCGCAGTAGCATTGGCCTCAGTAGCATTGGCCGCAGTAGCATTGGCCTCAGTAGCATTGGCCGCAGTGGCATTGGCCGCAGTAGCATTGGCCGCAGTAGCATTGGCCGCAGTTGCATTGGCCGCAGTTGCATTGGCCGCAGTGGCGTTGGCCGCAGTGGCATTGGCCGCAGTGGCATTGGCCGCAGTGGCATTGGCCGCAGTAGCATTGGCCGCAGTAGCATTGGCAGCAGTAGTATTGGCCGCAGTGGCATTGGCCGCAGTGGCATTGGCCGCAGTAGCATTGGCCGCAGTAGCATTGGCCGCAGTAGCATTGGTAGCAGTAGCATTGGCCGCAGTAGCATTGGCCGCAGTAGCATTGGTAGCAGTAGCATTGGTAGCAGTAGCATTGGCCGCAGTAGCATTGGCCGCAGTAGCATTGGTAGCAGTAGCATTGGCCGCAGTAGCATTGGCCGCAGTAGCATTGGTAGCAGTAGCATTGGCCGCAGTAGCATTGGCCGCAGTAGCATTGGCCGCAGTAGCATTGGTAGCAGTAGCATTGGCCGCAGTGGCATTGGCCGCAGTAGCATTGGCCGCAGTAGCATTGGCCGCAGTAGCATTGGTAGCAGTAGCATTGGCCGCAGTAGCATTGGTAGCAGTAGCATTGGCCGCAGTAGCATTGGCCGCAGTAGGGATTCACTTCTGCCTCATTTATTTCAATCTTGTTTATAATGTGTAATAGGCAGAATGGAGAGCGAGAGTCAAGGAGGTTACGCATTAGTTGCAAAAGAATGTTTTATAGCTTTCAGACTTTAGCCTATGGGCCTGATTCAGACCTGATCGCTGCTGTGCGAGTTTGCAGATCTCTGATAGCTGCCGCCCAGACAGACTGGAATCCCGCCCTGCGCAAGTCTTCAAATGGCTTCAGATTGAATCGCTGCCGATGGTCTGCAAATCTATTCGCAACTTACTAATGATTTCCCCAGTCTGTGCAATGTGCGTAACTCTGAGCACGCCACAACTCTGCAATGCGATGGATGCAGGCTAATGGAGGCCGAAGCTGAAAGTGGAATAACAGTCTGGTCTGCTGAAAAGGAATGCCAATTGTGTTCTGTAACCCCCCTGCCCCTCTGTGTTCTGTAACCCCCCCTGCCCCTATGTATTCTGTAACCCCCCTGCCCCTCTGTGTTCTGTAACCCCCCTGCCCCACTGTGTTCTGTAACCCCCCTGCCCCACTGTGTTCTGTAACCCCCCTGCCCCACTGTGTTCTGTAACCCCCCTGCATATATGGGGGTTACTGGCATAGGCGTAGGGAGGGCGTAGCCACTGGAGCTCATGCTCCGGGCGCCGATTGGTGGAATGGCGCCGCCGGCCCGCCCCCCCTCCGCAAATGATCCCTGCATGATCCCCATACACCAACGGCGGGCAGCGTGTGCCGGCGGCTGCCTACTGCCCGGCGTCTGCCTCCTGCCCTGCTGCTGCTGCTCGGTCCGGCTTCCGGGCAGCGCAGCAGCACTCCAGACTCCTCCCAGAGTGACCAGCCTCAGGGCCGCTGCAGCAGCTGAACTGGTCATCAGGCGTTGGTCACTGTATGGATAATGTAATGGGCAGAAAGCAAGGAAGCATAGTATCTCCTCTCCTGCAGTTGTAGAACAGTAGGTCCAGGCAGGCAGCGAACATAGCATCACCGCCCCATCTTACCCGCGCGAGGTTAAAGCTCCGCCTCTTAACATCCGCAATCCGCACAGCTTCAAATTGCTGCTGCGGATGACCACGCTGTGTCCCTTTGTGGCTGGCGCAGTGGCGTGATTTAAAGCCCCTGCAGCTACAGTGATCGGCGCTCAAGATAAAATGCGCTCTCCAGGCTGCTCCCCTACTGAACAAGGCAGCATCTATTCACAACTACCGGGCACAGAGACAGGCAGCGCCAGAGCCAGCATCAGAAGCTGGACGCCACTTCGCTGAGAGTCTGAGTGCCATGCCACATTTCAGGTCACTGTCACTCTAACACCCCCATTTGTTCTGATACGCCCCCTGCCCCTGTGCTCTGTAAACCCCTTCTGCCCCTCTGCATTCTGTAACCCCCCAGCCCCTCTGTGTTCTGTAACCCCCCCTGTCCCTCTCAGTAGCGCACGCAGGGGGGGTTTCTGAGTACCCAGAAACCCCCACAGAAGTCTTAGTGCCCTAGGCTGAAAGCTGAGGGTCCCCTCTTTCCATGGGTACAAGAATTTTAAAAATCGGCCCTTGGGAACCGGAGATATCTGACTTCAAAGCAGTGATCCCCATCCAAGCCTGTTAATTGCTCTTCCCAGTCAGATATTTCAGGTTCTTTCTGACTTAGAGTTTTTCTGAGGGTATATTCCAAAAGCTGGGAGTCTCCCCCTTTGAGGGACACTAGAAGCTTGTCTCTACTTTTCCCACAACCAGAGATATCGGCCTTCCAGCAGCTGGTTACTGCTCCAGCTCCACACACCTGATATGTAGTTTTATATACTCGTTGGCAGATTGCTCTGCCTCCTGAACTCTGATCCCCTAGTCCCCATTATCATTTGGTAGGTGGGATTCTCTAGTTTTTAATTCCATAACAATCTAAGAAATATATTTCTGGGAACTGGAGATATCTGTAGTCAAGCAAGCTGTCCACCAGAAAATTATGAATAATGAGTCCACTCCACTATACATCCCTCCTCTGCGTATTAAACATCCTCTACCACCCTGGAAGTTATGTATCAGGGCCCCTTCATTCAGCCCAATGCCCCCTTCTCCCACCCCATCTCCCACCATCTGTGCAGTAAAGGGGTAATTAGTGGAAATTACTGATCCAGGCCCTACATGCTGAGTGGTTGAAATAATACCCCCTACCACCCACGGGACATCAAAGCTTCCCCCACCCCTACCGCTGGAGGATCAGTAGGGGCCCCAATACATTGCTATGCCCAGGGGTCTACCCTGCTGTTGACGCCCCTGCGCGTGTGTGTGTGTATTTTTTTGTTAATTATTAGTATTATTATTATTTATATACATTTGGTCTATCTATAATACTTTAACTGACCCGGCATATACTGGGTCACCTAAGTGTCCATCTCCATGCTTTGCTCCGCCCCTCTGGAAACCCCCTTCTGAAAATCCTGCGTTTGCCCCTGCCTCTGTGTTCTGAAAACCCCCCCTGTCCCTCTGTGTTCTGTAACCACCCAGCCGCTCTGTGTTCTGTAACCCCCCCCCCCTGTCTCTCTGTGTTCTGTAACCCCCTGCCCCTCTGTGTTCTTTAACCCTCCCCCTGCCCCTCTGTGTTCTGTAACCCCCCTGTCACTCTGTGTTCTGTAACCCCCTGCCCCTCTGTGTTCTGTAACCCCCCCCCCTGCCCCTCTGTGTTCTGTAACCCCCCCCGCCCTGCCCCTCTGTGTTCTGTAACCCCCCTGCCCCACTGTGACAGGGGATGTACTAAAAGGAATGACAGTGGAATAACAGTCTGGTCTGCTGAAAAGGAATGCCAATTGTGTTCTGTAACCCCCCTGACCCTCTGTGCTCTGTACCCCCCCTGCCTCTCAGTGGCCCTTATTCTGATCGGTGCGGAAATTCCCGCATGCGGACGGACCGCCGATGTTGATCGTCTGCGCATGTGCAGAGGTCACTCTGCGCATGTGCAGGCGATTTCGCCGCACGGATTCTTTATACGCCGCACAGGGGGCGTAGAGGGGCGTGAGGGGCTACTTAGCCTCATTACCCTATGCATACGCCCCCCGTTTCATGGGCGTTCCCATGCAAACGCGGGGCGTATGCATGGTAATGAGGCCGTGACGCGTGGGTACGGGGCGGGCATCTGACATCGCCGGATGTCAGCTGCCCGCCCCCATACATGATTTCACACGGACAAGTGTCCGTGTGGTCTTGTGTTGCGGGACCTGGTGGAGCGTGCGGCCCTGCATTCGATGTTCGGCGACCATCGAATGCAGGGGCTGCTCCCACCATGGAGGAGGCGTATCCCCGTCCACATTCATGCGGACCGCCACATATCCGCATACGGACGGCAGGTGGCGATCCGTATGGAAGGCGGGGATTCGCCTGCACGGTTGCGGCCGCATATTCTGATCGGGCCGCACCGATCAGAATAAGGGCCAGTGTTCTGTAACCCCCTTGCCCCACTGCGTTCTGTAACCCCCCTGTTCCTCTGTGTTCTGTAACCCCCCTGCCCCTCTGTGTTCTGTAACCCCCCTGCCCCTCTGCGTTCTGTAACCCCCCTGCCCCACTGCGTTCTGTAACCCCCCTGCCTTACTGCGTTCTGTAACCCCCTGCCCCTCTGCGTTCTGTAACACCCCTGCCCCACTGCGTTCTGTAACCCCCCTGCCCCACTGCGTTCTGTAACCCCACTGCGTTCTGTAACCCCCTGCCCCACTGCGTTCTGTAACCCCCCTGCCCCACTTCGTTATGTAACCCCCCTGCCCCACTGTGTTCTGTAACCCCCCCTGCCCCACTGTGTTCTGTAACCCCCCCTGCCCCACTGCGTTCTGTAACCCCCCTGCCCCACTGTGTTTTGTAACCCCATTGCGTTCTGTAACCCCCTGCCCCTCTGCGTTCTGTAACCCCCCTGCCCCACTGCGTTCTGTAACCCCCCCTGCCCCACTGTGTTCTGTAATCCCCCTGCCCCTCTGCGTTCTGTAACCCCCCTGCCCCACTGTGTTCTGTAACCCCCCTGGCCCACTGTGTTCTATAACCCCCCCTGCCCCACTGTGTTTTGTTTAATGTGCATAAAATATATAAAAGGGGCATTTCTGTGTGGCATAATGTTTAAGGGTCTCTACTGTTGTGTGTCATAATGTACATAAGGGGTACTACTGTGTGGCATAATGGAATAATGGACACTACCATGTGTTGTAATCTGACTGAAGGATGGGAGGTAGGGCGCAAATTTATATTTTTGCAGGGGGGCGCCGAACACCCTAGCACCGGCCCTGACCAGCCTGGAGGAGAAGGTATTCTGCTGCCGCCCGTGCCGCCCTGTTATCTGTTGGTACAAGGTGGATTTCTTTTTTTTTTACTTTTTTACAGCTAATTAATGATGTTAGTAAACAGTAATAAACTTGAGGTTTGGGGGATTCGTGGGGCCAGGAGGAGGGGAGGGGGGGGGCGGACATTACATTGTCTTATATAGCGCAGCAGATTCCGTTACAGTGTCTTATATAGTGCAGCAGATTCCGTTACAGTGTCTTATATAGCGCAGCAGATTCCGTTACAGTGTCTTATATAGTGCAGCAGATTCCGTTACAGTGTCTTATATAGTGCAGCAGATTCCGTTACAGTGTCTTATATAGCGCAGCAGATTCCGTTACATTGTCTTATATAGCGCAGCAGATTCCGTTACATTGTCTTATATAGCGCAGCAGATTCCTTTTGTGTCTTATATAGTGCAGCAGATTCCGTTACAGTGTCTTATATAGCGCAGCAGATTCTGTTACAGCGTCTTATATAGCGCAGCAGATTCCGTTACAGTTTCTTATATAGCGCAGAAGATTCCGTTACAGTGTCTTATATAGCGCAGCAGATTCCTTTTGTGTCTTATATAGTGCAGCAGAATCTGTTACAGTGTCTTATATAGCGCAGCAGATTCCGTTACAGCGTCTTATATAGCGCAGCAGATTCCTTTTGTGTCTTATATAGTGCAGCAGATTCCGTTACAGTGTCTTATATAGCGCAGCAGATTCCGTTACAGCAGCTTATATAGCGCAGCAGATTCCATTACAGCATCTTATATAGCGCAGCAGATTCCTTTACAGTGTCTTATATACAGTAGCGCAGCAGATTCCGTTACAGTGTCTTATATAGCGCAGCAGATTCCGTTACAGCAGCTTATATAGCGGAGCAGATTCCATTACAGCATCTTATATAGCGCAGCAGATTCCTTTACAGTGTCTTATATACAGTAGCGCAGCAGATTCCGTTACAGTGTCTTATATAGCGCAGCAGATTCCGTTACAGCGTCTTATATAGCGCAGCAGATCCCGTTACAGTGTCTTATATAGCGCAGCAGATCCCGTTACAGTGTCTTATATAGCGCAGCAGATTCCGTTACAGTGTCTTATATAGCGCAGCAGATTCCATTACAGTGTCTTATATAGCGCAGCAGATTCCGTTACAGTGTCTTATATAGCGCAGCAGATTCCGTTAGTGTCTTATATAGTGCAGCAGATTCCGTTACTGTCTTATATAGTGCAGCAGATTCCGTTACTGTCTTATATAGCGCAGCAGATTGCGTTACAGTGTCATATATTTCAAATGTAACATGCCAACACAAGTTAGCCACACCCCCAATTCATTACCGGGAGGAGGAGGGGCGCGAAATATGCACCTAGCTACACCGCTGGTTACTGGACAGTTGTAGTACAAGCAGTAACTAAACACACACGCAACCCAAATCCCATTGTGATCCCGTACTGCCGTATGAGGATGTAGGACTGGGACATAACGATGAGGAGCGCTCCCCTGATAAGACATAATAGAGAAGGACATACCTAGGTAGGCTGTGACCAGCAGCGACGCTTGGCGTAGGAACATTCTGAGGACAGAGCAGAGAGTGTGACCCACTGTTACTGTGTGCTGCACACACTGTCTGTAGGAGGGATTTACTTATCACAGGGTAAACCTTCCACACAAGCAGTTCAACTTGTTTCATAGATTTTTTAAACTTGCTGAAGACAGATACAGTAACTGTAAGTGTAGCTATGTATGCTCAGATACCTATGTGTATATGACTTTTGTAGAGTTGCAACTTTACATCTTTCACAGTTGATACTATACCGTAATGTATACTTTTAAGAACGCACATTGGCCCTTATTCTGGTTCACTCACAAAGGCAAATTCCTTCTCAAATGGACAAAACTATGGGCCTTATTCTGGTTGAGTCAGACGGCTCCGAATGCGGACAGATGGGCGATGGTTGGTGTTTGCGCATGTGCGGAGGTGTATCTGCGCATGTGCTAACGCCTCACACGTACGAACACGGCGTGAGTTCCGTACAGAGAATGATCGTACGGAACCATCCGAGCAGGGGGTGGAGAGGGGTGTGAGGGGCTGTTTGGGCTGTTTGGGCTCATTACCATATGTGTACGCCCCGCGTTTCATGGGCGTTCCCATGAAAACGCTGGGCGTACGTATGGTAATGCGGCCGTGATGCACGTGTGGGGGGGCGGACATATGACATAGCCGGATGTCAGCTGCCTGCCCATATTCCTGCTTTCATACGGAGAAATGTCCAAGTGGTCTGGAGAACTCGGGGCTGCCTGACCACTCGGTCCATCATTCCAGGGTCGGCGACCATCGGAGGATGTGGGAGGTTCCCACAGATGGGGGAGGTGTTTGCATGAAACATCCACTCACGGTCCGTTCACTCGGCGTCTTACCGCATTAGGAGGGTGTGAGCGATCCGTATGGTAGGCGGGACTAAGAACACTGTGGCTGTCCGAAAATACGCATCGTCCGAGTCAACTAGAATAAGGGCCTATGTGCACTGCAGGGGAGAGTTAGACTTGGTTTGGGTTTTACTTTAAAGTGATATCTATATTGCAGTGTAGAAATAAAGCATTTTTGTGTATTTTCCCTGCACAGAAACAAATGAACTCTCTCTGCACATGTTACATCTGCCCCACCTGCAGTGCACATGGTTTTGTCCATTTGAGAAGGAATTTGCCTTTGCGAGTGACTGCACTGGCTTCATTGTGACTGGCAGTGACTCCCTATTGGATGTCCGACCTGCCAGTCACCAAGGCTGTCACATTGGGAGGTGTTCCCTCCCTCCGGGACGCCTCTCTACGGGCTGCCGAGCGTCAGCCCATAAAATCTGAGGATTGAGCATGCACAGTACCTAGGTCATTACTGGTCATGCTCTGGTCCCGGTGCCTGTCATCTGTATTATACAGGTGCCGGGACTGTAATTCCCCTCCTATGGGCTGTTACTGAAGCAGCACATAGAAGCTGGCCGCCTGCGCAGTACAGAGATCGGTGCTGCGCATGCGGCAGTCCCAGCGCCTGTCATCATATAACAGGTGCCAGGAACGCTGTGCTTGCAGCACGTACCAGGAGGAGCGGGCAGTGGCAGGGGGGTGACCCCATCGCGGGCAGCGACAGCCCCCCTCCTACCATAAGGTATGAGCCGCCACTGACTGGCACTACCGGGGACATGATATGTAACTGGCACTAAATATGTGCAAGAAAATGATTCAAGGTCAGTGCCTGAGATTATACACAAACATTGTTTCATTCACAAATAAAATATATGTGTGTGTGTATTTCATGTGTTTGATGTGTTTATAAAACATAAATGTTACATTGTGGGGGAACCATTGACCATTTTTAACCTGCCTGACATGACAGGTGTGAATGTGTTCCTGAAACACCCCCACTATCCACGTCTGCCCTAAGTGAGGTATCGGAGACCCCTGGTGCAACTCACCTCTCTGCTCCAGTCCCTGCTGCACACTGGCGCCCTCCAGTGGTCGGCGCACTAGGCAAATGCCTAGAGCTGCCTAGTGGTGGTGCGGGACCTGATGAAGGTGCGTATCTGGCTACACTACCTCCGACATATAGGTAAATTCATTTAGCTATAAGGAAGGAAACTTGTCACTGTCAGGGTGTGGGCAAGCTGGCAGTGGCACCTCAAATCACACTTCATACTACCTTACCCTCCCGGAATGTTACAAGGCTCGGGAATGTCTCCGGTACAGTAGACCAGTCTACCGCACCTCTACCACTTCCTCAATGAAGTAGGTAGACATTGTTATATTAATGCAAACATAACAATAGGATGTAATTATAGGATATATGTGGTATGAGGAGACCATAGCGCTCATCTCCACATTTACTTGGCTTTTCAAAACAATTACTCTGTACAACGTAGTACTCCATTATTATCATATGGGCCTATGAGGTAGGTTAGACATATGTGATTCACCTCCATGATGCCTGATCTTAAAAGCCAAGCAATGATGGGCCCAGCCGGTACTGGGATGGGAGACCACCCATATGGTTAACATACCTCATAGGAACATATGATAATGGAGAATCGCAAATCGTCGATTGAGACATTGGATGGGGGTCAGGAGATCACAGTCGGATAATTCTACGAATGGGCCCCTTAAGCACAACTGCTACATGGTCACAACACTCACACAAGATGCTATGTTATTTCTGCTTGGCCAATCATTACTCTGATCTGGCCATTTCATGGGCCGAGAGATCCATCTGGCTCAGATTCCCCCCCCCCCACAGATAGAAAAAAGGGTGTAAACTGAGCACAATTACCAATAGAGACCAGCGTGCTGCTACTTTAAAGGGATACTCAACCCTTTGAAAAGAAAATGAAATACAAAATAAAGCAAAGCTTTTGGGCTATTTCTAACCAGCAATAGTTGGAGAACCAAACTGTAATTTTTTATTCATATTATATATGTATTATTGTTAGTTTACGTCTCACTAATGGGCCCATTTATCAACTAATATTTGCGGCTAAATCCCCGAAAACACCCGTTTTCGGGGGTTAGCCGCAAATATTAAGTTTCACCTAAATGCATCTCCTATCCCTGCTGTGATCCCCCCTGCACCGCCGCATCCCCCATAGGTTTCTATGGGGGATGCGAAGCTGCCCAATCTATCAACATCGGGCAGCCCGGCATCACACCCCTGGGTAATATCCATTCTGATATGGAGATAGCCCATTGTAGCCTATGGCTACACATCGCACTCCCCGAGCAGGGCAATGCGGTAAGAGGGGTCGGCGGGGGTCAGCGCATAACCGCGCATGCGCAGACCCCCCCGGCTTCCGGCTTAGCACTTTGCAGGGACGGGCTCCTTTCAGAGCCCTGTCCCTGCAGTGCCAGGGATGATCATCCCAGTGATCTGATCGCACTTTACAATGCGATCCTGGGCGGTAATATTCCGCCCAGATCGCATTGCAAATGCGATCATTGATAAATGTGCCCCTTAATGTGATTTTATTATTGTTCTATTGGCCGGTGGATTTACATTTGATGTGAATAAATATATAAATATATAAATTTGTTATAGCCCAAAAGCGCTGCTTTATTTTGTATTTCATCCCCCCCCCCCCGTAGTTGCGCACATTCACAATCGCGCACCCTCAGTTTGTGCAAATTAGAACAATGGAGACACATACGGACCAGCGTGTTACTCACATTGAGCTCAGAACTATTGTATGTGTCAGACACAAAGCAAATGCCAGAAAGGACAGTAAATTATACCCGCATGTGCCAGGTAAGTGAATGGACTAACCTGTTCTTAAGTGAGTTTGGCCTTCGGCAGAAACATGTGTTTAAATAATTAGGCACAGAATCTGTCCATCCAAAACTGTGCGAACAAGTGGAAGTAGAAGTTGGGCGCTAATGCTTGTTCCAACTACAAATGTAACATTCCAAGAGACTCGTTAATCTTCTAGATTTCCTAATGGAACACGCCCAGTTAAATGTGACCTTTTCTAACTTAACGGGGCCATAGCAACTGGGGGCAAAAGTCAGTATGTAAATGAAATGTTTTATTTATTTTATTAACAGTTATTTATATGGCTTATGTACAAGGTCGTTCTGCACACGTCCCAGTGGCGTAACATAACCAGCAGGTACACAGGTAGCACAGCCTCTCTCATATGAGATTCCAGCACCTATACACATACAGTGCTGGCAGGGTATGCAATCTGTGGAGGCAGGCCTAGCGACAGGGGGTCAAAGGGTTCCGCACTCACAGCCATCAAATGTCGGCGGCAGCGGGCTGCTTCCTCAGTCTAAGATAACAGAAAACCGTTCCACAAATAACAATCCATATGGCCAATCAGGTCCAATTAAGGGCACTCACCAAATGTCATAAAAATGTAACAGGGTTTATTGCATCACCATTTCCACATGTTCAGTCACAGATAATAATTCTGGGGTTGACATTTCGGCCACTTATGGCCTTTCTCAAGACACTGCAGCTGTTGACAACCTTTCAGTTCCAGGGATCAGGGTCTCTGGAACGGAAAGGTTGTCAACAGCTCTCTCCCGACAACTTGGCAACTCGGGGAAGAAAGCGTTCTTTTTGTACATGACGAGGAAGAAGATTGATAAATGGACATATATTTAAGAAAAGTGGAATTTTTTTTAGCAAAATATTATTAAAAAATATGTCACATATTGACTGTGAAATTACTCATAACAGACATAAATATAGGAATAATGTAACCTCTAATCTGCTCTTTTTATAGTAGGTGTACAAAGGTTATGGAACATTACACTAATGGGGTGATTCTGGTTGGTTTGCAAAAGCAAACTCGTTCTTTAATGGACAAAACCATGCTGCACTGCAGATGGGGCTGATGTAACATGTGCAGAGAGAGTTACATTTGGGTGAGTTATTTTGTTTCTGTGCAGCGTAAATAAATACTGTCTGCATTATTTTACACTGCAATTTAGATTTCAAAGGTAGTATGTGGGGATAATAAATATCACCACTAGGTGGCGCTGCTCCACTCAATAATAAGTACTAGCGAGTCAGTATTAAGGAAGATAAAGATAAATCTTTCTTTTAATAAAAAGTCATATATCCAGCTGGATCAGGAGGAGGCGGAGAAACGCGTTTTGGAGCCCGTTTAGCCCCACTGTTACCAGTTACCGGTATATTGGATTACAAATATCCCACTGTGGACTTGGAAGTATTTTTTGGGGTGGACACCTGAACCTGGAGCCTGTTCCCGATCATAGGGAGTGAAAAGCACTTTGCATAACAGCAACAATACAGAGCTCAGATAAAGGACACAGTTACCCACTTTCCAGTACAGATAAATATATAGATCCATACGGGACTGGTAAATATTGCTCATTTAAAGCCTGATATTGTCTCATAAATAGCAACTATGCAGCCATAAAAGCCTCATAGCCAGCCCAGGCCTTTTATGTTATATGTTGTGTGTCTAATATTTGAGTGTAAATTGATATGTAAATGCGCATTTTTATTGTGTGATATATGACTTTTTATTAAAAGAAAGATTTATCTTTATCTTCCTTAATACTGACTCGCTAGTAATTATTATTGAGTGGAGCAGCGCCACCTAGTGGTGATATTTATTATCCCCACATACTACCTTTGCTTTCTGTCCACAGAGTTACACATTCCCTCTGCTTGTGTGGCGGCAGCTCTACCCAATTAATTAACCAATTAAAGGGTCTGATTCCCCTAATAAGAACCAGCGCTACTGAGTGACTTGTTCACTCCCCATTCCCAATTTAGATTTCAGTTTGAACATACCCCACCTAAATGTAACTCTCTCTGCACATGTTACATCTGCCCCACCTGCAGTGCACATGGTTTTGTCCAATAAAGAAGTAGTTTGTTTTTTCAAACCAACCAGAATAACCCCCCAAAATGCACAGAGCTTAGCAATTGCTGCCATCGTCTGTCACTGGTAAACTCCATCCCAGGACGATAGTAATACAGGACAGGCCCACAACCCATAAATCATCTCCTTAGAACAATAACAAAGATAGTTTCTGTTTTTTTCATCAGTCCAATTCATATTCCAGGTCATCATCTTCCTGTACCAGACAAATAGCCGAAGAGCGTTCCGCCAGCTTGTCATCGCTGCTGATAAGGTCTGCAAAGAGATCACCACACAGAACATATGAAAAAGGAAGATTAGGACATATTGCACATTATTTTGTACCTGAGGTATGAGAAATAGGCAGAACGGGCCCAACTTTGAAAGCCGCTTTGTCGATTGCGGCCGTGAATACCCCCCTTAGAATCTACTAACAGAAATGTATTCAAAAACAATCTTAATTTTGTCAGCATCTCCTTTTATGACAAATTTAACAAAAATGTGCCACCCTACTGCCATATACAGATGATACAGACCAATAAATGACAACATTTGAAATGAATTCCATGGTCACCATTAAACATATCAGGTGTTACAATATTCTGATGTACAATTTAACAATGTCTGTGTGTGCGTGTACATGTGGTAGGGAATATAGATTGTAAGCTCCACTGGGGCAGGGACTGAAGTGAATGTTCAAACGTTCTCTGTACAGCGCTGCGGAATATGTGTGCGCTATGTAACAGACTGGTAATAAATAAATATAGTTTTGTGCCACAATGCAGATCACTGTTGCATAATAGTGCTTTCATGCTACCACAGAGATGGTCTATGTCTATGAGGGTGGTATGCCGGGCCAATATACCGACATCGGAAATCCCAACTGCCAGTACTGAGGGCCAAGCGCAAAGAAGCTCCTTGTGGGCTCGGTGGCTCGCTGTGCTTGCCACAGATTCTATTCTCTCTCTAAGGAAGTCATGGACCCACATGATGGTGAATAGCCCATGGAAGTTAGAATCCCGACTGTTGGGCATTTAACAGTTGGGATTCCGATGTCGGTATAATGACAGCACCTGTATGAGGAAAATACAAACTTTGCTCACAGAAGACCCCTGAATTTTGTGGAGTCCCTCAGACTCATGGTTATTCTCCCAATCCCACCCACTTCCTAGTGGCAGGGGCAAGATGGGGATGACGTGATTATCAATGAAGCACAATTTTATGGCCCCGCCCCCCTCTGCACGAGCAGGGGCGGGGAGCACGTAGCAGCGTTTACCGGGTGGAGCGGGAAGCGGCTACTGAATTTGAAAAATGATTTTGAAAAGACTGGTCGGCCGGGTATTGGCTGATAGAATGCTTTCAGCCAATCAACAGCCTCCCATCTGATTGGCTGAGAGAATTCTTTCAGCCAACCAGCTCCCAGTCTTTTCAGAACATTTTTTCAAATGCTGCTACCAGCTCGCCATCGCTCAGACCTCGCCGCTGCACATAGGTGTGTGCCAGCTGTGCTTAACCGCTGGCACACACCTACTGATCAGACCCAACACATCGTGGGTGCTAAAAAGCTCTCGCAATGTCCTGCTGATGGGTCCGATCCAACACCTGCAGCAGGTTCAGTCTGTCGGGTCCCACCCGATGCGCACGGGACCGCGCACCTATTCAGATGGGAGTCAAGCACATCTGATTTGGGACAATTTCCTGGCCCGTTCCATCGGGATCAGGTGAAATATACCCAAATTGGATAAGTGTATGGGCACCTTTAAGGTTTGGGGACAGAAATAGAACAAAACAAACATGTCAACATGCTAACAATACCGACATAGTATCCATGTCAACATGCTGGAAACATATGTACATAAACTAATATCATCATCATCAATCCAATTCTGAATACATTCCTGAAAAACTGCAAAACTATTTTCTTGTGTTTTTAATGCAAGATAATAATTTTGTGCAAACAAAGTACACTAGAGGGTGCCAACAGTCTCACATGTTGCAGAGTTATATTATGCATTAGCGCCCTCTACGGATACGAATATGTAGTAATTGTGGTACTGTGTATATTGTGAACAAAAACAAGGACACAGTTAATGAATACATACACAGGCTGCACCCATTATTGGGTATGACTCCGGTTTTCTTTAAGAACATTTATAAGAAAAGTACAACATTAGAAGCTGGTGACATTTGTGAGTGTAATGTAAAAGTTCTATGAACACTACTGGACTCATATGATAAATTGTGTTACTCGTAAACAAAGAGTTATTCATAAAACAGGAGTCATTCCTAAACCCAGGGGTGTAGGGAGGGCGGAGCACGAGCTCCGGACGCCAAGACATCAAAGGGTGCCGGAGCCGTGCAGCCCGCTCCCCCGCCCTGTCCGCCGCTATTAAGTCTCCCGCTGGACCGCTAGCCAATAGGCGCTTGCGGTCCAGCAGCCAATCAGAAGGAGCATTGATGTCTGCTGGACCGCAAGCGCCTATTGGCTAGTGGTACAGCGAGAGACTTAATTGAAAATGCGGACAGGTGCAGCTCAGCCAGGTATAGCAGGGAGCGGGTCCCCTTTGGCAACAAGCAAATTAAGTCCCCCTTGGCAACGAGCAAATTAAGTCCCCCTTGGCAACGAGCAAATTAAGTCCCCCTTCTCAATGAGCAAATTAAGTCCCCCTTCTCAATGAGCAAATTAAGTCCCCCTTCTCAATGAGCAAATTAGGTCCCCCTTGGCAACGAGCAAATGAAGTCCCCCTTGGCAACGAGCACTTTTAGTCCCCCTTGGCAACGAGCACTTTTAGTCCCCCTTGGCAACGAGCATGAAGCCCCTTGGCATAGAGCATGAAGCCCCTGGCATCGAGCATGAAGCTCCTAGCAATGAGCATGTAGGTAAGTGGCACTTATATGTCAGATGTGTAATGGGCATTACGGTGTGTTATATAGTATGTAATGGGCATTACGGTTTGTTATATAGTATGTAATGGGCATTGCGGTGTGTTATATAGTATGTAATGGGCGTTACGGTGTGTTATATAGTATGTAATGGGCATTGCGGTGTGTTATATAGTATGTAATGGGCATTACGCTGTGTAATATAGTATGTAATGGGCATTACGCTGTGTTATATAGTATGTAATGGGCATTACGCTGTGTTATATAGTATGTAATGGGCATTACGGTGTGTTATATAGTATGTCATGGGCATTACGGTGTGTTATATAGTATGTCATGGGCAGTACTATGTGTTATATAGTATGTAATGGGCATTACGGTGTGTTATATAGTATGTAATGGGCATTATAGTGTGTTATATAGTATGTAATGGGCATTACGGTGTTATATAGTATGTAATGGGCATCACAGTGTGTTATATAGTAAGTAATGGGCATTACGGTGTGTTATATAGTATGTAATAGGCATCACGGTGTGTTATATAGTATGTAATGGGCATTACGGTGTGTTATATAGTATGTAATGGGCATTACGGTGTGTTATATAGCATGTAATGGGCATTACGGTGTGTTATATAGCATGTAATGGGCATTACGGTGTTATATAGTATGTAATGGGCATCACAGTGTGTTATATAGTAAGTAATGGGCATTACGGTGTGTTATATAGTATGTAATGGGCATTACGGTGTGTTATATAGCATGTAATGGGCATTACGGTGTGTTATATAGCATGTAATGGGCATTACGGTGTGTTATATAGCATGTAATGGGCATTACGGTGTTATATAGCACGTAATGGGCATTACGGTGTGTTATATAGTATGTAATAGGCATCACGGTGTGTTATATAGTATGTAATGGGCATTACGGTGTGTTATATAGTATGTAATGGGCATTACGGTGTGTTATATAGCATGTAATGGGCATTACGGTGTGTTATATAGCATGTAATGGGCATTACGGTGTGTTATATAGCATGTAATGGGCATTACGGTGTGTTATATAGTATGTAATGGGCATTATGGTGTGTTATATAGCATGTAATGGGCATTACGGTGTGTTATATAGTATGTAATGGGCATTATGGTGTGTTATATAGTATGTAATGGGCATTACTGTGTGTTATATAGTATGTAATGGGCATTATGGTGTGTTATATAGTATGTAATGGGCATTACGGTGTGTTATATAGTATGTAATGGGCATTATGGTGTGTTATATAGTATGTCATGGGCAGTACTATGTGTTATATAGCATGTCATGGGCATTACGGTGTGTTATATAGTATGTAATGGGCATGACGGTGTGTTATATAGTATGTAATGGGCATTACGGTGTGTTATATAGTATGTAATGGGCATTACGATGTGTTATATAGTATGTAATGGGCATTACGGTGTGTTATATAGTATGTAATGGGCATTACGGTGTGTTATATAGTATGTAATGGGCATTACGGTGTGTTATATAGTATGTAATGGGCATTGCGGAGTGTTATATAGTATGTAATGGGCATTACGGTGTTATATAGTATGTAATGGGCATTATGGTGTGTTATATAGTATGTAATGGGCATCATGTGTGACCTTATGTGTAATTGGCATTACAGCATGTGGCTTTATGTGTAATGGGTATTACGGAGTTTGCTAAAATGTGTAATGGGCATTACGGTGTGTGGTATAATGTTAGGGGTGTGGCGCGAAACATGCCGTTGCTTCGGGCACCATGGCACCTTGCTACACCACTGCCTAAACCAGGAGTCCTTCAAAACCAGGAGTCCTTCCTAAACCAGGAGTCATTCCTAAACCAGGAGTCACTCCTAAAAAGTGTAATTCCTAAACCGGTAGTTTTTCCTAAACCAAGTAGGCTACGAAGAATTTGGTTAGTGTATATTAGTTATGCCCATAATTACCTGGTGTTAGTGTTCCACAGCAGGACTTATTATCTGGATTTTCCCTATGTTCCTCATCCTCTGCATTTACAGCATCCAGTTCCTGAATGATCAGCCTTCCTCTAGGCTTCAGTGCTCCAGTATCAGATGTGTCTCTATACAGCGACGGCTCATCACTGGGTGCATTCATTATGTTTAGCATACGGTGTATAGGCTGCAGGTTTTCCTTCATTTCTGTGTTCATCTCTTCTCTCTCCCATTCCCCATCACTGTCACTATGGTCACTGTCTGCAGATATCACTTCAATCTTTGGGCGATACACCTGTTACAAGATAAGATAGGTCAGTAATTGTCATGCACTATAAACAGACTGTACTGTATAGCAGGGGTGGGGAACCTTTAGGGGGCCAAAGGCCTTTTCCATTGGTAGAAAATGGCTCGGGGGCCATTTAAAAAAAAAACGTACAAACTGCCAAGCGGCAGCCATTCCACTCTACGGCGGCTGCCGCAGTTTGAGAGTCGCTGGTCTGTGTGGTCCGGCGGCTTGTGCAGGGAGTCTGATACAGGTGAAATCTCGCGAGAGGTCGGTAGCTCTCACGAGATTTCCCCTGTACTTCACTTCACAGCCGCCGGGCCACAAAGACCAACTGCGGGGGCCGTATACGGCCTGCGGGCCGGAGGTTCCCCACCACTGCTGTATAGTATAAAAAAAATTGTAAAAAAACTTTTGACCCTGTCAACCATAGGCATGTCAACCGTTTTCATGTATCAACCTAAGGTCTCTCGAGCTTCAGTGTTTGACCCAATCTATGCCAACCTAATGATCCATACCCGCAGGGCTTCACAAAGTTTTTAAATCAAAGCTCCAAAGATTATTAGAATTTTTATCATGGCACTCCTGGGATATGGGCCAAATTAAAGAGAGAGAAACAGAAGAGAGATTTTGGGAGAGTTTTCCCATTTTTTTTTAAAGCGGCAATCATTTGCACTGCTAAACCAGGTTGATTTTGCCATGTCAATGATTGCCGATTTAAAAAAATGGGAAAACGCTCCCAAAATCTCTCACTTTCTGATTCTCACACCCTATTACATTTGCCCGAATATGTTTCTTATTGCGAAATTTAGAAAAACATACAATGATGTAAATTGTGCTTGTGTCATTCTTATGGTCCGTTATGTGGTGAGGGATAGGATTTATATCTGTTTGTCCAGTCCATTCAGTCCGTTCCAATATTTCGGAAAATCTGCACTTTTCTATAGTTAGTTATCGGTAACATTTACATTCGACTAGAGATGAGCGACCCGGTTTCCCCTGAATCTGAACCGCTCCGAACACAGACAGCTCGGCACCCTGAGAGTTTCCGGCTTTGTTCTGAAACCCGAGACCGGCAATCTGGCATCGGAGTCTCACGAGACACAGAGTCTATAAAGCTTGGCGTCACAAGAATTCGGCACCATTTCACACTCACACTTCCACAAGCTGCGCACAGCTCTGCAGTTCAGGGGTCTTGGTGTTGTGCAGAGGGGTGCTGTGTGTGATTGTTCTGCCTCCACGCAGTGTTATACAAGCTGCGCATTACAAAAAAAAATAACAGTAAAAATTGTAAAAAACATTCCCTTTATTGTTTGTGTGTACTGCACCCATAGTATACTGTCAGAAGCTCCATGTGTTAATAACCAGCTTGCTGCAGACCTTGGCCTAAATTGAATAAAAACCACATTGTGAGCTGTAAAGTGGTCAAAATTGTTTGTAAAGGGCTGGTAATTAATGTTATTGAGGTTAATATTACTCTAGGGACAAAAAAAAAATGCAAAAATTACGTGATTTGGGCATTTTTTTTACCATTTAAAAAATAATCCAAATCCAAAGCTTTTCACCGCCGCTTGACAAAGCGAAATCCAAATCCCGGCGACGAATCCAAATCTTTGGTCCCAGCGTTCATCTCTACATTCAACCTATTCAATCTAAGTGATGATTTTTCAACTGTCATAAAAATAGCCTAGGTCAGAAAACATGCGGATTGGCAAAAAACTTGCCCATTCACGTTCTGCTGTTTTTGACTTTTTTTCCATGAATGCAAATTGAATACCCCCCATATATTTTATGACTGGCAGCTACAAGCACTCTTTGATTTGAACTTGTCTGGACCCCCAACCCAGGGCACCCCTGCAAGTGCCTCAAGGCACCCAGTTTAGGGACTACCTACTATTAAATATCATAACAAACATGTCTATTCTGTTACTTGTTGACTTAAATACCAGAGGTTATTTTCAAAACGCAAAATGGTCCAGATTACATTAACCAATGATTTATTTTCCACTTATTATTATTTTTTAACAACGGCAGCAGCAACAGGTGCGAAATGGGTCCTAATGGGGTCTTACTCTGGTTTATGTAAGGGAACAAAAGCCTGCATCAGATAATAGGAGTAGGACAGAGCAAGGCAGGTGAGAAATATTTATAAAAAACATTTCTAAAAAAAAAAAAACCAAGAAGGAAACAACTGTCGATAGGAAGCATTTTTGGGGCTGGAGACGTGTTTCTTGCTTTGCAGAAAGTTAACATCAATCGAATCACATTCTAGACACACTACGCCCAATGTAAAGAAATGAACTTCGATCAAAAATGTAATAAGAATGTCCGCTCTAAAAATCTCCTCAATATCATTGGTAATTCAAGCCATTCTGGACGTTTAAGAATACAATCATAATCAATAAACGTTTATTGCAGTAATTTGTACCTTATTAGTGACCATCTCATCAACTTCTGCATCTTCCAAATCTGGTAAATCCTAAATAGAAAATGCTTACAGGTATCAGTTCACATTCACATGTGCTTTTATAGAACTGGTTGAGTAAATCCAAAATCTTATATTTTTTGAGCACTAAGGGGGGTATTCAATGTGAGGGTCACGGCAGTCGAGCTTGCGTGACCGCCGTGACCCAGTCCCATTCTCGGTCAGCTCGACCGAGAACATGCAGGCGGGATTCAATATCCCGCCTGCCGGGGAGCGAGAAGGGGGTGTGGCCGCGAGTTGCGGCCGGGTAGAGGCGTGCTGCAGCCGGAAGCTCGTCATTTCCCGGGCATTCTCGGCAGAACGAGCCAGACAGCTTGTGATGTCGGGCTCGTTCTGCCGAGATACCCTGCTCAATGCTGTCGGGGAAGACAGCATTGAATAGGGCCCAGCGGGCATCTCCCCGACGGGAGATGCTCGCCAGAGATTGAATATCCCCCTTAGGGTGAGATGGACTAAGCCTTGAAAAGTGATAAAATGGAGAGTGAGAACCCACCAACCAATCAGCTCCTACTTTCATTGTTCAAACAAAGTCTGTGACATGGCAGGTAGGAGCTGATTGGCTGGCGGTTTATCACTCTCCATTTTATCACTTTTCAAGCTTAGTACATCTGGCCCTTAGTGATATTTTTGTTTTCTGAAGGTTCTGTGTAGACAAACTTTCTTTTTAATGCACAACATGATTTAAAATCTTGTATAAAATTACCATCAGGCTCTGTTATAAGGTGCATATGAAAAATAAATGCATTCTGTGTTTGGTCTTTGGTCCCATCCCCAAAATCCTAAATCCTTCTGGTCCAAAGCATTTTCAATGTGGGGACTCGACTTGTTTTACGTAACCTTTATGTGTAAACCACAGAGTGTACACTGAAGCCACCCAGGGTGAACATATAAATGAATAGGAAATATCAAAGCATTAATACAATATACCATAGCAGACCAGTACAAGGGGGTTATTATTCTGGTTCACTCGCAAAGGTAAATGCACTCTCTAATGGACAAAACCATGTGCACTGCAGGAGGGGGGGGGGGAGATGTAATGTGCAGAGAGAAATAGATTTGGGTGAGTTATTTTGTTTCTGTGCAGGGTAAATACTGGCTGCTTTATTTTTATACCGCAATATAGATATCAGTTTGAAGTACAAACCCCACCCAAATCTTACACTCTCTGCACATGTTACATCTGCCCCACCTGCAGTGCACATGGTTTTGTCCATTAGAGTGTGAATTTGCATTTGCAAGTGAACCAGAATAACCCCCCAAGTACCTTACAATACTATCACCGCAGATGGGGAGATGGACAGGGGCATTGGTAAGGAAAGTCACTGAAGCTGGTAAGAGAAAGGAGAGGCGAGGTGAATGGCTGAGTCAGAGCTGCTGAAGGGGAGGAGACAAGGACATGGACAGTGCTAGGGAAGAGGGTGGAGGGCCCTGCCTGTGAGAACTACGGGGGAGGAAGTTTAACACAGTTACGATATTTTAAAAATAGCGTCTGTGCCTTACGGAATGTATTATCTGGCTTCGTTCCTTATGTAGCCTCGTCCCGGATCGCCAACTGTTTCTGGTGCTGCGGGTCTCCTCCTATTTTTCAGCGTAATTTTCTGGTCTCCAGCATCTTCAAATCAAAACAGCGCATGCGCCATGTATACAGCATCCACAGCATCCCCTGCCAGTATTACCCGGCACATGCGCAGTTTTCATTTGAAGACGCCGGAGACCAGCAAGCGGTGCTGAACATTGAAAACAACTACGCATGGGCCGAGCACACAGCATGAAGCATGCAACCCGGTGCATGCGCAGTACTACAACCCAGGGAGGAGCACACAGCCGTTGTGGGAGGACGCATATCCCCGTCGGATGGGAATAACGCACTCCCATAACGTATACTAAACAAATAATACATCCAGGCGATGTCCGGTGCAGCTTCACCCCGATTGGTGAAGCGGAGCGGGGGGACATAAAGAACGATAAAGACCTGATAATAAATCTACCCCACAGTTACATTTGCTCCCAACTCTGAATAATCCCCGATGAGGGTATAGGGTTACTACATTGTCAGTTCCACCTACATCTATATACAGACTCCGTGTGACCTTGAGAGGAACAGTTTCTACATCTTCTGCATCAACCACTCCAGTGGTCAGAGTACCTTCCTTGTTCATCTCCTCCTGTGACTCTACAGACAAACGAGAAGATCATCTTGCATGTATTGTAGTAACTGCTACCTGATTGCACTTTGCATACTATTCTATACATGCAATCAATGTACTGACACAAGTATTAAATGCATAGTTCTACCAAAAATCATGGTGGAAATAATCCAGGGATTTGCAGCATAAGTGATCACTTGCCAGCAGCACTGGAGGAGCTCACAAGTTGGACTCTGACATAGGATTGTTTTGGTAGCTGATCCGAACCATTTAGTCACCTTTTGGGGTGATTATGCGGTTTTTCACCAATTCTAATAACATCATTTGATACCAGTGAAGGTCTTTCAAATTGTAAGGAGTCCAAGAGGACCTACACACTCTGGCTCTAATGATTTTTTATTAAGTATTCACTGCATTATCGAGATTTTGTATACCCCTGATGAAGTCTAGTTGATGAAACGCGTTGGGTTTCTGATGAACATTACATGAATATAAAATGGAAATCTGATTTCTAAGTCACTGGACCGCATGCTACTGTACAAATTCTTATATAAACATATTTTAAAGAAAAAATTAAATTATTTTATTAAAAAATTGTTGAAAACGGTTCAGATTATTGTTAAAAAAAAAGTTGTCGATTAACTACACCTTGAACTGGCGGTGGCGTTTGTATTGGCGCACTCTATATACTTTCTCTTTGTAATATTAAACCCAGTTTAACTATTCATATTCACTGTGGTGAGTTGTGTATAATTGGATAAAGGGGGTTATTCTCGTTCATTCGGTCCTCTGTGCATTCGCACGCATGGCCGATGTTGCGCGTCTCTGCGCATGTGCAGACGTAGGGTGCGTGCACCCACGGCGAACTTTCGGTTCCCGGGTGCACGCACCCTACACGGCGTGCGGGGGGTGGTGTGGAGAAGGGTGGGGGGCACAGGGCTGCCCCATTACCCTATATGAGAACGCCCATCGTTTCATGGGCTTTCCCATGAGAATGCCGGGCGTTCTCATGGCATTGAGGTGGTGACGCGGGTGCGGGGGGCGGGCAGCTGACATCAGTTGACCACCCATATCCATCCCAGCGTGCACGCCTATGTAAGTGACTTGAAAGTCACTTTTATATGCATGTACTTTCCACAGCTTTCAATGGTCGGCGACCATCGAAAGCTGTGGGAGGTTACCCGCGGCATACGACTGGATGTTTATGCTGAACATCCAATCGCAGCCTGTGCAGACGAACCTGCGCTGCGAGGGGGGGGGGGGCAGACACTCGCCGGGTGGGGTTTGGTGGATTTGCAAGGCCGCAAATAACCTCCAAAGCATTCGGTCAACACTATGAAGCTCGACATGACCTTTATACGGTTGTCCTTCCCACTGTTGACCTAATGCTTGTGTCGACCTTCAACCCTAGCCAAGTCGACCTATTTCAGGTGTCGACCTTCAGCAGTCGACACCTCCCTTACCCATGTACCATGAGGATAAGTCAGCATGGTTCGGTGATGTGAGAATTCACAGCGGACTGCGAGGAGAAAGCTGCCGCACAGACAGAGAGAGAACCCGCCCCATGTAAATTTACTAATGAATTGCAAATGGATCCCGCACCGCCATCGACTCGCAAATCCATACGCAATTCCCGAACCATCAAAAGGTTTTCGCAGTCTGTGCAATCGTGCGCAGCTCTGGCCCTTCCACTAATCTGCGTGGACTGAGTGGTTATCGCCGTTGTCACAGACCCTCATAAACCCCTGGGAACGCCTGAGTTTTTTCAGACACACACACAGGAAATGGCAGGTTCCCCCCTCAATTCCAGCCTTCTGTCAGTAGAAGTTCAGCCGCATTGCGTTTACGATACATTTACTTTAATCAATCAGAATGCCACATTCAGAACGCACTCATTCGTTGAGAACTCTCATTAGCAATCAAAGCTGAATTAGCCCCAAAGTCATTCGCATTTTAAAACAACTTCTAGGAACTGAAAAACTTTGAACAGAGGAAGTCACGGGAGGTCAAAGTATAAAGTGTGTGGGGAAATAATAAAGGTGACTACACCAGATATTAGCAGGGAGCCCTGTGCTGAGCATTATGGTACCTTGCATTACCGCAGGGCCGGGGATTGTAGGACAGGTTTCCTTAGGCCATAATCCACCGTTATTCGGAACATTATGATGCTCGTTATCTGTTAATGTAGAGGATTCCTGCTCAGACTGAGGAAACATCTCCTCCTGCTTCTGCTCATCCGTGTCCCAGGTCTGTGCGGGGGGAGTTATTGGTGGGCCCGAGACCTCTTTGTTAGGGTATAACTCCCGGCAGGCCTCCGTAGCCTCCTCAGCAAACTTCTGGATCTTCTCCCGAGACTCCTCGTTCCTGCCGAGTTTCTCATTACTCTCTGCGGCCAGTTCTCCTACAGAATCATTCACAGTATAATTCATAATGCAGATTTCTACACGGGCAGATGTTGGATAGATAAATTCATATAATAAAGAAAATATCCAGGTTATACTGGGCAGAGTAGTAGCATGGTAATAATGCTTCATGGAACATGTGACCTCATGATGTAACGGAGAGAGGGCGGGGCCTATCGGGATCAGGGAGTGGAGCTCCCAGCGTATTCCACACAGGGGGGGGGGGGGTACTTTGATTGATTTGCAAGGCTAACATAGGTCGGCGACCATCGAATGATGTGGAAGGGCCACACATATGTAAGGTTGCTCTGAAGCAACCTTACACATGCGTGCATCCTCGGGAGGAAATTGGCAGGCAGCTGGCATCCGGTTATGTCAGCTGCCCGCCCCCCACCCACGGCACAGCCTCATTACCATGAAACGCTGGATGTTCCCATATGGTAATGGGGCTGCCTGCCACACCAGGCCCTTCTCCCATCCCCCACCCATCCGCTGTCCTGGGTACGTGCCACCCCAGACACCCTGCAAGTCAAATATAAGTGCCACAGGGCAGCAAAAGTGCTATTCCCTTGGCCATGGTCCCCGAGCAGTAGCACCACTCGTACACCCCTATTTATGGTCCTGATGTTGGGTATAATACTAGTCAGAGGTCATAAGATGAGTGCTATTAACCAGTCCTACTCCTAAGCACATGATCACTGTTCTTCCATTAGTCACTAAGTAATGTGGGGTCCTCCCAGGTTTATTGTGGCCCCCTCTTTTGATGAATTGTATTGAGGAACACTACCTTTCCTATAAATAAATAGATATAAAAGAAATGTAGTCGAGGCTCCTTAGTTATATTCTTGGACACCAGCTTCTTCCGCAGGCCCGTTACCTCTCTGTTCCATCTCCGTCCTGCGTCTCCTCTCTTCTGCCTGTCTCCTGATTTCAGCTAATGCATCAATACTATCCTGGATCTTCTTCCTTTCTTTATTCTCCCAGTGCTCTCTCTCCTTAATCTCAGCTTCCCGTCCTCCTTGGGTCCAGGCGTTTGCACATGCCCTGAAATAGTTAATCATGTCATTGGTTGCCAAAATGCTTCAAATTGATTTATGGAAGACTGCGAAGGGCAATCCCATATTTCATATTACAATGTCAAAATAGATTTGATTGAACCGCTGATATACGGATGCGCCATCGCCCAGTGTGTACGAGCGATATATCTGAATGGCGTCGTTCACAGCATGGGCTCTGCAACACAGCCGATGCTCAATATATCTAGAGAGATATCAGCGCATCGTGCTGCGTGTACGGGCGATCCGCTGTTCGCCCGCACAGCTGCACTGGGGGCCATTGGGGATTGACAGCTCAGTGGGCAGACACATGCAAATGCGCCCGCCCCCTTGTGATGTCCGTTCTGACGGATCGGGCAGCGTGTATGGAGAACAGGCTGCCCGATCCGTATCTGCGGATATATCTACTAGTGTGTACCTGGCTTAACAGTCAAGGCTTTCAGGAGATCTATTTTTGAGCACAGGTGACTTAATTAGTACCTCTGTCAATGTGGTTTAACCTTCTGTGGTCAAGCACGATATACAGTACTTGTGACCTATCGGCAGATATCACACACATGCATCCAGTGACGGTTATTTCTAGAAATAACATTCTTATGTAATGCACACACAATGGGCAAACCAGGGGCCAAATGTAATAGGGATTTACAGTCACCGAGTGAGAGATTTTGGGAGAGTTTTCCCATTTTTTTAAAGCAGCAATCATTTACATGGCAAAATCAGGTTGTATTTGCAGTGTTTACCACGTAAAAAAATGGGACAACGCTCCCAATATCTCTAATTTTGGGACTCTCACTCCCGATTACATTTCGCCCCATATATATGAGGGAATGGATCCTTGGATAGATAGCAACTAGGTTGACAAGAATGAAGGTCGACATGCAGGAAGGTCAACATGACTAAAGATCAACAGGGTCATTGTGGCGACAGGGTCATTGGGTTGACATGGGGTTTTTCGCTTTTTTATTCTGAATGTCAACACTATTGTATTCTCCCGCCACGCCCTAGTGGATGGTAGGGCATGAAATACCCCCTGTCAGCACATGTCGGCTCAAAAAAAAAAAAAAGGTGAAAAACCCCATGTCGACCTTCCCCATTTCATGATGACCCTGCCAACCTAACCCATGTCGACCTTCAGTCATGTCGACCTAGTGACCATATCCCATATATGAGGCAGGGGCAGAAATGGACTCCACAAGTGTTATTGTCCGGTCTGGCCAGGTGTATACGGAGAGATCACAACTTTCTGAAAGATCTTTGCAATTACATAACAAGAATTGTAAGATCCTACGGAACACGATCAAACAGTGCAGACAAGATCCTACGGAACACGATCAGACAGTGCAGACAAGGTCCTACGGAACACGATCAGACAGTGCAGACAAGGTCCTACGGAACACGATCAGACAGTGCAGACAAGGTCCTACGGAACACGATCAGACAGTGCAGACAAGGTCCTACGGAACACGATCAGACAGCGCAGACAAGGTCCTACGGAACACGATCAGACAGTGCAGACAAGATCCTACGGAACACGATCAGACAGCGCAGACAAGATCCTACGGAACACGATCAGACAGCGCAGACAAGATCCTACGGAACACGATCAGACAGTGCAGACAAGATCCTACGGAACACGATCAGACAGTGCAGACAAGATCCTACGGAACACGATCAGACAGCGCAGACAAGATCCTACGGAACACGATCAGACAGCGCAGACAAGATCCTACGGAACACGATCAGACAGCGCAGACAAGATCCTACGGAACACGATCAGACAGCGCAGACAAGATCCTACGGAACACGATCAGACAGCGCAGACAAGATCCTACGGAACACGATCAGACAGCGCAGACAAGATCCTACGGAACACGATCAGACAGCGCAGACAAGATCCTACGGAACACGATCAGACAGCGCAGACAAGATCCTACGGAACACGATCAGACAGCGCAGACAAGATCCTACGGAACACGATCAGACAGCGCAGACAAGATCCTACGGAACACGATCAGACAGCGCAGACAAGATCCTACGGAACACGATCAGACAGCGCAGACAAGATCCTACGGAACACGATCAGACAGCGCAGACAAGATCCTACGGAACACGATCAGACAGCGCAGACAAGATCCTACGGAACACGATCAGACAGCGCAGACGAGATCCTACGGAACACGATCAGACAGCGCAGATGAGATCCTACGGAACACGATCAGACAGCGCAGACGAGATCCTACGGAACACGATCAGACAGCGCAGACAAGATCCTACGGAACACGATCAGACAGCGCAGACAAGATCCTACGGAACACGATCAGACAGCGCAGACAAGATCCTACGGAACACGATCAGACAGCGCAGACAAGATCCTACGGAACACGATCAGACAGTGCAGACAAGATCCTACGGAACACGATCAGACAGTGCAGACAAGATCCTACGGAACACGATCAGACAGTGCAGACAAGATCCTACGGAACACGATCAGACAGCGCAGACAAGATTCTACGGAACACGATCAGACAGCGCAGACAAGATCCTACGGAACACGATCAGACAGCGCAGACAAGGTCCTACGGAACACGATCAGACAGCGCAGACAAGGTCCTACGGAACACGATCAGACAGCGCAGACAAGATCCTACGGAACACGATCAGACAGCGCAGACAAGATCCTACGGAACACGATCAGACAGTGCAGACAAGGTCCTACGGAACACGATCAGACATTGCAGACAAGATCCTACGGAACACGATCAGACAGTGCAGACAAGATCCTACGGAACACGATCAGACAGTGCAGACAAGATCCTACGGAACACGATCAGACAGCGCAGACAAGATCCTACGGAACACGATCAGACAGCGCAGACAAGGTCCTACGGAACACGATCAGACAGCGCAGACAAGGTCCTACGGAACACGATCAGACAGCGCAGACAAGATCCTACGGAACACGATCAGACAGTGCAGACAAGATCCTACGGAACATGATCACATAGTGCAGACAAGATCCTACGGAACACGATCAGACAGTGCAGCACCTTTACTATCACTCTTCTTAAATGTAATGGAAACAGTAAATGTATTGGAATCATCTTGCGAGATAGTGGGAGTGCACGTACGCATGCTCCCGCTTCACTCTGAATGGGGGTCCCGCGGGTGCGAGCTAGGTACTTATCCCGGGGTACACTGCATGCAGCGCAGCAACAACAGAACAAGACACATCTGCACCCAGTTTGCCTTCCACTACTGTATGTTACATCCACCAGACACAATATATTTACCTGTCCCTTGGAAAGATGGGTCTGTCATCGAGGTAAGTTAGATCCTTTAATCGCACTGTAACGATCTTTCTGTAGTTAGGAATCTTCTTAATTACTTCATTGCCTATTAAGTTTAAGACATGCTACAAGAAAAAAAAAAAAAGTAGCAAAGATAAAGTGTAGCAAACAATGCAAGAGCCCCATCTGCATCACCCCGGTCTGTCTGCCCCTCCCCTATAGAAGATAAGCTCTCACGTGCAGGGCCCTCTCCCTTCTTTTTTTTTTTTCCTTCTTTCAAGTTGGACACACACCTACAGATATATTTGTTCAATCTGTCTGGTGGGAAGAAAAATCTGGTAATGTATGGGGGCCTATGGCACTCATCCATTTACTCCCAAATACTGGAAAACAGATAATAATCATTCATACAAATTGATTAAATCCGAACAGTCGGTTTTGTCCAAATTTCCAGCATTTGGGAGCATACATAACCAGATCTTTGTTTTCACCAGACGGATTGGAGAGATAAATCTTTAGGTGTGTACCCACCTTTACTTTAAGCCCCCCATACACTGGTCCAATTTCACCTGATTTCGATGGATCTGTGTGCTTAGCATCTCATCAGATTGTCAGAGGAAAACCCGCAGCCTGCCACTGTATATGTAGGTGGCTGTTAGTAAGCGGGCTGTGGGGGACCAATCGGCTGGGGAGAGGGTGCAATAGAATGGCCTGTGCCCTCCCCAGAGTGGCAGGGACCTGGACAGTTGTACCCTCAGCATCCCCCTGATGGCGGCAGCCTTGGTAGCAGTGCCAGATTAAGCCTTGAGAGGGGGGGGGGGGGGGAGGCAGATGTATACTAGATTGTGCACCTCCCAACTTGACCCATTTCAGGATGGATCAAATGTTTTCCAAAATATTAAAATGAAAGGTTTTATTTAAGCAGATAAAATAGATCATATATAAATAAACATGAAGAGGTTCTTCCCCTTAAGGGTATTTGGAGCCGACAAGGAATGTAAAAGGCAGGGATGCAGTCGGACTTCTTACATCTGCCTCACCTGCAGTGCAGCATGGTTTTGGCCATTTGGGCAAAATGTGCTGTGTGATCAGGTCTGAATTAGGCCGATTGAGTGTACACATTAGACAATATTTTAAAAAATATCATTCGGAAGGCCCTTTCTGAGTGATATCTTGTACATTATCCTCTAGTGTGGAACGCTCTAGCGCTTTACACTGCGAAAGGGGACTGATGGCTAACTCATACCTCCCAACATGACTTCCTAGCCAGCAACAGTTGCAGCCACAGCACAGCCCAAAGTGACAAGAGGGGTGGCACACAAACTGTCAGTGAGTCCCTGGCTGTAGTGTCTGTCAGTGTTTGGAATGACAGTCGATATAGCTCCCCTATTAAATTTTGGACTGTGCTGCAGCTGCACATCTGCAGCTGGCAAGGAAGTCCAGGAACAGAGCGTTTTGTCCCTCCTGGAATGGGTCATGTTGGGAGGTATGCTAACTGGACTGACCCCTATGTTTCAATAGTTAAGAGGAATACTCTAGATGAGGGGGAAGGAGAATAAAGTTATGAGATAATGAAGCTTTAATCTGTGTTTTATTGGGAAGGGAATATACCAGTCAAGAGAAAAAGGTCAAGTGTTTGGCCTACAGCAACCAATTACATTCAAGCAGTCCATTTTTCATCAGCAGCCATAATGTAGGTGCCCTATGAGACTTTTGTGACATCACAATTACGGCTGACATCACACAGCTGCTGAAGTCACTGAGCCTCAGAACTTAGTCAGACACTCTAGGTTGCAGTCACGTTTTGTGATATTGATAGTGTGTTTCGTCTAAGAGTCCTATTCTCGTCTTCGGACATAACATGGGACATGTTCTGAGAAAAGAAATGATGGAGGAAGCGTGGAGATATAAAGGAAAGAAAATGCAGAAGAGAAGGAGACAAAGCAGGAAAAGAAAGAAGGCAGCAAAAGAGGCAAGAACAAATGCTTTGGTCACAGGCTGGGACACCTTTAGGAGATTTATCACCAAGAAAAGAGATTGGTTCCTAAAATCATGCAGAAGATGCCCCAGATTTTGGCAAGTGAGACACAGGAAGAACTTGTCCCTTGCTGAAGCTCCAGGGGAAGGGAGCAAACATTTGGCAGGTGGAGGCTGGGACAGGTTTACTGGTTTTCTTAAGAAGAAAAAAAATCAATTCTTAACTGCAATTAGCAGAAGACAACCAGACATCCCACAGGCTCAGCAACCCACAGAAGAGCGCGCCACTGCCCCCTTAACCGTGGAAACTTTAACTTTTCACTCATTACTTGGAGAGGGAGGTTTTGGCAAAGTGATGCTCGCGACAGATGCTGTCCACAAGGAAAGAGTGGCTGTTAAAATCTTAAAGAAGAGAGTGCTACTTGAAGTCTCAAATAGGGTGTCGATACTAAACCACGAGGACATTTTGGCCGAGTGTGGAGTATTACGGTTGGCATACGAGAGTCCTTTCCTGACCAGCGGATACGCAGCCTTCCACACGGACAGTTACGTATATTACGTAATGGAACTGGCTGGCAGAGGGGACCTGTTCAGTTTTATGACGGAGAGCACAATGTTGAGCCCAACCACAATACAATTTATCGCAGCAGAACTGGTCTGTGGCTTGCAGTTCATGCACGCCAGAGGAGTCATACACCGAGACCTAAAACTGCAGAATGTATTGCTGACCACAGACGGCCATGTGAAGATCACAGACTTTGGGCTGTCCCTAATGAATGCATATGGAGAAATCAATGCCTTTGACATTGCTGGGACTCCTGGCTACATGGCGCCAGAAGTGTTAGACCGCCAGCCATACAGTGCCGGTATAGACTGGTTCGCATTTGGAGTTATGCTGTATTTACTCATCTTAGGACACCACCCTTTTGGTTGGAAACCTGCAGAGAGAAAGAGGAGAGCCCGTAAGCAAGAACCATCATATTACCGGCTTAGGGATTCCGTAACAAAGGACTTCTTATCTCAGCTTCTATGCAAAGACCAGACCCTCCGGCTCGGGGTAAATGGTAACGTGCGAGAACACCCATACTTCTCTTCTGTTATCTGGGAAAGCATAGAGACTGGAAAAGCAGCATCTCCAGTAGTCCAAGAGTTCAAATACATCAGGGATCTAACTCTTGTGTCCTACAGTGAAGTTTACAACGAGTCACTTCCCGTGTCCTACAGTGAAGCCGACAAAGAGCCAATTCCTGCCATGGACCAGAGCATATTTGAAGACCTACAATTTGTTTGCCCTAAATGGGGTGAATCATACCATAATGTGCAAATGGAGCCGGATACTATTACACCAGTTGACGGCGACCTGCACAAAACAGAGTAGAAAGATCTTGCTCCTGCTGCCTCTGCTGCCTGCCCCGACATCGGCTATGTCTCTGGCGATGTACGGTTTTCCACCTGTCAAGCAGTCACTACATTCCTTGTCTTTAGAACTGCATTGGGGATTAGGGCTACTGGCGACACCCCACTAAAAAAAACGACACTGAGCAGCCACCCCATGGGTGTGTTGGAAGAGCTGCTAATTATTTTATTTTTTAATGTTGACAGTTATATCCAACTCATTGATAACTTAATAACTTAAAAGGTAAGATTTCAGGTGATTATTCTTAAAGCAAAGCTGTACATGAAACTTAAGCTGGGTGTGCACTAAGCGCTATGTCGTCCAATCGGACTGATATCGCCTACATCGCTCAGTGTGTACGCTCAATAAGTGCCCTCCCGCAGTCGCATCCGATGTCGTCAGGTTTGATGTGCTGCCTATCTTGTAGTGTGTACAGCAAACTGGAAGACAAATGGTATGTTGGAGCGATTTGACGCCACCTTCATGCCACGCCTTTGAACAGACTGGCGAAGGTTGTTCTAGTGTATCCTGGAGCAATGATATATCACCTGCGACTCAATCATTTGAAAAAATTTAAAACCAAAGTGATTATACCAGTCAAAAGAGAAAAAAAGAGCAATTTATTATCCCTTCAAAACCGGACAAGTATAGGCCTATAGCAAAAGCAGTCCTCACACACATCCAGGGCTGCCATCAGAAATAAAGGTGCTGGGACTGTCATAATAGGCAAAAATCCCAAACCCGGGAGTCTACAAAAAGATTCCTGGGAGAAGTACATGAAACCTACTTTAAAAGGTGGCAAATCTATATATATATATATATATATATATATATATATATATATATATACACACACACACACACACACACACTTGCGGTAAAGGTAATCGGCACTCCGGACAGCTGTTTTGATGCTGCGGTGCCTTCCAACATAAAGTAATATAGGCGACAACACCCACTGTTTGTCCCAATCGGCTCACATGCACCTCAGACTATGTTGTGTATATGTTAAGTTGCCCATGCTCTTTATTTTACGTGGGCAAAACAATCTGCACATTCAGACAGCAGAAGGCAAACCATAGATCGTCAATTACTACAGCGATCTCTACAGGTGCCTCTGACAAACCGGTCGCTAAGCATTTTTTGACTGCTAAACATCCATGGTCATCCCTGCATCCCTCATCGACGGGATTCCCCCGTTAAGCCGTGGTGGTGATAGAGCTAAGGTCCTCCTGCGCCGTGAAGTGGTGTGAATCCATAAACTGGTTACCATTTGGCCACGGGGCTTGAATGAGTCCATCCATTATAGCATTTTTCTGGATGACTGACATTTAAAAAGGACATTACCTTTAATTCACCATATAACTTCTGCTCAAAAAATTATTTTATTGCTGCCTGTATCTATCTAATCCTAATAGTGTGCTATACAAGGAAAGCATACAGATTACTGATGCATTGAATTGCTAGTGCGCTCCACAGTGCAGGAACACACTTCCGCATCCAGTCAGCATACACACTGTACCCTGACGCTTCCTGGATGCGTGTCAGTTGCGCTCCAAAACCCGCTCACAGACTTCCGGTAAGCACACAGCGGTGCTTCCTTCCCATGTGACCTCATTGATGCTTCCTGCCCCGCTGGCGTGCGTTCCAGCATGCGGGCCATGAGTTTTTAAATCTTTTTGATTATTGTTACACAGTTGGCACAAAGCACGCGCACTTTAGATACACATGGATGTGAATGCACAACAGCTTTAGCGGATAATAGACCTATAATAAACAATAGCATTTGCTGTATAGTTCTCTTAATTGTACCAATTGAATTTTCATAGCAATTAACACTTCCGGGTCACAATGAGCATAAATAGTGAGGCAGTAGCCCCTGTCCACCTTTTTGAAAAAGGTCCATTCATTGTAGAAAATGTATTAAATTGCCAGCATTTTTGTACAGCAAAACGTCTGCAAAGTGATTTTTCAATGTTTAATACCATTTTGTAAAGAATGGAAAAAAAAATGTGTGTTCTGACATTTTTATATTACAATAAAGATTATCCCCACCTTTTCCCCTGCTCAGGGGAAAAGGTGGGGTAACTATATGGCGTAACTATAAATTTAGCTCCCCCTTGCCAAATAATTTGTGGCCCCCCTCAGTCACCTGACAATGGTGCAGACTGGTTACCTGGGCCACTGTGCGCCACCATGTGTAGTGCCGCAGCTCTCCAGGAGTGACGTGCGCCATGCGGCGTAACAGGGAGGACATCCCGTCTGCTGACATACTGTAGCCTTCCGTCACCAGCCTCAGCTTCCAAGGACCGACCAGGGATACTAGCGGAAGTGTGTGCGGGTAATGACACGGACGTCCTCCAGACGCAGAGGAGGTGAGGAGACTGGGGAGGGGTGGCGGGCTGTCCCCTAAGGTATGCAGCTACAGTACACAGCCACCGCCGCCCACTACTACTGAGTGACAGCAAACTGTGTCTTCATACAGGACAGTGGGTATTTTTCAGTACGCCCCGAGACCGATGGCTCCCCCAAGCCACAGCTGGGGCTGCCACATCATAGTTACGCCACTGCCTCAGAAACAACACGAGTTAGGAATGTCATTACGAATGCAATAAGTGGTTTGAGTTTGCCATGAGAATATCCCACTCGCACCGATGTGATCTGATACAGTACATCATACATGTGTCTAATGAATCCTAGCAACGGATTGGCTGCAGGACACCTTAACATCACATACCAAGTTTGGCATCTTCTCAAGGATATCAATTACGGCAGGATCGTCCAGTTTATTGTGCGATAAATCCAGGACGCTAATGCTGCGACACTCCTCCAGGTGCTGTATATCCTCCACTGTACGTAACTGATTGTGAGCAATCTGCAGGGTGGTCAGACCTGGGAGACAAGCTGGAACACAAGCACATTATTTAATCTCATTATCTACAGAGGCACCCTACTTCCAAACTATAGGGGTCATTCAGACCTGATCGCACAGCTGTGAATTCGCAGGCCGGCCGTTTATAGATAGAATGCACATACTCACGGCTCATAGTACGCATGTGCAAGGCCATGCTGCCATAAAATCCTGCTACTTTTTTGATCGCTGGCCCTATGGAAGTTGAATGCCAGGAAGTCGGTATTTGGTTGTGGCAGCCGGAGTGTCAGGGATAACTGAGGCGTGCCGAAGCGTTTGAGGGGAAGTTGTGTGGCGTAAGCTCCGGCACCGATCAGACTGTTTCTAGCACAGACTACACACACTGGGAAAGGCTTGCACAGGGCAGGAATTCACTCTGTCTGGGCGGCGTTCTGCAATTTTATAGAGGAGCAGTCAGGTCTGAATAACCCCAGAGATGTGAGCTCACCACATCACATTATATAGTACACCCTGGGGCAGTTAATATCGCAATGCAGCAAAGAGTTTCCCGTAACTTTAAAGTAACAATGAAAAAGATTTCTAATAACAGGATTTTGTAGGTATATCCAAATATATTTACATTTCAACCTATATTTATAATTAATATTTGAAAGAAAAAAAAAAGAATAATTTGAAGTACAGTACAACAGTAGTTGAAATATGCTTGTTTAACATGATCTACTGTATGACTTATTCTAGGCAGCCATTTTGTGAGGTCACCCAACATGCATTATGGATGGTGTAATGGGTAGTATTACTGCCTCACAGCACTGAGGTCATTGGTCCTATCCCCACCATGTGTTATACTGTATATACGGGGCAGTACGGATGGTGTAATGGTTACCATGGCTCTAACTTGTATATTCTCCCCGTGCTTGCGTGGGTTTCCTCCGGGTACTCTGGTTTCCTCCCACAATCCAAAAATATACTGGTAGGTCAATTGGCTTCCAACAAAATTAACCCTAGAATGTCTGTGTATGCGTGTACATGTGGTAGGGAATATAGATTGTAAACTCCACTGGGGCAGGAACTGATGTAAATGTTCAAATATTCTCTGTAAAGCGCTGCAGAATATGTGTGCGCTATATAAAAAACTGTTAATAAATAATAAAAATAAATAAATAAGAATACACCTACAGTATCAATTCAGCAGGAGGCAAGTGATATCAATGTCTTGGAAACACTTGTAAATTGATAGGCTGCATTATTATAAACTTCAGTCTACAAAATGGCTGCCTGATCTATGTGTAGATGTTACAGTAATTGCTTACTAATAAAAATAATATAACTATAACTATTACCAGGATAATCCTTCTACTTGAATAAACTTAAAAATTGATGTATATAATACAGAATTTTCCTCAAAAAATGAAGTAGAGTGGCAGACCTAATTCACATTAACATGTAAATCTTTAGACATACAGGGGAAGATGTATGAAGCAGCGATAAGGGAGAAGTGGCCCAAGGCAACCAATCAGCACTGAAGAAAAATCTATAATTTGCATAATATAAATTATACGGAGCGGCTGATTGGTTGCACATCTACAGTAGCTCACAGTTACAGTACGTGTATAAGAACACTCACACAGGTTCTCTATGGTCCTGATGGAATTGTTAGATATGTTGAGATTGTCCAGTTTCTGCATGTGTGTGAGATTCTCGATTTTATTGATCAGGTTTTGATGTAAAAAGAGACAACGTAGTTCTGTCTGAGCGCTGAGGTTCTCAATCTTCTGCAGACCGTTACATTCCAGCCACAGGCACTTCAGGCCTGTGTATTCCTCCAGATTCTCAATATGCATAAATCCTATTTAGGGCAATACGATTAAACAACGGAACGGCGCTATAAGAGAATAAAATGGCAGCAAAAGAAACAAATACAGTATAATTGCATACATACAGGTTGAGTCTCCTATATCCGAAATGCTTGAGACCAGAAGTAATTTCGATCTCAGATTTTTCTGTATTTTGGAATATTTGCTTATAGTAATGAGATATCTTGGAGACGGGAACCAAGTCTGATCACAGAATGCAATGGTTTCATATACATCCTATACACACGACCTAAAGATAATTTTATACAAACTTTTTAATAATTTGTTGTTTTTTTTTTAAATAAAGTTTTCACACATTGAATCATTAGAGAGACATTTTGTAACTACAGTATCTCACTCATGCTCATAAATAATTAATTAGTGCTCATTCTAGCACCCGCTATATTTGAAAACCCATGCAGCTCCTTTTCCCTGCCTGGGGTGTCGCTGTCTGCTGTAGTGCTTCTAGCACAGTGTGGTCTGTATATCAGCACTGATATGCAGACCAGACGTGTTCTAGAAACACCACAGCAGACAGCGACACCCCAGGCAGGGAACAGGAACCGCATGGGTTTTCAAATATAGCGGGTGCTAGAATGAACACTACTTCATATTTCAGACCAATTGCCTGATCTCCATAACTGCTCCACCCTGATGCCATCCCCAAGAGGCCGCATATGAACTTCTATCTGGAGTTTGTAGTTGTGCCACCCAGCAAACCTCTTTGACCCGGTGCATGTAAAGCGAAAGGACTCTAACCATCTAAATCAGGGTTGGCCAACCTATGGCTCTCCAGCTGTTGCTATTAGAGAATTCTAAAACGGTAGCAATGCATGCTGGGATATGAAGTTTCACAACAGCTGGAGAGCCACTGGTTGGCCATGCCTGATCTAAATGATGCAAAAAAATAAAATACCTCTGGACCTTTCTGAGGAAAAGCTGGAACCAGAATCACTCTTATTAAAATGGAATCTAGAAACAACTTTGAGAACAAAGGGAGGTCATGTCCTTAGGACTGCCCTGTCCATACACAGAATGAGGTAGGGTCATCTCCAAGAGAGAGAGAGCTTCAATCTCCTAAACTCTCCAACAGAAATATTACGTCCAATGCTTATAAGTGTTCGAGAAGATGATAAAAACAATGAAGAACCCTATTCAGATCTCATGGGACAACCAGGATGGATGCATGGATGGAGGCATGATGGGAACAACTTCCTGGAAATAAAAGGATTTCCTCTCTGAAATATTTCCTTTATAAGAAAACAGATAAAGTTCACACTGCTGGCTTAGATTAAATACCAGATTAGGTCTTCTTATGTTGGACATTCCCCAGTAAGCACATCCATAAGGAGGACTAGAGCAAGGGACACCCCCCTGTGTTGAGGACAGCAGACATCTACTGTATTTAATAAAACCTTGGCATGCCCTCAAGCCTAACAAGAACCCTCCATAATATAACGCCCCTGGGCCATTCATCCCTGACAGTTCCCTGACTGCCCCCCCCCCCCCCCCCCCTTCCACCACCCCCCTACCACCACCACCTATGGGAGACTAGAAGAAGGTAATTGTGTTTTTCTAATGCTGGTTGCCCGCTAAATTAGCAGGAAACCTACCTTCTTGTAGTGAAGTCAGAGTGTCCCTGTCAGCAAAAGAGAAACTCTCCAGAGACCCAATGCATTGTACTGACAGTGATGTGGGTCTCTGTTGGAGCAGGTAACCGCTATAAGGCACCAAATATAAATAAATAAGACAACAAATGTTTCTCCGTGGGGAGAACAACCTGCCCTGCCGGAAAAGAGAACAAAATGAATGGAGACTGTCCGCAGCCACCATGAAAGCCTGGTTCCCAGTCACTCACAAACAACCCCTGAAGGCAGATGAAGCTGTGGGTGAATATAAAGGGGGTGTGCCTGTTTCAGTGCCAAAATCCAAATGTGGGCAGGCCCCTCTCTCCAGCCATTATACCCTATAGTTCCAGTATCCCCCACTGGAGGAAAGAGAAATATTAAATGCAAAACATTCCTGCCATTTATTATGACGATTATTATTATTTTTAAATCCTGTGGCCAGCTGTATAATAATCCTCAGAATACACTATAGCAGGGTTTTATATGAGTGCAGAGCTTAAGTATATTGGGAATGGCCAGGGCCGCCACTAGTAATTTTGGGGCCCGGGACGGACCTTCAGTCCGGGCATAGCCCCCCGCTCCCGCTTCGGCAAAACACAACACCCCCCCGCGCCCCCCCTTCCCCGGAACTCACCTCAGCTGACCTTGCTCTCGGTGAACACACAAGCCACAACACAGGCACAGTGCAGCCTGCAGAGCGCCGAGCGCCTCTGTGTCCTAGGCTCGGCGCTCTGCAGGCTGCACTGTGTATCGTGCATGCCTGGCTGGGGGCCCGCAGGGTGGGGGAGGCGGTGTGCGGGGGTGGGGAGGTGTCACTGTGGGCAGCTGCCCGGGCCCCTCCAGAGGCCGGGGCCTAGGACAGCTGTACCCAAAGCACCCCCCTGTCGGCGGCCCTGGGAATGGCAATAGTGATCTCCACAGCTCACAATTACAGATTTACAAAAATGTTTGTTTCTATGTTTATAGACATCTGTCCATGTTACCAGTTAGACCATGTACTTGTAGCATTGGATACTATACTGTCATATTGTCATCATTAAGCTTTATATCCATATAGGCGCATCATCCACACATGGCTCTAGGAGTGGTGGCACAGTTGCTGCTTACGTCACACACCTTTGTAGTGTAGGTACAGAGTGTCATTTAGGTACGGGGTCCGGTATAATTTGTGCTGCTTGCACAGCTCTTGCAGGTACTTTTTGGTTATCCTACAGTAGAATAAAAGTATGAAAAACAGAGATTGTTATTATTATATAGATTCATATAGGATACAAATAATCACAACCACATTTTTAATTAGGGATGTAAGAAATTAATTTTCTTCCGGTATCAGAGAAGCCATGACGAGGCCAGGAAGCTTATCAAATTTTTTGCAAAATATATGTAACTAAGATCTCTGAATGACCCTCTATTATGTTGGTTTTTCAAATTGAATTACTAATGCCCTTTGTTGTTCTGGGGGTTGAATCCCCCTCCCTTGCAGCACCTGAGGGGCATTACTAGTTTGATTGAGCAGCTTTCACATTGGTTCTCTTAACCCCTTCACTGGTAGGTTTTCTCTTAGGGAGCCCTACCCAGTGGGCGAGTTTTTTTATGGGGAGCGCTCCCTAAAAAAAACCCACCTCTGTCTCCCCTGGGTCCGGGCAGCGACACTGAACCATCATTGAGCCGTTGCCTGGCCCTGCGCCCCGTCCCTACATGCTGCGACCCGGCTTGTCATAAGCCGGCGCCGCAGGCTGTAATGTAACAGCCGGGGGGGCGGGGTGAGCCAGGGGCGCGGCGGAGGGGAGGGAGCCGGGCAGCGTTGAAGCTGCCTGAGTTCAGCGATGAACCGGTGCTGATCACTGGCAATCCCGAAAATTTTCCAGACTTGCCAGCCTGGGCATTAAGGCATAGCCCGGAAAATTCTCGGGATTGCCAGTGAAGGGGTTAAATGTGCCACACAAATTTACTAAAAATCTCTTTCCAGTAGACAGACTCTGATAAGAATTAGTAGCCCATTTGGTGATGGCGTTATCCTATCAGAGCCAAGCTCCGGTAGTAAATCCCCCCATAGAAAGGCTGCTGACGCGGTCAGAAATGGAGAGGCTGCAGCTGGTATATGAGGTCTGCTGTGAGCTCTCTGTTGTACAACTGGGCGCTACAACGTGGTTGCTGGTACTTCCCGATAATGACACATTTCCTGAAAATATTTAATGATAAATAGGCTCTGTACAATACTATAGGTGACATAATTACCTGGGCCCCCATTCCTTCTCCTCCTTGGTGGATTCTGGTGCCAACTCCTTTATAAGATTGACATTTTCTGTACAGATGGGACTGGTCGCTTTAAAGGGAAAAGAAGTCAGGGAATTAGTGAGAAGTTAATCCCAAAAGCTAAAATATCGGAATGTATTGGAGTTGTACTAGTACAAGTATGGGCCCATCTCTACTAAACAGCAGGTTTTCAAAGCCATCAATTATCAGCATTTTAGCCAGTGCAAAACATTTCATTTACATTCTGCAGCCACAGACGCAGAAATCTGAAGGGTCCGGAAAACCACTATTTAGAACATAGAAAAATGGATTAAAATTGTTTATGCTGGCCAGTGGCGTAACATAAAATTTTGCTCCCCCCCGCCGGGACAATATCGTCGCCCCCCCCCCGTTAAAAGACAAGACACCCCCCCGGGGAGCTGGCAGGGGGGTCCGTGCGGCGCGGGGGTACCTGTGGTCAGGGACTCGGGAGAGCCTGGAGGTCCCTGCGGCGCTGATTATGAGTTGCCGGGGTCCCTGCAGCGAAGTGGAAATTTTGCGCTACCGCCGTGCGGCGGCGCGGGAAGCACTTCTGACTCTGAAAACACTGGGCGCATGCTGATTGGCTGAATCTCAGCCAATCAGTGTGCGGCCGCGGCCAGTGTTTTCAAAGTTAGAAGCGCTTCCCGCGCCGCCGCACGGCGGTAGCGCAGTATTTCCGCTTTGCTGCAGGGACCCCGGCAACTCATAATCAGCGCCGCAGGGACCTCCAGGCTCTCCCGAGTCCCTGACCACAGGTACCCCCGCGCCGCACGGACCCCCCTGCCAGCTCCCCGCTGCACCCACAAGCAGTGGGGAGCTGGCAAAGAAACAACAGCGCCCCCAGACCCCCGGCGCCTCCCCGCCACCGCAGGGGCTGCAGCCCTTTAGTTACGCCACTGATGCTGGCGGCTGTCAAAGTCAGGCGCAAGATGGAGCAATTCTATTGTTTCTTCATTCAGCTGCCGATGCTGGCAAAAAAAGACCAGTCTGGGCACCCAAATGGCATTTTTCACATTGCGCTCAGCACTTTAATCAGGTTTAGCAGGTTTTCGCAGCTAAACATGCGCTGCACAAAACAATTGAATAGCAACCCCCCAATCGCTTTAGCCAGATGATCGGGCAGGCAACAACTATTACATTGGCCCCATAGGGTTTGATTTCTACAGAAGAGCAATAACTGTGCTCGAAAACTTCATAGATTTTCAGAAAACTGAAGCGCAGAAATTTGGAAAACTAGCAGCAATGGGCACGGATGGGTGCCCATACACTTGTCCGATGTGGGACAATCCAGACGGATCTGGCTAAGAAATCATCCCAAATCTGATGTATTTAATGCCTCATCCAACTCGATGCGCATCGGTCGGACCCTACGGATTTAATGATCACTTGATCTTTGAGAAAGCCGCCGACAGACGTAGGCGGGGAAACGCGTCAGTTCTCACTCCATTTTTAAACCCATTGCATATACTTGCACACACTATCCATTGTATCAGCCGGTACACATTTTTTGTATGAATATTAATTGTTATTTTCTTTTTCTGTATTTATTTTTATTTAATTTTTTTATGTGTTATCTATGTATCTATTATGTTTTTATTTACATTGAGAAATTAACATACATTTATTTTCCTATATCTTATATGACTGGCATTATTAATTTCCTCGTATTGTTGATCAGTAATATTGTATTAATTTAATAATCTCATAATTATTTTAGTGTATTTGTTCCTAGCGCTACTGTTACTGTCTTTTTTTCTTGTCCTTAGGGCAGTGGTTCCCAAACTGTGTGCCTAGGCTCCCTGGGGTGCCTCAGGACACTGGCAGGGGTGCTTTGGGTTGGTGGACCAGGATCAATTCATATTATTTATGGACAATGTACCAGGCAAAACCAGTGCTTGTGGCTGCCAATCAGAATATATGTGGACAAACAGGAGCAAATCCTGTCCCTCGCCAGATAACTGAGATATATATAAACACAATGCACTTCATTTAATATTTTTTTTCTACATTTCTCAATAAGAAACATTTGGCCTAGGGGTGCCTTGAAAACATTTTGATGCTCTAGGGTGCCGTTATTCAAAAAAGTTTGGGAACCCCTGCCTTAGGGATTGGTTATCCCGCATAATTAGCAGCTGGAATTGATATATCCTTGGGTTCCTAGCGCTCACTATTTGTTGTTGTCCATTTAATCTGCTGCAGGTTCAATCTGTCGGATCTGACTCATCAGCAGCACATCGTGGGTGCTGTTCAGCAACTGCGATGTGTCAGGTCCGATCCTAGGTGTGTGCCAGCGGTGAAGCACCGCTGGCACACACCTATGTGCAGCTAGCTGCAGGGTCTGTGTGGTGCGGGGCGGGCAGCATGGTCAGTGGGGCAGGCAGCTCGCAGTGGCGGGCAGCAGGGTCCATCTGAGCAGCGGCGGCTGGGAGCTTGTAGTGGCAGATGGGAGGCCATCATTTCAAAATATTCAGCAACCGCATACTGCCGCCCGGCAAAATGCTGCTACAAGGCTTCTCCCATCCGCCGCCGCTGCTCTGACCAACCCACTGCCCGCCACTACAACCTGCCTGCCCCACGCCACCACCAGCTGGACGGACCCCGCAGCAGCTCCCCGGAATTACATCCAATAAATCGCATGCAATTTATTGCATGTAAAAATGTCACATCAAGTGACAAATCGCAAGCGAGCCTCCCGGGGAGCTGCAGGGGGCTCTCAAGGGCAAACTGGTCTACATGGAAACAAAGGAATCTTTGAAAATACTTTTTTTTTACAAAAAGCAAACATTTGATACTGACATACACTTAACACTAACAGATAGTAATGATTGATCCAAGAAAAGTACAGAAATTCTCTAATAATCTCTCCCTCCCCAGTGACCGCTGTCACAGACCCCAAACTGGATGGGACAACCCCCCAGACAGCGGATGGAGACGAGAATTACAAGCTCCAGAAAAAGCATGGTGTGCTGCAGGTTCTGTCCAGTGTTTTGGGGTCCGGACCCTTCTGTTTTTTTACCAAATCCTAAATTATTCTTGGAACACAGGTCTGACAAGCAAACCTGGATACATCTAGCAATATCATTTTCACAGGGAATGCCATGGGAACATCTCTACTGCTAAAAGACACAGGGGATCTTTTAAAAGACAAGTTACACAACAAATATTACTCCATAGTGTCTGACTGTAATTCATTGCATTAAATTCCTATCTGCTAATATAGGTTATGACTGGCTGGGCATGATGGGACTTGTAGTACCATTGGCACTGGACACATAATATAGTACAATGCAGTTTAACTTACCTTGCTGCGACGTTCCATTAATGATTGCACCTGCAGGTGTTTCTTGTGCAGGTTGGCAAATGTCTTCCATGATGCTCTCCCCCATGTTCCCCTTGCCCGGTACACCCCTCTCACAGTTCCCATGTGCAGTCTCTGCTGTTGCTGGAAGCATTGTCCGCTGCTTCTCCCAACTACAGACAACAGAGACAAACTGCTGCTACTGAAGGTGCTCTCCAAGCATAAAACAGCACCGGGTCCCAGTGTGACCGCTTTCCCAGCTTCATTAACCACGCTGAGACCAGAGCGTCCACAGTCACCATGGAAACGCACGGTGCCGCTCCCATCAGCCACTGCGTCCGGCAACTTCCTGCTGCTTCTCTAGCAACGGCACTGCTCAGTGCGGGCCCTTAGCAACGGCACTTTGTGGCAGCGCGGTAGTTTTAGAGTGTTGTTGTGCCACTGCTGGGCGGCTACACAGGCTGCGGGCAGAGTGAGAGCCTGCTCTGCGTGCCCTTGTGCCTGTGTGTTATATTGGTGTTTATACAGCCCGGACTGTGTGTGTGTGTGTAGGAGATGTGCTAGCTAGATAGTGCCCAGTGCTTGGTAGTGGAGTATGGCAGCTACTGTAATATTTGACATACATCCTCACAGTGGGTCCCAAACCTTATCTGGTGGACACACTAAAGAGTGACATCAATATACCCATATAAAACATTTAAACAGGGCCGGCGCCACCACTAGGCAAATCTAGGCATTTGCCTAGGGCGCCAGCCACTGGAGGGCGGCACTTCGCCTCTCGCATGGAGGCTGCAGGGGTGTCCGTGCTGGGTACCTGCGGCACTGTGTGATCTGGCGGCGGGGTCCCTGCAGTGATGCGCGCTATCCGGCAGCCAGGCGGCGGCGCGGGAAGCGCTGCTGGGTTTGAAAACATTCCGCATGCTGATTGGCTGAGATTCAGCCAATCAGCGTGCGGCGAGTTTTCAAACCCATCAGCGCTTCCCGCGCCGCCGCCTGGCTGCCGGATAGCGCGCATCACTGCAGGGACCCCGCCGCCAGATCACACAGCGCCGCAGGTAACCCCCCCCCCGTAGGCACCGGGGCGCCCCACCCCCCACCCCCCCTCGCCTGGGGCGCTCCGGTGCCTTGCACCGGCCCTGCATTTAAACGATAGCAACATAAATTGTGCCAGATTATGGGGCAAATATATCACGCATCGCATTTGCAATGCGATCTGGGTGGATTGTTACCGCACATCACAGCAATGTACCATCCCTGACACGCAGGGACAGGGCTCTGAAAGGAGCTTGTCCCTGAAATGTACTGAGCAGGGCGCCAGGGAGTATGCGCATACGCGGTTAGCACTGATTGCACTGCCCCAGCAGCAGTGCGGTGTGTAGCCCATAGGCTACAATGGGCTACCGCCTTCTCAGGGATGCAATGCTGACCATTATTGATACATCGAACAGCTTCGCATCCCCCATAGTAACCTATGGGGAAGCGGCCGGCAGGGGTGCAGGAGGGATCGCAGCAGGGAGCGGCGATTCCTTCTGCAGTGCCTCCTGATACATTCCAATCATACTTAATATTTGCGGCTAACCCCCCAAAACAGGGGATTTTGTCGCAAATATTGTATGATAAACGTGCCCCTATGCCATACTTGCCTACCTCATACCTCCCAACGCGGACATTCCCGGGTTCCCCCCCACGGCCGGCAGTGTGCCGCTGCGAGGGGGGGGAGCAGTTGGGAGTCCCCCCCCCAATCTGACAGAATAGACGCAGCGTCTATTCATGGTTGTAAACGGGACGCGACCTAATTAGTATACGCCGCGCGAGTGTCCCTATTCTGACATTGATAAAGTTGGGAGTTATGCTACCTGACCCTCTCCATGCGGGAGAAAATGCTCTGCTCCTGGACTTCCCTGGTAATGTATGATTGCCGCCACCTGTGGGGAGCTAGGTAATAGATAAGAAAGGTGTCACCACAGGTGATGGCAATCCTACATTACCAGGGAAGTCCAGGAACAGAGCATTAGGGTCCTGACATGGCCTGGAATGATGATCGCCTGGTATAATGGTGAGCATTAATATCATCACCTTTTGGAATGCATATTAAGCATGGTTAATAATGATTTATTACACTCGGGACAGTACAACGCCAATCCTAAAGCATACTTGCTTCCTGGAATGGCAGGGAGGCTCCCCAAAATTAGGTCTCCCTCCTGGCCCCCCGGGAAGGTGGGCAATTTTCCCACATCGCCCCGCAGACCCAGCACCCCCCTTCACTGCTGCAGTAAATACCAGGTTTCGCGGGTCTGCGGCAAGTGAAATGTTATCACCTCCTCCAATCCCTGGACCCGCAAATTGCCTGGCAAGGGCGTGGGGCTTGGTGATGTCAGCCTCATCCCGCCCCCGACACGTACTATCTGGTCTCCTCTTTGGGCTTCTCCCGTAGAGGAGAAAAAAAAAGTAGGCAAGTATGTCCTACAGGAGAAAAAATGAGCTGTTAACTGGGTGTGTTTTATAAAGTATTTTAAAAAGAACACTAGATCGAATTGGGATCGAATAGAAAGACAGTCGCACTGTGTGTACACCCCTTAAAGTGCAGTTAGCCAAAATCAAATAGACAAAATTGGATGTTCAAAATAGAAGTGAACCTGAATCGCACTGTGTTTCACACCTTTAGATACATTGGGAATCTGTACTGTGCTTAATGTTTGCTGTTTATTTCCCGCATGATGCATTTCAGGTTGTCATGCTCTGTAAGACACTTTGCATAAAGTACATTTAAAAAATAATCTGCCCTTTCTTTGTCCTTAGCCATATTTACGAGATACAGAAAAATCAGCACTTGTTTTGTCGAGCTTTATTTGAAGAATTACATATGTAAAAATGAATAGCTTGATTTAAAGTAGGAAAAAACAACTTCTGTACTTCATGTTTGCATTAATAAATCAGTGTATCAGACAATGCATTGGATTAATTCACATATTTATTGATCCACTCCAACATGTCTTTCCGTGCCTCTAGAATGTATGGTTTGTCCTCAGGGTTGATGTCCTCCTTCTTCCTGTGGGCAAAGCCATGATTTTGCTTTGGAAATACTTTAACTTTAAATTCGGCCTTCGAATTCTCTTTAAGTTTTTGTTCAAGTGATGAAACCTAGAAGAGAGAATTCATCAAGTTACCATATGTGTCGTATTAGGGTTAACCTGCACTAACCAATTAGGGCAATATATTGTATAGCTGAGCATGTACTGTAGGCCCAGAGCCTAATTGGTCATGGATCGGTAATCAGCAAATTAGCAAAATCACAATTATTGAGGGACTATGCATTTTCTTTTGCTAATGACCCTCCTGCAGCTGCGATCCATGCAGTACTGTACAGTATGTATTGATCGCACCTGCGTGAGGATACATACGGTACATTTGTGAGGATAATTAGCAAAAGAAAATGCGTATGGATAGGAAACGAAATCCCCTCCAATTGTGACAGAACGTCGACGTTTGTGGGTGGAAACTTGCCGATTTTCTGCGTGTTTTTAAAAAGTGCAGGCATGCCCAATTCTATCAAGGAAGGGTCTCTGATGTCAGCGCCGGCGTCGTTCAGTCCGTCGCAGATTAGTGAGAGCCTCAGAGCTACTGAGATTGCACAGACTACAAAGTCCTTTCGATGGTTTGGGATTTGCGTACGGATAGTAATCTGCATTTTTAATATATATTAACCAAAATTAATTTAATAAATTAAACAATTAACTATATGTAAAAATACCACAGCTTTAATTATAAATGAGGCTGCTCCCAAAAGAATCACTTAAATTCTATAAGGAAAAAAAACCTAAATAATAAGAGAGAGCACTGTGTTGATCTAATTAATTATTTATTTAATAAAGAAATATATTAAAAAACAATTATAAATAGTGATTATACTAAATTTATTAATTAATAAATCCAACAGTATCCACACAATTAGGCATTGAAATCAAATGCAACAGCAGTTCATATAAACCTTTGTGGCTCTTACCCACTATTTCTCAGGTAGAGGTTTTGTCCAATTTGGAGGGGGGAGCTCAAAATAGAAACATAGCCTTCCCAACGTTGCTTATGAATTAATGATAGTAAGCAAATGCTCCTTTTTGTTATATATCATATGTACATACGGGACGGTTGAAGCCGGATACCATTAATAGAAGTTGCGTAGACAATTGGTCTCCTTCTGCCACTGATAGCATCCTGCTAAGGTAGGTAAGTATACTGATAAGCGTGGAGGTGCGGCGATGATAACCGCTCCAGAAGATCATTCTTCTGATGAAACGGTCAGGTTATTAGGACGGAGAAATGCGTCAAGACTTTTAATCTTTGTCCACGGTATCCACCAATCTTTGTTTTCCCAAGCTCCACAGTCATCTGGGACGGCTTGCCTGCTTTCCCCCTGGACTGCCTTAAAACAGCCGCACACGGAGAGAGACCTGCATCGATCTTGAAGGTGCGAGTCCACCAGCTGTTAGACGGTGATTGGCATTTTACCCGGCAACTTCAAGCGCTCAGGAGGTTACCGCAGTTGTGGGACTCTGTCCGCTCCCAGCGGTGGCTCTCAATCCATCGGAGCCACCCTGGTATTTAGCGGTCCATCATCCACCACCATCCTCAAGCAATAGGTCTGCTCCCGGCACCGGCACTATTACATCAGAGCAACACCGGGAGTAGCGGACCGGAGCAGTTATTATCGCCGCACCTCCATGCTTATCAGTATACTTACCTAACTTAGCAGGATGCTATCAGTGGCAGAAGGAGAGCAATTGTCTACACAACTTCTTTTAATGGTATCTGGCTTCAACAGTCCCGTATGTACACATGATATATAACAAAAAGGAGCATTTGCTTACTATCATTAATTCATAAGCAACGTTGGGAAGGCTACGTTTCTATTTGGAGCTCTCCCCTCCAAATTGGACAAAACCTCTACCTGAGATATAGTGGGTAAGAGCCACAAAGGTTTATATGAACTGCTGTTGCATTTGATTTTAATGCCTAATTGTGTGGATACTGTTGGATTTATTAATTAATACATTTAGTATAATCACTATTTATATAAATATTTAATTATACTTGTAGGTCTATAATTGGTTTTTATACATTTCTTTATTAAATAATTAAATCAACACAGTGTGCTCTCTTATTATTTAGTTTTTTTGTATATACTCATAGACAACTTCTGAGATTAGCAACCCATGCTGAAACGCGTATGCAAACTAAGGTATGACAAGGGCATACATTTGGAGGCAAAGACACTGAAAGAGCAACTAGAATGAGAACTAAGAAAGGGCTGTGTCCTTAGAACCTAGGGATTATAGCAGACATGGCCATACTGTGGGCCTCCAGCTGTTGTGAAACTACACATCCCTGCATGCCTTGCCATAGTTTTAGCATTCCTGTTGCATGATGGGACTTGTAGTTTCACAACATCTGGAGGCCCATTGTTTGGCCATGCCTGGATTATAGTGTAGAAAAAGAGATTACAGATTTTAGTTAAAGTTTGGGTTGAGCACAGGAGACAGAGCTTTACTTATGTGTGAGGGTATAGGAGGTGAATGAGTAAAGTAAAGACGGAGACGCTCTCTTTGGACTATAGCCATTCCCCAGGTCCACCGCCCACCTAGAACGGGACGTGCGGGCCACATTATTGGTAATGGGACGCGTGAGTGAGTGAGACACTCGCACGTCCCTGCCGTCCGCCAGACGAGCTGGTGGGATGGCGGAGAGTGGCTCCATCTGTAGTAAGTTGTGAAGAGTATTGATACTTCATCCTTAGTTGTATGATAAAGTGAAGACAAGATACCAGAGGGTTCAGGTAGGTAATTGACCAGGTCCATGGCTGAGTAGGAGCATACCATTCCATCAGGGCCTGGTTAAGGTTCCAAACACCCGTGGCTAATACAGGAGTGTCCGCAACCCCCACCCTTCCCCACTACCAATTTCTTGCTCATATTCAGCTAAAAATCCGTAACCGGCTCAGGCCTCAGCTCCATTCATTTTGCCACTTAATGCAGTGCTGGCCACGGTGGCGGTGGCATCACACACAGCCTCGGCGGTGGAGTCAGTCCTGGCTCTCACAGGATCTCCTCTTCCCAGCGTCCCTGCCTTGTTGACACTGGCAATCCCAGCAGGCACTGCTGCTCCCACAGTTTCAGGGAGAGATCTAATGAGACCTTTCTCGGCCCCATCTCCAGCAGCACAGCACCAGTAAGTGCTCCCATCCCAATGCAATCTATTGTGCTGCAGCTGTGCCCCCCGAGTACCCAGTGCCCCAGGCTGCATCCTATTGGTTAATCAGGCCCTGCACTTCCATCTTGGATCTTATCAGTAAAAAAAAGGTCTTGTGCACTGAGAGTGGTTGGTTTGGGAAAGCAAGGTTGGCAAGTTTTGGAAAAAGCGGGGCAAGCGCAACAAAGCCCCTTGCTTGCCATGCTGCGGGCACGGTGGCTCGCTGTGCTTGCCACTATTCTATTCTCCCTCTAGTTTTGACTGCCGGGATCCCGACGTCGGGGTAATGACTGTCGGAGTCCTGACTGTCGGGACACCGTCCGGCACCCACAATACACACTCACACAAATGATGTTTCACCATCAATCTATGCAACCGTATCACTTATAGTAAATTCATTAAGGTGCTTACTGCATTCTCCTTCCATTGAACTAGTTTTGGAATGTGTCTTTATTTAGAATGCATGTCGGTTGTGAATCCATGTAGACATAGATCATCGTGGGAAAAATACTTATTCTGATGGTCTTTACTACCACCAAAAAATTGTAAAACTTTTTTTATTTCCCAAAAGAGGCTGCATGTTCCTACACCTATTGCCAAATAGTGCAGATAACCACCCCCTTTTTTGACAGAACTACTGGACCTTCAAAAGTTCCCTTCTCAAGTCTGTCTGTTAGGGGTGTCTACTTTCTCTGCATAGGTATCATATGCACTTACCTGTTCAAGTGGTATTAACGGGTCATTCTCACCAAAAATGAACAGTGTTGGATTTAGTAACCCATACTTGTCAATGTCTTCACGGACTAAACCTAATAAAAAATGATGACAATAATAAAAATGTGATAATTAGTTTTTTTTTGTCTTTCTTAGTTAATGACCAGAATTATTTTATCTCCAATATTTCTAGAACATGCGTCTACTGTACTGTGGAGTTTGAAAAAAGATCTCACCATTATGTAGACATGTTGGGGGTGATTCAGGTTGGTTTGCAAAAGAAAACTCTTCTTTAAAGGACAAAACCATGTGCATTGCAGGTGGGGCCGGTGTAACATGTGCAGTGTTTCTGCGCACGTTTGGCCACGCTGCAGATGTTTGCCCATGCGCCAATCATGGATTTTCAGTGACCATCACATCGAAAGATGTACAGCCATCACTAGTTTGTTCTCAAAATGGGCAAAACCATGTGCACTGCAAGAGTGGGGGATGCAAATGTGCAGAGAGATTTACATTTGGGTGGGGTGTGTTTGAACTGAAATTGCAGTGTTATAATAAAGCAGCCAGTATTTACTCTGCACAGAAACAAAATAACTCACCCATATGTATCTCTCTCTGCACATGTTACATCTGCCCCACCTGCAATGCAGCATGGTTTTGTCCATTAAAGAAGGAGTTTGCTTTTGCAAACCAACTAGAATCACCCCAGGTATGTACTACAATTATTTCTGTACTAATCATTTCTTATATTTATTAATCTTAGAATAATATCTTGTTTCTTTTATTATTCAGCTCTATGATAACAATGTGTGTGTGTGTGCGTGTGCGTGCAAACAGATCTACCTTACACCAGCACCCAATGCTACGTTCCTAATGTGTATTTTACATTTCTTCCTTGCAGTCATTTTTCAAAACTATTAAAGGATTAAAACACTTTAAAGTTCGGCAAGACCATTCCAGTTTGACAGGACTGTCCCACCGTGCCAATTATGCCAATCATCTTCACTTTTGTTGTGAAAACATGGGTTGTGGCCCTGTTCACAAAAGTGAGCTATGTGAACAAGTGTTTCGCAAATGCACGGTATTTAAACTGCGTTTCTAGTGGATGAGGGTTCTGAAGAGCTCCCCTAAATTCACAAATGTCAAGAGACCAATGTTGAGATGTACAGTATATGTAAGAATATCTTCCTTGCACTATAAAATCTTAAACCATGTCATTGCCTGTATAACTCATCACATAAACCAAATACACAGTAAAATCTCTTTCAAGATTGGCTTACTGTCTTTCTAAGCCCTTCAGAACCAGTGAGATTGATGCACAGTAGTGTTAACATTTTGCAGTCAGTGTGATGCCATTTATCCATTAACAGTATTACGCTAAACTCAGGAAAGAAAGTTTTACAGTGGAATTGGAGCCCATAAGCCACACTGGACCACTAAGATATTGTACAATAGGGTCTTATGTGCTTAATTCAATAAGAAGCTATTTCCATAGTGCAAAATTACAACTGTCCTTGAAGCACACCTTCAGAAAATAGTAATTGAATTGTTAATTGCAAATTATGGGCAAGTGTAGTGCAGCCCAACCTGGATGTCAAAAGGGGTAACACCAACGTGCCGGCTCTTCTGCAGTGACAAGGGCTGGGTGCTGCGGTGTGTTATTCTCCTGCAGCACTAGGCTGCTGTCACTGGGGATGCTCAATATGATCCAGTGATGAAAACAGGGGGTCATGCTCCTTTCAGTCAGGCCACACCCCTTACTGGTGCCACGCCTCCTGCACCACACTCTGCCAATGACTCTATTCACTCTTTAATGAATGGTCCCTTTTCAGAGAGCACTTATATACACACACACACACACACACACACACACACACACACACACACACACACACTCATTCCTGGCCATTACAGGTTTGATAAAGTATTGCATAGTCCCATAGATTTTATATACTGTCTAGTACGTTAGTAATTTCATTCATAGGAGAGTTCCAGCTTACCATAGAAAGCTACACCAGCCTTCAGCTCAGGATACTTCAGCATCAGATAATGGGTTACAATGCCTCCCCAGCAAAATCCAATGACTCCGATCTTCTTTGCATTACATTGTTCCTTCAAATATTTCAGCACAGCATCAACTTCCCTGGAAATGAAGAAATCATGGTGAAATACACAAGGTAAGTTCCCTATAGAATTAGGCACGGTAATTGTGCTGGCAATTGCTGGGTACACACTAAGCAGTACATCCTATGATCTGACATGGAACGGATCAATGTATTTGTACATAGCATTGTGTGTACTGCGATTGCTCCTGTCTGGACATCATACATTGCGGGCCTTATTCTGAATTGATCGCTCCCCGCGCGTTCACATTGGGGAGCGATGTTTTGCGTCTGAATAAATGTGCAGATGCTGGGTGTGTGCGGCCGCGGCAAACTGCTTGTTCGCCATCCCATCCGTACCAAGCAGTGTGGTCGGGGGGCCGCGGTGAAGGGCTGCGGCCATGGGAACGCCCAGCGTTTCATAGGTGTTCCCATGCTCCCAAGTTCCTAAGCGAATGCAGGCATGACACCGGTGCGGCGGGTGGGCAGCTGATGTCAGGATGTATAGGGAGCTTGCAGATCTAAGACGCGAGAGAGTGTCTTCGTTTTGCGTGTCATCTCCCGCCTTGACTACTGCAACATCCTTCTCTCTGGGCTACCTCTCACCCGCCTCGCACCTCTCCAAACCATTCTTAACGCTGCTGCTATGCTCATCTTCCTCTCCCGCCGCTCTACCTCCGCCTCCGCCTCCCCCCTCTGCCTATCTCTTCACTGGCTCCCCATTCCTTTCCGAGTTCTCTTTAAACTCCTCACCACCACCTACAAGGCTCTCTCCTCCTCCACCGCTCCTTACCTCTCTTCACTGATCTCTATCCACACTCCCTCCCGTCCTCTTTGCTCCATCGCTGACCGCCGACTGACCTCTCACCTAATCACCTCCTCCCACTCCCGTGTCCAAGACTTCTCTCGCGCTGCCCCCCTGCACTGGAACAACCTCCCGCCACCCATCAGGCTTTCGGATTCCCTTACCTCCTTCAAGCGATCCCTCAAAACCTACTTTTTTCGACTAGCCTATCCCTCCTCCTAACCTCTTTTGATCCTCCTATCCTGCCTCCGTTCCCCTCCGTTCCTACTTATCCTGTTGTTCTTCGTTCGTCCACCCACTGTCACACGCAGCCGCGGCGGTGCGCGGCGGGCTTACTACTCACCCGTTCGCGCCCGCCGTCGGCTAGCGTGTAGTGGTCTCCAGGTCAGCGGCAGCAGGCAGCGGCAGTCTGGATGGCAGCAGGCAGCGTGGGACGCCAGCAAGTGTAGTGGTATGTGCTGTAGGGGCGCCGGGAGGCCGGCGCCGCCATCTTGATTAAGGGCAAATAGCAGATTGGTCCTTGTCTGAGGTTTCCGCCCATACTGACCTGACAGCCGATGGCAGCCGCCCTCTAGGGATATAGGGGATCTGCCTAGGCCTGTTCAGTGTCAGTACAAAGAGTCTCCAGAGGCGTTCACAGCTCCCAGCTGACTCCGGCTCTCTGACTCACCTCTCCTGACTTGGTGCCTTGCTTCAGTGCTCTGTGTTGGTCTCGATTCAGCTTAACCCCATCGCTGCCAGATCTCTCCACAGTCTGGTCTCTGCCTGCATCCCTGAGCTTCCTGGCCTAAGTTCTTCAAGTCGTCTGCTTCCAAGCAACTTCCCATTCTTCTGTCATCATCCATCTTCTTTCAGTCTTCAAGGATCCCTCATTACCATCAAGTACATTCTCTTTCCGGATTTCTTCATTTCCCAAGACCCCAGCCTGCAGTCCGCAGTGCTTGAACTGTCATTGTTTAAATGAACTTTTTCTTCTTTACAAAGTGCCGTGCCGGCTCAATTCTTATTACTGCTAAACTGCCACTTGACAAAGTATTCAAGCGTGTATTGTTCTATTTATGAATTCTATTATTAAACCTGCACGATTTAATCCTTCCTCCTCTGGTCCGTCTCCGGTTGCTACACACCACACGACTTCATCCAGCCCTTCAGTTGTGACAGTTTGTACTGACCCGATGGAGTCGGGTGAAGAACAGGCTTCCATGGCGGACGCACTTCACAGCATCATGGCTCGTCTGGAGCAAGTGGAGGCTACCCAACGTCAAGTGGCTCAATTCCTTCAGGTCTTGGCTTCGCCCCCGGCGGCTCCCTCAGTTTCTGTGGCTCCAGCTCCAGAGGTTCCAGTCCCTGTTCCTACACCTGGACCAATAGTTCCTCATCACATGCAATTACCAACCCCCAGCAAATATGATGGTTCTCCGAAAGGATGCCGTGGGTTTCTGAACCAATGCGATGTGCATTTCACCTTACAGTCTTCTCACTTTCCTACTTCCAAGGCAAAGGTGGCTTATATTGTGTCTCTCCTAGCAGGGTCAGCTTTGGACTGGGTGTCCCCTCTCTGGGAACGTGCTGATTCCCTGCTCGATGACTATGAAGCTTTTATTACCTCTTTCCGTCACATCTTCGACGAACCTGGCAGAGTGTCGTCTGCCGCTACTGAGATCCTGAGAATTCGCCAGGGTAGTCGCTCAGTGGGACAATATGCTGTGCAGTTCCAGACTCTGGCTTCGGAACTAAAGTGGAACGAAGAGGCTCTCGTCTCCGCCTTCTGGAATGGGCTGGCAGGTCGTATCAAGGACGAATTAACTACCCATGACTCTCCTGCTACTTTGGCTGAACTCATCTCCTTGTGCAACAAAGTAGATCTACGGATGCAGGAGCGTCAACTAGAGAGAAGTCGCTCCGACCGTCTCCGCCCTCGTCTCACCACCAACGCTGTTCCTGTTCCTAGACCTGGGTCCTCCACAACCACACCACCAGACGAACCCATGCAGATCAACCGCTCTCGGCTTTCCTTTGAAGAAAAATCCCGTAGACGTCGTGAGAATCTTTGCATGTACTGCGGTTCTTCCGCTCATCTGTTGTCTTCCTGCCCACTGCGTCCGGGAAACGACCGCTCCTAACCTCCCCGAGGGAGGCCAGGTTAGGAGTTCTGCTTTCATCTCCCTCTTCAACTGTGCCTACCATCCCTGTTACTCTTGTGTGCCCTCAGGGAAAAATCAAGGTCCAGGCTCTACTAGATTCCGGAGCAGCCGGGAACTTCCTTTCTTCCTCTTTCGTTCTTCAATATTCCTTGACGGTGCAACCTTTGGCCCATCCGTTGGCTCTCACTGCAGTAGATGGGAGTCGCATCAGCAGCGGGCAAATCACCCTTCAAACCGATCCAGTGACAGTTCTCGTCGGTGCCTTACATCAAGAGACTCTAGAATTTTTTGTCCTTCCTCAGTCCTCACACCAGGTAGTCCTGGGCCTACCATGGCTTACTAAGCACAACCCTCATATTGATTGGACCAGTATGGAGATCACAGCCTGGGGTACGAACTGCCTAACTACTTGCATGCCTCGTGTCATTCCACTCCATCAAACTAATCCTCAAGAAGTAGGAGGTTCCAGTCTTTCATCTTCACCAGCTCCACCCTTGTCGTTACCCACACCATATCTTTCTTTTTCTGACGTCTTCAGCAAAGGAGGTGCCGATACCCTGCCGCCTCATCGTTCCTGGGACTGTCCGATAGAGTTGATACCTGGGAAGTTCCCACCGCGGGGCCGCATCTACCCCTTGTCTCTGCCAGAGACCAAAGTCATGTCTGACTACATTCGAGAGAACTTGGATAAGGGGTTCATTCGCCCGTCCACTTCGCCAGCCGGAGCGGGGTTTTTCTTTGTGAAAAAAAAAGATGGAACCCTCCGCCCGTGTATCGACTACAGGGGCCTGAACGATATCACGATCAAGAACCGCTATCCTTTGCCTCTGATCACCGAATTATTCGATAAAATCCGAGGGGCTTCCATCTTTACTAAACTGGATTTAAGAGGGGCGTACAACTTGATCCGTATACGATCTGGAGATGAGTGGAAGACGGCGTTCAACACCCGAGACGGCCACTATGAATACCTGGTGATGCCCTTTGGCCTTTGCAACGCTCCAGCCGTCTTCCAACAATTTGTAAATGATATATTTCGAGATTTGTTGTATCATTCCATTGTGGTGTATCTCGATGACATTCTCATCTTCTCATCGAACCTCCATCTCCATCGGCAAACAGTAGCTGAGGTCTTGCGGCGCCTTCGCCAAAATAAATTATTCTGCAAGCTAGACAAGTGCGTCTTTGAGGTTACCTCCATTCCATTCCTTGGCCACATCCTCTCCAGCACTGGGATAGAGATGGATCCAGAGAAAGTAAGAGCCATCTTAGACTGGACAGCGCCCACCACGCTCAAAGGCATCCAGAGGTTCCTGGGCTTTTCAAATTACTATCGTCGTTTCATCCGGAACTTCTCCACCCTTGCTGCACCTCTTACTGCTCTAACCCGTAAGGGCTCTGATCCAACTCAGTGGTCACCTGAAGCCTCTCAAGCCTTCCAACAACTAAAGGATGCTTTTGTCTCCGCCCCAATCCTTCTCCAGCCAAACCTCGACAAACCCTTTATTCTTGAGGTGGACGCATCCTCAGAGGGGGTAGGGGCAATCTTGTCACAGAGAGGGGAGGACCAGGTGCTTCATCCCTGTGCCTTCTTTTCCAAGAAGTTTCTTCCAGCGGAGAAGAATTACCCCATTGGAGAGCAGGAGTTACTGGCAGTCAAATCAGCGTTAGAGGAGTGGCGGTACCTCCTGGAGGGGGCACGACATAAAATTACGGTGTACTCCGACCATAAGAACCTCTCATTCCTCAAGCAGGCCCAATGTCTTACAGCTCGTCAAGCCCGCTGGGCCATGTTCTTCGAACGCTTTGATTTTCAAATCAAATTCAGACCCGGGACGATGAATGCCAAAGCCGATGCCCTTTCACGCTCTTTTGAAACTTCCGCTGATCTTGAGACTCCTCCTCGACCCATTCTCGATTCTCTGGTCTTTGCTCAAGTAACAGTCCAGCCTTCACCTCCACCAGGCAAGACCTTCGTTCCTCTCAATCTCCGGAAGAGAGTGCTGTCCTGGGCACACGCTTCCCGTTTCGCAGGGCATACCGGGGCACAGAAGACCTTAATGTTCCTATTGCGGTCATACTGGTGGCCTACCATCCGTCGTGATGTAAACTCCTTTGTCGCTTCCTGTGTAAAGTGCACTCAGCATAAGTCCTCCAGAATGTCTCCTGTCGGTCCTCTTCTACCTCTAGCCATACCAACAGAACCATGGTCCCACCTGTCTATGGACTTTATCTGCGAACTTCCTCCCTCCAAAGGGCATACAGTAATTTGGGTGGTGGTCGACCGCTTTTCAAAGATGGTGCACTTCTTCCCATTGAAAGGTCTTCCATCTGCTCCAGTGTTGGCTCAGCTCTTCATTTCCACCATCTTCAAACTCCATGGGTTGCCCAAAGAGATTATTTCGGACCGTGGCGTGCAGTTCGTCGCAAAGTTTTGGAGGGCCCTCTGTTCTGCTGTACAAGTCAAGCTCAAGTTCTCCACTGCTTTCCACCCACAAACCAACGGGCAGACAGAACGAGTCAACCAAGACTTGGAGGCCTTCATTCGTTTGTTCGTCTCTTCCTCTCAAGACGACTGGGTAGACCTTCTGCCTTGGGCGGAATTTGCGCACAACAATTCTTATCATTCTTCCTCCGGCACCACTCCCTTTTTCACTGTCTTTGGCAAGCATCCCCGATCTCCGGAGTTCTCAGATCTATCATTGTCCGAAGTCCCTGCAGCTGCTTCTTCCCTACAACGGTTTGCAAAGATCTGGTCAGACGTCCATACAGCTCTCCTCAAAGCATCCGCTCGATATAAAAGGATGGCGGACAGGAAAAGAAGAGCAGCTCCTAAGTTAAAGGTTGGAGATCGAGTATGGCTGTCTACCCGCCATATACGCCTTCGGTTACCGTCCATGAAGCTGGCTCCTCGGTTCATCGGGCCATACCCGATCACTCAGGTGATTAATCCGGTGGCCTACAGACTACAGCTCCCTCCTTCCTTAAGAATATCAAATTCGTTCCATGTGTCTCTTCTGAAACCTTTGCGTTTGAACTTATATCAGAAGAAGGTGCCTAAACCGCCCAAAATTGGCTCGGAAAGAGAAACAGAGTTCGAGGTGAGGCGCATTATCGACTCACGTTGCCGCAATACCCATCTTCAGTATCTGGTAGAGTGGCTTGGATTCGGTCCTGAAGAGAATTCCTGGGTTGATGCTGCAGATCTTCATGCTCCTCGTCTGGTGAGACAGTTCTTTCAAAGAAATCCACACAAGGTGCGTAGGTGCCCTGGGGTCACCCAGAAAGGGAGGGGTACTGTCACACGCAGCCGCGGCGGTGCGCGGCGGGCTTACTACTCACCCGTTCGCGCCCGCCGTCGGCTAGCGTGTAGTGGTCTCCAGGTCAGCGGCAGCAGGCAGCGGCAGTCTGGATGGCAGCAGGCAGCGTGGGACGCCAGCAAGTGTAGTGGTATGTGCTGTAGGGGCGCCGGGAGGCCGGCGCCGCCATCTTGATTAAGGGCAAATAGCAGATTGGTCCTTGTCTGAGGTTTCCGCCCATACTGACCTGACAGCCGATGGCAGCCGCCCTCTAGGGATATAGGGGATCTGCCTAGGCCTGTTCAGTGTCAGTACAAAGAGTCTCCAGAGGCGTTCACAGCTCCCAGCTGACTCCGGCTCTCTGACTCACCTCTCCTGACTTGGTGCCTTGCTTCAGTGCTCTGTGTTGGTCTCGATTCAGCTTAACCCCATCGCTGCCAGATCTCTCCACAGTCTGGTCTCTGCCTGCATCCCTGAGCTTCCTGGCCTAAGTTCTTCAAGTCGTCTGCTTCCAAGCAACTTCCCATTCTTCTGTCATCATCCATCTTCTTTCAGTCTTCAAGGATCCCTCATTACCATCAAGTACATTCTCTTTCCGGATTTCTTCATTTCCCAAGACCCCAGCCTGCAGTCCGCAGTGCTTGAACTGTCATTGTTTAAATGAACTTTTTCTTCTTTACAAAGTGCCGTGCCGGCTCAATTCTTATTACTGCTAAACTGCCACTTGACAAAGTATTCAAGCGTGTATTGTTCTATTTATGAATTCTATTATTAAACCTGCACGATTTAATCCTTCCTCCTCTGGTCCGTCTCCGGTTGCTACACACCACACGACTTCATCCAGCCCTTCAGTTGTGACACCCACCTATTTTTAGTATGTTAACTCTTATGAGTAGGGTCCTCCTGCCTCACGTACTCACCCTACCTCTTTACCTCACCTGTCCTCCTGTCCTTTTCTTCCCTTCCTCTACTTCATCTTCAGTCTCCTCGACAATTTTGACACCTACTTCTGAACTGATGCTGATTTTAGTTCTACCAGCTATACCCCTATTTATGCTGTATTTTATCAACACACCCTGTACGTTACCTTGTCATTTGTTTTTTTGTTTGCTATGTACGGCGCTGCGGAAACTTTGCGGCGCCTTAAAAATAAACCTACTACTACTACTACTACTACTACCTTCCAAATCAATTGGAACTCAGCGCGCGAGTGTGTCTGTGTGTGTGTGTGTGTCTGTCTCTCTGTGTGTGTGTGTGGGGGGGCGTTTCATCCGTGGACCAGAATAATGTAGGGTACACACCAGGACGACCCGCTCACGATGCACGTCGTGAGCGGGTCGTCAGTGTCTTGTCCGACCCGCTCATGGTGACGCGGGGGGGGCACGACCCGCTCACGATGTGCACCGTGAGCAGGTCCGATCCGATGGCGACCCGCACCCGGCTGTATGGTCGTCATTGAGATCCTACCTGCAGCAGGTAGGATCTCAATAACAACCGACCGACCCGCGGGACCGCGCATCGGATCGGTATCGGTCCACACCAGGACAGAAAAGGGCCCAATCAGCGCACAATCTACATCCAATTGGTCGGAATTGGATCTACATTGAGGGGATCGGGCCCTAGTCGTCCTGGTGTGTACCCAGCATAAGATCCTGCATCTTTCCATCTCACATACTGCCCATCAGATGGGACAATGTAGTGAGCGACACATGTATTCAAATATCATTATGTTGCCCCGCTGCATCAGCTGGGACACAGCACCATGTAGTGGGTAAGTAGAGTAATGGTGTGTTCATGTAACTGCGACACAATAGCCTTGGATGCATACACAGGTACACATTTTAAGGGGCTTGTTTTTTGTGGATTTTTCTACTGACTACTTACTCTATCAATCCACTATCATGGGGAGTAAAGCTGGCCATGCACTAAGGCCCTTATTCTAGTTCACTCTTTCTGACAAAATCCTTCTTAGATGGACAAAACCATGTGCACTGCAGGTGGGGAAGATGTAACAGGTGCAGAGAGAATTAGATTTGGGTGAGTTATTTGGTTTCTGTGCAGGGTAAATACTGGCTGCTTTATTTTTACACTGCAATATAGATCTCACTTTGAAGTAACATCTGCCCCACCTGCAGTGCACATGCTTTTGTCCATCTAAGAAGGATTTTATCAGAAAGAGTGAACTAGAATAAGGCCTTAAGTGATTTCGCCACAATCACTTGAAAAGTGTCCAAATTGCATGTGATTAACACCAGGTCCGATGTGATGCCTGGTCCCTTGCATGTTTCACCGGAGCCTGCGGGTCACACCGGCTGCACAAGTGATCTGTTGCATCCAAGCCGGCAGGCGTGGCATGTATCACATGTGATATATTGAATGTGAAAGGAGATTTCTAGGTGACTTAAGCGGGCAACTTCTTTGTTTGGAGCAGTCGCCCTAGTATATGGGGGCCTGTAGTAACTAGGGATGCCAATCCCTCGACATTTTTTCAATCCCGGGAATCTGGATTGAAAAATGCTCAATCCCGGGATTGGCATCCCTAAAAGAATGTTGCCGCTGTACCCCCACATAACTTACTTTGGAGCTGTGGAGGGGGGCAGGCGGCAGAGGTGCAGGCGGCAGAGGTGCGGGGGCAGACGGCAGTGATGCAGGGGCAGGCGTCGGGAAAGACCTTACTGTACACATTGCTGATATTTTCAAATAAAACATGAAATTGGACAAATCACGGCAACAACTGCTGCTGTCCATCCTACAATGCACTAAACAAATAGTGTGACACTGCCCCCTCTAGCAGGGGCATGTTTACAGGGGCATTTCTTGGGGTCAGTGTTTCTTCATACGAACACATTTAAGGCGGTATTCAAATCTTTGCCAATATTTCCCCAGGGGAAAAATCAGCACTCCCCTATTCAATATCAGCACTCCCCTATTCAATATCAGCACTCCCCTATTCAATATCAGCACTCCCCTATTCAATATCAGCACTCCCCTATTCAATATTAGCACTCCCCTATTCAATATCAGCACTCCCCTATTCAATATCAGCACTCCCCTATTCAATATTAGCACTCCCCTATTCAATATCAGCACTCCCCTATTCAATGCTGCCGTTACCGACAGCTTGACTGCTGTCAGATCTGACTTATTTTAAGTCGGATCTGTTTTGTCGGAAACGGCTGTGGATTGTCAAATTCACAAACATTTTCCGACAATTTGCACCCGCTTCCGCCAATTTCAGGACATTCCGACACGCGACTGTCAGTACATTGAACATTGAATACCAACAGTCCAATGCCGCCAAAATCAGCTGGGATTCCATCTTTCGGGACTGCGAGTAAATAGCTGCCACCCACACAGAAAGAAAACCGGCTTGTGTAATACGGTGATACAATTGTGAACGGTTCTCTATGTACCCGCAAATCCATTCGCAATTTACAAACCATTTAATGTTTTTTTGCAGACTGTTCAAATGTTAGTAAGTCTGACCCTACCGCTCATCTGCGACTGAGACAGACTGATAGACGCCAGCGCTGACATCACAAACCCTCCCTTAAAATGTCTGGGCACTCCTCCATTTTTTTTACACCCCCAAAAAACAGACGATTACCACCCCCAAAAGCCGTCTTTCTGTCAGTCAAGCTCCGGTCGCTTTGGGTTTACAATCCATACACTTCTTCTGTTGCTATATGGGCATGCGTATGTGCAATATATATACGGTATGCGTATATCAGTCATTCGATTGTCACTCAAATTGCAAATTCACTCATCAGCGATCAACTCTGAATCAGGACCACTGTGTGTGAAACATATTTATATCTTACATAAAGGGATATTATCCACAAATGGAGACCCTGCTGAGGACCTGATAGTCTAAGCATCGCCCACCTTAGCATGTACATCATTGGGGCCAATTCAATTGTTGGTCTCCCTGGCTGGGACTAGATGGCGCCCAAAAGAGCATTCAATTGTTGCTTTTTTTGCATGCACATGCAGCTAGGGAGACACATTTGGGCTTGTGGGTATCTGTGCGTAAACTCCCGTTTCAGCAACCTAACCTGTACTTGAGGCGGGTTATGCTTGCCCGACAAAGGCAACAATTGAATATATAAAGACACAAAGTAAAGGAAAATTAGAAGTCATCATTTTAGAAAAGATTAGTCTTACTTGTATGTGTTATTTGCTGGCCGAGTTTCAAGCCACGCAAAAAATTGAGATCGATCATTGGTTGTTTTCCAAGGTTCCTTCCCCGCGAAAAAATCAGGAAGGACTGCACTAATCATGAAAAACAAAAATAAAATTTACATTAGAACATTTGAAGACAGGATTTTCTAGCATTTAATGGCTTTTGTAACAAACAAACAAAAAATGATAAACAATAATCATCTATATAGATATAGGTCTAGTGAGTGCCCGTTTGTATGTCTCTGAAATACTGCCATCTTTTGGAAGCGAGTGAAACTACATCTCTGTCTCTCTCACACATGCACAAACACATAGGCAATCACAAGGTAGCAGACTAGCTTTCGTAGCATTTACAGACTTACTAGTATCGTATAGTATAGTATATATACACTGCTCAAAAAATAAAGGGAACACTTAAACAACACAATGTAACTCCAAGTCAATCACACTTCTGTGAAATCAAACTGTCCACTTAGGAAGCAACACTGAATGACAATCAATTTCACATGCTGTTGTGCAAATGGCATAGACAACAGGTGGAAATTATAGGCAATTAGCAAGACACCCCCAATAAAGGAGATGTTCTGCAGGTGGTGACCACAGACAACTTCTCAGCTCCTATGCTTTCTGGCTGATGTTTGGTCACTTTTGAAAGCTGGCATGTGGCTCAGGGAGTCCAGCTCAGCCATGGTTGGCACATCAATGCGAGCTGTGGCACGAAGGTTTGCTGTGTCTGTCAGCGTAGTGTCCAGAGCATGGAGGCACTACCAGGAGACAGGCCAGTACATCAGGAGACGTGGAGGAGGCCGTAGGGGGGCAACAACCCAGCAGCAGGACCGCTACCTCTGCCTTTGTGCAAGGAGGAACAGGAGGAGCACTGCCATAGCCCTGCAAAATGACCTCCAGCAGATCACAAATGTGCATGTGTCTACTCAAACGGTCAGAAACAGACTCCAAGAGGGTGGTATGAGGGGCCCAACGTCCACAGGTGGGGGTTGTGCTTACAGCCCAACACCATGCAGGACATTTGGCATTTGCCAGAGAACACCAAGATTGGCAAATTCGCCACTGGTGTGAAACCAGGTTCACACTGAGCACGTGACAGAGTCTGGAGACGCCAAGGAGAACGTTCTGCTGCCTGCAACATCCTCCTGCATGACCGGTTTGGCAGTGGGTCAGTAATCCTGTGGGGTAGCATTTCTCTGGGGGTCGCACAGCTCTCCATGTGCTCACCAGGGGTAGCCTGACTGCCATTAGGTACCGAGATGAGATTCTCAGACCCCTTGTGAGACCATATGCTGGTGCGGTTGGCCCTGGGATCCTGCTAATGCAAGACAATGCTAGACCTCATGTGGCTGGAGTGTGTCAGCCGTTCCTGCAAGCCGAAGGCATTGATTCTATGGACTGGCCTGCCCTTCCCAGACCTGAATCAAATTGAGCACATCTGGGACATCATGTCTCACTCCATCCACCAACGCCACAGACTGTCCAGGAGTTGGTGGATGTTTTAGTTCAGGTCTGGGAGGAGATTCCTCAGGAGACCATCCGCCACCTCATCAGGAGCATGCCCAGGCGTTGTAGGGAGGTCATACAGGCATGTGGAGGCCACACACACTACTGAGCCTCATTTTGACTTGTTTTAAGGACATTACATCAAAGTTGGATCAGTCTGTAGTGTGTTTTTCCACTGAAATTTTGAGTGTGACTCCAAATCCAGACCTCCATGGGTTAATAAATTTGATTTCCATTGATAATTTTTGTGTGATTTTGTTGTCAGCACATTCAAGAACCAAGTATTTAATAAGAATATTTCGTTCAGATCAGCCTGCAGACATAGCGGAATGTTGCACCTGTGCAGAATGTTTTTGATTGACAGCGCAGCCGGCCTCATCCCCCATAGGTTTCTATGGGGGATGCGAAGCTGCCCAATGTATCAACATCGGGCAGCCCGGCATCGCCCCCTGGGCTATTGCCATTCTGGGATGGTGATAGCCCACTGTAGCCTATGGCTAAAAATCGCAATGCCCGAGCGGCAGTGCGGTCAGTGGGGTCGCGGGGGGGGGGGGGGTCAGTGCAGACCCCCCAGCTTCCGGCTCCAGGCATCGCAGGGACAGGCTCCTTTCGGAGCCCTGTCCCTGAGCCTGGCAGGTGATAAATTCAGGTGATATCTGGCGGTAATATTCCGCCCAGGTCGCATTGTGAATGCGATCAATGATAAATGGGGGCCTTGGAGAAGCCAAATATTGCATCGCAAACTGAATTTTCTTGGCTTCGTATTGCCCCTGCGACTTCAAGTCTGAGGTCAAACTTCCTCAGGCTGCAGTCGCAGATAGACATCACTGATGTGAATCTAGAACTGCTATGGCATTGCTGTTTTTAGCAATCTCAAATGCAGGCAGGGGGTGGGATGCACCTCCTCCACCTTCTGCATTCGCTCTGCTAAGGATCGTAGAGTTGAAGACTGCTTTGCTTCTGACTCTCTGTCACCGTATTACCTTTGGATCAGAACATTATCTAGTTGTTGGCACAATCCATTTGATACTACCGAGGGGCTGACTTATGAATGATGGCAATTTTCCTGTGTTTGCTTTTCTCACAACTCAGTATGAAGTTACGTCATCATTTTACTGGCGGCTGACTCTGGCTTATCTAATGGGCAGAAATCTGCGATGGTTTGTTTCACGGATTCTGAGACAGAAGGATCATTGTGCAAAGATACTAATAGGGATTTATTTATTTTTTGCATACGGCACAAAATAGGGCATTTTGGAGCTGGAACTGGAGGTGACAATCAGAGGCGTAACTGGATATTCTTAGGCCCCACAGAAAAAGTTTGTAAGGGCCCCCTATTTAGCAACTGATGGTGATCAGACAGTTAAGATGGGCCCCCTTCAGCTTTGGGCCCCATAGCAGCTGCACCCCTTGCACCTATGGTAGTTAAACCCCTGGCATGGACATTTAATTACAGCTCTGTGAATCATGAGCCCCATCTAGACCTGATTGCTAGGCTACAAATGTCTCCCCACGCCCCCGTGCATGCCTGCAAATGTGTTTGCAGCCATGCAAATGGGAAAATCCATTAGAAAACACTCACCATCGGCACAGTGATGGCCGTGGGGAGATCGAGGCCAGGCCTGCCTTCATTTTCCAGTAAATCTCCCCTCCACTCCCAGAAAATCCCACCTGTCAATCATCTTGCTAACGACCTCGCTGGCTTCGCTCGCAGGGGGGCTATCAATAATAGAATAGTTCTGGATTGGGCCCATGTGTAAGTAAAGCTGGTTTCTGAAGTATCTCTTTCAACAGACATGGGGCTGGTGTAAGTGCTGATAGAAACGACAAGAGCTGCGGCAGCTGGCAGGAATTCAATGGGTGCCACAGTGAAGCAGCTTGCAGATGCACGAGCCTCCACATGCCCAACAGATTCTTGTATAAGGTATTAGTCTTCCATGGCTGCTTGCAAGTACAGCCAATCTGCATGTGACTCATAATAATCAGGCCATCTTCTGTGTCTACAGGCATTCTTTGGATCAGTACTTATGCTGGCCATACATCAGACCAACTTTCCTCCAACCATCCAACTAGTGGTTTGGAAGGAATAAAAATATGGTACTGGATGGGAGCAAATGTAATATTTTCTTCAGAAATTTGCTTCCAAATTGAATGGAAAAGGACAAAAACTGTCGCTTAGTACTGTAGTAGAACCTGTTAGATTTTAACTATTAGGGCAGTATTCAATGATAAATTATGCGATGTGCAGCGAATCCTGTTTAGGATTCGCTGCACATTCGCAGGGTTCCGGAGGGCTGGAGCACTCCCTGCCTGCCCCAGAATATGTGGGGGAGAAGGAGGGCTCCCGGGGACACAGGCAGCAGAAGTCTTCCCCCCCACCCCCGGGAGAGCTGGCAGGGGACACGGGTAGGGAGCCGCTGCACTGCTCCCGCTCGTGCATATGTAATTAGTGGGAGCAGTGTGACGTGAATATATGAATATGGGAAAATGAGGAGGGACATTAGGGGACATTGGGGGACCAAATGATGGATAATTTTTTTTTGTGCATATTCAACATGCTGCTGAAGTTTTATTGATTACAAACTGCTAAGGTGCCCATACACGTTACAATTATTGTATACAATATCACTATGAGATCTAGTACAATGTGCAGCACACGGATTCCTAGGTGTGAATGCATTTGTGTGCACCTCTGTATCAGGCCTACAGTTGGTATATTCTGTGCTTTTCATTCATTTTAATAGATGATCACAATAAGTGTATGGCTCATAGTGTCGACTGTATAAAGGTTGACATACATCATGTTGACCACTTAAGGAAAACAGGGCTTGGGTCGACACGTGAAATATGTCGACATGGCTAAGGTCGACAGGGTCATGCGGTCGACACAAGCATTAGCTCGACAATGGGAAAGTCGACAGTCGAAAGTTCAATATGAGTTTTTCACTTTTTTGGGGCCTAAATGTCGACATAAGGACAGCGTATCAGTATACCGCATCCCCCCGCATGGCTCACTGCACTTGGCACACTATTATATTCTCCCTCCACGCCCTAGTGGATGATAAGAACGAAATATTGAAATCGCGCCTGTCGGCACAAATCGCCCCCCCCCCCCAAAAAAAAGAACCTGTGAAAAACTCTTTCACAGTTTTTTTTTTGTCCTTTTACTGTCGACCTTAGCTATGTCAAGGGTCGACCCAAGGCCTTTCCATCAAGTGCCTATTTTTTATAACATCGGAATCACACCATAAAATGTGTTTTTTTTTATTTATCTAGTATTCGCCGTCTAAAAATATAAATCTCTAATCAAGTCCGTTACAATTTGTATGTATCTTACGTGTATCCACGGGAAGCGAGCAGATCAACAAAATATCTGGTATTTGGCAGCTCCCATCCATAGACGTCTTGTATAACAATGATGGCTTTGTCGCTGGGGGTTTTCGGTCTGGCTACGTATGCCTTTATATGATCGATCTGTACCTCCTGTCCAATCGCTTTGTACTCAAACTGGTCTCCCAGCTCACAGGGACACGGCTGTGCTTCGTTTGCCATTGGGAAACTAAAAGAAAGGAAATTGCTAGATTGAGTCTAGAATGCAACAGGGCTATAAGAAATACACTTGCTGATGTATAATATTCCATTACAAAATGTAAAAACAACGGTATAGTGTACAGTACTTTTTGTTTTCCTGCAGACTGGCCAAGAAATCCCAGTTTGTTGTTGGGAGCCTCTCAGCGCTGCAGAGTGAAGGATGGTTGCTGTGCACATGTGCACAGCATCTATTTAGAGAGGCAGAGGGGCTGGGGGCATGGACAGCAGCTGACACAGCACTGACCATGCCCCCGTAGTGACGGAAACCAGGGGCGCGGCCTGCGGCATCATCCCCATGAGGCCATGCTCCCTAGGCGGTAGGCCACACCGCGTGAGGTACAGTATGCCTATGGGCAGGGCCGTTTCTAGACAATTTAGCTCCCAGGGCGAAGAATTAAAAATGTGCAGAGTCCGTGCCCTGACTCCTGCAGTGCTGGCTGTCTCCGGGTCTCCCTCTCCAGTCCCCCACCGCCGCTGCTGCTTCCGTTCGGAGGGAAAGGGGAGATCATTGTGTGTCTCTCCTTCCCCTTCGCTGTGTCCCTGACTGTGACTGGGCTGTCAGCCAATCATACCTCGTGGGCTGGCTCCTGATTGGCTGACAGTCCAGCCCTAGTCACAACAGTGAGGGGAAGGAGAGATGCTCGATACGCTCCCCTACGAAGGGAATCAGCTGTGGCGAACCAGCTGTGGCAGGGATGGCGGACCTGGGGGATGGGGAGAGGGGGAGCAAGGGGGGCGGTGGTGTGTGGGGGAGCTGCCAGGCTCCCTGGCTTTTAACAGAGGCGGACAAGCCATGCAGCCCCCTGGGCGGCTGCACGGCTTGTCCGCCTCTAAAAATGGGCCTATGGGCCTAACATAGAATAGGAGCTGGCGAGGGGGTTAAACAGCGAGAATGGCTTGTTTTCCTCACCATAAAAACCGCCTTCCCGGCCGCATTGAATTCACCCCTATGAGGGACGTCAAGGAATAGAGCATTGTGTCCTTCCTGGAGAGGTTCATGTTGGGAGGTATGCCCAGTACACTACTCTGACTCTCTCATTTACATCTCTGACCACACCTCCCTTTACACTCCTATGAAAACCCACTTAGGGTGACCAACTCATGCCTTTAATTCGGGACACATATTAATTACACAGGTTCTGTGGCAGTTTAAAACCAGGTGAAAGCCAGCCACAGAACCTGTGTAATTAATATGTGTCCCGGATTAAAGGGATGAGTTGGTCACCCTATACCCACTTCTCCACGTTATTGCAGGAGAGGCGGGACCCGAATAATAACAATAATAAAACATTAAACCATACTTGCCTACCTGACCCTCTCCATGCGGAGAAAATGCTCTGTTCCTGGGCTTCCCTGGTAATGTATGATTGCCATCACCTGTGGTGAAACACCTTTATCTAGCTCCCCACAGGTGATGGCAATCATACATTACCAGGGAAGTCCAGGAGCAGAGCATTTTCTCCCGCATGGAGAGGGTCAGGTAGGCAAGTATGCATTAAACCAGTGGTAGCCCACTACGGTCTTCGAGAGCTACCAACAGTTCACATTTTCCAGACAACCTAGCTGCTGCACAGGTGCACTCATTACTAGCTGACACATTTTCAAAGATCCACAGGGGGAGATAATTACTTCACTTGGGATTCTGTGAGGAGATCTGGAAAACATTAACTGTTGGTAGCTCTCGAGGACTGGAGTTGGCTACCCCAGCATTAAACACTATTTAATTAATCTACCCCCGGGTTGCCTACCCGATCCCGAAAATCGTGTCCTCCTCCCGGCCCCCCCGGAAAAGTGGGCAACCATTCCGGATTCAGGAAGACCCCCACGTCACCCCCGATTGCAGCGTCTTCCACCCATACCTCTTTAAATGCGGCAACCCACGGGTCTCAGAGGAGGGGCCGGAGCTAAAATGTCCACAATCACGTCATTTTAGCCCCGCCCCCCTCCACGGAGATCCGTGAATTGGGGTTTTTTACCATCCTGGGGGCGGGGCTTAATGATGCATACCTCCCAACTGTCACGATTCCGTCGGGACAGTCCCGATTTTCGGGTCCTGTCCCGACGTCCCACCCGCGGCAGGCATTGTCCCGCTGCGGGGGGTGGCAGTTGGGAGACCCCCCAATCTAGTAGAATAGACGCTGTGCGCATGCACACAGCGTCTATTCTCGTATGAAAATGAGGTCGCGGCTAATTAGCATAGACCGCGCCCTCATTTGCATACGGCCCGCCCCCTTTTCGGGCGCTCGCGTATTTCCTCCGGACGAAAGTTGGGAGGTATGATGATGTACCGCTCAAGCCCCATCCCCCGAACTGCAGCTGGGAAGTCTCCTCTCCGGGCTTCTCCCGGAGAGGAGACAGAAAAAGTCGAAAACCCTCATCTACCCCACAACCTGTAACATGGCAATTGGAGCTGACTGACTGCTGTATTACCCCCAGGCTGAATACAATGCTCCCTATGGTAATACATGGCTATGCATTCTCCAAGGTTTCTCGTGGTCACTTATATGGAACCACTTGTCAGTAGATTTACAAGCATGTCCAAACTGTGGCCCTCCAGCTGTTGTGAAACTACACATCCCAGCATGCCTTGCCATAGGTTTAGCATTCCCCAGTAGCAAATCTGTGGCAAGACTTGTAGTTTCACAACAGCTGGAGGGCCACAGTTTGGACATGCCTGGAGTAGAACTATACTGTACATGATCAGACCCTGACATATATCAGTGTTCTATCATTAACATACAGATGTCACGGAGCAGCAGCTGCCACAGAGCTCAGCAGAGCAGCAGCCCACTGCCACTGTCACGCTGCGCTGATAGAAGTTGCTGTCACAATCTCCCTGAAATGCATTCTCAAAAGTCAGCAAGTAATTATTTATGTGACACCCAGGTCACAATCTAGCACAGTCCATTCAGCTACATTAGGTTAAAATACCTTTGACGATGATCTACTCTGCGAGAGAATAAAGTCCAGAATCCAGATTGATTATACAGCCCTTACACAGCCCTAAGCAATCAAATGCAGCTGCAGCACAGCATACATAACATTACATCAGGAGGTACAACAAGAGGAGGGGGTGGAATACATTCCTTCTTATGTCAGTGAGTGTCAGCACTCTGATACTGCTGCTTAAACTGGTTTTAGTAATATTTACTTTCTGAGCTGCTGCATGTGGGAAGGAAGCTGTCTGATCTGTGAACATGTGTATGGGTTTCTGGACTGGAGCTTAATATGGGTATTATTGGTTATAGGGTCAACATACATTTATCAGTGGTCTTCAACCTGTGGCCCTCCAGATGTTGTGAAACTACATGTCCCAGCATGCATTGCCACAATTTTCCTATAACAGCATGCCAAAACGGTCAGGACATGCTGGGACATGTAGTTCCACAACATCTGGAGGGCCACAGGTTGAAGACCTGTGCATTAGGTCAACCACTAAAGAAGGCGTGTCCAAACTGTGGCCCTCCAGCTGTTGTGAAACTACACATCCCAGCATGCCTTGCCATAGTTTTAGCATTCCCTAATAGCAAAACTGTGGCAAGGCATGATGGGAAGTGTAGTTTCACAACAGTTGGAGGGCCATAGTTTGAACATGCCTGCACTAAAGCATACCTCAGTCCCAACCATACTTGCCTACTTTAAAATTCTCCCGGAGAGGAGTCTGTCTGTCAGCATCACGTGTGTGTGGGGGGCTGATGTAGAAGTCATCAAGCCCCGCCCCCCAGCACTGGAAAGCCCTCCAATTTGCGCTAAATGGCGCCATTTGCATATTTAGCCGTGAATCGCGGTCATTCAAAGATGCGGCCAGGCAACTTCAGGGGAGATCCGGAGGGTGAGGCAGAATCCGGGAGGATTGCCCACCTTTACGGGGGGCTGGGAGAGGGACCCAATTTCCGGGACCCTCCCGGCCCATTCGGGAGAGTAGGCAACCCTGCTCCCAACACGACCCTCTCTAGGAGGGATACATTGCTGTTTCTGGACTTCCCTTTTAATTTATGATTACCATCACCTGGGGTGAAACACCTTTCTTATCAAGTAACCTGTTTAAAACAGTGATGGCAATCATGTGGTTAAACAAATTTGAATGAATAGATACGGGTAGCGGAAAAAAGGGTGTGGCGCAGTAAGGCGGCCAGGCTGCTTCCTTAAATATACAAAGAGGGACAGTCTCAACAGAGTGGCCACTGCGTCATGACGTCAGTATGCAAATGACGTAGCGGCACTATGATAGACTGGGAGGGCGGCAGCGGGGCGGACACAACTTAAAGGATAATTACTGCAGCACAATATCGGCACTCAGGTCCATCGGCCCTTCTGGCATTTACCAGTCCGGTCCTGTAGGCAAGTATGGATATATCCCATGTAAAAGTGCCAAATCATTAGGGAGCTCTCCTGGTGTGCTCAGGGGAAATAAGGTCATGGGGGACTTTACATTTTACACGCAGTGGGGCAGGTGTATTAAGCCTGTAGAAGAGATAAACTAGAGATAAAAGGGAGATAAAGTAAAAGGAGATAAAGCACCAGCCAATCAACTTGCAACTGGCATTTTCAGACACAGCTGATTGGCTGGTGCTTTATCTCCTTTCACTTTATCTACACTTTGTCTCCAGTTTATCTCTTCTCCAGGCTTTTAAAACATCTGCCCCAGTGTTTGGAAAATGACACAAGCATATTGGTTAGTACTTAATTTTATCACAAACTATTAGCTATTTACACAGCCCTGGTGCTCACACACTCCACAGGCGGCGGGGGGTGATGCAGCCGCTGCCACCGCTGCGCTCCACGGGAGGGGGGATGGGAGATATGGCTGCCACCGCTGTGCTCCACGGGGGGGGGGGGGAGAGTTGTTGGCGGGAGATGCCGCGAGGGGAGGGGGGCTTAGAGATGCTCCGTATGTGCTCCAGGAGGGCTGCTGCAGGCTCTACCCCCTCCGCTGACAATGACCAGCATGGGGGGACGGCTCTAGGGTAGATGGGCTCCAGGGGCGGGGAGGATCAGTCACTCACCTGCTCCCAGCTCCTTCTTTCTTCCTGCTCTCCTCGGGAGCTTTGCCACTGCTGCTGTTTTTTCTGCTGCTCAATACCGCACTCCAGTGGCTGGCGCCCTAGGCAAATGCCTAATGCTGCCTAGTGGTGGCGCCGGCCCTGTATTTACATAGTGCACACATATTCCACAGCACTGTACAGAGCATATTTGGCCATTCACATCAGTGGAGTTTACAGTCTATATTCTCTAACACACACACACACACACACATTCACACTAGGGTTAATTTTGGTTGGGAGCCAATTAACCTGACAATGCATTTTTGGATTGTTGGAGGATCTGGAGGAAACCATACAAACTCCTCCCACGGCTATAGAGGGAATCGAAACCATGACCTCTGCAGTTTGAAGCAGCACTGCTAACCATTACATCTTCCATGCTTTTATCTCTCTCCGAGTTTTGATAAATACACCCCAAACCATGTTTTTAAAAGGTGCAAACTTCCTTGCTGGTTTTTGTTTTTGCTTTGCTCCTAACTCAAAAATCTGCCCCAAAGTGTAAATTTACCTGCGCAGCTCACTTTTCGGATGTGGTTCTTGCAGGAGAAATCAGTATGCTGTCCCAAAGAACTGTAGGCACCTTATATTTCAGTGTGACTCTCCCAGTTAGGCGATCCTGCTTATTGTGTTTATTCATGATTACGCTATCATCCCCTTTATGCCTTACATAATACAAGCAAAAGAGTCACTATCCCCGTCAGAATGACTTGGCAATTATATTCACTCACATGGACAGAAAAAACTCACTCTGACTTCAACTTTCAGCTACATACAGTAGTAATATCTGTCTCTAGTCTCAACAGAAATCCATATGTATTGTAAAACTCTATAATAACTAACTTTCATGAATTAGAGTTGTCTTCTAGTGTGTATGTCAATCTTCTAGTGTGTATGGGCCTTAAGGCTCCAATATTAAATGATTTAATTGAAAAAATTGACTACAAAAATGAAAGATTTTATTAGTTCTGTATTCCAAAATGACTCCAAGCTCACTGTAATAAAATCTTGCCTAGTGAGCACCTCTCACACAGCGCCGGTAACCGCCAGATCCCCTGTGCTGGCGGACGCTGGCAGAGAGGCGATCATGTGGGCGCCAGTGGAGAAGCGCTCCATCTGTCTGAGACGCATGAGCATCTCATAAGCTTATGTGTCTCAGTAACTGTTGCGGCAGGGTACGGCAAACCTGCCTGTGTCCGCTTCAGGGAGACGGACAGGGTTAGGGGTTAGGCATGCGTCTTGTGCACAAAGGGAGGGGGGGGGGCGCACAAGTGCGTCTCATGCACAATAAAGGATGCATTTGCCAGTGCTCCATGTTACATACTGGCAAATGCCTCCATTTCAAACCCCCACTATCCACGTCAGCCCGAAGCATGTGAGCACAGTGAGCCCCACTAGTGGACACAGTACCTGTGCTCCCGACGTGTTCATACCCCCACTATCCACGTCGGCGTGGCGCTGATTTTATAAAGTGTGGCGATTGCAGCTAGCCACCGAGCCCGAAGCGTGGCGAGGGGATGCGGAATACAGATCAAGTAATATATGTCCCGCTAGCCACGCTTTATAACATCAACTCCACGCCGACATGGATAGTGGGGGTATGAACAGGTTGGTAGGACCTGCACCGCGTTCCTCCGCGGGGCTCGATGCGCTCGCCATGCTTCGGGCTGGCGTGTATAGTGGGGGTGTATCAGGAACACATCCATCTGAAACAATAACGATGACACGTGTTACCTGCGCTAACTATGTATGCCGCGAACATACTGACTACGCTGACTACAAGCTAACTGCGTAGCGCTGACTGACCACGCTAATTACGTAAGCTCTAACTAGCCGCAAACATACTGACTAGGCTGACAACGCTGGCTTCGGGAACACAGCGCTGCTAGTGACAGGGACACTATGCTGATTACGTAACTGCTGCCGTGAAACTACAAATAAATTAAAGTAAAAAAAAAATCAAAATCAATTTTTCTCTTATCCCATAGTATACTGTCAGAAGTTCCATGTGTGATTGTTCAGCCTCCACGCAGCGTTATACAAGCTGCCCATTAAAAAAATATATTTTTGCTCTTCTTTATTGTTTGTGTGTACTGCACCCCAATACACCATACCGATACTGTCAGAAGTTCCGTGTGTTAATAACCAGCCAGCTTGCTGCAGACCTTGGCCTAAATTGAATGAAAACAACATTGTGAGCTGTAAAGTGGTCAAAATTGTCAGGAAAGGCTGGAAATTAATGTTATTGAGGTTAATATTACTCTAGGGACAAAAAAATTACGTGATTTGGGAGTTTTTGACCATTTTTGAAAAAATCCAAAGCCTTTCACGCTGTTTGAAAAAGCCAAATCCAAATCCTGACAACAAATCCAAATCTTTGGCCCCAGCGCTCATCTCTAATCATAAAAACCTCTGTTTTATCAGGGTCCAACCGCAGCCAACTGGCACTCATCCACTCCTGGAGCTCAGCTAGGCAGCCATTTAGGGTGTTACAGGTTGAGTATACCTTATCCAAATATCTGTTATCCAAATTATTCCGAAAACCATACGTTCCAGAAAGTGGAATTTATGGCACTAAATATGTGCAAGACAGAGGCGGAACTACCGCCAGTGCAGGCGGTGCAGTGCACCGGGGCCCAAGAGTTTAAAGGGGCCCGATGCCGCCGTCTGCCCGGCATAACATATTGAACTTTTTTTTTTAACATGTGCGCGCCGTGCCGTGAGTGGGGAAAGGAGGGTAAGCGGGCAGCGCGGGGATCGGGGGTGGCGCGGCTGCCTCATTCAGTGTAGTGGTCTAGGCACTGCAGCGGCTTCTAGAGTGGCAGGCAGCGTGTGGTATCGGGTGGACGCCGGGGCATACATGGAATGGATGCAGCTGCAGCAGCACCCTGCCTGCACGTCTGCATCCATTCCAGCCCGGGACTGGTCTACTGCTGTAGCCTAGCAACAGGCAGCCAATCGCAAGGCTGCCTGTTGCTGCTCTGACCCTGAGCAGATAGGAAGTTATATCTGCTCTGAGGCTGAGCATGCAGGCAGAGCGGAGGAGCGACAGCACCAGTACCAGGCACCCGAGGTAAGTACAATTAAGGGGGGGCTAGGGGCAGGCACACATTATAAAAACGGGGGCATTCCCTGTACATTTCTGTGGAAAAAAATATATATATATAGGCACCGGGCCAGGGCCTACAGACACTGGCTGAGGGGGTGACAGGTCGCATCCACTGTATGTGTGTGTGTATATATATATATAGTAGATGTGGCCTGTCACCCCCTGTCTATAGGCCCTGGCCTGGTGCCTATATATATATATATTTTTTTTTTTACAGAAATGTACAGGGAATGGTTTTATTTCTTAATATAAATATATAACTATTTTTCTGTGCCCCATCTGATATTTTTACGGCAGCCGCCCCCCCACCCCATATTGAAAAATGATTGTGCGGGGGGGCCCAAAGCATTTTTTGCACCTGGGCCCATGTCTCGCTAGTTCCGCCACTGGTGCAAGAAAATAATTGCATGGCATTTAAATTCAGTATCTGAGATTGTACAGTAGGTGAGATTTAATAGGATGAGAGATTCAGAAAGTGAGAGATTTGGGAAGAAATCTCCAGTGTAAATGATTCCCGCTTTAAAAAAACCTGGAGATTTCTCACCAAATCTCTCACTTTCTGAATCTCTCATCCTATTAAATCTCACCCAGTTTGTTTCATGTTTTGAAACCTTGTTTTTAAGCACAAATAAAATATATTTGCGTGTATTTCATTTGTTTCATGTTTGTACAACATAAATGCAAGATACCTCAAGATACATCGTTGAAATATAAAAATATTCTGAAATACAGAATAATCCGTTATCAGGGGCCGTCTGGCAACTTTTAGCCTGGGGGGCAAGTCCAGAGCACTGGGCCATAAGTAACAGCGCATCGTTGAATGGAGGTTTTTTGTTTACTACCACAGGCTGCTCCCCCTGCATAATAATACCAGGACACCACAGGCTCCTCCCCCTGGATAAAAAGAACAGGACACCACTGGCTGCTCCCCCTGCATAATAACAGGAGGACACCACAGGCCGCTCCTCCTGCATAATACTAGGAGGACAATTTCCACTTCCTCCAAAGACGCATGGACGGGCTGATGTCTACACGCAACGTCTCGGGAAACAGGCGGCCGGGCACTCCTCCACGTAGTCCTGGAGGCCGTCGGCCATGTTCTTGTAGCCGCAGCCATGTTTTAAAAGCCGTCGCCGCGGGCTACGGGAACATGGACGCCGACAGTCTAGAAGGAGGTTAAGGCGGCTGTGGCCCGAAACACTCCCGCTAGAGCGGCCTGGGGGCACATGGCACCCTGCCCCCCCAGCCCAGCCTGCCCCAGTCCGTTATACAAAATTCTTCTGGTCCCGATCATTTTGGATAAGGGATAATGGACCTGTATTGGGCTCTCAACACCTGGAGCAAAAGACAGGTACAGTTGTGTGTCCTCTGCATAGCAGTGGTAAGCCAGGCCATGGCATCTGAAGAAAATATTTGATTGTGAGTTTACCTGTTTTTCCTACAGGAGGTAAAGTCCATAAAAAGAAAATGTATGGCCATAGGATTCACACCAGTGACAGACCCGCTCTGGTATTATGAGATATGCACACTAAACCCCTAAACCAGACTTCATGTGTTAGAGGTGAGGTTTATCATAGAATATTGTGATTGAGAAAAAAACGCAAAAAAAACTAAATCCCGCCCTATTAAATGTCACCCAGAAAGTTAGTCTGAATCACACAGTGTTCAGCCACATTCAATGCCAATTCAAATCCACATTTGATGCACGCCCTGTTTAGTTAGAGTAGGCAAGTCTATCCTGACTTTTTCCTGTAGAATGTATTTTGCTTTGGGCCAAATGGCAAGATAATCCTAAAGTACATCTAAAGCCCTGTACACATGCATCGATTTTTCCAGATTTTCGATTCGATTTTGCTTATAGAAGCAAAATCGAATTGAATCCTAAACTAAATCGAATGGTTTTTGTGTCACTTTCGATCTACATTCGATTCGATGCGCGCTCCCGTTTTCACAAAATCGAACAGAAAAATCTACTGTGCAGCCAAGGAAATATCTAATTCGATCTAGTAAATCAAATGTGTACAATGTACCATGAATGTATATCGAATTATATCTAATGCCAAATCGAATGGAAAGATCTAATGCCAGATCTAATAGAAAATCAAATCTAACATTTAATCAAAAGCGAATCGATGTGTGTGTACAGGGCTTTAAATGTCGTTAGCCAAAATAGAATTGAACCTGAATCGCACTGTGTTTCACACCTTTAGATACATTGGGAATCTGTACTGTGCTTAATGTTTGCTGTTGATTTCCCGCATGATGCATTTCAGGTTGTCATGCTCTGTAAGACACTTTGCATAAAGTACATTTAAAAAATAATCTGCCCTTTCTTCGTCCTAAACCATATTTACCAGATACAGAAAAATCAGCACTTGTTTTGTCGAGCTTTATTAGAAGAATTACATATGTAAAAATGAATAGCTTGATTTAAAGTAGGAAAAAAAACAACTGTACTTCTTCATGTTTCCATAAATAAATCAGTGTATCAGACAATGCATTGGATTAATTCACATATTTATTGATCCACTCCAACATGTCTCTCCGTGCCTCTAGAATGTATGGTTTGTCCTCAGGGTTGATGTCCTCGTTCTTCCTGTGGGCAAAGCCATGATTTTGCTTTGGAAATACTTTAACTTTAAATTCGGCCTTCGAATTCTCTTTAAGTTTTTGTTCAAGTGATGAAACCTAGAAGAGAAAATTCATCAAGTTACCATGAAGATAGCACCGTAGCAGCACTGTCAGGGGGAAAGGGAGCGGTGTCCCCAGCGGGACCAAGCTCCAGGCAGCACTGGGATCAAATGTCCGATCCCAGTACGGCGGAGAGCGACGGAGCGTCGGCTGTTTGAAATTGGCGCCTTTTGGCAGCCAATAGAAAATGCTGCCAATCACGGTGCCCAAATCGGCAGCCAATAGGAAACGGCCGCGGCAAGCCAATCAGTGCTCACTTCACCGTACTCCACTCCACCCCCGGTGTCTGACGTCAGGCGCCGCCGGGAGGCGAAGGAGGAAGAGGAGCCCACGCCGGAGGAGCACAGGAGCGCCCCGGCTCAAGAGGGAAGCTGACGGAGGTCGGCGCAGAAGACGGCGGCGGAGAGAGGTACAGCTCCGGTGGCCACCGAAGAGGCCAGAAGACACCGGGATCAAGAAAGGATTCCCAGGCCCCTAGGCCTGTGCTTATTACCAGGCACCTAGGCCTGTGCTTATTATCAGGCCCCTAGGCCTGTGCTTATCCCAGGCCCCTAGGCCTGCATTACTGTCCAGGTCCCTGGACCTGCATCCATACGAGACCCTTCCAGGCCTGCATCCACACTCAGGCCTGAATCTCCAACAGGCCTGATTCCACAGTCAGGTTAGGATCAAGGATGATTTTTATCCTTCCCTGAGAGGTCCTGCCCCTGGGAACAGTGGGCTCCGCGGTGGCTCTTCCCAGGGCCCAAACCTAGTAAGGAAAGAGGGAACAGCTGTTTCCCATACATCGCCACGGATGGCTGTCCGAGGGCATAGCCAGCTCTAGGTAAGAGGAGGGTAGGTGATTCTGGATAGACTCACGAGATACTTTTAGGTTGTTTCTGTCAATCTGTTTAAGTTATTTGTCAAACCTGTTTAGTGTTTTTTATACATATTGGTTCACTACTGTTTACATATCATAGCCATTGATGTGAGAGTTAGTTGGTTAGATAAGAGTTGATGTAGAATTGAGAAGTGTGTGCACATGTTTATTAGCCTCCTGTAGGAAAGCTATAGATTAGGGAGGCTGTGTTTCCCCCATAGGTGCGGAGGAACGTCTGTCAAGGTGACAAGTGCCCTGAAGTGAGTATACTCCACGTTTGTCTGTCTCCCCTTCCCTTGAGTACCGGCTTAGGGACTGTACACGGACGTGTGAGTCCCCTATCTAAACACCTGGGTGCGCAAGCGCCTATAGGTGAAACTGGGTGGCTAAGGCTCTGACCAATGATGACCATTCACCCAGCCGGTGAAGGTCGCAGCCACCCGTAACCCCCTCCACATTCAACCATCTGTGAGTTAAACGTTGGAGCCTTCTTAACCACCCTTTTATTCCTGACAGTACGGCGAGGAATACCGGGAGAGGAATCCATCGGGAACGAGATCCATAGTGTCCGGTTGCCGGAGTTTCCAGGACCGTGGTTTGACATGGCCTGAAGGTGAGAGGGTGCGGCGCCAGGTAAGTGGTCCGGAGACACCTGCATGGCAGCAGGCACCACACTGCACCGTCCCTACACCTCTCTCACACTACCATTGAAGGGAGAATACAATACTGTGCTGAGCATAGCGAGTGAGGCACCCACCCTAAGCATGGCGAGCGTAGCAAGCCATGCGAGGGGACGAGGTGCACTTTTTCAGTGTCCATGCCGACTGTTTTGACATCTGGGTAAAAAAAGTGGAAACCCCAAGACCTTTTGACTGTCGACCTTCTCAATGTTGACCTAATGCATGTGTCAAACCATTTGACCGTGTCAACCTAACCCATGTTGAACTTTTTCATGTGTTGCCCTAAGGCCTGTTGACCTTTAGTGGTCGACCCAATGCATTTTGTCGACCTAATGATTCACACATGGACCAATACAGATGGTGACAAAGCTAAGTAGGGTAGGTAGATTTGAGTATCAGCAATCTACGCCCCTAATCAAGACCAACCCTCCTTTTTTATGTGACACCTACCACCTCTTGCACCTCTGCTGAAGTGGATAGTTATCTGTGGAGGGGACCTTAACTGGGCTTTGAACCCACAGATAGACTCATCAAACTCATCACCTCGGTACTCCAATTTGAAACATCGCCAGGTTAGAAAGGTTTACCTTGACCTCAAGTTAGCAGACTCTTGGAGGGCCTTCCACCCCTCCGACCGAGACTACTCCTTCTATTCGCACCCGCATCAGGTCTACACTCGATTAGATTATCTGTTCATTAGCCATCACCACCTTCCCTCGATAATTCAAACATCCATTGGTTCGATCACATGGTCAGATCACGCTCCGATCTCCTTAACACTAAAAATTTCCCCCAGAGCTAAAGGCCAATGGTCGTGGAGACTAAATGAATCTCTCCTTCAAGACCCATATTGCAGAAGCGAAATAGAAAAGACCATTCAGGACTATATCGACACTAACATAACTGACGATGTCTCTAGGTTGGCGATATGGGAAGCACATAAATGCGTTCTCCGGGGCAAGTTTATTCAGCTGGGATCTTACATCAAGAAACAGAAATCAGATCAAATTTCTAAGCTTTTAGAAACTATACATTCTCTTGAGTCCCAGCACAAGGCCTCGTTAACAGGTCCATACCTGGTGGAGCTTACAGAGGCCCGAGACCGACTGAATGGACTTGTGTCAGACCGCGTTAAATTCTCTTTACGTAAATGTAGAGGCAAATACTATCAATGGGGCAATAAACCTGTAAGGATTCTGGGAGTATCCCCGGTACCCTAACTCCGTTGCCTCTGACTGGAATCGACGGACGTGTGCGGTGCTAGGCTTCACCTGGGCCCGTCTCGGCTGAAGGGCGAATTAGGTCCGCCCCACTCCGCTACAGGCAGGTCTTAGGAAATGACAACACGTCCGCCGAGGCCAGGAGAGAGCAAGGGGAAAAAGCTAACTAAATCCCTATACCGGGGAACTCCCAGAAGCCCAAAGAAGTAATAAGGCTGAGCAGGTGACACTGACTGGTAACAATGCAAGTGAGATGATATACAATGAGATGGCAACAATGCTAATGAGATGTTATATAATGAAATGGCAACAATGCTAATGAGATGTTATATAATGAAATGACTATAATGCCCAGTGACACTGTGTGTCAAAACTGCGTAAGGAGAAAGACAGGGTAACCCCTGACTTATCTGAGAAGATGACGGAGTCCCAGACCACCACTTGCAGATCTCTTGGGCAGACAAGCTGAATCCCAGACACAGCAGGACCAAACCAGGCAGAGCAGGACAGGTGTGGAGCAACAGGAAGGCTCCCGACAGGAACCAGGAACACACTCTGACATAGGCTGACCAAACGCTGACTGAAGCTGGACAGAGTGGACCACAACGAGAACTGAACAATGCAACTGAATACTATAACCGGCACAGGAGTGTGTGAGCAGAGGGTTTTTATACTGAGCACAATGTGATGCTGATTACACATTGCCTACAGGTGCGCACTGCAGGCTAGAAGCCTAATTAAGACACACCTGAGTCCTGATGACACACCACTGAAAGTGAGCTGCAATGGCCCAGGCTGACCACTGGATGCCACCAGCTAGTAAACACACACACACAGGCTGGGATAAACCCTGGGAGCAGAATCCAGGGAAAACATGAAACTACACACAGAATATGTGAATCTGCGCATAACACAGATCCGCTGGAGGCGGATCCTAACAAAACCAGGCCGAATCCTGGCTAATGCTCTCCGAGCCCAAAGGTCAGTATCCTTTGTAGGCTCTATGAAGAGCCCCTCTGGAACCATGTGTTTCCAAACCCCGGAGATAGCTTCTTGTTTTCATAGCTACTACTCCGCCTTATATAACTTGAGACAACCTAGCATAGACCCTGATAAATCCCCCACTACGCAACAGATAAAATCATACTTAAATGCAGTTTCCTTCCCGACCATCCCCGAAAGCGATAGAGAAGATCTTGAAACACCCTTCACCCAACTTGAATTAGATAACGCTATTTCCTCTAGCCCCACGGGTAAAAGTCCGGGCCCGGATGGGTTTACTATCGCTTACTATAAGATGTTCAAAGAGAAACTCGCACCTATTCTCCTTTCAGCCTTCAATTCTATTTCTAAAAGTTCCCCTCTCCCTTCCCAAGCACTTGAGGCCCACATTACTGTCCTACCCAAGCCAGGAAAGGATCCGGCTGAATGCTCCAGCTATAGGCCGATCTCCCTATTAAATGTTGACCTTAAGCTTTTCGCTAAACTAATGGCGAATAGGCTCAACAAACTACTGCCCACATTAATACATAATGACCAGGTCGGCTTTGTCTCCAGCCGAGAGGCCAAGGACAACACCACTAAAATTCTGAGCCTTGTCCACTTAGCATCCCTACAATCCTCCTATCTACAGACGCCGAAAAGGCTTTCGATAGGGTTGACTGGAGGTTTATGCGCTCTGTGCTGGAGCATGTCGGCCTGGGACCCATAGCCTTGCACAGGGTACTGGCCCTATACAACTCCCCCACTGCCAGAGTCCGAGTCAACGGCTCCCTATCAGCCTCTTTTTCCATAAACAAAGGTACGAGACAGGGATGCCCATTGTCGCCCCTGATCTTCATGCTATGTATTGAAGCCCTAGCTAGGGCGATTCGTGCCAATCCCAACATCTCGGGTATCAGGGTGGGGGAAGAGAATTATAAATTGGCAATGTTCGCGGATGACCTCCTGGCAATACTGACAAATCCAACCACTTCCCTCCCACATTTAATGCACGAGCTGGAGACGTTTGGCCGTCTCTCTAATTTTAAAATTAATATGACCAAATCGTACGCTCTTAACATCTCTACTCCCCCCCACATTGCAACAGGCCTCAAAAGCTCTTTCCCTTTTTCCTGGAGCGATACATCCATAACTTATCTAGGTATAAAAATCCCCAGAGATCTATCTCAACTCTTCTCTCTGAACTTCCAACCGTTAATTCGAACACTTCGCTAAGACTATAGCAAATGGCACCATAAACAACTTTCATGGATAGGCAGGATAAATGTAGTAAAAATGAATACGCTCCCCAAACTGCTGTACACCCTCCAGGCTCTCCCGATCGACATTCCAGAATCTTGGTTCCGCACTTTTAAACTCCTAATCCAACAATTTGTCTGGTCCCGGAGGCGACCAAGAATCAAACATTCCACACTGATCAGACCATCAAATCAAGGTGGTTTTCAGCTGCCAGATATAAAACTATACTACCAGGCGATCATCCTTAACAGGATTTTAGACTGGACTAGAAATAGGACTTCTAAACAATGGGTGGAACTGGAGGGTGTTTGTCTACAGCAATTCCCCGAGATATTCACTTGGTTGCCCAGGCTACCCAAACCCAACCTTCCACATCCAACGATTTCCCCCACTCTCTCAGCTTGGAAAAACCTGAGAAAACTCCCCCATATCTCTTCTGAAACTGGTCCCTTAACCTCTTTCTTGGCAAACCCTGACTTCACACCAGGCCTCCACTTAAGACATTTTTGCAATTGGGCCTCAGAAGGTCTCTTCAGAGCAGGCCAAATGGTAAACTCTTCTAAAACCAAACAATTTTCCAAACTTAGGGATAAATGGAACATTCCATCGTCTGACTTCTGGAAATATCTTCAGGTGCGTCATTTCATAGGCTCAGGGACCATGCTTTCACTGGCCTCCCGAGAACTCACATCATTTGAAAAACTATGCATTACAACAGGGAATCCCACTCATATAATATCCACTCTTTATAAACTGCTTTTAAATAACAGCTTCCAATCCCTCCCCTCTTACACACAAGAATAGGAAAGGGAATTAGACCTGACACTAACAAAGAAAGATTGGGAAAACATATTTTTAAAGACCGGGAAGAGCTCTGTCTGTGTGCCCATAAGAGAAACCCAATACAAAATTTGAATGCTCTGGTACAGATGCCCCAACACGCTCCATGCTATGTTCCCTTCCCTTTCAGATAGATGCTGGCGATGCCTTAACTCCAAAGGCACGCCATTACACATATGGTGGGAATGTCCAGTTATTTGTCCATTCTGGAAAGAGGTCATCTCAATCTCACAGACCATACTGTCCTGCTACGTCCCCTCAGACCCAGCATTCTGGCTATTGAACCATTTTACCATCCCAATCTCCCAATTTAAAAAATCCCTGATTGGCCACCTGGCTAACGCAGCTCGAGCTTCCATACCTAAGCTTTGGAAATCCCCGCTCCCTCCCTCGATCAAAACATGGTTTTCTAGAATTGATCACTATTTATCTATGAAAGATATCCTGCTAGCGGCAAAAGATAGGACGTCTGAATTCCTGGCTTCCCTGGCTCACCTACAAAGAATCAGACCAATATAAGCTCTACATATCCAAAGGTACCCCGACCTCGGCCCAAAAAACAATATAAAGCCCAGAACTCTCTCTCTATTTTACCCTACACAAATTATTCTGTGGCCCCACCACCCATCCCCCCACCCCCCTTCTCCTCCCCGCTCTCCTCTTCTACCCTCCCCTTGTTTCAAATGACAGCACAAAACGCTTAATCAAAAAAATAATAATAATGTACACTCAGAATGGTGTTTATTGATATTGTTTCTGCATTATGTTAACAAACTTGCTGTCATTTTACTGTTTGCTACAATTTCAATAAAAACAGATTATAAAAAAAAAAAAAAAAAGATTTGAGTATCAGCCGCATACAGCTGATACTAAAATCCACTGATGTGGTATAGATTGAGGACCTTCATATGTTCCCATTGAAGTCTGTGAGGTCAGCCAGAAGGATGTACAGTACTCCCTCTGCATAGGTATCATATGCACTTACCTGATCAAGTGGTATGAATACGTCATTCTCAGCAAAAACGAACAGTGTTGGATTTAGTAACCCATACTTGTCAATGTCTTCCCGGACTGCACCTAATAAAAAACGATGATAATAATAAAAATGTGATAATTACTTTTATGTATTTCTTAGTTAATTGGCAGATTTATTTTATCTCCAATATTTCTAGAACATGCGTCTACTGTGTGAGGCGACCGAAGCACTACAGTTATTTCTGCACTAATCATTTCTGGTCTTTATTTATTATTCTTAGAAGAATAATATCTTGTTTCCTTTATTTTTCAGCTCTATGATAACAGTGTGCGCATGCATGTGCGTGTGCGCGTACGTGTGCGTGCGTGCGCATGTGTGGCAGTAAAATGAAGTAAAGTTATAACTTTGACAATGTTAAAAAATGTGGAGAACAAGGGCCTGATTCTGGTTAACTCATTAGCACGGGGGAGGGTTGTTTTGCGCATGTCCGTACGCTGAGTGCGAGCTGCTAGGTCGCCGTCCCCTTTGCACCCACCAGTGGGGGCGAGGGGATGCCCCCATGGGAACGCCCAGCATTTCATGTGTGTTCCCATGAAAACGCTGGGCGATCCCGTGGTGATTCAGCAGCAACGCGGCAGCCGGGGGCGGTCAGCTGACATCACCGGATATCAGCTGCCCGCACTGTTCCTGTACAGGGAGCTGAGCGTGTCTTAATATTGCGTGCTCCTTCGAAATCATAGTCATATAGATTTTATATACTGTCTAGTACATTAGTACAGGGTTGCCGACTTTCAAATTCTCCTCTCCGGGAGAAGCCCGGAGAGGAGACTTTCATTACCCGTTCGGGGGGCGGGGCTTGACTGTGACATCATTAATCCCCGCCCCCATTACAGGAAGTCTAAATCACTGATCTCCATGGAGGGGGCGGGGCTAAAATGACCCGATTTTCGGGAGACTCCCGGTAATTCCGGGAGGGTTGGCAACCCTGCGTTAGTAATTTCATTCATAGGAGAGTTCCACCTTACCATAGAAAGCTACACCAGCCTTCAGCTCAGGATACTTCAGCATCAGATAATGGGTTACAATGCCTCCCCAGCAAAATCCAATGACTCCGATCTTCTTTGCATTGCATTGTTCCTTCAAATATTTCAGCACAGCATCAACTTCCCTGGAAACAAAGAAATCATGGTGAAGTACACAAGGTAAGTTCCTGGATTGGTGAGTATGTTGGTGTAAAAGTGAGGTGTGCGTGTGTGTGTGTGTGTGTGTGTGTGTGTGTAATAAAGTTATACTTCTCTGTGTGTGTGTTTTCTTTTCACATTCTTTTTACAGGTGGACTGCAAGTCCCAGCGGGCCCATTAATGCCCCGCATGCTGGGACTTGTGGTTCTACAAGTCCCAGCCTGCGGGGGAGGTATGCTGGCACTTGTAGTTCTCCTGTATAAAGCAATGTTAGGTATGTCAGATTTATCCCTATCAGGCCGGCGTCCACTGGCCATGGACGCCAGAGACAGCCCCGGGCTTTAGCCCTGGACGGGTGAAGCCTGGGGGGGGGGAGACCCCTTTATTGGGTAGGTCCCCACTCCTCCAGGTACCCTGTCCAAGGCTTACCAGCCACGGTGCTCATGTTTCAGCCGGGGGACCTATTATACAAAGTGTCCACCGGCTGTGGCATGACACCGCGGGCTGTTGGAGCCCGGTGCTGGTTTCAAAATACGGGGGACCCCCAGATTTTTTGTCCCCCGTATTTTTGGAACCAGGACCGGTCCAAGAGTCCGGGGCTGGTTTCAGAAATACGGGGGACCCCTATGCTTTTTGTCCCCCGTATTTTTGGAACCAGGTCCGGCTCAATGAGCTCGGGGCTGGTTATGTTCAGCCGGGGGGACCCCACGCCGTTTTTGTAAAAAAAAAAAAAATGACACATTTTTGTACACTGGACCATGCACAGATCTCAATGATCTGTGCCGGGTTCTGGCCAATTCGCATATCAGAACCTGGTCTGATTTTTTGGTGATTTTTAGACACATTTTCCCGAATTTACATATCATTAAATATGCGAATTGTATACTTTTCAATGGGAAAACATCTGGATGTGAGTCAGAAAATGGGATTTCGTGGCAAAACCGCATTTTTTTTGCCGTTTTTCGCATCTCATTAAATATGCGAATTTGGGTAAAAGTGCGGTTTCGGCCGTTTTTTCTGGAAAAAAATCAAATTTTCACATCTCATTAAAGGTCACACAGTGTTTCTTCATAATGACACATTTAGGGGGGCATTCAATATGTGTTAATATTTCCCAACCGGGGAAATGGCGGCACTCACCTATTCAATGCTGCCGTTGCCGAGTGTTGAACTTAGTGTTCTAAGCCGGGACTCCGTCTTTCGTGGGGTTCCGAAAGTTGGAATTCCTGATTGAATAACCCGCTTAATACGCAGTGCTAGTGTCTGCGTATCATTCACTACAGTCAGCTCGTTATAAGAATATATGATTAAATAATAATTTGTTAACATCCCCTCCGGGAAAAAAAACAAGCAAATAACACTTTCACATAAAGGAATTCAGCCCAAGTTATCACAGGTTCCACTGGGACCATCTATGTGTAAAATAGATGACACTGGAAACTATGTATTTCCAGTCTGCTTCCCTAATATTGCAAGTAACACGGGGCCTGATTCAGACCTGATCGCTGTTCTGCAAAGTTTCAGGTGACTGTAAGTTGATATCTGCCACCCAGACAGAAAGGAAACTCATGTAATATGGCGATACAATTGTGAATGGTTCTCTATGTACCCGCAAATCCATTCGCAATTACAGAATGTCCGAATGTGAGTACGTCTGGCCCTACCGTTCATCTGCTGCTGAGACAGGCTGATAGAGGGGGTTGGGATCGTTTGGTCTACAGAAATTAGGTCGACAAGCATTGGGTCGACCCCACTAGGTCGACAGGCAGCAAGGTCAACCTGGGTCTAGGTCGACAAGGGTCAAGGCCGACATGAGTCTAGGTCAACATGGGGTTAGGTCAACAGGACATTAGGTCGACACAAGCATTAGGTTGACATGGGCAAGGTTGACAGTCAAAAGGTCGACATTGGAGTTTTTCACAGTTTTTTTACCCGAATGTCAACACTGTCGACAGAGACACTGTTTGAAGTGTACCACATCCCCTCGCATCGCTCGTGATGTTTCTGGCACGGTGCCTCGATACGCTCGGCACACTCTCCCACCACGCCCTAGTGAATGGTAGGGCATGAAATACTGCCTGTCGGCACATGTCGGCTCAAAAAAACAGTGAAAAACCCCATGTCGACCTTTTGACTGTCGACCTTGCCCATGTCGACCCAATGCTTGTGTCGACCTAATGACCGGTCGACCTAAACCCATGTCAACCTAGACCCATGTCGACCTAGACCCATGTTGACCTTGACCCATGTCAACCTTGACCCATGTCGACCTAGTGGTGTCAACCCAAAGCTTGTCAACCTAGTTTCTGTAAACCTAATGACCGTATCCAATAGAGGCCTGCGCTGATACCACAGACTCCCCCTTAAAACATCGGGGCACGCCTGACAACAGACAATTACCACCCCACATGCCGACTTCCCGTCAGTCATGCTCGGGACGCTTTGTGTTTATGATCCATAAACTTCTTCTGTCACTATTGGTCTCGCGCCTGTGAAATGCTTACGGTAAACATGACCAGTCATTCCATAATCACTCAGATTGCGTATTCACTCATCAGCGATCAACTCTGAATGAGGACCACTGTGTGCATATTTATACCTTACATACAGGGATGTTATACCCAAACGGAGAACCTGATTGTCTAGCATCACCCACCTTAGCACATTGGGCCCAATTTAATTGTTGGTCTCCCTGGCTTGCACTAGATGGCGCCCAATAGAGCAATTCAATTGTTGCTTTATTTGGCTGCACGTTGCTTTTTTTTCAGCTTGTAGCCTTTTGGGGTGCAAGCTTATATGTGGGTATCTGGGTGTAAACTCCCTTTTGAGCGACATAACCTATTCTTTAGGCGCGGTATGCATCCCCAACAAAGGCAACAATTGAATACTTAGAGACACAAATTAAAAGCAAATTAGAAGTCATCATTTTAGAAAAGATTAGTCTTACTTGTACGTGTTATGTGCTGGCCGAGTTTCAAGCCACGCAAAAAATTGAGATCGATCATTGGTTGGTTTCCAAGGTTCCTTCCCCGCGAAAAAATCAGGAAGGACAGCACTAATCATGAAAAACAAAAACATATTTACATTAAAACATTTTTAAAAACATGATTTTCTAGCATGTAATGGAGAAAATTGCAACAAAAAAATATAAAGAAACAATTGACAAACAATAATCATATATATCTATCTTATCTATCTAGAATTACTCTAACAGCAAGAAGTCCAAAGTGTTATCTTTTATTCCTATTTTATGTGATTTGCCATTAAGGGGATACAATGTCATATGGGCGCTGATGATATTATTGTAGGGTTTTAAGTAGATTGGTTCCTAGTAGCAGAGGACCAAGTGTCAACAGCGACCACATCCAATATGGCCCCTGCATTCGCCAATTTATACATGGATCAATATGAACAGCAATATATCTTTCCATATTACTCAGATAAATTGTGCTACTTCAAAAGATATATTGACGATGTATTTGTAATTTGGCTAGGTGATGAGTCTTCTTTCCAGGAAATGGTTATGACACTTAACACCCTCCCTACGCCTGTTCGATTCACGTCAGCATTCGATCCAATGACGATGAGCTTTCTGGAAACATTACGGTGCTCCGAAGAGGTGTTTTCCTTGAGTATACAATGTATAAAAAACATACGGACAGAAACACCCTATTAGGGGCTACGAGCCATCATCCGGAAGTCTAATTTACCCATCTCACAGTACCTTCGGGTAATGAGAAATAACTCTGATCCTGAGATGATGGAGTTACAGCTAATAGAATGCACTGAACGTTTCCGGGAGGGGGGGTATAGTCCTGAAATTACCAAAAGATGCCTCACCAAAGCCCGCAAAAAACATACACACCAAAAAAGAAAGTGTGATAGGAAAATAAAGAACACACAATGGATCATCAAACAGCACTGGCCTCTTGTTACTTCTGACCCAGCTTTAAAAAAAATGGGGGCTGGGCCACCTCTATTAAGTGTCTTTAGAGGGCGTAATCTACAAGACCATTTACTTCGACATAATATGAAGCCCAACAAAGAGAACAAAGATGGGTGGCTTTCAAAGAAAAATGGCTGTTACAATTGCCTGGGGGTGTGCCACGTGCCGGGCACTCATTACTGGTTTCTACTTTTGTCACCCCCATAGTGGGTCCAAAATATTTTTGAAACATCGGCTTTACTGCCAATTGGATTTTGTTATCTATTACCTGATATGCCCCTGCGGACTAATGTACATGGGGAAAACTATTAGGACTTTAAGGGAGAGGATCAACCAACATTGTTTGTCCACTAGATTGGCATACTCAACAGGTACAACTGATAAGCCAGTTGCTGTGCATTATCTTAGAGAGAACATCAGTTGGCTACTCTAAGATACATGGCGATAGATTGGATCCCTCCCCCACCGTGAGGTGGTGATCGAGGACTCATGTTACTCAAAAAAAAAGGCCCTCTGGATCCATCGTCTGGACACTGTTTTCCCAAGAGGGCTTAATGAGAAGACACATCGAAATATTTTTCTTTAAAAAACTTTTTTCTATTTTTGTTTATTTAAATGCTGCTATGACAGAATTTGCACTTTATGATCTGAAGAATTACCCAGGACTCTGTATAATTGTGGCACACGGTATCCTTCAGACCAGCGGTCCCGCTGGGTGGAAAGACGCCGAGTACACATAACCTTGTTTTTAACTGTGTGATTTATGTTTTTTTTTTTTTTTTTCTGTAGTGTAGTCATGATTGAGTGTCCTGGATACTCTAGAGCCCCGAAGCTGCAAATTTTTATGGCATATTTTATTATGAATATATGTCTGTAGTCATGGTGCATATGATAACATTATGAGTACCACCGCCATATACTTACGGGTTCTATGCAAAGTTTTGAGTTGATAGTATTAAGGTAAAAAATCCCTCTAATGTGAGTCTATGGATATGGGCTCAGCATATATCTATAATTATTGAGCGTTTAACAATGGGGCCAAAGTGACTAGATACACTATGCCAGCTTAAGCAATGGTGCTTTAGTATATAGGTTGCCATAGTTATTTAATATTAAAGATGGAGGTGCGTTCCGCTTGCTCCTCTAGTGCTACGCAAGCCTCACATAGTGTTTGACAATGTCCGTGTTTGTAATGGCCGTGCGTTCCACGCATTTTATGTGTGGGACGCAAGATAATGTGTACTCCCGATTTCCGGCTTTGAAGAAGGGTGGTGCATGTAGGCACAATAGTATTTGCAGACTATTGGTTAAGCATGCGTTGCACCGCGAGTGTGATGATGCAGCTTCTGGCTCTGAATACCTGCAAATGTGTTCCAGTGCAGTGGAACGCACAGCGGTCAGTCTGGAGGTGTCGATGAGCTTTTGGGTGCTAATTCCTGTGCAGAATGGGTCTGATTGACAGGCAGAGGCGTTCATGGGGAGAGATGGGGTGGGTATGGGTGGTATTCAGCAAAACAGGGCAATTGGGCATGGCAAGGCCAAATATTGCATTACAAACACAGTTTTCTTGGCTCCGCAAAGCCCCTGCGACTGCAAGTCTGAGTAAGGGTCAAACTTCCTCAGGCTGCAGTCGCAGATAAGCATCACAACTGATGGTCATTATGTTCATCTAGAACTGCTATCCCATTGCAGTTTTAGCAATCACAAATACAGGCAGGGAGTGGTATGCACCTCCTCCTGCATTTGCACTGCCAAGGATCGTAGAGTTGGATACTCCATTTACCGATGACTCTCTGTGTATGACCTTTGGATCAGAACAATATCTTAGACCCACAAGTATATTTTCAGTACCTTAGTATTAAACACACGGCTGCTACTAGTTGTTGGCACAATCCATTTAAGACTGCCGAGAGGCTGACTTATGAATGATGGCAATTTTCCTGTTACTAACAATTTTGAGTCACAGCAGATCACAGAAATAATGTAGGAATTTACGTTTATAAACAATTTTTAAAACTTTTCTCACAACTCCGAATAAAGTTACATCATCATTTTACTGGCGGCTGACTCAGATATCTGTTCTGCGATGGTTTGTTTCGCGGATTCTGAGACAGAAGGATCATTGTGCACAGATACAAATAAGGATTTATTTATATTTTTGCATACGGCACAAAATAGGGCATTTTGGAGCTGGAACTGGAGAGGACAATGGAATCACGAAAAAAGTCCTTACTTGTAGGAGTGTCATGGACATTTATACCGATTTAGACCTGATGGTTGGACTGTGAATATTCGGAGCCGATGACAGTAAAGGCCACCCCACCAGAGTGGTTTCCACCCCGTGCATGGGTGCGAATGCATTTGCAGCTGTGTGAACATGGGGAAATCCATTCAAAAATACTCAAAATCGGTGCTGCGATGGCCGTGAGGAGATTGGGGCCAGGCCCACCTGCGCTTTTTAGCGGCACTCCCAGAAAACACTTGGATGCCAACTACAAACACTGGCCAGCTGTCAATCATCTTGCTAATGACCTCGCTGGCTTTATTTTCAGGGGGGACCTCGTGCATGTCCACAGTGTACCGTAAAGCAGGTTTCTGATGGATCTCTTTCAACAGACATGGGACTGGTGTAAGTGCAGATAGAAACGACAAGGGCTGCGGCAGCTGGCAGAAATTCATCGGGCGCCACAGCGAAGCAGCTTGCAGATGCACGAGCCTCCACATGCCCAACAGATTCTTGTATAAGGTATTAGTCTTCCATGGCTGCTTGCAAGTACAGCCAATCTGCATGTGACTCATAATAATCAGGCCATCTTCTGTGTCTACAGGCAATCTTTGGATCAATCAGACCTACTTGCTTCACATTCTGGTTGGAAGAACAAAAAATAAACCGACTGGAACCCATTAGTGTTTAATTATACTGGGAAAAGATTTAGACTTATCAATATTTGCTGCTATTTAGCTGAACAAGAGGATTTTCTATATTAAATCAACAAACACAAACTACTATCTAGTATCTAGCTGGGATTCCAAGCTAGAACCCCACAGGGGTTCCACAGCACCTGATTGCTCCCCCATGTGTTCGCATTAAAACGCTGGGCGCTCCCATGGAAATTCGGCAGTGACGCAAAGCACATAAGGGAAGATGGCCCTGCTTGTGAGAGTTTACATTTCAAAGGTGGGGCGCAGATAAATAGATGGGGTAGAATAAGGGATGCATTTTTTGAAACCCGGAGCTGCCCCCCATATTTACTTACATGTATGGTGTGGTGCAACCTGGAGGGTGGGCGGTGAAGCTGGAAGCCGGAGGGGTGAGTGATGAAGCCGGGAGGGTGGATAAGCCGGGGGGCGGGTGATGCAGTCAGGGTGTGAGGGCGGGCTGATGAGACGGGAGGGCAGCACGCCCTGGACCAGGCGGGCTGTGCGGCCTGCGCAGCGTGACCTTTGACCTCGTCACATTGTGCAGACCCGCACTGCCGGGGACGGAAGAAGCATGTGCAGTTTAATCTCCAAATCCCGGGATTGGAATCTCCAGTGTGAAGAGAGAAATATATTTGTGAGGGAAATGGCAGGAGTGCAACAGGTACTGAATGCGTGGCTTGAGGGAGAGGGAGGAGTCATAGGCATAGACATGATATTGGAGGTCAAATGATTTTGATGAGATAACCTAAATAGGATGCATAGAGGGAGAATACGAGAGATCCAAGAACCTGGTGGTGGTGTGGTGGGGTGCGGGGGGGGGGGGGTCATCAATTGTTACTGAAATTATGTGTGTGTGTGTGTGTATCTGTTGATGTTGAGGTTGTGGGCAAGATGGGAATAAGCTGAAGGAGGGAGATAGTGGAGGAGCCAGACTGGCATAGGGGGGTGAGGTGGAAGGGGAAGAGGGGGGGGGGGGGAGAGACCATGAGGGCCATGATTTCATCCCCAGATACAGGGGGGGGGGGGGGGGGGGTTTGACAGGTGTACAGATTTGAAGACACACATAGCATAAGCCTCATATGTAGAGAATGTAAAGGTAATTATAAGAGGATATTTTTTTGTATGTGCATATTCATCATGCATACTTGAGCCTTTAACTGTGATACAGTACACAGATGCAATGGCTCTGCCATTTTGTGGCCATGCTGTGCGATTACAGGCTGCTGAGCATCTCAATACAAGTCTAGGTGGCTGAGACATTTGCATATATTCACACAGCTGCTGCTGCGCACAGATTCCTAGGTGTGTGAGATCTAATTACCCGGGACCGGGCTTGCTGGAGGGGCCCTGTGGGGGCCCTGGTCCCTCCCGGGCAGCATGAGAGCTCATGCTGAGCCTGCTGCCAGCACAACACAATACCAACAATCCCCCTCGACTTTAGACTGTTTTTTTCACGTCCCTAAACATGTTGGGGGCGTGGCCTAATCACTGTAGGTGGCCACACCTCCTGTGATTAGGCCACACCCCAAAATTTGACAGGTCCCGGCATACCTCTCTGCGGCCCTGATTATAGTATTAGCAATCTTAAACTATAAATCTCTAATCAAGTCCGTTACAATTTGTATGTATCTTACGTGTATCCACGGGAAGCGAGCAAATCAACAAAATATCTGGTATTTGGCAGCTCCCATCCATAGACGTCTTGTATAACAATGATGGCTTTGTCGCTGGGGGTTTTCGGTCTGGCTACGTATGCCTTTATATGATCGATCTGTACCTCCTGTCCAATCGCTTCGTACTCAAACTGGTCTCCCAGCTCACAGGGACACGGCTGGGCTTCGTTTGCCATTGGGAAACTGAAAGAAAGGAAATTGCTAGATTGAGTCTGGAATGAAAATGTTTCTTGCAATGTAACAAGGCAATGAGAAATACAAAGAAAAGCAACAAGCTGGGCAAAGCCTTTCTGCATTGCAGGTGGGGCAGATGTAATATGTGCAGACACACACATCAGTTTGGGTCGGGGTGTTCAAACTGAAATATAGATTGCAGTGTTAAAATAAAGCTGTCTAACATTTGTGGGCTGCATGCAAAGCAGTCCGTATTTGCCCTGCACAGAAAAAAATATATATATGTATTTCTGGCAATATGGATTGTTCCAGACACTTTTCAAGCCGAATACTTTTTTTGATTTAGGGCCGCATTTATCAAGCAATATTTGCGGTTAAATCCCCGAAAACATCTGTTTTCGGGGGTTCACCGCAAATATTTAGTATCCCCCAAATTTATTAAAGGGGGACCGCAGAAGGGATCTCCGATCCCTGCTGCGATCCTCCCTGCAGCGTCGCCGGCTGCATCCCCCATAGGTTTCTATGGGGGATGCGAAGCTGCCCGATGTATCAACATTGGGCAGCCCGGCATCGCACCCCTGGGCTATTGTGGCGATAGCCCATTGTTGCCTATGGCTACACTTCGCCCGAGCAGGGCAGTGCGGTAAGAGGGGTCGGCGGGGGTCAGTGCATAACCGCGCATGTGCTGACCTCCCGGCTTCTGGGTTAGGGCTTTGCAGGGACGGGCTCCTATCGGAGCCCTGTCCCTGCGCCCTTAAAAATTATACATCCCCCCGATATGATCGCATTTTACAATGCGATCCTGGGCGGTAATATTCCACCCAGATCGCATTGTAAATGCGATCATGATAAATGCGCCCCTTACTTACAAACATGAGTCTGACCCTATGTGGGGAATTAAATTGCGGGCAGGCATATACCTGCAGCTACATAGTTGTATTATGCAATTAGGGGATCGGGGCCGGTGCAAGGGCGGTTTGGCACCCTAGGCAAAATTTCTAATAGGTGTTCGCTCCTAGATATATTGGTGGAGCTGGACTGACATTGGTCCCTATGTGTATATAAAGGTATCTTTAATCTGCGCCTTAAACTTCTTCTCCGCCAACTCCTTCTGAACGTAGGAACATAGGGCATTTTGTTACTATTTCACCTTTAATCAAACATTTTATGTACACATATTTTTGCTTAGTGCTGTGTGACACTGTCTGCCCTCCTCTCCCTTTGACACTTTCTCTTCCTCTCTCCCTCTCTCTGGCCCTTATTCTGATTGACGCGGACTTTACCGCATACTTTCGGATCGCGTCTTTACGGCGTCTGCGCATGCGTGGCGAACGCAACGCGCATGTGCCACGCCTTGACTCCGTACCAATTCGGCCAAATCCCGTACAAAACTGTTCCCCGCAATCATTCGGGAAATATGGGCGTATTATGGGCGTCATGCGGAATGTCACATGGGCGTAGTTTCAAAGTGGGCAAAACGGGGCGGAAACATGGGCGGACACGGGGGAGTACACTTATGTTGGGGGGCGTACATTCGGATAGCACTCCGAATGCACGCGATCAAAAAGGGAAGAAATGTGCGGTGTCCACAAGTGTACTATTGCTTTGCGGACACCACTCGTTCATGCGGTAGGCGAACGTACGCCTAATGACTACAAGCATTAACACCTGAACCCAATAGAATCTACTCCTTTACTCATTACTCACTAATAGGCCGCTTGTCAGTGCCTTAATTGAAACCATTGCACTTAAATTGCTGTAAGGGTTAATGTGTGCAATGCATGTGTTAGGCATGCTTGTAAGGATATATTGGCATCTAATTGATTCCAATTCCAAATAAGCATTTTTTTATGAGGATAGGTAATTGAATAAGTGGGTCATGTGATGTCTTGCAGAAGATACTTAATAGTGGGTTGTTTGGCGTAAATACTCCGCTTACGGGCGGTAGCACCGCTTGGCTCCGGTCGGATGCGGTATTTCCGAGCATACTCTGTAATACTCTGTAATACCGTGCAGAATCGGAGTGTTTCTCCCGCACACGCATGGTTTGTATGTCGTCCGTAAACACGCCCTGTTCTTAAAGAGTGAGTCCGTCCGAATGCGGAGGACACGCGGGCGTTTCTACGGACGATGGCCGCATGCGGCAAAACACCGTAGCGTGCGGACCGCTCCGTAAGAATGCGGGAATATCCGCACCAACCAGAATAAGGGCCTCTGTTCCTTATGCTTTTATCCTTCTCTCTGACACATTCTCTCCTTACCTGATATTGTCTCTCTCTTCCCCTCCCACTGTCTCTACCTCTTTTACTGACACTGTCTCTCCCCTCACTCTGTCTGTCTGACTCTCTCTCTCTCCCTGACACTGTCCCTCTCATTTTTCTACCACCCCATCTCTCTTTCCATGACACCCACTCTATTCCTCTCTCTCACTCCCCTCGTTCTCTCTTTTGCTCCTTTAAGGGGCGTTTGAGCCCACCAATCTCTGCCCGTCCACTGTCTCCGCCCGGCACTGTTGTGGCATAATAAGGCAAGTGTTCTAATGTGGAATTGGCATTTCAGTGTGTGGTATAATGTGCAACTGGATTTATGGTGTGTGGCATATGATTTAATGGGCATTACAGCATTTGGCATACTATGTAATGGGCATTACGGTGTTACGGTATAATGTGGAATAGGCATTACGGAGTGTGGCATAAAGTTTCATAGGCATTATGGATTGTGACCTAATGTGTAATGGGCATTACAGAGTGTGGCATAATGTGTAATGGGCATTATGATGTAAATTTTTGTCCCTGTTTCTACTGTGTGTATATGGGGGGGGGGGGGACTCATTCTGAAGCCCATATACATAAATAAGTCACCATCTGTTTAGTTTGTATTGATGCCCAGTAGGCGGTGATAGACACGCCCAGTAGGCGGTGATGGACATGCCCCTCCAATGGTGCACCCCCTAATAAAATGGGCTGCGCACACCTATGCATGTAACCAGGCCCCGCACCCTGCCTCATCCCTAACACATATTCCACAGCCCTGCACTTTTCCAACACACATGTCCCCCAGCCCTGCACTTCTCCAACACACATGTTCCCCAGCCCTGCACTTTACCCAACACACATGTCCCCCAGCCCTGCACTTCTCCAATACACATGTCCCCCAGCCCTGCACTTCTCCAACACACATGTCCTCCAGCCCTGCTCTTCTCCAACACACATGTTCCCCAGCCCTGCACTTTACCCAACACACGTCCCCCAGCCCTGAACTTCTCCAACACACGTTCCCCAGCCTTGCACTTTACCCAACACACATGTTCCCCAGCCCTGCACTTCTCCAACACACATGTTCCCCAGCCCTGCACTTTACCCAACACACATGTTCCCCAGCCTTGCACTTTAACCAACACACATGTCCCCCAGCCCTGCACTTTCCCCAACACACATGTCCCCCAGCCCTGCACTTTAACCAACACGCATGTCCCCCAGCACTGCACTTCTCCAACACACATGTCCCCCAGCCCTGCACTTTAACTAACACACGTGCCCCAGCCCTGCACTTTAACCAACACATGCATGTTCCAAAGCCCTGCAACACACATGACCCCCAGCCCTGCACTTTAACCAACACACGTCCCCCCAGCCCTGCACTTCCCCAACACACAAATACATGTTCCCATCCCTCAAATACATAAAGTATGTCCCAGTCACCTTTTCTGTATGTCTGGATGATCTAGCACCCCTGCTGGCAGGGTCTCTTTAGGATCTTGTGCTGGAGGGGGCCGAGCTACCAGACAATCTCCGTGTAAAGAGCAGCAGCAGGAAGCAGAAGAGTAGGGACAGAAGCCTCACAACTGCCGGCTGCTGCTGGAAGCTGAGCCCAGCAATCACCCGCAGTACCTGATCCCAAACCCGGGTAACAGCATTCCAATGTGCAAAATGTGCTGGGGGGAAGTGTCAGACTCTCCTACAACTCACGAAGTCCAGTAAAATATAGGGATGGCTATATAGGGATGGTCCATAGTTGGGACCTAGTGCTCGATGTTTTGGGCATCGATAGCGGATAGTCGAATAGTTTTATGCCATCGATGGATGGCTTCCGATGGTAAAATTTGTGGGCGCATGCGTACTGTGTGCGTAGCGTCATTGCGTCCAGCGGCCCGCCCCGCCGGAAGGTGCGCGCAGGCGCAAAAGAAACTTAAACTGGATTGATGGCTAAAGTTTCTTCTGCGAATGCCAGCGGATCCCGGCCGATCAGGCTGCCCGCGGCGACCCTTCCCGTTGCTCTGCGCATGCGCGGCTAAGCAATGGCAGGAACCATAGATGGTGTGAGGTAGAATGGTTTATAGCCATCGGTGATTCCTGCTCTAGAAGCCATCGATGGCAACCATCGATGGGGGATGTGCCAATGGCCATCCATAGTAAAATACTTAATTTACATGATGACAGTACTGGGGCGCCCTCTAGTGGTCAGCGCCCTGTGGTAGCTCCGGCCCTGGTTGGAGGTGGGGAAGTCCTTAGCTCAGTGTGGAATGTTGATAGCAGTATGTTTGAGGATTTTAGAAGTTAGATGGGTGTCCTCCTGTCAGGGCTGCCATCAGGAATTTTGGGGCTCGGGACTCATTTCCAGTCCAGGTTCTGGGCTTCTCCCACTCTTTACTTGACTTACTGTAACCCGGCTCCTGCTCCCCTCTCCACTTCTGCTGAGCTGCAGCCCGGAGGCCCCAGAGCGCATGCTTCTTCAACTCTTGATGGCGGCGGCCAATTAAAATGCAGCGCCAGCTGGTGAGCCAATCTGCTCTCATGGGCTGCCGGTACATGAGCTATGATTGGCTCAAAAGCCAGTGCAGCATTTTAATTGGCCACCGGGTTAAATAAGCCTGCGATCCGAGACCTGCTTTGTGCAGCGCAGCGGAGGCAGTCGGGGGGCTGTACCCACGGCATATTTAATCATTAGTGGCTCAGTGAGCCCACCCCTAAACATTTAATCATTAGTGTCTCCGCCACCCCCCCTAAACATTTAATCATTAGTGTCTCCGCCACCCCCCCCCCTAAACATTTAATCATTAGTGGCTCAATGACCTGCCCTAAACATTTAATCATTATGTCCCCCAATAAACGTTTAATCGTTGGTGGTATAGCGTGGCATCCTCCTCTCCCGCCAACCGTTGGTGGCACAGTGTAAATAAAAAAAATACTTACCAAATCCGGAGTCTTCCAGCTTTGCATCCTGTCACTGCAGCTTCCATCTGACTGCAGCGAGCAGGCGCGGCAGAACCAGGCGGCGTCTGGCTTCAGCGGGGCTTGCGGGCGGCGTCAGCAGCTTCAGCGGGACTTCCAGGCAGCGTCAGCAGGCCTTCTTCTTGGCGGCGTGCTCCGGCGCCTACAGTGACAGTCGCTCAGATGGCCCTGCTCATCCCCACGCCACACATGCGGGATATGTGCAGGAGCATCTCAGCGACTGTCACTGAAATTAACGACGGGGCCCTTCTGAATCTTGGGGTGCGCATGTTAATTTGCTATGTGGACTACGCACACAGCGATTTACATGCGTTTTCAGGCATTTTCTGAGGGATTTGGTAAAATCCCTCAGAAAATGCCTGAAAGTCGTCATTACATAATACAAGCAAAAAAAGTCACTATCCCCGTCAGAATGACTTGGCTGTTATATCCACTCACATGGAATGGAAAAACTTGCTCTACATGTCTTCGACTTTCAACCACATAGTAAAAATATCTGTTTCTAGTGTCAACAGAAAGCCATATGTATTGTAAAACTCTATAATAATTAACTTTCATGAATATGAAATGTTTATTTTGACGCCAAGCATGATGATAGGTCTATGGAATATAGAACTACGTAATAAAAAACGAATAAAACTACGAAAGACTAATTCAAATGTTTAATCTTTGTGCTAGTTATTCTAAGTCAAATGTTCAATTAAATCATGTAATACTTTTAATATTGGAGACATATTTGAATCTTATGTTACTCGTGGTTTAAGAAATTAGAAATAGAATGAAACAAAGCTTAAACAATAATTCATTGATATGCTCAATGAGAAGAATAAGGGTGGGTAGTAAGAAGAAAAAAACAATACAATACAATACAATGAAGTATTCAATTGTGACCTTTATCAAATGCTTTTTAGTAATTTTTTTCTTTGAAACAGCATCCGCCTGGACCCCGCCACCCGCTGGCCGGACCCCGCTGCCAGCCACCTGTATCAGTACCTTTCACACAAGCCAGTAACCTGGGCTGGTTACGGGAGCAACCCTGCTGGCTAGCAGGGTTGAAATCCTGGCAAATTTTTCTGTGAATTTGGCCTGGGAACCTTTCATACCAGTGCTAACCCGGGCAAACCCGGGAATTTTGGCTGGTGTGAAAGGGGTCCCATACCCTCCGCCCATTAGAGCAGTTACTAGGTCAAGCCTTTCTCTATTCTTCTGCCAGGGTCAGTGCACACCCACTGATAAAAACAAATACTACACTTGATCTTAGCCAAAAAGGTAGAGAACCGATCACTGTGCCCTGTGTATGACTGTAACAAAGCATGGACTCTGTAGGTTTGAAGCAAAGGCTCAGTAATTAGTGTATTGAGGAAAAAAATGGTCATGTGATCACCTCACAGTCACTAATTAGCCAGCAAGGTGTAAACAAAGCTGAGACTGTGATCTCTGATATGTGCATTGTGGCACAGACTTAATGGAATTGTTAAGAGATGAGTAAAAAAAGGTTTGGGGGTTTGTCACAACCAAAAATAAGGAGTGTAAACTACAATATAGATGAAGGTTAAGTGTGGATGTGCAGTGTATTGGGAATAGTTAGAGAGTCGGAAAATCAGCACTTTTTGGCAATTTTACATTCAATATATTCAAACCAAGTGCCGATTTTTGGACTGTCGGAAAATTCATTGCAGTCGGAAAAACTTCTGATTCACGTGTTTTAGATGAAAATGCGGGCATTTTTGACTATTTTGCACCAATGCAGATTTGACTGTAAACAAAGACGAACCTGCACCAGTAGGAAAACAGTCCTAAAATTTCCGGACAACATTGACTACCCCCCATAATGCCGCAAAGCTTTGTCCGGTGCCTGCACGAGGAGACAATACTATATATAGCAGGAGGTATGGCACTCAGAGCCAAAAGGCATAAACAGTCAAAAAAGACTATGACATAGTTCAAGACAAGTGTTAAACTATGTGTGTATCCTGAAGACGGCACATGCCTGAAACGATTATTAAAAAGCACAGTCACTTTATCTGTTAAACCTGAGTCCCGGAGTGACGCTCATTTCTTAAGAAGTATATATGCGCTACATTTAACCTAAAAAAGCTGCTACTCCGATAAGGCTCTCCTGTTAGTGAGAGTCCTGATACAAAAATGTGGGGAAAAAAGGGGATTATCGGAGAGAACTAAACTTGGTACCACCTAGCCAACAATAAAATTATAAACCACTTGATGCACTGAACACACTTCATAAAGTTGTCTTCTGTTGTTTTCCAGAATAAATCGTAGACTCCATTCAGATAAGAAATTATTTATTAAAACCAACCCAATGCGTTTCGTCAGAACGACTTCATCAGGGGTATGGCTAAAAAGTGGTACAGAAAGAACAAAGGGCGCACTTGAGCATTTATAGTGCGATAATAATATGTACAAAAAGTATACAATAAATAAATACATAAAAGCAGTGTACATACCAGAATTTAGACCTTATAATGGGGTCTGTACAACGAAGAAATGTGAACAATGATAAAATATCTAAAAAATATAATAGATAAATGTATTTAGCAAGGAGAGTGGGAGGAATAAGCAAGCAAAACATACAATTCGGAATGGGAAGATTAATCACTAGAGACAGGATTATATGAATTTGCATATTTGCATATGCATTTACATATTTGGCCCATTCTCACTGGTTATTGCATATTTTACCTAAAATCTAGTGATGGTGTATATTTTAGGCCCGTCCTCTTCCCACCCGCAAGTTACAGCACTGCTTTGCCCTGCTGCTGCTGGCCAGGTAGTGGTAGAGTGTGCAGGCTGGGGCAATATGTCCAGAGTGTGGGGAACCTTGGATGTACGCTATGTCTGACACTGCTCTAGGCTGCCAATCCATGTTGATAAAAGTCAGTCGGGGCGGATGCCATTACGAAGCTCCTGAACCTTTGCCTGCCCCTGAGACCAAGAGACAGACTTCTGCAGCAGAGGAGGCGGGCAGAAGGGTTGTGACATCACGAGGCATGGAGGAAATGCAGTGTCACAGTGAGTATGCGGCGCAGGGAGGAAGCCTTCCACTGCGCCGCCATCACACGCTATGCTGACATTTGATCCATCGGCACTACAGATGAGGGTCTGTGTAGTTGATTCAAGAAGAGCTTTGGACGCTGCAGTCTGCTGTAGCAGCCAGGAAGAAAGAAAATCCTGTGTACAGCACTAGACATCTGCAGATGCTGTGGGCCTTTGAGGTTTATTTGCAACTAATTGTATGCTGATTTTTAAATAAATAAGTTAAAAATTACTTTTTTAAATTATTTAATGTAGCATATTTTAACACATTTTATGCATATTTTAAGTATTTTTCATGCATATTTGCATGCATATTTCAAGGTTTTTATGTTGCATATAATCTTGTCTCTATTAATCACCTACCAATATATGGTGATCATCAAAAAACTCAGATTAGACCTGTTTACCAAGATCTTCAGAGTACATGTGGCCCTTAAAACTCCTGGACTATATGGACCTACAATGGGGATAACAAATCCCAGGGTTAGAAACCTAGGGTCCCTAAAAATATTTGGGGGTGATGACAAATAATAAGCACCTATCATATGCGCAATTCACCGGGATTCCTCTTTATTTCAGGAAACAATCACCTAAAAGAGAGGGGTGATTACATTCCATGAAAGGTGGAGGACCAATTATCCTGTTTTATATGGCCCAATGAAGCTTAAAAAACATTCAAGAAATAGAAGCTACATCTTGTATACATTGATAAGAGATGCCTATTTTACAGCATTAATCAGAATAATGACAAAAATTGCATTTAGAGAAGTCCGTAGTTGTAACAATATATAGAACAGTCCCAATGGTTTGTAATTCTGACATAGAGAATATAAATAGCCTTACTAATAAAGTTTAAGCAGTACACTCAAAGTGTTAAATTCAATATACAAAGTCTTTAGGCAATCATATACAAAGTATCACTGGGGCAGGTTACAAAATAACAATATGTACACTTTACAAGTAAACACTTACCACAATGTAGTACAATCACCAGCTTCTCCACTGTCTGCAAGTGACTGACCTAGGGGCCGGCTGTCTCTTAAATAGGGAAATTGGACAGAACATATTTCCGGTTTCTAAATAAGTAAAAACTAGATCTTAGTGGGGTATGAGAGCACCATAAAAAGCATGGTGCTTACTGCTACTATATGCCCAAAAAGCTAGATTATAATAGTTTAAAAAATAATGTATATACTGTAGTTATAGGCGAGTGTCCAAATAGGCTGTGCAACACACGCCCGCTGCTGTGCGTTCCACCCACAAACTTCCTGTAAGACTCATGAGATGTGTCCCCCTTGAAATACGCTCAAGAAGGTTCCGACCTAAGAACTAATGTATACGATTATCCTGAACAGGGAGGGGGGGAATCAAAAGGCGTATAATAAAGTAACTGGTGCTCAGTTTTTAATCGGTGCTCAGTTTTCAATTCCTAACCGTGGGTACTGTGAAGTTCAGCGTCCCATGGTGTGTGGATCAATATCTTGTGGAACGCATCTCCATAAAACATGCGTTCCACCCTGAGGTTTATGATACACTGTGCTTGGGCAGGGAGTCTCCGGGTGTGTGGGCGTCCGCCCTGTGGAACGCATCTTCGTTAGATATGTGTGCCAGCCCGGGTGAAATTAACCCTATGTATGCGCATAGGCTGCTGACTACTCTAGCAGTTAACTAATGCCCTGGGGTATTAGAATTGGGGCCCAACTGGTCCTAAGTGAAGAGTGGGTGATTAAAGACTAGGAGTACCCTATAAATAATCTGTGATATAAACATTTGGCGATTTAAGTGTCTAAGTGAATCTACATAGTAATGTCTATAAAATATATGTGTGGAATGTAATTGAATGAAATACTTAAATAGGAAAAAAAGGTAAGATTAATAAGTATAATAATCTAGTGGGTTGTGAAATAAAATAAATGTGGTGACATGACTGTGTAATACTAATAAATGAATCTTATTATGAAGGGTAGTGATGTGACAATATTCAGCATATATCTCTTTACTTATCACAAAATATCTCCCATCTCGCTCGCTGCGCTCTGCACAAGATCTCCGCACGGATCACTATCTCCCATTCATTATTACAGGACTTTCATCGGGCTGCTCCCATCCTATGGAATGCCCTTCCACGTACAATAAGACTCTCCACTAGCCTCCAAACTTTCAAGCGTTCCCTGAAAACTCTCCTCTTCAGGCAAGCCTATCATGTTTAAGTACCACAAGCATAACCCTCTGAGGCACTTATGTATTATATAGCTTTTCTTCTGGACTTGCAACTTGACGGGACTGATATGCTATTACTGGTGCCTGTCCTTGTGTTTACCTCCTATGTCCCTAAATATTGTAAGCTTGCAGCAGGACCCTCTGACCTCTAAGTCCGTCTGTTTTTACCCAGTTTGTTTTAATACTGTTTACTATTGTAAAGCGCAACGGAATCTGCTGCGCTATATAATAAACTGTAAATAAATAAATAAAGGCAATATATAATTCATGATAAGTGGATACCTGCCAAGTCTACATTTACGTTTTTTTGTTTGGGTCCCACACAGGATTCTCCACTATAATGATATAGATGCATCGATTGTATAGTGGAGTTAGCAATTTGAGTAATTATTAGCTTAAATCCAGATCCTGTATTAATTCTTAACCAACACAATTTAATAGTTCATAGGCTGGAGGTGCTCCCCGGAGTCAGAGGTAAGTATATTTAAACTGGAGAAAAAGAAGACTCATGAGTCTTCTTTTTCTCCAGTTTAAATAAGTGTACATTTACAAAAACATAATGATCAGAGAGAGTATACATATACATCAGATCCTCTGGGGGTTAAAATTTGTCAACCCGTGTTTAATTTTTAATTACGGTGAGTTGTGATCTCGTGACTGAATGAATTCTTATCCATGAATTTGCAACAAACGCACTTATTACACGGGATACAACGATTTGCTGTACTTAGAAAGACTCTATCACTTGTTAGACTTAAATCCATGGTTCGGAGTTTACTAGGCGCTAGTAGGCCCTTTATGTTATTAGCTCTACGGAACACAATAACAGGATTGTCTGGCAGGGTAGGTCCCAACACTGGATCTTTCTGCGATATATTCCAGTGTTTCTCTCTATTGAACTGTGTTATAAAAGGACTGGTTTTATTTTCAAAGGTTTTTGTTCCCTTTTTCGCTCCACATAGAAGATCATTTCTGTTTCTGTTTTTGTCAAATGTTTTGAACTGTGAACTATATAGAGAAAAAACGCTCGCCACTCAATTTGATCATTAGGGGATCCCATACAGAAATAGATACACGTGTTTCCCAAATGAATGGAAAATAGAGATCTGCACACCAAAAACTTTGATTTAATTTTTTTTTATCCAACAGTGAAAAAATTATTAAAACAAATGGCAACATATTGCAAACAGGAATGTAGAGGTTATAAAGATGGGGGAAAGGGGGAAATGGAAAACCCACGCACAAGTTGAACCTGCTGTTTGTATAGTTAATTCAAGTACAATAATGGTTAATTGATAGAGAATCCACAATGAAAGAAAAAATTATAATCAAATAAGTACAAATAATTAGTGTGGAGGTGCGCCCCTGAGAGTAGAAAACATATAGCTTCAAGGGAAAAGGAGAAAAAAGTACTCTCCTTTGTTTGGGGAACAAAGGAGAGTACTTTTTTTCTCTTTTTCCTTCTAATGCTGTGTACACATGGTGCAATATGATTGCTGGCGATATATTGCTAGCAATATATCGCCAGCAATCATATTGCTCAGTGTCTCCTTTTCATCAGCGATGAAAAGGAGACACTGCTACGGGGCGGAGGGGGAGCGCAGCAGCAGCAGCAGACGCTGCTGCTGTCACTTTGATTGGAGGAGGGAGGGAGCAGTGGCACGTGGCTGGGGAGATCAACGCTGATCTCCCCGGCGCTGACCTCCCGGCACAGCGATCGCCGGGGAAAGCCGCTGGTCGCAGGAGCATGCTCCTGCGACCAGCGACCATTAGGCAGTGCACACGGGAGCGCGCAGCTGGCGATTTGGAGCACCAGCTGTGCTCCAAATCACTGGCAATATGGTCGCTCAGCGACCATATTCCCAGCGATTTTACATGAAATTGCACCCGTGTGTACTCACCTTAAGGAATGTAGAGGTTGCAGGTTACTTATCTAGTACAGACAGTCAGCATAGTGTCTGTAAATGCCCACAGCCAGCTCCATGGCTCAGCGGCTTGAGAGGTATTTCAACCTTTTTCAAGAGCCCAAATAATACTAAACAAATACCATTTAAATAGGGAATAAGCACCCACCAAAATCACATTAAGAGAGTCTCACCTGTGCAGTTCCTCTCCGGCTAGCCGCTGCCGTCATGCACACTGGTACTTCCGGGCAGTAGAACTCATGGATCGCGGTTGTGGAACGCACTTCCACTTCCAGTCCCGGCTGGAGAGATGCCCAGAAAAAAATAGAAAGTAATGGAAAATGATGCACAACTAATAAAGGGCATAATTACTTGCAACAGTGTGCATAACTCTTAAAACAAGGATCCGTTGGGTGCTAACATTCCTCAAATATGGAAAGTAATGTGCAGTACTACACCATAACCATAAATCTATAACCAACATAGTAAAAATTGTTTAAACATAAGATTAAACTAATAAAGAGAATGCTATCCTAATCTACATGCTAACATTATAGCTGGTCAAAAACTAATAATCGGGGTGGAAAAAGCGAATTATGAACTTTGACAACTATCATAATGGTTGACTCATCACGAGTCCAATTTATAATATACTGTATCATCACAATCACTGTTCAAACATCATGTAACACTTGTAAGCAGTCCCACTATAAAAATACATTAAAATTAATCTCTTCGTTGAGTCCAGATGGATTTAAAGAGCAAGGGTTGTAAATAAATTCACTCTCCTTCTGTAATAAGACTAGATGATGATCTCCCTCTCTTTTTGGGGCTTTGACATGAGGTAAGGGTATGAATTTGAAGTCCTTCATAGTATGTCCAGCATCAAAAAAATGCCTCACAACAGGGGGTGTAGTATGGTCTCGAGATGTCATTGCGTTTTTAATCGAGCGGTGCATTCTGATGCGTTCTTTTAGCATCCTTATTGTTTTGCCTATATATAGTAATGGACATGGGCACACTATTACGTAAACAATATATTTGCTGTCACGCCATACGAGATAGGTGTTTGTGCTTGTAGCCTGTTGCTGGATGTATATATATATCGCCCGCGATTAAATGTTGGCAATTTATGCAACCGTTACATTTAAATGCTCCGTCCTTCACACTTAACCAATTCATTCTGCTCGGAGACGGGCTAATGTCTGAAAACGTTAGCTGATCTTTAAAGTTGCTGCTGCGTTTGTAGGCAAAAAGTGATCTTTCTAGGCAAAATTTACCCATAACCGGGTCTGATTGCAATATGTGCCAGTGTTTTAAAACCGAATCTCTTAATATAGGTGAAGAAATTGAGAATGTAGAGGGCAAAATCATCTGATCTAAAGTTTTATCTTCTTTGGATTTCACAAGAAGGTGATCTCTGTCCAAAATCAGGCATTTTTGTATCAATTGTTCCACTTCGTCCTTACTAATTAAATTTACTGCCCATGTCCTTTAAGGCTGAAGCCAGTGCCGTCTTTCCCATTGGGCACGATGGGCAGTTGCCCGGGGGCCCTAGGACCTAGGGGCCCCCGGCCCAGCCCAATGGGAAAGATGGTGGCCGGGGTCCGGGAATCCGCTCACCCTCGCTGGGGGATCCGGGCAGGGGGATCAGGGCGGTGGCGGTAGCTAGAAGCCTGATTCGGCGATGCTCTATTTGCCGGCGGGGCGGGAAGCGCTGTTGCATTTGAATAGACTGGCCGGACGCTGATTGGCTGAATTCAGAAAATCAGCATCCGGCCAGTCTTTGAAAAGGCAACAGCGCTTCCCACCCCGCCGGCAAATAGCGCTTCACCTCCTAGCTAGCAGTGAATTTAATTTCGGGGGTCCGTGTGCCGGGGTTCTGATCACCCTCACTGGGTGATCCGGCAGGGGGATCAGGGCATCGGTGGCGGTAGCTAGGAGCCCGAAGCGGCGAAGCGCTATTTGCCGGCAGGGGGGGTGAGAAGCGCTGCTGCATTTAAAATGACTGGCTGAATGCTGATTGGCTGAATTCAGCCAATCAGCATCCGGCCAGTCTTTTCAAATTCAACAGCGCTTCCCGCCCCCGCCGACAAATAGTGCTTCGCCGCTTCGGGCTCCTAGCTACCGCCACCGCTGCCCTGATCCCCTTCCCCAGCGAGGATGGTCGGATCCCCGCCACCCGGCCACCATCTTTCCCATTAGCGCTATTTGCCGGTGGGGCGGGAAGCGCTGCTGCATTTGAAAAGACTGGCCGAACGCTGATTGGCTGAATTCAGCCAATCAGCGTCTGGCCAGTCTTTTCAAATGCAACAGCGCTTCCCGCCCCGCCAGTTAATAGCGCTTTGCCACTTCAGGGCAGGCTCCTAGCTACCGCCGCTGCCCTGATCCGCTGCCCGGATCCCCCAGCGAAGATGATCGGATCCTCGGCCGCCGGAAGCTGACTGGCTGCCGCACGGAGCCAGAGAGGTGAGGGTTGGGGAGGTGACTGTGGGCTCCTGGGCAAACTAATTGGGGGGGGGTCCAGTGAACTAGGTTGCCCAGGGGCCCTTCCTAATGTTAAGACGGCCCTGGCTGAAGCTAGTTGATTCTCACTACTCGCAACAACTGCGAGTATGGAAGTCCATGCTTAAGTGGTAAAGGATGGAAACTCTCTGCTCTTATTACATAATTAATGTCTGTTGATTTTTTGTAAATAGATGTTTGGAATTTATTACATTCGATTTGTACATTGACATCTAAAAAACAGATGTTTGTGGGACTGCTTACATGAGTGACTCTAATGGTGCCTGGAAACCCATTAAGATGATCTACAAATGAATCCAAATACTGAGGACCCCCATCAAAAGAAAAAAAAAATCATCAATAAATCTTACACATGATGAAATAACAGGGGAATATGTTCTGTTGTTCAAAATAACAGAGGTTTCATAATCATACATCTATAAATTAGCATAATTCGGTGCCATGTTTGACCCCATGGACGTACCCTGTAACTGCAAGAAAAAATGATTATCAAAAACAAAAATTATTGTGCAATATGAAATTAATCAACAACAAACAAAAATTCAACAGGGGGATTGTATATTGGATTCTTGGTAATAATTTTTCTGATGGCTTCCGCTCCTGCATTATGGTTAATGTTAGTATATAAACTGTTAACATCACAGGTTACCAGTAAACAATTGGAGGGAACAGTATCTATCATCTTGATAAGTGTCAAAAAAATTGTAGTGTCCTTTAATATACTGTCAACACTCTGGACAACCGCCTGTAAAAAGTAGTCAACATGTGATAAATTCTGACATAGGGAATTTCTTGAAGAAATTAATGGCCTCCCTAGTGGTCTATGGAGGGACTTTAGGCAATATATACAGCAATGGGGTGACTGGATGGGCCTGTTTTAAGAATTGACATGTAGTGTCATCCAACCAGTCATTAGCCAACCCCATTGCTAGTATACCATTAAGTTCTTTGCTATATCTTGACATAGGATCATAACGAAGGGGTTTGTAGCAGGTAGTATCTGACAATTGGCGCTTAACTTCAGCTACATAGTCACACAAATTGAGTACCGCAACGCCACTGCCTTTATCGGCTGCACGAATTATAATCTGTTTATTGGATCTTAATGCTTTAATGGCACTCCTCTCCTCTGCAGTCACATTAGAGAAGGAAAATTTTTGTTTGGCCATAAACGGGATTAAATCACGTCTGACTAGTCTCATAAATGTAGCTATGGAGGCGTTAGAGCACGGGTGTCAAACACAAGGCCCGCGGGCCAAATCCGGCCCGCCAGACCTCGTCATGTGGCCCGCGCGAGGAGATAGCACGCAGGGGCAGTGTGTCTAAAACAGGAGTGCTGCGTCCACATCCGCCTTACCTGTTCCTCCACTGTCGGCGGCCATTTTCCTGTAGGCACATATGTATGCGGCTACAGAAACATGGCCGCCGGCCTCCACGGCTACGTGGAGGAGGGCCTGGCCGCCTGTTCCCTCTGATGCCCGGCACTGGGTGGGGACGTCATGACGATGACGCCGCCCGCCCATGCGTCTGTAGAGAAGTAGGAGCAGGCAGGGAAGCTGGACCAGGAGTTGGGGACAGTGTGGCCGCAGCAAGCAGTGAAGAAAAGCTGGAAGCCGCAGCAGCTGCAGGACAGACGGAGAAACAGTAAGTGAGGATGAGGATCACACTCACAATAAAAAAAATAATATATATCTGCTGTTTCCTGAGGTGTCCCCGTGTATAATAATAATAATAATGCCATGACACCACAGGCTGCTCCTCCTGTATAATCATTTATGTGTCATGGCATTACTTTTATTATATTATACAGGGGGAGCAGTCTGTGGTGTCATGGTATTATTATTATACAGGGGGAGCAGCCTGTGGTGTCATGGCATTATAATTATACAGGGGGAGCAGTCTGTGGTGTCATGGCATTATTATTATACAGGGGGAGCAGTCTGTGGTGTCATGGCATTATTATTATTATACAGGGGGAGCAGCCTGTGGTATCATGGCATTCATTTTATATTATACAGGGGGAGCAGCCTGTGGTGTCATGGCATTATAATTATACAGGGGGACCTACAGATACAACCGGCCCTTTGAGGGTGACCAAACTGCTGATGCGGCCCCCGATGAATTTGAGTTTGACACCCCTGCGTTAGAGCATGGCGGATCAAAGGTGCTTCTTTTTTTAACGACTTGCCTTTCATTGTTGTTTTTATTTTGTTTAGAAAAAAAAATCTTTAAGTTTAAGTTGCCTATGAAATTTATGAAACTCGACCTCACAGTCAAAAGTCTTCTGTTTATGGATCTGTACAAATGATAGGCCCTTTGCTAGCACCTTGCTTTCAATTGGGGTGAGTTTATAGTCTGAGATATTGAAAACTGTTATGTTCTCTGTGTCCGGGGGAGCCGTTCTCTTTGGCCCCCTCTTGCGCCTTCCCTGACTTCATTTCTTCCTCAATTTTTTTTACCCGGGGTAAAAATGGGTACTCATATTAGAGGAGGATTGGTCGGAGTCTGATGTCTGTGACTCTATATCTGTGTAAGGTCTATAATACCTCTTTCTACCCCCTGTCCAAGGTCTCCAGGTGCGTGTATTAGCCTGGGAAAAAATCCAGGGATAAACCCTAACTTCTTTACAGTCCTCAAAAACTTTTTTATATTTATTCTTTTGAAAGGATAATAGCTCCTCCTTAAATTAATTCATACTGCCCTCCAATTTGTATAGCCAGTCAACAGAGGTGTCCGTTTTAAATGTGTCTAGTCCCCGACTCTCACCTTCATTGATCTCCTTCTCCAAACCCACTATATCAATATTGACCTGTTGGATCACGACCACCATTAGATCCAGGCTGCATTGATTCAATATGTGGTGGCACCATTGTTTCCAAAAATCCTTATTGTTCCTTCCAAGGGTTGGTTGGTTTTTAATCCTAAAACCCCTCGGAATTAGTCTCTCTCTGTGATATTGGGATAGCGTCAGTCCGTGGAGGTTCAACTCAACCAACCTCTTTTACGTTTTTAACAAATCATCAAATACCCCCTGAGGGCTGTCCACATCAAAGTTGAGAGAATAGTATTAGAGAACAATATTTTATTAATTATAAAAAAATGATAATGTGCTCCATCTGTATATCGACCTTTTGACTGTCGACCTTGCCTTTGTCATCCTAATGCTTGTGTCGACCTCCCAACCGTTCCGACCTTAGGCATGTTGACCTATTTCAAGTGTAAACCTAAGCCATGTCCACCATTAGTGGTCCATCTGTGGCTGTTGTTCATAGAAATTGGTTAAATTAGTGATTTAACCAGTTAGTCTGAATAAGGTTTTCTAAATTTTCCATTGATTGGGAGAAAATTATCGATTGTCACCCAGTGCCGTATTTTCATTACAACCAGCCAGATGTGGCAGATAATTGTATAGTGTATGCTTAGCTTTAAGAAAACCAAATACAGTAAGACTGTATAGAGCGCTTGTCAAGGCTGTTCACTCAATGTGAGCTGCTGCAGTAGGGATTAGTCAGATCCCTTTGGAAAATTGAAGAAGAAAGGGGTATGCAGCGCTCTTTTAATGATCACACTAGTATGCTGTACAATACATATTTATTTGGAATAAAAGATAAAGATAAAAATGACAATAAAAAACTTAAAGACAATAGAGTGTCAATAAAAACAATGCTATAATAATATAAGACCTGCCAATATAATTTGTGGTATATAACCTGCTCTGGTAACTTGAAAGTCCCGGCACAAATGGAGAGAGATGTAAGGTAGGAGTCCAAGGTGCTTTTTGTGCTGCTGGAGGTGTCCCGGTCCTTTAAAGGGATAGGAAGGGCTTGTAGGGATCCTCTCTAAAGTGCGGCTGTGCTTGTCTTGGAATAGTTGCTCCAATCTACAATCTCCATGTGGTTTTGGAGGTGTCCCAGTCCATTAAGGATTTGTTAGTTAAGGGGTTCCTCTCTAAAGTGCGTCTGTGCTTTTTTGGGAAAAAAAAAAAGTTGAGTCCCAATTGGGAAAGGTAAGGTGCAAGTCCAGATGAATCAGCAGGATAATATTGGCAGGTGTGGGTAAGCTCCTGGGGAAACACCAACGCATTTCACTGTACTAGGACAGCTTTTTCAAGGTGACTGCCATACATTCAGGCCCAGGTATATATACCCCTCTTGGTTAAGATTGGTTCACTTTCAAGTTACCAGAGCAGGTTATATACCACAAATTATATTGGCAGGTCTTATATTATTATATCATTGTTTTTATTGACACTCTATTGTCATTAAGTTTTTCATTGTCATTTTTATCTTTATCTTTTATCTCCTATATATTTGGCTACATCTGTCACTCAAAGTGGGTGTCTGTGTCTATAACGCTCTGTTCCTGGACTTTCCTCTTAATGTGTGATTGCCTTCATCTGTGCTGAACACCTTTCTGAGAAATTAACCTGTTTAAAACAGGTGATGGCAATCATACATTAAGGGGAAGTTTAGAAACAGAGCATTGTGTCCCTCCTGGAGAGGGTCATGTTGGGAGGTATGTGACAGAGAACCAGCCCAGTGAGCCCACAGACAGTGCCAGACACCCACTGCCTTCCCATGTTGCCCAGCACTGCTACTCCACAGCCACCAGGTGAGCGCCCCCCTCCCGCGATTTGCAGCAAAACCTCCCCCCCGCGCGCCCCCCCCCCCTCCCGCGATTCGCGGCAAAAACACCCGCTCCCCCGCGACCCCCCCTACCGCGATTCGCAGCAAAAACACCCCCGCGACCCCCCCTCCCGCGATTCGCTGCAAAAAGAACCCCCCCACGACGCCTCCCGCAATTCGCGGCATAACCACCACCCCGCGACCCCCCCCTCCCGCGAATCGCGGCAAACCCTCCCCCGTGACCCCCCCCCCCCGATTCGCGGAAAAAACACCCCCCCCGCGACCTCCCTCCCGCGATTCACGGCAAAAAGAACCCCCCCGCGACCCCCCCTTGCACGATTGGCGGCACCCCCCCTGCGACCCCCCTCCCGCAATTCGCAGCAGCCCCAGGATTAAATGGCACATGCAAAACACTGACATGGCTATGGTTGACAATGAAAAAGGTTGACATGAGTTTTTGAAGTTTTTTTGTCATTTTTTGAATATTTTCATATTCATTCTCATGTGTCGACATGGACACCAATGAAGTGCCACACTTATGTCAACATTTACATGTGTTGACCTTTCTGTGTTGATTTTTTTCTTGTGGCGATTCGCGTCACACCCCCCGCAACCCCCCCTCCGGCGATTCGCGGCACCCCCCCGCGACCCCCCCCCCTCCCGCAATTCGCGGCAACCCCCCACCGGAACCCCCATGAACCCCGCTCTCCCGCGATTCGCGGCACCCACCCCACGCAACCCCCCCCTCCCGCAATTCGCGGCACCCCCCGCGATTCGCGGCAGCCCCAGGATTAAATGGCACATGCAAAACACTGGCACGGCTATGGTCGACAATGAAAAAGGTTGACATGAGTTTTTGAAGATTTATTTCATTTTTTAAATGTTTTCATATTCATTGTCATGTGTCAACATGGACACCAATGAAGTGGCACACTTATGTCAACATTTACATGTGTTGACCTTTCTGTGTTGATTTTTTCTTGTGGCGATTCGCTTCACACCCCGTGACCCCCCACCTCCCGCAATTCGCGGCAACCCCCCACCGGAACCCCTGTGAACCCCGCCCTCCCGCGATTCGCGGCACCCAACCCCGTGACCCCCCCCTCCCGCAATTCGCGGCACCCCCCGTGATTCGCGGCAGCTCCAGCATTAAATTGCACATGGAAAACACTGACATGGCTATGGTCGACAATGAAAAAGGTTGACATGAGTTTTTGAAGTTTTTTTTTTTTCATTTTTTGAATATTTTCATATTCATTCTCATGTGTCGACATGGACACCAATGAAGTGCCACACTTATGTCAACATTTACATGTGTTGACCTTTCTGTGTTGATTTTTTCTTGTGGCGATTTGCGTCACACCCCCCCCCCCCACAACCCCCACTCCCGCGATTCACGGCACACACACACACCTCCCCCGCGATTCTCGGCACCCCACCCCGTGACCCCCCCCCCCCCGTGATTCACGGCACACCCCCCGCGACCCCCCCTACCATGATTCGCCGCAACCCCCGCCCCGTAACCCCCCCCTCCCGCGATTCGCGGCACCCACCCCCGCGACCCCCCCTCCCGCAATTCGCGGCACCCCCCCCGCGATTCGCGGCAGCTCCAGAATTAAATTGCACATGGAAAACACTGACATGGCTATGGTCGACAATGAAAAAGGTTGACATGAGTTTTTGAAGTTTTTTTTTAATTTTTTGAATGTTTTCATATTCATTCTCATGTGTCGACATGGACACCAATGAAGTGCCACACTTATGTCAACATTTACATGTGTTGACCTTTCTGTGTTGATTTTTTCTTGTGGCGATTCGCGTCACACCCCCCCCCACCCCCCCCCCGCAACCCCCACTCCCGCGATTCACGGCACACACAAACACCCCCGCGATTCTCGGCACCCCACCCCGTGACCCCCCCTCCCGTGATTCACGGCACACCCTCCGCGACCCCCCCTACCATGATTCGCCGCAACCCCCGTCCCGTTACCCCCCTCCCGCGATTTGCGGCAACCCACCCCGCGACCCCCCTCCCGCGATTCTCTGCAATCCCTCCCCTCCCGCGATTCGCAGCATCCACCCCCCCACAACCCCCCCCTCCTGCAATTCGCGGCACCCCCCGCGACCCCCCCTCCTGCAATTCGCGGCACCCTCCGCGACCCCCCCTCCCGCGATTCGCGGACACCTAAGTTGCAATACAGGCATCTTTCATACAATTCTAACCATATTTCTCATATACAAACGTTCACAAATTAAGGGGGCGCAGCCCCTTACGACGGTGTGAAGAGCGCCCGTAGGGCGCGATGAATCACCTAGTTCAAAATAAATATGTATTGTACAGCATACTAGTGTGATCATTAAAAGAGCGCTGCATACCCCTTTCTTGTTCAATTATGCTTAGCTTTAGTAACATCTGGCAGTGTTGCAATAAGTAATAGACAACAGATTCCATCCAGTATTGTTCCGAGTCTGATTTATTTACATTTTATTACAGAGATATTTCATTCATTTAAGGGGATAATCACTTTAGTAGGTGTAGCTATCATTAATGTGAAATATAATTAGTCTCAATCACCGCCCCATATGGGCACACAAATTATGATTTCTATCTTATAATATATCCAGTAATTATTTCGGTACTTATGTAGTATCTGGGCTGCCGATTTTGTGATTGTATGCCTTACCTTAAGGCATACAATCAGATGCGATGCGATGCGATGCGATTCGATGCGATTTTGCATAGGATTCAATGTTAAGAAGGTCCTGTTCATTTCCCCACTATCCAAGTGGGCATAGAGTTGATTTTATATAGCGTGGCGAGCGCAGCGAGCCACCGAGCCCGAAGCGTGGCGAGCGCAGCGAGCCACCGAGCCCGAAGCGTGGCGAGCGAAGCGAGCCCCGCGAGGGGACGCATATTTCTTAAAAAGTATTCTGTGTCCCCTCGCGGGGCTCGCTACGCTCGCCACGCTTCGGGCTCGGTGGCTCGCTACGCTCGCCACAGGTTTATATCCAACTCCATGCCCACTTGGATAGTGGGGAAAGGAAAAGGACCCCTTTTTCCCATTGAATTCTATGTTAAAATGGACTCAGACCATTTTAACATTGAATCCTATGGAAAAATCTTGACCATCGCATCGCATACGATTTGGTCGCATGCGATGCGATACGATGCGATGCGATCCGATCCGATTTCTAAATCGGCAGCCCAGATACTACATAAGTACCATTATTTCAAATAGTTTTGTTATTATATTAATTTGGTATTTTGCTTATCCCTTAATTATAGGATCATATTCACCCAACAGTTGTGTAATTGTCGGTTTTATACACAAGCACCATCATGTAGTCATTTTTTCTTTGTAGCGTAGTTAAGCTCTTCCAGTTAGTAATAATTTCCCACATACACAATGTATGTCTGATTATTTTTATTATTTTCTGATGGATAAACACAACTAATGATCAATGTAAATTAGTTTATTAAGTTCACTTTTCGTGTTTCGGGTCTGTATCTCTGGCCGTGTTTCGGATCTGTATTTAAAAAACAAAACATAAAATCGCTAAAAATGCAGAATTTTTTTATTTTTTTTTATTTTGCTCCTACATTAACCTTAACCTTAATAACATTCATTTCCACTTATTTCCAGTCTATCCTGAATACCTAACACCTCACAATGGCCCTTATTCTGATCGGTTCGGTAACGGCCGCATGCGGCCGTTCCGCCGATGTTTTCGCTCTGCGCATGTGCAGAGGGCACTCTGCGCATGTGCAGGCGAAATCGCCGCACACTTTTTTTGACCGCCGCAAAGGGGGCGGATAGGGGCGTGAGGGGCTACTTAGCCTCATTTCCCTATGCATACGCCCCGCGTTTCATGGGCGTTCCCATGCAAACGCGGGGCGTATGCATGGTAATGAGGCCATGACGCGCGTGTAGGGGGCGGGCAGCTGACATCGCCGGATGTCAGCTGCCCGCCCCAATACAAGATTTCACACGGACAAGTGTCCGTGTGGTCTTGTGTTGCGGGACCTGGTGGAGCGTGCGGCCCTGCATTCGATGGTCTGCGACCATCGAATGCAGGGGCTGCTCCCAAGGTGGAGGAGGCGTATCCCCGTCCACTTTCATACGGATCGCCACATATCCGCGTACGGACGGAGGTGGCGATCCGTACGCAAGGCGGGGATTCGTCTGTGCGGTCGGAGCCGCATATGCGGCTCCGGCCGCACCGATCAGAATAAGGGCCAATGTTGTTTTTAGGCCAAAAGGTTGCATTGAGGTGAGGTGGAAAGGAACTGATAACAAATAGAATCAGGTAGGGGCGCAGATTCTAGAGCTGGGTTGCAAATAGCTGCAAGGAAAAGGGGTGTGTCAATCCCCAATAGCAGAATACACAAAAGAAAACAAATAGACTGCGCTAACATGAATGGTAAATATTTGAATGAATGCAAGTAACCTTCATAAAATATTGGATCTTTAATAATAGGTAGACTAAAATTATATTAGCAGCACATTCTCGAACAATTCATTGGTAAAAACAAGAATAATGTAAATGGGGGGGGGGGGGGGAGGCAATGAAGCCTAGTAAAAAAATGACTGGAAAAAAAGTTTTAATATCATGTCCTTACGGTACCGTATTAAGAATGACCAGCTGGATTTAAGATAGTAGAGGCCCGTTGTGATCTGTTCCTATTCTGCCTCGGCTTGAAAGGGACCTGGATAGCAGGGAAAATCTTCCAGCTTGGCTTTAAGGAGTATGCGTCCTCCTGTTATTTCTTAGTGCCAAAGATATATACCATAGGCTGGGTCCAGGTAATCTCCCACTGAGGTTGCCAATAGTGGGTTAGGAGGCTGGTTCGGTCTCTCAGGGCTTAAAGTAGCTTTAGTGATGTTAGCATAGGTTTCCAGTCACTTGTAACAATCACCAACGCGTTTTGCTCTATGGTAGAGCTTTTTCAAGGAAATAAAAAATAAACAAATCATCTCTCTCTGTACAATCTGGCTCTACAGAGGCAAGATGTCATCCTCATCCTCCGATTCCTCACCCCTTTCAGTGTGTACTTCCTCATCCTCACAGATTATCAATTCATCCCATCTGGAATCCACCATTACAGGTCCCTCTGTAGTCTCTGGAGGCAATTGCTGGTCTTTGTTGCAGAATTGATAATTAATTTTGATGAACATCATCTTCTCCACAGCAGTATCACTGGACTTTAACAGCAGTATTACAGGACTTATGTAGCATTACCAATGGACTTCAACGTCAGTGCCACTGGACTGGACTATATAAAGTGCTATCACTGGGCTGGACTATATAAAGCGCTATCACTGGGCTGGACTATATATACAGCACTATCACTGGGCTGGACTATACAGCACTATCACTGGGCTGGACTATACAGCACTATCACTGGCCTGGACTATACAGCACTATCACTGGGCTGGACTATATACAGCACTATCACTGAGCTGGACTATACAGCACTATCCCTGTGCTGGACTATATAAAGCAATATCACTGGGCTGGACTATATAAAACGCTATCACTGGGCTGGACTATATATAGCACTATCACTGGACTGGACTATATACAGCACTATCACTGGGCTGGACTATATAAAGCGCTATCACTGGGCTGGACTATACAGCACTATCACTGGGCTGGACTATATAAAGCGCTATCGCTGGGCTGGACTATACAGCACTATCACTGGGCTGGACTATATAAAGCGCTATCGCTGGGCTGGACTATATAAAGCGCTATCGCTGGGCTGGACTATACAGCACTATCACTGGGCTGGACTATATAAAGCGCTATCGCTGGGCTGGACTATACAGCACTATCACTGGGCTGGACTATATACAGCACTATCACTGGGCTGGACTATATAAAACACTATCACTGGGCTGGACTATATAAAACACTATCACTGGGCTGGACTATACAGCACTATAACTGGGCTGGACTATATAAAGCACTATCACTGGGCTGGACTATATACATCACTATCACTGGACTGGACTATATACAGCACTATCAGTGGACTGGACTATATATATAGCACTATCACTGGGCTGGACTATATATATAGCACTATCACTGGGCTGGACTATATAAAGCGCTATCACTGGGCTGGACTTTGTAAATCACTATCACTGGACTGGACTATATACAGCACTATCAGTGGACTGGACTATATACAGCACTATCACTGGACTGGACAGAACTATCACTGGGCTGGACTATATAAAGCGCTATCACTGGGCTGGACTATACAGCACTATCACTGGACTGGACAGCATCTTCACTCGCCCACCCCTGTAAAGGGTCTGGATCTCGCAAGATCTGCCCCACCTGCAGTGCACATGGTTTTGCCCATTTTGAGAACAAACTTGTACTGCGATCACATCTGAATAAGGGCCTAAATTGTGAAGGATATCATTTAAAAAGCCCTTTCTGGATGATATCTTTCCCTTTATCTTCTAGTTCCCAACCCTTTTTCTCTCCTGTACCCCTTTTCAATTAGGCGTATCTCCTCCTCTCAATTTGAAATATCCACAGTACTTACTCATAAGTGGAAGAGAGCAGTATGCGTGTCCTTATGCGTGTCCAACGACCAGCACATTTGTGTTTCGCTGGAGACACACTGGGATGAGAAGGTGGGAGGGGCCATGTACGACTGTCTTACGTACATGGTGCTCTTAGCTTGCTAAGGAAACATACTAGGTTGGGGCTTGAATCCTGGCGTGGTGGCCCATTGAGGGAGAGAAAGGCGGTACATACTTATCTGTGCTGCAGTGTTTACAATGTTGGGAGGTATGGTTTTGTTTGATTATATGCTGCATTATTTAATTTTGCTTTTATACAAGAAAAACCTAGCAAAATTAAACAATGCAGAATATAATCAAACAAATCCATATCTCTCAACATTGTACTGGCTGGAGGCCAGACTTCTGGACAGCTCAGCCGTTCGGTCTTCCAAAAAGAGGTGTGGTCTCAGCAAAATGGGGTGTGGCACTGGCTTCATGGGAATGTCTGCACCTGCGAAGCCACCCCCCCCATTTCACCAGGGCTGGATTAACAATGGGCCTGATGGAGCTAAAGCTCCAGGCCCACTCTCCAAATAGGCCCAGGGCTAGCTGAGGGCCAGGGCTTTCCAACAAGCCTGGCCCCGTGTCGAAATACAGAGGGACCCCATTTGATTCTCCCCCTATATTCCTGCAACCAGGACTGTCTCAATGAGCCTAGGGCTGGTTATTCTCGGGAGGAGGGGACCCCACGCCATTTTTTTTAAGTAATCTTTTTATTTTCTTATTTTTAAACAGAGGGTCTGGCTGATCCATTCAATGCTGCAAGCCTCATCTGTTTTTTAGCTGCCAACAATCTTGGCAGCCAAATACGAATGACATTGACATCTAAAAATACGAATCCTGAGAAAACGACAGCTTAGTAAATTTGCCGTCTTGCCCGATCGTATTTTGGCATAACACCAAGCTAATACAGATCTAAAACACAGGAGTCAGTACTCATCTCAAGTAAACATTTACAATACAAATGTACAAGCAGAAACAGAAACTAATCTTTGTCTCTCCAGAACTGACACCTCAGCATTTGGGTTTGTTAAGGTGCAAACTATTGGCACAAATGCCAGCTGCATAAATAAGCTGTATTGCCAATACTAGTCTGATGTTATTATTCAAGCTTATTGGAATCAATTCTATTTCAAAGAGATGGTAGGACAAGATAACACCTATTGCTCAAGGCTTCTGTAAAGCTTAACTGAGTGGAGTCAACCGCCAATCAAACTGTTCTCCCACCCACCAGTAAATGTGGTATTTAGCGGTTACCTCTGTTACTGCAGGAAAGCAGAAGAAGACCTGTGGAACGCTACTGGGACATTTTTTTGGCCAACTCTAAAGGTCAAGCGATTTATATTATTCTGCACCATCTAAAAGGTGAGTTATATGTGCGCTTGCTTTTTTATATTAAGTCATAGCAGGAGTTTGTTGCTGATTTGAGTAAATACTAGGGATGCCACTAGAAGAAGCCATATGGAAACGGGAGACTAGCAATTCTACCATTAACACGTAACGTAGTTGTAATTATAAAGGTTTTATTGCATTTACTCAAAGCTGTATCCTTTAGGAGAATCTCTTCGAGCAGAGTGAACCAGGTCAAGGGAAAGATACAATGTATTATATATGGTTTCTATATAACTTGGATCAATTTAAAATAAATATACAAATGCGCAGTTCAAAGGATTAATATTGTTTGCTTAGAGCCAGGGCCGGTTTAAGGCTTCTCAGCACCCTAGGCAAAACTTCAACCTACTGCACCCCCATCCCCCTGTGGCCACTAATACCCACTTTCCAACCTTTTAAGGCATACCTCCCTAACATTCCGGAATGGCAGGGAGGCTCCCAAAAAAAACAGGTGTTCCTCCCAGCCCCCCTGGGAAGGTGGGCAAGTCTCCTGCTTTCTCTGGAGGCCTTCCTTTGCCACCCACAACAGAGTACAAGGAGGAAGGGGGCAGCAAAGTAGGGAAGTATGCCTCAAGGGAAAGTATGAAGGTGGAGTTCCAAAGCAACCACCTGCATTAAGTACAACAAGGATCCTCATAGACCTCCTTGATTTTTTGATAGGAAGACTTGATGGTGCCCCCCAGATCCCGGCACCCTAGGCAGTTGCCTAAAGCTGCCTAATGGTAAAGCCGGCCCTGCTTAGAGCTCATGATGGCTCCGGCCCAATCTGTTTACAATCTAAAGCTGGGCATACACTACTGCAATTTCTCACAGCAGACTATGTCCAGCCGATCACCCGCGAGATGCCCGGGACCTTCACATGCGGTCCCTTTGCTTGTGATGGATCGCATGTGACCCCTGTTCCCCACCGGCCCGCCGGCGGTAGGAGGAGGTTGGACCTGCATGCCAATCCGGCCTGTGACTCAGGACAGATGCACTGCATGGGACCTGAGGGGACATTGCACTGACCCGATTTGGGCTGATTTCTCGGCCCGTTCCATTGGGAATGGGTGAAATCAGCCTAAATCGAGTTAGTAAAGAACTGATAGCAAAAAGAATCAGGAAGGGGCGCGGATTCTAGAGCTGGGTTGCAAAAAAAGCTGCAGTACAAAAAAAGGGGGTGTCACTCCCCAACAATGAAATACAAAATGGAAGAAGGGTGGACTGCGCTAATTTTAAAGGTGGAATCTGATACTAAATGATGCAAGTACCCTTCATAAAAAGTACAATGTTTATTATTTAATATAATATAGTAAAATGAAATTTAGCAGCACATATTAGAAACAATAAGTAGCATGAAAATCAGCACATAACATGATAGCGGATTGGAAAAGCAAATTTGGGGAGAGCTTTTAGCTCATAAAAAAAAAATGGGTAGAGTGACTGAAAAAAAGTATTTAGGGCGAGATTCTCTATCACAGAAATGCGGTAAAAACCCCGTTATCGGGGTTTTTACCGCATTTCTGTATTCTCTAACCTCCCACCGCAGTGTCACCGCTGCGGAGGGAATTGCCAGCTAAAGCTGGCGGTTCCCTGCAGAAGCCTATGGGCTTCTTACCGCAGCGGTGTGTGAGGGATCCGTCACGGATCCCTCCCAGCATGCCCTGCGGCCGGCGCGTCAGTCTGCACATACGCAGACGGACTCCCGGGTCATAGACCCGGAAGTCCAGCAACGGCGCCGCATCGCAAGGGACAGCTCTTATCGCAAGAGCTGTCCCTTGCGTTAATGACCGCATATTTTAGAGAATATGCGGTCATTAGAAATGCGATGCCGGGCAAAGAGGGCTGCGGATTTTAGAGAATCCCGCCCTTAATGTCCATACGGTACCGTATTGAAATATCCAGCTGGGTTTATAAAGGGTGATGATCCCACTTGGATCCTTTCCGATTTCGCCTCAGTTTTACAAGGACCTGGATGGCACGGGATGTATTCCAGCTTAGCTTCAGGGAGTATATTCACCTCCTGCTAGTTCTTATTACCAGAAAGGTATGTTGTAGGCTGGATTAAAGTGGTCTCCCGGTGTTAAGGTCAAAACTCGGTCTGGAGGCTGGTTCGGTCTCTCAGGGCTTATAGCAGCTGTATTAGGTGATATTGAGAGGGGTCAGTCACTTCAGGTTTCCACCAACGCGTTTCGCTCTATGGTAGAGCTTTTTCAAGGTGTGAATCGAGTTAGTATATGGGGGCCTTTAGAGGCGCTGGCAACAAGCAAAGCATACTATAGTAATTGTAGCCTGCCGACTCCAACGGAAATAAAAAATAGTTCCAACCATATTCGGAGGCAGGGCGGGCATTCGGCCCGGTGGGGGGTGGTGTTAAGCCGTTCGCTAAGCAGCAGTCATTCGCGGAACCGAATCAGGCCCAAAGTGCAATCTTACATTACTATATGGCCCTATCAGCAATTATACTTACGCTGCCAGCAAGCAACGACTCTAAATGTACGGTACAGGGAAAAACGCTGGCAATAAAAAACCTTATTGTCTGTAGTAAGATATGCATTAAATACCCTTTTGCATATTCACAGGGTGTTCGGTCTTAAAGTAAAGCAAAATATTCCTCAGATCATCATATGATCAAGTTATCTGCTTGAATTAGATTTAATTGTACAAGGTGGTTCCATTTTTTCTACAATTAAGTCTGTCTAGTATGAAAGTATAAGCAGTAACCAAGTAGTCTAACTAGTTTCCAATGCTCAGCAATCGCCATTTTATTCAGTGGAAATGAGTGAGGTTGTTATGAAGCGGTTCCGCAGTAGTCATATCTCATAAACATTCTGACATGTCTGACAGCAATGTAGTGTAATATCGGTTCTCCATTATCTATAGTATTGTACAGTATGTAGCAGAAGTAATACTTCTTCAGAATACAGTGTATTACATCCAGAAAGTTGTTGCCAAAAGAAACACATCTCCTATAGTCATACATTCTCTTCACAGCAATTTTATTTCTTTATATATGAATATCTGGTAGACAAACACAAAGACGAACACTATTTTCAAGAGTGCATCACGTAATGAAGAACCAATAAGAATGATATTGCATCTCATTGTTCACATTCTGCTCTAGTTCAAAGGAATTTTCCTACGGTTATGCTTTACACTCAAGAATGAGAGATTCTACACCTCTTTATTTTGGGCTGCCAGTTTTCCCATTCTCCTTTAGAGATTCTTATGACCTATGCCAGTGGTTCCCAAATTGTGTGCCATGGCACCCTGGGGTGCCTGGGGACACTTTCAGCGGTGCCCTGGGTTGGTGGTCCAGGACCAATTCAAATTATTTATAGCCAATGAATAGACAAAACCAGTGCTTGTGGGTTCCGATCATAACATATGTGGACAAACAGAAGCGATTCCCATCCCTCACCACATAACTGACCCTAAGGATGACAAATAAACACAATTTACTACATTTATCATTTTTTTCTAAATTTCTCTTGATACTTGATGCCTTGATTCAAAAAAGTTTGGGAACCACTGACCTGCTGTTTGTCATAATCATGCCCATACCAGATTTAATAGAGTGATCCTTTTATTTGTTTATTTTTTATTAGATATGTATTTAGTAACACACTGCAATAAAATATATTGTTCTATATTTTCATTTTGGCAAACTTACACATATCCATTTCATTACACAAGTTTAATTCATGTACTTTATTAATGCCCCGAAGCTTACACCGACATTTACATTTATCTCAGACATGTTGGGAGAAACCTGTTGATCATGATCCTTGTTTTGTTCTCTTACTCAGGGATAATCTTTAACAGGATTGGCACTCACTTCACAGTCACTGATGTTCTCCGTGAGATCCTATATTCCTGATTGTATGCATCTAATTATCAGAGGGTTACTGAGAAGGGAAATTACATGCAAACCTGACTGAAGACGCTGAATCATTATACACTAACATTAGATTAACGTAATGCCAGCAATAGGTGTGGAGTGGGTTAAACATCCAAGGCTGTGTGTGTGAGACCCTTGGTAAGCATGTGACTCGGGGATCCAATAAGGCTTAAGGGAATGGCAGAGGTAGGTCAGGAAAGGGAGGAGTCTTCCTCTCTTTCATGTGGAGTTTTCCCGTCCTCCCTTCCCTTGTTTTGATTATTGGTGGGGGGTGGTTTCATCGCGTTGGCTGATAGGCGGTAAAGAACGTCAGGTTAAGCATTTTTAGCCTTCATTTTCTGTTTATGCAACGCATATAGATTGTTTTTTGGTGTTCATTGACTTAGGCCTTTCGCTCGATCACCCACTCGGATAGAGCGACCCCACCTGGATGGGTGGGTAGTCAATGTAGTAGGTTGAGTGGATACCGCTTGGTAAGGTAGTTTTGATTATGTCTGCAATGCATGGGGGTGTAGTTTTAGTTAAGTAGCCGTTCTTTCTTGGTCACCATTTATTTAATTAGTTTAATCAAATCAATGTAGCTTAAAATTTAATAATAAATCAGCTAACAATTTCTGCCAAACCTATGTCTCCGAGTCTTTATTTCAGGTAAGGTGAAATGTTAAAGATGCTAGAGGTACACACACATAAGGTACTAGGATGTTTATACTTTCCAGGTAATTAATAATATTACTCACCCTGGGGTGCCTTGGGACGTTTGCAGGGGTGCCTCTGGTTGGGGGTCCACGACTAAAACAAATTATTTATGCTCAAAGGGGCATGGATCATTAGAGAGAAAGCAACTAGGTCGAAAAGTATTAGATCGACACCACTGGGTCGACATGAATGAAGGTCGACATGACCGAATGTCAACAGGGTCATTAGATCGACAGGGTCAATGGGAAGGTTCAACAGTCAAAAGGTCGACACAGAGTTTTTCACTTTTTTTGTCCTGAATGTCGGCACAGTCGACATGGACAGTGCACCGTGTCGTTTGGCACACTATTTTATTCTCCCACCATGCCCTAGTGGATGGCTGGGCATGAAATACCACTTGTCACATGTCGGCTCATAAAAAAGGTGAAAAACCCCATGTTGACCTTTTGACTGTCCACCTACCCCAAGTCCACCTAATGACCCTATTGACCTAACCCCATTTTGACCTTCAGTCATGTCGACCTTTATGCATGCCGACCTAGTGGTGTCATCCTAATGCTTTTCGACGAGTTGTTGTAGACCAGTGGCGTAGCTACGTTTTGGGCGCCCCCCCGCCGTTAGGGGGGGCGGCGCCCCCCCCCCCCGTCGCCGCCCCGCCGAGCACCCCTACCCCGCCGCCCATGCAAACCCCCCCTCAATCCCCCACAGCCTTACCTATCGCGCTGGTCCCGGCGGCTCCGTTCTTCTGCTGAGGACCACCAGAAAATGGCCGCCCCCATACAGCAGACAGTTTCAGAGAACTCTGTGCTATATGGGGGCAGCCATTTTGTGGTGGTCCTCAGCAGAAGAACGGAGCCGCCGGGACCAGCGCGATAGGTAAGTCTGCGGGGGATTGAGGGGGGTTTAACTATAGCACCGCAGCCCCCGGCGCCCCCACATGCACAGCGCCCCCCCGCGGTGGCGGGGGCTGCGGTGCTATAGTTACGCCCCTGTTGTAGACCTAGTGTAGTGACCATATCCCGCTCAAAGTAATTGGCAAATCCAGTGCTGGTGGCTGCCAATCATAAACTGTATAGGCAATTAGAACCACAGCTATGTTCCCCACCACATAGCTGACCCTGAGAGTGACAGTTACGCACAATTTATTTAATTTGTGCCTTGCACATATGCCAACCCTCGCGGAATGGGACCCTCCCGGCCCCCCGGAAAGGTGGGCAACCCTCCTGGATTCACCCCCCCTTATTGTGGCTTCACCCCCCCCCCTGACCGCGGCGTTTAAATTACCTTATCTGCAGATCTCCGGGGAGGGGGCAGTGCTAAAGTGTCATAATCGCGTCATTTAGCCCGCCCCTCCACGGAGATAGCCAAATTGAGTAACTTTCCTTCACAGGGCGGGGCTTAATGATGTCATGTTTAAGCCCCGCCCCCGAACTCCTGCCGAAAGTCTCCTCTCCGAGCTTCTCCCGAAGAGGAGCTTTTAAAATTTGGCAACTCTGACATATGCTGATATTCTAGGGCATCCTGGTCAAGAAAGTGTGGGAAGCACTGCACTAGTGGCAGAATGATTAACTTCTCTGGCAGGGGACAGGCTGGTCGATGTGTCCTGTTTGGGCATTTCACCTTTCAACCAGGTGAGCCCAGTTCAGGACCAGACAAACTCTCCCATCATTCATTATTGCCAGTGGAACAGAGCTGTCAGCAGAGGGCACGCAAGTACCATGTATTGAGCTTCGCTTGCTCCAGACGGAGACTGAAGGGAGTTACATAATACATAAATGTTCTGCATCAATAAGTAAAATTTAAGGGACTGTCTTGCAGCTTACTAGTATTTTAGTTGTATTAAAGAAATAGTGTAAATGAGTATTTTAGTGTTAGAAGTGTTCAGTTTATAATGCAATACTTCCAGATAGAACTACAGTAGGTGTAGGGTCTGCAGGAGGTCTGGCATTGGAAACGGTAAGTTTAGGCTTGTACAGAAAACAAATATGAATTAGCAGCACAACCCCTATACATTGCAAACGTTTCTATAGTCGATTAAGGCTGAATTATTATCACAAGGTATTCATTTATTATATATAAAATCTTATTTATTAGAATATGGTCAACAAACACTCCAATAATTTAACATACAGATGTAGTCCTGCTCATCCATCCCATGTGACTAGTGTGCACATTTATAGGAAACGCCGGAAGCTCTTGAAAATCGTGTACCCTTTCCCGTGCCCCCAGAAGGGTGGGCAATTATCCCGCAAGCCCCTGGACCTCTACATTCCCCCCTTGGACTCCTCCTACCCTGCCGGTTAAATACCGGCATTCCTGGGTGAACCCAGAGGGGGCGGGGCTAAAATATGCAAATCATGTAATTTTAGTCCCGCCCCCTCCACATACACCTGCAAATCTCAACAGTTCTATGGATGAGGGTGGAGCTTGATGATATCAGGCTCTGGCTCCGCCCCCAGAAGCACACTGAAAGAAAGAGAAACAAATAGTAGGCAATTATACTGTATAATCTCAATGATATATAATTCTGTTATGGTGTGTACACACGAGGCCAATCCGGGACTCTGTGTGGTTCTGGCATCTCCTGGCAGGGAGGGAGGGATGGCGCTGGGGGGCATGCTACATTGAGCCCATTCCGAGATAGTAGCAATAGACTGTGCTGCAGAGTATATTCCTACATTTGATTCCGATGCCGCAGGGCCGTGCATTTGGATCAAATAGGTATCGGGTGCTGCAGAGCACGGTGCGATTTGCACTATGTTCTATGCGACTTTGACAATATAGTCAAAATCACCAGTGCAAATTGCACCGTGTGTACACAGTATTATTTATTCCAGATATTCTGAATATTTCCAAGTGAATCTCATACATCTAGTAGCAATATCAGTGAACTACTGTAGTGTATAAACTTTCAATTCGCATGACCTTACAAAGTATACAGATGTAGCCGGCCACATCTTTGCAGGTGATGGCAATTCTATTGCCATCCACCGGCAGCGGCCGGCTAATGCCAGGGGCGCGCGTGCACGAGACTCTCATGCGTCTGTGGCAACGGAGCTTGGTGGGGGTCCCCGCTGCCTCCCCCTCCATCGCCACCAGTCCCCCTCACTGTCCCGACTCCCCCCCCAGAAGCGCACGCAGGGGGGGGTTCTGAGTACCCAGAAACCCCCCAGGGAATATAAGTGCCCTAAAAGCTGAGGGTCCCCTCTTTCCATGGGTACAAGAATTTTAGAAATCGGCCCTGGGAAACCGGAGATACTGTATCTGACTTCAAAGCAGTGGTCCCCATCCAAGCCTGTTAATTGCTCTTCCCAGTCAGATATTTCAGGTTCTGTCTGACTTAGAGTTTTTCTGATGGTATATTCCAAAAGCTGGGACTCTCCCCCTTTGATGGACACTAGCTTGTCTCTACTGTGCCCAGAACCAGAGATATCAGCCTTCCAGCAGCTGGTTACTGCTCCAGCTCCACACACCTGGTATGTAGTTTTATATGCTCATTGGCAGATTGCTCTACATCCTGAACTCTGATCCCCTAGTGCCCAATACCAATTCCATTAAAAGCTAAGAAATATATTTCCTGGAACTGGAGATATCTGCAGTCAAGCAAGCTGTCCTCCCACCTGAAAATTATGAATAATAAGCCCACTCCACTATACATCCCTCCTCGGCATATAAAACATCATCTGCCACCCTGGAAGTTATGTATCAGGGCCCCTTCATTCAGCCCATTGCCCCCTTCTCCCACCCCATCTCCCACCATCTGTGCAGTAAAGGGGTAATTAGTGGAAATTACTGATCCAGGCCCTACATGCTGAGCGGTTGATATAATACCCCCTACCACCCGGGGTACATCAAAGCTTCCCCCACCCCTACTGCTGGAGGATCGGTAGGTGCCCCAATACATTGCTATGCCCAGGGGTCTACACTGCTGTTATGTATGTAGGTATATATATATATATATATATATATATATATATTATTATTATTATTATTATTTATATACATTTGGTCTATCTATAATACTTTAACTGACCCGGCATATACTGGGTCACCTAAGTGTCCATCTCCGTGCTTTGCTCCGCCCCTCTCTGGAAACCTCCTTCTGAAAATCCTGCATTTGCCCCTGCCCCCCCCCCCCCCCACCAAACTGGGCAGCGTCTCCCTGAAGCGGAGACCGGCAGGGAGATGCTGCCCAGCCGCCGTGATACTGGGACGCCCGTGAGCGTGAGACTCATGCGCGTCCCAGTCTTTATCGCCGGCGCTCTCCAGTAAAAAGGGATCTGGCGAGCACCGGCCAAGGATGGCAGCGGCTCCATCTGTATAGTGGAGCTAATCAGGAAAGTACGGTACTCTACATCTGCAGATCTAGGGCGGGATGCAATACCGCAATAATGCCATAAAACCTTTGTTATCTGGGTTGTTCCTGCATTTTCTTATGTACTAAAGCCTGCGTGCTGGAGTACCACTACAGGGTAACACCAGACAAAGAGGGTGATACCCTGTAGAAGCCTATGGGCTTCTCTCCGCAGCACTGTGTGAGGGATCCATTACGTATCCCTCCCAGCATGCCCTGCGGCTGGAGAGGGACTCCCAGGTCTCAGACCCGGAAGTCTAGGGATGGCGCCGCATCGCAAAGGACAGCTCTTATCGCAAGAGCTGTCCTTTGCATCAATAATTGCATATGTTAGAGCATATGCGATAAAATGGATGCGGTAGCCCGCCAATGCTGGTGAAGAGGGGCCGCCGATGTTAGAGCATCCCGCTCCTGGTCCCCTGTTGATGGGATGTATCTCCAAGGAAGCATCCCAGTTAGGTCTGGGAAGCAAATGGTGATATCCACCTGATAGTCAAATAGCAGAAAGAGCAATTGGAAATACATTATGGCAGGGGAAGCCAAACCGGTCCTCGAGATCTACCAACGATCCACGTTTTCCATATCACCTAGCTGCTGCACAGCTGCAGTCAATACTAACTGTCACATGGCCCAGATCACCTAGCTGCTGCACAGCTGCAGTCAATACTAACTGTCACATGGCCCAGATCACCTAGCTGCTGCACAGCTGCAGTCAATACTAACTGCCACATTTTAAAAGGTACTCTTTACCTAGGACGGCGTCCATCGCGGGCATCGCGTCCATCGCATGCACTAAAGTAACGGGTGCGACGCGACCGACGGTCACGGTTTAGGCTCGAAGCCCCAGTTTCAGTATTCAATACCGTAATGCAGGGGTGGCCAAACCTGTCCTCAACATCTACACATGGTGCATGTTTTCCAGGCCACCTGTGGATCTACAATAGGAATGAATGCAGCATATTTTAAAAGGTACTCTTTACCTAGCACGGCACCCACGATGTCCATCGCGGTCATCGGGTGTAAAAAATCGCGGGCATCGCATGCACTACAGTAACGGGTGCGACGCGACCGACGCGATGCCCGCGATTTCCCATAGGGATCAATGTTAAATTTTTCAATGGACGCGATTTTTCAGTTCAATGCCTCAATGCCCGCGATTTTGCCATAGGAAATAATGTTAAATGGGCCACAGAGCCCAAATAGGCACCCTTAGCAGTGAAATGTCCCCCACAATAGTTAACGACACCCCACGATCCACGCAAACCCGAAGCGTGGCGAGCGCGAGGGGCGGCGGTACGCGTCCTCCGACCTTTTCATACCCCCACTATCCACGTCGGCTTGGAGCTGAGAATAGAATAGTGTGGCGAGCGCAGCGAGCCCCGTGAGGGAACGCGGATACCTGTGAAGCCCGTGTAGGGCCGCGTTTACCTGTGAAGGTATCCGCGTCCCCTCGCGGGGCTCGCTGCGCTCGCCACGCTTCGGGCTCGGTGGCTCGCTGCGCTCGCCACACTATTCTATTCTCAACTCCACGCCGACGTGGATAGTGGGGGTATGAAAAGGTCGGAGGACGCGTACCGCCGCCCCTCGCGGGCTCGCTGCGCTCGCCACGCTTCGGGTTCGCGTGGAACGTGGGGTGTCGTTAACAATTGTGGGGGACATTTCACTGCTAAGGGTGCCTATTTGGGCTCTGTGGCCCATTTAACATTATTTCCTATGGCAAAATCGCGGGCATTGAGGCATTGAACTGAAAAATCGCGTCCATTGAAAAATTTAACATTGATCCCTATGGGAAATCGCGGGCATCGCGTCGGTCGCGTCGCACCCGTTACTGTAGTGCATGCGATGCCCGCGATTTTTTACACCCGATGACCGCGATGGACATCGTGGGTGCCGTGCTAGGTAAAGAGTACCTTTTAAAATATGCTGCATTCATTCCTATTCTAGATCCACAGGTTGCCTGGAAAACATGCACCATGTGTAGATGTTGAGGACAGGTTTGGCCACCCCTGCATTACGATATTGAATACTGAAACTGGGGCTTAGAGCCTAAACCTTGATACAAATGTAATTATACCCTTTGAGTACCAACATCTCTCTGAGAGATGCACAAGATATGAGTGCCAAGAGTTTTGTGAGAGATGCGCAAAATATCAGCTAAAAATGCCAGCGTCCCTCACTTTTGTTATATGGATTCAAATAAAAAAAAATTGTGTAAAAAAAGATTATATTTCCCGTAAAAGGTGAACATTACAGGTATTATGATGAATAAAAATGTCTGCTTGCCAAGTGTCTCACCAATGTTGCCAAATTCACTCGGCACTCAAAGGGTTAAATAAATCATGAGTAAATCTAGAAGTAACCACCAATCGTTCCAACTTTACTGATGATTTCCCTTGCGCCCAGAACTTGCCAAATCGGGCATACATAATCTTTCTAAAGACCGAACAAAATACAGATGGAGCCGCAGCCATCTGTAGCGCTGGGGCACCGAAAACGACCCGCCTCGGCGTGCTGCTCGCCACAAATGGGGCACGCAAGCGCCCGGCATGCGGATAGCCACTTAGATGAATGTGGCCCCATCTGTATATAGGGCGAGATGTAATAGGGTGCAAATTTTTTGACCACAATGGAGAAAAGCCCCTGTCAGTTGGGATCCAGAGGGATTTTAACAGTCGGGACTCCAATATGACGGTCAGAATCCAGACTGACGGGAGGCCATCCGGCACCCGGAGGCACTAGCCCAGAGAGCAGACCTGTCTTTGCTCAGAACCCAGATGGTAAAACCATCAGAGCAGCACCGGGCAAGGGGGACTCCCAACTGCTCTCCCATGTCCCGGGAAAAAACATGGGACGGTCCGGCGAATTTCAGAACAGTTGGTCCACATTTAATAGAACCTGATAGTGCTACACTTGATTACAATCGTTAACAATATTTTATGGAAACTTTGATAGTGTCCAATAATACTCTCCCATTTGTTGCCATTTCAGATGTCTGTATTCAGTGGACATGAGCTGGTGAGTGCTGTAAGAAGCGTCTCTGCATCAGTAATGCAGGAGGTTTTGCAGTGCTATGACAATAACATGGAGAACCTGGCGATGGTTGGGGCCGGATATGTGGTATGGAAAAGTCTGAAGCTCCTGTCTTGGTTCTATAGCCTGGTGCAGCAGCAGCTACGCCATCACCTGTTCAGCAACGCCAGCACTATAAGGCAATATGGAGAGTGGGCTGTTGTCACCGGTGGGTGGTAATGATGTGATATAGAATTACATTCTGTTTTCTCCTGAGGATCTTGTACCAGAGAACAATAGATATTTCATCCTATGTGGGTGTTATAGTCTGGGGCAGGAGACAATCTGAGCAACACCAGCAACTTTATAAGATAACCAATATAGGGAACTGGCATACTCTGGGTCGGGTGTGGATCGTATTGTAGACACCACTTAGGTCGACAGTCATTAGGTCGACACAGTTGGGTCAACAGGAGGCAAGGTCGACAGGTGTCTAGGTCGACATGGGTGAAGGTCGACAGGTGGCAATGTCGACATGGGACAAGGTCGACATGGGTTTAGGTGGACACGGCGTTAGGTTAACACGGGTTAGGTCGACAGGTCGGAAGGTCGACAGTTTTTTTTTTACTGTTTTATTACCCGGATGTCGACACAGTCGACAGGGACACAGTTGGAAGTCAACCGCAGCCCCTCGCATCGCTCGCTACGCTCGTGATACTTCGGGCACACTATTTTATTCTCCCACCACACTCCTGTAGATGGTAGGGCATGAAATACCACCTGTCGGCACGTGTCGGCTCAAAAAAAAAAAGTTACAAAAAAAAAATGTCGACCTTCTGACCTAACCAGTGTCGACCTAACGCGATGTCAACCTAAACACATGTCGACATTTTCCCATGTCGACCTAGCCACCTGTCGACCCAACGGTGTTTACCTAATGACTGTCGACCTAAGTGGTGTCGACAATACGACCCCCCTGGGTCACCTCAGTCTGGGCTGCTCTGTCTCACCCCCTCTCTAGCCGCTGCTCTGATTGGTGTTCTGTCCAGATACGGTCACTATGTACACCCTATTTAGGATGGCATCCATTGGGTCAACCACTGAATGTCAACAGGCTTTAGGTTGACACTTGAAATAGGTTGACCTGGCTAAGGTCGACTGGGTCGTAAAGGTCGACACAAGCATTAGGTTGACAATGGGAAGGTCGACATGAATTTTTAACGTTCTTATGAGCTGATGTGCCAACAGGCAGTATTTCATGCCCTACCATCCCCTACGGCAGGCGACGCGGTACACAAAGACGTGTCCATGTCAACTATGTCTACATTCAGGACAAAAAAGTGAAAAAAAACCATGTTGACCCTTTAATTGTCAACCTTCCCATCGTTTACCTAATTCTTGTGTCGACCTTCCAACCCTGTGAACCCTTAGACATCTTGACCTATTTCTGGTGTCGACCTAAGGCCTGTTGGCCTTCAGTGGTCGATCAGATGCATGCCGACCTTGATTGGGTCAACCCAATGACCCATACCCATTCTGTCCGCCTTGGACCCCCTGCTGTGCCCTCTCTTACTTCCCACTTTCCCATTAGGTCCTCCTCCTGATTGGCTCTGTCCTTTTTCCATAGTGGTGGGGAGCAGGACAGACCCACCACATATAGGTATAATGGGTGCAAGGTATGCAGTGCACGGGGCCCCATGGTCCAGGGGGGCCATCACCGCACACACTCTCTCCATATCTCCTTCCCCTTCACTATGTCTATGAGTCTGTCCCTGTCTGGGCTGTCAGCCAATCAGAGCTTGCAGGCTGGCTCCTGATTGGTTGCGGGACTGCGAGCCAATCGGAGCTCACGGGCCAGCAGTCAATCAAGAGCCAGCCCGCGAGATATGATTGGCTGACAGGGACAGATTCATAGACACAGTGAGGGGGAAGGAGATATGTGCCCTGCGCTGAGCGCTCCCCTCCCCTCTGAAGCGACAGCGGCAGAGGAGACACAGGACAGCAGGCCAGGAGGACACCGGACTTGGGTGTGGGCAGGAGGGGCATGTCCTGCACTCTTCCTGCCCCCCTTCCCCCCCAACAGCAGCAGCAGATGGAGACAGCAACAATGGTGAGTTGCACTCTGCTGGTGGGAAATTCTGGCACTGTGGGGGCACATGTGTATCTGGCACAGGGGGGCATATGTGTATCTGGCACTGTGGGGGCATATCTGGCACTGTGGGGGCATATGTCTAATGGACATCACATTGTGCGGTATAATGGGCATCTTGGTATGGGGCGTAATGTGTAATTGGCATTACAGCATGTGGCTTTATGTGTAATGGTTATTACAAAGTTCGCTAAAATATGCAATCATGGTACAGGCCATCCCGCCTTCTGATAGGCCACACCCCTGATAGGTGCAATCATGGTACAGGCCACACCTCCTTCTTATAGGCCACACCCCTGATAGGCGCCTCCAGCGTGCACAAGCATCCCTTCTCCGTCTTCCAGAGAGTTGGAATTACTACACCGGGTGACACCAACCCTAGTGACGCCACTGCCTTCATTACAAGTTTTAATAGTATATTATATTTCTACCCCAGGAGCCACAGATGGTATCGGTAAAGCATACGCGGAGGAGCTGGCGAGTTACGGTGTGAACATCGTCCTTCTAGGCCGTAACACTGAGAAGCTCCAAAATGTGTCTGAGGCAATAACAGCGACCTATGGCGTGAAAACTCGTTTCATAGTGGCTGATTTCAGCAAGGGCCGTGAAGTGTTTCCTGCCATTAAGGAGGCTCTTAGAGACGTGGATGTCGGCATTTTGGTTAACAATGCCGGAGTATTTTATGACTACCCTACATACCTTACTGAGGTACCGGAGGATAAAAGTCTGGAGATCATCAATGTCAACATTTCTGCAGCAGTTCTGATGGTATATGTAGTGCTTCCGGGCATGGTACAGCGCAAGAGAGGTGCCATTATCAATGTGGCTTCTGCAACCTGTTGCAAGCCCGTTCCTCTAGGGACTGTGTATGCTGCTTCCAAGGTAAAAACACTTCTAAAGCAAACCTTAATCTCAAAGTCTTTCCCATATATTTTTGTTATTCATCTTTTCTTCCATAATGAGATTGTCCTATGATAAGATCGGTCTAGCAGCAGTCTCTGGCAGAGTTCTTCATCCTTCCTCGCACTCCCCTGTCACCCTACATAAGGGAATCCCTTCCTCAGCTAGTACAGGGTATCAGGGAGGACTCACCTAGTCACTCTTGGGGTGACTCCTTTCTCTGCCACTTTCCCCCTAAAAACTCAGTACAATTTTGGCTAAAAAGGCTACCGGTTTTTCTTCACCTAATAACAGGGTTGCCTACCCTCCCTGAATGGCCGGGAGGGTCCCGGAAACCCTCCCACATTGCCCTTCATCACCGGCGGACACCCCCACCCGGGTGTGGGGTGTCCGCCGGGTCCCCGGGTTAAATGACGCGATCGTGGCTTTTTCGCCCCGCCCCCTGCCGTGCAATGCCTGAAATACAGGCATAGCACGGTGGGGGCGGGGCTAAAATGATGAGATCACTATAAACATGCCCCTAATAGGACAGCCAGCCCTGTGGCTCCGCCCCTGAACCGCCCCCCTTTCCCTTCCCGCAGATGGCCCTGCCCCCCTGCTTTACTGAGCTGGCTGCCCTCTCCTGGAGAGGGCAGCCAAAAAGTCGGCAACTATGCCTAATAATGTCAGGGCTGCCACTAGTAATGTTGGGGCCTGGGACTGACCTTCAGCCCGGGCCCCCAGCGGCACCCCCCCCTCGCTCGCCGGCACCGCGTACCCCTACGCCCCCGATTACTTACCAGCGGTGGCGGCGGTGCAACATCTCCCAGGCTCAAGCAGCGGCAGCGCAGCATCTTCTCCGTCCTTCATATCGGGAGTTGGGGCTCGGAGCACTCACTGCACAGTGCAGCCTGCAGAGCGCCGAGCCCCTTTGTATCCTAGGCTTGGTGCTCTGCAGGCTGCACTGTGTATTGTGCGTGCCTGGCCACCGGTGCCGGGTGGGGGATGCATTGTGCAGGGGGGGGGGGGGGGGCCCGGGACAGCTGTATCCCTGGCACCCCCCCTGTCGGCGACCCTGAATAATGTCATAACATAGGACTCTTAGGTGCACCACCAACTGAGTTATTCGATTGACTTAATGTCTGATATATATAGAATTAATGTTGAACTAAACTATTCCAAGACATAGATCTTATTGAATCAGGTCTGTGCAGAATCTCTTTTTCTTAGAATCAGTACTAGTCATGTAAGGGCTAAAACTTTAAAAAAATTTAAGGTGCCCATACACTTGTCCGATTCGGACCAATTTAATTCGATTCTGATGGATCGGGCTGAGATAGGGCAAAAATCGGATGTGTCTCACATCCGATCTTATGCGCGGTCCGTGCACATCGGATCAAAGTTAGAGGTCGGACGGGCTGCACTTATTTGGTTTCTAGGCTGACATTTATTTTCGAAGGGGAGAGTAAAATCATTTGCTTGTTGGTGGCCGTCAAATGATTTCGCTCCCGTTTGGCTGCATGCGAGGCGATGTGTTCGTGTACATCCCCTCGCATATACGGGGATTTGGCGGCGGGGGCGGACATTCAGCCTGGTAGCGGGCGGCTTTTCCGAACAACCGCTGCTTACCGAGCCTTACAGAATCTCCCCAAACTGTGTTTCCGTCTGAATATAATAAAATTAACCAACAAAACAGAACAAAAAAAACCTACAATGAGAGCATCCAACAGACTCAGTCAGTGGCGCACACCCAATCCCCCGCCGCCCATGCAAACCCCCCCCCCCCCAATCCCCTGCAGCCAGTGGCATAGCTACAGGGGTCGCAGCGGTCGCACCTGCGACCGGGCCCCTGAGCCAGGGGGGCCCAACCCCCGCCACTGTCCGGCCGTCCTGGATGAGGGTAGTGAACAGCACCCGTTCCCAGTGGTGCTTTGCGGGCCCGGCCAGCGTGCGTAGCGCTGACGTCACGCGGCTCTGGCACGTACCCTCCCGGGGGGGGGGGGGGGCGTAGGACGTTCGGTGGGGCTAAGGACGGCATCTCAGGAGCTGCCTCGGTAAGTTGCGATGTCCGCAGCTTGGCGACACAGTAGTTACTGCTTCCTAGCCACATCTTTAATATTTGATTTTTTCCATAAATTTGAATACTTTTACTTTATGAATGGTGTGTGCCAGAGTAAAGGAAGAAAGAAAATCTATCCTGCAGCTTATGAGCATCCTCTGTGTCCATTAAACTTCCTTTTTGCTCCATCCAGAAAACACTTGAGACTATTAAATTCATAAATACTTTTTTCCTGTATTTCTGCTGGGTGTTTAGCTATCTGGGGGAAAAAAGGGAAAAATAAATAAAATCAATAGAATTGATTTACAGGTATGAGGAATCAGCCATATTTTGAAGCGAAATACATATGGGAGATTACAAATAGAGTATTAAAATATAAACAGAGATTTTAATTTTGTTGTATGTAGGGGGGCCCCAAGCTGACCTTTCGCACCAGGGCCCATGAACCCTTAGCTACGCCCCTGCCTGCAGCCTTACCTATTGCGCTGGTCCCGGCGGATCCGTTCTTCTTCTGCTGAGGACCACCACAAAATGGCCGCCCCCATACAGCAGACAGTTTCAGAGAACAGTGTGCTATATGGGGGCGGCCATTTTGTGGTGGTCCTCAGCAGAAGAACGGAGCCGTCGGGACCAGCGAGATAGGTAAGTCTGCGGGGAATGGGGGGTGTAACTATAGCACCGCAGCCACCGGCGCCCCCACATGCACTGCCCCCCCCCCCCCCCCGCGCGGTGGCGGGGGCTGCGGTGCTATAGTTACGCCGCTGGACTCAGTAATGTAATTATACCCCTTTCTTTTTTCACAGTCTTTTCTGGATCATTTCACTAGAGCTTTACAGTATGAATATTTGCCCAAAGGGATATTTATACAGAGCCTGACACCATTTTTTGTGGTTACAAAAATGGTAGATTGTGCTGATTTCTTTACAAAAAAGTCCTTGTTGGCTCCACTTGCTAAAGAGTACGCACACAGTGCCGTGCGAACCATAGGGAGGTCGCTGAGGACAACCGGACACTGGTCTCACGCCATCCAGGTAAGCCCCGCACATGGGAAAGGGACAAGAACATGCAAATGTACATGCAATTATTAAGTCGGTCATATTCCAAGATGATATCATCATAAACAGTGACATTTGCATAGGTTTGAATAATTACACAACACATTAGCATAATATAGTAGTATAAATCACTAAGGATGCATTACATTAAAACAATATAATAATGACATATTATATACATGAGAGACTGTTGTACTGACTGCTTAAAGCAGGCATATCCAACGTTGGCCCTACAGATGTTGTGAAACTACACATCCCAGCATGCTTTGCCACAGTTTTGCTATTAGAAAATGCTAAAACTATTGCAAAGCATGCTGGGATGTGTAGTTTCACAACATCTGGAGGGCCAACGTTGGACATGCCTGGCTTAAAGCAAAGGCCGCACATTATTTATACAATAAATTACATATAAGTTAAAAAAAAAAAACATACGACATCCAGTTCTATTGCTTGAAATACAAACATCTTGTTTTCACCTTTTAAAAATCAAATAAGAATCTTCTTATCTGCAAAGGTTTATATGAAAAAAAATATATATATATATATATATATATATATATATATATATATATATATTCAGGTAGACGGGATAGCCGGCACTCAGCTCCAGCAAGATCTTTGTGCCCCGTGCCTTCAGTAGAAACCCTGCAGCAGCTGGGTCAATGAACAAACACAGCGAGGACCGCGGCACTGGGGTCTGAAATAATGAAGACTAACGCTTGCCTTTGCAGGTTAACGTTTCAGCCTTTATTCAGGCTTTTGTCAAAACAGCATACATGTATGCTGTTTTGACAAAAGCCTGAATAAAGGCTGAAACGTTAACCTGCAAAGGCAAGCGTTAGTCTTTTCATTATTTCAGACCCCAGTGCCGCGGTCCTCGCTGTATATATATATATATATATATATATATATATATATATTGTGGGGTTTTAGCATCAAACGGGTAGGCACAGGTGAGGATTTGGCACAGACTTAGACAGTGACATCACGGCTTGGGTCCAAAACAGGGCTTGCCTGAGTTTTATTACAGCACTCAGAGCAAGAAACTAACAACAGCCTTTACACTTCAGGCAAAACAGAAAACAAAAACCTGCTCGTCTGAGCTCTAACTAAACAGAATAAACGTCCCTCTCTATACCAGGGCCACACTATGTGACACTGGACGCATACAGCAGATATAGATCAAGTAATGCAGTACTTACAGCCTTGTCTCTCTCTAGCAGCAGCTTACTGCCTCCAACACCCAGGGAGAGAGAGAGAGCACTATGGAGAGGGCTGACTCCTTTTTAAAGAATCAGGTGCTCTCCTGATTACCAGCCCAGGACAGAACACCCTTTGTAAGCCGGAGCTTACCACACAGATTGAAATAGCCTGCAGTCTATATGCCATAAGACAGGATTCTAGGGGAAAAGTACCTGCCGTCTATGACTTTCCCTGCCACTGTCTTACATACCCTCCCCCTCTGTTCGAACCTGTGGGGTCGGACACTGTCTGCCAACTGGCAGTATGTTCGGGATAGGGCATCGGCATTACCCTGAAGCCTTCCTGCTCTGTGTTCCACTGTAAATTTGAAATTTTGCAAATTGAGAAACCATCTCATGACCCTTGCATTTCTCTCTTTGGTTTGGTACATCCATGTAAGTGGGGAGTGGTCAGTGATTAATCTAAAGGAGCGTCCTAAGAGATAGTACTTTAGGGATTCAAGGGCCCACTTGATTGCTAAGCACTCCCGCTCGACTATACTGTAGTTTCTCTCCGTAGGTGTGAGCTTCCTGCTCAAATATGTTACCGGGTGTTCCTCTCCACCAACTTCTTGGGAGAGGACAGCACCTAGTCCCACATCAGAAGCATCAGTCTGTACGACAAACTCTTTTTTAAAATCTGGAGTGATCAGGACTGGTTGATTACAAAGGGCCACTTTTAATTCTTGGAATGCCCTTTCAGCCTCTGGGTTCCAGCTGACCATAACTGCCCTACCTCCTTTGGTAAGATCGGTTAGGGGCGCTGCCATGGTTGCAAACTGGGGAATGAACCTACGGTAATACCCCAGAATTCCCAAAAAAGCCCTGACTTGTTTTTTTGTCGAAGGACGAGGCCAGTCTTGGATAGCCTCCACTTTATTTATTTGTGGCTTTATTATACCTCTCCCGATAACATACCCCAGGTAACGTTTTTGGACCTCCCCAGATATGGCCTGTCTACGCGCTTCTGGTACTCTATAGGGTTTTAAGCGTACCCGAACTCCAGGTTCGGTGACAATGTCATGTTTTATGGCTGTGGTGCGCCCTGGAAGTTCTGAGAACACATAATTCCTTTGTACTAACTCTTTAGTTTCCTGCTTCTGGGATTTGGACAGGGTCTCTGACACCCGCACCTCTGGGCTATCACTAGAGGGGGCACTTACAGCTGTCAGAGTCTCTCTGTCTTTCCAGGGTTTAATTAAGTTCACATGGTACAACTGTTCTGGCTTCCGTTTACCTGGTTGATACACTTTATAATTTACACTTCCCACTTTTTTATCTACCCGATACAGTAGATCCTGGTTAATGGCCATATATGGGAACTCTTTGTCAGCATTGGGGTATTGGGGCTCACCATTTATGACTTTAGGATTTTCCCTAGCTCTTAATAAGGTGGGATCTCTAAGTTGAGCAGGCCCAAAATTATCACGTGACATCTCTAGCTCAGGCATATCACATGCTTCTTCCTGCTCCTCAGCTTCACCTGCAAGAACAGCTAGGGGAAAACGGTCAGATTCAATAGTGGTCACCCCTACCGTTTGAACCTCAGTATCCTGATCAAAAGGCTCAGGACTAATCACAGGGCACACATTCTCATTATTAACAGCATTTCTAGTGCAGTGTACACTCTGTTTCCACAAGTCCCAGAACAATGGGAAGTCTCTTCCCAGGATCACACTATGCATCAGGGTCTTTACCACGCCCACTTCATGGGACACAGTTCCACAAGTACTCTTTAGCTGGACTAAAGCTGTGGGATACTCCTTGGTGTCCCCATGTATGCACAAGACCCCTATGTAACGTCCTGTGAGTGTCCCAGGGTCTACCAAGCTGGCATGGATGAGAGTAACTAAACTCCCAGAGTCCAGAAGAGCCCTCCCAGGATAACCATCCACCTTTACATGACATATTTGCTGTCCAGTTTCTGACACAGTCTCAGCAGAGAAAACAGAACGTGCATATAAAGAGCTTCGCCTGGCTGTATCACACTCCATTGGCTCAGAAGTAAGGGGGCAATTGGCAGCAATATGCCCAGGTCCATGACAACGCCAACACTGTATGCGGCCCCAGTCTTTTTGCGAGCCAGGTTTGGACCCTACTTTCCCTTGGGAACGCCTCTCCACTGTTTGTTCCCCATCTAGGCCACCTCCCTTTACAACATTATTCACCCCTCTAGTAAACGGAACAGTCTTACCAGATGATCCGGCCGCTTTGCTGTTCTTGAGGGTGGAATGTCCAGGAGGCACTTCTTGGAGTAGATTTTCAGTAGCTCTGTACCTCTCAACCAAGTTGACAAGCCCCTCGGCATCATTAGGGTCGCCCTGACCGACCCAGCGCTGAACCTTTGGAGGTAAGGAACAACGATACTTGTCCAGCACGACTCTCTCCACGATCTGCGCTGGTGTAGACTCCTCTGGCTGTAGCCATTTCCTTACCAGGTGGACCAGGTCATACATTTGGGACCGCGCAGGTAACTGTTCAGAAAAAGTCCAGTTATGCACCTTCCGGGCACGCACACTCATGTTTACGCCTAAGCGAGCAAGGATCTCTCCCTTGAGTTTCGCGTAGTCGTTAGCATCCTGCTCACTCAGATCAAAATACGCCTTTTGTGGTTCTCCAGTTAGAAAAGGTGCTACCACACCTGCCCATTGATCCACGGGTAACTGTTCACGCTCTGCTACACGTTCAAACACCGCAAGAAAGGCCTCTACATCATCCGTGAGAGTCATCTTTTGCAGAGATTTCTGTACTGCAGCCCGTGTGGTTGGAAGCAAGGGTTGGGGTGTTTGCACACTCTGCGCCACACTCTTAGCCACATTCTGTATTTGCTCTTGTAATTGCAGATTAATTTGCTGCTGTTCCTTTAAGGCTAGTCTGTTGGATTCAAGCAGCAAAACATTGGTTTCAGCCTGGGCACGCATGGCCTCCTCATGTACCTTTTGCTGACATGCGTTTGCCTGCACCAAGTGTTTTAAAAGGTCCTCCATTTTAACAGTCTCCTGTTGCAGTGTTACAGCAGCCTTTAGCCAGGACATGCAAGTATCAGCACACTCCAGACATTCACTTGTGGCTGGTTGCCTTTAGCAACAACTTCCAGCTTGCTGTAGCAAAAGTCCTATAGTTCGATGTATGTCTCTTTAAGTGAGATGCTTGCTCGCATTCTCCACCATATGTGGGGTTTTAGCATCAAACGGGTAGGCACAGGTGAGGATTTGGCACAGACTTAGACAGTGACATCACGGCTTGGGTCCAAAACAGGGCTTGCCTGAGTTTTATTGCAGCACTCAGAGCAAGAAACTAACAACAGCCTTTACACTTCAGGCAAAACAGAAAACAAAAACCTGCTCGTCTGAGCTCTAACTAAACAGAATAAACGTCCCTCTCTATACCAGGGCCACACTATGTGACACTGGACGCATACAGCAGATATAGATCAAGTAATGCAGTACTTACAGCCTTGTCTCTCTCTAGCAGCAGCTTACTGCCTCCAACACCCAGGGAGAGAGAGAGAGAGCTCTAAGGAGAGGGCTGACTCCTTTTTAAAGAATCAGGTGTTCTCCTGATTACCAGCCCAGGACAGAACACCCTTTGTAAGCCGGAGCTTACCACACAGATTGAAATAGCCTGCAGTCTATATGCCATAAGACAGGATTCTAGGGGAAAAGTACCTGCCGTCTATGACTTTCCCTGCCACTGTCTTACAATATATATATATATATATATATATATATATCGGATGGCAGCTAAACCATACCTCCCAACTGCCCTGATTACAATGAGACAGTCCCGCTAATTAAACCCTGCCTGCTGTCCCACCTGGGGGCAGTAGGGGGCAGGGGTGGATTGGGATGGAAAACTAGCCTGGGAAATATCTGTAAGCAACCATCGTGAAGGCGGGGTCTGTTGAGCCATTCCTGGTGTCATGGGCGGGTTGGGAATTTAAAGTTGCCCTTGAAAATTTTCCAAAAAGTTGCTCCCTTACACACCATATATCACCAGCCTACCACCCTCTACCCCCTAATACACCCACACCAACATACCACCCTGTACCCCCTAACAAACCTACACCACCAGTCTGTCACCCTTTATCTTCTTGTCACATGTGCTGGCCCAATGGGAATCTTCCCTTAGGCCGGTTTCACACACTCCGGCTCCTGCCGGACGGTGAAATCCCGCACGGCCAGGGAGCCGTGCCGCACACAGTACTTTATCATGGAGGGGATGGCCACAGCCCGGCAGCCGTCCCTTCCAGTGGCGGGATCCGGCTGCAGCCGTGCGACCGGGCCGTGGCCGTCCCGTGTGAATGGACACAATAGTGTCCATTCACAACTAATGTGTGCGGCACGGCTCCCTGGCCGTGCGGGATTTCACCGTCCGGCAGGAGCCGGAGTGTGTGAAACCGGCCTAAGGCTTCTATTGCAAATCCAGCCCTGGTTGAGGGAGCTGGTGATCAGGATGAGAAGCTATGGGCTGCCCAGCTGCTCAGAGGGGCCACACCCATCCTGCCAAATGGCTTCACCCCCTTTTTGGTAAGTTGGGAGGTATGACTTACCAATTATGGCAGAAGCTGGCTTGTGCCTCTTATTGACAGCATCTTTAGTAACCATCATTACAACTAGCGAAAAGCTAATAAATACAATAAAACTATATATATTGTTAAAATTTGTCATCAATTTATTGATAACATTGGCCCTTATTCAGATCGGCACGGTACGGCCCGCGTGCGGCCGTACCGCCGATGTTTGTGGTCTGCACATGCGCAGAGGTCATTCTGCGCATGTGCAGCCCCCTTCGCCGCAGACGGATTTCGTCCGCCGCAAAGGGGGCGTATAGGGGCGTGAGGGGCTTCAGCCCCTCATTTCCCTATGTGTACGCCCCGCGTTTCATGGGCGTTCCCATGAAAACGCGGGGCGTATGCATGGTAATGAGGGCATGACGCCCTCATTACCATGACATGGGGGCGGAAAGCTGACGTCGCCGGATGTCAGCTTTCAGCCCCCTTACAAGCTCCCACACGGACGATTGTCCGTGTGGTCTGAGCTTGCGGGAGCTGCCGCGGCGTGCGGGCCTGCCTTCGATGGTCGTCGACCATCGAAGGCAGGGGGCAGCTCCCACCATGGTGGAGGCGTAGCCTCCACCATTTTTGTGCGGATCGCCAGCCGTCCGTGTACGGACGGCCGTGGCGATCCGTCCGGTGGGCGGCCCTTGGTTTGTGCGGTCGGAGCCCCGTGTGCGGCTCTGACCGCACCAACCAGAATAAGGGCCATTAAGAGAAGCAGATGGTGGTAAGGAAAAGGGACAGACAGATCTAAATATACAGAGGCAGATGTACTAAGCTTTGATAAGTGATAGAGTGGTGAGATATAAGTACCAGCCAATCAGCACAATTACACACAGGGCAGCCATTAGCAGGGTCTAACGGAAGCAGATAAAAAGAATGGTTTAGATCAGGCATGTCCAATCTGCGGCCCTCCAGCTGTTGTGAAACTACACATCCCAGCATGCCTTGCCATAGTATTGCTATTAGGGAATGCTAAAACTATTGCAAGGCATGCTGGGATGTGTAGTTTCACAACAGCTGGAGGGCCGATGGTTGGACATGCCTGGTTTAGATGGTGCAATACGAAGGTTTTACCAGTTCATTGATACACACACATGGGGGAAGTGGGACTACTACGCTGGGAATTGGAATTTCCAGACTTGACAATGAAAGATATCTTAGCTGCCACCACCAAATTAGACAAACAGCTCTAGGGCGAAATGTAATAGGGTGCGATTTTTAGACATGTGCGATTTTTGGTCAAAAACGGCCGAAATCGCACATTTTCCGAAAATCGCACATTTAATAGGTTGAAAATCGCGGCAAAAAACGCGATTTTTAAAGGTGCGATTTCTGGCGAGTTTGGAACTCGTCCAAAAATCACTCCCTATTACATTTCGCCCCTAGTCTCTATCTCTTATGCAGAAATGCACCCAAAAATCTTACACAGATCCTACTTCACACCAAAATTAAAGTTTATAATAATTGCTATGAATACTAGGGATGTGCACCGGCCATTTTTTGCATTTTGGGTTTTGGGTTCTGATTACCTTCAGGTTTTGGGTTCTAATAGGTTTTGCCAAAACACCCCCTCAAGGTTTCGGGTTCTGATTTTTTTTTTTTAAATGCATAAAAAAACGCTAAAATCGCATAATTTGTAGGGGTTTTTTTTTGCTCCTACTCTATTTTGCTCCTACTCCGACCTTTTCATACCCCCACTATCCATGTCGGCGTGGAGTTGATTTTAGATAGTGTGGCGAGCGCAGCGCGCCACTGAGCCTGAAGCGCGGCGAGCGGACACTGATGACTTCACATGTATTCCGCGTCCCCTCGCCACGCTTCGGTCTGTGGCTCTCTGCGCTCGCCATACTATCTAGAATCAACTCCACGCCGACGTGGATAGTGGGGGTATGAAAAGGTCGGAGTACGTGTACCGCCGCCCCTCGTGGGCTCGCTGCGCTCGACACGCTTCGGGTTGGCGTTGATACTGGGGGTAGCATTGACAATGGGGGGGGGGGGGGCATTTAACATTGTAAGGACCCATCAGGGTGATTGTACAATTAAAAATCGTATACGATCGCATCCCATGCCATCAGTTGGAGGGTATAATACTGTACTTAAAGTTGCACCAAGTTATGGGGTTATATTAGAGAAAATGCATTTTAAACTTTACACAATTTGTAGCAGAAGGAATCTGTTATAAATGTACTTGTTAGAAAACAGCGGTGGTCATAATACTGTACGTAAAAAAGGAAAAACGTTTAAATCAAATGACAGTATATTTTAGACAAAAAGGAATCACATGTAATTAAGAAATATAATTAAGGACCATTATCTACCTGTAGATGACTATAGGATATTGGATGCCAGAATGTCTCTGGATGCGTCTGTGGAGTTTCTGTAATAACAAGGTCCGAGCCAAGTACTTATCCAGAAGGAAGCGTCAATGAGAACAGTACACAGAACCGGGTTTCCAGCACCACTGTAATACTCTAATAACATTATGTGACTCATGTTATCTAGGTCATGTTGCGTTTGCTAAGAAAGTGTTTTTTCAAATAAAAATCTTAACATGTTTAATTTATTTACATGTAATGTATGATATGGCTTTAACAGGACATAAAGCAATATATCAATTATCCATTGTCTTTGCTGTGTAATTCAATATATTATATGTGTGTAACAGTGCTAATTATTAATGATGTCCAAGTATGGCGACAGGATTATTTACGGTAGGCATGACCAAACTACGGCCCTTCAGCTGTTGTGAAACTACACATCCCAGCATGCCTTGCATTCCCTAATAGCAAAACTGTTGCAAGGCATGATGGGACTTATAGTTTCACAACACCTGGAGGCAGGGCCGGTGCAAGGCACCGGAGCGCCCCAGGCGAGTCGTGGGGTTGGGGGCGCCCCGGTGCCCGGGGGGGGGTGGTACCTGTGGTGGACGCTGTCGGCGTCCCTGCAGTGCTGGAGGGGGCAGGGGTGTCCGTGCCACGGGGGTACCTGCGGCGCTGTCACTGTATAAAGCTGCTGGCGGCAGCGGGGTTCCTGCAGTGAATAGAGAATAACTAGCGCTATGCGCGCGGCGGCGCGGGAAGCGCTTCTGATTTTGAAAACACTTGCCGCATGCTGATTGGCTGAATCTGAATCTTTTTTTTTTAAATCGGCTGATTTCGGCCATTTTCCGAAAATTGCATATTTTATAGGGTGCGATTCGCGGCAAAAAAAATTGCACTTTTTGCCGCGAAATTGCACATATTGAAGTGGCGATTTTTAGTCACACTTTCCCATTGAAAAGCATCTAATACGCACATGTAATAGGGTGCGATTTTTGGTAAAGGTTACCAAAAATAGCAAAAAAATGAGACCAGGTTCTGACTGGCGCATTTGACAGAACCATGCACAGATCGTCGTGATCTGTGCATGGTTCTGTGCAAAAAAAAGGGTTAAAAAAAGCGGTAAAAAAACTGCGTGGGGTCCCCCCTCCTGAGCATAACCAGGCCCGGGCAGAAAGAGCCGGTCCTGGTTTAATAAAATAAAATTTCCTTCGTCTTCTGTTTCCCAGATCGTCAATCTTTTTTCCAGATCATCAATCAAGGCAGTTTAAACCTTGTTGTTTTTTAAATTTCTAAGTGAAATTTCCCAAAAAACGGCTTTGAGTTGCCACCAATCGGGTCCAGAGGTACCTTGTTGCTGAATTTGGTGTCACTGAGTACCATGGTGTGTCTGCAATGCGACAGACACGCGCACACACACACACTCTTCAACTTATTATATATAGAGATATCAGGGCTTGCAAAATATTACATATTTCTTTATATATATGTTACAGGTAGACTATAGCTGCCAGAAAGCCATTGATGCCTGGGCATGCCAGCACTTGTGATTCTGGCAGGCTTGCAGCCAGCTACCGGTGGTATAGGGTGGGGCCGGCAGTTGGGCCGCGAAAGGGAGCAGAGCCAGGGGTGGGGCTATTCAAATAAATTTGTATGTGGGCATGGTCAATACTATTGTATCATCATGGCCACGCCCCACTGTGTAATGCTGATATTACAGGCGTTACACAGCAGGGGTGGGGCCATGATGACACAATTTGCGTCATCTGGTCCGCACGGACCCTCGGCCGAGGGGGGGCTGCGGGAGGCTTCTGCCATTCCGGGGGACTTGTCAACATTTCCAAGGGCCCGTGAGGCAGAGCAGATATTTCAGAGCCTCCTGACCTTTAGTTCACCTGCAAAGAATAATATTAACCCTTTCAGGTTCAATAGCGCTATTAGCAGATCCAGTGGTAAACCACTTTAAAATGAGAACATAAACAACGTTCAACATTCAATGTAGACCATTTTTTAATTTAAAAAAAAGATGACATTAAAACAGACTCTTTAAATTGCAAAAAAAATGGTTGACTACTCATCGCTGTACTTCCTCATCCACCTCTACCAAGGGTATGGAGAAGATACCTCATTTTCTTAATAAATCCACAAATTAGTCTGTAGCAGGTTTGGAGAAAAATGAAATGTCTTTAAAGCCGTTGCTTAGAAAATTTAGCCCAAAGTATTGTTTTAATGAATAAATGGGTGTAAAGTTGTAAACAGTCCAAAAATGTTTTTACCTCCGTCAGAATTAATTTTGATATTACTTTGCAGGGTGTGTAACGTTTATTTGCTTCCTCTTCTGCTCAGTGCAGGTCAGTGGTGGAACAGTTCTGACAGTATTAGAATAAAGATGTCCTCAAGCTGTTAGGTTCTTTGAGGTGAATTCCTTATGGAAGGTATTGAGGACAGAGGTGATAATAGAGACCCAAATCCACTCTGGCATCCAGTTCACCAAGGAAGCCTGCAGATACACATACAGATGTCAGACAATTGTTAGACAACTATTTTAATATATCTTACAGTCAGGGGCTAAAGTGAGAGGGAACAGGGTGGAACTGAGTTCCACCACCTCTAAAGGTCCATAAACACTGGGCGACTATGCCCAGCGTGTATGGACACTGAGCGGCTTTCCCCCTGCCCGGCGCCGACGGAGGCGGGAGGACAGCGTTGCATAGCTCAGAGCTATGCAAAGCTGTCCTGAAAGCCGCTCATCTGCTGGTATAACCGGCAGATGAGCGGCTTTCCCAACGATGATGCGGGAGCGCGCAGCAGCGTTTACCGCTCATCGCCAGGCCATACACACTGGGCGGCTTTGAGCTAAAAGCTGCTCAAACCTGCTGTTTTGAGCGGCTTTCAGCTCAAAGTCGCCCAGTGTGTATGGGCCTTAATGGTGAGATGGAACATTTTAACCTCCACATTGGCCCTGCACATTAATTCTTTCTCACAGAAAAGCATTGTAGTTTGCAGGGGGGATGCCAAACACCCTATCTATGGCCCTGTCTCTGCCTAATGGGGAGGGGAGCGGGTGTAATTAGGTGGCATCAAGTCCCCCCACCTCTGCATGACCTCTTTATGCCCTGCTTACAGTACATACTGTACCATTTTTTCTTTACCTGTATTACAGTAAAAAAGAGAAAATGTAACATGCAGATATACTAAACAATAAAACCATGCACGATCCTCCTATATAATCAAGTCTTGCTCTGTTTAGTTGCTCACAAACGTAGGTGCTGATATTACTGTCATGTTGTTCCGTCATTTTGAAGGGCTCATAACGTGAATGATATTTGATTCATCTATATAATAGCAGCATTACAGAGCTGAATGTGTCTGGAACCTTTAATCAGGCCCTGGGCAAAAAGAGTAAGATTTGGGTGGGGCGTGTTCAATGTAAATATTGCAGTGTAACTATAAAGCAGCCAGTATTTACCCTGCACAGAAAAAAAAAAACAACACCCAAATCTAACTCTGTTACATCTGCCCCAACTGCAGTACAGCGTTGTTTTGCCAGATTTGTCCTACGATCAGGTCTGAATTAGGCCCCATATTCCAATAGGGAAAAGTGAGAAATCTCTATTTTCCCTGTTAGAAAAGCATTCAGGGATTTCCACAGGTACCCTGCCCTGCCCCCATGATGGAAAATGACCCGATTTGCCAATCTCCGTGGAGGGGGTGGGGTTAAAATGACATGATTATGACACTTTAGCCCCGCCCCCTCCCCGGAGATCGGCAGATCAGGTTATTTAAATGTCGCGGTTATTGGAAGAAGCCGCGATGGGGGGGGGGAGGAGTGGGGGTCCCCCAGAATCCGGGCGGGTTGCACACCTTTCTGGGGGGCCAGGAGGGGGACCCGATTTTCGGAACTCTCCCAGCCATTCCGGGAGGGTAAGCAACCCTGTGCTAATATGACAAACACAACTGTACGTGCACTTTATTGGCCTTTTGCAAAGCCAAGCCCCTTTTAGGTGCACACGCAGTCTGATGCTCGCAGAAGTCCCAAAGTCGCAATTTGAAACGGTGACTGCTGCCATCTGCAGGCAGTGCACTGGGCAGCAGGCCAGCCGGGATCGGTACTACACTTGCAGGGAACAGTGTGAGGGGTGTGTGTGTGGGAGGGGGGTGGGTGTGTGCAATAATGCCCCTTTCAGACCGCACTTAAAAACCGGTATTTTGCCGATTTTTAACCGTATTAAAACGGTATCCTGTGCGGTCTGAAAGGTGCAGGACCACTTTACCGTTTTACAAAAGCCGATTTTGTAAAACGGTTAAAATGGAGGGTCCTACCCATTTCAGACCCGGTATTTTTGGCATCAAAATCGGGTCTGAAACGGTATTTAGGACCCAGCCAATGAGCGCTCATTAAATATTCACAGCACTGGAGCCGCAACCCCGCCGCCCCCCCTCCCTGCGCGTGGGTCGACTCCCCCCACCCACCCCCCCACCCCCCGCTATGTGTTAAGAACCACCCCCCCCCCCCCCCTGTGCAGCCGGTACCTCCATAATTGCGGATCCCGGCAGTGCAGTATTGTCGGAAGCACTCATGAAAAATGTGTCTTTCAGAAAATTTAAAAAACTGTCTTTCGTATGGGGGCAGCCATTTTGCGAAAGTCACTTTTCTTATAAGAAATGTGGCTGCCCCCATACGATAGACAGTTTTTTAAAACAGGTTTTCCTATGGGGCAGCCATTTTCTGAAAGACACTTTTTTTCATGAGTTCACCCGTCCATACTGCAGTGCCGGGATCCACAATTCCGGAGGTACCGGCTGCACCGGGGGAAGGGGAGGGGGGGGGTGTTAGCCCTGGGGGGGAGGGGGGGTTTTAGGGGTGTTAACCCGTGTGGGGGGGGACGGGGGACGCTGAAGACTGGCTTTGACCCTGTTTTTGGAAAGTTTCCAAAAACGGGTCTGCCAGAGTCAAAAAACCCGCACTTAAACGGTAATCTACCGTTTAAGAGATGCGGTGTGAAAGGGGTTTTACCTGGCAGACCCGTTTTTGGAAACGTTTTCAAATACAGGGTCAAAGCCAGTTTTGCGGTCTGAAAGCAGCATAAGAAGCATGTAGGCTTCTATGAAGTATCGCCAGCTTTTGCTGGTGATACCCTCTGCAGCAAAAACCCACCGTGCGGATTTTCCTGCATATCAAAATGCGGTAAAAACTCAGATAACGGGGGTTTTACCGCATTTTTCGCATTGTTTTCATTTAAATATATGTTCACCTGGATAGAATGAGACCAGTGTCCGGCTGTCCTCCAGGACACCCCTATGGTTCTCACTGCTTGATGCGCATAATCTTTCGCATAGGGAACGAGCACAGAACTCCTCTGAAGAAGACTGCTAAACGTTGTCATATTTGTAACCACAAAAAAGGGAATTACGCTCTGTATAAAGATTCCTTTAGGAGAGTATTCATAATGTAGAGTCTGGCTGAAGTAATCCAGGAAACTCTGCAAGAAAGAGAAGACAGGTTAATAAGAACTAGTAATGTGATATTTCCAAGCAGGATTCAATGATTATTCACTGACTTCATTTGTACTCATCACTTTCCAACATCAATATAATTTTATATGCAATACCCACATATATCAGTGACAAATGCAGGATTTCTAGAGGTGGGTTTCCAAATGCAGTCCACAATACCCCGCTTTGCAGACCGTTGCGAGTCTGGGGAAGCGGTAGAAGATCCTAGTGCCAATACTAGACATTAATGGTCTTTTTATAGATTGGATACTGTATTGAATACAGTATTATTATCTAACACGGTAAATGGCCTTTAATATAGGCTGCATCAAACACAGGGCCGTTTCTAGAGGTGCAGCGCCTTCCACCACATGACTGCATGGCTAGTCCCCCACTGCTTTAGCCTCTGGGGCGCCAGCTCCCCATTGACCCTCCATTGAAGCCAGAGTGCTGGGTCAGCATGGGGAGGGAGGCATTCACCTCCGCTTGCTATTTTCTCCTGCCAGGAGCTCCCCTCCGCTGGCTCCCTGGCAGCCGTGATCGCGGTTTATTTTTACTTTTTTTTATTTAAGTAGCGGGTGCGCAGTGTGCCAGTAACCCCCTGGGCATAGGCAACTAGTGTGTAATCAGCCCATGGGAAAAAGCAGGAAATACCCCATGGCAATGAGCATGTAATCACCCCATGGCAACAAGCAGGAAATCCACCATGGCAACAAGCATGTAACTCCTGGCAACTACCATGTAGATAAGTGGCTATTATGTGACATAATGTAAAATGGGCATTACGGTGTGGGGCCTAATGTGTAATTGGCACGCGCAATTTTTTCACTAAAAGATTATGTATGTGATATTATTCCCCATGGTCATTTTCTTCCTGGTAGCCACTCTCTGGTCCAGTGCACTGATTGATAGACTCAAAACACACAGCAAACTACTACTCCGCATGTGCAGCAACATTGCTATGTCCCTTACACTGCTTGATATGGTGGCAGTTCTAGAAATCATCTATCGGAAAATACATATTTCTGCAGCATCAGCTAATTACCACATAATAAATGCTATGTGTCCATATCATTTCAAAAGGCTGTCTGCCTCACCACATGTGCATGTACAGCAGGGTTGCTGACCCTCCCGGAATTTCCGGGAGTCTCCCGAAAATCGGGTACCCCCTACCGGCCCCCCGGAAGGGTGGGCAACCCTCCCGGATTCAGGGGGGACCCCCGCCGACCCCCGGATCGCGGCATTAAAATGCCGCAATCCTCGGGTCTCAGAGGAGGGGGCGGAGCTAAAACGGCACAATCGCGTCGTTTTAGCCCCGCCTCCTCCACGGAGATATGTGAATTTGATGCTTTAACAGCGTGGGGCGGGGCTTAGTGATGTCACTCGTAAGCCCCGCCCCCTGAGCGGCTTCTGAAACTCTCCTCTCCGGGCTTCTCCCGGAGAGGAGAATCTTAAAGTCGGCAACCCTGATGTGCAGTACCAACAAAATGGGCAAATTCAGAGCCACTGAGTAGGGAACAGAGAGTGGCTTTACCCAGTTTTGTTGAAGGGGACACCCCCCCCCCTTCTCACCCTAACCCCCCTCCCCCCCCCCCCCCCCTCAGCACTGCAAGTACATTTTTTTCCCTACACAGTGGCAGAACTTGTGAGTGTGTCAGAGAAAGACAGTGGAAGAAAGGAAGAGGTTGACGGGGCAGCAGTGGGCCGCTTAGTCCTCAGGGAGCCTAGTGCGTCAATGGTAGTTCTGCCTCTGCTCCCACAGTAAGGTCACTCCCACCTTCAGACCTGACAACTCCAGGGATTGTGAATGCCTGCCTTATAGGGAAGGCCATTGTTGGAATAATCATGGATGGTCTCCATCTATGGTGCAATTGGTGCTTTGGTAAGCTGTCAGACTTTGAACCCTCGGAAGGGGGATGTTGAGTTAAATCAATGTTATTACCTTTGAGGCTCCATATGCAGTCAACAGAGGAACAGGCTTGTGACATGATGCCGATGATATATTGACGATGGCTCCTCTCTTCCTCTCTACCATGCCGGGCAGCACTATATGAACCATCATTATGGCTGCAGCAATGTTGACATTGACGATCTCCCAAAGTTTGTCTTCTGGAACCTCATTAAACAATTGTGGATACTCGTAGCACACGCCGGCATTGTTCACTAGAATCCCCACATCCACATCTCTCAGACCCTCCTTAATGGCAGGATATACCTCACGGCCCCAGCTGAAATCAGCCACAATGATGCGCGTTTTCACCCCATACTTATCAGTGATGGCCTCTGATACTTTCTGGAGCTTTTCTAGATTACGGCTGACTAAGATGATGTTCACACCGTGGCTCGCCAGCTCCTCCGCATAAGCCTTGCCAATTCCGTCTGTGGCTCCTGGGGCATAAACAAAAGCAAATGATTACCATTATTATCCTTTATTTGCATAGTGTTCCAAGGGATCTACAGATTCCAAATTATGGTCACAATACTGATTCCGACATCTCAAAGGAGAGAATCCCAACAGGGGTCAGGTAAAAATTCTTCCTGTCCTCATCTAACCTAAACTCTCCCTTTTAGCAGCCTAGTCCTAACCCTCCCGCCACAACCTTACCCTAACCTTCCCCACCAGTGCTTAACCCCACTGCCAAAATCCTACCCCCTCCTGCACAGGCACCTCGTAATGACCAGCACCCCCACACAATTGCAGCACCTCCAATGACCGGCAGCTGCAGCTTCCACCTGCCTGCGGCCCAGTGTGTGTGATGTGCTCTCCTCCTGCTCCAGTGGTGCTATGTGATGTGACGGCTGTGGGCGTACGGCTCCTAGTACGGGCCACAGGTACCCTCCCCTAAACCGCACCACTAAGCATGCCAGGAGCAGGGACACACCGCCAAATGCTTCATCGCCATGGGCCACTGCAGTTTAAAGTATTTTGGGTGCACTGATCTGCCTTTAAGTGGGTGTGCTGCTGTGATGTTAGCGTATTAGAATGCTTAATATTTGTAGACACTCCCTTACTAATATGTGTAAGCCTGAATCTTCGGTGATGGTCCCTAGGACCAGGGGAATGCTGGGAAGTGGCTGGTGCTGAGGCAGTGTGTCTGGAGTTGGATGGAATAATCCAGCACAGCAGTGAACTCACATGTCTCTGTGTCCTTATGACAGGATTTACAATATGAACAAAACAGCTGCCTTGGTGTGAAGTTGGAACCGGCTGTGCAGCAGCATGCTCCTTCCCTCCTCCCCAGGCAGCCATGGCTCTCAGCAGTGAACGTCCCAGCCCAGAGGAACTACCAGGCTGAATCAGACCGAAAAAAGTAGGTTTATAGTGCGTGGGGGGCATCATGAACTTAGCATATATACGTGGGTGTAAAATTGTTGGGGGTAAGGGGTGCTAGGGATATATGTTTTATATACTGTATATGGGAGTATGTGTGTGCAGCAATTAGGCATAAGTATATAAGGGTGGTGTTTGTGTGTGTCTGGAGGAGGTTTTGGCATAAAGTATATAAAGATAGTACATACATGCATACTGTCCCCTCTCCTCCCTTCTCCCTCTCACTCACTATCCCATATCAACCCCCTCTCTCTCCCTCTATACATCTCCCTGTCATATACCTGCTGAGCTTCTGTCCTGTGGTCACCATACTGCAGGTAATCAAAAGGAGACTGTCATTTATTATAGGGTGTTTGATTCGGTCCAACGTCACTTCACCCAGCCAGGGACCCAGCACCAGCAAGCCTGACAGGCCAGCCCAGGCCATCGTCACCCACCTTGCTTGGCCTACCAGGCAATCGCCCACGGAATTGCGGAGGAGATGCCCAGGGCCGGCGCCACCACTGGCAGCTCTAGGCATTTGCCTAGGGCGCCGTACCTGGAGGGCGGCAGTTCGCCCCTCACCCCCAGCATGGAGGGTTAGCGAACTGTGGTACCTGTGTAAAAAACTTGCGTCCCCGGCGTCCCTGCAGTGCTGGTGCATGCAGGGGTGTCGGTGCCGCCAGGGGAACCTGCGGCGCTGTTATTGTGTATAAGCTGGCCGCGGCCGGCGGGGTCCCTACAGTGAATAGAAAATAACTAGCGCTATGTGCGCGGCGGCGAGGGAAGCGCTAGTTATTTTCTATTCACTGTAGGGACCCCGCCGGCCGCGGCCAGCTTATACACAATAACAGCGCCGCAGGTTCCCCCGGCGGCACGGACAACCCTGCACGCACCAGCACACAGCAGGGACGCCGGGGACGCAATTTTTTTACACAGGTACCACCCACCCCCCCCCCCTCCCGGCACCGGGGCGCCCCCACCCCGACTCGCCTGGGGCGCTCCGGTGCCTTGCACCGGTCCTGGAGATGCCAGCACAGAACACCATGCATGCAGCTCCTAGCATCGAGCATGAAACCCGTAGCAACGAGCATGAAACCTCTAGCAACGAGCACTTATGTGGCATAAAATGTAAAAGGCATTATGGGGTGTGGTATTATATGTAATGGGCATTACAGTGTGTGGCAGAATGGGCATTACAGTGTTTGGTATAACGTGTAATGGACATTACGGTGTGTGGCATATGTGTAATGGGCATTATGTCATGTGGTATACTATGTAATGGGTGTGTGATGTGTAATAGGCATTATGGTGTAATTATTTCGATGTCCCTATTATAAAAAAAGTTCTTGAGCCCTGGCATAACATGTAAAGGGCATTATGGCATGTGGATAATATGTAATGGGTGTATAGGCATTGCGGTCTAAATTTTTGGCACACGCCTTCGGCGTGCACTGATCCTGTTGTCTCTGTTTTACAACAATTTGTCAAGCCCTGGCATAATGTGTAATAGGCATTACGGTGTGGCATTATGTGGAATTTGCATTACTGTGTGTGGCATTATGTGTGATGGGCATTATGGTGTTTGGCATTATGTGTAATGGGCATTACAGTGTGTGGCATTATGTGTGATGGGCATTATGGTGTTTGGCATTATGTGTAATGGGCATTACAGTGTGTGGCACTATGTGTATGGGCATTACAGTGTATATTTTTGCAGTGCATCTTTGGCGTGCAATGTCCCTGTTTCTAGTGTATGTTGGGGGGGGGGGGGATGATTCATTCTGAAGTGCATATACATAAATAAGTCAACATCTATTTAGTTTGCATTGATGCCCAATAGGCAGTGATGGACACGCCCAGTAGGCTGTGATGGACACGCCCAGTAGGCTGTGATGGACACGCCCAGTAGGCTGTGTTGGACACACCCCTTCAGTGGTACACCCCCTGGGTGTATGTAAGCCTATGTAAGCATGCACAATGATGTGTTCCTTCTGGCACTCACCAGTGACTATGACCAGCCCTGCATATTAAGGGGGTTATTCAGTAAGGATCTCAAAAGCACATTTTTGCCATAATGGACAAAACCGTCTTGCACTGCAGGTGGGGCAGATGTAACATGTGCTGAAAGAGTTAGATTTGGGGGAGGTGTGTTCAAAATAAATATTAAATTTCAGTTTAAAAATAAAGCAGCCAGTATTTACCCTGCACAGAAACAAAATAACTCACCCAAATCTAGCACTTTGAGATCCTTTCTGAATAACCCCTTGGGCGAAATTAATAGGGGCCGATTTTTTAAATCGCACAAAATCGCACCAAGCCCCCGGACCGGACCCAGGGACCTACCGACGGGCTCAAGATAGGTAAGTATCAGTATGTGTGGGCTTTGTATGTATTAAAGTTTTATTTTTACTGGGTGTCAGTGTGATTATTTAACTATTTCTTTTACTGTGGAACTACAAGTGCCAGCGGGCCCTTTAATGCCCCGCATGCTGGGACTTGTGGTTCTCCAAGTCCCAGCATGCGGGGGAGGCTGGCTGGGACTCATAGTTCCACGGTATAAGACAATAGTTTTTCATCTATTTTTTACAACAAATATCAGCTCGATGCCCACCGCCCCGGGGCATCGAGGACAGCCCCGGGCTTCAGCATGGGCAGGTAAGTTCTGGAGGGGGGGACCCCTTCTTTGGGGGGTCCCCATTTCCCCAGGACCCCTGCCCATGCTGACCGGTCAAGGGGATGAATGCTTTGGCCGGGGGGACTTGTATAAAAAGCCTCCCCCCCGGCTGTGGCATTACACTGCGGGCTGGTTGGGCCCGGTGCTGGTTCTTTTGTACCCCGTATTTTGGGAACCAGGACCGGCCCTTGAGCCTGGTGCTGGTTTTGTAAAATCCAGGGGAACTCTGTTTGTTCTGCCCCGTGATTTTATGAAACCAGGACCGGCTCTTTGAGCCCGGGGCTGGTTATGCTCTGGAGGGGGACCCCACGCAGTTTTTTTTTTCACTTTTTGGTTTTATCTCTTTTTGATCTCAATGATCTGTGCATGTTTCTGAAAAATTCACCAGTCAGAACCTGGTCTATTTATTTTGTGAGTTTTAGTAACCTTTACTAAAACTTGCATCCCATTAAATAGACGATTTGTATACTTTTTAATGGGAAAACATCTGGATGCGGTTTTTAGTTTAACTAAAAAACGCACCTTTATAATGTGCGAAATAGCGGGAAAAATGCGATTTTTTTCGAAAATCGCACCCTATAAAATATGCGATTTTTGGAGAAATGTCCGAAAAGGGCTGTTTTTGCGAAAAAAAAAACGCAAAAAAAAAAAAACGACCCCTATTAAATTTCGCCCCTTGAGTCAGATGCACTAAAGTTGAAATGCGGTAAAATCCCCTTTTTTTGGGTTCTTACAGCTTCCTGTATGCACTAAAGCCCACACGACTACAAAGTGTAATGCCTGCTGTCAGAGGCGTACCTACATATTCGTGGTCCCCATAGCAAAAGTTTGTAAGGGCCCCCTATTTAGCAACTGATAAATGTATGTAAAACATATTACTTAGACAGCAAAGATGGGCCCCATTCAGCCCTGGGCCCCATAGCAGTTGCACCCATTGCACCTATGGTAGTTACGCCCTTGCCTGCTGTAGCTTATGGGCTTCAGTACACAGGGCTTCAGATTGTAATGAAAGGTGCAACGTCCACCACAATGTGTGGGGAAGCTGCGGGTACTCCCAGAAGCTGGACACAGACAAGATCTCACACACTGGAAGCAGGGGTTCTCTGTCACAGGCAGGATCTAACAGGACACCCGGCAGGTGTGATTGCTGGAATACTGACACAGGCTGCAATAAACTGAACTCTGTAATAATCTCAGACTGGAGTTTGCTAGGACTCTCTGGGAACATAGAAATCACCAGGAACCAGGAATATACCAAGAGTATCACAGGAATCTAACTGGAAGGGTTTATTACCTGGAGCATACCTATATACCCAGTGGATTAGGAGGTAGCCACACCCAAAGACTAAGGTATGTATGGAAACAAGGCAAGATGGATCAGCCAAAACCCGGAGCACTGATCCAGTGAACACATAAAACCCACACAGAACATGAATAACAGTGGCTGCTGCGGTTGCAGCCCATGACACCCGGGTCTCAGACCCGGAAGTCCAGTGCCCAGTGAACAAGGCAAAGGACAGCTCTTATCGGAAGATGGATGCGATGTGTGGCGGGATGCACCGGCAGAGTTTACTGCATCCTGCCCATTGTCTGATGAAGTTTTTGGCACTCACCAGTGACTACGGCCCACTCTCCATATTGTGTGAGATGATTGGTCCTGCTGGGGATACAAGGGGAAACATATTGCCTGAGGAAGCTGTAACCACCACCCAGGATTCCAAGAGATTTCCGGACCGTGTACCAGCCTCCGAGAATAGCCAATATCTCCATATGATTGTTGGAATAGGGGACATCATGAAAAAAGGACAATAAAACTCTTTTCATTGCAGTCACCACCTCCATGGTTCCATAGAAACTTGACCTTGACATCTGAAATAGCAATAATATGTACTCTTAATAAGTATTGCAACTGAGATTGCACATGCAAAAATAAACAATATGTACTATATTTGTGTATACTGTATATTATATTATAACGTACACTTTATTCTAATGTGATGGCAATTGTCAGGTTTATAATTCTGAGTGATGGACTTGGAAAAAGATTAGGTCACTTGTTAAAAAAAAATATATATATATATATATATATTTAAAAGAAAAATTAGATTGATACGTTTTTGGTGGATGCTGTCCAACAAGGACTTATTACTTAAGAAGTGCTTCAATTTCTTACATTTAAACATCCCGTAGTGCCGATCCTGAACACATTGCCGAAAATTCATGAGAATATGGTTGCCCCACCGGGGCGCCCCATTATATCAGAGAGGGGCTCTTTATTTACTGCAATTGCAGAATTTTTGGATTATTATTTGCAGCCCTGTGTACTGAGCTATTGATTGTGTTGGATGACCTGGGAGAGATTCCTAACAATACCTGGTTATTTACTTTATATATTGTCAGCTTATACAATAACATCCATCATTTGGTGGGGGGGGGGGGGGATACAGGCTGTTAAGAAATTATTATACAATAATCCCTTATATACAGGTCCCTTGTTGCAATTCTTTCTGTCACTATTGGAGGCCATATTGTCATAGAATTATTTTTATTACAGCAATGACCTTTACAGGAATGTCAGTGGCTGTGCCATGGGTTCGCCCGTGGCACCAGCTTATGCAAACACTTACATGTTCAAAGTAGAGTTATGGGCACCGTATCTACTGTCTGGTGCCTAGTACTGCCGTATCTACCTGTCTGGTGCCTAGTACTGCCGTATCTACCTGTCTGGTGCCTAGTACTGCCGTACCTACCAGTCTTGTGCCTAGTACTGCCGTATCTACCTGTCTTGTGCCTAGTACTGCCGTATCTACCTGTCTGGTGCCTAGTATTGCCATACCTACCTGTCTTGTGCCTAGTACTGCCGTATCTACCTGTCTGGTGCCTAGTACTGCCTTATCTACCTGTCTGTTGCCTAGTACTGCCTTATCTACCTGTCTGGTGCCTAGTACTGCTGTATCTACCTGATACATTTTCAGTTTGATACATCTCGCCCCAAAGGTGCCCACATGTGTGCTGTATAATTCCAGGGGTGAGCCAAGTCTGCCGTATAATTCATGGGGCGCTGCCAAGTGTGCTGTATTAGTCCAGGGGTGATACTAAGTGTGTTGTATCAGTCTAGGGGTGATGCTAAGATTTCCGTATCAGTCCAGGGGTGATTCTAAGTGTTTCGTATCAGTCCAGGGGTGATGCTAAGTGTGCCATATGAGTCTAGTGTTTGTGCCGCCCACTTGTGTGGCTTAGCATAGTTATCCAGCTACTGTACCTTGGTGCAACCTTTTGGCCTAAAAATAATATTGTGAGGTGTTCAGAATAGACTGGAAATTAGTGGAAATGAGTGTTATTGAGGTTAATATTAGCGTAGGAGCAAAAAATTAAAATTAAAATTATGAGATTTTAGCAGTTTTTATGCTTTAAAAAAAAAAAAATCAGAACCCAAAACCCAAATCGTTTAGGGGGTGTTTTGGCAAAACCCATTAGAACCCAAAACCTGAAGGTAATCAGAACCCAAAACCCAAAAAGCGAAAAGTGGCCGGTGCACATCCCTAGTGTGAAGCCGCAAGGTTTGAAATGATCTGCACCATCATATTCTTTGGTCTCCCAGTTATTAAAAAAGGGAGATCAAACCTTACAGATCCTTGCTACTGTTGATCTGCCATCATTGGATTAGAAGATATTAAAGGGACGGTATCTATTCCCTAATATTCAGTGTGAAGCACTGTTTTGTCATTTATATGGTCACCTTATGAGCATACACATGCTGGGGGTTTTCTGCCAGTGACCCCACCAATCGGTATTTGGGCTTCTGCGGCACCTGACACGTCGGTCGCGGCCGCCTGGTCACGTTTCCCATATAAGTTGGAATTAGTACCGGTATGAGAGAATATGATAACGTGGTCTTCTAGGCAGGTCAGTAGCAATCGGGCAGGTCAGGTACCAAAAGGTTGAGGCAAAGAAGAATCCAAAGACAAGCCGGGTCAAACACAATGAGTCACAGTTGCGGTACAGGAGGATGAGGCAAAGAGTAGTCAGGAAACAGGCAAAGGTCGGTAACAATTATCAGAACAAAGTAAGGGCTATTTCACAGGCTCCGGCTCCTGCCGGGCGGCAAAACCCCGCACGGCCAAATGCCATGCCGCACACAGTAGTTGTTAATGTACACGATTGTGTCCATTCACACGGGATGGCCACGGCCCGGCCACCCGGTTGCAGACGGATCCCACCACTGGAAGGGACGGCTGCCGGGCTGTGGCCATCCACACCATTGTTAACTGCTGTGTGCGACACGGCTTCCTGGCCATGCAGGGTTTCGCCGCCCGGCAGGAGCCAGAGCGTGTGAAATAGCCCTAGCTATTTCACACGCTCCGGCTCCTGCCGGGCAGCGAAACCCCGCACAGCAAAGAAGCCGTGCCACACTCAGGAGTTTAGAATGGATGCAGGATGCTGGTGTCCTAAGATACTTGCGGGATGATGCGACACTCCAGTCATAAAAAAAATACTGAAAGCCAAAACTTGGTAGACAATATTTCAGCACCTTTTATATGGTCACCTAAGTTTACCACACCATATACCCCTTATACAAATCATGCAACACAATAGGAACCCCCTTATACATTCCATGTGGCTCATTATGCCACATGGAATGAGCCCAAATTCACACTGACTAAGCCAAAATACACACTATAGCCACAGATTGAGTCAGAATTCACGTTATGCCACACAGATTAAGGCAAGATTCACATTTTGTCACATGGATTGAGCCAAAATACACAATATGCTTCATAAACAGGGGTATTGCGCTCCAAAGACGCGCATTAAAAATTTACACCATAATGCCCATTACATGTTAAGCCACACACCATAATGTCCATTACATATTATGCCAAACACCATAATGTCTATTAAAAATTATGCTACATAAGTGTTGCTTACCTACATGCTCATTGCCAGGGGTTCCATGCTTGTTGCCATGTGGGATTACATGCTCATTGCCATGGGGGAATACATGCTCGCGGTAACCGGGGGACCACCACAGCCGGGCAGAAGTGGCAGCCATTGACAGCCGGGCAGAGAGCAGGGGACTGCACGGCTGTATTCAGAGCACTGCAGGTCCTGGCTATTTTAAATAATACCCCTTTCACACCAGAAAATGCAGGGACTTACCCAGGAATATGGTCCCAGGATCGTGCAGGGACATTACTGGGCTGGCCCTTTTTACACCAGCCTAGTCCCTGCATTTTCTGTTGTGAGGGGGAGAGAAAACCACCCCCCCCCCCCCTTTAACCAACCTGCTATATTTTTGGAACCAACTGACCCATTTACATGAGACCAGTATCATATTGAAGAACTTTTGAGTGGGCTTCGTATCAGAGGCGTACCTAAAGATTCATAGGCCGCATAGCAAGTTTTAAGGGCCCCCTAATTAGCAACTGATGAATGCTTTGAATGATTTTGGTCCCGTGAAACTGAAATCTGCTCTCAAACAACATGAACAGCCATGAAATTACATTTCAGAAATGAAAAAAATCGAATGAACCAATGAACCCATATGGACCAGCCTATTATCAGATTGGAGGCCCAGCAATTTGGGTTCGACTGAGATCAACCAAGCTTCTGTGATGCCGGAGGGGGAACTGACAGCCGTTGGAACCGGGTGAGGGTTGGAATTAATGGGTCCCATTTTATCCTATGGAGAAAGCGTTCTAGGTTTGCCTGGCGGTATCTCTGGTTCCCGGGGGGCTAGAGACACGGGGCCAGGCTTGTTGGAAAGCCCTGGCCCTTAGCTACAAGGGCCAGGGCTGAACAGTACTAGCATTTTGAATATGTACTCACATCATGTCATGGAACAACTGGCAATGAGCTTTTAGGTAAACAGCACTTATGCTGTGTTATCTGTGGTATGTGATCCCCTCCTAAGTGTCTATGTGTGTCTAATGGAAAACTTTTTAACAGATACTTTGCACTATGAAGTGCTTGTTCTGGTTACTTCTATAGTAAAATCATCTGCGGGATTCAGGATTGCCTTTTGAGGCACAGAACAAAGCAGCCGGTTGATTGCCTTAATCTGAGTGCCAATAAAAATACAGACAGGAGATTGGACTCCGTAGCACACAACTTCGGGACAATTAAGTTTTGTACTTATTTACTGTCTATTCATTTATAATTCTTGCGCACTGTATTCTTTGTTATATTTTATATATATATATATATATATATATATATATATATATATATTCGTCGGTAAGTTCTGGCACTCACTAATAGGAGATTACTGGGTCCGTTGCCTTCCGTTCAAATTAGGAGTATGGGACCTCCACAGATAGCAGTAGAGGGCACGGCGGCACTCGGACAATGAAACAGTCAGACACAAAGCGTTGATGCCAACGTTTCAAAGAGGTTTACTCTTTTTCTGATGAATATATACTATATATATACTGCCTCTCTGCCATCGCCTCCTGGATGTCTGAGCGATTTCTGAAGCTGAATATGGACAAAACCAAACTTTTTATCTTTCCCCCACCCAGAGTGTGTTTCAGTCCTTTCCCAAGTGCACTTGGGAAAGGACTGAAACACACTCCAACAGAACAGAGGACTTCATGCTTTTTATTTCCGCTAAGTGCGAGAGAAGAGGTTTCCCACGATTGTGGGTTATTATCCAGAATTTAGATTTTATTTTTACGGCTATATGTTCCTTTTCGTCCACCTTTGAAGGAAAATATATCCCTATTTTACCACATTGGCATAATCTTTCATCTGTACCCTTACTGATTTTAACTGATTGTTCAATCCAAGACATTTTGTCTATTACCATTATTATCAGTATCTGGATATCAGGCTTAGTTTGGCCATGCCACGCCCCTGATGAAGTCATGTAGACGAAACGTGTTGGGCTTCTAATAAAGAATTGCTTTTATAATCGAGGTCTTCGTCGTCATTTTCAAATCTTTGAAATCTCTTTTGGAGTGGATACAAGTGGTGTTTGGACCATGTCAATTCGATACTACAAGTTTGCGGCTAGGTGGTACTGCAAGAGCGCACTCTGGACACCCCCCCTTTTTTGCATATATATATATATATATATATATATATATATATATATATATATATATACATAGCCAAAGAAAAAGATGTAGAACGCCACCTGTGTGTGTCCTGAACTGATTAATACCCTAATTGGTAGGTTAGGTGAAGACAAAGTGCAGGTATACCTTTACTTTAAAAAGGGTGTCAGCTATCCTCTAAGAATAAACACCTTTGTAAGGGGTGTATCATAAAAAAATAAAAAACAATGGATAGAGGTGTAAGCGACTACAAATACCTGTGCAAAAAGCGTGCTTTTTTATCCATAAAAGAATATTTATTTTATATATATATATATATATATATATATATATATATAAAAAAGTGCACAATAGCACTATGCAGAAACAAACAGTAAGATTATATTACATAGAAAAAACAACAAGGTAAAAAAATGCGATCCTTTATAAAATTGCCTACATATGATATCGCTAAATAAAAAAAAAAAGAGCTATATAAAATAGTTTTTTAGAATATGTGTAAAAACATAACTTGTCTATTTGGAGGAGCCAGTAGGCAGAACCAACGCGTTTCGTCAATGAGACTTCATCAAGACCCCTTACTGTTTGTTTCTGCATAGTGCTATTGTGCACTTTTTTATATATATAAAATAAATATTATTTTATGGATAAAAAAACACGCTTTTTGCACAGGTATTTGTAGTCGCTTACATCTCTATCCATTGCTTTATATATATATATATATATATATATATATATATATATATATATATATATATATCTGATGAAAACTGCCAAGGAGCAGTTGAAACAGCTGTCAGGATAACAGCTGTCACCATTGCAACTATGTCTTTGCATTAAAACACCATTTTTCTTTCACCAACTGCTGAGTGCTGGCTCCAATTCCTTTCCCTGAAGGGGTAAGTGTTTTTGTTTATTTTCTATGTGCCTGGCACCTGTTATACTTACATCATCACTTGGAGTGCTTCACCTTTGAAAAACTGTACTATATATATATATATATTCGTCCTTGTGGTGTCGGCGGCACTCAGAAAGAAACACAACACACCCCACTGTGATGCCAACGTTTCGAGGCGCGGCGGCCTCTTTATCAAGGTGCTATGAACAACAAAATACAATCCAAAACGTGCTTAAATACCTGTACAGATCCTGTCTGTTCCCGCGGCTTGGTCCGGCGTCTCCGGCGGCTGAAGATGACGTCACCCGAGACCCGTCACAGGCCGTGGGAACGAGAGGTAATCACACAACAATAAACGTTTGCGCTGTGAAAAAACAAAGTGCAGAACAATGTAAGGTCACTATGTAAAAATCACATAATGTACATGCAGTAGAAGAAACAGTTTGATTAAAACAGGAGAATGAATCTTTTCATTCAATACTAAAGTGACTAGTGCATACGACTGACGTCTTATAATTTAAAGTGACAGTGCTTAATAAAGTACGTATACATGAAAAGACCTACAAACATATATAACAATACATGAAATTTAAAATTGCTACTGCTGTACTACCAACATAGTGCAAACAACCTTTGATGCAATGCTGGGATTAATTTAAGCCGCTCTGCGGGCCCAGTGTCCACACTGTGGGATGTCGATAACTGAACTGGGCAACACCAATCACAAGATGAGCTGGATGTTAGATATAAGGGAACTGTTAAGGCGCTGTGCGTGTACTGGTGTTATAGAAAACACGACAACCCTGCATGCTCGTTCAGGCCTCTAGGGGCCAGGGTACCCAACCGGTGTATCCAGCGGCACTCCAATTGGAGTAACCTCAATGACCTGTCACCCCCTCTAGACAGTGGGGGTACGTGGTCAATAATCCGATACCTCATAGATGTGAGGCTGTGTCGTGCCTCCACAAAATGTCTGGCGACCGGTTGGTCGCTGTGTCCAGTGGCTATAGCTGTCTTGATGGCCGACCGATGGGCAGCAGCCCGCTGTTTGAACATACAATCGGTCTTGCCGACATAGTGTCGACCACAGGGACAGCTTATAAGGTATATCACAAATTTGGTGGAGCACCCGACCCTATGAAATATTCTGAACTTTTTTCCAGAATACGGGTGATGGAAAGTGTCACCAGGGATTAAATAGCTGCATGTAGAACATCCACAGCATCTATAACAACCCCCCTTGGGTTTCCCCAAAAAGGAGGGGGTAGCTGGGAGTGGGAACACCACATCATTTTTGACAAGAAAATCTTTTAAGTTTTTACCACGAGTATATGAGCTCATGATTTTTTTAGATTGTAGAGAGGGCAACCCCACATCCGAAGTAATGATGGGCCAGTGGGAGTTGACAATGCGTCTCATCTCTCCACTGGCAGGATGGAACTTGTTTACCCAGATAATTTTATCATCAATTTGTCGTTTGTTCATTCTGGGTAAGAATGCCTCCTCTCTAGACAAATTCAAAACCTTAGTTTTTGTTGCTTGTATTTCCTGGGCCGGATATCCCCTTTCAATGAATTTATTGCCCATAGTAGTGAGGGCTTTATCAAGCCCCTCTGGTTCGCTACAAATGCGGCGAGCCCGCAGCATTTGGGAGAAGGGTAATCCCTTTTTCAGGGGCAAGGGGTGAAAGCTTGTAGCCAGAAGAGTGTTATTCCGGTCAGTGGGTTTTGAAAATAATGTAGTTTGAATGCGACCATCCACCAGCGATATGTCCACATCCAAGTACTGAACCGAAGTTTTGCTCAGCTTGTATGTGAACTTCACTGGGGAATCCGTCTCATTGTGGGTCACGATGTGATGTTCAAGATGTTCCTGATCTCCTGACCAAATGATCAGGAGATCATCTATATACCTGGTGTACAAAATTAGGTGCTCATTCACCAAATTGTTATGCGTAAATAATTGCTGCTCAATGATGAACATATAAGAATTGGCGAGCGATGGGGCCACTGAGGACCCCATCGCACACCCCCTGAGCTGCAAAAAAAATTTGCCATTAAACCTGAAATAGTTCCGTTTCAAGGTGAGTTCAAGCAGCTGCATAAAGAACACGGTGGACGGTCCAGCATACAATGGGTGATCCGTGATGAGATGATTCACCGCATCCAATCCCGCCTGATGTGGGATAACGGTGTATAAACTGGACACATCCACCGTGCCCAAGACGCAGTCTGACGGGACCATGGGGATGGCTGACAATTTCTGTAACAATGCATTAGTGTCTTTAAGATATACACTGTCATTTTGGACACATGGCTGTAAAAAATAATCAAGATAAATCGACACCACCTGATACAAAGATCCCCGGGCAGAAATAATGGGTCTACCCGGGGGTCTAAGTGGATCCTTATGCACCTTGGGGATAGAGTACATGATGGGGACAATCGGGTACTGTACAGTCAAAGCTTCCCTTGTGGCTGCATCAATAATGCCCTCCACTACTGCCTTTCTCAAGATATTGTCCAATTCCGTTTTATATTGGATGGTTGGATCATTGGGCAGGGGTTGGTACGTGTCCACATCCCTCAACTGTGCATTTAAGTCCTGAACATAAGCACTGGTGTCCATGACAACTATGCCCCCGCCTTTGTCGGCGGGACGGATCACTATGGACTGGTCATCACTCAGATTTTTCAATGCCTTCCATTCAGAACTTGTAAAATTGGATCTGCTGGGGGGTGGGTTGGCAAGTACGGTATCAATATCCCTTTCAACCAGACGGACAAACGTCTTAATTGAGGGATTAAAAGTCTGTGGTTCGAATTTGGATTTCTTTTTGAGTACTTTAGGGAACGGGTTTGTGACAGCCGCCTGCTCAGCCCCTTTAGCTTGGAAGAATTCCCTTAATTTAAGCTGTCGGTTCAGTTTATACTGTTCTACTTTAACAGCAAATGGGTCAGTATGGGTAGTGGGAACATATTTCAAGCCTTTAGATAATACCTGTAACTCAATTGGGGAAAGGGTCCGGTTGGATAAATTGAAGACTATTTCTTTATTTTTCGTTGTGGCTGGAAGCGAGTCTTGGTGCCCCGACCTCTGATTCTGCCTGCCGCGCCGCGTATATCTCCGGGTTCTTGGTTTGGAAGTAACCCGGAGCGAACCCCTAAAGGGGGTAACCCTTGATTAGAAGTGGCTTGATCTCTGTCGCTGTTAGAAGAAATTTCTTCTCTCGAGGAGTCAGTGTCTCTTCCTCGTCTGAAATTGCGCACTTGAGTTCTCTTACGAAATGGGCGGCTGGATCCGTCTCCACCTGTCAACCAGGGATATACGCCATGTTTATCATAGTCCTGATTGACCCGGTCCTTTTTATTCTTTTTGTAGGCGATCAAATCTTTTTTACATTTTTCCACCTGAGTATGTAGGCGCTCCATCCAATTGACCTCCGCATCATTGGTCAGTGTTGTACGATGTTGCATTTCAAATGCTGACAATTTAGTGCGGGTGTTTGTTAGCTCCCTTGTCACTTCCTCTATGACCGCAACCATTAGGTCAAAGGAGCATTTATTCAGGATAGATGTCCAGACCTTACAAAATGCTGTATTATAACGCCCAATTGTGGGAACGTTATTAATTCTGAAACCCCGGGGGATCTTCCTTTCACGGACATAATCCGAAAGCGTCACCCCGTGGTAAAAAAAGTCCAGCTCTTTCCTTTTCATATTCAACCACTCATGATATAGTTGAATGTGGTCTGGAGAGCCCACCGTTGCTTGCAAGTCCTCTTTGAATAATACCCTGTCGTAATCCGAATCCGAGTAACTGAATGTAGCTCCAAGGGTTAATTCGACCCTGCCTTGTGAGGGTGATGCTGTATCAGCTTCTGTCGACATAATGGCTGACTGTGATGGAGTCGACATGTAGCAAAGTACCTGCCTGGTACTCTGTGTGATTAGACCCTCTTGGGAACTGAATCAGGTTCAAATAAATACTGAAGCTGGGTGCCCTCCAACAGGGTGACCTACTGGTGACCCTGGTATACAACAAGTCCCAGGGGGGCGGCACTCCAAGCAATTAAATCAAACGTAAGAATGCTGTAATGGTCCGGTGCCCTCCACTGACAGTTTGCGGCTGTCAAAATCTATTCGTCCTTGTGGTGTCGGCGGCACTCAGAAAGAAACACAACACACCCCACTGTGATGCCAACGTTTCGAGGCGCGGCGGCCTCTTTATCAAGGTGCTATGAACAACAAAATACAATCCAAAACGTGCTTAAATACCTGTACAGATCCTGTCTGTTCCCGCGGCTTGGTCCGGCGTCTCCGGCGGCTGAAGATGACGTCACCCGAGACCCGTCACAGGCCGTGGGAACGAGAGGTAATCACACAACAATAAACGTTTGCGCTGTGAAAAAACAAAGTGCAGAACAATGTAAGGTCACTATGTAAAAATCACATAATGTACATGCAGTAGAAGAAACAGTTTGATTAAAACAGGAGAATGAATCTTTTCATTCAATACTAAAGTGACTAGTGCATACGACTGACGTCTTATAATTTAAAGTGACAGTGCTTAATAAAGTACATATACATGAAAAGACCTACAAACATATATAACAATACATGAAATTTAAAATTGCTACTGCTGTACTACCAACATAGTGCAAACAACCTTTGATGCAATGCTGGGATTAATTTAAGCCGCTCTGCGGGCCCAGTGTCCACACTGTGGGATGTCGATAACTGAACTGGGCAACACCAATCACAAGATGAGCTGGATGTTAGATATAAGGGAACTGTTAAGGCGCTGTGCGTGTACTGGTGTTATAGAAAACACGACAACCCTGCATGCTCGTTCAGGCCTCTAGGGGCCAGGGTACCCAACCGGTGTATCCAGCGGCACTCCAATTGGAGTAACCTCAATGACCTGTCACCCCCTCTAGACAGTGGGGGTACGTGGTCAATAATCCGATACCTCATAGATGTGAGGCTGTGTCGTGCCTCCACAAAATGTCTGGCGACCGGTTGGTCGCTGTGTCCAGTGGCTATAGCTGTCTTGATGGCCGACCGATGGGCAGCAGCCCGCTGTTTGAACATACAATCGGTCTTGCAATTAAGACGTTTGTCCTTCTGGTTGAAAGGGATATTGATACCGTACTTGCCAACCCACCCCCCAGCAGATCCAATTTTACAAGTTCTGAATGGAAGGCATTGAAAAATCTGAGTGATGACCAGTCCATAGTGATCCGTCCCGCCGACAAAGGCGGGGGCATAGTTGTCATGGACACCAGTGCTTATGTTCAGGACTTAAATGCACAGTTGAGGGATGTGGACACGTACCAACCCCTGCCCAATGATCCAACCATCCAATATAAAACGGAATTGGACAATATCTTGAGAAAGGCAGTAGTGGAGGGCATTATTGATGCAGCCACAAGGGAAGCTTTGACTGTACAGTACCCGATTGTCCCCATCATGTACTCTATCCCCAAGGTGCATAAGGATCCACTTAGACCCCCGGGTAGACCCATTATTTCTGCCCGGGGATCTTTGTATCAGGTGGTGTCGATTTATCTTGATTATTTTTTACAGCCATGTGTCCAAAATGACAGTGTATATCTTAAAGACACTAATGCATTGTTACAGAAATTGTCAGCCATCCCCATGGTCCCGTCAGACTGCGTCTTGGGCACGGTGGATGTGTCCAGTTTATACACCGTTATCCCACATCAGGCGGGATTGGATGCGGTGAATCATCTCATCACGGATCACCCATTGTATGCTGGACCGTCCACCGTGTTCTTTATGCAGCTGCTTGAACTCACCTTGAAACGGAACTATTTCAGGTTTAATGGCAAATTTTTTTTGCAGCTCAGGGGGTGTGCGATGGGGTCCTCAGTGGCCCCATCGCTCGCCAATTCTTATATGTTCATCATTGAGCAGCAATTATTTACGCATAACAATTTGGTGAATGAGCACCTAATTTTGTACACCAGGTATATAGATGATCTCCTGATCATTTGGTCAGGAGATCAGGAACATCTTGAACATCACATCGTGACCCACAATGAGACGGATTCCCCAGTGAAGTTCACATACAAGCTGAGCAAAACTTCGGTTCAGTACTTGGATGTGGACATATCGCTGGTGGATGGTCGCATTCAAACTACATTATTTTCAAAACCCACTGACCGGAATAACACTCTTCTGGCTACAAGCTTTCACCCCTTGCCCCTGAAAAAGGGATTACCCTTCTCCCAAATGCTGCGGGCTCGCCGCATTTGTAGCGAACCAGAGGGGCTTGATAAAGCCCTCACTACTATGGGCAATAAATTCATTGAAAGGGGATATCCGGCCCAGGAAATACAAGCAACAAAAACTAAGGTTTTGAATTTGTCTAGAGAGGAGGCATTCTTACCCAGAATGAACAAACGACAAATTGATGATAAAATTATCTGGGTAAACAAGTTCCATCCTGCCAGTGGAGAGATGAGACGCATTGTCAACTCCCACTGGCCCATCATTACTTCGGATGTGGGGTTGCCCTCTCTACAATCTAAAAAAATCATGAGCTCATATACTCGTGGTAAAAACTTAAAAGATTTTCTTGTCAAAAATGATGTGGTGTTCCCACTCCCAGCTACCCCCTCCTTTTTGGGGAAACCCAAGGGGGGTTGTTATAGATGCTGTGGATGTTCTACATGCAGCTATTTAATCCCTGGTGACACTTTCCATCACCCGTATTCTGGAAAAAAGTTCAGAATATTTCATAGGGTCGGGTGCTCCACCAAATTTGTGATATACCTTATAAGCTGTCCCTGTGGTCGACACTATGTCGGCAAGACCGATTGTATGTTCAAACAGCGGGCTGCTGCCCATCGGTCGGCCATCAAGACAGCTATAGCCACTGGACACAGCGACCAACCGGTCGCCAGACATTTTGTGGAGGCACGACACAGCCTCACATCTATGAGGTATCGGATTATTGACCACGTACCCCCACTGTCTAGAGGGGGTGACAGGTCATTGAGGTTACTCCAATTGGAGTGCCGCTGGATACACCGGTTGGGTACCCTGGCCCCTAGAGGCCTGAACGAGCATGCAGGGTTGTCGTGTTTTCTATAACACCAGTACACGCACAGCGCCTTAACAGTTCCCTTATATCTAACATCCAGCTCATCTTGTGATTGGTGTTGCCCAGTTCAGTTATCGACATCCCACAGTGTGGACACTGGGCCCGCAGAGCGGCTTAAATTAATCCCAGCATTGCATCAAAGGTTGTTTGCACTATGTTGGTAGTACAGCAGTAGCAATTTTAAATTTCATGTATTGTTATATATGTTTGTAGGTCTTTTCATGTATATGTACTTTATTAAGCACTGTCACTTTAAATTATAAGACGTCAGTCGTATGCACTAGTCACTTTAGTATTGAATGAAAAGATTCATTCTCCTGTTTTAATCAAACTGTTTCTTCTACTGCATGTACATTATGTGATTTTTACATAGTGACCTTACATTGTTCTGCACTTTGTTTTTTCACAGCGCAAACGTTTATTGTTGTGTGATTACCTCTCGTTCCCACGGCCTGTGACGGGTCTCGGGTGACGTCATCTTCAGCCGCCGGAGACGCCGGACCAAGCCGCGGGAACAGACAGGATCTGTACAGGTATTTAAGCACGTTTTGGATTGTATTTTGTTGTTCATAGCACCTTGATAAAGAGGCCACCGCGCCTCGAAACGTTGGCATCACAGTGGGGTGTGTTGTGTTTCTTTCTGAGTGCCGCCGACACCACAAGGACGAATAGATTTTGACAGCCGCAAACTGTCAGTGGAGGGCACCGGACCATTACAGCATTCTTACGTTTGATTTAATTGCTTGGAGTGCCGCCCCCCTGGGACTTGTTATATATATATATATATATATATATATATATATATATACACATATGTCATCCCAAAATAAGTCAGTCACTAACCGTCACTAGGTGGGGATCACTGCACCTGAGCTTGCTGGGATTCACACAGATTATTGCGTCTCTTCTTACTCAGGCTTCTCAGCTGAATGACATGAAACTGACCGTGGTACCCAGATAGCCTCTCCCCCCCCCCCCCCCCCCTGCATTCTATCGTGTGTGTGTGTGTGGTCAATGTATTATCTTTTATAGAGCAATGCCTTCTCTGACAATGTGCAACAAGCTGTCACGTTTACACTTATAAACCTTGTATGAAAAGGAAAACAGATGATTCTTAAAAGTTTACCAGAGTCAATGAAGGAATGATTGACAAGGATTCCAAGACTTATTGCTTTCACTATCTATGCAGAATATTCTCGTAGCTTTAATAAAAAAAATGTTTCCCAAACCCCAAAATGCAATCAGCACCTACATAATAGAAAAGGGCCACACTGAGGGCTGAAGAAAACTTATGACATGCAGCCAATTCATTCACTAGGAACCAATAAAATAACTGAGGCACAAAGCAGAGATACTGTAGGCACTGACTCATGTTTTGGTTTTCAGTTTTGGCAAAACCACCCTCAAGTATTTTGGTTTAGATTTGGATTTCTTGAAACTTTATAAAACCAGCAGACATCATGTTATGCTGCGTTCTCATTGCCGCCCCTGCAAAATCCCGGGTTTTTCTTGTCGGATTTTTGGCGGGGCACAGAGCTTCTCAGCTCAACAGACCCCCTTCATACTGCACCTCAGACCCGGGAATTTCCTGTGTCTGCCCCTTTCACACTGCTTTCCATGGTCTGCCTCCCAACAAGTGTGTGGAATTTGATTGGGTGTTGGGAAATATGTACAAATTGCTGTGATTGGCTGTTTAAAAACCAGCTTTTATTGGCTGGCTGTCACATATCACATGATTACATCCCCCAATGAACTTGCTTTTTTGCATTTTGTGAGAAAAACCCGTGTGTCTGTGCTGTTCACACTGCCATACACCTGTGTATTACCCAGAAAAACCCTGCAAAAAACCCGTGTGTAATTCCCAGGGCATAACACCCGGTAATTTTACAAAGAGCCTTTCAAACTGAGACAGTACACAGGAAATTACTGCTTGCCCTGGCAAATACGCGGGTTTTTGCGGCAGTGAGAACGGGGTATAATCTGGACTTATTTCCATTCCTACAGCATTATTAACCACAATAAAAAATGTTGACTATCTCAGTTTACAATGTTTTCAACAATATTGGCCAAATGCAAGGGTGTAACTAGATATTCGTAAGCCCCATAGCAAACGTTAGCGACTGATGGTGATAAATGTATGTCAAATATATTACTTAGATAAAGATGGGCCCACTTCAGCTCTGGGCCCCATAGAAGCTGCACCCCTTGTACCTATGGTAGTTACACCCTTGGTCAAAGGCTGTCTGGCTAATTGAAGTGACAGAGCAGTGGCCAAACACATGCAAGTTGTTTTAACAGAATATATCACCTCTATGAAACTATATGACACCATAGAAAGAATGGTTTAATTAATGCAGTATAGGGAAAGGTGGATTATGTAGTGTGATGCAAGTAAAGCATTGATTCCTGATTACAATCCATTTATTTAGAAAAGTAAATGTGTCTAAATATGTTTTGCAGCAACTGAAAAAATAAAATAAAAGGCCATAAAAGAATATGTTAATAGACTAGGGTTCCTGATAAGGCCAGGGTTAAGAAGAGAAGTCATTAAATGAATAAATATTAGGAGACTGACCTGCTGGTTATGCTAGCCTCCTCCTTACTCCTTCAAAATTTGGTAACACACCTCTGTAGTACATTTATGAAGCGCACCAGAGTCTGAATATTTCTGTTGGCTGTAAATAATTTCTCTTGTGCATATTACGGTACTTGTGAGTTATCCGGGCGTCCGATTTTTAAATCGGGTCGGATCGGGACATCGCATCGCATCGCATGCGACCATCGGATGCGATGCGATGCGATGCGATGACCCGATTTTTCCATAGGAATCAATGTTAAAATGGACTGAGTCCATTTTAACATGGAATTCAATGGGAAAAAGGGGTCCTTTTCATACCCCTACTATCCAAGTGGGCATGGAGTTGGATATAAACCTGTGGCGAGCGTAGCGAGCCACCGAGCCCGAAGCGTGGCGAGCGTAGCGAGCCCCGCGAGGGGACACGGAATACCGTCCCCTCGCGGGGCTCGCTTCGCTCGCCACGCTTCGGGCTCGGTGGCTCGCTACGCTCGCCACAGGTTTATATCCAACTCCATGCCCACTTGGATAGTAGGGGTATGAAAAGGACCCCTTTTTCCCATTGAATTCCATGTTAAAATGGACTCAGTCCATTTTAACATTGATTCCTATGGAAAAATCGGGTCATCGCATCCGATGGTCGCATGCGATGCGATGCGATGCGATGCGATGCGATATCGCATCGCATCGCATCTGATTGTATGCCTTAACTTAAGGCATACAATCAAAAAATCGGACGCCCAGATAACTCACAAGTACCCATATTACTGAATAAAATGCAATATTCTCCATAATTTTTTGTGGGTTTTTTTGTGATGCACCTCATTAGTTCTGGTTAAATTTTTTGCAAATTAGTGATGCATTAGGGCAATAACTAATAATTTTTTTCATAATGCCGCCTCAAAACACAGTAGTATACAATTAATATTAATCCTATTATTCTTTCCAATTTAACATATGCTGCCCATCGCATACACAAGACAGCATGATAAAAATAAAGCATCAGCTGGTAAACGATCGACGTGAGAGAAAGAAGGCCATCATCAATATCCCCCCAAAAATACAGCCCATAATGTAAAACAAAATGTGCATGATGGAATTGTCAGCCCTCCAATCTCCCTTTATGTTATATATATATATATATATATATATATATATATATATATATACAAAGAATCAGGGTGCGCTAAGGTAAATCATACAACTGGTAACGATTCAAAAGTACAAATATTTAATACAAACAGTGCCAAACAATGGCTAAAAATAAATATCCTATGATATCATCATTAGTTTTACAATCTGAGAGAAAAGGGCCCAACGCGTTTCGTCACCAGCGTGACTTCATCAGGGGCGTTTTGATTTCTTGATTGAAAACTTATGTAGAAAGCACTAAAAAATGATAATAAACATACAATAAAAATACTGATTTGTACTAAATCTAAGAGGAAGAGCGAGTTGGAGGAGGAGAGAAGGACAATGGAGAGAACAAACAATTGATAAGGTATAGTCTGCATCACTATGCAGCCCAGACTGATATTTAAATCATTAAAAATATTATTAAAAAAACTCATAATTAATACAAAAAAATAATAACAATAACATATCTTATTAACATAAAAAATTGTCTAGAACTTTAAAAATTGGTACCTTCTTGGAGCGATAAATGTTAGGGTATCCCCAACAAGCGGTATTTGTCAGAACGTCACAAATTAGAATAGTACAGATGCATATCTGAATGGTAAAAAAATATACATACAATAGAAATATTAGGGTTTACACAAAACCCACTAATTTGGACCATCACCATCACCCTTGAAAATATAAATTCGAGAACTTACATATCATAAAAACATTCAAAAAAATGTTGATGGAAATAGATATACAATAGTGAGTCTCCAGAAATACTGTATCTCCACACCAAGTGAAGTGGTGTTAACATCAAGGGTCAACCAAACAACTTTGAAAATAAATCAAAGTAATTCTATTCAGTATATATACAAACATAATCAATTATGAGACAGCAATCAACAAAAAAGGAGCAATAATAGCTTCCATAAAAAAGTCCAAAGCAAAGTACTTACATAGTTCCAAATAGCCAAGGTGCTCACTCTAGTGTGTCCAAATACTGAATGACAGCTCTAGAGAACTCAAGGCTATATATAGCACTGCTCTGAAAAACGTCACTTCCTGTTTAAATTTCATTGGAAGGAATCCCTTTATCAATATATTGTGAATATAGTAAAGATTAAATCGCTAATTTAACCTCAATTATTTGGTAGAGTGAGGGTTGGAGAGATAGATTAACTCAGTAGAGTGAAAAAACGAGAGGAACCCAGTGTATTACACAGCGAGTAGCGCTATGCGTTCCAAACGGCCGCCATTTTGTCCGGCTGGAACGCAAACGGACGTCTGATAGGTGCCTGTATTATTCCCTATTAAGGTATAACTTTTACGCATTTAGCGTGGACAGGATACAATAATGCTGATCAAATGATCAGACTATAATTACCAATACAGAACAGTGGAGAGCGGTCCGGAACGCTGTGCGTTCCAAACGGACGCCATTTTGAAGAAGTGGAACGCAAACCGATACTACCAATAATCTCTGGTGTGGTCCCATTCTATGCGTTCCAAACGGACGCCATTTTGAAGAGATGGAACGCAAACTAATACTACTAATAATCACTGGTGTAGTCCCTAATCTTAGGAATATTATAATACCGTTGGCTACTTTATTCAACTTTCCAACCCAGCGCAATTTACATTAGGTCACGGTGGGACCATAAAACCATAGCAATAAGATCTAAAAATAATGTTAAACTACACAAACCATTATGCGTTCCAAATGGACGCCATTTTTATTCTCCTGGAACGCAATAAACGCGCTTCCATATAACAGCTGTTCTATTTAACTTCACTAGTTCAAATATTATATAGTTATTCACCCACCGATAAATTTGAATTTTTTGGGGAATAAAGATAGGAGAACCAGAATACCATCCTCCCTACCTACCCTTTCTGTATATAATTATTCCTCAATTACCTATTTAGCTATCCCAAATACCTATATATCACTTAAGCAATAAAAAAATCTAAATCATACATTATAACTATCCTTTGTGTAAATAATTTTTTAATATTTAATAAAAATAATCCCATTAATTCAATATTACATTTGTGTTAAAAAGTACATTAATTAATAGTGATACAGTGAGCTACTATTATTTTAATTGTGTGCATTAATTAATTAATAATAAATGTGCTCCTTTATTTTCATTAAGTGCATATATTTAAGTGTGTTTAGACTATAAAGAAACCTACAATGGGTTTACATTAAATTAATTTTAGTGAACTTATTATACTAATAACTATTGATAAAGTGAAGAGAAAAAAAAAAAAAAAAAAAAAAAAGGAGAGGAAAAATAATATAAAGGGACAATATTATTGCTTCCAACTTTGCTTCCCTTAGTTGATTCCCGTCTCATTTACATCGAAATCATCATAATATACAATCACATTTATTGATAACACATTCAGAATTGTACCCAACAAAAGAAAAAAAAAAAAAACTAAAGAAAGGCCACTATATCCACACCCTCATTGAGACCCTTTGGAGTAAGGGAATTGAGGGAGTAGATCCAGAAACTTTCCCTTTTGATCAGTTCCTGACCTCTATTACCACCCCTTGGGTTTAAAGGGACACGCTCCAAAATGGTAAATTTAAAATTTTCCTTTGTTACTAGAGAATTATGCTTCTCTAGATAATGCCTGGGCAAGCTATGTACTCTTACTTTGTTTTTTATATTGCGCATATGTTCTTGTATCCTCAGCTTTGTTTGTCTAATGGTCTTTCCCACGTAGATTAGATTACAACTGCAAGTTATTCTATAAACTACGTGGTCGGAGTTACAAGTCACTGCCTCCTTAAGTGTGTATTCTTTGCCATTTTCCAAAGTGTGATGAAATGGTGCCCTTTCCAAAAATGGGCAACAAATGCACTTATTGCATGGTAAGGTGCCTGGCTTTTTGTTTAAAAAATGAGACACCTTAGATGGTGGAGCAGTAGGTTTCAGTCTACTTGGTGCTAAAATAGATTTTAAATTTTTTGCACGTCGGTATACCAAACTTGGCCTTGAAGGTAATTGTTGGCCAAGAATTGGATCTCGCAACAGAATAGGCCAATGTTTTTCAAGTACCTTTTTGATCTGATAGTTTTCACAGTTAAACTGTGTTACAAAAGGTCTACTTTTAAACTCTTTTGGAGGTCTGGTTGTTCCATTCAAAAGCTCATCTCTTCCACATGAGAATGCTTTCTCCCTTGCTTTTTCAACAAAATCAGCCTCATAGCCCCTTTCAATGAATCTGTTGAATAAAAGTTGTGATTGAGATCCAAATTCACTCTCATCACTGCAATTACGCCTAATTCTAAGGAATTGAGCGTATGGTACACTATTTTTCCATGCCGGGAAATGGCAACTGGAGGCCGGAATGAAACTGTTGGCATCGACAGTTTTAAAATATGTGCGGGTAATCACTTCTTCATTTACCCTTCCTTCTAATTCCAGGTCTAAAAATTCAATCTTCGTTGGGTTAGATTTGAACGTGAACTTCAGGTTAAAATCGTTATCATGAATATAAGCCATGAAATCAGAAATGCTGGATTCGTCTCCACGCCAAATTAGCAGGAGATCGTCTATGTATCTTTTATACAGGATTATGTTCTCTTCAAATCGAGATCCATAGACGAATTGTTCTTCCCAGGCACGCATATGGAGGTTTGCATATGAAGGAGCAAACTTTGTCCCCATAGCTGTGCCTTGCTGTTGAATAAAAAATTCACCATTAAATTCGAAAAAGTTATGGTTTAAGATGAAATTAATACCATTAATAAGGAAAGAAATTTCTGATTCTGATTTTCCTGGGTCCCCACGTAAAATTCTTTATTTTATTTTCTTAATTATTTTAATTCTTTCTTTATTTTATTTTTATTCCTAAGATTAGGGACTACACCAGTGATTATTAGTAGTATTAGTTTGCGTTCCATCTCTTCAAAATGGCGTCCGTTTGGAACGCATAGAATGGGACCACACCAGAGATTATTGGTAGTATCGGTTTGCGTTCCACTTCTTCAAAATGGCGTCCGTTTGGAACGCACAGCGTTCCGGACGGCTCTCCACTGTTCTGTATTGGTAATTATAGTCTGATCATTTGATCAGCATTATTGTATCCTGTCCACGCTAAATGCGTAAAAGTTATACCTTAATAGGGAATAATACAGGCACCTATCAGACGTCCGTTTGCGTTCCAGCCGGACAAAATGGCGGCCGTTTGGAACGCATAGCGCTACTCGCTGTGTAATACACTGGGTTCCTCTCGTTTTTTCACTCTACTGAGTTAATCTATCTCTCCAACCCTCACTCTACCAAATAATTGAGGTTAAATTAGCGATTTAATCTTTACTATATTCACAATATATTGATAAAGGGATTCCTTCCAATGAAATTTAAACAGGAAGTGACGTTTTTCAGAGCAGTGCTATATATAGCCTTGAGTTCTCTAGAGCTGTCATTCAGTATTTGGACACACTAGAGTGAGCACCTTGGCTATTTGGAACTATGTAAGTACTTTGCTTTGGACTTTTTTATGGAAGCTATTATTGCTCCTTTTTTGTTGATTGCTGTCTCATAATTGATTATGTTTGTATATATACTGAATAGAATTACTTTGATTTATTTTCAAAGTTGTTTGGTTGACCCTTGATGTTAACACCACTTCACTTGGTGTGGAGATACAGTATTTCTGGAGACTCACTATTGTATATCTATTTCCATCAACATTTTTTTGAATGTTTTTATGATATGTAAGTTCTCGAATTTATATTTTCAAGGGTGATGGTGATGGTCCAAATTAGTGGGTTTTGTGTAAACCCTAATATTTCTATTGTATGTATATTTTTTTACCATTCAGATATGCATCTGTACTATTCTAATTTGTGACGTTCTGACAAATACCGCTTGTTGGGGATACCCTAACATTTATCGCTCCAAGAAGGTACCAATTTTTAAAGTTCTAGACAATTTTTTATGTTAATAAGATATGTTATTGTTATTATTTTTTTGTATTAATTATGAGTTTTTTTAATAATATTTTTAATGATTTAAATATCAGTCTGGGCTGCATAGTGATGCAGACTATACCTTATCAATTGTTTGTTCTCTCCATTGTCCTTCTCTCCTCCTCCAACTCGCTCTTCCTCTTAGATTTAGTACAAATCAGTATTTTTATTGTATGTTTATTATCATTTTTTAGTGCTTTCTACATAAGTTTTCAATCAAGAAATCAAAACGCCCCTGATGAAGTCACGCTGGTGACGAAACGCGTTGGGCCCTTTTCTCTCAGATTGTAAAACTAATGATGATATCATAGTGTATCTTTGTATGATATTTATTTTTAGCCATTGTTTGGCACTGTTTGTATTAAATATTTGTACTTTTGAATCGTTACCAGTTGTATGATTTACCTTAGCGCACCCTGATTCTTTGTATTTCTATCTGTTTTGGGTTCCAGCTAACAGGGGACCTTCAGGGGTGCTGCTTTGGGCTATTAGGGCGCGGTATTGGGTACTTTCTGTTTTTTATATATATATATATGTGTGTATTAAATAATTCATGCACCAATTTACAAATTAAACACTTCAGTGCTAGTGGCTAAAGTATTTGGTTTATATCCTGTCCAGTGTTTGAATGTATGTGATTCATTTACTTCTACTGGTTGCTGCAATGCCGCCTCAAAACACAGTAGTATACAATTATTATTAATCCTATTATTCTTACCAATTCAACATTCGCTGCCAGTCAATTACACACACACACAAGACAGCATGATTAAAATAAAGCATGGTAAATACCCCCCAAAAAATACTGCCCATAATGTAAGACAAAATGTGCTTGATGGAATTGTCGTTGGGCCCTACTACCCACCTTTATGTTATATATATTAAAGAACTCATGCACCAATTTACAAATTAAACACTTCAGTGATAGTGGCTGAAGTATTTGGTTTATATCCTGTCCAGATGTATGTGATTCATTTACTTCTACTTGTTGATGCAATGGGGTGTTACTGGGCACCCATGTCCCAGCAATTTAAATGAATATATTTGAATAAATAAAAATAATTGTTGCAGTGACTTTGGGGGAAATTTACTAAGAATATGAATATGATTTTTCGTACTCGTACTCTTAATACAAATGGATACAAATGCATACGGCTTTTTTTTAGCCGTATGCAAATTCGTATTCCGGAGGGGAATTTACAAAGCAGTCAAATATGATCTTTTTATTTATTTTTCTTTATTTTTACACACTGCAGACTGCACGGATCTGACTGATACATGCAGGCTAAAGCCAAATACACCCGGAAAGTATTGTGTATAAGTGTATTTTCCTGGCGTATTTGGCCGGCAATTATCGGCCGTTTACCAATAAATTAGGAGTCACCATTCTTTTAAATGGTGATTCCTATTCGTATTCTATCGATGGCGTATCCATCCGTATTTGTAAATACTAATACGAATGTGCCATCAATACAAATACAAATTGGAGTATTTTTGGTATTTACTATGTAAAAATTAGGTGTATTTCTGAATACAAATACACCTATTTTTTATGAATTTCCTTTAGTAAATTCCCCCCTTTATGAATGTAATAAGATATGTCAAGTTGTAAAACTGTGTACATCTCCAGCTTTAAATCAAGTCTGTAATTAATACTGCCTTCAGACCGCAAATGCAGGGTTGCACTGGGACGTTTAAACGGTTCAGATCGCAGCGAACCCGCAATATTGCCAGTTCAGCGGTATCATGTGGGGGGGCGTCGGAGCGTTTTTCAGGTGCTTCTCTTACCTTTTAAGATGTTTTTGCTTTCCTAATTATAGAACGTATGGACTTGTGGGTTACAATTATATGGTATATACCTATTAGGCCCCCGTATTTCTTAGTTAGCAAAACATATAGGGAAATATATTGTAGGGATGTGCTACCACTGACAAATGTAATATATTCAAGGAAACAATGAGAAAGAAAAAGATTTGTCCTAGTGTGGTGCACCAACAAGAAATTTTATTCAGAAAACATAACTTTTATTTATTTATTTTAAAGCAAGTGAAAATTATTTAAAAAACACAAATGGACAGACAAGTGACAGGTAGCGTGTGTTAAAACTTGACACGTGCGGACGTGCCGTGTGTGCTCCACTTGTTATAAGCAGTTTGAAGTAGGACAGTAGTTCAGGCTGTTACTCATCCTGGGAATTCATAAACTTCCTTTGAACAGACACTTTTATTATGTAATATTCGCAAAACAGGCAGATGTGTATAACATTGTGTCTTGAAGTTCAAAGGATAATTAGCAACAATTGTAAAGACTGTATTGGATGTGTCAATCACCCAGATTGGTTACACTGCACTAAGCTCTGTGTGTTATAACTGCCGTGAATCCTATGGGCAAGTAGTACAGGGATTGATTGTGAGCTCACACAAAATATGATGTGTAATAGAGATATAAATGAGATCTTCATTGGCTTCTGTGCATGCAATTGCTGCTGTTATTACATGGATTTGTACATCAGACCCGTGGGAGCCAATATGAATCGGGTTAAATCAGACTGCTGCAGCAATTGCATGCACAGAAGCCAATGAAGATATCATTTAAGAGTCTCTGCTAGTGTCTTTTTCCACAATAGTTATATAGTTAATATCCCCATGCTAGTGTAGGCAAATATAGTATTAGTAATTAATTAATTGCTGGCATAGTGCACAAGTTTAATTAGCTGAGCGGGCAGAGCCCTAAATTGGTCTGCAGCCGAGGCGGCTGTCACTGTACAATTATCTAGAGCACATAGGGGAAGGGGCCCTAAACTGCACACCCTGGACATATGAGGTGCTACCTGCTGAGACTTGTAGTGCAGCAAGCAGGAGGAGGAGTTTGCAGGTGCACACTAAATATATATGCTAGACCTTTTAATATCTTGCTATATTGCATTTGAGGTTATTAGCATAGTAATGGCCATTAGTATCGGCTTGTCCACCACGTCCAGGTTACCTCAATAGGACAAGTCCCTAACACTACTCTGGGACAGGTCTAGGGCACAGGGCCCCCCAGGCCAGCCCAGCAGAACCACCCCATGGCATCACATTAGTGTGAAATTGAAGTGATAGTAAAAGGGATAGGGGAAATTATATGTGATAAGACTTACCTAAGTAAGAGGTAATAATAAATGTGGAAGATGCTACATATATACTAAACAAACTAAAGGGGTGATGGAAAGTGTACGATATGATGCCATGGAGCAGCCCAGCAACAGCATGCCAAAGAGCCCTGCGCCCCAAACACAGTCCCACAGACTAACACTCAGCATATATGTACAGTAGGACTTACCCTCATAGTGCCAAGCTGAGGTGTGCAGTCTTGAATGTTGGGACTCCAACCTATTTAAAATCAATCTGGGACAGGTGGTCGGGGTGCTAGTTAAGGAGGAAAGCTGCCCATACACGCTGCGATGCCGGGCTGTGCGTTCCTTGCTTTGAGGTGCGCGCTCCCGCGGCACCTCATCGCACAGTACAAAAAGTATGTGCTTGCACATACTTTTTGTACTTAGTTCTCATCACATTGCATCGCATTGCATGCACAAAGCATGCACATGCAATGCAATGTGATGTGATCTGTGCTATTTAAGCCCACAACGCACGCCCGTATCGGGCCGTGTATGGGTAGCTTAAGGCGTCTCTAATTCCTTCCAGTGTGTATGGAGTTTGCAGGTGCACACTAAATATAAATGCTAGAACTTTTAATATCATTGCTATATTGCATTTCTGAGGTTATTAGCATAATGATGGCCATTATTACCGGCTTGTCCACCACGTCCAGGTTACCTCAATACAGTTAATATCCCCACGCTAGTGTAGTATTATTAATTAATTAATTGCTGGCATAGAGCACAGTTTAATTAGCTGAGCGGGCAGAGCCCTGAATTGGTCTGCAGCCGAGGCGGCTGTCACTGTACAATTATCTAGAGCAGAAGCACGTAGCACACAGTGAGCTGCATAGTATTGTTATTATCCCACATAGGTACACACTGTTCTAATATTAAATTAATGCTGGCATAGAGTATGAGCTAAATAACAGAGCGGGCAGAGCCCTAAAAAGGGCTGAAGCCGGATTGGCTGTCACTGTATAGATATAGAGATTTGTAGCACGGAGCACACGGTCAGCTGCGTCCGCATGGCTGAGTTTGCTGAGCACGCGCTTTCGCTTAACCGCTTTGTCAAGGCAAGCCGTTCTGATATGCCTGAAGGGTTTAAATTAAGGTGAGCTTGCGGGAAATAGCCAATAAGATCCGTCTGGCTGATAGTTCCTCCCCTTGTAGGGATTGTAATTCGTGGAGCCTTTTGTCGCTCCCATTTGTCATGAGATTGGCAGATATGTGTTGAAGGAATGTTTATTGTAGGTCAATCTATCTCATATCTGTGCGATCATGTAACAGTTAAACATGATTCCTAAAGGGATATATAAATGCAAATTTGGAAATATATTCGTTTGTAACCAAATCTGCCTCCTATATACGGTAACAGAGATATGTTATGGCTTATTATTACATGGTTTATGAAATCCAGTGATTCACATCCTACATATATAAGGATGATTACATAATTCATTGTCCTATTTAGCTTACATGGGGTGCTATCAGCTTCTCCCTAATATTATTACATCATTGTATTTATTATTGTACCACCATGAGTTAAATATCATAAGTGCCAATAAATAATGTACAAAGAGTTATTATTTAAATTTTGTTGTTGTTATTAGCGTCCTTGTAGTGTTCGTTGTGCACTGAAAAATGCTACAGAAATTGTAGTGCTACAGGAGGTGAACCGTGATGGGGTACTGTTATGTTCTGAGCGAATGAGATGTGATGTCCATAGTAATGAATGGACAGTATTTCTGTAAGTGATAAAGGATTAAGTGGGTGCTGTAAATATATACAGTCAGGGGCGTAACCAGAACCTCATGGGCCCCCTAGCAAAGTACTCTCGTGCCCCCCCCCCCCCAAGCGATGGGGTGAGAAGGTGACAGTGATTGGGGGAGAGAGTGAGGGACGGTAGATAGACTGAGTGATAGCGATGGGGAGAAAAGTGTTTTTTACAATATCACTGCTGCAGCAGCATGGACGGGACCCCAGCGCTCAGCATTAGAGGTCCCATCCACTAACAGCAGGTCAGTGAACGGCGCTTCTAACGTTGAGCGCTGGGGTCCCGTCCGTGCTGCTGCCCCAGCATTTAAAATTACCGGCACTGCCACTTCCACCTTTCTCTCCTCCAGCTCCCCCGCCCCGTCCATCTTCTGAGAGCTGGCTCCCTCCAGTCCTGTTGGCGGGGCCGCTGCTACTTCGCCGCAAAGTCCTCCTCCTCCTTCAATAACACTTCCCCCTCCAGTGCCGACTGCCGACTCTGAGCCTGCCGCCGAGATAATTTATTATTCTGTGCACTGCAGCAGGAGGGCGGGCTTGTCCCTCCATGACGGACACCTCCCCGGCACGCTCCTGCGCTCTTCTCTGCATAGTGCACACTCGCTGGTGACTGGTCTGGTGTGACAGGGTGCAGGGGATGCAGCGGGCCCCTGGGACAGGCCGGGCCCCATAGCAGCTGCACCCCCTGCACCCTCGGTAGTTACGCCACTGTATACAGTGTATGATGTTATAGGTTCTACTGTTAGTGATGGGTGGGGACGTGCAAATAGTGCGTGAGAAAAACCATGCAAACTCTGTGAGGTAGGTACTGGTTGGCAGGGCATCAGCAGCCTGGAATGAATGACAGTTACAGCACTGCAGGACAGGTATTATTTATTTATTAATTAAATACATCAGCCTAGGTAGAAACTACCTAGGACGGCACCAGACGGTAGATACGGCAGTACTAGGCACAAGACAGGTAGATACGGCAGTACTAGGTACAAGACAGGTAGATACGGCAGTACTAGGCACAAGACAGGTAGATACGGCAGTAGTAGGTACCAGCAGAATGATATTATAATAATAATTATATTGCAGTAGGTACTGGTTGGCAGGGCACCAGCACCCTGAAATAAATTACAGTTACAGCACTGCAGAACAGGTATTATTTATTAATTAAATATAATAGCCTAGTAGGTAGGTACTACTAGGTAGGCAGTAGCACTCTGTGATTATATCCCACTGTCAGGCTTACTTATGTCTGTGCAGTGATGCTGCGGTGTCGGGTTATGCAGTGCAGTGCAGAGGTGTTAGGTGATCCCATCAGTCAGAGAGCAAGTGTCACTTGCTCTCTGACTGATGGGATCACCTCACACCTCTTACCAAATGTCAGTTTGGTGAAGACATCTGTTGGATATGTTTATTTATTGGTCCTGAGATGATGATACCTTGACAGACCATTTCTTCCCTGTGGTGTTGACCCTCCCCCTTTTTTTGGGTTCGTCGACCATTGGAGATAGGGTAATTGTTCATTGATATCTTGTTACCCCTGAAGAAGTCCCTCCCGGACAAAACGCATAGGTTTTTCAGGAAAAGACTTGTTGAAAGTGGTATCAGACACCAAACTAATTGTGATGTGAATACTGTGTGAACATCAATCGTTTTTATATTGCTGTATAAAACAAAAAATATTTTATATATATTGTTTTATCAACACATATACATTTTGGGTGAAACTTCAACCTAGCGCACCTCTATATCTTTTCATTCATCTGTTTCATACCTCTATTAACAGCGAGGTATATAGAAGGGCAGCTTCCTTTACAGCTCAGGAAAGGTCACAACCCCCTATCTTTTGATATATATATATATATATATATATATATATATATATTTATTGAGAGGTCTCATTCATGCAGAGCTGTTGACCCTGAACACATCTCTAGAAGGTGAGAACGCCTGAACAATTTCTGACTACTGTATGTATCGTATATATCCTTTTTGTATTTTGATCAAGACAGTAAAATTTACTGTGTCTACAGTAGACCGCACATCTGGTCTACTAAGACTGCATAAAGCTGTCAATATTATTTTAACCTAACAGACGTATGAAGATCAAAAGGTCTCATTTACTAACTTACCATCCAAATGAAACACTTCAAGTGACGCTGCCCATAAGAAGATTATTTCCCGCTCGGTCGGTCTATTCAACTAACTAATAGGAGAAGAAGAGAATAGGTTTGTGACACAAGCAGCAACTCTGACACCACGCCTAAAGGCATGTGTGAATGACAAGCCTATATGGATATAAAACTTAATGATGACACTATAACAGCATAGTATCCAATTTTACAAGTACATGGATTGACTACTAACCTGGACATAGGTCTATAAATCTGTTATTGTGAGCTGTAAAGATTCATATTGCCATTACTCATTTACTCAAGGTATACTCACACATATAGTACTCTCACATTCTATATATCACACTAGGGGTCTAAGAACCCAGCACGACAGTGTATATGAAAGAATGCTTTAATGCCTTTTCGGGGTACCGGGACCCATCCTCAGGAGCTGACAGACAAACAGTAAATACACCAGCTTACTTGAAAACCAGTCCGGAGTGCTGTAAACGCCCATTGCCACCATGGAAGACACGGGATCCGCCATCAGGAGCAGGGACACATTATGATGACATCATAGTCAATCAGCTAGTGGCGGTTGCATAGTATTCTTCAGTGTCATCTCCAAGTCACCAGTGTACACAGTGTTCTTCATCATCATCTCCAAGTTCTCAGTGTGCACAGTGTTCTTTAGCATCATCTCCAAGACACCAGTGTGCACTGTATTCTTCAGTGTCATCTCCAAGTCACCAGTGTACACAGTGTTCTTCATCATCATCTCCAAGTTCTCAGTGTGCACAGTGTTCTTCAGCATCATCTCCAAGACACCAGTGTGCACTGTATTCTTCAGCATCATCTCCAAGTCACCAGTGTACACAGTGTTCTTCAGCATCATCTCCAAGTTACCAGTGTGCACAGTGTTCTTCAGCATCATCTCCAAGACACCAGTGTGCACAGTATTCTTCAGCATCATCTCCAAGTCCTCAGTGTGTACAGTGTTCTACGGCTTCATCTCCAACTCACCAGTGTGCACAGTGTTCTTCAGCATCATCTCCAAGTCCTCAGTGTGCACAGTGTTCTTCAGCATCATCTCCAAGTCCTCAGTGTGCACAGTGTTCTTCGGGCATCATCTCCAAGTCACCAGTGTGCACAGTGTTCTTCGGCATCATCTCCAAGACACCAGTGTGCCCAGTGTTCTTCAGCATCATCTCCAAGTCCTCAGTGTGCACAGTGTTCTTCGTGCATCATCTCCAAGTCACCAGTGTGCACAGTGTTCTTCGGCATCATCTCCAAGACACCAGTGTGCCCAGTGTTCTTCAGCATCATCTCCAAGTCCTCAGTGTGCATAGTGTTCTTCAGCATCATCTCCAAGACACCAGTGTGCACAGTGTTCTTCAGCATCATCTCCAAGTCCTCAGTGTGCACAGTATTCTTCGGCATCATCTCCAACTCACAAGTGTGCACAGTGTTCTTCAGCATCATCTCCAAGTCCTCAGTGTGCACAGTGTTCTTCGGCATCATCCCCAAGTCACCAGTGTGCACAGTGTTCTTCAGCATCATTCCCAAGTCACCAGTCTCCTACAGTGCTTTCTAATCTCCGTGGCAAATCTTCACAGAGTCCTTCATTCTCGTCTTCTATTTCAGCTTCATCATCTCTTCATAGTGTTCTTCAAACCATCATCGCAAGTCTTTACAGTATTTCCCCAGTCTCACCTTTTTCTAAAGTCCCTGCCATCCAGTATTCTTATTATTGTATTCCAACCACAGTCTTCAAGTCTTCAAGTTCTCTATACAAACTTTATCCTTAGTTAATATCCTACATTGATCCATCTCCAGTACCCTCCACTATTATCAAGTATCTGTATATGCATGCCTGTTTCTCATACCATTGCCATTGCATGTGATTATTGAACTGTATTGCAAGATTCTATCATTAAACCTTCTGAACCTTATCCAGTTCTCCTCCATTTTATCCAGTATACTCATGCATGAGAAGGCAATTCATACGGCCACCAAGTTTCCATCACAATCCCACCACCACTTCCTCAGGTCCTCCTCTCCTGCCAGTTCCACAAAAACCCCTAAGCATAACACTATACACATCTGCAGACCCGCAACATCGATCCCTGGAACCAATTCGTCTCACATCAAGCCAAGCTTAATCACCCCCTTATTAGGTGAAAGAGGAGTGTGCATGTATTTAACTAAAAGAGGTGGGTGTGTATGTGCATATTTTTAAGTGCGCATAACTGAATGACAACAAAATAAAAGTACGCTTTTTAAAAATTTAAGAAAACTAGCTAGCATTATGGTACTTGTGTAGTTTCACGGCGCCCGATATATCAGATGCGATATCGGACGATATATAGAAGTGATCTGAAGCAATTTTTGACCTGTTCATAACCCAACTATCCACTACGCATGGAGATGATTTTATATAGTGTGGCGAGCGCAGTAATCCGCATCCTGTCGCGGGGCACGCTACATTCACCACGCTTCGGCCACGGTGGCTCGCTGCCCTTGCCACACTATATAAAATAAACTCCATGCGTAGTGGATAGTGGGGTTATGAACAGGTCAAAAATCTCTTCAGATTGCATCGATATATCGGCCGATATCGTATCCGATATATATCGGGCACTGTGAAAATACACAAGTACCAGCATTTATTGCTGTGGAGCATATATGTAAGGTGCATTACTGTATGGTATTATGTGCATAAGAGGTGCTATTACTGTTTAGTGTAATGTGCATAAAGAACACTACTGGAGTAATATCAATAAGCAGCGATATGGTACAGTGTAATGGCAATTAGGAGCAGCACGGTGCAGTGTTATGTGAATAAGAAGCAATGCGGTGCAATGTAATGTGAATAAGATGCAATACAGTGTGGTGTAATGTGTATGAGGAGTCATATGGTGGGGTGTAATTTGAATAAGGATGATACTGTGTTGTGTAATATGAATAAGAAGCTATATGTATGGTCTAATGTCAACAAAGAGTGATATGGTGTGATGTAACAGGAATAAAGGGCATTACTGTGATGAGAAAGGTGAATAAGGAGCACTATTGAGTGGAGTACTAAGGGACACTAACACGTGACGAAATGGGAATTACACTATTGTGTGATATCATGTGAATAATTTTGCACTAATGTGTGGTATAATTGGAATTGTGGGTACTATTGTGTAGAAACACATCTTCCCAGAAAGAACATGCCTCTTTTTGGCATACATTTTTGGCGTGCACTGTCACTATTTTAAATATGGGGGTTGAGGGAACCAGTGCTCTTGTTGCTGGGATAGGGAACCAAATTGATGATTGTTTCAGTTGACGAGTGACGAGTTTTGTTGGCTTCTACTGTGAAATATGCTCCCTTAAACTAACATTTGCTTTGGAGACTAATTGAACTAATTTGCTTGCTTAAAGACATATGACTGAGTTAGAAGCTGCTACCTATTGCATGTTTTTTAGATCGGAAAAAGAAGAGCAATACTAATTGCAAAAGACTGTTTCTTTTATGCCCCATACACACTAGAGCGCAGGACCCGTATGTTACATAGGGCCATTTAGTAAATCTGGAATCACTATTCGAATGAATAATGATTCCTATTCGTACTCTTTCGATGGCGTATAGATTCGTATTCCTGAATAAGAATACATATATACCTGACTAAAGAATACTAATCGCCATATATTGCCCTTTGTAAATTCGAAATACAATTGTATGGCCAGTAACGGGTACGAATGGCTACTAATACGCCTATTCGTAGCCATTCACCTGTTTTCCCCAATTTATTTGAAGTGAGTACACAATACAGTTGGGTATCTGTCACGGACCCACCGGTATCTCCTCCAGATACATCAATCTGAGCAGCTCCGGCCGTGACTGGGGTTCACTTTGGACCCCTATATGAGGTATGCCGCCACCGGCAAAGCCTGATTTAGTGCTTTCAAATTTCGCAAGGGGCGCCTGGCCGCACCTGACCACACAATACAATCTATATAAAAAGGTTTTAACGTTAACCGCCCTTCCGGCTTAAGTCCTAAGAACACAAATTCAGAACAGGATAAATGGTTACAAAGATGATTACAAAGCTTTTAAAAGTACACACAATAATACAACTCCACAAAAAGAAAAGGGAATTAAAAATGACAGAACTGTATCTTACACCCAAGTACTGATTTTGTAGTGGGGGGGTTTCCACATGAAACATGTGGTACCAACAAGAAACAAGAAGTACCAACATCTATAGCAGTGGTTCTCAAACTGGGGGTCCTGACCCCAAAGTGGGTCCCGACCTTCTCAACATGGGGTCGTGACGCCATGTTGCTGACCATCAGGCTGATACTTTTCGAATCTCAGTCAGTGATTCAAGGAGTCTGGGAAATCAGTTGAATTGTCTATTATTTTAGACTCCTCCCATAATTTTGTGCCTCCACAATGCTGCCATGTATGTGCTGTCTGCTGACTACACCTTCTGCAATAACTTGCTTGGGTCCTGTCATTATTTTTATTGCCTGATGGGGTCTGAGATCAAAATAGTTTGAGGACCCCTGATCTATAGGGACAAGAGAGCAGTTATACCTGCAGACTCCCTTATACCCCCCCCCCCCTCTTGGGATTTTGACCATTTCCCTGCTGGACCTTAATGAACCTCCCTAGATAATTTATCTTCTACATGAAGAATTAGTCTGCTGTTTTTAAGTGATTTGTACACATTCCTTATCCAGTGGGATGCAACAGCCAAGTCTGATAAGAGATCTGTATTTGAGGGGGGAGGACACCTTGTTGATCTAACACCAATCTGATTTATGAGGGGCCTCAGATCCTAACTTCAGAGAACTCTACAGATGGTGACTCTGAGGGAATGTCCACCATGGTTACACTCTGCAGGGCGAAATGGCAGGCAGTCCCCCTTAGGTCACATTAAGGCCCTTATTCTGATTGGTGCGGCCCGATCAGAATATGCGGCCAGGACCGTGCAGGCGAATCCCCGCCTTCCATACGGATCGCCACCTCCGTCCGTACGCGGATATGTGGCGGTCCGCATGAAAGTGGACGGGGATACGCCTCCTCCATCTTGGGAGCAGCCCCTGCATTCGATGGTCGCCGAACATCGAATGCAGGGCCGCACGCTCCACCAGCGCCCGCCACCCTAGACCACACGGACACTTGTCCGTATGAAATCATGTATGGGGGCAGGCAGCTGACATCCGGCGATGTCAGATGCCTGCCCCCTACACAAGCGTCACGGCTTCATTACCATGCATACGCCCCGCGTTTGCATGGGAACGCCCATGAAACGCGGGGCGTATGCATAGGGTAATGAGGCTAAGTAGCCCTACACGCCCCTCTCCGCCCCCTGTGCGGCGTATAAAGAATACGTGCGGCGAAACCGCTTGCACATGCGCAGAGTGACCTCTGCACATGCGCAGTCCAAAAACATCGGCGGTACGACCGCATGCGGAGAAATCCGCACCGATCAGAATAAGGGCCTAAGTTTACACGCAGAATACAAGACATGCCCTGATCTCACACATAATAATAACAGAAGACATGATTTCACAAACAATACAAGAAATACATTCATCTCACACATAATAACAACAGGAGGCATGATTTATTCGATCCATCACGTGATCAGATCGTGATAGTATCCCTTATCCAAAATGCTCGGGACCTGAGGCATTTTGGATAATGGATTATTCAGTATGTCAGAATGAATATATCAATGAGGTATCTTGAAGACGGGACCCATGAGTTAACACAAAATGCATTAATGTTATATAAACACAACAAACACATGAAATACACACAAATATATTTTATTTGTGCATGAAACAAGATTTCAAAAACATGAAAAAAAAACTTTGTGTACATGCTGAATAATGTTAATTTGGGTTGGAAAACAGAGGTGTAATATATACATATCTATAATTCATACTGTAAATTGGGTACTTGTGTAGTTTCACGGCGCCACCGCGCACAGTGAAACTTTGAAACTTGGCAGTCTGCCAGACTCTGTGTTTACTGTGCGCGTGCCGCTCTAGCTGTTCTCAGCGCAGCGCGTGGCTGCTTTCCTTATGTAAGCTACGTTATCAGCATAGCGCTGCTTGTACTTGTAGTTCCACAGTGAAATAGGCAGTCCTGCGCACCGCTGACAACCCGGCAATTTAGACTCCTCCGGCAATTTAGAAGTCTAGATTTAGACGTCTAAATCCAGACTCCCTGCAGTCCTGCGCACCGCTGACAACCCGGCAATTTAGACTCCTTCGGCAATTTAGAAGTCTAGATTTAGACGTCTAAATCCAGACTCCCTGCAAACCGCTAAGATGGGGGCATCTAAATTTAGACGGTAAAGCGTCTAAATTTAGTAGGGTCTAGGGGTACACTATTAAACCTGTTCACAATGACACTAGTCGACGTAACAGCTGTCGACCTTGTTAATTCCACTATCCATGCCAACCCGAAGCGTGGCAAGCGCAGCGATTCCGCGAGGGGTGGAGGTACGCGTCCTATGAACTTTTCATACCCCCACTATCCACATCGGCGTGGAGTTGATTTTATAAAGTGCGGTGAGCGTAGCGAGCCACCGAGCCCGAAGCGTTGGCGAGCAGACGCGGATACCTGTGAAGCCCACGAGGGGACGCGGATACCTGTGAGTATCAGGGTATCAGGGTTTGGTGCTAGGGTCCTTTCTATGTAACATATGTATCAAAGATATAGCGGATAGACTATTAAGCAAAGTGTCCATCTTCGTGGACAATAAAACATTGTAAAGAGTGATTAGGACCAGTCAGGATATATCCCAGCTACAGAGGGACTTGAACAGACTTGAGAAATGGGCAGATAAATAAAAGACTCCTTTAATGTGGCTATATGTAAGATTATGCATCTCCGGAGACATAACCAGTGTGCTAGCTACAATCTAACTGGGATAGAGATACTGTAGGTAAATTGGTAATGGAAAATAATCTAGGAGTACAAATTCATGACAAACTTGGGTGGAGTGTGCAGTGCCAGGAAGCAGAAAATAAGACCAATAGAATACTATCCTGTATAGAAAGGGGTATAGCAAGGGACAACACTGTAATCATACAATTCTATAAGGCACTAGTTAGGCCTCATCTAGAATTCAGAGTACAATTTTGGACATCACAAAAAATGCATTGTAGAATTGGAAAAGGTTCAGAAAAGGGCTATAATAAACACACTATGATCTAGAGAAGGGAGCAGCGGGTAAAATAATGCCAACATAACTCACTGTTTAAACCAAATATCACATCTAGAACTTCAAAGGTAGTTGAACAGGTTGAATTTGACGGATAAATGTCTTTATTCAACCTTAGCTACTATGTTACTTCAGTATGTTATTGTGTCATGTCCTATTTGTGCTGACAACTTGCTCACCAGGACCTCTTTGCATCCATTAAGATCTGGGTTAGTTGAAAAGAAAGACATGACTTACATTTAAACTTGCATTTTGTTAGTGATCCAATGTAAAAATGTTGACAACCCTTGGATCCTGATGAAGGGAGTAAAGGACTTGGGGCCTTATTCTGGTTGGTGCGGCCGGGCCGTACGCGTACGTTCCGGGGTTTTTTATGATCTGCGCATGCGTACATTCGCTAATGCGCAGGCGCGAACACTCCACAACGCTTACGGACGGGTCTCTCCGTGCGAAAAAACCTGTACGCGAGAGTACGGGCATTGGGGGCGGCATAGGGGCGTGTTGAGGGGAGCGGCCGAAATAATGAGGGAAAATAGGCGTAAACATGGGCGTACACGGGGGTGTGCACCAAAAATGAGCGGTGCTACTACCGCACGATCGACTAAAGCACCGTTCATTTCGGACACAAAACAGGCGGCCGCCAACCGCCACCTCAGACCACCCCTACAGATACCGCATGCCAGCGTGTGCCTGGGTTTGCTAATTTACGCTGATTACTACTCAAACACATACACCTGAATGTAATAACCAATGCTGCAGTCTATTAAGTCAAAACCATGATTTCACTACCTGCAAGCCACACACAGCACTCAAACACATTGGAAGCTTATCTTTCTATACTTCTCTACATTTAAAGGTTTGTTTAATTTAAGCTAAGAATCTTTTTAAGACCTGCTTATATATGCTAAGGTAGGTATTTGTTAAACAGTTATACACATTCACTACGTGCTTTCATAGACTTTACACAGTAGCACACTCAATCTACACAAGTCGACATGTGTCAACGTGTTCACTCTAATACAAACATAGGTTTTGTATTTATGATACAATAACATAAACCACATCTAACACCTACAAAGGATGTTTCAGCAATGTTTTAAGCCCATGCCCACTATTTTGCACATTAATTAATTCAATCAATTAATTAATTTTCATAATTATAGTTGAAAGGCAAGATTTGCAGGTCCATATATGTGAAGGGTATGCCAGCGTACACGGACGTACGCTCACTCTCACGAGCGGTGACATAAGCTGAATTTTCTATTGAAAACAATAGGGACCCGTCCGTGCAAGCTGGCGTACGCTCAGATAGCCGCAAGAAGTCGGTGGGAAGACGGACGAGAGACGTCCGGAAACGGTGGCGTACTCTCAATTGCACGACAGTTGTCGGAGTGTAAGGGCTGGCCCGTCCGTGTACGTTGGCGTACGCTCAATTGTACGCCACTCCCCTTTGACGTTGTTTCTGGCCGTACGTATGCGGCTGAGTTGTGGGTGGACTTAACCCCAAAGGCCGCGTACGGATAGCGTACGTTAATAGCGAACGTACGCACGTTTGGCCGCTACGATCAGAATAACCTCCTTGATCTACAAGTCTGACATACTTAGCAATCACTTCATTTAATCTCCTCCTTCAGTTTCACTAGCGGCTTTTCCAAATGTCTAATTAAGGGAAGCACCTAATTTAAGCTAGTAGTGTTCACAGGTGACTAAATTGAATGGTTTCAACACCTTGCACAACACAAAAAGTATTCTCACTTATGCTGGACTAGGGTACATTCCCCCTCGTTTACAACTGTAGTGTTTTTTTGTGTAGCTTTGGATGGCTTTTTGCTGTTTCTCCATCCACTAAAGCCTAGAAAGGGCACAATTCCACCTTGTTACCGCCTCTTGCTTTCAGCAGGTTCAAATGAACTGTTGTTGCAGCCGCTGTAATCTTCTACATGCTGTTACTGAATGCCAAAAATGTGCCCAAATTGTTTGGGCCACAGACAGCCGTCTTCTACACTCTATCATTTCTTTAAAAAACGGTTCATTAGATTAGAAGATAATAAGATTGTGTCACCTGCCGTGGTTCCAAATGACAAATTACAAAAATGATTTCACTCCACCTATAGAAATGACAAACTATGAATTAAAACAATAAAATATTGTTGATACTGTGGAATTTACCTTGGGGCAGATCTACCATATAATTAAGTATTTGGATGCGCACACCGTGAGAAAATGCCAGCTGAACTGTAGAAACTGTGTATGAATATAGATGTGGTTGGATGTTGGAGTTCTGTTGGAGGGAGCGTTCAGAAGCAGAAAGCGCAGGAGATGGTAACTACACATAGAATCTCAAAATCATGAATCATTGGAAATATAGTTATTATATATATGTTTTGAAGGATGTCTTTGTATGTTTTTAATGCATTTGTGTATGGAGTATAAAGAGCCTAATTCAGGTTGGATCGTATCAGGGACGTGCGGTGAGGTAAATGGCTGAAGAGTCCCTGACAAGTACCAGATTTGCACACAATATATGAGCCCAGGGGTACATGCCGGCATTATGCACATGTGCAACAGTATACACTGCTGGAGATTCGCTGAGTTTTGATAAGAGATGTGCAGAAAAGGCAGCCAGGTGAGGCACTGCCTCACCTGCCATAGACTTTTACTCCAAAGTTTTGACTATAAAAAATTATTAAAATAATAAAAATAAGATTTTTTAAAAATATTCTTTGCATTTTTGACATACTTTATCAATTAAAAATGCCGGTATATACGCTAGTATGACAGGAAAGGCTGTGCCTCACCTACCTCACCCCACCGCACGCCACTGGATCGTATATGATAAGCTTCTTGCAGCAGCTAAGCATATGAGATCCATAGCAATGCAAATGCAGGAGGTACGTACCACCCTTATCTTCATTTGTGATTGCTAAAAGTGCAATTATCGTATCCATTTATCGCGGTGTTCATCTGCCACTGCAAGAATGACCTTACTCAGACTTTCAGTCACTGGGGGCATTGAGAGGAAATGCCAAACATGATGCAGTACTTGCAGGGCCGGTGCCAGGCACCGGAGCTCCCCAGGCGGGAGGGGTGCCCCGGCGCTCAACTGCTGGGGGGGGGGTGAGCATGGTCTCTGCCCGGCCGCCGGGGGGGGGGGCAGGTGGGGGGTGCGCGGTGTCTCTGCCCAGCCGCCAGGGGGGTGCACGGTGTCTCTGCCCGGCCGCCGGAGGGATTGCGGAGTCTCTGCCCAGACATGTGATATGGTCGCCGTGCTGTGGGGGGGGGGGGGAGGAGAGTGTTCACTCACCGAACACTGCTTCTTCCTCTGGCTCTCCTGCTCCGCAGTGTGTGGGGGGGGTTGCGATATGGTCGCCGTTCTGCTGGGGGGGGGGGGGAGAGTGTTCACTCACCGAACACCTGCTTTTCCCTCCGGCTCTTCTGCTCCGCTGCTGCTGCGGTGGTAGAGCTTTCCAGCTCACTACCGCCCTCCAGTGGCCGGCGCCCTAGGCAAATGCCTAGACCTGCCTATTGGTTGCGCCGGCCCTGAGTACTTGGCTGCACCACAACCAGAAAACAAAGCGTCATGCCCTGTATCCCCGAACCCAGACCAGCTCCTTCTGCGTCCCTGTTTTAGTTTTGGATATGATTTTTTTAAATTGGTGAAAACAGCTAAAATACCATAATATGATGCCTAAATAACTTTCATTTAATTTCCAGTCAATTTGGCTGACTAAGCTAAATGACATTAATGGGTGGGACACAAACATGACTGTTTAATAGGGTGGAGTGAAAAAGTTGAAATTGAGATATTCAAAATCGGCAAGTGTGGAAAAGTTGTGACTTGACCTGAATAAATAATGTGCAAAAGCATTTTGCTCTAAGTCAATATCTTCTGTCCCGGCAAGACACCTAAAGTTTCTCTTTTTAGATGAAAATAACGAAACATATGAAGAAGCTCCGATCTAGTTAAAATTACGTCATGACGTCTTAGAGTGGTTCACTAATATACTTTAGCATAGTACAGATGGGTCAGGGTCCATCTTTGCAGGGGATGGCGCTGGCGTCGCCAGCCGCCATCCCCCGCCAGCGCCATGGCGATCGTGAGAAGGGGACGCGCGCGCACGAGAGGCGCGCGCGCCCCCTTCCGACGGCGCTTCCAAACGTTTCCCCGGGTCCCCGCCGGCTTGCCGGCGGTAACCCGGGGTCCCCGCCGCCTGCCCGCATCCCCCCTAACCCCCCCCTAACCCCGTCCGTCTCCCTGAGGCGGAGACGGACAGGGTTTCCGCCACGCTAGCGACGGAGACTGAGACGCGCGTGCGCGTGAGACGCACGCGCGTCTCAGTCTCCTCGCTGGCGAGGCTGCTGGCGGGTCGCCAGCGCGTACGTTCTGGCGACCCGCCAGCAAGGATGAAAAGAGTAACATACTGTATAAAAAAGAGTACGAGCTTGTCTAAGTGCAAAGTTACTGACTTTGGTGGGAGAAATAAATCCCTAATAATTGACCCATTTTTATAGTCACAATTGTGAATATTGTGTGTTTTCACCCAAAAGTGTTTTTTTTTTTTTTTCGGAGAGGATGTTCTGTAATTGAAATGACCAAGAAAAACTTGGGGCAAAAAATCAGGGTAAATCCCTTTTGTTTGCCTTTAATAGAATAGTGCAACTCTGTGTCTTTTAATATCCAACTCTTTACTGAATGCTACGGTAAGTTCAGTAAACAATGCATTACACTGTTATACAGTAATTTAAACACTTCTGTTTTTTGTTATTAACCCCTTCCCGACATTTGACGTACATTTACGTCATGGCCGGGATGTACTTCCCGACACATGGCGTAAATGTACGTCATGACTTTAAAGTGCCACCGCGTCTAGAGACGCGGTGACAGAGGGACGATGTCTGCTGTCCCTGACAGCAGACATCTTCCCTCATTGCCCAGGGGGGGCAGCGATACCCCCCCGTTCGGCGATCGCTGTGATTGGCTGTTCAATGTGAACAGCCAATTACAGCGTTTTCTGTGTACCGGCGAATAACGTTCGCCGGTGACACAGGGATCGGTGGTGATTGGTGCTGTAAAGTACAGCACCAATCACCACCGGGTGTAAGGGTGACACTGGTGCAGGGGTGGCCAACCGGTCAGAGGTAAAGAGCCGAAAAATATTGGTAGTCAAGCTAAAGAGCCGACATCATGCGTGCGCCGAAGGCGCATGTGCCAAAAAAAGGGGTGTAGTCTATTTTGACCCCTTGGGTGGGTGTGATACAAATATGCCTCCAATAGTGCAGTGCCATATATACATATGCCCCCAATAGTGCCAGATACACATATGCCCCCCACGGTGCCAGGTATGCACCACACGGTGCCGGCTATCCCCCACAGTGCCAAAAAGCTGGTATGCCCCCACAGTGCCACAAACTGCTATGCCCCCACAGTGCAAATTTCCCAGCAGCAGCACTCACCATTGTTGCGGCTGCTGCCAGGCGGGGAGAGGACAGTCTGGTGTCCCCCTGCAGTCCTCCTGTCATGTCACCGATGGTAGGAGAGCACAGCACACAGCGCGTCTCCTTTCCCCTCACTTCCCTGTGACTGGGCCGTCCACCAATCAAAGCTAACTGGCCAGCTCCTGATTGGCTGCTGTCCCACGAGCTCTGATTGGCGGACGGCCCAGTCACAAGGATGCACAGTAAGGGGTAGGAGAGATGCGCAATGCACGCTCTCCTCCCCTCATAAGGAGAAGGGATTCAGGGAACCGGCAGCAGGGGGGACTGGGACAGACGGTGGGCAGCAGTGGGAGCAGGAGCCGCACTTTACAAGGGGGAGAGCCGCATGAGGCTCAAGAGCCACAGGTTGGCCACCACTGCACTGGTGTCACCCCACCTCACCCCACCTGCCCCCAAAAGGCTGTGATTGGTCCGTCGGACCGACAGACCAATCACAGCCATTTCACCTCAGATGAAATAAAGGAGACAGCCCTGCAGCCGCCATTCCGGTCAGGAACAGCCGGCAGAGCGGTCTCCGTGCCCATCTGTGCCGCATACTGACCTGATTGTTGGTGGCATCCGTGCTGCCAGCTCCTGGTGTGACTTCCTTGTGACTTCCTTGTGTTGCTGCTGCTGCAGCAGCGTCATTGTGACAGAGATTTAAATTGTGTGCTATTATTTTGTGCTGATCACTATAAACTAAGTGATCAGCACCTTTTTTGGGGTGCAGGTTTTTTTTTTTTTATATATATACCCTGTCAGGTTGCACCCACAGTTGTGTGCCTGCTGCCCCTCACTGCTAATCAGTGTTGCATCACTGTGTTGCATCACAGTGTTGCATCACTGATCAGCAGTTGTTTTTTTTGGAGAGTGCTGTGGGGTTTTGTTTTTACACCCACGGTGCTTTTGTGGGTGTCCTGTGGCTGCTGAGCGCTGATCAGTGACGTACATCACTGATCAGCATTTTTGGCACAGGGTTGATCTAATTTTTTTTTTTTTTTTGATCAAATTTCTGTTGCCTTTGAGTCATCAGCAGTTTTTTCTAATTTTTTTTTTTTGGAGAGTGCTGTGGTTTTTTTTTTTTAAATTGTTTTTACACCCACGGTGCTTTTGTGGGTGTCCTGTGGCCGCTGAGCGCTGATCAGTGACGTACATCACTGAACAGCATTTTTGGCACAGGGTTGATATAATTCTTTTTCAGCAGTTTTTTTTTATTGTTTTTTTTTGGAGAGTGCTGTGGTGTTTTTTTTTAAATTGTTTTTACACCCACGTTGCTTTTGTGGGTGTCCTGTGGCCGCTGAGCGCTGATCAGTGACGTACATCACTGAACAGCATTTTTGGCACAGGGTTGATATAATTTTTTTTCAGCAGTTTTTTTTATTGTTTTTTTTTTTGGAGAGTGCTGTGGTTTTTTTTTTTTAAATTGTTTTTACACCCACGTTGCTTTTGTGGGTGTCCTGTGGCCGCTGAGCGCTGATCAGTGACGTACATCACTGAACAGCATTTTTGGCACAGGGTTGATATAATATTTTTTCTGCAGTTTTTTTAATTGTTTTTTTTTGGAGAGTGCTGTGGGTTTTTTTTTTAAATTGTTTTTACACCCACGGTGCTTTTGTGGGTGTCCTGTGCCCACTGAGCGCTGATCAGTGACGGACGTTACTGACCAACATCTGTGCTCAATTTTTGGCGCAGGAGCTTTTTTTTTTTTCTTTTAAACTTACACGTGTTAAAGCACTACATACACACTACATACCCCCCGTGTTGAAATTAAGTTTGTACCCCCCCTCCCTACACTATACACGTGTTGAAACACTACACTTAAAAATAATAAAAATGTCCCAATCATCGCAAAGACTGTTTTCAGCGGAGGAGGCATATGCCCTTCTTGCCTCTGACACTGACACAGCCAGTGAAGTAAGCGATGAATTGGCATTTGTCTAAAGGTCCTCTTCCTCCTCTAGTGATGAGGGACCCCCTCAAAGACGCCCCCGTAGAGCAGCTGAGACCCCCCCCCAATGAGTGATCTCGTATGGACCCCACCACCAGACAATTTTGAGCCCCAGGTTCCTGAGTTTTTGGCCAACCCAGGAATCCAATTTGATAGTACAGGCCTCAAAGAAATTGACTTTTTCAAAGTCTTTTTCTCTGATGATTTTATAAATTTAATGGTTGACCAAAGTAATTTATATGCCCAGCAGTTTATTGCCCAAAACCCCACGTCATCATTTGCTAGGTGGACCCCTGTAGATGCAGTAGAGATGATGATGTTTTGGGGTCTGGTGTTACATATGGGCATAGTTAAAAAGCCAGAAATTAGGCAATATTGGAGTACAGATGTTCTGTACAGCACCCCACTTCATCGTATGGCCATGACCCGGTCTCGTTTTGAGACAATCCTTACATTTTTGCATTACAACGATAATTCACAGTGCCCACCCAGAGATGATCCCACCTTTGACCGGCTATTCAAAGTCAGGCCGGTCATTGATCATTTCAGCGCCAAATTTGCTGAGATGTACATCCCCCAAAAATTCATTTGTGTGGACGAGTCACTTATACATTTTAAAGGAAGGGTTAAATTCCGCCAGTACCTTCCCAATAAGAGTGCAAGGTATGGCATAAAAATGTATAAGCTGTGCGAAAGTACCTCAGGCTACACCCACAGGTTTAGGGTATATGAAGGGAAGGACACAAGAATTGAACCGCCAGAATGCCCCCCCTCCCTCGTAGGTGTTAGTGGAAAGATTGTCTGGGATTTAGTGCACCCCTTCCTGGATAAAGGTTATCACCTCTATGTGGATAACTTTTACACCAGCATCCCCCTGTTTAAGGCCCTTGGTTCAAGAGGTACAGCAGCTTGCGGTACTGTGCGCAAGAACCAAAGAGGCCTCCCAAAAACGCACGTTGCCCAATTACTGAGAAAGGGTGAAAGCAGGGGAATATGCACCGAAAATATGTTGTTGGTCAAATATAAGGACAAGAGGGATGTCCTTATACTGACAACAATTCACGGAGACAGTACCACCTCCGTCCCTGTACGAGGTACCAGTACCCACACCTCAAAACCTATTTGTATCCTAGATTACAATAAGTACATGGGCGGAGTGGATCTTTCAGATCAGGTACTGAAGCCATACAGTGCCCTGCGGAAAACAAAAATATGGTACAAGAAGCTGGCAGTGTATATCATCCAGATGGCACTGTATAACGCTTACGTACTATTCCGTTCTACCAGCCAGACGGGGACATTTATGCACTTTCAAGAGGAAGTCATAAAGGGCCTAATATTTGGGAACCAGCAGGCAGAGGGCCCCAGTACTTCTAGTACTGGCCCCAGTACTTCTAGTACTGGCCCCCGTATTGTATCAGGGCAGCATTTTCCAAACGAAATCCCCTCCACTGGAAAAAAGGGCAGGACACAAAAAAGGTGCAAAGTTTGCTATAAAAAGGGAATACGAAAGCAAACTATTTTCCACTGTGAAACTTGCCCCGACAAACCCGGCCTATGTGTGAAGGAGTGCTTTAAAATATACCACACATCTATGGATTATTAGGTTCATCATTTCACCGTGCTTCGGGGGTCTTGCTAATGCGACATAGCACCCACCATTCATTCCACCAGAATCTGTGCTGCAAAATCCAAAAATCACTTCTTCCCTTCTGAGTCCTGCCATGCACCCAAATGGTATTTTTTGGTCACATATGAGGCATTGCCGTACTCGGGAGAAATTGGGGCAAAGATTTTGTGGTGCTTTGTCTCCTTCATTCCTTGTGAAAATGAAAAATTTTGAGCCAGGACTGCATTTTTGTGTAAAAAATGTAATTTTTCATTTTCACAGCCCAGTTGTACCACAATTGGTGAAACCCCTGGGGGTTTGAAATGTACACTATACCCCTAGATGAATTCCCTGAGGGGTGTAGTTTGCAAAATGGGGTCACTTGTGGGGGGGTTCCACTGTATTGGTGCTTCGGGGGTCTTGCTAATGCGACATAGCACCCACCATTCATTCCACCAGAATCTGTGCTGCAAAATCCAAAAATCACTCCTTCCCTTCTGAGTCCTGCCATGCACCCAAATGGTATTTTTTGGTCACATATGAGGCATTGCCGTACTCGGGAGAAATTGGGGCAAAGATTTTGTGGTGCTTTGTCTCCTTCATTCCTTGTGAAAATGAAAAATTTTGAGCCAGGACTGCATTTTTGTGTAAAAAATGTAATTTTTCATTTTCACAGCCCAGTTGTACCACAATTGGTGAAACCCCTGGGGGTTTGAAATGTACACTATACCCCTAGATGAATTCCCTGAGGGGTGTAGTTTGCAAAATGGAGTCACTTGTGGGGGGGTTCCACTGTATTGGTGCTTCGGGGGTCTTGCTAATGCGACATAGCACCCACCATTCATTCCACCAGAATCTGTGCTGCAAAATCCAAAAATCACTCCTTCCCTTCTGAGTCCTGCCATGCACCCAAATGGTATTTTTTGGTCACATATGAGGCATTGCCGTACTCGGGAGAAATTGGGGCACAGATTTTGGGGTGCTTTGTCTCCTTCATTCCTTGTGAAAATGAAAAATTTTGAGCCAGAACTGCATTTTTCTGTAAAAAATGTAATTTTTCATTTTCACAGCCCAGTTGTACCACAATTTGTGAAACCCCTGGGGGTTTGAAATGTACACTATACCCCTAGATGAATTCCCTGAGGGGTGTAGTTTGCAAAATGGGGTCACTTGTGGGGGGGTTCCACTGTATTGGTGCTTCGGGGGTCTTGCTAATGCAACATAGCACCCACCATTCATTCCACCAGAATGTGTGCTGAAAAATCCAAATATCACTCCTTCCCTTCTGAGTCCTGTCATGCACCCAAATGGTATTTTTTGGTCACATATGAGGCATTGCCGTACTCGGGAGAAATTGGGGCACAGATTTTGGGGTGCTTTGTCTCCTTCATTCCTTGTGAAAATGAAAAATTTTGAGCCAGAACTGCATTTTTCTGTAAAAAATTTAATTTTTCATTTTCACAGCCCAGTTGTACCACAATTGGTGAAACCCCTGGGGGTTTGAAATGTACACTATACCCCTAGATGAATTCCCTGAGGGGTGTAGTTTGCAAAATGGGGTCACTTGTGGGGGGTTCCTAACTTTTAGCATCTTATGGTGCCTAGAAACCTACATGGTGCCTAAAAAATAATCTCATAAAAAGGAGGCTCCAAAATCAAGTAGGTGCTCCTTCTATTATGAAGCCTGTGGTTTGGTCAACGTGCACACTAGGGCCACATATAGGATATTTATGAAAACAAAAGAATTGGGGGAATCAATTTTTAGTCACATTTCTCTAGTAAAATCTACTGTGTTCCTTAGAAAAATGTATTAAAATTGAAAATCTGCAAAAAAAATGAAATTTTGAAATTTCACCTACACTTTGTTTTAATTCCTGTGAAACACCTAAAGGGTTAACAAACTTCCAAAATGCTGTTTTGAATACTGTGAGGGGTGCAGTTTTTGAAATGGCATCATTTATGGGGGTGTCTCACATACAAGTCCCTCAAAGTCACATCAGAACTGAATTGGTCCCTAAAAAAATCAGTGTTTGAAATTTTCTTGAAAATTTGAGAATTTGCTATTCATATTTTAAGCCTCCTAGTGTCCAAAAAAATTAAAAGGAGGTTGAAATAATGATGGAAACATAAAGTAGACATATGGTCTATGTTAGTTATTAACTATTTTGAGTGGTATGATTATTTGTCTCACAAGCAGAAAATTTAACATTTTGAAAATTGCTAAATTTTCAATTTTTTACGACATTTTGGTATTTTTCACAAAAAAACACAGACTGTATCGACCAAAATTTACCACTAACTTGAAGTACAATGTGTCACGAGAAAACTATCTCAAAATCACTGGGATAAGTAAAAGCAAAAAAAGTTATCCCCACTTAAGTGATACATGTCAGATTTGAAAAAAAGGGCTCTGTCAGGAAGGCAAAAACAGGCTGCGGCGGTAAGGGGTTAATTGTGACAGTTTATTTTAAACATGAATTGGTCTGAAAAACTGTTTTGCTTCCCCTATGCTGGGAACATGATTGGGCTGCATTAGAGCATATAATTATGCAAAAGATTAGCTAATACTGTATATTAACAGTTATGTTAAAGTGCATTATGCTGTAATAAACAAATAAAGCTAATGTTTAGAAATATAAAATCAAGAACATTGATTCAAAAAGAACAGGTTTCAAAAATGTTGCACATACAGTATTGTCTTCTTATTATTTTTATGTTGTGTTTTGAGTTCAGTTTTATACAAACCACTTGTGATTGATGCATACTTGCCTACTTTTGAAAACTAGTTTAGTTGGTAATAGAATTTTGCAAAGTGCCCCATTGAGGGGACGTGTTATGCTCCTCCCAAAGGGCATGTCTAGTTCCATATATGGAGAGATTTTGAGAAGAGATTGTGAAAGTGGCACCTAGAAGCGTGGGTGTGTACTGCTACATCTGAGGGGAATCTTTTAAGATTGTTTATATCCTAATGTAGATGATCCCCCAAAGCAGTTAGTAAGAGCTACTATACTTGGTAAAGTGTTGGGAAATGGTGCTGATGATTCAATGTAAATGTATCTGTCTCTAATTCTTTTTTTCCCAAAAAATGCAACAGTGCAATGTGGGCTAGGTGACATGAGGGAGATTGCTAGACTAATGAGTGAGAGAGGGAGATTGCTAGACTAATGAGTGAGAGTACTGTTATTTGAGGGAGTCTCCTGCAAAATGCAGGAGGGTAAGCAGCTGTGGATTGATGTCCAGTAATATTCGACTGTTAAATTGGGCCAGTAAGCACATAAAAAGGAAAAAAGTATTGCTGATCAGTGATAGTAATTAACACAGGGCATATACTGTATGTACTGCTGGACACTGTCACAAACCGCAGATCCCACCATCGGAAACATCGCTCATTACCATCTCGATGGTCCGTACTGCGTGAGAGGCCTGTCATCCTCATGGTCTCTGATGTGTGGCGCGATGTCCCCTGTGTCCCCGCGGCTCGTTGCCATGGTTCCCTGCCAAGCGCACGCCGTTCCCGGGCAGCATGGGTGCCGCCATGACACTCTCAGGTCAGCTGATTCCCCAGACCAATCTCTGCTGCGCATCCACGTCACCTCTGACCCACACACCTGTACCTGGATCAAGGTGTGTGCTCCTTTCTCCAGCATTGATTGGTGCTGCAGTCGGCAGCCAATCACAGACAAGCAAGGGGGATAAAGCCGGCCTGCGGCCTTCCTTCCTTGTCTTGAACAATTGCTTACCTGCTCTCAGTATTCTCCTGTGACAGAGAAGTTCCCAAGACTCCGAGATCTCCAGGCTCCCCTGTGTTTCTCTCCAGCGTTATCTGCACCCGCTATACCTACCTGGGTTATCCATCTCCAGAAGACTCCTGCCTTTCCACCTCTGCAGTCGAGTACAGGTGCCTCGCCATTACCACCATTGGCTTCCAAGCCCTTCAGCGACATTCTCCATCTTGTCCTGAACTAGCGACTGGCTCCGTCGACACCAGCGTCGACATTCAGCTGCTGTGCTCTATAGAGACTTCACCAACTACGTCCTATTGCTCCAGCATATACCTGAGCCACCCACCAGCCGTCGGCACCATTGTCGGCACCACAGTCTACCTCAGTTGTCGACATCCTGTGCAATCCTCCGCCGTTTCCAGATTGCCTTTCCTTCTTCATCATTACCTCCAGTATCATCTCCCTTGCCTGCGTCCAGAGGACCAGGGCAGGGGGCCGCGACCTGCCTGTCAGACGCAGCTAAGTCCAAAGTTCCTTGCGGGGCTCCCTGGTGAATACCGCTGGCAGGTTAGACTCCGCGCCCCTGTTCCTGGTCTCCGTCAACTCTCTGGTTCGCTGTGCCCTGATCTCCCCGTGTATGTCCTACATCAAACCTTCTGCCTTTGGCTCTCCAGCGCCCTCCACTGGTCCACCACGGTCACAGCCGGGAACACAGAACCCGCCTGCGCTGACAGACACCAATGATATAATGGATAACTCTCAGTAGCATATACAGTAGACTTTGTTGTTATTTTCAATACACACAATATATCTGATTTTAGAATTCTGACTTGACAGTTGCTGTGTCAAATTTTTACATAGCATGTGGGTGTTCAGTATATCTTCATGGATATGTCGACATGATGAACTGTCAACAAACCATCCCTGGCTAAATAGTGGTCTCTTACTATTTCTCATTGGCAGCTCCAGCTTCTCAGTAGACCTGTACTACTCTTGCGTTCCAATGAGTATCTCCCCCCCCCCCCCCCCCCCCCCCCCCCCCCCCCGTGCCAAATTGCCCACCTTGCTCTTCTTAAACATGCTCCCAGCATAGGGGATGCAAAACTGTTTTTCAGACCAGTTCATGTTTAAAATAAACTGGCACAATTAAAGACAATTAACAGAAGTAATAATACTGTACCTAAATAACAGAGTGTAATGCATTGTTTACTGAACTTACTAAAAGAAATAAAGATCCCAGTATCTGCGCTATTGTCTGTATAGAGTGCAATATGTCACCGTTCCACACAATTTTTAATAAATGATTATTTAATGATTTGTAGAAAATCTCATTTATAAAACATATCAATATTGAACAATTTTCACACAATATAAAATATTAATGAATATTAGATAAATAAATGAACAATGCTCATATAATTTAGGTGGCCGCCTATTTCTGTTTGTTTATATGAAAGCTATAACATAATGGTACTTATGTAATATCTGGGCTCCCGTTTTTCTTATGAGACCGCGTCCACTCGCCACGCTTCGGGCGCGGTGGCTCGCTGCGATCGCCACACTATATAAAATCAACTCTGTGCGTAGTTGGATAGTAGGGGTATGAAAAAATGGGGTGCATTTAACATGGGAGCCCAGATAATACATAAGTACCAACATAATTAATGAAAATATATAAAATCAAAAATATATATTTAAAAAGAAATAATGCAAAAAATATGTGCATAAAAATGTATATGATAAAAATGAATGTCCCCGGGATTTATTCAAATTCCATATATGAATATAGGTTGTCCACCAAGTTGCCAATAAACTAATCGGTCTCCAAGCGTATTTGGTTATTTAGCAGGGATAAGGTTTCCACATGTGTGGTACTCACGGACTCCAGTAAATATTTTGTAGCAAGATGGAAAATGCAGGGAGACTGAGGGACGATTCCGTGAGGTATTCACTGCCCCCAGTGCTGCTACCTGCTAGTTTGCGGTGAATACAAGATGAATTGCCAGGTAAGAGAACCACCTGAAAACCAGCAGTGTGATGTCAGTCCGGTACTGCTGCGTCTCTCACCCGCAGCAGTGGGTGGTCTCACCTCCAGCTAGTGCGGTGTGTCCGTGGGGCGTACTGTGCTGCGTCTCTCACCCGCTGCAGTGGGTGGTCTCACCTCCGGCTAGTGCGGTGTGTCCGTGGGGCATACTGTGCTGCGTCTCTCACCCGCTGCAGTGGGTGGTCTCACCTCCGGCTAGTGCGGTGTGTCCGTGGGGCGTACTGTGCTGCGTCTCTCACCCGCTGCACAGTTGATGATAACAACAGAGCTGGAACTCGGTGTCCGTGTAGTAACCGCCCGTATAGTCGATGTCTCTGGCGGAATTGACAGTGAGTATAAGCGTATGGGACAACATCGGTGGACTTCACAGGAAAAAGTAACTCCTCTCCACGGGTGCCAGGATCCTTTATTGCGTTTCGCTCTAATGTGAGCTTTTTCAAAGAGTACTCTTTGTGATTTCAAAGGAAATCGGGTCCATCGCGTCCATCGTGTACCTTAACTTTAAGGTACACGATGGACAAGATTGTGGACGTGCTAGGAAACAAGTACCTATGTTAATGTTAATACTACTAACTAATATATATCACATTTATCTACATTATTTACATAAACACACTACACCCAGTTAAAAATGTAAAAACCATGTACAGATGGAGCGAGTGTCATCTTTGCAGGGGCTGGCGGTGTATTCGCCATGCACCAGCCCCCACCAGCCTACAGAAGGGGACGTGCATGCACAAGACGCTCATGCGTCCCCTTACAATGGACGCCATGTTCCCCCACCTCCCTGCTCCCCCCCTAATCCTGCCCGTCTCCCTGCTGATGGGAAACTGAGAGGCACGTGCTCGTGGGACGCTTGCACGGCCCAGTCAGATGTAGTGTCCGCTCGCCAGCCGGGGTGGTCTGGTGAGCCACGGCGCTGGATGAGCGGCACTACATCTGTATATATTTTTTTTTATTTAACAAAAGAGAAACTGGAATAGGAATTTAATAACAATCAAGAGAAAATATTTTTCAGATTCTGGACACAGATCAAAATACAGTGCTTCATGTCCACCAGGACCCGGAGGACTGCCTGCTGCCTGGTTGTGAATGAGTATAATTCATTATATGTACACATACTACATATTACATACATGATAATTCTTGTCCATTAGAATAATTACCTGTTTCATCAAACTCTTCCTCTGAGGATGTTGTGGGGGATGGGGATCATGATGGGGTTCAGGCAGTGGCGTAACCTGAAATATTGTGCCGCCCCGCCAATAGTTTCTGGTGCCCGCCCCCCCGCCACCCGCCACATATATACTTACATATTCAGGAGCTGGGCTGTCATCGCTGCGGATGGGAGCTGGGATGCCTGTCAGCGCTGCCGGTGGGATGTCAATGCTGCGGGCGGGTTCGCTGCGGTGGTCCCGGCTCCCCTCCTGGCTTTATTCTGATGCTATGAAGAACAGACCATCACAAAATGTCCGCCCCCATACAGCAGACAGTTTCAGAGAACAGTCTGCTATATGGGGGCGGACATTTTATGATGGTCCGTCTCCATAGCAGCAGAATGAAGCCAGGAGGAGAGCAGGGACCAACGCAGCGAATAAAAGTGAAGCAATTGTTACGCCACTGGGGATCAGGCAGGTGATCATGTAAGGAGGATGGGACCGGAAAAATTAGTGTGAGGGTCACTATGGGCAGGGGAGAGGATATTGTCTTCAGAGGCAGGTGGGGGGGGGAGGGTGAGGGAAATTGCAAAGGAGGTCTTGGTTGTGGATCTGTTGAATAGAGATGGCCTTAGGATGGGGATCTGGATGTGCCTTGGTGTTGGCGTCTTTGTCTGCGACTTTGCAGAGTTTGCCCTAAGGAGTAAGTAATGATATGGATATTAATTCAAACTATTTTAATGCAGCAGTTCTATATTTGCATTATGATGTCAAAATACTGTATTAGAAAATCAATGTAGGTAAGTTTTATTTACATAGAGCGCTTCCTCCAACAGGACTCACATGCATGTGACAATTCTAATGTTATGCTAAACACACAAGGATGTAAGGGCAATTAAATGTATGTCACATGGATGTAATTAAATAACAATATATATGCACACACAAGTTCACAACCCTATCACATGCTCCCACACACCAAACTACATATACAAAATACATGTACAGTTTAACAGCAGCATATACAAATACGCACATGGCCTGACCATTGGTTTTCTAGCTGGATCACACTCCAGCGTCGGCTCGTACAGAGGTGAATGAGCCTACATGCAGGGGCAAACGCAGGATTTTCAGAAGGGGTTTCCAGAGGGGCGGAGCAAAGCACGAAGACGGACACTTAGGTGACCCAGTATATGACAGGTCAGTTAAAGTATTATAGATAGACCAAATGTAAATAAATAATAATAATAAAAAAAAATATATATATATATACATCTGTAGGAATGGAAGGACAATGGGGGCGCCTCATAGCGTAGTATTTTTTTTAATGTATAAAAAACTGACACAACAGCAACATTTAAAAGTCAGAGGATGGTACCCGTACCATGAATTTCCTCTGCTGTGGGCTTAAATACCACAAGTTTTTATATCTACCCGTCCTCGGATATCAGCAAACTCCTCCCGCGGGATTCCAGTACACAACGCCGCGCTTAGAGCCCTCCACAGACTGCAAGCACGTCGGGACTTTCTCCACGCTGGTTTCAGGGAACGCCAGACACTGGGACACGGAGCACGGATGACGTCACACAGGCACGCTCCAAACGCGTTTCGTCATAGAGACTTTATCCATTCTTACAGATCTATAATACCCGCTGGACGCGGGTCTCTATTCTTTGGGGAGCGACGGTCTTTTCTAAAAGGGACCTAGGCGAAGAGAACCAGAAGTGGTATAACTCGTTATAAAGATTTTACAAGGAGGACTTTTATGCTGGTCTAAGAACTGCTAATTGAGACTCCAGCACGGTTTGAGCGCAGCTGTATAAACCCATTGTTTTTCTTATATATATATACATATTTTTATATATATATATATATATATATATATATATATATATATATATATATATATATATATATATATATATATATATATATATATATATATATATATATATATATATATATATATATATATATATATATATATATATATATATATATATATATAGCAAACGATCCAAGCAGGCAGTGGAACTCCGTGGACTTAGTAAAAAAGATTTAATAAGGGTGACCGACGTTTCGGGGACTGGATACCCGAAACGTCGGTCACCCTTATTAAATCTTTTTTACTAAGTCCACGTAGTGCCACTGCCTGCTTGGATCGTTTGCTAAACTTACCTACCTGGAGGCACCCGAGGCAATTGTGACATATAGTGGAGTGCCAGGCTGAACATCTTCCTATATATATATATATATATATATATATATATATATATACGCACACACACACACATATATATGTATATATATAGAACAGGTGAAGGTGCGGCACTCCGGAGCAATACTCAAATAAAGTCAGACGACAAAGGACTGCTTAGACAACGTTTCAGTTGTATTTAGCCAACTTTTTTCAAGTCATACATATAAAACAGACAGCGTGTACATACCTTAAATACTACTAACAATCACCCGTGCAAAGTTAAGCTGCGGCAGAGAGGGCGGGACAATCCCCCGGCCTCGTCGCCGTGCAGTGACGTCATCATGTGGTGGACGCAATGAAATGACAAATGAACCATCACCATGACAACAAACAAGCATCTGGAGGAAGAAAACAGAAGTACTGGTTACCAGCAAATACATACATGAATGCGAACATACGCTAACAATACAACAATGCAAGAGTAAGCAAAAAGTAATGTACAATGTATCACATGTTTCATAAACCCAATGAAAGGTAAAGGCAATTAGCGAAAACATGCGTATGAGATACTTTCATTGAGACCCCGGGGAGAGACCACATCTAATTTGTGAATCCACATGGTCTCTCGTTGCAACAATTGCAGGGCCCTATTACCACCTCGGATAGAGGGGGGAATCGTATCAATGATGCAGTAACGTAGGGAATTCAGGGGGTGAGAGAATTCCGCGAAGTGGCGAGCCACCGGCTGTTCGCTGGTGCCCGCTATAATGGCTTTACGGATAGCTGCACGATGTGCAGCCATCCTCTCCTTGAATTTACACTCGGTTTTACCGATGTAAGTAAGTCTGCAGGGACAGAGAATCTGGTACACCACATGGTTGGTGTCACAATTGACGTGGTGGCGAATGGAGATGGATCTACCGGTGTGGGGGTGCTTGAAGGTGCTGCCTGCCAACATAAATTGGCATGTGACACACCCGCAGCGGGTGCAGCCTAGAGGTCTGCTAGTAAGGAAAGAACTGGTATGGGGCTTAGACTGGCGCAGTTTGGAAATGTCAGTTTTGACCAGCAGGTCCTTGAGGTTTTTACCCCTCGAGTAACACGGCATCAGAGAGGTATTGGCAAAAGGAAGCGAGGTGTCAGTGGCCACAATGGGCCAGTGTTTTTTGGTTATGACATTGATGGACGGGGAAATCTGGCAAAATTTATTGACCCAAGGTAGTTTGGGCTCAGTGGGAGGTTTATTCTTTTTGCTCAAGAGAGCGGTACGGTCCAAAGTAAGAGCTTTGGTTTTAGCCTGCTGTAACACGCTGTCAGAATAACCTCTGTTGCGAAATTTACGCATCAGAGCATCAATCTGTGTGCGTGCCGTGGAATGATCGCTGTTTATACGCAAGATGCGGATCATTTGGGAATACGGCAACCCGCGTTTAAGACTCTGCGGGTGGCAGCTGGAGGATAGCAAGGGTTGATTGCGATCGGTGGCTTTTTGATATAATGTGGTGTTTAGGTTGCCATTTAAGAGTGAGATGGATACATCCAGAAATTGCATATGACTCTGACTGGCAGAGTGGGTAAATTTGATGGGACATGGGGATTGGTTGTGGACTTCAATGATCGCGGCAAACGCTTCTTTGGTAGATAACCAAATGATGAAAACGTCATCTATATAACGACCCATGAAAACGATATTGGCAAGGACCTACGGTCTATTGTAAAATAACACATCTTCTATGGCATACATCACAACATTAGCGTAGCTCGGAGCTGCGCTTGATCCCATCGCACAGCCCCGAGCCTGTTGGTAAAACTGCCAAAAAACTGCCAAATAAAGGAAAAAGTTGTTAGCAAGTACAAGATAAAGCAAATCAGCAATGGCATTGATCTGAGGTACAGAAAAGGTACTTTTGTTATGTAAGAACGTTTTAGTGGCATGCAGTCCAAAGTCATGGGGGATGGAGGTATATAAACTCACCACATCCAGTCCAATGAGCCAACTGTCCACAGGAATGCAGGTGAGCGCATTAAGTTTGGATAGAAACGATCCTGTATCCAGCAAAAAGCTGGGTTCGCATTGTACCAGGGGTTGGAGGATTGAGTCCAAGAAAATGGCAGTCGGCTGGAATAGCGAATCCCGGGCAGCGATAATGGGGCACCCGGGGGGGTTGGTTAGGCTTTTGTGGACCTTGGGTAAGGTATAGAATAACGGGACAATGGGAAAGTCCGGTACAAGAATGTCACTAACGTCCTTGGTCAACAGATCCACGTCGACTGCTTGTTTAAGCGATGTAGACAATAAACGCCTGAAATGAGGTGAGGGATCCTTGGAGAGCAGAGAGTAAACATCGCTGGCAGCCAGTTGGGATTCAGCTTCCTTGCGATAATCGCAGAGGTCTTGCAGCACAATGCTGCCACCTTTGTCCGCAGACCGGATGATCAGGTTCAGATGGCTGCTAGGGTTTTTAATGCAAGACGCTCCGCTGGAGACAAATTGGGGTGAACGGGAGGCATCGGATCAGTAAGTAAGGATACTTCTTGGTCAATGATGCGTGTGAAGGTGCGGATGCTCGGGTTGTAAGAAACCGGGTCGAAAGTTGAGGCAGGTTTGAATTTCTTCAGCTGTGCTGGAATATTCTTGCTTGTGTTGGTGACCGGGCTGGGGTGCAAAGCAAACCACTCCTTGAGTTTCAGATTACGATGTAGTCTGGATTTTTCCACGTTCCACTGTAGATGATCAAATTGTACTGTGGGAATAAAGGATAAGCCTTTATTGAGCAGACTGGTTTCACTTGTAGACAGGTCGTAGGATGACAAATTGAATATTAGTGATTGTGTGCCAGCGGTGGCTTGCGACACCGTATGGAGTCGTTTGTTCTGGCCGCCCCGTCTCGTGAATTTCCTCTTCCTCGGCCTCTGTAGTATCTGGGAGCTTGGCCTAAAGGGACCCTTGATGTCGACTGCTGCTCTTGGTCGGTGTTAGAACTTGCTGAGTCTTGCGAGGACCCGGTGTCAAAATGATCTTGTGTTTTGCGGTTGCGGCGAAAGAAAGGCCGGCGTTGATCTTGCGTCTGAGGATTTGTAATCCATTTATAAACTGTATGACGCTCATAGTCGGTCAACTTTAATCAATTTTTCTTTTTTAAATTTGATCAAGTCTCTTTTATATTGGGAAACCTGGTTGGCGAGTTTCTCGATCCACTTCTGTTCAGTGTCAGCAGTCAGGGAGGGTAGATGTGCTGCCTCATAAATGGTGATCTTTTCTTGAAGGGATGCCAGCTCTTTTGCAGAGTGCTCGATGACCAGTAAAATGAGGTCGAACGAACATTTGTTTAATATGGCCACCCAGCAGCGGCAGAACTGGGGGTCATAGCGGCCAATGGTGGGGCAATTGCGAACGCGAAAGCCCCTCGGGATCTTCTTGGACTTATAATAGTCACTGAGTGACAGTCTATGCAAATGAAAGTCCGTCTCTTTTTTCTTCAAACGAAGAAGGTCTCTGAATAGAATTTCAGGTGGGGTAGCTTCATTCTCGTCGTTGATCCCTTTTTCAGAAACAATTTTATCAGCTTCAGTTTCTGAATAGGAGAACATGTCCCCCAAGGGGTATTTGGTGTGTGAAAACAGGTCCTCAGTTTCCTCCGCCATGCCTGGTTGTGAACACCATGATGTGAAGGGGTGTGCAAGGTGGATCACCCAGTGGGGAATGAGGGAAAACGTGTGGGTAGCTTCACGATGAACAGGAAAAAGTTTGTAGAATGTTGTGCTGGGTGCACGGACAAGATCACTCACTCGATGAAATCGGTGTCTGATCCAATGTAATTGTCCAAGGTCCGGCACTCCCAATGACCAGTGGGTAACTGGGTCCGGTGCCCTCACGAAGTGGCGAAATAGAACAGGTGAAGGTGCGGCACTCCGGAGCAATACTCAAATAAAGTCAGACGACAAAGGACTGCTTAGACAACGTTTCAGTTGTATTTAACCAACTTTTTTCAAGTCATACATATAAAACAGACAGCGTGTACATACCTTAAATACTACTAACAATCACCCGTGCAAAGTGAAGCTGCGGCAGAGAGGGCGGGACAATCCCCCGGCCTCGTCGCCGTGCAGTGACGTCATCACGTGGTGGACGCAATGAAATGACAAATGAACCATCACCATGACAACAAACAAGCATCTGGAGGAAGAAAACAGAAGTACTGGTTACCAGCAAATACATACATGAATGCGAACATACGCTAACAATACAACAATGCAAGAGTAAGCAAAAAGTAATGTACAATGTATCACATGTTTCATAAACCCAATGAAAGGTAAAGGCAATTAGCGAAAACATGCGTATGAGATACTTTCATTGAGACCCCGGGGAGAGACCACATCTAATTTGTGAATCCACATGGTCTCTCGTTGCAACAATTGCAGGGCCCTATTACCACCTCGGATAGAGGGGGGAATCGTATCAATGATGCGGTAACGTAGGGAATTCAGGGGGTGAGAGAATTCCGCAAAGTGGCGAGCCACCGGCTGTTCGCTGGTGCCCGCTATAATGGCTTTACGGATAGCTGCACGATGTGCAGCCATCCTCTCCTTAAATTTACACTCGGTTTTACCGATGTAAGTAAGTCCGCAGGGACAGAGAATCTGGTACACCACATGGTTGGTGTCACAATTGACGTGGTGGCGAATGGAGATGGATCTACCGGTGTGGGGGTGCTTGAAGGTGCTGCCTGCCAACATAAATTGGCATGTGACACACCCGCAGCGGGTGCAGCCTAGAGGTCTGCTAGTAAGGAAAGAACTGGTATGGGGCTTAGACTGGCGCAGTTTGGAAATGTCAGTTTTGACCAGCAGGTCCTTGAGGTTTATATATATACATTTATATATATACATACAGGGGCGTCAACAGCAGTGTAGACCCCTGTGCATAGCAATGTATTGGGGCCCCTACCGATCCTCCAGCAGTAGGGGTGGGGGAAGCTTTGATGTCCCGCGGGTGGTAGGGGGTATTATATCGACCGCTCAGCATGTAGGGCCTGGATCAGTAATTTCCACTAATTACCCCTTTACTGCACAGATGGTGGGAGATGGAGTGGGAGAAGGGGGCATTGGGCTGAATGAAGGGGCCCTGATACATAACTTCCAGGGTGGTAGAGGATGTTTAATACACAGAGGAGGGGTGTATAGTGGAGTGGGCTTATTATTCATAATTTTCTGGTGGGAGGACAGCTTGCTTCACTGCAGATATCTCCAGTTCCCGGAAATAGATTTCTTAGATTTTAATGGAATTAAAAACTAGAGAATACCCACCCACCTACTCATTAATCAGCAGAATGCGAGAGGCAGCATTTGGCATGAGTGGGAAAATTAAAGCTCAAACTTGATAATATACATTCGTTCTCATACTCTACATATGTAGAAAAAAAGCATTAATCAGCAGAATGAGCAGTGGCATATCTATGGTCCCGCAGCCCCCGTGGTGGCTAGGGGCGCCAACTCCGGGGAAATGCGAAGAGCCGGCGGGAGCTGAAGTGCGCGCTGTGGAGTAGGAGGAAGCTGCCACTTGATTAACAAGAACAGGGGCATAGCGTGTGCGTCCCTCCCTCCCGAATTCTGGAGCTCAGTCAAGCCAGACACTAAAGAGGTGAGAAGGGAATCTGCTAACACTAATACCCGTGGCCCCCTCTCTGAGAGCCGACAGCCGCTACACAGATGGGATTGAGAAAGGTCCCATGCTAGCAGCCAGCGGCACTACTCCCCAGCCGTCAAAGCAGCCTGCACCGGGAGTGGCTGGGGCACAGCACAGGCTGCAATGGAGGAGACTGGGACCCAGCCGTGTCTGCTGGAGCGGCACTTTACCTCTTCTGCCCGCCCCACTGCCTATCTGCTGTCTGCCACCCGCCCCATCCTCCGCCTGCTGTCTGCCACCTGCTCCATCCACTAGCTGCTGTCTGCCACCCGCCCCATCCTCCACCTGCTGTCTGCCTTAACTTAGGTAAATAGCAGAAATGTTGCTTATAAAGGTGCAGGGGAGGACAGAGGGACATAGAGGTGCAGGGGGATAGAGTGGTGCAGGTAGGACAGGGGATGGAGAGGTGCACGGGGAACCGAGAAGTGCAGTGGGGATCAGTGGCAGAGAGGTGCAGGTAGGACATGGGATGGAGAGTTGTAAGGGGGATGGAGAGGTACAGAGAACGAGGAAATGAGAGATGCAGGGATGACAGGGAGATTGAGAGGTGGATATAAGGAGGGAGTGAGAGGTGACATGATGGAGAAGTGCAGTGGAGATGGGGACAGGGGGTGACTGAGATTGAGATTGCAGGGAAGGAGTGAATGAGAGGTGACTGGGATGGAGAGATGCAGGGAAGGAGGGAATGAGAGGTGACTGGGATGGAGAGATGCAGGGAAGGAGGGAATGAGAGGTGACTGGGACGGACAGATTAAGGGAAGGAAGAAGTGAGAGGTGCAAGTGTGTTGGAGAGGTGCAGAGAAGGGGAAAGTGAGAGGTGCATGGGTGACGGGGATGAAGAGGTGACGGGAAGGAGGAATTCCCTCAAATATATATGTATATGTGGGTAAAACATATACTTATTTGTATTATGATTTTCATTTTAGACATTAGGGCCCCCCTGTATTAAGTACCCCGGGCCTTCCAGAGCCTTAATCCTGCTATGGCTGCTGGGACGCACTTAATGAAGCCCCCCGGACCCCTGTGTCTGTGTATTTTTTGCTGAAAGTCCTGTGAGTGCCGCTGTCTCTGCTGCATACTGCGTGCACCTACATGCTGGAAGCCACCCGGGCACATACTACCTTAATGACCCTTTGAGTGACGGACGCCCCCCTCTGTTATATATAGTGCTATGTACACCGAAACGGTATCGTTGACTGTATTCGTTTTCTGCCCCCATTCAAGCAAGGGGAGTGTATTGTTGGATACTTCTGGCTGATGTTGGATTAAAAAGGCTTATACTATTTACTTGGTGTTGCTGGCCCACTTACTTAGTGACTTTGCTGTTTGCAGCTTGGATACTTGGCAAGAATCTGCTATATATATATATATATATATATATATATATATATATATATATACTTAACATCGGCACTCACCTTTCCTAGTTTTGGGGTGCCCTATGGCTTGTGACCACATTGTTTAAACAGACATTGGATGGGCTCTGCACACACTAAATTAACTGATAATAAATAGTGGAGATTTGGTTCATGAATTGATCAATGCATTTAAGCCTGCAGCCCCCGTCAAGGGACCCCACTGTTCTGCAGGTCCTACCACTATCGCTGAAAATGGCTGCAATACACATAGCTATCACATCAATGTTTGATACCAGGCATGCTATCAGGTCTGAAGCTCACAGCAGACTTTGCTTTTATAGGTGAGCAGCTACCAACACACCTGTCACTAATCATCTAGGGAAATGGCTAACACAAGCTATGGAATCTTAGTTAAAAACAGGGTGCATGAGAGAATGTGACCACAATAAGACTAATTAAAAAATTAATCTAATAAACAATATATACACTTAACATCGGCACTCACCTTTCCTAGTTTTGGGGTGCCCTATGGCTTGTGACCACATTGTTTAAACAGACATTGGATGGGCTCTGCACACACTAAATTAACTGATAATAAATAGTGGAGATTTGGTTCATGAATTGATCAATGCATTTAAGCCTGCAGCCCCCGTCAAGGGACCCCACTGTTCTGCAGGTCCTACCACTATCGCTGAAAATGGCTGCAATACACATAGCTATCACATCAATGTTTGATACCAGGCATGCTATCAGGTCTGAAGCTCACAGCAGACTTTGCTTTTATAGGTGAGCAGCTACCAACACACCTGTCACTAATCATCTAGGGAAATGGCTAACACAAGCTATGGAATCTTAGTTAAAAACAGGGTGCATGAGAGAATGTGACCACAATAAGACTAATTAAAAAATTAATCTAATAAACAATATATACACTTAACATCGGCACTCACCTTTCCTAGTTTTGGGGTGCCCTATGGCTTGTGACCACATTGTTTAAACAGACATTGGATGGGCTCTGCACACACTAAATTAACTGATAATAAATAGTGGAGATTTGGTTCATGAATTGATCAATGCATTTAAGCCTGCAGCCCCCGTCAAGGGACCCCACTGTTCTGCAGGTCCTACCACTATCGCTGAAAATGGCTGCAATACACATAGCTATCACATCAATGTTTGATACCAGGCATGCTATCAGGTCTGAAGCTCACAGCAGACTTTGCTTTTATAGGTGAGCAGCTACCAACACACCTGTCACTAATCATCTAGGGAAATGGCTAACACAAGCTATGGAATCTTAGTTAAAAACAGGGTGCATGAGAGAATGTGACCACAATAAGACTAATTAAAAAATTAATCTAATAAACAATATATACACTTAACATCGGCACTCACCTTTCCTAGTTTTGGGGTGCCCTATGGCTTGTGACCACATTGTTTAAACAGACATTGGATGGGCTCTGCACACACTAAATTAACTGATAATAAATAGTGGAGATTTGGTTCATGAATTGATCAATGCATTTAAGCCTGCAGCCCCCGTCAAGGGACCCCACTGTTCTGCAGGTCCTACCACTATCGCTGAAAATGGCTGCAATACACATAGCTATCACATCAATGTTTGATACCAGGCATGCTATCAGGTCTGAAGCTCACAGCAGACTTTGCTTTTATAGGTGAGCAGCTACCAACACACCTGTCACTAATCATCTAGGGAAATGGCTAACCCAAGCTATGGAATCTTAGTTAAAAACAGGGTGCATGAGAGAATGTGACCACAATAAGACTAATTAAAAAATTAATCTAATAAACAATATATACACTTAACATCGGCACTCACCTTTCCTAGTTTTGGGGTGCCCTATGGCTTGTGACCACATTGTTTAAACAGACATTGGATGGGCTCTGCACACACTAAATTAACTGATAATAAATAGTGGAGATTTGGTTCATGAATTGATCAATGCATTTAAGCCTGCAGCCCCCGTCAAGGGACCCCACTGTTCTGCAGGTCCTACCACTATCGCTGAAAATGGCTGCAATACACATAGCTATCACATCAATGTTTGATACCAGGCATGCTATCAGGTCTGAAGCTCACAGCAGACTTTGCTTTTATAGGTGAGCAGCTACCAACACACCTGTCACTAATCATCTAGGGAAATGGCTAACACAAGCTATGGAATCTTAGTTAAAAACAGGGTGCATGAGAGAATGTGACCACAATAAGACTAATTAAAAAATTAATCTAATAAACAATATATACACTTAACATCGGCACTCACCTTTCCTAGTTTTGGGGTGCCCTATGGCTTGTGACCACATTGTTTAAACAGACATTGGATGGGCTCTGCACACACTAAATTAACTGATAATAAATAGTGGAGATTTGGTTCATGAATTGATCAATGCATTTAAGCCTGCAGCCCCCGTCAAGGGACCCCACTGTTCTGCAGGTCCTACCACTATCGCTGAAAATGGCTGCAATACACATAGCTATCACATCAATGTTTGATACCAGGCATGCTATCAGGTCTGAAGCTCACAGCAGACTTTGCTTTTATAGGTGAGCAGCTACCAACACACCTGTCACTAATCATCTAGGGAAATGGCTAACACAAGCTATGGAATCTTAGTTAAAAACAGGGTGCATGAGAGAATGTGACCACAATAAGACTAATTAAAAAATTAATCTAATAAACAATATATACACTTAACATCGGCACTCACCTTTCCTAGTTTTGGGGTGCCCTATGGCTTGTGACCACATTGTTTAAACAGACATTGGATGGGCTCTGCACACACTAAATTAACTGATAATAAATAGTGGAGATTTGGTTCATGAATTGATCAATGCATTTAAGCCTGCAGCCCCCGTCAAGGGACCCCACTGTTCTGCAGGTCCTACCACTATCGCTGAAAATGGCTGCAATACACATAGCTATCACATCAATGTTTGATACCAGGCATGCTATCAGGTCTGAAGCTCACAGCAGACTTTGCTTTTATAGGTGAGCAGCTACCAACACACCTGTCACTAATCATCTAGGGAAATGGCTAACACAAGCTATGGAATCTTAGTTAAAAACAGGGTGCATGAGAGAATGTGACCACAATAAGACTAATTAAAAAATTAATCTAATAAACAATATATACACTTAACATCGGCACTCACCTTTCCTAGTTTTGGGGTGCCCTATGGCTTGTGACCACATTGTTTAAACAGACATTGGATGGGCTCTGCACACACTAAATTAACTGATAATAAATAGTGGAGATTCATGATTCAATTCATGAACCAAATCTCCACTATTTATTATCAGTTAATTTAGTGTGTGCAGAGCCCATCCAATGTCTATATATATATATATATATATATATATATATATATATATATACATATACGTGTGCGGCACTCTAATCCTCTCAGTCTTGGTGCCTGGTGCCTTCGCAAGGCGAGCAGCCGAGGCTGAAAGCAAAGTACAAATCTGGGCAGCGGCGCGGCACTCAGGACGGCGTAGAAATGAATCAATACGTAGCCAAACTAGATTAGTTGACGTTTCAGCCTTGCGGCTTTTATCAAAACAGCTAACATGTTAGCTGTTTTGATAAAAGCTGCAAGGCTGAAACGTCAACTAATCTAGTTTGGCCACGTATTGATTCATTTCTACGCTGTCCTGAGTGCCGCGCCGCTGCCCAGATTTATATATATATATATATATATATATATATATATATATATATATATATAGATTGTTATACCCAGCCACGTCATTTACATTCTGTCAATCACTCAAGAAACATGCCCGCCGGGACACAGTGTACCGGGATATTTCTTGAGGATTGACAGAACCGGAGTGCAGTGACTGGGTATGACAATTTAAATTTAAACATTTATTTTCTGGAACCCCACCACTTACAGCCCAAACTTGGACAGGATTTTATATTTCTATAGATATACTGTGTATGTATATATATGTATATCTATATATACTGGAACATGTGATAGTATCGCTAACAAGCTAGTGTTTATTTATGAACAGCAATAGCAACGTTTCAATACTACCACGGCATTGTCATCAGGCTAGATCAATGCTGTGGTGGTATTAAAACGTTGCTATTGCTGTTCATAAATAAAAGTAATGTTTTACTATCGTGCTGCAATACGTGTTCCAGTATATTATACCCTTTGTGCAGGCACCCAGCGGGGATTTGTTTCAGTGGCTGTGCCGGAATCCTGGAGCTTATATATATATATATATATATATATATATATATATATTTATATATATATATATATATATATATATATTACAATATCTCCAGAATTTGCGCTATGCTGTGTCGGTCGCTTGATAACACTTGATCCCCTACTAGAGAGATCGAAAAGCCAATATCCAAACCAAAAGTGTTATATAGCGCCCTGTATATTAGTTAGGATATTTCCTGTCTTTCCCTTACAATATTAGATGGACCATAAACAATTTTAAAGTAGAAAACATTTATTTAAAACATTTAAAACGGAAACCTCATAACATTTTATGGAAGGTTTTTGGTTACCCATTGACTACTATTGTGATCCATAAACCAAGAAATACACCTGTATTAGAAAAACCTTCCATAAAATGTTATGAGGTTTCCGTTTTAAATGTTTTAAATAAATGTTTTCTACTTTAAAATTGTTTATGGTCCATCTAATATTGTAAGGGAAAGACAGGAAATATCCTAACTAATATACAGGGCGCTATATAACACTTTTGGTTTGGATATATATATATATATATATATATATATATATATATATATATATATATATATATAGAGGACAGGGGTTTGGCACTCCTTGTAACAGCAAAAACAGCAGCGCCGGTGCCTACACAGAGGATTGGTAGGAGATTTGTGGTGAGGCACTCGTGGCAATTGTAATCCAGAACAAAGCTAGCCAACAGGAGATAGCAGCAACGTTTCAATTTATTACTTCAAACCTGACGAAAATTTGAAGTAATAAATTGAAACGTTGCTGCTATCTCCTGTTGGCTAGCTTTGTTCTGGATTACAATTGCCACGAGTGCCTCACCACAAATCTCCTATATATATATATATATATATATATATATATATATATATATATATATATATATATATATATATATATATATATTAGACAGAGGATCCGGCACAGCCACTTAAAGCAAATCCTTCGGCGAGTGCCCGCACAGCAATCCAGAAATTATAATCCCACAGACGTGCCGCACTCCAGCCAGTTTTCAAACGGATTTATTAAAGACAACGAAGACACAGCAACGTTTCAATACACTTAAGTATTATCGTCAGGCTCATTGATCTTAGCACAGCCACGGTTTAAATAATGAACAAGGCGCCACACAGCCGGCGCACACGCCCAGCCGGGCGGCGCTATCAGATAACATCACAGGATAAATGTTACTAAATTACAAGATATCAGACAATATATCAAAATACGCAAAATAACCCAAAACACTTATAAAAGAAAAACTAACAACATATAACATATAACGCAGTATCAGAATATATCAAAATTAGCAGTGTAGAAATATTTAAAGAACGGTAAGTATCATACATAGATATCATGCGCATGGAAATAACATTACAATAATGACAAAAATCATCAGCACATTGAAGCAACAGGGCAAGACCCCATTAGCACAATCCAGTCAACTAATGCAATAAGACATTGAGACCCATATTCTCATTTAACCCGTTAGGGGCAACAGTATCCAATTTTATAATCCATTTAGATTCACATTGCAATAAATGTAAACTCCGGTCACCCCCCCATAGAGAGGGTGCAATGTGATCAATCATACGGTATTTTAACGAAGATATACTGTGTTTGGCTGCCAAAAAATGTCGAGCCACTGGTTGATCACTTTTACCTGTTTTTAAAGCTTTAGAAATAGCCGAACGATGTGCCGCCCTTCTTTCTTTAAAGCTCCTATCGGTTTTGCCGATATAGCTTAATCCGCAAGGACACAATATTTGGTACACCACATATTTAGAGTTACTGGACAACGTATGTCTAATGTTGAAAGCTTTTCCTGTATGGGGGTGAAAGAATATCGGGCCCGGGATCATAAATCTACACGTAGTGCAGGGGCATCTGACACATCCCAATTTCTTTGATTTATCAATCGTAGCTGGTGTATATGTCTTAACCAAATAATCGCGTAAATTAGGTGGGCGTTTGTAACAGGACATAAGCCGGGTATTCCCCAATCCTAACTCCGGATCACTCCGAACTATGGGCCATAATTTCTTGGCGGTGGTGTTAATTTTTGCACTGCTATTGGTAAAAGTGTTAACCCAGGGGAACATCACAAAATCATCCCTCCTGGTTTTAACACTATTTAACAATGTGTCCCTGTCCAACTTCAATACCTGCTGTTTAGTGGCTTCTAATGCAACTCCATCATACCCTCTCGCTGTGAATTTATCGACCATATTGTCCAATTGAACAACCGATGTTTCATCGTTAGAATTAAATATTTTTACTCGAAGAAGTTGAGAATATGGCAAGCCATGTATCAACCCCTTAGGGTGACAGCTCGAGGGTAATAACAGATTGTTTCGGTCTGTTTCTTTCGTAAACAACGAGGTCTCAATAACTCCATCATTTAAAGTGATACATACATCCAAGAAATGAACCTGATTAGCACTCTGTGTAAATGTAAACTTGATGGGGCTTGTACTCAAGTTATGAGCCTCCAAAATGGCAAACAAGTCATCTGCTGGACCCCTCCAAAACACCAGGAGGTCATCGATATAACGAGTGTAAAAAACAATTCTATCTGCTATCGATGAATCAGTAAAAAACAGTTTATGCTCTACATCGAACATAAAAATGTTTGCGTAGGATGGCGATACTGCCGCCCCCATCGCACATCCCACGTTTTGAACAAAGAAACGATCTTTGTAGAGAAAAAAGTTTTTAGTAAGTATCAGGTCAAGCAATTTGACCACTAAATCAATATTGGGACCAGTGTAATCAATGTTATCTTTCAAGAATTGACCAAGAGCTAATAGCCCCTCTTTGTGGGGGATTGCCGTATACAGGCTGCAAACATCGATAGTAAACAACCATATATCGCTGCCCCAGTTGGGTACCAAAGACAATTTGCGCAACAAGGTAGAAGTATCTAGTAAATAGCGAGTCCAGTCCTTTCTGTAGTACTTGAAGTATTGCTTTCTTATAATCTTCAGTAGGATCCTTGGACAATGCACTGTACGTCACTCCATCATTAAGGTGTTGCATCACCTGGGCATGGTATCTATCTGCGTCCTGGATTACCAGGGCACCCCCTTTATCCGCTGATCTGAAGATAAGTGACTGGTTATCATGAAGGGTATTCAATGCCAGTCTATCAGCTCAGATCAAATAAATTGGGATGTGTCAGATGCCCCTGCACTCCGTGTAGATTTATGATCCCGGGCCCGGTAAACAGGTAAAAGTGATCAACCAGTGGCTCGTCATTTTTTTGGCAGCCAAACACAGTATATCTTTGTTAAAATACCGTATGATTGAACACATTGCACCCTTTCTACGGGGGGGGGGGGGGGGGGGGTGACCGGAGTTTACATTTATTGCAATGTGAATCTAAATGGATTATAAGATTGGATACTGTTGCCCCTAAGGGGTTAAATGAAAATATGGGTCTCAATGTCTTATTGCATTAGTTGACTGGATTGTGCTAATGGGGTCTTGCCCTGTTGCTTCAATGTGCTGATGATTTTTGTCATTATTGTAATGTTATTTCCATGCGCATGATATCTATGTATGATACTTACCGTTCTTTAAATATTTCTACACTGCTAATTTTGATATATTCTGATACTGCGTTATATGTTATATGTTGTTAGTTTTTCTTTTATAAGTGTTTTGGGTTATTTTGCGTATTTTGATATATTGTCTGATATCTTGTAATTTAGTAACGTTTATCCTGTGATGTCATCTGATAGCACCGCCCGGCTGGGCGTGTGCGCCGGCTGTGTGGCGCGGTGTTCATTATTTAAACCGTGGCTGTGCTAAGATCAATGAGCCTGACGATAATACTTAAGTGTATTGAAACGTTGCTGTGTCTTCGTCTTTAATAAATCTGTTTGAAAACTGGCTGGAGTGCGGCACGTCTGTGGGATTTTATATATATATATATATATATATATATATATATATATATATATATATATATATATATATATACATATACAGAACGGCGGCACTCGCTGGCAAGAAATAACTGAGCCCACTCAGTAACTTTTTATGAATGTTTTCGGTTTACCTTCATCAGTACCTGATGAAGGTTAAGTAAACCGAAAATGTTCTGGAGCTCATGTTTGAATTCATATTCAAAACTGCTTCAAAACTTTTCCCAGGCTGGATCTCTTTATCAATCTGCCCCTGCTTACTCCCAATGGTAATCCAAGGTCAGGTATATATACTGAGCTTTAAACCAGGCAAGCACTTTTTCAACTTGACTATATTATAGTTTAGGTCAGTGCTTCCCAACCTAGGGAACGCTGCAGACCAGATGGGGGTACTTGAAAATAATATTGGTATTGGCGGAGGAAAAGGAAGAAGTCTCCTGACGGTTGAAGAAGTCTCCCATTGCCATGGAGATAAACTTCAGGTCCCGTTTGCAGCAACAACGACGTCTCCTCATGCTTTTCCATTGGGAGCTGCACGTGTTGCCCTCAGACATCAGCGTTCATCTTCCCCGTGCTGACACTACAAGCGTTAGTGGAAACTCCGGAGACAGTACACAGGCAGCGGCCTTACACAGATGGACCCAACCGCACACTGCTCATTCTCTACTCCTTAATATTAGGACACAGATACCGCCCAATTCCACTCCACTATTAAGTTTTGTGGATATTTCAAATTGAGCGGAGGGGTACTCATAAATGAAAATCCTAATCAATGGGTACAGGAGAGAAAAAAGGTAGGGAACCACTGGTCTAGGTGATAAAGTAAGTCTCTGTTGTTGGGGGTGCATTGACCAATGTATGAACTAAAACCCCATTATTTTTAATTAATTAACTAATTAATTAATTATATGAGGGTGCATCATTTCTTTATTTTTAGATTATAATGTTCTATGTCAATCTATAGCCTTAAAATGTGGTGATATTATTTTTACTCTTTACTGAGATGTATGTATTGGATACTAAAGTATTACTTTTTACCATACCTGATTGCGCCCTCCATTCTTCTCTTCCTTGCAATGTATTACTGGTCCGTGGTTGGACCTTTATTGGAAGTGGCAGCGAGAAATATATGGAGGATTTAAGCTTGAAAAAACACCACAGATGAACTAATAAATAATAAAGGAATAAAGGAGCACTCACCAATATATAAAAAATGCAAAAAAATGCGAAAAACATTCCAGAATTCGGATTGCGAAAAATCAAAAGTCTAATCAAAGTCCAATAGGAGTTCAGTTATTTCAGAAAGATGGACAGCGGGTTATGTTCATTCATCCCTCTAGGGGAGATGGTGTCTAAAGGGTAGAACCATCTGCTTTCACATTTCTTCAACTGTAGGGTCCGGTCACCCGACCTGGGTGGTGGAGGGATCCAGTCAATTAGGCGACATCTAAGTGTTGATGTTTGGTGTCCAGCTTGTAGGAAGTGGCGGGATACTGGTTGTACAGCTTTTTTGGTGTCTATGGCAGTTCTGACTGAGTATCGATGGTTGGCCATCCTTTCTCTAAACTTCCTTGTGGTCATGCTTAGGTAGGCTAACCCACATGGACAGTGAAGGACATAAACCACATGGTCCAGTTGGCAGTGTAGTCTGTATTTTATTTTTATAGGTTTACCTGTATGTGGATGTGGAAATGTGGGCCCTGCTATCATGCTATTGCATGTGGGGCACCCTGTCCAATGATAGCATCCGGTTTCCTGCTGTGTAGCCAAGAGGTTCCCATGGAGTCTGAGGGGTTGGCCATTGGGCGCATCAGGATCTGCTTGAGGTTTGGGCCCCTTCTGTATGCCATCATGGGGGGACCATGGTGTTGGAGTTTAAAATTGTCCGATGCCACAATCGGCCAGTGGCATCTCAGGCTTTTCTGTACCGCGTCGGAAGTGTGGTCATATGTGTTAACAAAGCTCATGCGGCCTTTCTTGGATGTTCCAGAGGTTTGCTGGACCTTGCCAGTCCTGATCTTAGACATGTTTTCCCTTGCTTTGCGTAGGCAATGTTTAATAACGTCTTCTGAGTAACCGCGTTGTCGAAATTTTGAGGCCATTGCCTCCAGTTGCGTTTCCATCAGGTTCTTCCAAGGTGTTGGAGGATACACTTGATTCACTGGGACTCTGGTACCAAATCGTTCCCCTTTTTTCAAGCACCTTTATTATAAGGTTCACTGAAACCGGATCTCTATAGAGATACCCAATTTTATAACGATTCTTCTATTGTTTTAGACCGACATACCGCTTATCCCGTGTACCCCTGAGGAAGTCTCTTTGGAGAAGAAACGCATTGGGTTTCTGTCTATGCGGTTTTTCCATCCAAAGAATTAAAAACAAACGGATGTCTGTTCAAGATTTTTAAAAAATATTCTCAAAAATTGTCAAGCATTGTATCAATATTTGCCTAAGTATTTGCCTAAGCTGATCACTTAAGGTGGTGGTATATACACTAGCGCCCTCTACGCTCTATTTTCTTGGTTTCTGCTTTGTCTCCTGCTAACAGGGTTCTGTAGAGGCAGCTGCTTCATAACACTGGATGCGCAATTTAGGGTCAACCCCCACTCGTGTGTATATATATATATTATTGTCCAGTGGACCGGCACTCCATAAACAAATTATGCGATATCTCAGTTGCCATTTATTAAATATAAGTACATATTGTTGCTATTTCAGATGTCAAGGTTCTATGCAGCCATGGAGGTGGTGACTGCAAAACTGCCTTGTTTTCGTGATGTCATGAACACCTACTACAGTCACATGGAGATATTGGCTTTTCTAGGAACCTGGTACACGGTCCGTAAATCTCTCTGCATTCTGGGTGGTGGTTACAGCTTCATCAGACAATATATTTCCCCTTGTATCCTCAGCAAGACCAATCATCTCACGCAATATGGAGAGTGGGCCATAGTCACTGGTGAGTGCCACAAATGGATGGAACACACCATTTTGAATTCTGGTGTACAACATTTGGTATATGGCATAGTTATAGGACTTACAACCATAACAACTGTCAATAGCTTTCATTTACTTTTCATTCACATAACTTCAGTCAATGCCATGTACTTTTTTCTCCATAGCTTATACATATGACGTTATATCGGTTAGAGAACAATAGGTTGCGATCGCACAAAATCCAAATAAACTAGATGAAAATATATGTATAATTGGAAGGGCAGGTAAACAAGTTGGGTATAATAGCAAGACAAAAAATTATAGAAAGACAAAGGAGACATATCTCATAAAGCCAAATTGCCCACAATGCTTCATTATACATTTGCTTTTGTTTATGCCCCAGGAGCCACAGACGGAATTGGCAAAGCTTATGCGGAGGAGCTGGCGAGCCACGGTGTGAACATCATCTTAGTCAGCCGTAATCTAGAGAAGCTCCAGAAAGTATCAGAGGCCATCACTGATAACTATGAGGTGAAAACGCGCATCATTGTGGCTGATTTCAGCTGGGGCCGTGAGGTATATCCTGCCATTAAGGAGGGTCTGAGAGATGTGGATGTGGGGATTCTAGTGAACAATGCCGGCGTGTGCTACGAGTATCCACAATTGTTTAATGAGGTTCCGGAAGACAAACTGTGGGAGATCGTCAATGTCAACATTGCTGCAGCCATAATGATGGTTCATATAGTGCTCCCCGGCATGGTAGAGAGGAAGAGAGGAGCCATCATCAATATATCATCGGCATCATGTTACAAGCCTATTCCTCTGTTGACTACATATGGAGCCTCAAAGGTAGTTAGATCGATTTAACTAAACTTCCCACTTCCTAGGGTTCAAGATCTGACAGCTTACCAAAGCACCAATTGCACCATAGATGGAGACTACACAATCCCTGGAGTTGTCAGTTCTGCTCACTTTGCCAGTACCATGGTGACAGCGTAATATGGGTAGCAGACAGAGTTATTCTCAATTTCGAGACACCAACTTTTTCCCAATAATTCCCAGTATCTTCTGAATTAACGGTGGTGCAGCCGATGCATTGCACCGAGGCGTGCGGCAATAAAAGGGCCCACAGCCATTGACATTACTAGAACAAATTATTAGTACTAGTAATGTTCACGGCTGTGGGCCCTTGCATTGCAGTGAGCCCCGGCTCTGCCTGCTCACCTTCTCAGCGACCAAGTCCTCCAATTGCCTAGAGCAAAGCAAGGACCGTGCCGCTAAATTTGTGGACAGCCTTGTAGATAGCAAAGGCAACATTTAAAAGTAGCTCTGTCCACTAGCCTATTGGAGTTTATGGACCGCAATCCAATCACAAGCAGCCACAGTGGCCGCTCCTGATTTGCTGCCAGGCATCAAACACAGGTGCCATATTTTAATCCTGTAGTCACTTCTTCGCTGTGCTCTAATCTATGCCAGTGTAGGGCACATAAAGATTAGAGTGGGACTGGGAGTAAGGTAAGGTTGGTAGGGTTTAGAGTGGGGCTAAGAGTAAGGTAAGGGTCTATAGGGATTAGAGCGGGGCTGGGAGAAAAGTAAGGTAGGGATTAGAGTGGGGTTTCGAGTAAGGTAAGGGTAGATAGGGATTACAGTGGGGCTAGGATTAAGGTAAGGGTATATAGTGATTAGAGTGGGGCTAAGAGTAAGGTAAAGTCAGTAGGGATTAGTGTGGGGCTAGAAGTAAAGAAAGGGTAGATAGGGATAAGAGTGGGGCTGGGTGTAAAGTAAGGGTAGATAGAGATTAGAGTGGGGCTGGGAGTCGGTTAAAGTCAGTAGGTATTAGTGTGGTGCGAGGAGTAAGGTAAGAGTAGATAGGGATTAGTGTGGAGCTCAGAGTCAGGTAAGGGTAGATAGGGAGTAGAGTGGAGCTGGTAGTGAGGTAAGGGTAGGAAGGTCTGAATATTGGGGATTCAGTATACAGTAGGGATGTAGTGCAGCATTTAAGGGTATGTAGTCTGGTAAAGTCATGAAACATATCACTTGTATTGTTCGGGGCCCCCACAAATTTGTTGTCAATGGCCCCCACAAACCTTAATCCTGCCCTGTACTTATAAAATGAAAATAAAATCACATTTGATGTTTATACACTTAATTTAGATTTCTATGGAAAAAAAAAAACTATTTATTGACATTCTGGGACAATTATGCTAGATCAAGTAACAAGACTAATGGTATATTCAGGAAAATAAATGCAATGTCTTCTGGAAAAAACCCCAAAGTAGAATATATGTGGGTATTGCATAACAAAAACTATGCTATTTATAGTATGTTGGGAAATGATGAGTACAAATTAAAATGGGCTCAGCCCAGGAGGCAGAGAACCCTCAGCAGTGAAGGGGTTTATAATTTACATAGTTACATAGTAGGTGAGGTTGAATAAAGACTTGCGTCCATCTAGTTCAACCTATGTTTATAGTAGCTTATCCCTTGTTGTATAGTATGTTCTGATATTTTAAAGACAGATTATGTTACTTATTCGTACCCATGGATGTTTTTAACCAATAAATGTTTATCCAACCATATTTTAAACGTATTTATAGTGTCTGCCGACACCACTTCTTCAAGAAGAGAGTTCCAAAGTTTGACTGTTCTGACTGTAAAGAAATTTTTTCTTCAAGATGAACAAAATCTTTTTTCTTCTAATCTAAACTCGTGCCCTAGATTCCTGTCTATCAGAAAAAAAGGGTGTTTGACAGTTCCTTATATTGGCCCCTGATATATTTGTACATGTTGAGGATGTCCCCCTTAAATATCTCTTCTCTAGTGTAAATAGTCCCAGCTTGCTTAATTTCTCCTCGTAGCTTAAATTCTCCATTACCCTAATAAACTGTGTTGCTCTTCTTTGGATTTTTCCTAATTCTATGATGTCCTTTTTAGTGTGTGGCCCAGATTTGTACTCCATATTCGAGGTGCGGTCTAACCAATGATTTGTACAGAGGCATAATTACTTTTGAATCCCTAGTTTCCATGCCCTTTGTTGGCCTTTTTTGTTGCTATGTTACATTGAGCACTACACCCTAGTTTGTTGTCTATTTGGACTCCTACCTGTAGATCATTTTCGAGTACTGTATTACCCAATTCATCCCCGCTTAGGTTATAACTAGCACACTGGTTATGTCTCCCAAGGTGCATGACCTTGCATTTGTCCACATTGAACCTCATCTTCCACTTTTTTGCCCACTCATCTAGATTGTCAAGATCATTTTGAAGCATGGTGACATCTTCTGATGATGTAATAACTCTGCTCAGTTTTGTATCATCCGCAAAGACGGATACATTGCTGAGTAACCCCATCCCAATATCGTTAATAAAAATGTTAAATAAAATGGGCCCTAGAACTGAACCTTGTGGCACTCCACTTAGCACTGATATCATATTTGAAATGGCACTGTTCACGACCACTCTTTGTTCTCTATTACACAGCCAGTTCCCTACCCATCTGCAGATATTTCATTTTATTTATCAACCTCTTGTGTGGTACGGTGTCGAAGGCTTTAGCAAAATCTAGGAAAATCACATCTACAGCATTTCCATTATCAAGGTTTTTGCTAACCTCTTCATAGAAACCAAGTAGATTAGTTTGGCATGAATGATTTTTCACGAACCCATGCTGATTATTACTGAGTAATCTATGAAGGTCCAAATATTCATGGATACCATCTCTTAAAAATCCTTCAAATAGTTTACCCACTATTGATGTTAAACTAACAGGTCTGTAATTAGCGGGATCCTCCTTTTTTCCTTTTTTGAATAATGGCACTACCTCTGCTATTCTCCAGTCTTTTGGTACCTTTCCTGATGATAGTGAATTATCAAAGATATAATGTAGAGGGGAAGTTAATTCCTCCCTTAATTCCATTAGTAACCTAGGATGGATCCCATCTGGCCCAGGTATTTATTTGTTTTGATTTTGCTGAGCATCAATATTATTTCCTCGGTAGAGCAATCAATATTGAGATCTGGCTTGTTCATCCCATTTGTGGTATGTGTGCGTTCCACAGTCTGCTCTCCCTTAGTAAACACCGATGAGAAGAACTCCTTTAACAGTTCTGCTTTTCCCTTGTCCTCCGTAAAACTTTTTCCAGTGATATTGGTTAGTGGGCTTATGTTGTCCTTAATTATACGTTTACTATTTATGTATTTGAAAAACTTCTTGGGGTTAGTTTTGCTTTTAGTGACTATGCGCTCTTCATAATCCAATGCAAATTTTGTTTGATTCTTTGTAATTGGCGAACGCCTCCTCATATAAGTTATTTTTATAGAATTTTAATGCTCTTGTTTTATTGTTAATTGCTGACCTACCTTTTTTGTCTAACCATGGTGGCTTTTTATTGTATTTACCCTTATTTACTTTAGGAATGTATTTAATAGTTAATGATTCGAATACATTTTTTAGAGTATCCCACATTTCCACAGCATTTTCCCCTCATAATCATTGAATCCTGCTTTAAAATGTTACATTAAAAGTTCTTATCATCCTGTCTACTATTTCTTGCAGAGTTTCCTGGATTACTTCAGCCAGACTCTACATTATGAATACTCTCCTAAAGGAATCTTTATACAGAGCGTAATTCCCTTTTTTGTGGTTACAAATATGACTAAATTTAGCAGTTTTTTTCAGAGGAGTTCTGTGCTTGTTCCCTATGCGAAAGATTATGTGCATCAATCAGTGAGAACAATAGGGATGTCCCGGAGGACAGCCGGACACTGGTCCCATTCTATCCAGGTGAATGTACTGTATATTTGAGAAGACATCTAGAAAACATTATATTGTTATACAGTGGCGTAACTATAGCCCCGCAGCCCCCGCTGTGGCGGGGAGGCGCTGAGGGACTGTGGTCACCAGTCTGCGGGGCTATAGATACTACTAGTATGCGTCTGTGTGGCTGGGAGCGGGACATATCGGCAGTGCTGCCCCCCCTACACCTCCCACTCACCCACCCAAGTAAAGTTAAACACTCCCATTACCCCTCTGCATGCCCCCGCTGCCCTATTCAGGGTCCCGCAGCGCAGATCTTCTCCCGGCTCCATCTCCTCCTGCAGTTCTAATGAAAAATAACTATAAGAAAATGGCTGCCCCCATACAGCAGATAGTTTTTTTGGGATGCTAGCATTCTTAAAAACTGTCTGCTATTATGGGGCAGCCATTTTGTGATGGTCATTTTTCATTAGAACTGCAGGAGGAGACGGAGACGGGAGAAGATCTGCGCTGCGGGACCCTGAATGCGGCAGCGGCATGTGGAGGGTTAACTTCACTTGGGAAGGTGGGTGTGAGGGCTAGGGGGAGGGGGTCAGTGCTGCCGATATCAGCAGGGGGGCGCAAATAATCTAGTTAAGCCACTGTTGTTATATGGGAAATGGGGCTCTAGACTGACTGTAATGGGAGGTGCTAAATTTCCTAAAATTCATAATGACATGCAAAACAGGGAAGCAGGTGCACTGTACAATCATTACTGCTAACATATTTTTATATATATATATATATATATATATATATATATATATATATATATATATATATATATATATATATATATATATATATATATATATATATATATATATATATACAAAGGTAGTTAAACCAGTGCTAAGTAAATAAAACCAAAAAATTCAAGCAGTATAAACCTCTGTTGTCTGGGTGGCACAAAGAGTAGTGCCAAGAAAAGAGGTTACGCTGTTTGAGTGCACACTGTGTTTATTCTATTCATTTACTGTATTGTAGTCATGAGTATAGGGTAAAACTTAGCTTTTAATAAACTTGCTTTTAAAAAGATTTCCCCTTTGTTTTTATTCCTTTATATTCTTAGGAACAAAAGAGGATTGGGTTTTCTAGGTGAAATATAGGGTTAAAATCATATACATTTAGACATACAGATGGGTCAGGTCCCATCTTGGCAGGGGATGGCGCTGGCGTCGCCAGCCGCCATCCCCCGCCCGCGCCATGGCGATGGTGAGAAGGGGGCGCGCGCGTCCCCTTCCGACGGTGCTTCCATCCGTTCCCCCCGGGTCCCCGCCGGCTTGCCGGCGGTAACACGGGGTCCCCGCCGCCTGCCCGCACCCCCCCCTAACCCCCCCTAACCCTGTCCGTCTCCCTGAGGCGGAGACGGACAGGGTTTCCGTCGCGCTGGCGACGGAGACTGAGACGCACGTGCGTCTCAGTGTGTTCGCTGGCGTGGCTGCTGGCGGGTCGCCAGCGCGGACGTTCTGGCGACCCGCCAGCAAGGATGGGACCTGACCCATCTGTAGTGCTCATACAAGAAAATTAAATGAGAGAGTGTAGAAGAATAGAGTATTTAAAACAAAAGAATGTCAGAGCCCGTGGTCTGCTGCACTTAATTTGATTTGTTCAATATTATAGTTTTTACAGGTATTCCCTGGGTCTTATTGTGTCTGTGCACTAGTGCCTGTAATTGGCTTATGCCCAGTTACCTGTTTAAATGTATTTAGTATAGGGATATATGCTGGTATTTGTTATTGCCAATATTGTTGGCTTCTAATTCAGCATATTCCTCTTTTTAGAGATAGGTGTGTGATCGGGTTTGTTTTATTCCCTCAAAGCTTGGGGTTGTATTACTTCCTCTAGACTAATGTAGCTTTCACATCACACTTTTAAAACGGTATATTGCCGTTTTTTTGCCTTTTAAAACGTTTAAGGCTGCAGTGTGAAAGTGTCATAGTTGAAATACCATTTAAAGTTAACTGGTATTTCAACACGTTTAAAAAGCAGAGTCCTACCCATTTTAAAGCCAATTCAGAGCCGTTTTTTGTGCTGTCTGAATGGCACTGAAATGGTATTTAGTAAAAAATAAAGGTTAGAGCACTGTGATAGGCTGTCCCTTGTCTTGTGTCCCTTCCCTGAACCAGGAAATAAGCTGTGGGTAGAAACGTGTTCAGAGGTTAAACGGCTTGACTGGTGATGTGAATGGTACTTAAACGGTATTTTTAAATGGTAATCTGCTGCAATATGAACACTAGACCCGTTTAAAATACCATTTAAAATTACAGTTTTTCAAAATGTTTCAAAATGTTTTATGTGATGTGAAAGCTACATTAGAGGTTCTGTTTGCCCCAGCTAGTGGTTGTTGTATCGGGGTTTGGATACAAAGAGTTTTTGGAAAAGAGTTCTTTTTATAAAATTCTGTGTATAGTTTTTATTGGCACATATAGCCTTTGAGCTTTGATTTTAATATTTATAAGGTTGCACGATTTGTTTAGTGGGTCTATCACTGTTCACCTCGATATATATTTCCACACTGCAATGAGGGTCCCTGCCTGGATCGACAGTTGGAGCCCTGTTGCAGTTTTAAATGAAGATTTTTCGGGGTTTCCTTTCAGTGATTCTCTCATTAAAATTCCACATGCATTTATATGTTGTTCTTCATTTACACATATTATATTTAGATATTTCTTTAGCGCTTATTTATAGGTTTTGCTGGTATATTCTGTATTTGTTTTGTGGGTTTTGTTATTTTTTACCACATTGTATCATTTTAATTGCAACAAGCATCTCCTGTCTGAGTCAGTGGTTGGAGCTTTGCTACAATCTCCTGTTTAGGAGTATGTTAATTTCGATACTATTTTTCCAGATAATAATATATCCAGCAATATGATATCCTTTTATGTGCGCTTGTATTTACCCTATGCAGAGTAAATTGCAATCCCCTAATTGGGTAAGGGTTAACACTAATTCCCTGTGTATCCACACAGGTTTATTATACGTGTGTTCGCTGGCTTATATGTGAATTCCAAAACAACTTTTCCCCACTTTGTATAAGCGGCAATTTTTACTTATTATGTATGCACGTTGGTTTACTTCCATGTGCTTTCATAGATTATTTTCTCACTGTGGGTGAACAGTGCATTCTGCTCTATGTATACACGTTTATTTGTGTTAGTACATCACTTGCTTTCCCCACTTTTGGTGAGTATTGCCGCTAGTTATCCCCACACACCTTATTCTTCTAAATTCGGGTTATATACATTTCTATATCATTGTGCTTAATATCATATAGTGCAGCTAGAGGTCGGGCTCTAACAGCTCTCATAGCTGTGGTAAAGCCCCTCAGTCCTTTACCACACGCTGGCTCTGTCATACATGGGGGAGAAGTGGTATCAGTGCACATAACGTGCTCTGATACCCCTTCTCCCCCATATCGTCTGATCATACATCTGTCCCACTGTTGTTTAAAGTCATTATTAGCATTAAAAGTATATAGCGCAACTAATTATGCATCTCTATACAGAGAATATTGTTTTACATACAAGTTTTCTATTATAAATTTGTTCAGATAAGCAAATATTTATTTATATTTGCTACTAGACCAATCAAAGTCAGAAACCATTTGAAATACAATTATTGTTGGTTTTACACTAAGCGGCACTCTTTTTACAACACAGCATAGTGTAAAATCAACAACAAGACGTGCCGGCATTTGGAGGAAGGAAGCCCATGTGTATACATGGGCTTCCTTCAGTTAGTATCGACCAGGCTTTTACAGGGGTTTTTTAACCCCATGGATGCCGACATAGAAAGAAGAGGACATAATCTACACCGGATGAATGGTGAGTATAATTTTTATTTCACAGGTACCCTTTTGGATTCTACATGGACTAGTATGTCAAGTATGTCAAGACAGGGTCCACCACACAGGGAGAGTGGGAACAGTCCTGGGCTTCAGTTGTTTTTAATTGAAACAATTATTCAGTTATTGTCTGGACAGCATCAATAATGATATAGTAAGTTGTACACTATGGACTACAGGAGACTATGGGCCTTATTTTGGTTCATTCTTTCTGACAAAATCCTTCTTAGATGGACAAAACCATGTGCACTGCAGGGGGGACAGATGTAACATGTGCAGATAGAATTAGATTTGGGTGAGTAATTTTGTTTCTGTGCAGAGAAAATACTGACTGTTTTATTTTTACACTGCAATATAGATCTCACTTTGAAGTAAAACCCCACCCAAATCTAATTCTCTCTGCACAAGTAACACCTGCCCCACCTGCAGTGCACATGGTTTTGCCCATCTAAGAAGGATTTTGTCAGAAAGAATGAACCAAAATAAGGCCCTATGTGTTTTTATATTTTTTATATTTTTTATATTTTTAATTATATAGGCAAGTAGTCCTTATTGACAGTATCTCCTATTAGTCCTGTGGGCCACGAGATATAGAGAAGTGGGTCTTACTCCTGAAACAAAGGGCCTTATTCTAGTTCACTCTTTCTGACAAAATCCTTCTTAGATGGACAAAACCATGTGATGTAACTTGTGCAGAGAGAGTTAGATTTGGGTGGGGTTTTACTTCAAAGTGAGATCTATATTGCAGTGTAAAAATAAAGCAGTCAGTATTTACCCTGCACAGAAACAAAATAACTCACCCAAATCTAATTCTCTGCACATTTTACATCTGCCACCCTGCAGTGCACATGATTTTGTCCATCTAAAAAGGATTTTGTCAGAAAGGGTGAACTAGAATAAGGCCCAGAGTGCCAGGGGAAATATATATGGGTACTTGTGGAGTATCACGGCTCCCATCGTATGGCATCGTATGCCATATGTAGTGGCATACGATGGCATACGATGCGATGCGATGTTTTACCGATTATTGAGCATTTTTGCTCAAAAATCGTATGCCATCGCATGGCATCGTATGCCATATGTAGTGGCATACGATGTCATACGATGCGATACGATGTTTTACCGATTTTTGAGCATTTTTGCTCAAAAATCGTATGGCATCGCATGGCATCGTATGCCATATGTAGTGGCATACGATGCCATACGATGGCATCCGATGCGATGCGATGGCACCCGATTTTGCACTGAAATGCATCAGAATGCATTGAAATGTGTATTAAAGTAGTGAAATGCCCCCAAATGCCATTTTTCATAGTGCACCACCCCCACTATCAACGTCAACCCGAAGCGTGGCGAGCGCAGCGAGCCTGCGAGGGGCGGCGGTACGCGTCCTACGACCTTTTCATACCCCCACTATCCACGTCGGCGTGGAGTTGAGAATAGAATAGTGTGGCGAGCGCAGCGAGCCACCGAGCCCGAAGCGTGGCGAGCGCAGCGAGCCCCGCGAGGGGACGCGGATACCTGTAAAGCCCGCGAGGAGACGCGTATAGCTGTGAAGGTATCCGCGTCCCCTCGCGGGGCTCGCTGCGCTCGCCACGCTTCGGGCTCGCTGGCTCGCTGCGCTCGCCACACTATTCTATTCTCAACTCCACGCCGACGTGGAGTCGATGGCATCGATGGCATACGATGCCATGCGATGTTTTACCGATTTTTCACCATTTTTGCTCAAAAATCGGTAAAACATCGTATCGCATCATATGACATCGTATGCCACTACATATGGCATACGATGTTATCCGATGTTTTACCGATTTTTCACCATTTTTGCTCAAAAATCGGTAAAACATCGTATCGCATCGCATGACATCGTATGCCACTACATATGGCATACGATGTTATCCGATGTTTTACCGATTTTTGACCATTTTTGCTCAAAAATCGGTAAAACATCGTATCGCATCGTATGACATCGTATGCCACTACATATGGCATACGATGTTATGCGATGGCATACGATTTTTGAGCTAAAATAGTCAAAAATCTGTAAAACATCGCATCGCATCGTATGCCATCGTATGCCACATGCGATGCAATGCGATGCGATTTTTAGCATACGATCTGCATACGATGCAGGTCGTGGGAGCCGTGATACTCCACAAGTACCTATATATGTAATTCCAGTTCTTTCTTATCGCCACCTAGTGGTTAAATAGAAACAGAGCAGGAAGAGGTAAGTGTATATCCCTGCAGACTGATTTTGGCACGGTAACTGTTTCTGTAAACCCTGTCTAGATTGGCAAATCCAATCCTAGCAGCAGAACAGGTTAATCCGTGCAACAGGTGCAGATGAGGATATGGAAAAAAGAAGGTAATGTGTATCCACGTTAAAGTGAGAGCCCCCTGGTTAGCCACGGCCCTTGCAAGGTGGGTAGTCACAGTCGCAGATTAGTGTGCCTTGATAGTGATATAGGGCCTTATTCTGGTTGGAGCGGCCGGGCCGTACGCGGACGTCCCGGTGTTTTTTATGATCTGCGCATGCGTACATTCGCTAATGCGCAGGCGCGACCACTCCACAACGCTTACGGACGGGTCTCTACGTGCGAAAAAACCTATACGCGAGTGTACGGGCATAGGGGCGTGAAGAGGGGAGCGGCCGAAATAATGAGGGAAAATGGGCGTAAATATGGGCGTACACGGGGGTGTGCACCAAAAATGAGCGGTGCTACTACCGCACGATCGCCTACAGCACCGTTCATTTCGGACACAAAACAGGCGGCCGCCAACCGCCATCTCAAACCACCCCTACAGATACCGCATGCCAGCGTGCGCCTGGGTTTGCTAATTTACGCTGCTTACTACCAAACACATACACCTGAATGTAATAACCAATGCTGCAGTCTATTAAGTCCAAACCATGATTTCACTACCTGCAAGCCACACACAGCACTCAAACACATTGGAAGCTTATCTTTCTATACTTCTCTACATTTAAAGGTTTGTTTAATTTAAGGTAAGAATCTTTTTAAGACCTGCTTATATATGCTAAGGTAGGTATTTGTTAAACAGTTAGACACATTCACTACGTGCTTTCATAGACTTTACACAGTAGCACACTCAATCTACACATGTCGACATGTGTCAACGTGTTCACTCTAATACAAACATAGGTTTTGTATTTATGATACAATAACATAAACCACATCTAACACCTACAAAGGATGTTTCAGCAATGTTTTAAGCCCATGCCCACTATTTTGCACATTAATTAATTCAATCAATTAATCAATTGTCAGAATTCTAGTTGAAAGGCAAGATTTGCAGGTCCATATATGTGAAGGGTATGCCAGCGTACACGGACGTACGCTCACTCTCACGAGCGGTGACATAAGCTGAGTTTTCCATTGAAAACAATAGGGAGCCGTCTGTGCAAGCTGGCGTACGCTCAGATCTCCGCAAGAAGTCGGTGGGAAGACGGACGAAAGACGTCCGCGTACGTTGCCGTACGCTCAGTTGTACGCCAGTTGTCGGAGTGTAAGGGCTGGGCCGGCCGCGTACGTTGCCGTACGCTCAGTTGTACGCCACTCCCCTTATACGTTGTTACTGCCCGTACGTAAGCGGCTGATTTGTGGGTGGACTTAACCCCAACGGCCGCGTACGGCTAGCGTACGTTAATAGCGAACGTACGCACGTTTGGCCGCTACGATCAGAATAACCTCCCCAGTGTGGCATGAGAAAGAAAGACCAGACTGTACAGGTTAGTGGAAAGGCTGTTTTCTCCCATATGCTAAAAGCAGTGATGGGCAATGAGCGGTATTGTTCACCCACAGAATCTCCAGAATAATAAAGTGGTTAAATGGAAACAGTATGTATTATAAAAAGTATATATTTTTTATAATGGCAGCTAGTGCTAAGTATAGGTAGTTATGAGCTGGAAAGACAATTGTACATTTTCTATACCAAGGCACTCAGAAAACAGATTCATTGTGGATAAACCATATTTCTAATCAAAAAACAATTCTCTATACTTAATCAAGTGGTACTTGTGCCCAGGGCCAGCGCCACCACTAGGCAGGTCTAGGCATTTGCCTAGGGCGCCGGCCACTGTAGGACGGCAGTTTTCCCCTCGCCCCTCGTGCAAAGGGGGTCCATGCTGGCTTCTGACAGAAGCGTGCAGTGGTGTCCTTGCTGCGCGGTTACCTCCTGTGGCGCTGAGTATAAAGCTTAAGCTGGCGGCGGTGGGGGGTCCCTTCAGTGAATAAGAAATAACTAGCGCTATGCGGCGGCACAGAAAGCACTTCTGTTTGAAAACACTGGTCGCACGGCGCACGCTGATTGGCTGAATCTCAGCCAATCAGCGTGCGCCGTGCGGCCAGTGTTTTCAAAACAGAAGCGATTCCCACGCCGCCGCATAGCGCTAGTTATTTCTTATTCACTGAAGGGACCCCCCCACCGCCGCCAGCTTTATACTCAGCGCCGCAGGAGGTACCCGCGTGGCAAGGACACCACTGCAGGGCTAGCTCCTGTCAGATGCCAGCCTGGACCCCCCTGCCCGCTCCCCAGACGGCGCAACAGGTACCCGACTCGCCTGGGGCGCTCCGGTGCCTTGCACCGGCCCTGCTTGTGCCTGAGTTATATTTCCCCTCTCCCCCTACCCCATGTAAATTTAAATGTAGATTAGCCTTATTCCCTAGTCGTAATTTTGTTCCGTTTATGACCAATTCCGGTTGTACCCAATTGTACCTGGGATCGGCTGTAATTAGTCAGTTTCCCCCACTGTATAAGTGACTGCCGAATATAAACACAAGAGCCTCATTATGTGCAATATGGGGGATATCCAAATACCCAAGGTAGTTGACTGAGAATAATTGTATTCTCTATTGCACTATCATTTTTTCCCCAGGCGAAACAAAATCCCCAATCCAGAATTCATGCGGAAACGGGGCTACAGTTGCAAAAACACACAGGTTTCAGTGAAACTTTGTGCTTTTAAGAGTAAATGTATTTTTTTAGTGGCCAATCTAATTGGAAAGTCTGTAAATGGTACTGTATGTATTATAAAATGTATTACATACTGTAGTTATCTCTGACATTTTTATTTGCCCGCAGGCTTCCTTGGTGAACTGGTTGCCTGAGTGGATTTTGGTGTCATTAATCACCTTTATTCTCAAATCGTTCCATAAGGAATACATAACAAAGAACCTAACAGCTTGAGGTGAGCAGGACCACCTTCCTTTACTCTAAATTAAGACTGATGAAGGCACCTCTACTCTAATACCATCAGAGCTGTTCCCCTACTGACCTACAATCCGCAGAAGAGGAAACAAGTACAAGTTACACACCCTGCAAAGTAATGCAGTTACAGTAATTTCTGACTGAGGTATATGTCCAAATGGTAAAAGGTTGACATGGTTTCAGGTCGAAAGGTCATTAGTTCGACAGGTTGTTAGTTCGACGGGTCATTAGTTTGACAATGTCTAGGTCGACAGTCAAAAGGTCGACACTCGCAATGCTTCGGGCACACTATTTTATTGTCCCACCACACCCTAGTGGTTGGTAGGGCATGAAATACCACCTGTCGGCACATGTCGGCTCAAAGAACAGTGAAAAACCCCATGTCGACCTTTTCACTGTCGACCTAGACACTGTCGAACTAATGACCTGTCGAACTAACGACCTAGAACCATGTCGACCTAGACCCCTGACGACCTTTTCCCATGTTGACCTAATGGTGTCGACCTAATGACTGTTGACCAAATGACCGCATCCCCTGGTGGAGGTTGGTGAGGAGATAAAAATATTAATATTCTTTACAGGTAGGCTACAGGTACCATCAGGACGGCCAGAGATGATGGCATGAGGAGAACCACAAGTGCTAGCATGTCTAGGCATCAAAAGTTGAACAAAAACAATGCGATTTTGACTTTGGACGATTTTGACTATGTATGTACGATTTCCCTTGAACCTCTCGGAGGCCAGAACCACCGATATTGACTATAGATACTGCAAGATGTTATGTACAATTTTGACTATGCTGTACTATAGATGTATATTATATCTAGTTGATTGTGCTGCCTGTACAGTCTATTTTTTCCTGTGATACCGACCCCTTAGGGGCGCACATCGGCACCGCAAGCTGTATACACCCTGTGTGATATGTATTATGTTTCCTACTAATATGGACTCTATAGTTCATCTCGGTAGTTCACATCTCACCATCTGTATGCCCCGAAAGACTCGCTGGCACCTTCAGTCATTCTGTAAAATAAATATAAAATTAAAGACAACACACAGACAATGAATTGTTCAATATTTTATTAAATTACGAATCCCTGAGTCCTTGTTTGTCATTTATTATTTAGAAATAGAAAAAAAATATGTCCTCTTTGGTCAATGTTGCATCTTTAAGCCCCATACACACTAGACAACTTTTTAAAGATATCTTCCACGTTGGCACTTCTAAGCCATATGTTAAAAACAAAATCACTTTGTGTGTATGCTCAATATAATTAACAATTTGTGATCCTGCTCATCGCTAATGACACCCCGTCATCTTATGCAGGTCAATTTTGGCCATGTAACCAGCGACCCGCATGTGCAGTGGAATCCCATGACTATCTCAGGAAATGAAAGTATATAATTGCAGATGCTGCCATTTTGAGTGTCTGTATATGTAGACAGTGACACAGGAACACAGCATATTAGGCTCCCAGTAGTGCACAGCTCGTCTCTCTCATGTAGGGGGCGGAGCTACATTACCCAGCTGGAAGTGAGAAGAAAGGAGACAGCACAGCAGGGGACGGAAGCTGACATGCTGGCTGTGTACAGTGGCAGCACAGCACCTGCAGTAGCCCAGGGAGCAGGGGAACACAGAGACTGTCTCAGGTATTACTTGCAGCTGCCTCCACCATCATAACAGCCTTCTTCTTGTGCTGGATGGATTCGAGACATCTTCCCAAAGCTGCCTAGTGGAAGCTCTGGCCCTGGATAGGGGAGCCCCACCAATCGCCACCCCAAACACCACAGTCCAGGACTCACAGACAGCCGTGGCTCCCCTATTTAAATTTTTGATAGTGGTGCAGTCCCACCTCTGCAACTGCCACTGGCAAGGAAGTCCAAGAGCACAGCATTTTGTCCCTCCTGGAATGGATCATGTTGGGAGGTATGGTATAGTAAAGTATAGTAAATACAGATAGTGCACTGTAGAAGGTACACCATAGTCCTGTCCAGTATAATGTAGCATGTGTATAATGTTAAATTCATGTGCACAGTTTGGAACTTGATACTTAGAATTGGAGGTGTGCCCAGTTTCCAGTCTGCGCTAATGGAGGTGGGCCCGGTTTCCTGTCTGCCGCTGTGTGCCAGTCAAACACTGGTCAGAGGTAGCTCATTTATTTAGGTGGGATTGTGGTGGGTTTTTTTTTTATAATTTGTTTATTGGTAGATCACATTAAAATCACAGAGACCCAAACAGATAAAGATCAAAAACATGAAAGTACAATAAAAACTTCACTGCGGAAAATTTCTGTAAAACGTAAATTGTGATCCATTTGTAAGAGAAAAATGATAGGGTTCTTGCAAGTTTAGTTATCAAATAAACTGGTAAAAGAGAAAAAGGGAAAGAAGCGAAAAAGAAAAATGAAGAAAAACAGTTAAAAGATCAATACAGTTTGTGCCACTGTACAAAGCATTGGTTAGACCACATCTGGAATATGGGTACAATTTCGGGCTTTACACTATAAAAAGGACATCATAGAAGTGGAAAAAATCCAAAGAAGAGTAACAAAGCTAATAAAGGGAATGGAGAATTTAAGCTATGAAGATAGATTGAACCATTTAGGATTGTTTACTCTGGGAAAAAGACATTTAAGCGGAAACAGGCTTAACATGTACAAATATATCAGGGGCCAATATAAGGAACTATCAGACACCCTTTTTACTGTAACAAAGGACACGAGGACATGAGCTTAGGTTAGAGGAAAGAAGGTTTCGTTCCCTTAGAAGAAAACATTTCTTTACAGTCAGGGCAGCCAAACTATGGAACTCTCTTCCTGGAGATGTGGTGTCGGCAGACATAATAAGTATGTTTAAATTAAGGTTGGACAAACATCAATTGGCTAAAAACATCCAGGGGTACAAACAATAATCACAGTCTGTTCTTATATCACATCAGTATACATTACGTTTAGCAAGGGATGAAGCAAATACACAAAGGTTGAACTGGATGGACGTGAGTCTTTATTCAGCCTTAAATACTATGTAACTATGTAAAAGGGACCGGATATTAATGAGGAAGAGAAGTAGAGAGAGAAAAAGAGGGTGGATCCTCTGTGAAAAATGTATAATTAGATTAAGACGAGAATTTAATTAAAGGGCCTGTCACATAAGGAAACAAACGGATTTGCTGAAAGGATAGCCACAGGCTCCGTATTTTGTGGAACGGTTTAGAAGAGATTTTAAGGATGCTTATCATGCATTTCATGCGGGAAACATACCAAATGCAGGATATTATAGATAGAATAGAGGGGGCAGCTAATTGTTTCCTATCGCTATCTGGCAGGTAGTCACTGAGATCACATGTCGTATGTTTTGTTGGACACGGAAGGCTTAGTGGAAGGAAAAACAACTTGGGGTCATATGGAATGGGTGTGTTACAATGTAATTGATGACTTCTTTCCATAGACTGGCTATCTTAGGGCATGACCACCATATATGTAGGGATGAGCCCTCAATGTCACATCCTCTCCAACATCTATCATATTATCCAGGGAATATTTTACTGAGCCAAGAGGGTACATAGTTCCATCTATATAATAGTTTGTAGGTGTTCCCATTTATTTTTGCACAGAGAGGCAGTATTGTACCAAACCTCTGTCCTGTCAGCATCAGCTAGAGCAGTAGTTCCCAAACTGGAGTACTTGTACCCCTGGGGGTACACTGCGGACCAGTTGGGTGTACTGGAAAATATTGGTAATGGCAGAAGAAGATGACGTTTCCCAATGGTGGAATAAGCCTCCCGTTGCCATGGAAATAAACCCTGTTGCGTCACTTCCCATTTGGTCTGCAACATCATCATATCCTCCAACATGACCCATTCCTTTAGGTTCAAAATGCTCTGTTCCTGGACTTCCCTGCCAGTGGCAGTTACAGAGGTGGGGCTCCAGCACAGTCCAAAATTAAGAGGGGGTCACATCAACTGCCAGTGAGTCCAGGACAGTGATGTTGGCAGTAGGTGTGGCTCCCCTTTTTGAATATTGGACTGTGCTGCAGCCTCACCTCTGCAACTGCCACTGGTAAGGAAGTCCAGAAACAGAGAATTTTGTACCTAATGGAATGGGTCATGTTGGAGGGTATACATCATCAGCATTTCTGCATGATTTTGCCTGACCAGCAATCCACTGGGAGCTACCTGTGCTGCCAATAGACATCAGTGTTCATCTGAAGGTAGCAGCGGCATTAATCCGACAGGTGTTAGCGGAAACCTGTGAGACAATAGACAGCCAGCAGGCAGACACAGAGGGATCCAATTCCTGACCGCACACTACTCCTTAATATAAGGATCGTCGAAAGCATGAAGCTAAAAATGGAGCGAGGCTGTTGGTTTCCGAAATACTCTCTTGGTATGAGCATCTTCTCTCCAGAGGACTAGGCCTGATACTAAGCAATCTATGTACAGAATTAAAGGGTTTCTTAATTTGTGCTCTTTTAAGATTATTGTAGATTTCCATCCTGTTGTGCACAATAGCTTGTGCAATTACTGGGCCAGATGTACTAAGCTTGAAAAGTGATAAAATGGAGAGTGATAAACAACCAGCTCCTAACTGCCATGTCACAAGCTCTGTTTGAAAAAATTATAGGTAGGAGCTGATTGGTTGGAGATTTATCAGCTCTATTATACTGTATGTAAATAATTCCATGTTCAGTACTTACCAGGCATAATTCATAAACAGCTCTGCTAATGCCCCCTACAAGATGCATTTCACCTTACAATTTACCCCTGATGAAGTTTGTTAAGCCTGACCATCTCCCTGAAGCGGAGACGGGCAGGGTTCGCATTTCCCACCGCCCAAAAACTGGAACACGCGTGCTTGTGAGACACTCGCGCATCCAAGTCAGATGGAGCGCCTCTCCGCCAACGATTGCTAGGGGGGACATTCCGGCAATCCCCGGCGATGGCTGAGAGGCGTTCCATCTGTATGACAGCTTCAGTGTCCTTGTATGTAGACAAAAGTCCGTCAGAAGTGAACTCATATGAATAGACAGTAAGTACATCAAAAAGATGCTGGGTTCAACGCGTTTCGTCAAACATGACAGAAAAACACAACAATTAGTGGTCAGAGGGAAATCACCTCTGTGAAATTGGAAAAGCAAGATCCAACTGGCTGACTTGGGATTTCTTAATTATTATGATCTAATATGTTGTACATCAGCACAAGAATAATTATTTTTGGATTTGCTGGTGGGGGCAAGGGGCGGGAGCGGCAGCGAGACGGCAGGGACCAGTGTTGAGTTTAGCTGTAGGGATGCGCGCGCGTCCCCGCCGGCGGCTGGCGATCTGGCCGCCAGTCCCCCACTAGATGAAGTGCGCTCCATCTGTACTGTATATATAGATGATTAACAAGTTTAAAGTTAATATTTTTATTATGAAAACACTTTCTCAGTAAACAGAACATGACAAAGCTAATGAATGTCAAATAATATTTTCTTAAGGATTACAGTGGTGCTGGAAAAAAAGAGACTGTATTTTGTTCTCATTGATGTTTCCTTCTTGATAAGTACTGGCTTCGGATACAGCCATTAAGGTAACCCCACAGACTCATCCAGAGACATTCTGGCATCCAGTGTCCTATAGTCATCTAAAAATAGATAATGTTCCTTAAAATCACATGTGATGTTGTTTTTTTCCTTAATATTATAATTTAATTAAAACTATTTTATATATTATGACCACCATTCTTTTCTTAAATTACAAGTGCATTTTTAATAGACTCCCTCTGTCCCAAACTTTGTACAGTTTTAAATGCATTGTCTCTAATATAACCCATGCACCATGCTTGAAAGCAGTTTCACTCGGTTGCTATTGAAGCCAACTTCCTTTATACCAGACACCTGCCCATGCCGGAAATCCAATTATTCCAGTAGCTGAAAATGATGATGGCAGGATATGAGGTACAACTACTGCCATGTTTTCCTGGTATACAGCCTAGGCTTAAAGCTGAGGGTCCCCTCTTTCCATGGGTACAAGAATTTTAAAAATCGGCCCTTGGGAACCGGAGATATCTGACTTCAAAGCAGTGGTCCCCATCCAAGCCTGTTAATTGCTCTTCCCAGTCAGATATTTCAGGTTCTGTCTGGCATAGAGTTTTTCTGAGGGTATATTCCAAAAGATGGGACTCTCCCTCTTTGAAAGACACTAGTAGCTTGTCTCTACTGATCCCAAAACCAGAGATATCAGCCTTCCAGCAGCTGGTTACTGCTCCAGCTCCACACACCTGGTATGTAGTTTTATATTCTCGTTGGCAGATTGCTCTGCCTCCTGAACCTTGATCCCCTAGTCCCCAATACCATTTGGTAGGTGGGATTCTCTAGTTTTTAATTCCATTAAAATCTAAGAAATCTATTTCTGGGAACTGGAGATATCTGCAGTCAAGCAAGCTGTCCTCCCACCAGAAAATTATGAATAATAGGCCCACTCCACTATACACCCCTCCTCTGCATATTAAACATCCTCTACCACCCTGGAAGTTATGTATCAGGGCCCCTTTATTCAGCCCAATGACTTCTTCTCCCACCTCATCTCCCACCATCTGTTCAGTAAAGGGGTAATTAGTGGAAATTACTGATCCAGGCCCTACATGCTGAGCGGTTGATATAATACCCCCTACCACCCGCGGGACATCAAAGCTTCCTCCACCCCTACCGCTGGAGGATCGGTAGGTGCCCCAATACATTGCTATGCCCAGGGGTCTACACTGCTGTTGACGCCCCTGTATGTATATATATATATATATATATATTTATATGTATATATGTATATATATATTTTTTTCATTATTATTATTATTATTTATAAACATTTGGTCTATCTATAATACTTTAGCTGACCCGGCATATACTGGGTCACCTAAGTGTCCATCTCCGTGCTTTGCTCCGCCCCTCTGGAAACCCCCTTCTGAAAATCCTGCGTTTGCCACTGCAGCTTTTCCATAAATACTGTACCATTGAAATGCGTTGCAGGTTGCACCTCATCTCCTGCCATTATTTGCACTCGGCCGCATCATTTTGGAAGCCTGAACCAGACCTCAGAACTGTGATTTTAGCAAAGGAGGCAAATACATTGGGTACCTAAGATTGTGAGTGGAAAGATACATTTCCAGGCCATAGTACCATTACAACTAATACTTACACATCTAGGAGGTCTCTACAGGAACAAGATTTCTCTAAATGCCCTAGGGCGAGATATCACATGCAATGACTCGCATGAGATACCGCACGGTCCGCGCCAACTCACCCGGTGGCTCCTGGGGGGGCAGGATTGTATATGATGCATTGTATGTGGGGGAAGATGTATTAAGGCTTAATAAGAGATAAATGCAAGTGTGATAAAGAGAGATAAACATCCAGCCAATCAGCTCCTTACTGACTTTCTTCAAACACAGGCTGTAACATGGCAGTTGGCAGGTGATTGGCTGGATGTTTATCTCTCTTTTTCTCCCTTTAATTTATCTCTTGTTAAGGCTTAATACATCTGCCCCAATGTACCGTATGCGATCCTACCAGCAAGGGCTACAGGCTGTCGCAAATATTCATGGCAGCCTGAAGGATCTGTGAAGGCACATGGGAACGCCTGCAAATCAATTACCAAATATTTTTTACACTCTTCTGGCCAGATAGAGGTACAATGTGAATTTATGCAATGTAATGGTTTTTGTTGTTGTTGTTGTTGTAATTTATATGTTTGAATTGAACATATTACGTATAATATTTTAATATCTACTATCGCAGCAAATAAATACAGGTTGTTATTTTTTTTATTAAATGTGTTAATTGTTTATTAATATCTTCCTCAATTAAGGACTGTTCCCATTTTACCTCTTTTCTGTATCCAATTTCAATTTCATATATTGGCTGCTTTGTACCGCTGGGCGCTGAGTTGGAAGCTTATAATTATCGATTTGTACCGCGTGTGATAAAAGCAGCTCTATATTGGGAAAAGTACAGATGAAATAGAAGAAAAGCGCCAAAAAATTATGAGTGAACACCTGAAAAATAAATTGCATTTGTGCAATAAACAGTTAATAAAATATCCTTGACAAAGTGCCCAGCGAGGCACGATACACACTGGATGCATTGAGAGCCATACCCGCACCCGTATGCTCAGCCTGGTGATGTCATCAAGGCAAAAACAGCCGATCGGAAGAAGACCTACACAGTGGACAGTCTAAGACATGGGACCTTATTATGATTGACTGGCCCTGAGGAAGCTGAAATCTGCGAAGCGCGTGCTGGCTAGCGGTGCGCGGGCAGATGATTGTAGTTGTTTGTTTATTTTCATATTAATGTATTTATTGTTGAACCTGTGCGCTATCGCCTTAACCCTTCTAAGGGCTTTCACTGCCACCAGCTAGGTCCTTTTGGAGGCGACTCCACTGGACTGGCACAGTGAAATAATCCTGGGGCACTCCAGAACAGCACACAGACTCCCTAACTAGGCAAGCGTTGCAGCCTATGGGAGCAATAGTTGCGATCAGACTGAGTGTGCTCACAGGGGGCGTTTAGCACTAAGGACGGTGGTTACGGAAGGAATTTCACTGGCCTAACACTGGCCTAACATTCCTAGTGAATACCAACCCCTACCAGCTGTGCCAGCACGTCCTCACATTTCGCTTCTAAACTAACTGATACTAGCGATATTCTGGATAACAGAGCACCCAATAAAGAGGTTGACCAACCCGCTCGTGTCACCATTACCAGCACTTGGCCCGAACAGATTAACCTCTGTACGGACCACTAGCACATGGTTCTAAGTGAAAACAGTACATATACTATACTCCACTACAAACATCAGCCTGCCACCTTAGTTTTAAAGAGTGTCACATCCCACCCCTGTCTGTAATTGAATGTTTTTATCTCGCAGTTTTTAAATGCAATAATAAAAGTTAGATTTTATTCTTATTCCTATCTTGGTGCACCGACACAGGACATCCTTTCTTTGTTTTCCTTTATGATTGACTCGCAAAGCTGTGAATTTCGCAACATGGCGAGTCCATCAGACGCCGCCCGCAGTGCCGGCCGCCCCGGAATGATTTCTCCAGCGCTCGCAGTTCAGAGACACCTATATAGTGACTCTAAGCTGTGGACGCCCTGTGCGAGGACATCCGGTGATGTCAGCTGCCCGCATACCGCATGTCTGTCACGGCCTCATTAGCCTGATAGCGCCCAGCATTCTCATGGGAACGCCCATGAAATTCTGGGGTTCCTATATGCTAATGGGGCTGCCCGGGGCCCCCCCACCCTTTTCCGCTCCCCACCCGCTGTGTAGGGTGCGTGCAGGAATGTAAAAATGTTATATTTTATAAAAAAAAAAATTCACACAAATATGATTTATTTTTCAGGTGTTCACTTTTTAGCGCTCGTCTATGTTATGTGAGTTACGAGCTGTATGTTATGACCCACTGACACTCATATTCCCAGCATGTTGCTCTTTCCCATGTGCTGGGCTTACCTGGATGGCGTGAGACCAGTGTCCGGTGGTCCTCAGCGACCTCCCTATGGTTCGCACGGCACTGTGTGCGTAATCTTTAGCAAGTGGAGCAAACAAGGACTTTTTTTGAAGGAAATCAGAAAACTCTACCATTTTTGTAACCACAAAAAATGGTGTCAGGCTCTGTATAAATATCCCTTTGGGGGAATATTCATACTGCAACGCTCTAGTGAAACGATCCAGAAAAGACTGTGAAAAAAAACAGGAGAGGGTGTAATTACATTACTGAGTCTGTTGGGTGAAAAATACTGATGGCCTCAAACTTTTCCGTGTAGACAGAGTACACAGAGTAATTATTACAATATTCAGATGGAAACAAATCTAACTCTCCACCAACATATTCTAGTGTCATGAGGTCAAATGTAAAACTGTAGGTCTAGAATTAGAGAAAGAGCAGATGTGTCTGAGATTTTGCAGAGGGATTTAAGGAATAAAGAAAATTAATATCTGGTTGGTCTTGTCCCAGACCAAAAATTAGCGATTTTCAAATTCCAGAAAGATCAACACTTTTGCTAAATTGGGACATATTACATTTGGTGTCATAGCCAAGAGCATTGACCTGCCTATTTCTGGCAGTGATTTACAACATGCAGGGGTAGCCTTCGTTTGCCTGGGTGCTGGATGACGCTCCAACAGTCCGGATTCTAACGGTCAGTACAGCAACATACGAATACCGACTGTTAGATGCTCGACAGTGGGGATCCCAACTGACAGGGGCTATTCTCCCTTATTTGGGTCCACGAATAAAAAGGGCATTTTTAACGCTTGACCCCGTCGGAGTATCAGCGGTCTGAAATCCGATGCCGGAATCCCAACTGTCAGAGCATCATAGCACACCCCTTTACCTGGAATTCATGGACTGCAGCATATAAGTCAAATCTGACACTAGTTCTGGCTGTTATCAGGGTGTAGCTGAAGAGGGGATTTCGGCCCTAAACCAGACAGGGCAAATTTGTTCTCAAAAGGGGCAAAACCATGTGCACCGCAAGTGGGGCAAATGTAACATGTGCAGAGAGAGTTAGGGGTAAATTTACTAAGATGGGCGTTCTATTGAGAATATATATATAGAGCGCCCATAGCAGCCAATCAGAATCTACTTCTTTATTTAACACCTTCTAGATGATAATAGATATAAGCTGATCTTAGTAAATGTATCCCTTAGATTTGGGTGGGGTGTGTTGAAACAGAAGTCTAAATTGCAGTGTAAAAATAATGCAGCCAGTATTTACCCTGTACAGAAAAAAAAAAGATCTAATTCTCTCTGCACATTTTATTATTATTATTATAATGTTATTTATAAGGCGCCACAAGTGTTTCGCAGCGCCGTACATTTGCCCCCCTGCAGTGCATGTGGTTTTGCCCATTTTGAGAACAAATTTGTACTGCGATCAGCTCTGAATTAGTCCCTTCCTTACGTTAGGATGACAGTTAAAGTTTGACAGCTCAGCTCCTTTCATAAGCTCCATTGTTGGATTTTTTAACCCCCTTCACTATATCAATGGATTACAGTGCCACTGCCCCCTGAATTTACTCTAAACTACTGCGAAAAAGGAGATTGTTCTAATACCTGTGCCAAGTATGGACAGTGCCGAAGCAGAGCAGGCTGATCTTGTGAGTGCTATGAAGAATATATACTGTATGTAAAGGCCCCCATACATTAGTCCGACTTGTCCTAAGGACAAGTCGGACCTGATTTCCCCCTGCAGCTCCCCGGGATGTGCCAAGTTTTGCAAATGATACATCGCATCATCATTTGCAACTCCCGGGGAGCTGCAATGTGGAGCGAGCAGGGGGGCCGGGGACATCGAGGTGGCGGGCGGGGGATGCTGCAAGGCGGCTGGGGGGACGGACGCACGCTGCTAGTAGTGCGGACACTGCGGGGGACACAGGCGGCAGTAACATAGAGCCGGGAGCTGTCGGTACTGAAAAAACCCCATACAATGAATGGGCAGCCTGTGATTGGCTGAGCACTCTCTCAGCCAATTGCTGACAGGCTGAGAGAGCGCTCAGCTAATCACAGGCTGCCCATTCATTGTATGGGCTTTTTTTTTTTTCAGTGCTGACAGCTCCCGGCTCCCCCCGCCCGGCTCTATGTCACTGCCGCCTGTGTCCCCTGCAGCGTCCGCACTACTAGCGGCGTGTCCCCCCCCTACCCGGACGGAGCATGACAGCTCCCTGCTCCGGCTCCCCCTGCCGCCCCCCTCCCTCGCCGGCGTCTCCCGCCCCCCTCCCTCGCCGGCGTCCTGAGAGTCCCCACGGCTGCACATAAGATTTATCTTATGTGCAGCCGGTCCGACGTCCCGACTCTGACCCGATGCGCACGGGACCGCGCATCGGGTCGGACCGGGTGTCAAAACCTGCGATTTGCTCCGATTTCACAGCCCGATCCATCTGGATCGGGTGAAATCGGGGCCAAATCGCATAGTGTATGGCGGCCTTAAGACTACAAGGAAGCCGGAATACAAGGACTACTGCTAGACCAATCATAGGACAATCTCATTATGGAAGAAAAGAGGAATAACGGAAATATATGGGAAATGAAAAATGGTTTTACCTTGGTGGCAGCATACACAGTCATAAGAGGAACGGGCTTGTAATATGTTGCCGAGGCCACATTGATAATGGCACCTCTCTTGCGCTGTACCATGCCCGGAAGCACTACATATACCATCATAACTGCTGCAGAAATGTTGACATTGATAATCTCCAGACTTTTATCCTCCGGTACCTCAGTAAGGTATGTAGGGTAGTCATAAAGTACTCCGGCATTGTTAACCAAAATGCCGACATCCACGTCTCTAAGCGCCTCCTTAATGGCAGGAAACACTTCACGGCCCTTGCTGAAATCAGCCACTATGAAACGAGTTTTCACGCCATAGGTCGCTGTTATTGCCTCAGACACATTTTGGAGCTTCTCAGTGTTACGGCCTAGAAGGACGATGTTCACACCGTAACTCGCCAGCTCCTCCGCGTATGCTTTACCGATACCATCTGTGGATCCTGGGGTAGAAATATAATATACTATTAAAACTTTTAATGAAAGTGTGAATATTATAAATATTTTTGAAAAACAATTACATATTTGACCCAACTTCCTCACTAAGGGGGTTACTCAGACCTGAACGCACGTCTGCGACTGCGCAGGCTAGGTGATAAGAGAACGAATGTGCATGTGTACGGCTTGTATTGTGCAGGCGCAAAGACATCTTGCGATAAAATCCAGCATCTTTTTTAATCACTGACCACTATATTTTTGCAAGATTTTTGCAGGCTTACACATGGCGGGGGTTATTCACCTGTTTGCAGGTGAATAACCCCCTATGAGATAGTATTATAGAGGACATTAAACAAGGGAACAAGCTCTGTTACTTGTAACAGGCCAGGTCCTAGGCTTGCTGTCTTTATTCCAAACCTTACCAGTTACCCAACCTTTCCAGTTACCCAACCTTACCAGTTACCCAACATTACCAGTTACCAAAGCTTACCAGTTACCCAACCTTATCAGTTACCCAACCTTTCCATTTACCCAACCTTACCAGTTAACAAACCTTACCAGTTACCCAACCTTACCAGTTACCAAACCTTACCAGTTACCCAACCTTACAAGTTACCAAACCTTACCAGTTACCCAACCTTACCAGTTACCCAACCTTACCACTTACCAAAGCTTACCAGTTACCCAACCTTAGCAGTTATCCAACCTTACCAGTTACCCAACCTTACCAGTTCCCAGACCTTTCCAGTTACACAACCTTACCAGTTACCCAACCTTTGCAGTTACCCAACCTTACCAGTTACCAAACCTTACCAGTTACCCAACCTTACCAGTTACCAAAGCTTACCAGTTACCCAACCTTAGCAGTTATCTAACCTTACCAGTTACCCAACCTTACCAGTTCCCAGACCTTTCCAGTTACCCAACCTTACCAGTTACCCAACCTTACCAGTTACCCAACCTTACCAGTTATCCAACCTTACCAGTTACCCAACCTTACCAGTTCCCAGACCTTTGCAGTTACCCAACCTTATCAGTTACCCAAACCTTACCAGTTACCCAACCTTACCAGTTACTAAACCTTACCAGTTACCAAACCTTACCAGTTACCCAACCTTACCAGTTACTAAACCTTACCAGTTACCCAACCTTACCAGTTACCCAAACCTTACCAGTTACCAAACCTTACCAGTTACCCAACCTTACCAGTTACTAAACCTTACCAGTTACCCAACCTTACCAGTTACCAAACCTTACCAGTTACCCAACCTTACCAGTTACCCAAACCTTACCAGTTACCAAACCTTGTGTTTTCATATAAAATGTATATAGTTATCTGCTAAAGTTTGTTGCATCTCCAACATGCATTTATCAATATTTATATGAGATAGACACGATCGAAGAGGAGGACCTACCGGGAATGGGGTAAGTGTGGGAGTGGGATGGAGAAGGGGTTGGATGAGACAGAGCAGCAAAGTGGTGAGTTAAAGTGGACATAGAACGGGGTTGTAGTTGGACAGAACTCCGAGCAGCAGAAGGGTTGGGTTGAGACAAGCAGAGCCAGACTGAGGTGACCCAGAATACACCAATTCCTTATAATATAGGTGCTGCTCAAGGGTAGATTTGCTACCGCACAAGACTATAGGGTTATTCAGACCTGATCGCAAAGCTAATTTTTTAACAAATGGATAAAACCATGTTGCACTGATGTCATTCTCTATCACATCATTACCACTCACCGGTGACAACAGCCCACTCTCCATATTGCCTTATAGTGCTGGCGTTGCTGAACAGGTGATGGCGTAGCTGCTGCTGCACCAGGCTATAGAACCCAGACAGGAGCTTCAGACTTTTCCATACCACATATCCGGCCCCAACCATTGCCAGGATCTCCATGTTATTGTCATAGCACTGCGACACCTCCTGCATTACTGATGCAGAGACGCTTCTTACAGCACTCACCAGCTCATGTCCACTGAATATAGACATCTGAAATGGCAACAAATGGGAGAGTATTATTGGACGCAATCAAAGTTTCAGTAAATTCCTGGTAGTGATTTTAATATACTTTAATTATACCATTATCAGGTTCTATTAAACACACAAATGGCAAGTTAAACAATTCAATGTATTGGTCCAGTACAGGTCCAGCACAGGTCCTTGCAAGAGAGGGGCAAGAGAGGGGCTTATCTAAACATGAACAAACCAGTAATCCCCCCCAGCACACTATGATGGACTGGTAAATTACGTTTGCCTCCTATATAATAGTAGAAATGCAGAGATCTCAGTTACATATATTTGTAAATATATACTGTTTGCAGGACCGGCGCTACCTGATCAGTAGAGGCGCCTTACTGTATAGGCACTTTCCCTGCTCTGCGACTCTGTGTGCATGAATCGTGTAAGGGGCTGCCGCTGTCAGTGTATGACAGTCAGCAGAGGGGAGACAGGACTTAAGGGGTATACACACGAAGAGATGTGTGCTAAACAATTTTGATAAGCTATTTAGGGTAGGGTATTTCGGGAGCACATACACATGCAGAGATTTGTGCTAAGCGATTTGCTAAAGCAAATAAAAGGCCAGGTAGTGGTTCAGATGAAAGATTGCGATCACTATCGCTCATTCTGTACACACAGAGAGATTTACAGTCACTTGTTAAGCAATTTGGTTAGTTTTTGACTGCATGCACTGACTTAGTGAGCAGGAGATAATTAATCTCTCGGGTCGGATTACTTAGAAAGTAGCACAAAATCGCTCTGTGTGTGGCCTCTTTACATCGGATGTTGAAGCAGAGAGCAGCAGCAGCAGGGGAAGTTCCTGGACCTTCCTCACAGCGGTGCTGAGCTCCTCCCCCCTGATCTTAGCATGTGCCGAACTGTGGTTGGAGGAACATGGCACATGATGATAAGGAGCTCCCCTGATTGGAGGAAATTATACAATGGTCCTTTGATGCCTGAAACAGAGGATTTCATAGCCTGATGTCCTCTGTAATTATCCCCTCTGTATCTGTAGCTCCTGCCTCTCCCTGCAGCTTCTCTCTCTGTCTCTCTCTCTCTCCTCATCATCTATCCCGTCCCCTCCTTGCCCAGTATCTGCCTTCCTTTCCATGCCCACCATCTGTCCCACCCCCTCTCTGCCCAGTATCTGCCTTCCTCTCCCTTCCCAGCATCTTTCATGTCCCCCCTCCTGCCCACCATATGTCCCCCTTTCCCTGCCTAGTATCTGCCCCCCTTTCCCTGACCATCATCTGTCCCACCCCCTCCCTGCCCAGTATCTGCCATCCTCTCCCTGCCCAGCACCTGTCTTCCCTATCACTGCTTATCATCTGCCTCCTCCTTCTCTCTGCCCATCATCTGTCCCCCTCTCCCTGCCCATAATCTGTAAACCCTCTCTGTCTGGCACCTGTCCCCCCATTTTGGTGCCCATCATCTTTCCCCATATTCCTCTCTGCCTAGCATCTGTCCATTTCCCCACCATCTGCCCCCTCTACCCAGCAACTGTCCCCCTCTCCCTGACCATTATATGTCCCCCCCCCATTATCTGCCATCCTCTCCCTGCCCAGCATCTGTCCTCCCTCTTCCTGTTTATCGTCTGCCTCCACCACTCTCTCTGCCCATCATCTGTCTCCCTCTCCCTGCCCATCATCTGTACTCCATCTCTGCCTGGCATCTGTCCTCACTGTTTGGCGCCCATCATCTTTCCCCGCTATTCCTCTCTACCCAGCAACTGTTCCCCTCTCCCCACATCTTTCCGCCATCTCTCTCCATATCTGTCCCCATAGGTGTGCACACGTGGTGAGTCAGGTGTGCACAGCCACACCCTAATCCACACGCCGTTACTGTCACTCACATCATGTGTGTGTGCGTGTGGGAAGGCTTATACGGACAACATCACAGCGCGTGACGTGTTACTTAAGTGCTGGCCACCACGTGTCATACTGTAGGTAGCGCTGTAGCAGTGGCACAAAAGTGGAGGCTTCTTTACCCACAACATGTAAGTAAATGAAATAAATGCGGCATGGATGGGGTGGCTGGGCTGGGCATGACTTACCAGGATGTGGTATGTGTTTGTAGTGTGCGCTCCCTAAATGTATGTCCTTCCTTGAATGTTTTGTTTAAAAAGGTGATATGAGTGAAATTGACCGTGCTGCCTTTACTTTGGGGTCTCTCACTGATAGACCCCTAGTAGTAAATGAAATGTGGATTGTATTAAATGGTGCAAGAGAGAGGTGGAAAAAATTCAAATGGTTTATTAATTTATCATCAGTGTGATGATAAATTGTGTGATTTCCAGTCATTTTTATTGTCTCCATGCCGATGATAAATCAATAAACCATTTTTATTTTTTCAGCGTTTTGGGGTGGTAACTGGGAGTTTTGTTGCCAGAAAAAACACAGATTGCAGACTAGTGGAAGGGTCTGTCAAATATATAATTTTTTACTTATATTCATGTACAAATGGAGCCTTCTTCAATTAGCCATCTCTGGATAGCTATGGTGAGTCATGGCTCACTAAGGCCTATTGTTCTCAGCTGCAATACAATACATAGAACAATACAGTAGGGATTAAGGGCCTTATTTTGGTTCATTCTTTCTGACAAAATCCTTCTTAGATGGACAAAACCATGTGCACTGCAGGGGGGGCAGATGTAACATGTGCAGAGAGAATTAGATTTGGGTGAGTAATTTTGTTTCTGTGCAGAGAAAATACTGACTGCTTTATTTTTACACTGCAATATAGATCTCACTTTGAAGTAAAACCCCACCCAAATCTAATTCTCTCTGCACAAGTAAAGCTGGGTATACACGGATAGATTTGAAGCCCGATGTGGGCGTTCCCGATCGATGGGAACGACCAATCGTTCAAATCGTTCCGTGCATCGTTAACGATGCGCGTACCCGTGAATCGTTAACGATGGTCTATGATCTTTCCTGCATGCAGGAAGATCATAGACAAATCTTTTGTCAAGTGTATCCAATCGTTCCGTGTGTACGCACGATGAACGATTTGATACACTCGTTAACGATGTCGGAACGCTTCCGACATCGTTCCGTGTGTACCCACCTTTACACCTGCCCCACCTGCAGTGCACATGGTTTTGCCCATCTAAGAAGGATTTTGTCAGAAAGAATGAACCAAAATAAGGCCCTAAGTCCGACAGTTTTGGCTCACTTAATCCTATTAAAGGGCTAGATGAGGATAGCTCTATCTGTATGTACTCAATATCATATCAAATATACTGTAGCTTTACATGTTTTCGTACTCTTGGCTGGTAATTCCAGGAATGTGTGTACAAAAGCATCCAAAATGATGTCATCCCACTTGTTCTAATGTGTTTCTTAGAATCGGAGGATCACTGGATTGAGCTGCTCCCAATCCAATCTTACTGTGTCGCAATCTCACAGTGCCAAGTCTATCTATAACCATTCTATGAAATATTACGCAATGGGAGGGGGGGGGGGGTTAATGGGGCATGTACCCCATGGCTCACAAATTGGGTGCAAATCTGGCTCTAGTACTTGCCAGGGACTCCTCAGCCATTTACCCCACCTCACGTCCCTGCTGTACTCACATTTGCACAAACTGCAAAATACTTTCAATGGTTGAGGATTTACAGGTGGGTAGCAAATAACGATTAATTCGCAATTCTCTAACTACTTTGCATGGGCCGGGTTTGCTTTCTGGTTGGGTGACGGTTATCTACTCGCGGTCATCTGCAACTGTGGAGATCAGCAAACTGGTGTGAATCAGGCCCTAAAAGTTTAGGTCGACAGTCATTAGGTCGACATGAGTTTTTCACTGTTTTTTTTACCCGAATGTCGACACAGTCGACATGGACACATTTGGAGTTGAACCGCAGCCCCTCGCATCGCTTGCTTCGCTCGCAATGCTTCGGGCACGGTGCCTCGCTACGCTCGGCACACTATTTTATTCTCCCACCACGCCCTAGTGGATGGTAGGGCATGAAATACCGCCTGTCGGCACATGTCGGCACAAAAAACTGTGAAAAACTCATGTCGACCTAATGACTGTCGACCTAAACCCACGTCGACTTTGGCCCATGTCGACCTTAAGCCACATCGACCTTGACCCATGTCGACCTTTAACCCTGTCGACATTGGGGCCAGTCGACCTTCCGGGGTCGACCTAATGACTGTCGACCTAAGTGTGGTCTGACAGATGACCGTTTCCCGTTACAAGGTTAACTGGGCTCTCTGTGCTGATGCGGTAAGTCCGCTGTGTGGATAGATTTATTATGAGCCCTACTGTATGCATTCTCTGTTGGCAAACGTATGTATGTACAGGATGGTAAAAGTCATACGTATATCACTGGCATGTTCACTTGTAGCTGAATAAGCCTGGGCAGTATAGGAATGTTTGCACAATGGCTGAGGTTGGGGGTGGAGGTGTTGAATGCATGTAAACGGAATTGAGGGCAATGCTATTGTTCATATTAAGTGATGTTTCTGGATATTACAGATAACAAAAGAAGGTACTTGTTTCCTAGCACGGCGCCCGTCGGGTTGATCGCATGCCTTAAGTTTAAGGTACTTAAGGCATGCGATCAACCCGATGGACCCGATTTTATGTCAATCACCAGTGTATTTGCCGGTGAAAGACAAAATCGCGTTGATCGGATCCATCGCGGGCCATTATAATGGGCCGCGACGCAACCGACGCGATCAACGCGATTTTCCCATAGAGAATAATAATAAATTAGAAAATCGCGTTGATCGGGTCCATCGCGGCCCATTATAATGGGCCGCGACGTGACCGACGCGATCAACCCAATTTTCCCATAGAGAATAATGTTAAATTATTTTTAAAGGTAAAAAGTGGTTGATCAACCCGATTTTACAAAGGGAACAATGGGAAATGGGCCAATATGGCCAATTTCTCATTGTATAGGGTTAGAAAGTATGGTTAATGTCCCCCCATTGTTAACGCCACCCCACTATTGACGCCAACCCGAAGCGTGGCGAGCGCAGCGAGCCCGCGAGGGGCGGTGGTACGCGTCCTCAAACCTTTTCATACCCCCACTATCCACGTCGGCGTGGAGTTGCTTTTATATAGTGTGGCGAGCGCAGCGAGCCACCGAGCCCGAAGAGTGGCGAGCGCAGTGAGCCCCGCGAGGGGACGCGTAATACCTGTGAAGTTATGCGCGTGCGCTCGCCACGCTTCGGGCTCGGTGGCTCGCTGCGCTCGCCACACTATATAAAGTCGACTCCAAGCCGACCTGGATAGTGGTGGTATGAAAAGGTCGGAGGACGCGTACTGCCACCCCTCGCGGGCTCGCTGCGCTCACCACGCTTCGGGTTGGCGTCAATAGTGGGGTGGCGTTAACAATGTGGGGCCATTTCAACGATCAGGGGGGGTTTGCTATTAAAACGGGGGGTTTGGGGGCTTTTTACATTGAAATCAATGTAAAATCGGGTCTCAGGGACCATTTTACATTGATTCCAATGTAAAAATCGGGTCGATTGCGTCGGTCGCATCGCATGCGATTTGGTTGGCATGCGATGCGATCGACGCGATTTTTCGACTCGATCAATACAATCAAAATCGGTGGCGCCGTGCTAGGAAACAAGTACCCAAAAGAATAATGTACAGATACAGTAAAGCCCCATACACACGGTGAGATATTGGCTAGCGGACAATTTTGACTAAGCAGTTTTGAGAGAGATTTTGGCTAGATGCACTGGAGATTTTAACTAAGCGATTTTGTCTAAGTTATAATAGTCTATGATCTTGTCAAAATTGCTTTGTCTGAACAGTCAATCTATGCTAGACAATATTAAGCAGGAGAAAAATAGGGAGATTTCGGCTAACGTTCTCGGAGATTTGGGCTCTCTAGTCAAAATCTCCTGCCAAAATCTCACCATGTGTACACCCCTTTAGTTACTAAAAAAGGTACAAGTTTCTTATGAATGTTTGAGATTGAATTTGACCTCACCAATATATTGACGTAAACTTGAGTGTTATATACAAATCATAATAAATACAATTGATGTGTTAATAGTAGAATTACTCTTAACCAGTTTACAATCATATCACATAATGCAAATTCTACTGGCATCACTATATATTGAAATATGTAAAAAGGGCAATTGAAGTAATGCTAAGTCTTGCTATAACAGGGCAAGTGCACATTAAACTCACATTTTAGGTGGTGGGAAATAATATAAACCAGAAGAGCTGTCAGGTTGCACAAAAACGCTCCAGCAGTGGTCAGACGTCTTCTGCTTTCCTACAGTGGCAGAAACCACTGCTAAGTGTCACCTTTATTGGTGGGTAGGAGAACCATTTGTCCAACTGCAGCTGATTGGAGACTGACTCACCTCATTTAAACTTTTGAGGAGCCTTGAGCTATAGGTGTTATCTTGTCCTAGCATGTCTTTGAAGAACTGACTAAAAAAAGACTGAATAATATCTACAGACCGGCACTGTGAATTCAGCTTATTTATGCAGCGGACATTTGTGCATACCTAGATGTGCATCTTGACAGACCCACAGATATGCTCCATAGTGCAATTAAACAGATATAAAGTTTTTATTCGGTACTCTTTACCTAGAACGGCGCCCGCGATTGTAATCGCGGGCGTCGGGGGTAAAAAATCGCGGGCATCGCGGGTCCATAAAAAACGGGTGCGACGCGATGCCCGCGATTTTCCCATAGGGATCAATGTTAAAGCGGTGATTGGACGCGATTTGACTGTTAAATGCCTCAATGCCCGCGATTTGGCCATAGGAAACAATGTTAAATGGGCCACAGAGCCCTAATAGTGCCCTTGAACTCTGAAATGGCCCCCACAATTGTTAACGCCACCCCACGATTAACGTCAACCCGAAGCGTGGCGAGCGCAGCGAGCCCGCGAGGGGCGGCGTTACGCGTCCTCCGACCTTTTCATACCCTACTATCCACGTCGGCGTGGAGTTGAGAATAGAATAGTGTGGCGAGCGCAGCGAGCCACCGAGCCCGAAGCGTGGCGAGCGCAGCGAGCCCCGCGCGGGGACGCGGATACCTTCACAGGTAAAAGCGTCCCTTCGCGGGCTTCACAGGTGTCCGCGTCGCCACGGACACCTGTGAAGCCCGCGAGGGGACGCGTATAACTGTGAAGGTATCCGCGGCCGCTCGCCACGCTTCGGGCTCGGTGGCTCGCTGCGCTCGCCACACTATTCTATTCTCAACTCCACGCCGACGTGGATAGTAGGGTATGAAAAGGTCGGAGGACGCGTACCGCCGCCCCTCGCGGGCTCGCTGCGCTCGCCACGCTTCGGGTTGACGTTGATCGTGGGGTGGCGTTAACAATTGTGGGGCCATTTCAGACTTCACGGTGACTATTTGGGCTCTGTGGCCCATTTAAAATTGTTTCCTATGTAAAAATCGTGGGCATTGAGGCATTGATCACTAAAATCGCGTCCAATCTCATTTTTAACATTGGTCCCTATGGGAAATCGCGGCCATCGCGGCCATCGCATCGCACCCGATTTTTAGTGCATTCGATGGTCGCGATGGTCGCGATGGGCGCCGTTCTAGGTAAAGAGTACCTTTTATTCTTTAAAAAAAGAATAAGTCCGCAGTGATGAAACGCGTTGGAGCGTGGCCTAGCGTCAATCACCCGAACAGGGCGGACGGAGAGTGTAACCGCTCCGACTAGCAGTAGGAAACTGCTGTCCTTATGCTGTCATTGTGCGGTCCTGATACCGCCTTATTTGGTACGTGATTTTTCACCACCAATAACCGTGGAATCTTTTTAAAAGAATAAAAACTTTATATCTGTTTAATTGCACTATGCAGCGCTTCTTTATATTTTTCTAGAAATATGTATATACCAACACTAAGTGACTTCAACAATGAACCTTCCCGCATCGGGCTCGCTCCGGGACAAAGATGACATCATCAGCAAGCGGCATCAAGCCGCGCACATGTGACGTGCCCGCTGTCCCGGGCGTTGCCACAGAAACGGGAGCAAACAACAACAACAAGCGCTGCTCCGAGACAGAGGTGGCGTCATCAACATGCGGCATCAGGCTGCGCACGTGTGAAGCACACGCCGTCCGGGCCTTGCCACAGAGACAGGGACAAACAATAACACACGCTGCTTAGACCATCCAAGCAATCAGCGTGTGAACCAGTGCGCCGGACTCCACCCTCACCATAACAACCACATATACAGTGTATATACACATACACACACACACGCACAGATATACACATATCCAAAAAAATCTGCACAGTCTCCTGGCGCTTCCTATTCACATAACATTGTGCACAGGTATCCGTGTCAGTGGCGCACGCAGGGGGGGTTTCTGAGTACCCAGAACCCCCCCCCCCAGGCTGAAAGCTGAGGGTCTCCTCTTTCCATGGGTACAAGAAAAAATCCCCAGCCCACCCAGTTAATTGCTCTTCCCAGTCAGATATTTCTGGTTCTGTCTGACTTAGAGTTTTTCTGGGTATATTCCAAAAGCTGGGACTCTCCCCCTTTGAAGAACACTAGTAGCTTGTCTCTTGCCTAGAGATACTGTATCAGCTTTCCAGCAGCTGGTTACTGCTCCAGCTCCACACACCTGGTATGTAGTTTTATACACTCGTTGGCAGGTTGCTCTGCCTCCTGAACTCTGATCCCCAAGTCCCCAGTACCATTTGGTAGGTTTTTAATTCCATTAAAGTTTTTAAATCCATTAAACTCTAAGAAATCTAGTTCCGGGAACTGGAGATATCTGCAGTCAAGCAAGCTGTCCTCCCACCAGAAAATTATGAATAATAAGCCCATTCCACTATACACCCCTCCTCTGCATATTAAACATCCTCCACCACCCTGGAAGATATGTATCAGGGCCCCTTCATTGAGCCCAATGCCCTCTTCTCCCACCCCATCTCCCACCATCTGTGCAGTAAAGGGGTAATAAGTGGAAATTACTGATCCATGCCCTACATGCTGAGCGGTTGGTATAATACCCCCTACCACCCGCGGGACATCAAAGCTCCCCCCCCCCCTACCGCTGGAGGATCTGTAGGGGCCCCAATACATTGCTATGCCCAGGGGTTTACACTGCTGTTGACGCCCCTGTATGTGTATATATATATATGTATGTATATATATATATATATATATATATATCTTATATATTTGGCTACATCTGTCACTCAAAGTTTGTGAGTGTGTGTATAACAGGAGGGACACATTGCTCTGTTTCTGGACTTCTCCCTTAATTAATGATTGCCAGCACCTGTGTTGTAGCACCTTTCTAATCAATTAATAACATGTGTGAAACAGGTGATGGCAATCATACATTATGAGGGAAGTCCAGAAACAGAGCAATGTGTCCTCCTGGAGAGGGTCATGTTGGGAGGTATGTGACTGACTCACATGACAGAGAACCAGCCCAGTGAGCCCACAGTGCCAGACATCCTCTGCCTCCCCATGTTGCCTAGCAAAGACACTGCACCAGGTGAGCGCCCCCCGCCGCCCCACCCACGATTCGCGCCCCCCCCCTGTGACCCCCCCTCCCGTGATTCGCAGCACCCCCCACGACCCCCCCTCCCGCGATTCACGGCAAAACACCCCCCCCCCCGCGACCCCTGAAGCGATTCGCGGCACCCCCAGAGCCGAATTTCCCATTAGGCACGTGAGGCACCGGCCTAGGGGCGGCACATGTTTGGGGGCGGCACTTGGATGCCTGTGATAGTACTGTCAGCCCAAAATGTACCAATAACTGCAAAATATCCACTGTACTGTACTATATTCCATCTTAAATAGAGTGTAAATGGATAGGACATGCAGATACTGCCCCTATAAACTGTCCTACTTAGTAAACATTATTGTTGTGCCTAGGGGCGCCCTCATCCCTAAATCCGCCCCTGGGCACCCCCCCCCCCCCCGCAATTCACGGCACCCCCGCGACCCCCCTCCCGCGATTCGCGGCAAAACCCCCCCCCCTCCCCATGGCTGTGGTCGACAATGAAAAAGGTTGACATGAGCTTTTGAGATTTATTTTTCATTTTTTGAATGTTCTCATATTCATTCTCATGTGTCGACATGGACACCAATGAAATGCCACACTTATGTCAACATTTACATGTGTTGACCTTTCTGTGTTGATTTTTTCTTGTGGCGATTCGCGCCCCCCCCCGCGATTCACGGCACCCTCCCTGCCGTGATTCGCGGCACCACCCCACCCTGTGACCCCCCCCCCGCGATTCGCCGCCAACCCCCCCTCCCACGATTTGTGGCAACCCCCGCGACCCACCCCTCCCGCGATTCGCGGCAACCCCCCGCGCCCTCCCTCCTGCGATTCGCGGCAACCCCCCTGCCCCTGCGACCCTCCCTCCTGCAATTCGCTGCAACCCCCCGCGCCCCCCTCCCGCGATTCGCGGCACCCACCGCGACACCCCCTCCCGCAATTCACGGCACCCCCCGCGACACCCCCTCCCGCAATTCGCAACCCCCCCTTGCACGATTCACGCCCCACTCCTGCGCTTTGCGGACCCCCGCCCCCACCCTCGATTCACAAACACCTGCGCCCACTCTCCCGCAATTCTGCCCCCTCCCTCGATTCACGGCACCCCCCCGCGCCCCTCCCACAATTCACGGCACCCCTGCTCCCCTCTTTAGTCCCCCGTATGCCCACACACCCCTATCACTACCCAGCTTCCTGCTCTCCTGAACCATAACTTCCACCACTGGGGAGTCGAGGACGCTGTGTTGCCCACATACCCCTATCATGCCTCATAGCCCAGCCTCCTGCTCTCATGCACCCTAACTCCCACCCAGTAGGAGGAGACACTGACTCAGGGCCACCATCCTGTACTCCTGTACTGCCACGCTGGACCCTCACCCACTGGCAGAAGCTGCACTGTGTCTCCCACCCTCCTCTTTAGTCCCCCTTATGCCCACACACCCCTATCACTACCCAGCCTCCTTTTTTCCTGTGTTGTGACCTCTGCCAGTAGGGAGCCGCTGACTCAAAAACACCCTACTATACTATTGCACACACACACACACCTAAACAACATGCACACACAGCCCCCCCCCCCACACCCACAAATGTACCATCCACACTATCAATGTACATCTTACTCTGTAACCGCTTTTTAATTAAACAAAACAATACACACCCCCTTCCACATCATATGCTCTCTATTTAACACATTTCACCTATAACTCAAGTTGCAATACAGGCATCTTTCATACAATTCTAACCATCTTTCTCATATACAAATGTTCACAAATTAAGGGGGCGCAGCCCCTTACGCCGGTGTGAAGAGCGCCCGTAGGGCACAATGAATCACCTAGTATATGTATATTTATATATATTTTTTCATTATTATTATTATTATTATTATTTATATACATTTGGTCTATCTATAATACTTTAACTGACCATTAGTGTCCATCTCTGTACTTTGCTCCGCCCCTCTGGAAACCCCCTTCTGAAAATCCTGCGTTTGCCCCTGTGTGTGGCCGAGTCTCTGAATCTGTACATGAAGTGCTATAATGTAGCAGCAGCAGCTTTCTATCAATACAAGCTCAGTTCGGCTCCGTACACAGACTCAGTCACACTCCCAAATGACATAGAAATCAGCACAATCTCCTTAGTTGCATCATGGTTCTAGAAGATGCTTTTATGAACCAAAAAAAGATGTCTAAAGTCCCATACACCCTACATAACGGGGGGGGGGGGCCGTGGCCAATATATAGTTCTCCATATTGGCCATGGGCGTCCGATATTGTCCGTACACACTGAACGGTATCGGCTACTGATATCGTTCTGTTACGTCATCGGAGCCTGCTAAACATGCAGGTCATTATGATATTTTGCCAATGTTTGGAGGACATCAAGCATCATCAACGACACACGGGAGTGCAAATCATTAAGGATATTGAGAGTACACACGAGACAATATCATGAACAATATCACTCAGAAGCCCCTTTCTGTGTGATATTGGTCACAATATCGCCTAGTGTGTATGGGGGAATAATGCCTAATTGCACGGTACCTTGCAGCTCACTTATGCCAGATGTAGATATAGGCACATCTGTATGATACGTTATGATCAGGGGTGTCGATTTGTGTTTTTGCTGGAGGGTGCTCAGGGAGGTGTGGCCTCATGAGGGGGCGTGTCATTTGGGGAGGGGGTGTGGCCATGCAGTGTGCTGGCCTGGGCGGTCCTGTGTCATGGTGTGCAGTGGCTAGTGCTGCCAGGGCCGGACTGGGACCAGAAATCGGCCCTGGCATTTTGAGCACACAGGCCCACCCGCAGTAGGCGGGACCCTTTCGCGGTGAAGCCGCGCACCGAAAAGGGGGCGTGGCCTCATGGAAATGAGGCGTGGCATCACAAAAAGGAGGCATTACACATTGTGGAACACACCGTAGTGCCCATTACACAGTATGGAACACACCATGATGTTCATTACAGACTACGACACAATCCATTATGCATATTACACATTATGACACACACAGGGAACTCCTGTCATGGATGGATTGGTTTGCAGCGCCGCGGTCACATATAAACTTGAAGTAGTTCAATCCACCCTGGAGTAAACTTATTAATGCTTTATGGAGACCACAAGGCTGCTGAACTGGCCTGACACCTTCCTTTCTGAGGACAGATGCACACTGCATTACACAATGTTCAACTTCAAACACCGTCCCACTGTCACACACAGTACGCAAACACTGTACACACAACATGCACCCACTGTAACACACAGCACGCACACACAGTCTGTCACACACACACACTGTTACACATAGAAGTCACACACACACGCACACATTGCTCTCACTGGTCCTGGAGTTGTTTCCCGATACCTCTCCCCATCCATTTCCCCTGTCTAACCTGCAGGCAGCTGTAAACTGTCGGGCGGCCGCGGACTGTGAGTGCAGCTCCTCCATCATGTGTGCGGCTCCCGGTGGCTGTCAGGCTCCCAGGTCCGTCACTGCAACAACGAGGGGGGGATGTCGCCTGGCGGGGGATGTCGCGGCCAGGTCATAGTGCGGCACTGCCGCTACAGTGCTTTAAGTGGGGAGACGGCCCTCCCAGCTCCCCCCACCCACGCTGGCTGCAGACTGTCACTGGATGGCCAGGTACGGCCGCGTATGCAAATGACGCGGTCAGCGGCGCACAGTGAGTGAAGCTAGGACTGGGCTCGATGCTGCTGCAGAAAGTTCTCACTTTCTGCACAAAATCGGCCCACAAGGCCATCGGCCCTTCTGGCATTTGCCAGAAGTGCCAGATGGCCAGTCCGGCCCTGAGTGCTGCACACTGTATACACGGCACATGGTGGTGTGCTTGCCTCCCACTGCGGGCACACATGCTGCACGGAGAGGGGGGTGTGTGTACAGGGAGAGCACACATTGGGCAGCACGCATGCTGCACTCTGCCTGTTGGTTGTTGTTCGCCGGGGCGGCAGGTTTGGTGGTGTGGGTGCAGCGGACACACCTATTTTGACAAATTCCCTTGGCACTCAAAGGGTTAATATATCATATATTAAGATATTTACAAGAAAGTATATCCAGTGCATGACATTATACCAGCAGGGAGGTTGAATATTTATCTGGGATCTAATTGTATTGGTATAATGTGTATTAAGACTTTGTAAGAGGAAATTATGTAAATTGATTAGGTACTTATATGTTAGTTGGGCGCCCACTAAGCTATTTGCTTAGTGGGCTATTCTGCGTAAGAAAATCGCATCGCATCGCATGTCCACTTTTAGTGTCACATGATGCGATATTACTAAATAATTGATTCCCTGCTATTTTTTAAGGCATTATCGCATCACATTGTACCTCACAATGCAATGCGATGCGATAGTGACAATTGTAGGTACCCCCCTATTATCCACACCACCCCATAGTAAACCCCCCCAGTATCCACACGTCACCAACCCGGCAAGCGCAGCGTTGCCACACTATCCACGCCACCCTGAAGCGTGGTGTGGGAAGCGAGCCCCGCGAGGGGTGGCGGAACGCGTCCTCCCGACCTTTTCATACCCCCACTATCCACGTCAGCGTGGAGTTGATTCTATATAGTGTGGCGAGCACAGCGAGCCACCGAGCCCGAAGCATGGCGAGCCCAGCGAGCCCCGCGAGGGGACACAGAAAACATGTAAACATTGAATGTTGATTCCAACTCGTATTCTTTCGATGGCGTATGCATTCATATTCGGAAATACAAATATGAATGTGCCATTAATAAAATCCGAATGGGCATATTTTCGACATAGTAAATGCCGAAAATATGTGTTGGCAGTTGTATTTTCATACACTGCCTATGATTACGCCTATTTCTGATAATGCATACTTGGCTATTCTAGATCAAATGTTTAGGGAATCCCCCAAACCTGAAGGTCACCCTCTCATATAGAGCTGCCATCAGAAATTGTGGGGTTTCAGCACTGACACAATAGGCAGAGCCCCCTCTTCCCTTTCTCTAACACCTGGAATGCCTGGTTAGACCTCCGGAGTCTGCAGCACTTGCCGCACTATTAAGGGATGGGTGTCTATAAGCGTACCCTCACTCACGGTAGAAATAGGTAATCTTTCAGAGGCAGGAGATCCCTTAAAGATACCCAGATGTGTCTATATTAGTACATTAATTTGTGAGTATGGTACGCATCCTTTACCAACCTCTGAACATGAACCTGTGGTGAATCCCATTCAGGCATAAAAGAAACCTTTATGTGCACCATTTACCTATTTCTATCGTGAGTGAGGGTACGCTTATAGATACCCATCCCTTAATTCTTTGAAGCATTCCTTTCATTGATGGAACACTCACTGATACATGCTTTTATTGTTTTATATATTTCATTCATTTGAGACCATCGGATAGATGTGTTGACAACTTTTCATCGCCCCTGGTCCATTTCTCCAAACAGATTAGATCTCCTAGAAAAGGGTAACCAGTGCTGACTTAAGATAGGGTACACCCCAATCATCCTCCCCTACCAACTACCCCACTCTGTCATCCTTCTGCCCTACTACAGCTGAGGAAGTCCGCTCCCTCATCTCATCCTCTCCCCCCTCTACCTGTCCCTTGGACCCTCTCCCCTCCCGTCTCCTCAGCTCCCTCTCCCCCACTGGCTGTTCCCACCTTGCTCACCTCTTTAACCTATCTCTTTCTACTGGCATCTTTCCCTCACCCTTCAAACACGCTCTGGTCTCGCCTATTCTTAAAAAACCTAACCTGGACCCTTTATCTCCCACAAGCTACCGCCCTATCTCTCTTCTCCCATTTGCCTCTAAAATACTAGAACGGCTGGTTTACAGGCGTCTCACCAGCTACCTGTCTGACCACTCCATCCTAGATCCCCTTCAATCTGGCTTTCGCCCACTTCACTCCACTGAGACTGCCCTAGTGAAAGTCACCAATGACCTGCTGTCAGCCAAATCCAAGGGTCACTTCTCCCTGCTTATCCTTTTGGACCTATCTGCTGCCTTTGACACTCTGGATCACCCTCTCCTCCTCCACACACTCCAAAACATTGGCCTCTCTGGCACAGTCTTCAACTGGTTTTCCTCTTACCTCTTCAACAGTTCCTTCTCAGTCTCTGCCTCTGGCTCTACCTCACCACCTTCTATCCTTCCTGTCGGGGTCCCTCAGGGTTCCGTCCTTGGCCCCATTCTGTTCTCTCTGTACACCTCCTCTCTGGGTGCACTCATTAACTCCTTTGGCTTCCAATATCACCTCTATGCAGATGACACCCAAATCTACCTCTCCTCTCCTGATCTGTCCCCCACTGTTTTCTCTCAAGTTTCCAACTGCCTCGCTGCCATCTCTACCTGGATGTCTGAGCGATTTCTGAAGCTGAATATGGACAAAACCGAACTTATTATCTTTCCCCCACCCAGAGCTATGCCCCCTACTAATATCTCTATCACTGTTAACAACACCATCATCTCCCCTGTTCCCCAACTCCGCTGCCTGGGTGTCACTCTTGACTCCTCCCTCTCCTTTGCACCCCACATCCAAGCCCTGGCCCATTCTTGCCGGTTCCAGTTACGCAACATTGCTCGCATCAGGCCCTTTCTCTCACAGAGTGCAACTAAGCTGATCATCCACTCATTAGTCATCTCACGGCTTGACTACTGTAATGCTCTTCTCACTGGCCTCGCTCAATCCCAACTAGCTCCTCTCCAATCTGTCCTCAATGCTGCAGGCAGGCTTATCTTCCTCTCCCGTCGCTCTAACTCTGCTACTCCCCTTCAACAAAATCTGCACTGGCTCCCATTCCCCTACAGAATCCTCTTCAAACACCTCACACTCACATACAGGGCCATCTCTAATTCCATTGCTCCATATATCTCTAACCTCATCTCCATTCATACACCCTCCCGCCCTCTACGGTCAGCTGACGACTGTCGTCTCTCCTCCACCCTGATCACTGCTTCCCATGCTAGAGTACAGGACTTTGCCCGTGCTGCACCCCTTCAGTGGAACGCACTCCCTCGCTCCATTAGACTCTCCCCGACCTTGCAAAGCTTCAAACGGGCACTGAAAACTCACCTATTCATCAAAGCGTACCCTTCCACTGCATAAACCAGCTGGTTCTCCGACCCCTTGCCTGTTTACATCCTGCTATCTAACCACCACCGACTCGCTTGCACCTCTTGTAATCTGTCTGTCTCCCCTTCCTACTAGATTGTAAGCTCCTCCTGAGTAGGGCCCTCTTCCCTCCTGTTGTCAAAGCCCACTTCTCTTCACATTTCACTCACAGCTCTCCTTTACCCAACACTCAGTGACCATCTTCATACTCATCTCCATCATTGGCCTCAAGCCTCTAGTTGTATGTTGATTGGGTCCTCACTACTTACATTTAAGCTGTAATGTGTATTGAACTGTGGTGCTCTTTATTTGTGCTGTATTTTTGTTATTTATTCAATGTTATGCCAAGTTTTGTCTCCCTGTATTGTTCCTTTGTACGGCGCTGCGAAACACTTGTGGCGCCTTATAAATAAAATTATAATAATAATAATAATAGGGGGGTATTCAATTCCCTTCAGGTATTCCACGGAGTCTTCCAGACCATATGTGAAGATTCCACTATACTTGGAAACCATTCGGAGGAGAACTTACATTAAAATTCTATTCTGGAGTGGACATAAGGGTTTCTTTACCACCGCGTCAATCAATGATTGACCTGCCAGAAAGTGAAGGAGAACAACCAAGCGGGACTTTCCTCTGACGGACACAGACGCTCACAAGCAGCAACAGCCCGGTCATATCTGCAGTACGCTCACTGCGCATCAGCTTGGAGCCGTCCCCGCACTGGGTTTGATCTCTCTTCACGCATTTGAGAACTTTTTTCCTGTTTGTCATTTTAAATTCATCTGTTTGGAATAAAGTGTGTGAAATGCTTTCAACACTTGGCTGCAGCTCATTGGAGAAAGATACCCTTACGTGAACGTGTGGCAGAACTCGAAAGTACTGTAAGTTGAGTACTTGTCACACTGTAAAGCTGTTACTAAAAGAAGCGGTGGTAAAGAAACCCTTATGTGCACTCCAGAATAGAATTTTAATGTAAGTTCTCCTCCGAGTGGTTTCCCTGTATAGTGGAATCTTCACATATGGCCTGGAAGACTCCATGGAATACCTGAAGGGAATTGAATACCCCCCCTCTACAGATAGTGCTCACCCTATCTAAAGTCAGCGCTGGTTACCCCTTTCTATGTCTGTTTCTACTGTGTATTAAGGTTGGGCGTTAACCTTGCTAGGGAGACCAGCTGCTATTTCAATTCAGCGCTAGGATTGGATCCCCATTTGTTTTAATAGATTAGATCTCCTCCAGACACTATCTCTGGTGGTCGTCATAGACTTGTCATTACATAAGACCTGGTTGCATCTGGGTTGGAGCAGGCTTAACTCGCTCCTTCAAACATGGCGACTACAGGAGAAGCCAAGCAACCCACAGTCTACGGTCACCTGCCCGAGGTCAATAGAGTCAGTGTAGGGTGTGCCATGGCCGTCCTAAACAGTGATCCTGGCTGAGGGCTCTTCCCACCACCACTTCACGCACACACCCGCCACGTTACATCTGATACACAGTTCCCAGTGCCCATCCTCCCTCAGATATAAGCCCAACCAGATCCCTATCTTCCTCATGGCATAATTCATGCTTGCCTCCCTCCCGGAAGCTGCAGGAAGCTTACGATCTTTGGAGAATTTTTCCGCAGCCTCAGAAGAGTAGGTGGCTCTCCCGCATCCTGACAGCATCCTAGAGAAGTGGGCAGGATTGTATGTTACTCACTGGCAACCACAAGAGCCATGGGAAGGAGCAGGACTTAATTACTGGATTACATCAATTAGCTCTGACCACTTATGGCGGATCTGCAAAACATGAGCAGTTCCCTATGTTGGAGAGGAGACACCCTAGGGCACTTCAGAAGTAGAGCTTCTCATGGAGAGAAGACTTACAAAGAAGATAACTTAGGTATAATCCCTGTTATCCACAGAAGCAGTCTCCACTCCTGTCTTCTCTGTGTCTGACTGCTGCTGTCTGGAATACCCCAGGCAAAATTGGGGATTGCCTTAAACTGGATACACATTGGACAATATATTGTGAGCCCATCTGAGGGTTTGTACCCCCAATATGTCTGTGAATGATCCTGACACAACCTGTTGGGGGCTGATGTCATAAGAGGGCGGGCAAATTTAAACGCCCACCCAGATAGGTATCCTGACCGACATGTTGGGTACCCAGCCTTAGGGGAGGATACTGGAGCAGGCTGCTGCTTCCACTCTGGGGATGCCACCTCAGCTGTGCCTGCTTTTGAACACACAACTCTTCTCATTTGGAGGTGCAGGGGTGTAGCAATGGATTGATGGCTTCAAACTGTGGTTCAGATAGAGGGCTGCAATGGTGGAGATGGGTGGCTGCATTTGGCCCATGGAACAGGACCTGATTAAGACCATACATTTGCTACCTAACGAGCAGGTAAACTCCACCCCGCCGAATGCACGCACCCGCCGCCGAGAGAATCCTCGGACTAGCATGCGAGTGTCTGTGTATGCTCCCATGTGGCCGCAGGAGGAGAAACCATTCTTTCTCCAGCCTTCGCTCTGAAAAGTAAGTCTATAATTACAATGCCCGCTATCGTCTGAATTCGGGGTGACACCATCCACCCGAGCGAGGTACCATTGGGGTACACATAATTTATATGGGCGTGTCTATAAAACATTGGGTGGACCTCTGTGTCCACAACCTTACCACCCACCAGTGAGCGAATGCCACAGGCTTTGCACATTATTCGCATATAGGGGACCGGGGACAAATTCGGACTTGAACAATCAGGTATGAATCGGTTTCGATGCCCCTGATGTAAAAAGTCTTAATAGATTCTGCTAGTATACAAATTATAGTTCTGTAATACAAGCTTTATGTACTGTATAACTCAATTGTCACAGGTTCCTGACACAAGGGCTAATTCAGGACTGCGAGGAGAAAGCCACCGCCCTGACAGCAAGAGAAAATCCCCTTCCTAACTTTCTAGAGAATTGCGTACGGATCGCTAATCGCAATCCGCTCACAAATCCATAGGCGAATCCTGAACCATTGAGTAGTTTTTGCCATCTGTGCCGTTGTGAGAAGGGCGGAGGCTTCCATTTATCTGTGACTGAGCCAGGCTGGAAGTGGTCATTGCTGACATTGTATAGCCTGCAGCTATACAAAGGATGCCGGCACTTCTGTTTTGGTGGAAGGGTTTCTGTCTATTATAGGATTCTCACACTCTGAATGTTTCTCTCGGATGGTGTAATGGTTACATTACTGCCTCACATCACTGTGGTCATGGGTTCTATCCCCACCATGTGTTATATATATGGGGCAGTACGGACGGTGTAATGGTTAGCATTACTGCCTCACAGCGCTGAGGTCATGGGTTCCATTCCCACCATGTGTTATATATACGGGGCAGCACGGATGGTGTAATGGTTACATTACTGCCTCACAGCGCTGAGGTCATGGGTTCTATCCCCACCATGTGTTATATATACGGGGCAGTACGGACGGTGTAATGGTTATAGCATTACTGCCTCACAGCACTGAGGTCATGGGTTCTATTCCCACCATGTGTTATATATACAGGGCAGTACAGACGGTGTAATGGTTACATTACTGAGGTCATGGGTTCTATCCCCACCATGTGTTATATATACGGGGCAGTACGGATGGTGTAATAGTTACATTACTGCCTCACAGCACTGAGGTCATGGGTTCTATCCCCACCATGGCCCTAACTGTGCAGAGTTTGTATATTCTCCCCGTACTTGCGTGGGTTTCCTCCGGGTGCTCCGGTTTTCTCCCACAATCCAAAAATATACTGGTAGGCTAATTGGCTCCCAACAAATGAACCCTAGAATGTCTGTGTGCGCGTGTGCATGTGGTAGGGAATATAGAGTGTATGCTCCACTGGGGCAGGGACTGATGTGTGTTCAAATATTGTCTGTAAAGCGCTGCGGAATATGTGTGCACTATATAAATAACTGGTAATAAATAATAAGTATTTACATTCTCAAAAGTGCATGGGTTCCTCAAAAGCTGCTGGGCACGCCTGCGTTTTCTCACTACACCCAGAAAACAGCAGAATTCCACTACAAAATGCCGGCTTCCAGTCAGTCAATCTGTGGCTCCATTGCGGTTACGATCCATAGGCATTTTCTGGAGCCGGCTTCCAGTCAGATTCATGAAAATAAAGGCTGTGATCAAACGCCATAATATATAATGGTTTTCTCCTAGTGTGGAGGCTAGTTGTGCACAGTTGCCTCTAGAACAGGCTTGTCCAACCCGCGGCCCGCGGGCCGCATGCGGCCCAGGTCGGGTTGTAATGCGGCCCAGTGCATTTTAAGAAATTCTAAGTTTAATATATTTAGGGCAACTACCTGGTCCGCCCACAGCAGCGTCTCCGTGCTGGCCGCGGCACTGTGCCCAAAGTAAAGATGGCCGCGGCCAGCATCGAGTTCTCCCAAACCTAAAATGGCCGCGGGAGCACTGGTGCGAATGCGCAGGCGCACTCAGCTGCTCCCACGGTCTGAAGGACGTCTGAGATGGCGCTTCCCCCACTGATCCATCCCAGCAGCGCGCAGGGCTGGTTGATGATCTGATGGGTGGCGGCAGCGGCGGCAGGAGCAGGCAGCCAGGCCAGCGGTGCCTTCTCATACCCCCACTACCATCAGTGTCTTTGTGAATTGCTGCACTCATCCCCTGTGTCAACAGCTGTGGTGAGTGATCACTACAGGGGGCATTATGAATATAAGTGGCATTACCAGGGGGCATTATATTCATAATGCCCCCTGGTAATGCCACTTATATTCATAATGCCCCCTGGTAATGCCACTTATATTCATTTTAATATGTTAACTATGTTTTCTATGTTTTTTTGGATGATCAGGTATCATTACTGTTATTTTATTTTATGTGCGGCCCAAACCAAATTTTCAACTTCTGATGTGGCCCAGGGAAGGTGAAAGGTTGGACACCCCTGCTCTAGAACATTACTCCCAAATTGTAGCATTTTCCTAATGTTGTAGAAAATCATTTAAAAACCTACTTTTTTTTTTTTTTTTACATCAGAAACTGTCTGTTGCCAAATGTAAATCTATCAGATGAGGGATCTGGAATATTTGGCTACTTTATGCATGGGTGTCAACAGGAATAGTTGTCTCATAACGTAAATCTGTTCCCAACCCTTAGAACAGATACAGCTGATACCCCTCGGTAACAGGGATGTGTAATGAGAGCACAATCCCCCCCCACATGCCTCTGCTAGCAGAAGAAATCATTTGATGGACCCCGACAGATGATTTCTCATTATAGCGTCATGCGATGCGATTTTTTTCTGTAATTTTTTCAATGTGCTCCACTACAGATGGAGTACGGGCCATCCTTGCTGGCGGATCTCCAGAACGTCCCTGCTGGCGACCCGCCAGCAGCCTCGCCAACGAACATACTGAGACGCGCGTACGTCTCACGCGCACGCGCGTCTCCGTCGCCAGCGCGACGGAAACCCTGTCCGTCTCCGCCTCAGGGAGACGGACAGGGTTAGGGGGGTTAGGGGGGGGGTGCGGGCAGACGGCGGGGGACCCGGGGGAACGGATGGAAGCGCCGTCGGAAGGGGACGCGCGCGCCACTCGTGCGAGCGCGTCCCCTTATCGCCATCGATATGGCGCTGGCGGGGGATGGCGGCTGGCGTCGCCAGCGCCATCCCCTGCAAGGATGGCCCATACTCCATCTGTATATCGCATCGCATTGCATCGCATCGCACCTCCCTCAAAATCGCATGCGATTTTATTGGGTGTGCGATGCCATTACATTACCTATACAATTATATCATTGTATGTCCTAAAAAGACATTTTACGCAACCTCCCCCCCACTATCCACACCACCCCAAAGCATGGCCAGCCCCGCGAGGGGTGGCGGAATGCGTCCTCCGACGTTTTCATACCCCCCACTATCCACGTCGGCGTGGAGTTGATTTTATATATTGTGGCGAGCGCAGCGAGCCTCCGAACCTGAAGTGTGGCGAGCGGACGTGGATTACTTTACATGTATTCTGCGTGCACTCGCCACGCTTCGGGCTTGGTGGCTCGCTGCGCTCCCCACACTATATAAAATCAACTCCACGCCGACGTGGATAGTGGGGGGTATGAAAAAGTTGGAGGACGCGTTCCGCCGCCGCCGCTCGCTACGCTTCGCAGTGTCGTGGATCGTGGGGGGGCGGTCCCAGGCTGCCGACGTCGCAAAAGGGGCGTGTCCGGGCCGCAACGTCACTAAAGGGGGCAGGCCCGGCCGCCGTCACTAAAGGGGGTGGGCCCGGCCGCCGTCACTAAAGGGGGCGGGCCCGGCCGCCGTCACTAAAGAGGGCGGGCCCGGCCCCGCCGAAGTTGCCGTGCTGCCAGGGAAGCGCTGGGAATCGCCATCTAAGGCGGCGCTGCGCTTCCCCGTGCACACAGCCAGGGCAGGCACTAGGCTGTTTTAGCGGGGCGCTGCTAGCCCTGCCCTTTGAAAATCGGGCAGGGCACAGCGCCCCGCTAAAACAGCCTAGTGGGAACACTAGATATAATGAAAGCTGACGAGGCCCCAGTGCAGGAAACACATCAGACAAAAGATAACATTTAAATAACATGAGTCTAATTACAAACACGTTGCCATTCTCTAGATATCATTCCCACAGCTTCTCTCCAATTCTCGCCTGCAGAAAGTATGTGGTTTCCTGTGGAATTATGGATGCGCACTCTGTGATCTGTGCGGAGATCCCGCCTCCTCGGTGCTACATTATCTCACTCTCTTCCTGCATCGTGGGTTCTCTTTCATGTTCCTTGCTGCAGTTTGCATTCAGCATGTACCGGAGCCAGCCAAACGTGATGTGATAAAAGAATATTGGGTAACTGGGGGTTTGGTGTAGAGGTAAAAGGGATCCATATTCCATCTGCCCGATTCAGTGAACACGGTCAGATCGGAGGGATCTGCCGCACTAGTGCTCTGTACAGTAGCGCACGCAGGGGGGGTTTCTGAGTACCCAGAAACCCCCCAGGAGTATAAGGGCCATAGGGTGAAAGCTGAGGGTCCCCTCTTTCCATGGGTACAAGAATTTTAAAAATCGGCCCTTGGGAACCGGAGATATCTAACTTCAAAGCAGTGGTTATCCAAGCCTGTTAATTGCTTTTTGCCAGTCAGATATTTCAGGTTCTTTCTGACTTAGGTTTTTCTGAGGGTATATTCTAAAAGCTGAGATTCTCCCCCTTTGATGGACACTAGTAGCTTGTCTCTACTGTTCCCAGAACCAGAGATATCAGCCTTCCAGCAGCTGGTTACTGCTCCAGCTCCACACACCTGGTATGTAGTTTTATATACTCGTTGGCAGATTGCTCTGCCTCCTGAACTCTGATCCCCTAGTCCCCAATACCATTTGGTAGGTGGGATTCTCTAGTTTTTAATTTCATTAAAATCTAAGAAATCTATTTCTGGGAACTGGAGATATCTGCAGTCAAGCAAGCTGTCCTCCCACCAGAAAATTATGAATAAGCCCACTCCACTATACACCCCTCCTCTGCATATTAAACATCCTCTACCACCCTGGAAGTTATGTATCAGGGCCCCTTCATTCATCTCAATGCCCCCTTCTCCCACCCCATCTCCCAGCATCTGTGCAGTAAAGGGGTAATTAGTGGAAATTACTGATCCAGGCCCTACATGCTGAGCGGTTGATATAATACTCCCTACCACCCGGGGGACATCAAAGCTTCCCCCACCCCTACTGCTGGAGGATCGGTAGGTGCCCCAATACAGTGTTATGCCCAGGGGTCTACACTGCTGTTGACGCCCCTGTATGTATGTATGTATGTATATATGTGTGTGTGTGTATATATGTGTGTGTGTGTGTGTGTGTATATATATGTATATGTATATATATATATATATATATATATATATATATATATATATATATATATCTCTATATTATTATTATTATTTATATACATTTGGTCTATCTATAATATTTTAACTGACCCGGCATATACTGGGTCACCTAAGTGTCCATCTCCGTGCTTTGCTCCGCCCCTCTGGAAACCCCCTTCTGAAAATCCTACGTTTGCCACTGCTGTACAGTTATAAGAGTCCTTTCCTCCTTTCATCAGATTACCCAGTTATCCGCCTGAAAGTATGCCCCCAAAACGTGCTCTGTCATCCTCTATAGTGCGCTCCGAAAACGTACCTACTTTTGAAAACTAGAATCACGGATATTACAGTAGCTGTCTAGGGGGGTGTTTAAAGGGTGTGTCTAGCCCCACATAGGAGTATATATATATATATATATATACTTAAATGCTCTGTGCCTTTAATACATATTGGGCATCACTAACCCTGCACAGGGAATACTGTCACACCTAGAGAGTTTCTATCTTCTGGTTGCCTCTCGGGAACTAGCACAATTACCTGTAGGACATATTGTATAATAATTTTATTATTCACCAGTGTCTGCTGTCAGAGGAGAGAAGGAGCAAGGAGCCTGCAGGGGAGGGATCAGTGTGAAATCTCTCTCTGTTGGAGATCAGTCATTGGATCCAGCACTGGAGAGTGATAACTGTCAATTTTCTAGCGCAGTCTTTGTAATGACAGGGTGAGGGTGATTGGTTGTTTGGATCACTTTACAAGGATGATACAATTCCCCTACTTGGGTCACACAGTGGATGTCTGCAGAACAATGGGGGTTATTCTAGTCCATTCTTTCTGACAAAATACTTCTTAGATGGACAAAACCATGTGCACTGCAGGTGGGGCAGATGTAACTTGTGCAGAGAGAATTAGAGGTACTTATGTATTATCTGGACTCCCATGTTAAATGCACCCCATTTTTTCATACCCCTACTATCCAACTACGCATGGAGTTGATTTTATATAGTGTGGCGAGCGCAGCGAGCCACCGTGCCCGAAGCGTGGCGAGCGCAGCGAGCCCCGCGAGGGGACACGGTCTCATAAGAAAACCGGGAGTCCAGATATTACATAAGTACCGAATTAGATTTGGGTGGGGTTTTTCTTCAAAGTGAGATCTATATTGAAGTGTAAAATCATGCAGTCAGTATTTTCCCTGCACAGAAACAAAATAACTCACCCAAATCTAATTCTCTCTGCACATGTTACATCTGCCCCCCTGCAGTGCACATGGTTTTGTCCATCTAAGAAGGATTTTGTCAGAAAGAATGAACTAGAATAAACCCCACTGTGTCCCGATGATAGGGAATACTCTGGAAACCTGTAAAACTTCAGTTCCTTTTTTTGGTTAGGTTATATTTTGACAGACATGTTGTTTTACTAGTGTGATGCCCAGGGCCGGTGTAAGGCTTGCTAGCACCCTAGGCAAAACTGGCAGTCCCTGGGGCAATGGCAAATATTACTGACGCAACATTACTGAAATGAGATAACAATGTGAAGGTTATGCATTTATAGGGACAGTCCTTGTAGTACGAATGGCTTCACTTTTGCATTATCTCAAAGGCCGTGTAAATCAGATTATGTCCTACTGTATTAATGGGATATGCCTTTCATTGCAGTTGCAAGTGTGACAGTACAGATTATCACACATTATGTTATATTTGTGTAGTCACAATGCAATATATATATATATATATATATATATATATATTTTTAAACACCAAGTTCAGTAGCCGTTTAACGTGAAGTATATTCTTTAAAAGGTTTCTTGCTCATAAGCCTTTTTGAACATGAAAAATCTAGGTGAGGCAGTTGCAGTCTCTTATCTGAAAGACATCTGCATTTTAGCTCGCTAGATCGTTCCTGAGGAAAGTAGGAAAGTCACCTGACCAGAATCAGACCAATCCCCTCATCTGCATCAGTGGTTCTCAACCTCAAGTAACCCCAGTAGTTCACGTTTTCTAGGTCACCCGGCAGGTGCACAGGTGCACTCATTACTCACCGACACATTTTAAAAGATCCACAGGTGGAGCTAATTATTTTACTTGTGATTCTGTGTGGAGACCTGGAAAACGTGCACTGTTGGGGAGTCATGTGGGCCGAGGTTGAGAACCAGTGATCTACATGACAGCTGAGGAAGAAGGAAAGGGGGAATTGTGTTGTAAATAAGAATGCAGAGAACCGGGGCAACCCAACGCCCCTCTGACTAAATAATAGCACACACCATTTTGCTTTCATGTGACTGCATCTTTAATAAAAAAAAACAGGTATAAAATGCAGATAAATAGTCCACTAACCCAACAGCAGGTTAGAATTACTGTATATTACTATTAATATTGGTTTTAAATAAAAATTTTATGATCAATATTAATTACGGACTTTTCCCCAAAAATTTAAATTTGTTCCAGAAATTCTAATGCTTGGTGCTTTTCATTCATTAAGTAACCTCCCATGGTACCGGCAGGTGTACTGGTGACCGCGGGGTACCAGTAGGGAAGACAACTAGGACCCAGGCAATGTGTACATTCTGCCTGAGCACTGGACGGACAATCAAGTGTCATGTCGGCTGTTTACCCGGTTCCCTTTCTTTCTGCAGCCGTTAGACGAAACGCGCATTCTATTTGTCCACAAAGAACTTTCTTTGAGCCCTTCTGGCTTTTTCAATTAACTCGAAAGTTGGTAAACCTTGTGGAATCTCTAGGAAGTGATTTTCATTTTCAATAATATCTTCAGCACCACCTAGAAGGAATTAAGACAAAAATCAAAGTAATCAAGTATTAGCATATTGTAGAGAAACATATACAGTACAATATATGTGCTCAGCAGGAATACCGTCAAACATAGCGGCTCCTCAAGAATGCTTTTAATAATCTGGAAATACATTTTATACCGTAAGAGTTGTCGTTTTTAGTAAAACAAAACAGAATAATAAATACCAGAAGCTTAAGGAAAAAAATAAGCACTATGCATGTTAAACACAATTATTTTTCATGGGACAGCATCTTTAATGACAAACCAGGTATACAATTTAGACATTGCGTTAACATATTGTAAACAACAATAATTAATAATATTATCTGACAAGTGTTTTAGCAATAATTAGGCTATTACTGAGACGGGATGCGGTCATTTGGTCTACAGCATGGTGGTCGACAGTCGTTAGGTTGACACCATTAGGTCGACATGGGGAAAAGTCAACGTGGTTCTAGGTTGACAGGTCATTCATTCGACAGTGTCTAGGTCGACAGTCAAATGGTCGACATTGGATTTTTCACAGTTTTTTAAGCCGACAGGCGGTATTTCATGCCCTACCATTCACTAGGGCCTGGTAGGAGAATTAAATGTGTGCCGAGCGTAGCGGGTACCGTGCCCGAGGCATTGCGAGCGGGGCTACTTGACGCTTAATGCATTTGGCCCACTGCCCACAATATACAAGTGTCATCTAGCAAATTACTCAGCACACGACTAGTACCCCCTTTCACACCAGCCAAAATTCCAGGGTTGGCCTGGGAACAACCCAGGTCTAGTGCTGGTGTGAAAGGTTCCCGGGCCAATATCCCGAACGATGACCCGGGATTTCAACCCTGCTAGCTACCAGGGTTGCTCCCGGGACCTTCCCAGGGTACTGGCTTGTATGAAAGGCTCAGAGACGTGTCCCTCCTTCCCGTGTTGCCTCTGTTGATGCTGATTGGCTATGCAGGGCACCTTCCTGTTGTTGTGGATTTCCAGAGACATCACACAGCGAGCAGGAAGACACTGTGCCAGCTCCGTGGCCCAACCGACCCCAGCAGTGCTATTTAACCCCTGCAAGCCAGAAAGCCAAGAATGTCTTGGACAAATGATGAGGTGATGGAGCTTCTAAACATTAGAGGGGAAGAGGCGATCCGGCACCAGATTACAGGCACAGTTAAGGATGCCCAGATATACTATAACATGGCGAAGATCCTGGCATCACCCTCTCTCTAATGACATAATCTTAAAGACCATTTCTAATGACATTCTCATAGAAATGCAGGGTCATCCCGGGTTCAGTGTGAAAGGTGCTGTCCCTGCTTCAAAAGCATGTGCGGGGGTTGGAGTTGCACAGGACCTGGAAGCTCACTCACACCAGGCCTGTCACACAGCAAGGTGTATTGAGGCTACATGTATAAGGACACATCTGTACATACATGTTGCATAACAATTAGCTTCAGTATAATATTTATTAGCAGTTTCTTATATAGCGCACACATATTCCGCAGCGCTTTACAGAGAATATTTGAACATTCACATCAGTCCCTGCCCCAGTGGAGCTTACAATCTATACTCCCTACCACATGTACACGCGCACACAGACATTCTAGGGTTAATTTTGTTGGGAGCCAATTAGCCTACCAGTATATTTTTGGATTGTGGGAGGAAACCGGAGTACCCGGAGGAAACCCACGCAAGTACGTGGAGAATATACAAACTCCACACTCCGCACAATTAAACCCATGGCCTCAGCGCTGTGAGGTAGTAATGCTAACCATTACACCATCTGTACTGCCCTAATATCAAACCTTAAAGAGCAGGAGGCCGATAGTTATTTACACAAAAAATTTAAAATATCATCAATTGCAAAGTGATCAACCACAAACACTGTACAATGTAAGAAATGTAGAGACAAATGTACCTTTCATTCTTTGTATCAGGGTACCATATGCCATATCATACTGGTATGTAAAAACAAATCCCAATGGAATAATTGGGGCAAATAGAGCTGGCTTCTTCTGTTTAATAGCCCTGCATAAACACACAGAAAGAACATTACAGATCTGGTCAGCAACAGCCTAAAATGGTAAAACAGCAAACAAGCAAAAGCACAACAGCAGCAACATCCTCAAAACAAATAAGTGCACCACCAATGTTTAACAAATGTGCCAGTATTAATATAGTCTATCTGTAAGCGACCGCATACCTCCTAGGGAAGCTATGTAATAAAAGAATCAACTGGGCCGGCCTGCATCACGTGATAACTGCAGATGATAGCGGGATATCAATTAAGACGGCTGCAGAAATCCCAATGCATGGTTGCGCGCTCAGAGGAAAAATGCTGGCTGACAGGCGGAGGGACCTGCACACATGACACTTTCATGTGGATATACTGCAGCTCATGTCATCTGTGCACATTACTTGGTGAACCCAGCTGTATTTGCTCTGATGAACACGCGTGTGTGTAGTATGAACCCTGGAATGGATTCTGACTGCGGCATGCGTCACTTGTCAGTGCACTCCTAAAAGTGACCAATTACACTATTAACAGTGTCATGTGATCAAAGTTTAAAAATAAACTGCTCCTTCTTCTACAGAATTTCACTCTTCGCTACGTTTACCAAGACAGTGGTTCCCAAAATGTGTGCCTAGGCACCCTGGGGTGCCGCGAGACCCTTGCAGGGGTGCCTCAGGTTGGGGGTTCAGGAGCAATGCAAATTATTTAGTCTTTGTAATAGTCAAAACCAGTGCAGGTGGCTGTCAATCATAAACTATGTGAACAAACATAAGGGAATTGTGTCCCTAACCTCATAATTAAACCTAAGGATGACATATAAACACAATTTAATTTTTTTTTCTAAATTTCTCAATAAGAAACATTTTTTTATCCTAGGGGGGCCGTGAAAAACAAAATGATACTACAGGGTGCCGTGATTCAAAACAGTTTGGGAACCACTGTACCAAGATATTCTGGAGACATCTAGTGGTGGAAGAGAGGAATTACATTCTTAAAACTAATGCTGCCCATCCCATACATATGTGCGATTGCATTGGATTCGATCTCGGGTTTCCCTGGAAGCTCACCATTCGATAAATTGCACAATAGCATTTTATTGCATTCGATCATGCGATTCGTCGAATGCACCGTTCGATAAAAAAAAATTTGGCGGGAAGTGGAGGGGCCAGGAAGTGACCATAACTCTTCAAGAATCGCACGTCGCTGTTTAGAAAAATCGCATGTGCACAAAACAGCATTCGACCACACAAACAATTCGAGAAAAATGATGTGCAGCACATAAAACCGTGAGACGCGTCATTCGAGCGGCGTGTCGCGTCGAATGGTACATTTTGTCGCGTCGAATGGTACGCATTTTGTGCATACATTCCATTTCTCGGCCAGATGAGGTCGAAATCGAAGGATTGTATACAATATCTCACAAGTGTATGGGCAGCATAAATCTATTCATTCCCATTACTAAAATGACCATTATTTGGCAATGTCTTCCGCAAAGTATTTATTTCTAATGATGAATCAACAGGAAACCAAAAAGTTTTTTTTTTTTTTTATAAACTTGGAAAAAATATTAAATTCATTTAATTTTGTGCCTACCTGTTGCGCTGCTGATTGCCCACAGGTTTTATGATTGGCAGCCACTATTACCCGATTTGCCTATCATTTCGACCATAAATAATTTGATCTGGTCATGGACCACTAACCCAAAGCACCCAGTTTGGGAGCCACCGTATTAAGCTTTCATTTATTTCCTCATAAATAAATAAATACACAGATAATAATATTGAGAAAATAAAATGACAAACCCCACTGTCAATCCGAGAGCTGCCAAACTGAAGAAAGTCCCATAATACTTCAGGAACTCCCGTGTCCAGGCGATCTGCATGGCCACCTGCTTTTCCCGCATTAGGTTCTGCATCTGGAGCTGCCTCTCCAACTGCAGAAGGAAACACCGCAAAAGCCAAACTCTGTTACAGGAGAGAGAATACCATTTCCCTGCCTTCAGAAAGACTTTATTTTACCATCATTTGCTCATTCATCTGTCGGCAATCGAGTTAGCTAAATCCTGGGTGATTTGTACATGCAGAGTAATGACATTTTTTGGTACTTGTGTATTAGCAGGAATACAATGCCAACAAATTATATGTTTCTGCACTGGAGCAGTAAGGCCAAGCAGTCTAGAAGAGCAGAAGTAATAATAATAATAATAATAATAATAATAATAAAATGAATATCCCTTATCCAAAATGCTCGGGACCAGAAGAATTTTCGATTATTCCGTATTTTGGAATATTTTTATATTCCAATAAGATATCTTGAGGGCAGAGTCCATTTGCAGAGGCTTAACTACGAGAGGCAATGAAGGTGCCAGCCAGTTACATATCATGTCCCCCAGTAGTGTCAGTTACATATCATGTCCCCAGTAGTGCCAGTTACATATCATGTCCCCCAGTAGTGCCAGTAACATATCATGTCCCCCAGTAGTGCCAGTTACATATCATGTCCCCAGTAGTGCCAGTTACATATCATGTCCCCAGTACTGCCAGTTACATATCATGTCCCCAGTAGTGTCAGTTACATATCATGTCCCCAGTAGTGTCAGTTACATATCATGTCCTCAGTATTGTTAGTTACATATCATGTCCCCAGTAGCGCCAGTTACATATCATGTCCCCAGTAGCGCCAGTTACATATCGTGTCCCCCTGTAGTGCCAGTTACATATCATGTCCCCAGTAGTGCCAGTTACATATCATGTCCCCAGTAGTGTCAGTTACATAAATGTCCCCAGTAGTGCCAGTTACATATCATGTCCTCAGTAGTGCCAGTTACATATCATGTCCCCCAGTAGTGCCAGTTACATATCATGTCCCTAGTAGTGCCAGTTACATATCATGTCCCCCAGTAGTGCCAGTTACATATTATGTCCCCCAGTAGTGCCAGTTACATATCATGTCCCCCAGTAGTGCCAGTTACATATCATGTCCCCAGTAGTGCCAGTTACATATCATGTCCCCAGTAGTGCCAGTTACATATCATGTCCCCCAGTAGTGCCAGTTACATATCATGTCCCCCAGTTGTGCCAGTTACATATCATGTCCCCCAGTAGTGCCAGTTACATATCATGTCCCTAGTAGTGCCAGTTACATATCATGTCCCCAGTACTGCCAGTTACATATCATGTCCCCAGTAGTGTCAGTTACATATCATGTCCCCAGTAGTGTCAGTTACATATCATGTCCTCAGTATTGTTAGTTACATATCATGTCCCCAGTAGCGCCAGTTACATATCATGTCCCAGTAGCGCCAGTTACATATCGTGTCCCCCTGTAGTGCCAGTTACATATCGTGTCCCTAGTAGTGCCAGTTACATATTATGTCCCCCAGTAGTGCCAGTTACATATTATGTCCCCCAGTAGTGCCAGTTACATATCATGTCCCCCAGTAGTGCCAGTTACATATCATGTCCCCAGTAGTGCCAGTTACATATCATGTCCCCAGTAGTGCCAGTTACATATCATGTCCCCCAGTAGTGCCAGTTACATATCATGTCCCCCAGTTGTGCCAGTTACATATCATGTCCCCAGTAGTGCCAGTTACATATCATGTCCCCAGTAGTGCCAGTTACATATAATGTCCCCAGTAGTGCCAGTTACATATCATGTCCCCCAGTAGTGCCAGTTACATATCATGTCCCCCAGTAGTGCCAGTTACATATCATGTCCCCCAGTAGTGCCAGTTACATATCATGTCCCCAGTAGTGCCAGTTACATATCATGTCCCCAGTAGTGCCAGTTACATATCATGTCCTCAGTAGTGCCAGTTACATATCATGTCCCCCAGTAGTGCCAGTTACATATCATGTCCCCCAGTAGTGCCAGTTACATATCATGTCCCCCAGTAGTGCCAGTTACATATCATGTCCCCAGTAGTGCCAGTTACATATCATGTCCCCAGTAGTGCCAGTTACATATCATGTCCCCAGTAGTGCCAGTTACATATCATGTCCCCAGTAGTGCCAGTTACATATCTTGTCCCCAGTAGTGCCAGTTACATATCTTGTCCCCAGTAGTGCCAGTTACATATCTTGTCCCCAGTAGTGCCAGTTACATATCATGTCCCCAGTAGTGCCAGTTACATATCATGTCCCCAGTAGTGCCAGTTACATATCTTGTCCCCAGTAGTGCCAGTTACATATCATGTCCCCAGTAGTGCCAGTTACATATCATGTCCCCAGTAGTGCCAGTTACATATCATGTCCCCAGTAGTGCCAGTTACATATCATGTCCCCAGTGGTGCCAGTTACATATCATGTCCCCAGTAGTGCCAGTTACATATCATGTCCCCAGTAGTGCCAGTTACATATCATGTCCCCAGTAGGGCTTTTCGGAAAAAAAAAAAACAGAAACAAAAAAATATTCCGGAAACTGTGGTTTTCAGAATAATTAGGATAACAGATATCCGAAGAAGGGATACTCAAGTTGTAATAATAATAGTTATTTAAATAGCACATTTCTCCCAATAGGACTTAATTTGGTACTTGTGAGTTATCTGGGCGTCCGATTTTGGATCCGATATCGTATGCGATATCGTATGCGATATCGCATGCAAATCGCATGCAAATCGTAAGTACAAAATCGGGAGCCTCACAAGTACCGATTTGCTATTCATTTCATTACCCCACTATCCCCAAAGTGTGTCTATCAACGTGAACCCGAAGCGTGGCGAGCGCAGCGAGCCCGCGAGGGGCGGCGGTACGCGTCCTCCGACCTTTTCATGCCCTACTATCCACTAGGGCGTGGAGTGAGAATAGAATAGTGTGGCGAGCGCAGCGAGCCACCGAGCCCGAAGCGTGGCGAGCGCAGCGAGCCCCGCGAGGGGACGCGGACACCTTCACAGGTATCCGCGTGCCCTTGCGGGCTTCACAGGTGTCCGCGTCCGCTCGCCACGCTTCGGGCTCGGTGGCTCGCTGCGCTCGCCACACTATTCTATTCTCACTCCACGCCCTAGTGGATAGTAGGGCATGAAAAGGTCGGAGGACGCGTACCGCCGCCCCTCGCGGGCTCGCTGCGCTCGCCACGCTTCGGGTTCACGTTGATAGACACACTTTGGGGATAGTGGGGTAATGAAATGAATAGCAAATCTGATGCAAATCGCATGCTAAATCGCATGTAAATCGCATGTAAATCGCAAATCGGATCCGATATCGTATGCGATATCGTATGCGATATCGCATGCAAATCGCATGCAAATCGTAAGTACAAAATCGGACGCCCGGATAACTCACAAGTACCCTTAATTTACTAAGATGGGAGCTGTATTTCAGATGGGATGTTGCTATGGGCAACCAATAAGATACTAGATCACCTAGCTGGTGCACAGCTGTAGTCATTACTAACTGTCACATTCCGCAGATCACCTAGCTGGTGCACAGCTGTAGTCATTACTAACTGTCACATTCCCCAGATCACCTAGCTGGTGCACAGCTGTAGTTATTACTAACTGTCACATTTCCCAGACTCCCTAGCTGGTGCACAGCTGTAGTCATTACTAACTGTCACATTCCCCAGATCACCTAGCTGGTGCACAGCTGTAGTTATTACTAACTGTCACATTCCCCAGATCACCTAGCTGGTGCACAGCTGTAGTTATTACTAACTGTCACATTTCCCAGACTCCCTAGCTGGTGCACAGCTGTAGTCATTACTAACTGTCACATTCCCCAGATCACCTAGCTGGTGCACAGCTGTAGTCATTACTAACTGTCACATTCCCCAGATCACCTAGCTGGTGCACAGCTGTAGTCATTACTAACTGTCACATTCCCCAGATCACCTAGCTGGTGCACAGCTGTAGTCATTACTAACTCTCACATTCCCCAGATCACCTAGCTGGTGCACAGCTGTAGTCATTACTAACTGTCACATTCCCCAGATCACCTAGCTGGTGCACAGCTGTAGTCATTACTAACTGTCACATTCCCCAGATCACCTAGCTGGTGCACAGCTGTAGTCATTACTAACTGTCACAATCCCCAGATCACCTAGCTGGTGCACAGCTGTAGTCATTACTAACTGTCACAATCCCCAGATCACCTAGCTGGTGCACAGCTGTAGTCATTACTAACTCTCACATTCCCCAGATCACCTAGCTGGTGCACAGCTGTAGTCATTACTAACTGTCACATTTTCATTCCTACTATAGATCCACAGGTTGCCTGAGATACATGAACTGTTGGTAGATCTTGAGGACAGGTTTGGTCTCCCCTGTTCTAGAGTATATGTGGTTGTTCTATTTATTAAACAGCAGAATAAGTCACCTGAAGTTGCGAGTTCATCAACATGAATTCCTGTTGCTTTTTCATATTGTCGTCCATAGCTCTAGAGAAAAAAGACCCCATTTCTTCTGGAAGACAAATACAGAAAAGTAATCAGTAATTAGAACAAGATTCTCTGCACAATAAATGTACAAATGTGTATGCTGGTGGTAACAGGGGCTGGAATAGCAGATACAGTAATGCTGCTTTCAGACCGCATAACTGGCTCTGACCCTGTATTTGAAAACGTTTCCAAAAACGGGTCTGCCAGGTAAAACCCCTTTCACACCGCATCTCTTAAACGGGATATTACCGTTTAAGTGGCGTTTTTTTGACACTGGCAGACCCGTTTTTGGAAGCTTTCCAAAAACAGGGTCAAAGCCAGTGCGGTCTTCAGTGCCCCCCCCCCCCGGGTTAACACACACACAACCGCACCCCCATCCCCCCGTTAACACACACACACAACCGCCCCCCCCCCCCCCCCCCCCCCTGCGGGTTAACACACACACACACAACCCCCATGTGTTAAAGGACCCCCCTTCCCCAATGTTTTTAAGGAACCCCCCCCCGTTCAGCCGGTACATCCTGCGACACGTTGAGGATCCCGGCAGTATGGACGGATGCATTGCACTTGTAAAAAAAAAGTGTCTTTCGGAAAATGGCTGCCCCATAGGAAAGCCCGTTTAAAAAAACTGTCTTTCGTATGGGGCAGCCATTTTCCAAAAGACACTTTTTTTTTTACAAGTGCAATGCATCCGTCCATACTGCCGGGATCCTCAACGCGTCGCAGGAGGTACCGGCTGCACGGGGGGTTTGTTAGCCCTGGGGGGGTGGGGAGGATGTTAACCGGCGTGCGGGGGGGGGGGGGGGGGGGGCGGAGCGGGGGTGAAGCGCAGTGAATATTTAATGAGCACTCATTAAATATTCACTGCGCTGGGTCACAAAAACCGTTACATAAAGTAAAGCTACATTGCGTTGTCCTACTGCGGATCATTACGTGTGCGCAGTGATGTAGTATATTGTTACAAAGCATTGTTGAGTCGCACCATCGTTCAGGCCTGTGCCCAGCTTTAGACTGGGGCTACACTACGCGCCCCTGTCCATATCGGCGCTGCTATCTATATGACAGCAGGATGCATGTATGAACGGAACATCGCTGACCGTTCCGCCCGATGCTGGCTTGGCGAAGCCCTATCGTAACAGCAGGGACAGTGCTGTCCCTGCTGTTAGCTCTGGGCTGCGCTGGGGATCTCGCGTGATTAGTGAGATCCTGCGCATGCCCAGTGCAGCCGGCTGGGGGAAAAGAATAGCGCATCAGTGTAAATTGATGCGCTATCTCCAGGAGGGGACATCGCCGGAGGGGGGAGTTAGTGCCCCCCCGATTCGGCAGACAAGATGTTAATACATCCTGTCGGTCTCCCCTCCTGCTTCGCTAATGAGGTGCAGCAGGAAGTAATATAGCGGCGCGATAAACGCTGCTATAATACATCTGCCCCAGTGTATGATATGCAGCACCGATTATATCGTAAACGATATTGGCAGTATCGCAAAACGAACAACTAGCAGGTAAACAATAAACAATATTATTATAAACACCCATTCGATTCATGGGTGTGTGGTGGAGATGATTGTGTAAAGTACATCTTGTGTGACATATATATATATATATATATATATATATAATGATTTTGGAGCATGTGATGCACTGGTAGCAGCTGCCTATCACCGTATATGTATTTGTATGGAGTAAATGACACAGTGCTTGGCATGTGATCGCGGTCACCCATTGATTAATCCCTGCCTTTGGCAGCACATACTGAGCCTGTGATTACCGTGTGTGTAGTGCGGAGACCTCTGCGCCCGCTTCCTGTATGTTACCCGCCCGCTGCTGCTGCTGCTGCTGGGGTAGGCGAGGGGTCACAGCTAGGAGCTCTCTCAATGACACCGAGAACTGTTAACTGTTCCCCTGCCGCCCGGAGCCCAGAGAGCAGCGCCCGCTGACAGCACAGAAGCAGCACAGGGCGGCAGGGAAGGGGTTACCGGGAGGTGTAGCCCGGATTACAGGAAGGGTGTGTCTCTTTAATTGGCCCTGCTTCATGTCAGCCCGTGTGAGCGCTAGGAGCAGCTGAGGGAGACATCTAGTGGTTGCTTACTGGTACTGCAGGACAGTTACCTGGTAAACCTAATAACTACAATTTCCGGTGTGTCACATCACGTGGTGTAACCTACCTGCAAGTAATTGGATTATCTACTAATTAGTGTGTGATTATTAATATACTGTAGCAGAAGTTTCTCATTAAAGAGAATATATCTCATATATCTGTATATCTCATTCACGCCTACACATAACACATACTTGCCTACATTTGAAAACTTGTTTCAGGGAGATTATAGCAGGGTTGCCGATTTACAAATTTTCCTCTCCGGGAGAAGCCAGTCATTAAGCCCTACCCCCATTACGGGAAATAGTCTAAATCAGTGATCTCCATGGAGGGGGCGGGTCTAAAATGACACGAGTGTGTCATTTTAGCACCGCCCCCTCCTCTGAGACCCGCGGATTGCGGCATTTAAATGCCGCGATCGGGGGGCTCAGTGGGGGGTACCCTTGATTCCGGGAGGGTTGCCCACCCTTCCGGGGGGCCAGGAGGGGGACCCGATTTTCGGGAGACTCCCGGTAATTCCGGGAGGGTCAGCAACCCTGGATTATAGTCATACCTCCCAACAGTCCTGATTACCGCGGGAACCAGGGACGTGCAATCAGGGGAGGCAGGGGAGGCAGTGCCTCCCTGTCATAATGATGAAAATAATAAAAGAAGATATTTATATATCTTCTTTTATTATTTTCATAATTTCTACCTCTCCCGTTGCCTCCCACCCTCTTACACTGCTGCCTGCATGTGAGGGTGGGAGGCAGCGGGAGAGGTGCCTCCCGCTGTTAATATTAAAACTCCGGGCAGCGGGGGGCGGGTAGGGGAGGCAGGGGGCAGGGTGCAGCAATGGGCTGTAAAAGCCCATTGAAAATGAATGGGGAAGCGACACTTATACTGATGCCGCAATGACAGGGGCACCAGTATGAATGCACACCCACAGATGTGATTGGGCCAGTGCTGGATCCGCTGTCCAATCACACACATGCAGGGCCCGCCTGGTGAAGATGCAGCAGCGCGGCCAGCGGGGAGTCCGGCGCTGCTTGGAGAAAGCCGCCGCCACTGCCGAGGAGAGGACTGACCGCCGCCACCGCCGAGGAGAGGACTGACTGCCACCACCGCCGAGGAGAGGACTGACTGCCACCAACACCGAGGAGAGGACAGGGGAGTCTGGGTGGGGGGGGGGAGTAGGCTGCTGCATGTACCCCCTGCTGCTTGTGCCCGGCCGCGGCTGTGTGGGGAGGCGAGTGCCTTCCCAGGCAATGTCCTCACCGCACGTCACTGGCGGGAACGTCCCAGTTTTCGGGGACGTTCCCGCGGCCAGCATGGGGGCTGGGGAGGGAGCTGTTGGGAGTCTACTATACTTGGTAATGTGCTGGGAAATGGTGCTGATGATTCTATGTAAATGTGTTTGTCTCTCATTCCTTTTTTCCCCAAAAATGTAACACTGTAATGTGGGCTAGGTGACATGAGGGAGATTGTTAGACTAATGAGGGAGAGAGGGAGATTGCTGCTATGTCAGGGAGTCTCCTGCAGAATGCAGGAGGGGTGGTGGTAACTATGATGTAACAGTGTAATGTGGGCTAGGTGACATGAGGGAGATTGCTAGACTAATGAGGGAGAGAGGGAGATTGCTGCTATGTTAGGGAGTCTCCTGCAGAATGCAGGAGGGGAGGTAACTATGATGTAACAGTGTAATGTGGGCTAGGTGACATGAGGGAGATTGCTAGACTAATAAAGGAGAGAGGGAGATTGCTGCTATGTCAGGGAGTCTCCTGCAGAATGCAGGAGGGGGAGGTAACTATGATGTAACAGTGTAATGTGGGCTAGGTGATATGGGGGAGATTGCTAGACTAATGAGGGAGAGAGGGAGATTGCTGCTATGTCAGGGAGTCTCCTGCAGAATGCAGGAGGGGAGGTAACTATGATGTAACAGTGTAATGTGGGCTAGGTGACATGAGGGAGATTGCTAGACTAATGAGGGAGAGAGGGAGATTTCTGCTATGTCAGGGAGTCTCCTGCAGAATGCAGGAGGGGAGGTAACTATGATGTAACAGTGCAATGTGGGCTAGGTGACATGAGGGAGATTGCTAGGCTAATGAGGGAGAGAGGGAGATGGCTGCTATGTCAGGGAGTCTCCTGCAGAATGCAGGAGGGGAGGTAACTATGATGTAACAGTGTAATGTGGGCTAGGTGACATGAGGGAGATTGCTAGACTAATGAGGGAGAGAGGGAGATTGCTGCTATGTCAGGGAGTCTCCTGCAGAATGCAGGAGGGTAGGCAGCTATGACATAACATCACACTTGCCTACCTGACCCTCTCCATGAGGGAGACATTGCCCTGTTCCTGCCCTTCCCTGGTAATGTATGATTGCCAGCACCTGTGGGGAGCTAGTTAAAAGATAAGAAAGGCGTTTTACCACAGGTGCTGGCAATCCTACATTACCAGGGAATCCCAGAAACAGAGCATTGTCTCCCTCATGGAGAGGGTCAGGTAGGCAAGTATGCCCAACATTTCAATGTGATTCAGGAATGGGGCCACTTTGTAGAGTCCCCTGTAGGTCACTAAGGGGCACATATAACAACCTGGGCTTGCCTAGTGCCTTAGGCTAGGTACACCGGCAGCATGAGCCACCCTTCTCTTGTCCATCGCCTGATAACTCGCACATCCTGTATGTGAGAGGTCAGCTAGTTCCCTGAGGCCATTATTTCAGTCATTGCACAGTGGTGGGCGGTGCTACAAAGACTGTGATTCATGTCATCTGGTCCTATGGACCCCCGCAGAGAAGGGGGAGGGGGGGTGCGAGAGACGGCCAGGATTCCAGGAGGTTTGTCCCCCTTTCTGTAGGGCCAGGAGGACCCAAATTCAGGGACCCTACTGGCCATTCCAGGAGAATGGGCAACTATGGTCAAGCCATGTCACAGAGTGGACACTAGACACAAGGAGGCAGAGGCAGGAAGAAGGACCAGTGCAACTCACTACTAAGATTCACGTCATCTGCAGATAGCAAAATCAAAGGGAGAAGCGAAACACAAACGCGACGTTTCCATTCCTCAACTGTATGAGGAAGCGATTCAGACACTGATGGACATACCAGCTGGAGAAGTATTACCTCTCATGTGCACAGGAAGAAGTTTAAAGCCCAGTTATCAGTGGCACAGTGCTCTCACTCCATCTAGCCCCAAGAGGTTGATTTATCACCATCTGCATCTGAGGATCGACATGGGTTTTCTTTGAGCTGACATGTGCCGACAGGCGGTATTTCATGCCAAAAGTAGCGAGGTACACTTGACGGTGTGAAGTGAAAAACCCATTTCGACCTTTTGACTGTCAACCTAGCCATTGTCGACCTAATGCTCATGTCAACATTCCATCCATGTTGACATTAGGCATGTTGACCTTCAGTTGTCGACCCAATGCTAAGCCATGTCGACCTTCAGTGGTCAGAAGGCAGTATGCGTTCGCATGGGGGCGATGTTTTGCGTCTGCACAGATGCATTTCTTGCGCAGACACTGGGTGCGTGCGCCCACAGCAAACAAACTGTACCCAACCTTGCGGGCGGAGGGCGCGGGGGGGGGAGGGCGGATAGTGGGCCGTGGGACTCGGCCCGTGGCTGGCTGCATATTTAAAAAATTCCAATAATTGGCTCTCAGCTAAACAGCAGTTTCCCATTCATTCCAAATCTGCAGCCCGCCCACAGCTTACGCTGCCGGTTCCTTGTGTTTCTCTACTCCTGGACTCCAGCCTCTCTCTCCTCAGCAGCTGGCAGCAGTGGGATGCAACCCCCCTGCACTGAGGACTCCACCGATACAGCTGCCACTCCTGCTCTGCCGACACTACCACCTTGATCGAATAAATCTAATTCTATCTGCACCTGTTACATCTGCCCCACCTGCAGTGCACATGGTTTTGTCCAGCTAATAAGGAATTTGCCTCTAAGAGTGAACTAGAATAAGAATAGGGCCTTATTCTGGTTGGTGCGGCCGGGCCGTACGCGTACGTCCCGGGGTTTTTAATGATCTGCGCATGCGTACATTCGCTAATGCGCAGGCGCGAGCACAACACAACGCTTACGGACGGGTCTCTACGTGCGAAAAAACCTGTACGCGAGTGTACGGGCATTGGGGGCGGCATAGGGGCGTGATGAGGGGAGCGGCCGAAATAATGAGGGAAAATGGGCGTAAACATGGGCGTACACGGGGGTGTGCACCAAAAATGAACGGTGCTACTACCGCACGATCGCCTAAAGCACCGTTCATTTCGGACACAAAACAGGCGGCCGCCAACCGCCATCTCAAACCACCCCTACAGATACCGCATGCCAGCGTGCGCCTGGGTTTGCTAATTTACGCTGATTACTACCAAACACATACACCTGAATGTAATAAGCAATGCTGCAGTCTATTAAGTCCAAACCATGATTTCACTACCTGCAAGCCACACACAGCACTCAAACACATTGGAAGCTTATCTTTCTATACTTCTCTACATTTAAAGGTTTGTTTAATTTAAGGTAAGAATCTTTTTAAGACCTGCTTATATATGCTAAGGTAGGTATTTGTTAAACAGTTAGACACATTCACTACGTGCTTTCATAGACTTTACACAGTAGCACACTCAATCTACACAAGTCGACATGTGTCAACGTGTTCACTCTAATACAAACATAGGTTTTGTATTTATGATACAATAACATAAACCACATCTAACACCTACAAAGGATGTTTCAGCAATGTTTTAAGCCCATGGCCACTATTTTGCACATTAATTAATTCAATCAATTAATTAATTTTCATAATTATAGTTCAAAGGCAAGATTTGCAGGTCCATATATGTGAAGGGTATGCCAGCGTACACGGACGTACGCTCACTCTCACGAGCGGTGACATAAGCTGAGTTTTCTATTGAAAACAATAGGGACCCGTCCGTGCAAGCTGGCGTACGCTCAGATAGCCGCAAGAAGTCGGTGGGAAGACGGACGAGAGACGTCCGTAAACGGTGGCGTACGCGCAATTGTACGCCAGTTGTCGGAGTGTAAGGGCTGGCCCGTCCGTGTACGTTGGCGTACGCTCAAGTGTACGCCACTCCCCTTTGACGTTGTTTCTGGCTGTACGTATGCGGCTGAGTTGTGGGTGGACTTAACCCCAACGGCCGCATACGGATAGCGTACGTTAATAGCGAACGTACGCACGTTTGGCCGCTACGATCAGAATAACCTCCATTATCACACACTGTATCCAACCTGCTCTATATCCCACACTGTCCCATGCAATTCCGCCAGCCTCCCGCAACCCCTCACGGCGGGAGATCCGAGGAGACCTGATGACGCAAATGGCGTCATTGTGGCCCACTCCCATGCCTGTGATACCGGTATTTCAAAGTGGGGAGGGCGTGGTCATGATGCTGCAATTGCAATGGCCACACCCCCACACAAGGCTCAGTTGTTGCTTTCTGCCTCCAGCCCTGCCCCTTTCACAGCACACCCACCGTCCCCGCCCCTTGCTTCCTCTATCTGGCTGCCTTCTCCTGGAGAGGGCAGATTAAAAGTAGGCAATCCTGACTAAAGGACAAGTTAAAGTGACATATACCTATAAAGGGAAAGAGAAAGCTAAGCTGTAAAGGCATTTTTAAGTGGGGACACTCCTATTATTGCCGCACAGTTGCTGGCCAAAGTTCACAGAAAGCTAAATCTGTCCGAGTGCTGTCCAGACTAGAAAGAGAAGTGGGAGGCCACAGGGCACAATTTAGCAAGAAGACAAGTACATAAGAGTCTCTAGTTTGAGAAATAGATGCCTCATAGGTCCTAAACCGGCAGCTTCATTATATGGTACTGTAAAAGGCCAGTGTCAGGTTGAGGACCTGTGCGGTGTCTATTTCTCAAACTAGAGACTCTAATAAACAGATGTAGGCGGTCTCTTCTAGCTGGGTGCTGGCAGTCGGATCGCCAACAGCCAGCCCCCGGAAGGGGATGTGCGTGGACAAGATGTTTGCGCATCCCCTTCCGACGGGGCCCACCACCACCCTCCGTTGCCTCCAAGCCGCTCCCCCATTGGTGCCCGCAGCCCCCAGCACCCCCACTAACCCTGCCTGTCACCCTTAAGTCCCCAACCACTGAAAAACTGGGACTCGCATGCATGTGAGACGCTCGTGCACCCCAATCAGATGGAGTACCTCTCCGCCGGCAGTCGCCAGAGGGGGAATTCTGGCAATCCCCAGGACTGAATGAGAGGCACTCCATCTGTACTTGTCTTCTTGTCTCAGTTGTGCACCAGGGCCTCCTCTGGTTATAGCCTGTTTGTGCTGTTCTCTGAAGGGAGTAATACACACCGTTGTCTGAAATGTCCAGTTTCTTGGTAAATTCTTGGCAATTTCTTGAATGGAATAGCCATCATTTCTAAGAACAAAATTTGACTGTAGAGTTTCACATGAAAGTTCTCTTGTTCTGGCCATTTTGAGAGCATAAGCAAAGGAAGGCCAGTTTTATAGCTTCTCTAAAGAGCAAACCCATTTTCAGTGGTAATAACATAATTGCACAATGGTTTTCAAGGGTTTTCTAATCATCCATTAGACTTCTAAGTGATTAGCAAACACAATGTAGCATTAAAACAATGAAGTGATGGTTGCTCGAAATGGGCCTTTATACAGCTATGTAGATATTCCTTTAAAAAGTAGACGTTTGCAGCTAATATAGTCATTTGCCATATTAACCATGTATATAGGCCCTTATTCTGGTTTACTTGCAAAGGCAAATTCCTTCTCAAATGGACAAAACCATGTGCACTGCAGGGGGGGGGGGCAGATGTTAAGGGCCCCTTAAGGCCCCCATACATTAGGCCGACTTGTCCTTAGGACAAGTCGGACCCAATTCTCCTGTGAGCCGCCCGGGAGCTCCCCGGGAGGCTCACATACAATTTGCCACTTGATGAGCCAAATTTTACATGTGATAAATCGATTGCGATTTATCACGTCAGGGAGCAGGGGGCGGGCGGTGAGGGTCAGGGGGCCGGCGGTGATCCTCATCAGGGGGAGCAGTGGGGTGGGCAGCGGGTCCCTGAGCACTTAGCTGGCGGCGCCGGAGAGTGCTGACCTGGCCGGGAGGTGTGATGATCACAGAAATCAGCAGCGCTGTGTGATGGGACGTGCAGTGGCAGGTATTCGATTTTTTAGAGTTCTCTGATTGGCTGAGAGCTCACTGACGCGCACGGAGCGCCACGGAGACGGCGCCAACCTGGAAGCCGCTGGAGATGCACGCGGATGGGACACCCAGGGGGCAGGTAAGTCACCTTTATAATCCACTTGTTTGCATTGCATTCTGCTTGTGCTTTCTCCGACCTGACGACGGGGCCCCCGAGCCCCGAAACATTGTCCTATTTGCACATGGATTAAACATCCTCACTTCTTCACCGCTACCTAGTCTCTGAGTGCATTTATTGTCCTGCATATACATTGCTGAGGCCTCATCCCCTCTCGTCGGAGGGCACCGGAGCAAGTAACAGTGGCTTTTATCATTAAAGACCTGAGTACCGGTCTCCTGGATTATATGTATATATATATATATATAGAAGATAGGCAAGGGCGTCACTCGGAGACTTGTTTCTTGCTGAGAAGATTTTTCTTTATTGCATGGGTGAAACCGACACCAGTGTTTCGAGCGTGTAGCTCGTCCTCAGGGTACAACCCAAATGTGGTACAAACATGGCTTAATAAACCCTTGAACATTCCCGCCAAAACAACAACAGGTACAATCAATTCACGTGTATAAAACTCACCTGCGCCCAGGGCCGGCGCTACCCACTCAGCAGCTCCTGCAAAGCAGGGAGGCGCCATACTGAAAAGGCGCCATGCTGCTCTGCTAAAGCTGCCTCAGCCCTCACTGTCACTGCATGCACACCGCCCGCAGCGCCTGTCTAACAGCGGGCGGCAGTATGAAAAGCTGCTCCCTCACCCCGAGTGCACACACCACACACACTGTCCCCCAAAGTCCTCCTCTTTCCCCCTCTTCCTCAACGGAGGTTGTCGGACTCTTGTGCTGTGGCAGGAAGAGCTGTAATAACAAAGAGTGGCGGTGACCGTTCGGTGTGGCAGTGCTTTATTTCCCACCCCCTGCCCAGTCTCTGTACAGCCTGCGCAGCCTGTGCCGTGCCTTGCGCTCATCTAAACTTCTCTATCTATCCTCCCCTCTTCTTCCATCTCGTCCTTCTGCCATAGGCAGCGGGGACGGTGGACAGTGCATACGCTTCCACAAACGAGCTGCCGCTTGCTGCAATGGCAATGTGAAAGGCAATGTGTAAGGGCGCAAAATTTATGGTTTGCAGGAGGGCACCGGACACCCCAGCACCGGCCCTGCCTGCGCCAGACTTGTCTGCTGCTAGCTACATCCAGCGTGCGGTCCAGCTGCCGTCAAGACACCGCGCACTTCCGGGTAGCGTCATCAGAACGCTGCTGTCCCGGTGAGACGCATGATGTCATCCGGCCATCGAGACTTCCGCCTATGTGAGCCGCAGCGTACAGCCGGCTGCAGGGGATCACTAAAATACGAATACAAATACAAATAATTGTATATTAATGCATTGTGAAAAAAACACTCCAAAAAATATTTCATACGTGATCATACTAACAAAAAATGCATGCATATACAAAAAATACAAAAGTGTAAAAAAATATAAAAGTGTAAAAAAATAATTTGTATTAAATAAAACACATATTAAATATATATTAAATATTAATTAATAAATAAATATTAAATCCCACATCCATAGTGCATAAACTTATTATAAGGAAAAAACTTGAATGTTAAAAACATTTAAAAACTGGGATGATGGTACATGTTGTGGCTAATTTAGCTAATGATTTTAAATGTTTATTCATTATTATAAATATCACAGTAAATAAACCCTTTTTAAAGTGGTCCCCCCAGAAAAAAATTTTCTTCTCTTAATTAGGGGAAAACCCTTAGATAAAAAAGGGAAAAAAGGAAAAAACACCAATTATTAGCCATCTTCTCATGCTTCATTAGAAGCTGTGCAAACCATGCTGTTCGTTTAAACCACAGGGAAAAATGGTGTCCAATGTATGGATCCACCTCGCTTCTGCTTGGAGTAATGTTTTACCCCTATTGCCCCCCCGAATAGGTGGGGGTACATGTTCCACAATTTTAGAACGCAAACTTGCTACACTATGTCCCATAGTGACACAGTGTCTCGCCACCGGTTGGTCGCTCGAGCCACTACTTAATGCCTGGCGGATGGCATGACGATGATTCGCCATCCTCTCTTTGAATTGACATTCTGTCTTGCCCACGTAGTAAAGCCCACATGGACAAGACAGAATGTATACCACAAATTTAGTGGAACAGGTCACTGCAGATCTGATCGGGATCTTCCTACCAGTATAGGGGTGATTAATCGAATTACCCACCAGCATTGAACTGCAAGTGGTACACCCAAGGCATCTAAAACAACCTGCAGCTCTGGTCAAGAAATGCCTGGGTGCCGCTGGCTTGGTAAGCTGTGAAATATCCAACTTTACCAATAAATCACTCAAGTTTTTACCCCGTTTATATGCTGGCATCAATCGCATTTTATTAAGACCAGGCAGATCTCTATTAGAACTGATTAACGACCAATGCTGTTTTACTTTTTTAGTAACGTCCTTACTGTCGCTAGCATATTGGTTTACCCATGGTATCTTCTGTGTGAGTAACCTGGTCCTATCAGGGGGGTTTAAGGCCACATCCCTAGGAATCTGCAGGACCCTGTTCTTAACTTTAACTAGATGGTCCCGCCTATATCCCCTCTGCTCAAATTTTGTTTGCATTAAAACCAATTGCTGGATAGTCTCTTGGGGATCGCTAGGAATGCGTCTCACCCTGAGCATCTGGGAATAAGGGAGACCATCCCGTAAAGGCAAAGGGTGACAACTCTCGTGACGCAGCACGGTGTTTCTGTCTGTAGGCTTAACAAAAATAGAAGTGGACAGCCGCCTCATCTTCAAATCAATGTGTACATCCAAAAAATCCACTACACTCTCACTAATAGTATAAGTGAACTTAACTGGACTTGGAGAATTATTATGTGTCTCAAACAGGTCAATCAACAATTGTTTCGGACCCCCCCAGAAAATCAACAAGTCGTCAATATAACGACGATAAAAAATCACATGCTCACTGTGTAACCCTTGGTAAAATAAAGACTCATCGATTACATTCATAAACGCATTGGCATACGACGGGGCCACCGGGGACCCCATCGCACACCCAAGCTTTTGCCTATACATAGTACCATCGAAAGTAAAGAAGTTCCTATTAAGGACAAAAAACAATAATTGCATGAAAAATTGTGTAGGCGGGCCACTGTAACTATCACTACTGTCCAGCAACCTGCACACCGCATCCATCCCCTGCTGATGGGGGATGCAGGTGTACAGGCTGGTGACATCGGCACTACACAACAGCATATCTTCTGGCCATACTTCAGTTTCCTGCAAACATTTGATTAACATGTTAGTGTCCTTCAAATACGATTTGGTACTTTGAATGATAGGATTCAGTAAAGAGTCAAGATAGGTGGATACTGGATGGTAAAGAGACCCCCTGGCCGAAATAATCGGTCGACCAGGGGGGTCCACCAATCCCTTATGCACCTTCGGCAAGGTGTAAAATAACGGTACAATAGGGTATTCGGTACACAGTGCAGAGCAAATCTCATCAGAGATGATACCATTATCTCTTGCATTAATGAGAACATTAGTTAATTCACTTTTAAAAGCTTCTGATGGGTCCTTTGCCAAATGTTCATAGACCAATGAGTCAGTCAGCTGGCGCTGACATTCTGCGCGATACTTATGTAAGTCCTGTACAACAACAGACCCCCCTTTATCAGCTTTGCGTATTATTATATCAGTTCTCTGTTGTAAACCTTTGAGAGCCTGTTGTTCAATAAACGACATATTGTTAGAAATACGGTTATCTTTGCTCTCAGTCTGAATCGCATTCTCCATCATCCTGGTGAATGCCCGGATTGATGGATTATGGGATTGAGGGTCATAGCCTGATCGAGGTAACAACTTTTTCAACTGTGGGGGTATCTGTGGCAACGGATTAGTATCAGTGGGTTTTACCTGGTTCCCAAAGTGCTCTTTGAGCCTTAAAGCCCGGACAAATTTAAAACAGTCCACCTTCCATTGAAAAGTGTCCCTTTTTGAAGTGGGGACAAACGAAAGTCCCTTAGATAATACTTCAACTTCGACATCATTCAAGGGAGTACTAGAAAGATTAAATACAAGATCTTTACCTAGCGCCCGGTCTTGCGTCCTCCTTTGCCTCTCACTTTGCCGGCCGCGCCTCGTCCTGCGCCTCGGCCTACTGGAGGTTTTAACGATGCCCGGGTAATTGCCCCTAAAGGGTGGGCATTAGTAGAAATAGATGGTAGCTGTCCCTCAGTTTCACTGGCCGAGGTGCTCGTTCCCTCGTAGTCGGTGAAGTTACGGTTCTTTTGACGCTTTTCAAAGGGGCGTCTGCTGCCTCTTGGTCTCTCTGAGCTCAACCAGAAGTAGACTCTGTGCTGTTCATAATCGAGCTGAACTTTACGCTTTTTTTCACGCTTGAATCTTGTCAGGTCCTTGTGATATTGTTCAATTTGTTTGGAGAGTTTGTTACTCCAATCGTTCTGTTTGTCCTCCAGCAGCACTGTTTTATGGCTTGTTTCAAACGTGGATAGTTTGTTGCGGACTATTGCCAATTCTTTTGTGGACTCGTCGATGACCAAGAGTAACAGGTCCATCGAACATTTATTTAAAATACTGACCCACCTTTTACAGAAGGCCATATTTTGACGTCCACTAGTGGGCATATTTGACACCCTGAACCCACGGGTATTTGGTTGTCCTTATAATAATCCGCCAATGTTGAGGCGTGTAGCATATAGTCCACCTCACGTTTTTTCAAAGAAAAAGTAGTGGCTCGAGCGACCAACCGGTGGCGAGACACTGTGTCACTATGGCCCTTATTCTGATCGGTGCGGTAATATCCGCGTGCGTTCACCCCGCCGATGTTTTGTGTCTGCGCATGTGCAGAGGCGTCTCTGCGCATGTGCGAGCGGGGCGTACGGCCAAATCCCGCATGATATGTGAACACTCCGAACAGGGGGTGGAGAGGGGCATGAAGGGCTATTTGGGCTCATTACCATATGCATACGCCCCGCGTTTCATGGGAGTTCCCATGAAAACGCTGGGCGTACGTATGGTAATGCGGCCGTGACGCACGTGTAGGGGGCGGACATATGACATTGCCGGATGTCAGCTGCCCGCCCAGATCCCTGCTTTTGCACGGAAAAATGTCCGTGTGGTCTGAGGTTTCGGGTGCTGGTGGAGCACTCGGTCCTGCATTCGATGGTCTGCGACCATCGAATGATGGGGGAGGTTCCCTTAGATGGAGGAGGCGTATTCCGTGAAAAATACAAGTGTGGTCCGTTCGGCCAGCTTCTTACCGCATGCAGACGGAGTTGGCGATCCGTATGGAAGGCGGGGTTTCGCACGCACGGTCCTGGCCGCATAATCGGCTCTGGCCGCACCGATCAGAATAAGGGCCATTGGGACATAGTGTTGCAAGTTTGCGTTCTAAAATTGTGGAGCATGTACCCCCACCTATTCGGGGTGGCAATAGGGGTAAAACATTACTCCAAGCAGAAGCGAGGTGGATCCATACATTGGACACCATTTTTCCCCGTGGTTTAAACCAGAGCCGGCCCTAGCCTAAATGACGCCCTAGGCAAGATTTTGGCTGGTGCCCCCTAGCATCGCCACTAGTTCCTCCTCTGACCCTGCTCCCCTTTCCCAGCACCGTCAACCATCATCATAGCAGTCATCATTTTGATGGTCCTTCCCCCAATATTTTAAATAGAAACAGTGCACACATTCGGTGCGCAGCCCAAACTGGGGTGTGTTCTTGCTGGGAATGGGCATGGCCACATATTAGTACCCCCAATTAAAATTATGCCGCACAGTAGTGCAACTTTATTCACATTATATCATGTGATGGTGTCCATTATTAATGTTACATCACACAGTAGTACCACTTTACCTTATATACATTACTCACATTATTCACATTATACCCTTAGAAAAAAATCCTGAGAAAATATTGTATTTTAAGCACCTCCATGGCCACACTGCAACCCAGCACAAAGCAGTGTGACACACATAATGCCCCTTACACATATGTTGCACATTAATAATGCCCTTATACACATGACACACATAATGCCCCTTACACATATGTTGCACATTATTAGTGCCCTTAAACACATAACACATAATGCCCATTACACATATGTTGCATATTATTAATGCCCTTATACACATGACACACATAATGCCTGTTACACATATGTCGCACATTATTAATGCATTTATACATGACACACATAATGCCCCTTACACATATGCCGAACACTATTGCACAAACAACCCACCCGCAGACAGCACTCGCACAGCCGCTAACACTGTGACCTCTGCCTCTGCTTGGATAAAGATGTTTCCTCATACATCTTGACTCAATAGGCCACGCAGCTCCTGGCCTGTTCTGCTAACGTTGGGTGCCTTTTTTGCTGAAAATTCGTCTTATTTGCATTGTTATGTTACCAGGACACACAAGGAGCTTCCGATGATTAAAATGATATGCGGCATGCCTATATTTTGTGTGCGACTGTGGCTTGACCTGCATACGGAATGCTATGTTACAGTGATTTCCATGAATACACGATTTCATATGCAGATACAGCCTCGCTCACACACAGAATATAGGCATGCTGCATATCATTTTAATCAACAGAAGCTGCTGGTGCCCCTAGGCATTCCAAATGCCCTAGGCAATTGCCTAGTTTTTCTATGCCTAGGGCCGGCTCTGGTTTAAACGAACAGCATGGTTTGCACAGTTTCTTATGAAGCATGAGAAGATGGCTAATAATTGGTGTTTTTTCCTTTTTTTCCCTTTTTTATCTAAGGGTTTTCCCCTAATTAAGAGAAGAAATTTTTTTTCCGGGGGGACCACTTTAAAAAGGGTTTATTTACTGTGATATTTATAATAATGAATAAACATTTAAAATCATTAGCCAAAATAGCCACAACATGTACCATCATCCCAGTTTTTAAATGTTTTTAACATTCAAGTTTTTTCCTTATAATAAGTTTATGCACTATGGATGTGGGATTTAATATTTATTTATTAATTAATATTTAATATATATTTAATATGTGTTTTATTTAATACAAATTATTTTTTTACACTTTTATATTTTTTTACACTTTTGTATTTTTTGTATATGCATGCATTTTTTGTTAGTATGATCACGTATGAAATATTTTTTGGAGTGTTTTTTTCACAATGCATTAATATACAATTATTTGTATTTGTATTTTAGTGATCCCCTGCAGCCGGCTGTACGCTGCGGCTCACATAGGCGGAAGTCTCGATGGCCGGATGACATCATGCGTCTCACCGGGACGGCAGCGTTCTGATGACGCTACCCGGAAGTGCGCGGTGTCTTGACGGCAGCTGGACCGCACGCTGGATGTAGCTAGCAGCAGACAAGTCTGGCGCAGGTGAGTTTTATACACGTGAATTGATTGTACCTGTTGTTGTTTTGGCGGGAATGTTCAAGGGTTTATTAAGCCATGTTTGTACCACATTTGGGTTGTACCCTGAGGACGAGCTACACGCTCGAAACACTGGTGTCGGTTTCACCCATGCAATAAAGAAAAATCTTTTCAGCAAGAAACAAGTCTCCGAGTGACGCCCTTGCCTATCTTCTATCTGATGCACCTCATTGGTTCAGGGAAGGCACCGGAGCGAGCTGCTTCATTTGTGCGAGTGGAGTGCCGGATCTTCCATTTATATTTATATATATATATATATATATATATATATATATATATATATATATATATATATGTTATACTGTAGTTACCACTGTCACATTTTCCCATTCTCCTGGTACAGACCTGGTTAGTGTAACACTCATGTGCGGCATTGGGCTGAGGATGCACCTGTATGAGGATAGATCTCTCTCTAAAAATAAGCTCAATGCAGTGGGCCATATGCTACAATATCCTATACAATGTCCTAGCCTGACCTGAAGATGGCACTAGCTACCCTTATCAAGCCCCAGAATGCTTTGCATTGCACGGTCATAAATTAGGAGCTCCCATGGAAACCTAATTGTTAATGATTTCCTAAACATAGTTGGATTGGCAGCAGCAGACGTGTCTGATATCTGCTATAGTATTCCCTTCATACATCCTGGAGATGATTAGATTAGATTATGATTAGAAATGCAATAAGTAGCTCTTAGGCCAGTGGTTCCGAAGCATTTTTTAATTATGGCACTCGAGTATCAGAATTCTTTTCACGGCTCCCAATGTTGTTTTCATTAAATTTAGGCCAAGGTCTGCAGCAAGCTGGCTAGTTAACCCACAGAACTTCTGACCGTATCAGTATGGTGTATTTGGGTACAGTACACTACACACAAACAATAAAGAAGAGCAACATTGTTTTTATTTAATTTTTTGAATCCGTAGCTTGTATAACGCTGCGTGGAGGCAGAACAATCACACACAGAGCTTATGGTGTATACTTTTGGGGTGCAGTACACACCAAAAAAATAAAGAACAGCAAAATTTATTTTTGTATTTATATTTTTTTTATATGGACGGGGCTTGTACAGTATAACACTGCGTGCAGGGCCAGTGCCACCACTAGGCAGCATCAGGCCACTGGAGGGCGGAAGTCAGGAGCAGGAGTCGTTGTCCCCTGGACCCCCCTCACCATCCCCCCGCAGAGCGTATTACCCACCCACATCCCCGTGGAGCGACGCAGCTGCGACCGCATCAACCCCAACCCCACTGCTGGACCGAGTGAGCGCCGGGCCATGGAGGTGAGCAGCAACTCTCCTCCCCCTCATCTGGTGCCCCCCACCCCTCCGTCCCTGCCGTGCAGCGATGAGGCGACGATGGCCGCGCCGCATCACCCGGCTTAAGGCCTGACGCAGTGGACCGACGCAGCGGGTGAGCGCCGGGCCACCGCCACATTACCCTCCCCTCCTAGAGTGATGAGGCGGCATCTGCATCACCCCCCCACACCGGTGGAGCGGGTGAGCGCCGGGGCGCTCTGGAGCCGTGCACCGGCCCTGACTGCGTGGACCATGGAGGCAGAACAATCACACATGGAATTTGTTCTGACAGTAGTATAGAATGTATTGGATTGCAGTGCAGCACACCACACATCACAATGAAAAAAAAAAAAAAAAATGAGGTACTCTTTACCTAGCACGGCGCCCATCGCGACCATCGCGACCATCGCATGCACTAAAAAACGGGTGCGATGCGATGCCCGCGATGGCCGCGATTTCCCATAGGGACCAATGTTAAAAATCAGATTGGTCGCGATTTTAGTGTTAAAAGTCAGATTGGTCGCGATTTTTACATAGGAAACAATGTTAAATGGGCCACAGAGCCCTAATAGTCCCCCTGAAGTGTTAAATGACCCCCACAATTTTTAACGCCACCCCACGATCAACGTGAACCCGAAGCGTGGCGAGCGCAGCGAGCCCGCGAGGGGCGGCGGTACGCGTCCTCCGACCTTTTCATACCCCCACTATCCACGTCGGCGTGGAGTTGAGAATAGAATAGTGTGGCGAGCGCAGCGAGCCACCGAGCCCGAAGCGTGGCGAGCGCAGCGAGCCCCGCGAGGGGACGCGGATACCTTCACAGGTAAACGCGTCCCCTCGCGGGCTTCACAGGTGTCCGCGTCGCCACGGACACCTGTGAAGCCCGTGAGGGGACGCGTATAACTGTGAAGGTATCCGCGTCCCCTCGCGGGGCTCGCCACGCTTCGGGCTCGGTGGCTCGCTGCGCTCGCCACACTATTCTATTCTCAACTCCACGCCGACGTGGATAGTGGGGGTATGAAAAGGTCGGAGGACGCGTACCGCCGCCCCTCGCGGGCTCGCTGCGCTCGCCACGCTTCGGGTTCACGTTGATCGTGGGGTGGCGTTAAAAATTGTGGGGGCCATTTCACACTTCAGGGGGACTATTAGGGCTCTGTGGCCCATTTAACATTGTTTCCTATGTAAAAATCGCGGGCATTGAGCCAATTAACGCTAAAATCGCGACCAATCTGACTTTTAACATTGATCCCTATGGGAAAATCGCGGGCATCGCGGGCATCGCGTCGCACCCGTTTTTTATTTACCCGCGATGCCCGCGATTTTTTACCCCCGACGCCCGCGATTGTAATCGCGGGCGCCGTGCTAGGTAAAGAGTACCAAAAATGAAAAGCTGACTGACAGCCTTCCTGTGTACCCCACAACACTGACTGACAGCCTGCCTTTGTACCCCACTACACTGACTGACAGCCTGCCTGTGTACCCTACTACACTGACTGACAGCCTGCATGTGTACCCCACTACACTGACTGACAGCCTGCCTGTGTACCACACAACACTGACTGACAGCCTGCCTAACACACGAGTCGACCAGTACAATATATAAATCTATAACCCAGCACAGAAACCCCTCTGCAGTCTACTCTGCTCACAGCACAAATCCATCTGCTCTGCACAAGCCACAAACCCCTCTGCTCTGCACTGCACAAACCCCTCTGCACAGCACAAACCCCTTTGCACTGCACAACACCCCTTTGCAGGTCTGCACTGCACAAACCCCTCTGCACTGCACAACACCCAAACCCCTCTGCACAGCACAAACCCCTCTGCACTGCACAACACCCCTCTGCAGGTCTGCACTGCACAAACCCCTCTGCACTGCACAACACCTAAACCCCTCTGCACTGCACAAACCCCCTCTGCAGGTCTGCACTGCAGAACACCTCTCTGCACTGCACAAAACCCATACCCCTCTGCACTGCACAACACCCCTCTGCAGGTCTGCACAACACCCCTCTGCAGGTCTGCACAGCACAAAACCCTCTGCACTGCACAAGCACAACACCCCTCTGCACTGCACAGCACCCCTCTCACTGCACTGGACCCCTCTGCACATCACCCCTCTGCAAGCACAACACCCCTCTGCACAACAACGCCCAGGCCCCAGACCCCTGAACTGCAGAGTTGTGCGCAGCTTGTGGAAGCGTGTTGTGACTGAGCTTTATAGACTCGGCGTCCAGTGAGAATCCGACGCCAGATTGCCACGGTCGTCCGCGCTCGGGTTTCCGAACAAAGAAAACTGCCGTCGGGCTGGCTGTGTTCGGAGCGGTTCGGGTTCTGGGGAATCCATACCGCTCATCTCTAATAAATATGCACATTAGCCTCCTGTCTTCTGTCTTTCCCATTGCAATTGTGCACATACCATCTGTGTGAGCTTAGGACAGGACATCATACTGTAGGATAAAACAAAATGTCACACTTAGGGGCCCATTGACTGTATCAACTAGTTTTATTTAAAACTTCTGTCATGTATTCAAAAAAATACCAGTTGGGGGCTGGCACATCATTTATTATATGTAGTGAGTTTTAATAAGCTAAAACTCAAGTCTAATTGGCTGACTTTTTCAATGGCAATCTCAATCATTGGGACAGACTTGTCAAATGTTAGAGGTTTTCCTTCTTTCATTGAGGTAATAAGATCAACAATTTATTAGCCAGTATAGTCAAGTCACAAACATCTAGGAATTGTGTCCTTAATTCTCGATCCTACTCCCCGATCCCCTCTTACTGACTTATAGGCCATTTTATTTCTATTTAATACTTATTTTTCTACAATAAACGTGAAATCCTGGATTCGGAAATCACTGAACAAGAACTTCAACACACCATTCGAGCTCTGTCTGCCTATAAAGCTCCTGGTGCACATAGAGGCATTGACAGCTGGGCCATGGCCTTATTCGAGTTCACTCTTTCAGACAAAATCCTTCTTAGATAGACAAAACCATGTGCACTGCAGGTGGGGCAGATGTAACTTGTGCAGATCTAATTAGATTTGGGTGGGGTTTTACTTCAAAGTGAGATCTATATTGCAGTGTTAAAATAAAGCAGCCAGTATTTACCCTGCAAAGAATCACCAAAAAATCACCAAATCTATTTCTATCTGCACATGTTACATCTGCCCCCCTGCAGTGCACATGGTTTTGTCCATCTAAGAAGGATTTTGTCAGAAAGAGTGAACTCGAATAAGGCCCAGAGGGGGCGTGAACAATGCAGTGAGGTGTAGCCAGCCGCCCTCCTTAGGAAATGTAAAATAATTAGTAACTGTGCAGCCACGAAACAGCCACACACGATGCACAGGAGGGGGCCTCATGTGACACTCAGGTAGGTATCTTTTGCTTTAAGGGTAAGTATTCCTTTTCTCCACTTTGTTATTAACAGACTTTAACAGTTCACCACAATAAATTGCACCAATAAAACAATAAAATGGTTTTATTACACTGGAACTCAGCTTCCTTTGAGGGTGATAAAAGTCAAGGTTATTCTAGCGTATACAGTAGGTAACAATATATGGAGATAAATAATAAGATCACTTTGCGTGTAACAGTGGTAAAATACTTGTGTATAACAATATCAACTCATATACCTTACTAGGTGATTCATCGCGCCCTACGGGCGCTCTTCACACCGGCGTAAGGGGCTACGCCCCTTAATTTGTGAACATTTGTATTGTGAGAAATATGGTTAGAATTGTATGAAAGATGCCCTGTATTGCAGCTTCTGGCAGTGGGTGAGGGTCCAGCGTGGCAGCACAGGAGTACCGGACGGTGGCCCTGAGTCAGTGTCTCCTCCTACTGGGTGGGAGTTAGGGTGCATGAGAGCAGGAGGCTGGGATATGAGGCATGATAGGGTTATGTGGGCAACACAGCGTCAGCGATTACCCAGTGGTGGAAGTTACGGTTCAGGAGAGCAGGAAGCTGGGTAGTGATAGGGGTGTGTGGGCATACGGGGGACTAAAGAGGGTGGGGGACACTCTGCAGCTTCTGCCAGTGGGTGAGGGTCCAGCGTGGCAGCACAGAAATACAGGAGTCAGTGTCTCCTCCGACTGGGTGGGAGTTAGGGTGCATGAGAGCAGGAGGCTGGGCGGTAAAGCATGATAGGGGAATGTGGGCAACACAGGGTGAGCGGGTCTCCACTTGCGGAAGTTACGGGGCAGGAGAACAGGAGGCAGGGCAGTGTCCTCCCACATTGATGGCAAAAGTATTCAACATCGGCCATAAACCATCGATTATTTGAAAATCATTGATGGTCGATGGGCATCCCTAGAACTGGAGGAGGGTGGGGGACAGTATGCAGCTCCCGGCAATGGGTGAGCGTCTCCTCCCACTGGGAGGGAGTGAGCGTGCATGAGAGCAGGAGGCTGTATAATAGTGGTATGTGGGCAAGACATTGATAAAAGTTGTGGCGCTGGTGCAGAGGGCAGTGGGGAAACCTGCAGTGCGGCAGCCAGGGCCGGATTTCCCACCTAGGGGCGGTACCTGCTTGTGGTGGTACAGGATCCCCCATTGTCACGGGGGTACGTGAAATGCGGGAGCGGGGGCCGCGGTGGTCCGCTGGGGGGTGGAATTGCCGGAAGGGGGTCTGGGGGGTCTGCAAATTGCGGGAGGGGGGGTGGTGTGTGGGGATCCGCGGTTAGCGGGAGGGGGCGGGGGTCCGCAAATCGTGGGTGGGGGCGCGGGGGGGCTTGAATCGTGGGAAGGGGGGCCCGCAAATTGCGGGAGGGGGGTTGTCGGGGTTAGTGAATTGCAGGAGGGGGGGTTGCGGAGGTCCGTGAATTGCGGGAGGGGCGCGTGGGGTGCCGTGAGTCAAGAGGGGGTGGTGCGGGGGTCCGTGAATCACGGGAGGGGTCATGAATCGCGGGGGTCGTGGGGGGGCTGCGAATCGCAGGAGGGTGGGTGTGGGGGGTTGCCGTGAATTGCATGAGGGGGGCGTGAATCAAGGGAGGGTGGGCGCAGGGGGGTGGTGCGGGGGTCCCTGAATCGCGGGAGGGGGCATGAATCGCGGGAGGGGGGGTCGTGGGGGGTTCCGAATCGCAGGAAGGGGGGTATGGGGGGTGCCGTGAATTGCGTGAGGGGGGCATGAATCGCGGGAGGGGGGGTCCCCGAATGTGTGAATTACGGGGCGGTCGCAAATCGCGAGAGGTGCCGAGGGGGCCCGCAAATCGCGGGAGGGGGGGGGGCGCTACGGGGGTTTTCGTGAATCGCGGGAGGGGGGGTCGTGAGGGGTTGCGAATCGCAGGAAGGGGGGTGTGGGGGGTGCCGTGAATTGCGTGAGGGGGGCATGAATCGCGGGAGGTGGGGTCCCCGAATGTGTGAATTAGGGGGCGGTCGCAAATCGAGAGAAGTGCCGAGGGGGCCCGCGAATCGCGGGAGGGGGGCGCTACGGGGGGTTCCGTGAATCGCGGGAGGGGGCGGCGCGAATTGCGGGAGGGGGGTCGCAAATCACAGTGGGGGGGGTGCCGTGAATCACGGGAGGGGGGGTCGCGGGGGGCCCTTTTAATGCCGGGAGGGGGGGTCGCAGGGGTCCCGGGAATCGCGGGAGGGGAGGATGCAGGGGTCCTGCGAATCGCGGGAGGGGGCTCGCGGGAGGGAGGGGTCGCTGGGGTCCCGCGATTTGCGGGAGGGTCGCGGGGGTCCCGCGTTTCGCGGGAGGGGGTGGTCGCGGAGGTCCAGCGAATCGCGGGAGGGGGTGGTCGGGTCTGGGACAGATATTAGACAGCACGTACATCGACAGCCATTATTAGTTCGACAGCTCAATAGGTCGACATGGGTTTAGGTCGACATACCATTAGGTCGACATGTCATTATGTCGACAGCTCATTAGGTCGACAGCTCATTAGGTCGACAGCTCATTAGGTCGACATGTTTTTAGGTCGACACTGCCATTAGGTCGACAGAGTCTATGTCGACAGTCAAAAGGTCGACATGGGTTTTTTCACTGTTTTTTGGCCGAAATGTCGACACAGTCGACATGGACACAGTTTGAAGTGTACCGCAGCCGCTCGCTATGCTTCGGGCACGGTGCCTCGCTGCGCTAGGCACACTATTTTATTCTCCCACCACGCCCTAGTGGATAGTAGGGCATGAAATACCACCTGTCGGCACATGTCGGCTCAATAAACAGTGAAAAAACCCATGTCGACCTTTTGACTGTCGACATAGACACTGTCGACCTAATGGCAGTGTCGACCTAAAAACATGTCGACCTAATGAGCTGTCGACCTAATGAGCTGTCGACATAATGACATGTCGACCTAATGGTATGTCGACCTAAAACCATGTCGACCTATTGAGGTGTCGAACTAATGGTGTCGATGTAATGGCTGTCGATGTAAGTGCTGTCTAACAATAGTCCGGATACCGGGGTGGTCGCGGGGGTCCCGCGAATCGCGGGAGGGGGGGTTCGCGGGGGTCCCGCGAATCGCGGGAGGGGGGGTTCGCGGGGGTCCCGCGAATCGCGGGGGGGGGGTTCGCGGGGGTCCCGCGAATCACGGGAGGGGGGGTCGCGGGGGTCCCGCGACTTGCGGGAGGGTGGAAAGCGGGGGTCCCGCGAATCGCGGGAGGGGGGGTGCGGGGTCCTGCGAATGGCGGGAGGGGGGGTCACGGGGGTTCCGCAAATCGCGGGAGGGGGGGTCGCGGGGGTCCCGCGAATCGCGGGAGGGGGGGTCGCGGGGGTCCCGCGAATCGCGGGAGGGGGGTCGCGGGGGTCCCGCGATTAGCGGGAGGGGGGGGTCGCGGGGGTCCCGTGATTCGCGGGAGGGGGGGTCACGGGGGGTTCCTCGAATCGCGGGAGGGGGGGTCGCGGGGGGGTCCCGCAAATCGCGGGAGGGGGGGTCGCGGGGGGTCCCGCGAATCGCGGGAGGGGGGTCGCGGGGGTCGCGGGGGTCCTGGCAGAGGGTAGGGATGTGCAGGAGTAATGGTGGATGGTGGCTGTGGAGTAATGGTGGATGGTGGGCGTGTACTGTAGCCCTGGCTGGGCGGGGGGAGGTGATGTCAAGGGGGTGGAACGTCAGACACATGAAAGTGAAACTGTTCTACACAGGAACGTTCTCCACAGGGGTTGAGTGACAGATCTGGCTAAATATATAAGAGATACTACTATTTTGCAACAAGATAAATCAGTTGTTGCCAATGCACTTACAATGTTTTAACAACAGTTACAATGTTAAACGTTTCAAGAACACTTTACCAACACTATGAAGCCTCTATTTGCTCAATTACTTTAGCTTATTATTATTATTATTGCACAATAATTTATTATAACTACAATAGTCTTGGGTTAACCCTATTATAACTGCAGTTACTGTCTATTTAAGCTCTTATTTGGACTGTATGGTTAGCTCCTTTGCAGGCTTTATGGCCCCACACCGAAAAGTCTACTCCCTAGGCATTTGTAATCCAAGGTCAAGTGTAAACCAGGTAACTCCTGCACAATAACGCTGCTGACTGTAATATCCTAGATGTCAAATAGTTGGGTGGGATACAATAAAAGCTACGAACTCCTGCGGAATGTCTGAGTGGATTATTTCTCTGTATCCTCTCTGTAGTTATTTCCCTGACGTTACACCAATCAGTTATCTTTCCTTGAAGCTATCTGTATGTCCTGTTCTTTTGTTTTAGCTATAACCAATAGGCTATCTAATTAGTCTCTCATGCTAGCGGTGTTAACAGTATCAATCTCCTGTGCAAATATCGCTGAATGTTTATTCCAATGAACACTGGATACAGGTTAGCTGTCCTGTAACAGTAAGGGGCATTGCTGTGACTGAAGTCTCTGCGCTGGGGGCTTAAGTCTCTGCGCTGGGGGCTTAATTAGTCTCTTTTCACATGGAGTAATGGATTAAACTGAGGAGACGTAGATGAATCTCTCTATATGCACCTCCCTAGCTGTTTATCAGCCTCCCTGTAGTGATCTCCAATGTTAGCAATAACAGCTGTAAGTGTGCTGTAAAAATGCATCTGAGCAGCAGTAGGGCATTAGCTACCCAATCAGCCCCTGTTTTCCTACAGTGGCAGCGATGCTAGTCCCATGCACAAATGCTGCTGGCAGTCTATGGGCCGTATTCAATGATGATTTTGGCGATGTGCAGCGAATCCTGTTTAGGATTCGCTGCACATTCGCCACTGGTCGCCGCGTTCCAGAGCCTCGGCGGCTCCGGTATTCAACGAGTCAGGGGCTCGCTGCCCCTGACCGGCGATTTTTAACTCCTGCGGTGATACCGCAGGGAGCCCGAGGACGGCGGCAGGCAGGGAGATGGAAGTCTCCCTGCCTGCCCCAGAACGTTTGTGGGGGGGAGGTGGGCTCCCCGGGTGCCAGGCTGCACAGGCTGCCCCCCCCCCCCCCGATGGGCAGCCTGTGCTGCCTGGCACCCGGGGAGCCCACCTGCATATGTAATGATCCGGTGAAGTGAATATCTAATGAGCGGCTCGGCTCCGGCCCCATGCTGGCTGGTCTGTGTAAAAAAATATATATATATATTTTTTAAATTAAATATATATTCATGTGCTTACAGCACATGAATAAAAATAGCATGCCCCTCCTCAGAATAAAATTCCTGATTTTTTGCCACCAAATGTAAAAAACAAAACACTTTATTTTAATAGTTCACATTTCACTTCACCATAAAAAGATAGCGATTGCTACTCGGTGAATCATGGCGAAAAAAACCTTGAAATGTATTCGCCATCTGGTCATTGAATAGGGTGATTCACCGTTTTAGTCAAAAATTCGCCTTACAGCACAAAATCGTCATAAAAACCTGGCGAATCAGCCTCATTGAATACCGCCCAATGTATTTAATGCTGGGATAACGTTGGCTAGGCTATAACAGCTAGGGGGCGTTGATATGGGCTATGCGCTTCTGCATTGTATTAGCTAGCTGAGCACCCTGTGTTTTTTAGCGATGGACTGGCCGGGGGAAGTATTGCACCACCTTGTGGGTGGTTTCACACTCACCACTCCCTTTGCTTTCCTCTATATCGATTGCAGCAGGGTAGCCTGATCCCCGCCTCTGGTGCCGCCTCCACCGCCTCCTTGATGACGCCTCTCGGCTTGCAGCGCCGCCCAGCAATGACGTCGCCTCTCCAGGAAGTCGTGTGCTGTCAATCCTGGAGCCGCCGACAGCAACGCTGGAAGGAAGAAGACCCGCTGCCATTGTCCAAGCCTCCTTTCCAGGCACCGTTATCCGCTTCCACTATGCTGCGTAGCTCTGTACCTTTTCCAGTCCTCCAGCAAACTGTGACATAGCCGTTAACGGCTGTGTCTTTTTATACCTCGTGGCTCACTGCGCCAGTTCCGTCCACAGGCCTAACAACTTTATTAACATGTCCTGAGTGTGAGCCATTCTGTTGCTCCCCCTTATGTGGGGTAATTGGCTCAGTCCGACCTTCTCCCTCCATTGTCCAAGGCCAGGGGAACAGTCCACTGTATTCCAAGAAGGGGAGGCTGCCTTTCACTTTTAACATCTTCCATAAGGATTTTATGAACTACGGCTACCAGTCTGTACATGAAAAATAAATTGTGCTGCTTTCGGTGAAAGTTCTCTATGCCTTCCATGGAGGCGGTCATGCATACTCAGCTTCACATTTAATGGCCCCTATGGGGTTTATTCATTACATAGAACATCCGGTATTCTCTATGAGATCTACAGTGTAACATTAAATGTGCATTAATAATATATACATATATACATGGGTGTATATTCACCTTTTCCGTGGTGGCCACCACACTCACATGGGGGCTGATGGGCGCTGGCGGCAGGCAGAGAGTGGATGCGATCGACCATCCCCCAAAAAACATCCTGGAATGACTGCTTCTGCCCCCAGTCCCTCTAATAGCATGGGCACAGTGTATATTTATTGCTAAGCATAGCAGCAAGTGTCAGGGGCATAGGCGCCGAAACCGTGGGTTCTCCGGGGCCCGAGCACCCACGTCATGGTCCATGGCAGCGGGGTCCCAGCAGCGGATATGCTAGAGTGTCAGCAGCGGGGGGTCCCTGCGGCGGATGGGAACTAGTAGCGGTATTAATACCGCTGCTAGTTCCCACCTTCCGAAGGGACCCTGCTGCTGACGGCATATCATGACGCTGCTGGGACCCCGCTGTGGTGCTGCCACTAGGATCCCTCCAATGGCAAGCAGTGGGTGAGGGGTTTGATAGTCTGTGGGGGGGTGATAGCCTGTGGGTGCACCCACCGGATAAATCGTAAATCGGCGCCCCTGGTCAGGGGGACTCCCAACTGCCCCCTAACCCTGAAATACTGCTGCCTACGGGTGAGACACAGGACAGTCACAAAAAATCGTGAAAATCGAGACAGTTGAGAGGTAAAGTTACATAGTTACATTGTATCTTAAGGCTGAATGAAGACTCACGTCCATCCAGTTTAACCTTGGTGTATTAGCTTCATCCATTGCTATATGTAACGTATACTGATGTGATATAAGAACAGGTTATGATTATTGCTTGTACCCCTGTAAGTTTTTAACCAATAGATGTTTGTCCAACCTTATTTTAAATGTATTTATTATGTCTGCCGACACCACATCTCCAGGAAGAGAGTTCCATAGTTTGGCTGCCCTGACTGTAAAAAAATGTTTTCTTCTAAGGGAACGAAATCTTCTTTCCTCTAATCTAAACTCATGACCCAGTGTCCTTGAGTCCTTCCTTAAAGTAAAAAGGGCGTCTGACAGCTCCTTATATTGGCCCCTGATATATTTGTACATGTTTAGCATGTCCCCCCTTAAACGTCTCTTTTCCAGCGTAAACAATCCTAAATGGTTCAATCTGTCTTCATAGCTTAAATTCTCCATTCCCTTTATTAGCTTTGTTGCTCTTCTTCGGACTTTTTCCAGTTCTACAATGTCCTTTTTATACTGCGGTGCCCAAATTGTACTCCATATTCTAGATGTGGTCTAACCAATGCTGTGTACAGTGGCATAATTACATTTGAGTTCCTAGTCTCCATACCCCTTTTCAGTGGTGGATCCAGCTAGGGGCGACTAGGGTCAGTCGCCCCAGGGCCCCCACACATCAGGGGCCCTCACACTCCAGATGGGTGGTGAGTGTGTGGCAGGCAGCGGGGTCCTGGCAGCGCTTCCTTGGGGTCCGGGCAGTGCGGGCAGGGGGTCCCTGCGCCGGCTGGACAGTCAGCAGTGAGGTCCCTGTGGTGGATGGGAACTAGTTCGATAGGATGATCTTTCCCCACCAGAGGTGTAGCTAGGGTGGCGCCGGCGGAGCTTGTGCTCCGGGCGCCAATGGTTTGCAGGCGCCGCAGGTGCCAACGGGGGTTTCCGAGTACCTGGAAACCCCCCCTGGTCGCCGAAATATCAGTGCTGCAGGCGCTTCCTACAGGTGATCCCCGGCGTGGTCCTCTCCTGCCCGCAATCCTCGGCGCAGTCCTCCTCCCCACAATCCATGGCGCAGCCCTCTCCTGCCCGCGATCCCCAGAGCAGTCCTCCTCTCCACGATCCCCCGCGCAGCCCTCTCCTGCCCGCGATCCCCAGCGCAGTCCTCCTCTCCACAATCCCCGGCGCAGCCCTCTCCTGCCCGCGATCCCCGGAGCAGTCTTCATTTAGAGGGAAGCTGCAGCGTGCAGCTCACAGCTCCCCTCCGACGCAGATTTTTAAACAGAGCCGGATGCAGAGTAGTGGCAAGGGGGAAACTTACTGGACGTTCTTCCAGGTACTATTTTTTTTTTTGTGTGTGTGAGAGAGATGGGCAATGATGTGCTGCTGCTGATGAATGGATACAGCGAGGTAGAAGGAAAGAACGCAGCAACACAGAATCAGCAGTAGGTGGGAAAGCTGGTACATAGACTGGGAAGGTAATATCCCCTTCCTACAGCCAGGAGCATGTCACCGAGCTTTGCCTGCCCGGCAGGGGCCTGCCCCTTGCTGCTAGGGGAGGCAGGCACGTTGCCACACGCTCCCCAGACTGACAAGCACAACACACACATGTGACAACATGACCACATTATAGCCAGCTCTCTCTCCCAGGACTATTATGTATGGGTCATATATGTCTAGGGGGAAGTAGGGGAGAGGGGGGCGCCATCACATGAGCTTGCTCCGGGTGCCCTGGCTGCACCCTACGCCACTGTTCCCCACTCCTCCTGGTTCTATTTCCACACATTCACAAACCATAGTACAGAATGGAAGCTCATGCCAGCTTGGGCAAAATATACATGCTCCACAAACTTAGGCCCATGGTGGGAATTGAACCCACGACCTCAGTAAGGCAGTAATGCTAGCTAAGAATTACATCATCCGTACTGCCATGATGAAATATTAGATCAGGGTTGCCGGGAGTGTCCCGAAAAATAGGAGGCGCCTACCGGAAAGGTGGGAAACCCTCCCGGTTTCTGGGGGACCCCCCCCCCCTGTTCCCAGCCAGCTCACGCCATTTAAATAACCGGATATGCCTACCTCCGATGAGGAGGCGTAGCAAAAGTGACAGAATCACATAATTTTAGCTCCGCCCCCCTCAGCGGCGCTCAGCGAATCGGGTCATTTTACATCATGGGGCGGGGCTTGAGTGTGTCTTCATTAACGTGTCTTCTTTCCCGAACGCCTGCTGAAAGTCTCCTCTCTATGCTTCTTCTGGAGAGGAGATTTTAAAAAGTCGACAACCCTGTATTAGATGCTAGGAGGTATGGCAACAGCAGAGATTGAATCATCCACAATACAAAGTTAACTGCTATTAATAATAACCGCAAGAGATGCATATTAATGACAACATTTTTGATAAATAATTAGTTCACTTTATAATTGCTATATGGTGAATTAGAAATGTAGGTCACTTTAATCGTTTTTTATTATTATTATTTTGTTGGTACTGCCCAAATCACAAGGCATTTGTTTCACCACTTCCTAATATATCTTATTTCCCTTATGTATTACATGATGTGTTGATGTCATTTGTTCCTCTTTTATATAATGAAACATATTGGGAAATAAAATGAGTTTATAAATTGTCACATTGGTAGTAAGTGGTTTTTTTTTTTTAATTTGTTTATTGGGTTTTTCAAAATTTTAACAAGAGCAAGAAAGAAAACATTGACGTGTGCTCCAAATATCAATGATAGTAATAGTAACAGTAACAGTGACGGCAGTAGCATCTGTCTGAACAGCTGATAAAAAAGAAGCTCCAATAAAAGAGATTTTTTTAATTAAAAAATGGTCTACATTGAATATGGATCACCATTGGATTTGCTATTAGCGCTAGGCAGTGCCGTCTTTCCCATTGGGCAGTTGCCCAGGGGCCCTAGTACCTAGGGGCCCAGCCCAATGGGAAAGATGGTGGGGGATCCGATCGCCCTCGCTGGGGGATCCGGGCAGGGGGATCAGGGCGGTGGCGGTAGCTAGGAGCCTGAATCGGCGAAACGCTTTTTTCGGGCGGGAAGCGCTGTTGCATTTGAAAAGCTTCCGGCCAGTCTTTTCAAATGCAGCAGCACTTCCCGCCCCACCGGCAAATAGCGCTTTGCCGCTTCAGGCTCCTAGCTACCGCCGCTGCCCTGATCCCCAGCGAGGATGATCGGATCCCCGGACCCCAGCCGCCGGAAGCTGACTGGCTGCCGCATGGAGCCAGAGAGGTGAGGGTTTGGGAGGTGACTGAGGGCTCCTGGGTAAACTAAATCGGGTGGGGGGTTAAGTGAATTAGGTTGCCCAGGAACCCTTTCTAATGCTAAGACGGCCCTGCGGATGCATTGTATTACCCAGGGCCTGCAATGTTAATAAAGCCCCTGCAGCTACAGCCAACAGCTGGTTGCTACAGTATGTATAGCTGGTGAGGGAGTTGTGACCTCTCATGTCATTATACAGCTACAATTGTAGGTTTGCAATTGCTATAGTGTGTCCTGGGTATATGGGTAATCAGAGGGGGTATATGGGTAATCAGAGGGGGTATATGGGTAATCAGAGGGGGTATATGGATAGTCAGAGGTGATATATGGGTAATCAGAGGGGTTATATGGGTAATCAGAGGGGGTATATGGGTAATCAGAGGGGGTATATGGATAGTCAGAGGTGGTATATGGATAGTCAGAGCGGGTATATGGATAGTCAGAGGTGGTATATGGATAGTCAGAGGTGGTATATAGATAGTCAGAGGTGGTATATGGATAGTCAGAGGTGGTATATGGATAGTCAGAGGGGGTATATGGATAGTCAGAGGGGGTATATGGATAGTCAGAGGTGGTATATGGATAGTCAAAGGGGGTATATGGATAGTCAGAGGGGGTATATGGATAGTCAGAGGTGGTATATGGATAGTCAGAGGTGGTATATGGATAGTAAGAGCGGGTATATGGGTAGTCAGAGGGGGTATATGGATAGTCAGAGGAGGTATATGGATAGTCAGAGGGGGTATATGGATAGTCAGAGGGGGTATATGGATAGTTAGAGGTGGTATATGGATAGTCAGAGGGGGTATATGGATAGTCAGAGGGGGTATATGGATAGTCAGAGGGGGTATATGGATAGTCAGAGGGGGTATATGGATAGTCAGAGGGGGTATATGGATAGTCAGAGGGGGTATATGGATAGTCAGAGGGGGTATATGGATAGTCAGAGGTGGTATATGGATAGTCAGAGGGGGTATATGGATAGTCAGAGCGGGTATATAGATAGTCAGAGGTGGTATATATATAGTCAGAGGTGGTATATGGATAGTCAGAGGTGGTATATGGATAGTCAGAGGAGGTATATAGATAGTCAGAGGGGGTATATGGATAGTCAGAGGGGGTATATGGATAGTCAGAGGTGGTATATAGATAGTCAGAGGTGGTATATGGATAGTCAGAGGTGGTATATTGATAGTCAGAGGGGGTATATGGATAGTCAGAGGGGGTATATGGATAGTCAGAGGTGGTATATGGATAGTCAGAGGTGGTATATGGATAGTCAGAGGGGGTATATGGATAGTCAGAGGGGGTATATGGATAGTCAGAGGGGGTATATGGATAGTCAGAGGGGGTATATGGATAGTCAGAGGTGGTATATGGATAGTCAGAGGTGGTATATGGGTAGTCAGAGGGGGTATATGGATAGTCAGAGGAGGTATATGGATAGTCAGAGGTGGTATATGGATAGTCAGAGGTGGTATATGGATAGTCAGAGGTGGTATATGGATAGTCAGAGGAGGTATATGGATAGTCAGATGTGGTATATGGGTAGTCAGAGGAGGTATATGGATAGTCAGAGGTGGTATATTGATAGTCAGAGGTGGTATATGGGTAGTCAGAGGTGGTATATGGATAGTCAGAGCGGGTATATGGATAGTCAGAGGTGGTATATGGATAGTCAGAGGTGGTATATTGATAGTCAGAGGAGGTATATGGATAGTAAGAGCGGGTATATGGATAGTCAGAGGGGGTATATAGATAGTCAGAGGTGGTATATGGATAGTCAGAGGGGGTATATGGATAGTCAGAGGTGGTATATGGATAGTCAGAGGTGGTATATGGATAGTAAGAGCGGGTATATGGATCCTGGGTGCGACCCGGCATTTACAATATGGAAGCAGTGTTTTGAGTTTCACGTTCAGATTATGTTATATGCTTAATTTGTTTGATGCTCCTATTAGTACACCCCCACCCCCATTGTTGGGGCAAATATTTCACGCCTGTGGTCACTGAACGATTAGGTCAGGAGATCTCAGGAATGTCGGCTGGAGTTTCCAACATGTTAAGTGACTTTGTGAGCAGACATCATTGGTGTTGTTTTGTAGCCAAGCATGCTGGAAGGTCTGGCTACTTGCCCAGTCTTGTTGTTGATATCGAAGTACAAGCTGGACCCTAGAATGGTGAAATCTAATATTGTATCTGGCTGAGTTACAGTACACTTGTGCTTAATCGTCTTAGTATACACACATCTATGTTCTTGAAAAGCAGCAATCTGGTTGCAATACTTCTAAATACACCTATTAGTAACAGATGCGATACAGGACACTGCACAGGCCTCTAGCACATGCAGGTGGTTGACGTCAGGAAAACCTGTTTATCTCATGTGCACCTGCACAAGACAATAGCTCAATGTCATTTATCATTGCCGAGATTGTGTGTACACTTTCACGGTGTGCCGCTGTTATTTCCTCTCCGTTGTTGTCATTTCGGCTTTGGGAGTTATGAAATAGAGGAACTCCCTTATACTGTAGGTTTAAAGCCACTTCTAGATAAGTAAAACTTAATGGATGGGGACTGCTCAGATCAGTGGCAAACACAGGATTTTTAGAGGGGGGGTTCCAATTATAACCCATAATCTCCCACTCTGCAGCGCATTGGAGTAAGTACGAGAGTCTGGGGGAGTGGTAACAGCCCTGAAAAGGGTAAACATGTAATAAATAATTACACAAACATAATAGAACCAGTACTGCACTTTCTAAGCGCACAATCTCCCACTTTACGGTAAGGCTCCTGGGTACTTGTTTCCTAGCACAGTGCCAGTGATTTTAATTGCATCCATCGGGACCCAAACAATCGTGTCGAACGCATCGCATGCAACCAAATTGCATGCGATCCGATCGTTTCGCGATTTTTACATTGGAACCAATGTAAAATGGTCCCTGAGACCTGATTTTCATTGTATACCCACCCTCATGGGTGAAATGCCCCCGCATTGTTAACGCCACCCCACGATCAACGCCAACCCGAAGCATGGCAAGCATGGCGAGCGTAGCGAGCCCGCGAGGGGCGGCGGTACGAGTCCTCTGACCTTTTCATACCCCCACTATCCACGTCGGCGTGGAGTTGATGTTATATAGTGTGGCGAGCGCAGCGAGCAACCGAGCCTGAAGCGTGGTCAAGCGCAGCGAGCCCCACGAGGGGACGCGCATTACTTCACAGGTATTACGCGTCCCCTCGCGGGGCTTGGCTCGGCTCGCTGCGCTCGCCACACTATATAAAATCAACTCCACGCTGACGTGGATAGTGGGGGGTATGAAAAGGTCGTAGGACGCGTAACGCCGCCGCTCGCCACGCTTCGGGTTGACGTTAATCGTGGGTTGCCGTTAACAATGGGGGGGCATTTAACATACACATTACCCATTAGGGTGCCTATACAATCAAAAATCTGGACCAATGGCCCATTTAACATTGTTCCCTATGTAAAATCGCGTTGATCGCGTCGGTCGCATCGCGTGCCATTATAATGGCATGCGATGGATGCGATTTTCTCATTGCCCCAATAAAGGCTAAAAATAGCCAAATATCGCGTCGGTCGCGTCCATAGCATACCTTAACTTAAGGTATGTGATCACCCACGACTATTCGCTGGGGGGGGAGGTATTGCATTTGAAAAGAGTGGCCGGACGCTGATTGGCTGAATTCAGCCAATCAACGTCCGGCCAGTCTTTTCAAATACAACAGCGCTTCCCACCCCGCCGGAAAATAGCATTTCGCCGATTCAGGCTCCTACCTACCACCGCCGGCCTAATCCCCCTGCCCGGATCCCCCAGCCAGGGTGATCGGATCCCCAACCGTCTTTCCTATTGGGCTGGGCCCCTAGGTACTAGGGCCCCTGGGCAACTGCCCATCGTGCCCAATGGGAAAGACGGCACTGTGCATCGGCCCCTAATCACATCGAATGGCTGTTTAAAAATGAATCAACAAAAAAAAACAGAACTAAACCCTATGCGATCCTAGGTAATCTCTCCACACGCTGCCATACAGTTTATGGCTCTCAGGACTCTGATTGGTGGATAGCTCTGACTGAAAGCTGGGAGGCAGGTAGAGGAAGCTGCACTCTGATTAGTGGATAGCTAAAGCAATCCACCAATCCGCAAGTAGAGAATGCTGCCTGGTGGTTCTGAGTGACTGTAATTCACAATCAGAGCAACCAGGCAGCTTTCTCTAGAAAGGCATCAGTCAACCTGCCTCTGCTTGAAGGCCCCTGCAGTTGCGGTGCCATTGTGCAGCTGCCCAATAAGCCTTTGTGTTAAGATGGCCCTGCATAGCTGGGAGACAATGGTGGAGCTCCAGGAAAAATTGCTGTAAAGAGGCTGCTCCCTCTGTGACAGTGACAGCAAATGTGGATAGTTGATTTGGTTGTTGTCTGTTATGTTTTGTTGTTTCACTGTAATTCGTAGTGCACATGGTATTACTTACCTCCCTACTTTCTGAATCTTCGTAGCAGGACATTTGGGGGCGTGGTCTGTCTGAAAGGGTGTGGTCTACAATCGCGTAATTCCGCAAGTCCACACCTCCATTTGGCCGCTGTAGTGGCATGGCACAGAGGCTCTGTGAGCTTCTAGCCATGCCTCAAGCCCCGCTGGCTAAGGGAACTGCCGGCCCTGGGCAGGACACGGGAACATCCCAAAAAAACGGGACGTTCCTGCGGAAAGCGGTACAGTTGAGAGGTACGTATTATCATTTCCATGGGGGTGTATTTTTCCACTACCAATTTTTCAATATTGATGAAATGGCTGTAAGCCCGTCATAGAAATCACAGTAAACGCATAAATAAAGTAATTATTAATGGGGTGATTCACATTGTTTCTCGAAGTTGGACCCGTTGCGAGGGTTTTGGGACTATGCATGCACGTGTGCAATTATGCGCATGTGTAAATGACCCAAGCATATCCTGGGCATGCCCACAATGGTGGGTGCAGCTGACATCACATGACTTCAGCACCCGCCCCGATAATTCCGTGCCAAATAAAATGTATTTGCAATTTCTTTTTTATTAAATTTCCCCCGTACGCTCGCATACGGAAGGTATGTGTCAGTGTACACATCCATTCGCTTTCTTCCGAGGGGATTGTGGGGGGAAGGTGTCCATTTGCGCATTGGGCGTCGCTAGTCCACTCACTAAGCAGTGAAAGACCGCTGCTTAGCGAATGAACCAGAATCATGCCAAGTGCAAAGTACATGTTGATAACCTTGTTCCTGAACCTTGAAAAAAGGCTGTTACAGCTGAAACGCGTTGGTTATATACACCAAATGAATGCACTGACTCCTAAACCATATCCCATTCATCAGTGCACAGATAAGAACACGCCGGGGAGAAGGAGCTGCGGTCACCACCCGTTCCCTCAACACTCGCGAGAGCCGCGAACAGCAGCCCGCAAGTAACAGCCAGAAGTACAGCAAACAGGGACAATGGCACAGACCGGCTAACCAGCACCCGGCCAATGTCAGACGCTGGAAAACAGCCAGCCACCCGCCGAACGAGACCTGCACTAAAGACCCACGGAGGAAAACGCAGGACGGGATGGACTGACCCCAGCCAGAGGCTACAAATGGTGAGTGCCAAACAGACTGCCCACCACTACCTGCCCAGTGGGACGCCGCAGGCAGGATCAGTAACTAAACAGGGAGACATGGGCTCACCTAGAGTCTAGGGGATGGTAAAGGGGTTCATAGTGAATCGCCCTAAGCCCCTAAGGCTCCCCTCCTACGTGTCAACATTTGACTACATTAACTCTTAACTTTCATGCCATTCATATTTTCATCACAAGTCACAGATAAGGACCATAGGTCACAGAAAAAAAGACCTATGGGAGTGTAAAGGAGTCAGACAGACCACCTGAACCCCAATAGGGAATCTCCCCACACTAAGGGGAACCCCATATAGGTGTGAATAAAACACCAATTAAGAGGAACCATCAAACCTCCCAGAACAGACCATTATAACAGCTCACTTTTCCCAACTTTCCAACACCCCCCATTACCAATTGTTCCACGTTTTTCTACTTTTTATTTTATTTTATTTTTTGACCAAATTAGTAAAGTGAAATTTAAAGTGATCCTTACCCTCAGTTTCATCATTTTACCACCACACACACAAAATACATTTTCATTTGAATAAAGGCAGCGCTCCAAACATTCTCCAAACATTACATACATGTTGATAACACTTGGAAATAATTTAGTAAGCCGACGTGTTAGTTTGCCAATGTCAATGTTAGGTTTTCCTTGTGTAATCTTATGCAAACAAACATGTTTACAGTCTGAGAGTAGATCATTGCATTCAATATCAATATGCAATCATAAAAGCAATGCCTCTGACTTTCCCATTTAAGACACAAAGGAGGGTATCCAATAAGATCATTCAATAAAAAAAAAACACATTTTGCTTCAAAAACATACGGTTTCAATGAAACGTGTGTTTCGCCCCTTGCCACAGCCCGGTTTCGGCAAAAAAACTGGTCTGCCTTTGAGGATAGTGCCTCAGGCACATCTATTTAGCCCCAATAAGCTGATGCGTGCAACTCAGCCTTGCCCTGTGTTGGGCGCCCCCCCACATTTTAGCAGAATAAAAAAATTCTAGCACCCCACCCCCATACATTTATGGGGGTGGGGCATTTATGCCCGTCCAACCTCCGACTTGCCCCCCCCCCCCCCTTCCCGGCGGCGAGGGATGGCATCGCATGCGATAAATTGATGCAATGCTGACACCTGGGAAGGTTCTGGGAAGCTCAGAGGGGGTTGGATGGCCATACACTGCTGCGAGACAGCTACTTTTTGTAGCCCTTGTACAGGGCGGTATTTCCCTCTGGCGGGGCGGCATATATTTAATTGCATGTTTAAGAAAATTAGCAGCTGTGCGATCAGGTCGGAATCAGGCGCACAGTATCAAGGACCTATGTTGCATTGGCAATGGTGAAAGAATAGGAAGGGTATGGGGGCATGGCCAACAGCTCACAGAGTTATGGCCATGCCCACACAGTGATGGAAAATGGGGGCATTGCATTCCCATGAAGCCATGCCATCAGTTAACTTTTTGTGTGCTGACGTGGCTTCGCTGCTTAGGTGTTCTGACTTCCCACTCAGAGCTGTTGGGAGGTATGGACATGTTGGAAGGTATGGAGATGTTGGGAGGTATGGAGATGTTGTAAGGAATGGAGATGTTGGGAGGTATGGAGATGTTGGGAGGTATGGAGATGTTGGGAGGTATGGAGATGTTGGGAGGTATGGAGATGTTGGAAGGAATGGAGATGTTGGGAGGTATGGAGATGTTGGGAGGTATGGAGATGTTGGGAGGTATGGAGATGTTTGGAGGTATGTTCTTCCTATGTATTCTCAGTGTGCAAATGTGTCTACATTTTGTTTTCTTTAAAATAATCTTTATAAAAACCAGCATAAAACAAAGAACATTATAGCTAGTAATATAAGGAAACTGAACACAAACAATTTCTCTTTTAGGATGGTGCATGTTTTATGCGGGATACGGTCATTGGGTCTACAGCAAGTTGGTCGACAATCGTTAGGTCAACATGGGTCAAGGTCGACATGGGTCAAGGTCAACATGGGTCAAGGTTGACATGGGTCTAGATCCACATGGGTTTAGGTCGACAGGTCATTAGGTCGACACAAGCATTATGTCAACTGTGTCTAGGTCGACAGTCAAAAGGTTTTCCAGTGTTTTTTGAGCCGACATGTGCCGACAGGCGGTATTTCATGCCCTACCATCCATTAGGGCGTGGTGGGAGAGTAACCATCATCTCACTGACTCCCCTAGCCGTGTCTCCCTTCCTCCCTCTCCCAACTAGCCCACATCCCTCTTTTAAATGACCCTCAGTAAGTACCCCATCAGCTACTCCAGTTATACAGTCCCCCCTCATTCAGCCCCCACCATGATCTCTCTGTCCCCTTCCCATCCATCCCAGGGCCCCTGAAATATATCACCCACTGCCTTTCCATCACTCTCTCCCGTAACCCTGTTCCCCACTGCATCTACCTGTCACCGACTGCCTGCCCATCACACATTCCCTGACATCACCTACTGCTTCTCCTTTGCCCCTTATTGTAAGGCCACACCCACTTTTCCAAGAGGGTGTGGGCGCATGGGGAGGGGGCGAGGTTGCTTCGAAATTTTCTTGCTCGGGGCACTAGTAGGCCTGGAGCCAGTCCTGATCTGCTGCTCCCCTTCTTTCTGCTTGGTTGCCCAGCTCCTTCACGCTGCGGCTGAATCCCCGGCTTCCTCCTGCCACCACTGCCTCTGCATCTGAGGTCCTGGGAGTAAGGGTTTAAGCCCACAAATGGCCACAGTACTCTCTCTGGCCCATAACTGTCAATCTCCTTGTCGCTGTGTTCATGCTGTCATTGTCCCTTCATTCCTGCTGTGACTGCCCCTGCGTCCCCACTGTCAGTGTCCCCACATCCTCACTGTCACTGTCCCCATGACCCCGTTTTCACTGTCCCATCTGTCACTCTCCCCACCGCCCCGCTGTCACTCTCCTTGTCCCTGTGTCCCCGCTATCACTGTCCCTTTATCCCCACTATCACTGCCCCTGCATTCTCGCTGTCAGTGTCCCTGTGTCTTCACTGTCACTCTCCTGTTGTCCCCATTGTTACTCTCCTTCTCCCTGAATTTTGGTCCATACTGGTGACCTTTTGTCAAGGTCAACTTTGTGCATGTCAACTTTTTGGTTTTGATTTATTGACTGTCGACCCTAGTCAGTCTAGCACAGGAGAATTCAACATGCAGTCCTTAAGCTGCTGTCAAACTACACATCCCAGCATACCCTGGAATAGTTTTGCTTTTAGGGCATTTTAAAGCTGGGGCAGATCATACTGGTATCTCCGTGCTGTTTTTCGTTTGCATCTCCAACATTTTTAATTTTTAAATCCTACTTCTGTCCCGACTTTATATTTCTATGAAAATCAGCTGACGTGATCAGTGCTGATAAAGGAGAAGGAAGTTATTGTGCAATATTGGCCAACATTCTGAGTCACTGCACGGTCATCCAAGTCCCTGAGAGGTCAGACTGCTTAGTAAAGAAGAAACAGAATTGGGGGCGGAGCTTGTCACGTCCAGTGCAAACAGTGTGATTCTAGCAAATTAAAGCATGAAAATTGGTTTGAACAGTATTTTATTTAAAACATGTAAGCCATGGCTACCTACCCTCCTGTATTCTGCAGGAGACTTCCTGAAATAGCAGCAATCTCCCTCTCTCCCTCATTAGTCTAGCAATCTCCCTCATGTCACCTAGCCCACATTACACTGTTACACAATAGTTACCTCCCCTCCTGCATTCTGCAGGAAACTCCCTGACATAGCAGCAATCTCCCTCTCTCCCTCATTAGTCTAGCAACCTCCCTCATGTCACCTAGCCCACATTACACTGTTACACCATAGTAGCTTACCCTCCTGCATTCTGCAGGAGACTCCCTGAAATAGCAGCAATCTCCCCCTCTCCCTCATTAGTCTAGCAATCTCCCTCATGTCACCTAGCCCACATTACACTGTTACATCATAGTTACCTCCCCTCCTGAATTCTGCAGGAGACTCCCTGACATAGCAGCAATCTCCCTCTCTCCCTCATTAGTCTAGCAATCTCCCTCATGTCACCTCGCCCACATTACACTGTTACATCATAGTAGCTTACCCTCCTGCATTCTGCAGGAGACTCCCTGAAATAGCAGCAATCTCCCCCTCTCCCTCATTAGTCTAGCAATCTCCCTCATGTCACCTAGCCCACATTACACTGTTACATCATAGTTACCTCCCCTCCTGAATTCTGCAGGAGACTCCCTGACATAGCAGCAATCTCCCTCTCTCCCTCATTAGTCTAGCAATCTCCCTCATGTCACCTAGCCCACATTACACTGTTACATCATAGTAACCGCCCCTCCAGCATTCTGCAGGAGACTCCCTGACATAGCAGCAATCTCCCTCTCTCTCCCTCATTAGTCTAACAATCTCTCTCACGTCACCTAGCCCACATTACACTGTTACATCATAGTTACCTCCCCTCCTGCATTCTGCAGGAGACTCCCTGACATAGCAGCAATCTCCCTCTCTCCCTCATTAGTCTAGCAATCTCCCTCATGTCACCTCGCCCACATTACACTGTTACATCATAGTAGCTTACCCTCCTGCATTCTGCAGGAGACTCCCTGAAATAGCAGCAATCTCCCCCTCTCCCTCATTAGTCTAGCAATCTCCCTCATGTCACCTAGCCCACATTACACTGTTACATCATAGTTACCTCCCCTCCTGAATTCTGCAGGAGACTCCCTGACATAGCAGCAATCTCCCTCTCTCCCTCATTAGTCTAGCAATCTCCCTCATGTCACCTATCCAACATTACACTGTTACATTTTTTTGGGAAAAAAGGAATGAGAGATAGATACATTTACATTGAATCATCAGCCCCATTTCCCAGCACTTTACCAAGTATAGCAGCTCTTACTAACTGCTTTGGGGCTCATCTACATTTGGATATAAGTCATTTTACAAGATTCCCCTCAGATGTAGCAGTACACACCCACGCTTCTAGGTGCCACGTTCACAATCTCTTTCACAATCTCTCCATATATGGAACTAGACACGCCCTTTGGTTGAAGCATGACACGCCCCCTCAATGCCCCATATCATACCCCCCGCAGTGCAAAACTCTACTACCAACTATAATCTCCCTGAAACTAGTTTTCAAAAGTAGGCAAGTATGATACAGCATTGAGGTTTCACTGATATTCTGCAAACTCCTATGCCACATGCAATCAAAACTCGTGGGTCCCGGGACTGACAAAATAGGCATGGCTACCTACACACTGCCTCATAGCCACACACACGCTGGGCCTTCTTGTAATCCGCTCAGTCCCCCACACGTTTGCAGAGGGGGCCGATGTTTCCCTGATGCACATGTGCATATGCTGGGTGCGAGCGGGCACAGCAAAGTGCATTTGTACCCACCAGTGCAGGTGGGAGGCAGCGGCGAGGGGACGTACCCGTGGGAATGTTAGAGTTTCATGGGTGTTCGAATGAAAACGCTGGGCATTCCAGGGCGGGCAGCTGACATCACCGGCAGCCTGTGCAGGGAACTCGGCATGCAAGGGGGATGGAGGAATGGTGTTTGGTGTGGAGGGGGGGGGGTGGTGTTGAGAGGAGGGGAGGAATGGTGTGGAGAAGGGGGGAAGAATGGAGGAATGGTGTTTGGTGTGGAGAGGGGGGAGGAATGGTGTTGAGAGGAGGGGAGGAATGGTGTGGAGAAGGGGGGAGGAATGGAGGAATGGTGTGGAGAGGGGGGGAGGAATGGAGGAATGGGGTTTGGTGTGGAGAGGAGGGGAGGAATGGTGTGGAGAAGGGGAGGGAGGAATGGAGGAATGGTGTTTGGTTTAGAGAGGGGGGGAGGAATGGTGTGGAGGGGGGAGGAATGGTGTTTGGTGTGGAGAGGGGGGGAGGAATGGTGTGGAGAAGGGGGGGATGGAGGAATGGTGTTTGGTGTGGAGAAAGGGGTGGTGTTGAGAGGAGGGGAGGAATGGTGTGGAGAAGGGGGAGGAATGGAGGAATGGTGTTTGGTGTGGAGAAGGGGGAGGAATGGAGGAATGGTGTTTGGTGTGGAGAAGGGGGAGGAATGGAGGAATGGTGTTTGGTGTGGAGAGGGGGGTGGTGTTGAGAGGAGGGGAGGAATGGTGTGGAGAAGGGGGGAGGAATGGTGTTTGGTGTGGAGAGGGGGGAGGAATGGTGTTGAGAGGAGGGGAGGAATGGTGTGGAGAAGGGGGGAGGAATGGTGTTTGGTGTGGAGAGGGGGGGAGGAATGGAGGAATGGGGTTTGGTGTGGAGAGGAGGGGAGGAATGGTGTGGAGAAGGGGGGATGGAGGAATAGTGTTTGGTGTGGAGAGGAGGAATGGTGTGGAGAAGGGGAGGGAGGAATGGAGGAATGGTGTTTGGTGGGGGAGGAGGGTTGTTTTTTTTTTTTGGGGGGGGGGGGGGGGGTGAAATGGAGGAATGGTGTTTGGTGGCAGGGAATGGGATCATTGGGTCAACCTAAAGATCGTCGATATGGGTTTTTTCACCATTTTTTTTACTGTGTGTGTATATATGTATATGTATGTATGTATGTATGTATGTATGTATGTATGTATATGTATGTATGTATGTATGTATATGTATGTATATATATGTATGTATGTATGTATATGTATGTATGTATGTATGTATGTATGTATGTATGTATGTATATGTATGTATATATATGTATGTATGTATGTATGTATGTATGTATGTATGTATGTATGTATGTATGTATGTATGTGTGTGTGTGTGTGTGTGTGTGTGTGTGTGTGTGTGTGTGTGTGTATATATATATGTATGTATGTATGTATGTATGTGTATATATATATATATATATGTATGCCTGTGAGGAAATTAATTACCCCACCCCCCTCCTCTCTTTATGTGTTATAATGAAACATATTTGCAAGCACCAATTTGGTTATTTCCCCTACTCTCAATGTGACAGCTATGGTACTCTATTTTAGTCTTCTAGACAGCTAGCTTTGATTGAAAGAGGAACAACGCTGCTCAACACATAATATAATAAAGAAAAGAAAATTCATTTCAGAACTACATATTCCTTTTAATGTGGTCAGAAAATAAATGGTTATTTTTATATCTTAGCTGAGTGATGATGACGATTGCTCAAATATAAGGCATTCTTTTTAGTTTCATAGTAACACACAAGGATTCCCCTGTGGGCAGCCACTCCTATAGGCCCCCATACACTATGCGATTTGAGCCCGATTTTGCCCTGTTCGGATGGATCAGGCTGTGAAATCAGCCCAAAACGCATGTGTAGATATCCCGTCCGACCCGATGCGCAGTCCCGTGCATGTCAGATCAGAGTTAGGTGATCGGACAGGCTGCACATAACATTTGCTAAATCTTATGTGCAGCCGGAGCCGGGCGGGGGACGCAGAGAAGCGGTGGGCGGGGGACGCTGTGAGCCAACCAGTGAGGCAGGCAGGGGAAGCCGGGCAGAGGACAAAGAGATGGGGGGGGGGGGGGGGGGCAGTGAGCAGTAGAGGGGTACAGAGAGCCGGGCAAGAGGAGAAGGGATCCAAACTGCAAAACAAAAAAAGAATGGGCAGCCAGGGATTGGCTGACAGCTTCCCATACATTTGTATGTTTTTTTTTTTCTTGCAGCTTGGCTCCCTGCTGCCTCTGGCTGGCTCTCTGTTCCCCTCGCTGGTATCGCCCTTTACTTTCTTCCCATGGCACCATCTTATTTTTAGGAAAATTTAGCTTGTGTAGAAAATAACAAAAACCCTGAACAAAGATATCACCGAAAACAAGATAGCTCTGTCAGCAGATTAGATAAGGGGATCCACTACAGTGTACATGGGGCCTCATTCAGACCTGCTCACTAGACTGCGTATATTTCCGCTGCCTAGTGAGCAGGAAACCGCTGCGTGGATGCGTATGCTCACACATCCACACGCATGTGTCCGCAGAGAGGAAAAATCATTCGATAGTTATTCACCATCAAATACTTTTTCCTCTCTTTGCAGATAACAGTAAGCCTGGACTGACCCCCTGCGCTGGGTGACTAACAGGGGCAAAACCTGGTACTGGATCACAACAGCAGATCCCACATCTGAATATTGCGGTATCCCACCTGTGACCACCATCTAAATATAAAAAATCTTCGCCATCGATTGATGATAACATGATTGTATATACTTTATTTATTTCGTTCAACGGTTCTCAAACTGTGGGTCCTGACCCCAAAGTGGGTCCCGACCCTCTCAGCATGGGGTCGCGACTTATTGACCAAGGATCGCATATACAATGCAAGTAAGCACCTACTCCTGTACCTCGGGATAGTTCTTCTGATAGCTGGCTCTTCTGGAAGATGACTTCTAATCTTATTACACATTTGTGACCATCAGCAGGATAGTGGACAGAGATCCACAAAGAATAATATCTATAATGGGTGCATATGGGCATACTGTATGTGAGCTCACACACCACCCACCCTACACCTATTTAACAACACTCACCTCAAGCAGTGCAGCGGCCATTTTCCAGTGACTTATATATGCAAAATAGAGATGGCCTCAGGAACCATGTTCCCGAAGACCTGCAAATGAGCAGTAGACTTTGGTACACTGCCAGAGTCTCTGCACCACCGGAGAGGGGGGGGGGGGGGGGGTGCACAATCAGAACCTCAGAGAATCCTATAGTAAATATCATTCTCTAAAAAAACGCCCCGGAATATGGACATAGAAACATTTTAGAACAAGTGGATTAATTAGTGCGAGTTACCTGATATCCAGCTTTTACATCGTAGCAAACAAATAAGTCTGAGACCTGTTATTCAGGAGGGTAAGGAATATTACCGCTTCTCTCTCCTCGATCATGACACTGTTAGTGCTGGGGGAATAATTGAGGCTGAACTGGTTGAGTACAGCGCTGCAGTAAAAGACCACTAGTGGCTCGAGCGCTCCCCCTCCACAGCACATACAGTGATGTTGAAACAAGAGTGGTGCTTACCGCAGCGCAACAGTAATAATACCTACTAACACTGTCCTATTGGTAAAATTGCATACCTCTCAACTGTCCCACCCAGGTTCCGGCAATGTTCCCCAGCACTGGGAACCAATCTCTGGTTGACTAAATACTTGCACCATCCTATTATATGTTTTTGGTAGATGTTATTATCATCCCAGTATGCCATAAATAGGTTTGGGTAGCTGGGCACAAGTGTTGTCCCCATTGCTGTGCCACAAAACTCTCTGTGGCATTGACCATCATGCCAAAAATAATTGTATTCCAATATTATTCAATCCAAAGATGAAAGATACAGTATTTGTTTCATGTGTATGATTGATTCTGCATTCTATTTATGATCCACATATTTGCATCCTACCTGTTCGCTATTTATTGGAATAAAACAGTCAATAAATAATGACAAGGCGGTTCATTTCAGAGTAGAAGACAAGACGATGTTGCATTTGTAAATGTTATTACCAAAGCTGCATATTCCTACATGGGGTGTGGTATATGGTTCCGACAGTCGGAATCCCGACAGTCATTAGGCCGACGTTGGGATCCCGACTGGCTGGACTCAGAAAGCATGGCGATCACAACAAAGCCCCTTGTGGGCTCGCTGTGCTCGCCACGCTGCGGGCATGGTGGGGCGCTACGCTCACCACCTATTCTATTTTCCCTCTATGGGTATCGTGGACCCCCACGAGGGATAATAGCCGGTGGCCATCGAGAACCAGGCTGTCTGCGTTTTAACAGTCGGGATCCCGACGTCAGGTAAATGACTGTCGGGACCCCGACTGTCAGGACCCCGTCCGGCGCCCCCTAAATGTGTAAGACCCCTACCCCAATACAGTGCACTTCTGCCCCTGTCACCCTCTCCCTGTCACCCTCTGGCTCTCCCTGTCACCTACTTTCATGTGACATATTGTGAACACCGGGCCATTTCCCGGTGGGCCGGTCCAGATTGCCACCTGGCCAGGCCGCCGACCCTGCTATCAGGGCCGGTGCTGGCGTCATCCTATGCGGCTATGCCATAGGAGGACGTCACCCGACTCCTGCATCAGCATGGACCTGGAGCTGGCCGGGACAAGGAGACCCTGTGTGGCAGGACTCGACATCGGTAAGTAGCGCTCACCCTCCCACCCCGCCCCGGCAGTAGCGGTGGTGGCCTGCCCTCCCACGCCCTGGCGGTAGCGTTCGTCCTCCCACCCCCCGGCAGTAGCGTCCGCCCTCCCGCCCCCCGGCAGTAGCATTCGCCCTCCCACCCCCAGGCAGTAGCGGTTGCGGCCTGCCCTCCCACCCCCGGCGGTAGCGTTCGCCCACCCACGCACCAGCAGTAGAGTCAGCTCTCCCACCCCCCGGCAGTAGCGGTGGTGGCCCACCCTTCCATGCCCTGGCAGTAGCGTCCGCCCTCCCACCCCCTTGCAGTAGCGGTCCACCCTCCCACCCTACCAGCAGCGGTAGCGGCAGCGTGAGCAACCCCCCCCCCTTGCTTTACCAATCCGCCCCTGCTTAGTAGTGCCCTGTTCCCATCACCAATCACTGCCACAACCGAAATGAAAGACTGTTTGCACTGTATTGTTGAACCACATTTTGGGCCTGATTCAATAGATCAAGATTCAGGATCTGCAAATGCACGCAGGCACCAGTGGGCAGCAAGGGGGGGCAGCTTGTAATATGCGGGCACTTTGTCTGGCACTGCTATGTAGCGCTTGCAAGTTGGAATATTGTGAATCCTTGAATTCCTGAATCAGGCCCTTGATGTGAAGCAAGCAGTCATCCACCGTGGGAATACCCTTCTGTTTTAGGAAATTTGCAACAAGACGTCCTTTTGCTCTTGCATTATTTTTAGCCATTCTTCTTCTTCTTTTCTTGCTGCAACTTCCCATTTATCACAGCAGCCCTTTCTGCCATCCAACTCTCTCTATGACATGTTTCCTCTGATCAAACCACAGATCATAGTGGTTGAGGTTAAGTAACGATGGCTGGCTGGCAAGATCAAGCTTTCTGTAGAAACCCATAGACATTATCGTACGAGTTAGTTATTTTATTGAATGGCAGCTCACTATCTTACAGAATTAATATTGGTATTTTAAAATGGATCTAGCAATGCTTCTGGCACCTTCCTCAGGTAGCTTGTACATTCAGTTATTATCTGTGCTGCACATACTGGCTTCATGCTAGCGATGGCCATTGACCACTGATGGTCTAAGATCAATGGTGAATACTTTTGCAATTGATAGGGAGAACTAGGGGGTTTCCCACCATCGATGGTGCACAAGCATCTGTTCAGTATCTGTCCACCATTCTCTCTTCCCAGTATTTGCCCCCCCCCCCCCCCCACACACACACACACAACACATACTGTATACACACACGCTCTGTCTCCTACCCCTTCTGCCTAGCATCTGCCCCCCTCTCTCTCTCTGCCCTTCATCTGTCCACCCTCTCCCCAGCATCTACCCACTACCTTCCTAGCATCTGCCCCCTCCCCTTTCTCTGCTCTGCAACTACCCCCCTCACCCTCTGCCTATCGTCTGTACACCTCTCTTCCTAGTACCTGGACCACCCTCTGGGGGAAATTTACTAAGATGTGTATTCTACTTCACGTGTGATGTTGCTCTGGGCAACCAATCAGATCCTGTCTACTATCATCTAGAGGGTGCTAAATAAATAAGCAGTAGATTCTGATTGGTTGCCCATAGCAACATCACATCTGTCCCCCTCTTTCTCCCCAGCATACACCCCCTATCTTCCCAGCATCTGCCCAGCCCACTCCCAGCACCCCCCTTCTCTGCTCTGCATCTGCCACCCACTCCCTCTGTCTATCATTTGTACCCCTCTCTCTCTCCCCCCTCCCCCCCACACACTAACACAACCTCTGTCTGCCCAGAAAATGGCTGTTCCTTCGCTCTCTCACTCTGCCCATCATGGGTCCATTCTGTCCCCAGCATCTGTTCCCCCTCTCTCTACCCAACATTTGCCCCTCCCCTCTTTCTTTCCAGCACCACCCCCTAAGTCTCCTCAGCATATGGCTGTCCCACCCTCTGTCTGCCCAGTATCTGGCTGTACCCCATATTTCTCTCTCTCTCCCCATCATCTATTTGTCCTCTCTCTCAGCATCTGTCCTCCCTCTCTCCCCAGCATCTGTCCTCCCTCTCTCCCCAGCCTCTCACCTCCCTCTCTCCCCAGCATCTGTCCTCCCTCTCTCCCCAGCATCTGTCCTCCCTCTCTCCCCAGCATCTCACCTCCCTCTCTCCCCAGCATCTGTCCTCCCTCTCTCCCCAGCATCTGTCCTCCCTCTCTCCCCAGCCTCTCACCTCCCTCTCTCCCAGCATCTGTCCTCCCTCTCTCCCCAGCATCTGTCCTCCCTCTCTCCCCAGCATCTGTCCTCCCTCTCTCCCCAGCATCTCACCTCCCTCTCTCCCCAGCATCTGTCCTCCCTCTATTTCCAGCATCTGTCTCCCCACTCTCTCTCTTTTGCCAAGAAGTTGTCCCTCCTTTCTCTTCGTAGCAGCAATCCCCCCATCTCTTTCTGCCTGACATCTGTGCCCACATCTCCCACTGAAAATTGAGTAGCTCACCAGGGTAGTTGTGGCAGAGACAGCATCTCTCCACAGGGACTAAGTGAAAACCGGAACCGGATCCCGGAACGCTGGACCGGAGTATCAAACTCTGCATTCCAGAGCTTGTAATGTCCAGCCCAGGGGTGCCTGTTCAGGGGGTGTCCAGTCCGGGGGGGGGGGGGGGGGTTGGGGGGTTGGGGTGAGCATGTGATAGCTTTCACCAGGGATATGGGGAAGGGGAGATGACAGCCTCCTCATCCAGAACCGAACAGCACCCCGGGGGTTGCATTGACGGTTGGTGTCCCTTCTGGTAGGGCTGCTGTGACTTCTGTCACCAGGGAGAGGATAAGAGCCTCCCTGCATGGTCTGGGGATGTACTAAAAACTGGAATGGTCCGGACCATGCATGGAGGCTTTGTTCTCCCCCTTATCCTCCGGAGGTGCTGTCTGGTTCCGATTTTTATCCATACCGCTCTCCACTTGAAAATAATGTGGAGGATCCAGACCAGGTTTTGGAAGCAGTAGCATCAGCAGGGTTGTGTAATAAACCTGTGCTCTCCTGATATCCAGGGCAGAGGGTAAATGCTCTTGATGGTGGATTAGGTGCCCAAGCGATAGGCCGAGGTGTGGGCCACAGTACGGACAACTGAAGCATTTGGAGAAGTCTGTACTACAGTATCCTGTGATTACCTGTATGCTGCATGCTGTAACTACACTTGCCTGTGAAATTAACCTGGTATGCTGTGACCTGCTAACCAAAATTAAGACCAAAGACTTCATTTGAATCCAGTGTATGTCATCCTTTTCACAGTGTGTGTGTGTGTGTGTGTGTGTGTGTGTGTGTGTGTGTGTGTGTGTGTGTGTGTGTGTGTATATATATATATATATATATATATATATATATATATATAAACAAACAAAGGAGATTGTTTGGCACTCCAGGTAAAACAATTCTGCCGGGGTGTCATTGCCCAAAACAAATATGGCCACCGCATACATGCATATATTATATGCACATATGCGGCGGCCATATTTGTTTTGGGCTATGCTGCACTGTGTAAGCAGCTGCGGCCGCTGGATGTCGATGGAAGCGTGGCGGTGGTGAGTAGTATCCGCAACTTCCCCAGGCTGTAGCGACAGCAGCCCCCCCCCCCACCCCCGGGGCTGTAGTGGCAGCACCCGCCAACCTCGGCTGTAGTGTCAGCACCAGCAACCCCCCCCCCCCCCGACTGTACTAGTGTCAGCACACACACACACACCCCAGGCTGTAGAGTCAGCAGAGAGAGTCGCTTTTATCTATACACCTTAGTGATGCAGCAAATAGATTAACATGTCATCATGTCATTGAATACACCATAGATGTAAGGATCCTTGAGTCTAAACTCAATATCTGGCCAATATGTATTGAGGGCAGACAGAATATCTAATGATGCTGGAAAACCAGAGGAGGAGGTTTATGCATTTATATTAACAAAGCATGGTGCATGGACTCTGTTGTCATAGAGAGACATTGCTCAGTTGACCTTTACTGAAGTTCACTTCTGTCTTTATAATAGCAGCTTATAGTCCCCCGGATGCAACGGCAAAGATGGCTATGAAAAAGCTATATACAGCCATTACTAAACATCTGACTGACAATCCGGAGGCGGTATTTATCACCATATTTCTGGTAATCCAAGAGACAAAGTATTGGACAGTACAGTATATACAAACATCTCTGGAGCTATACTGCGACTGCTCTTCCCCATTTGGGGCAGTCAGACCACTTATCTTTATTCCTTACCCCTAAGTACACCCCACTCAGACACAGAGTGAAACCATTGGTAACGGACATAAAAGTTTGGCCAGTTGGAGATGTGATAAACTCATATATATGTGCATGCAGTGATTTTTGGGCATATAATGCCATACTATTTATCCTTAATATAAGATACTGAAAGTTGTGTTGTGAAAATATATGCTATCCCCACAGAGGACATTGTCTGAGTGATGAACAATTCCCAGCAGTCTCTGCAACTGTTTAAGAGGTCAGGAGTTGGTCACATGACCAGGGTCAGGGGATGACAGTTGGGAGGGAGCAACTGTTGGGCTGTGCAGTCTGTGAGGGGAAGATGGAGAGATTCTCTGTGGAGAGGGGCAGTGAGTAAGAGTTAAGGCCGGCAGCAGTCCAAAAGGAGAGAGGGGTGTGGTGAGTACGGAGCCAGCCCCCAAAGCAGTATAGTGCAGCCCTGGACCAGCCCACACAATTAGGAGCCAGTTCCAGTGGCCTCTATAGAAACGCTGACTGATAGACCTAGAACAGAGCTACAGCTGGGCCATGACGCCAGCCCTGCTGGAAAAGTGAATGGAGGTGTGGTGAGTCCAGCCCCGTGTAACCTGTGAAGGACAAGGAGGGGTGGCCATTCCCTATATAGTAACAGAGCAGCTGGGTTATCAATACCGAAAGCTGAAATATTGAAGAAGAAAGCCCGGGAATGAACTGTATCCTGTCTAATAAGGTTCAGCTGATACAGCGGCCAAACAGCTTTCAACCATAGTCTGAAGTAAAGACTTTTTCACCACAATTGCCACTTATGCATAAGTATTAATGAAAATGGAGCTGTTGAAAATAGACTTTATTTCCAGTGTTAATCTCCTCAGATACTTTACCTATACTACGGAGAAGTCATACAATATTGCTATTCTGCATTAAAGACCTGAATATACACTGATAGAACAGCTCTGAGCGAAGTATCAGATTACGCAGGGCAAAGAACAGCATATAATAAGTGCCCTGTTACACTACCCAGCAAACGCCAGCAGTTGGTGCACGATATAGCCAGCAGTGAATTTGTCAAGCAGAAAGCTGTGAATACAGTGCTGTAAGGAGGCTGAAGTTAGAGAATTAGCCTGCACTATTAGAAAGGACAACTACCTCAGAAAGTGTATGATCAGAGACTAGATCACCTATACTATGCAATAAAATACAGGCTCTCCTTGGCTAGACACCTTACAGCTTCCAGCAGAAAGTTATTATATTCTTATTAAATTACATGCACGCAGTCAGCTTCAGGGAAGTACAGAGGAAAGCACAGGGAGCCTGACCTGCATGTATACTGAAAAGCTTTAACCCTTCATTGGCTAGCAAAGATATCCTTCATCCATTAAAAGTAATTGAACCATAACACAACAGCGTAGAATTTACCTGTTAATAACTCTGCTTAGTGGATTATAAAAAGGGACTGAAAACTTGAATAGAGCTGCTCCAGAGTTCTGGAAAATCTAGTAAAACATTTCTACTTTGTGTAAAACATCTCTGGATTTCTTAACTATATTCCTGTTCGTGACGCCAATTGTGAAATCTATAAGGCTTTCCAGGTGATCCAACTAGTTTCTTTCTTCTCCTCCAAAGATTACACGTGAGCTTTCAAACGACTTTTTTTTTATTATACGTCGAACAATTAATTTAACAGAAAAGATTACAATGTCAAAGTTTTCTCTCACAGGAGCAAACACATGAAATGCACCACAATTTAAATACAAGTTTTATTCTGCCGGAACCTGTTTGTAATCCACTTGTAATCTTCGTTCACCAGGCTCTCACAATAAACATCACATATTTTCCTACCTTTGATGCTAGAAAAAACAATTGCAAATGCAACAATACCTAGGTATTCTGAACTGTAAGGAATTATGTAATAAAACACTGTACAAAATATTTGTGACTTATTGCGCAATAAGATATATCTCTATATGACTTTTAATTGCTAATTGAGACTAAACTGTTCTAGTAAATGTTTCTAGATTGAACACTTTCTCCTAAGCGTTGAGTTGCTAGGCAACCACTGAAATATGCGTAGTGATGAGCTGCTGACTAAAATCTCCTGTAATGAATCTTTCAACTTTAGTAGCTGTAACTCAGTATCTCATATTCTGAAGATTCTGTTGGAGGTGTCCCCTGGCCAGAGGCGTAGGGAGGGCGGAGCCGGTGGAGCACCTGCTCCAGGCGCAGAGATAGCAACTGGCGCCGGAGGCCGTGCACCCCGCTCCCTGCTCTCTCCCCTGCCCGCTCCCCGTCAGGGCCGGATTTCTAGGGCACCTATCATCAGCAGCAGGCTGTGACCAGACAGCCGCCGCCAGCCAGGGAGAAATGACAGCTTCTCCCTGGCTGTCCCTTCTCCTCCCTCCCCCCGCAGAAGCCGACTCGCTCCCCCCACACCGCACACATACCGCTTCTGCTCCCGCTGATGCCTGCTCAGTAATGCTGGGGCTGGCTGCTGAGGTCGGATAAGGCAACTGAACTCACCCAGGAGCCGGCATCAGCGGGAGCAGAAGCGGTATGTGTGCGGTGTGGGGGGAGTTAGTCGGCTTCTGACCTGGCTCCTAAAACACCCAGCCACCACTGGCAGCCAGCTGTATGTATCCCAGCAACAGCAGTCCCCTGGGCACACTGCCGCTTGCCGGGAGGTACGCTCCGCTGCGACGCATTGATTAAAGGGAAGGGGGGGAGAGAGGGGAAGAGCTGCCGCTTTTGTCATTCCACGGCGGGAGCGAGGGGAGGAGGAAGTAACTCATGGAGCATCTGGTGTGGCTGCGGACTTTCTGCAGGTGAGGTGAGGTACTCCTAAGGGCTTGGGTATGTGAAGTGCTGCACTATTATGCTAATGCTGGAGGAGGAAGGCTGCAGCTAACTGCTGGGGAGGAAGAGGGGGGAGGTTGATGCTGCTGAGGGCTAAGCACTGGTCACCCCAACCTCAGTCTGCCCCCACTAAAATAAAAGTTTACATCATCACAGAGTGGGGGTGGGGGGCGATCTGTAATAAATGTGAGTAGGTCTCTTTGTGTTTGTTAATTTTGTTTATGTGCTTGCACATTTTTTAAGTGATTGAGGGGAAAGAAGTGTGTGTGCACATATATAGTGCTATGCGTGTATATTAAGTGATAGATGTGTGCGTGCGTATAATGTGATAGATGTGTGTGCGTATAATGTGATAGATGTGCGCGTGTGTGTGCATATAATGTGATAGATGTGCATGTGTGTGCGTATAATGTGATAGATGTGTATGTGCGTATGTGATAGATGTGCGTGTGTATGTGTGCGTATAATGTGACAGATGTGCGTGTGTGTGCGTATGTGATAGATGTGTGTGCATATGTGATAGATGTGTGTGCGTATAATGTGATAGATGTGTGTGTGTGTGTGTGTGTGTTTTTTAGCGCTTATTATCTGTTGTTTTTTTGCTGTGAGCTGATGTCTGCTGCTCTGCTGTTTGCAGGTCCGCGTCCCCCCAATGTGCAATGGGCGTTACAATGTGTTTTATAATGTTAGTCCCTGACCCTTTTTTGCCGCGCAAGAGCCCCGCCTACTACAAATCGGAGGGGGGGGGGGGCGCGCGAAACATGCCCTTGCTCCGGGCACCGTGGCACCTAGCTACACCACTGCCCCTGGCCAACCAAAAGCCAGGGTTTAGCCCCTTGTGCTTATTATATGCTTTCTCTCATGTATGCTATGAAGCGTTCCCTGGCTCTGGTGGATCGGATGTAGCTCCCTTGCGTCAACTATGGATGTTGTAATATCTCTTTAGGCGTCCCCTGGCTTCTTGTTAGCCGGGTTTAGCCCTATGTATATATATATATATATATATATATATATATAGGTATAAGTAAGCGACACACGGGGTCAATATTTAGACTGTCAAAACTTCACGATCCAGAGATGTTTTACACAAAGTAGAAATGTTTTACTAGATTTTCCAGAACTCTGGAGCAGCTCTATTCAAGTTTTCAGTCCCTTTTTATAATCCACTAAGCAGAGTTATTAACAGGTAAATTCTACGCTGTTGTGTTATGGTTCAATTACTTTTAATGGATGAAGGATATCTTTGCTAGCCAATGAAGGGTTAAAGCTTTCCAGTATACATGCAGGTCAGGCTCCCTGTGCTTTCCTCTGTACTTCCCTGAAGCTGACTGTGTGCATGTAATTTAATAAGAATATAATAACTTTCTGCTGGAAGCTGTAAGGTGTCTAGCCAAGGAGAGCCTGTATTTTATTGCATAGTATAGGTGATCTAGTCTCTGATCATACACTTTCTGAGGTAGTTGTCCTTTCTAATAGTGCAGGCTAATTCTCTAACTTCAGCCTCCTTACAGCACTGTATTCACAGCTTTCTGCTTGACAAATTCACTGCTGGTTATATCGTGCACCAACTGCTGGCGTTTGCTGGGTAGTGTAACAGGGCACATATTATATGCTGTTCTTTGCCCTGCGTAATCTGATACTTCGCTCAGAGCAGTTCTATCAGTGTATATTCAGGTCTTTAATGCAGAATAGCAATATTATATGACTTCTCCGTAGTATAGGTAAAGTATCTGAGGAGATTAACACTGGAAATAAAGTCTATTTTCAACAGCTCCATTTTCATTAATACATATGCATAAGTGGCAATTGTGGTGAAAAAGTCTTTACTTCAGACTATGGTTGAAAGCTGTTTGGCCGCTGTATCAGCTGAACCTTATTAGATAGGATACAGTTCATTCCCGGGCTTTCTTCTTAAATATTTCAGCTTTCGGTATTGATAATCCAGCTGCTCTGTTACTATATAGGGAATGGCCACCCCTCCTTGTCCTTCACAGGTTACACGGGGCTGGACTCACCACACCTCCATTCACTTTTCCAGCAGGGCTGGCGTCATGGCCCAGCTGTAGCTCTGTTCTAGGTCTATCAGTCAGCGTTTCTATAGAGGCCACTGGAACTGGCTCCTAATTGTGTGGGCTGGTCCAGGGCTGCACTATACTGCTTTGGGGGCTGGCTCCGTACTCACCACACCCCTCTCTCCTTTTGGACTGCTGCCGGCCTTAACTCTTACTCACTGCCCCTCTCCACAGAGACTCTCCATCTTCCCCTCACAGACTGCACAGCCCAACAGTTGCTCCCTCCCAACTGTCATCCCCTGACCCTGGTCATGTGACCAACTCCTGACCTCTTAAACAGTTGCAGAGACTGCTGGGAATTGTTCATCACTCAGACAATGGGGCAGATGTATTAACCAGCGTTAAGTGCAAAAATGCACTTAACGCTGGTTAACTGGGGGGGATTACGTCTGTCCCTAATGTATTACTAGCGCACCTAACGTGCGCTAGTGACAGCCCGCCGAGTTACGCTCGGCGGGGCTGTCCCTGCAATCCCCCCCAGGGATTAACGGCCGGGGCGATGTATTAACAGCCTTCAAGGCGTTAATTCGCCCCGGCCACTTCGCCAGCTCAGGGCTAGCGTTGTCCTATCCCCCACTATGGGGACAACGCTAGCCCTGCGTCTGGCTTGGGCTGCGCTGGAGATCTCGCGTTTTTTGCGAGATCTCGCGCATGCCCAGTGCGGCCGGCTGGGGGACAGGAGATAGCGCATCAGTATTAACTTCCGAGTGACTGACATTACTGACATAAACATCTATGCTTCTTCAGTGCTAGATTATATTAATGTTAATATTGGTAAGGTCACTACCTGGAAACAGATTACTGTGTATCTGAATGAGAAGCCGTGGATGAATAAGGAGGTTCGGCTTCCGTTAAAGGCTCGTAATATTGCCTTTAGGAAGGGCACAAGCCTATGGTGTAGCTAGTGCAAATCTAAGGAGGGGCATTATCAGATGTAAGAGCTGTTATAAGTTAAAAATATAGGAGCGTTTTTTTTAGATCTGACTTATGTGGCAGGGTATTCAGGTTATCAGTGACTATAACCAGGGCTATTTTTGGGCCGGAACGGCCCGGAACGCCGTTCCTGAACCTCTTATGCAAAATTACGTCATCAGGAACGGCGTTCCGGGACCTCTGTGGCCTGCCCATCAGTCACCATTTTCGCCGCTGTCATAGGGCTTCCCTTCGGCAGGAGCCCCTGACTGGTCCGTCAGCCAAGCAGAGCTTGCAGGCCGGCTACTGATTGGCTGCTGACCCGCGAGCCAATCAGAGCTTGCGGGACTGCAGCCAATCAGGATCCGGCCCGCAAGATTTTATGGTTGATGGACAAGTCAGGGGCATCGGAATGGGGAGAGAGAGAGGCGCTGTGACAGGGAACGGACAGCGGTAGCGGCGGACAGGATGAGGAGCGGTGCTAAGTCCCGCTATCCCCCACAATACCTCTTCCGACCCGATGGGAGCAGAGCATGTAGCCCCGCGTCACCTGCCTCACCACCCAGCAGCCTTCCCAGTGGGCCGGTGAAATAGCCCCCTTGGCGGGCCGGTCCGCTACTCCCATAGCCAGCAGGAGCGGTGTTCCGTGGCTGCTCGCGGATACCGGAAGCTGCTGTAGCCAGGAGCAGCAGCCAGACTAGCAGACCAGCTGGCGAGAGCAGGGGGTGATCGGGTGGACCGGCGGCTGGGCAAGCAGGGTAAGTACATTACAGTAGCTTAGCGCAGCCACAGTTACACTGCTGGCGCCCGGCCACATCCGCTGCAGGGAGAAGGGAGCCACTGTGGTATGGAGGGAGTTTGCCGGGCAGTGCAGGAAGATGGAGCAGCTATGCAGTGAGGGGAAGGAGGTTGTCGGGTGCTGCAGGAGAAGGGAGCTGCCTACTAGGGTTAGAGGTTGCTGTCCGCAGAAGGGGGACAGAGATGCTGACACAGCCAAACAGCAGGGGTGCGCCGAGAAGGGAGATGTTGGCAGGTGCCGCTGCTGGGAGGACAGAAGGGGGGTGGGGAAGCTACTACATTTTGCAGAATGGTAAAGGGGGTTCCTATTTGCTGGCTAGTTATGTCTGTGGAGGGGGGGGGGTGTTGAGGTCTGGTTGTAAGTAAGTGTTGGCATTTATCTGTCAGCATGTGTGTGTCAGTATGTCAGGGTCTGTTTGGCTGTGTCAGCATCTTTGTGTTGGCATTTGTGTATGTTGCCAGGGGCGGATTGGGCCACCGGGAAACCGGGCTGTTTCCCGGTGGGCCGGCACATTTATTAGTAGAAGTGGCCGCCCACCCTAACAACATGGGCCGCGGCATCTTCGTGCTGGGCCACGGCTTCTGATGGTGCGGTGGCTCTGAGATGCTGTGCAACAGTGTCATTCAGGAAGCAGGCAGCCGGTGCTTTGCTAAATGTCCGTGTCAGCCTTCCGTCTTACTCCATTTAGCTGGCTGCTGCTGGATCGGGACGTCATGTCAGGCTGCCGCCGCCGTATTGGCCGAACCCAGTGACTATGCTGCTGTACGGCGGGGGGACGGACTCCGCCTGAAACTCTCTGAGAGACTGCTGGTCTGGACCGGGCTGGTTTGAATTTCCAATCAGCCCCTGGAGGTGGTCATCTGTTTGACTGTATGTCTCTCTCACTCTTCCATGTATGCCTATTCCTTCTCTCTCACTGTCTCCTTCTCTCCCTCTTGCTATCTTCCCTCCTCTTTCACCTTGTTTCACCTTCCTCTGTCTACTCTCTCTCCCTCCATCCTCTGTGCTCCCCCATTCCCCTTACTGCCCTCCCTTCATTCACTCACTCATTGGTCCCTACACTCACTTCACTGCTCCCTATGCCCAACCCACTCTTGCTGCTCCATACACCTGCCCTCACTGCTCCCTACAGTCACTCTCACTGTGATGAGGGAAATTTCAGGGCACCAAACTGCAACTATATCTTAGTTGCAGTTTGCAACTAGCAACCTAATAACATTCTGAAAAGGAAGCAGCGTCAGCGGGTGGAGGCATATGTGTATCTCACAATGTGGGATCATATGTGTATCTGTCACTGTGGGGGCATATGTGTATCTGGCACTATTGGGGGCATACGTGTATCTGGCACTATTGGGGGCATACGTGTATCTGGCACTATTGGGGGCATATGTGTATCTGGCACTATTGGGTGCATATGTGTATCTGGCACGGCACTGTTGGGGGCATATGTGGATCTGGCATTATTGGGGGCATATGTGTATCTGGCAATATTGGGGGCATATGTGTATCTGGCACTGCACTATTGGGGGCATATGTGTATCTGGCACTATTGGGGGAATATGTGTATCTGGCGCTGCACTCTTGGGGGCATATGTGTGGCACCCCCATTTTCATTGGCATTGGGCATGTGGCAACACCCAATTTTTGGCGCATGCCTTTGTTACTGCTGAGTATTTTTTAGACTTGCACTACTGGCTTGTTTATCTGGTACTGCTGGGGGGCATTGTGTATTACATGGCATTACTAGTGGCATTATGTGTATATATGGCACTGCTGTGGGCATTGTGTATATAAAGGGCGTTATGTGTTAAAAAAAGGTTTATGCAACAATTGATGCCCCACCCCTTTTGTAGCTCCACCCACATCACCGCCCACTTTCTGCCCCGCCCACAGTTCCTGAACCTGTTTTTCTACAAAAATAGCACTGACTATAACACAGACAAAAAAAGAAAAAGAGGGAAGCAGCGCTGGTACTACAATGAAGAAATACACAATCTCAATGGATTAGAATTTATGGATAGTTTATGTACTGTAATAAAAGGTTTAAAACATTGACATATGCAAATACATTTGAATAAAATGAAACAATGAAAAATAAAATAAAAGGGAAATGCAAGAGGGGTATCTCACTCTCAGGATGGAGGCTGGATGCTTGGTTCAATGATGGTTAAGTGCACTTAGCCCAATAGCTGGTATTTGCGAAATCACTGCTCCAAGGTGGGATGGGGAAAGGAAGTCACAGGTCCTCACTAGAACATGGAAACTTGTATTTTTTTGCCGCTGGAGGGTTCTGTGGATGAAGATTTCTTTTGTGCCCAATGGTCCTCTCTAGTTGAAGCGGGGCCACCAAGAGCCGCTGGAGGATGAGATGGGCTGCGGAGAATCCCGTCAGGGCAGTCCTTAGATGGTATACGGAGATCAGTCCACTTTCAATTGTACCATCTGTCCCAGTGACAGCCCCAACAGGGACTGACTACCCCTGTTACCAAGCAGCAGCTTAGAGAAATCACTCATATAATAGGCGCCCCTATATATACTCTCCAGTAGAGTATATAATTGGTTGAATAACACAGACAAGGCTAGCTCATCATTGACTATGGATGTAGCTGAGCTGAATTATTTCTATGCTCGGTTCGATAGAGACGAATGTGAGATAGTGGCTAGACTGCCTTTTATGGGTCAACCTCTTGTACTTGAGGTTAATGCTGGATTGAGCCAAAGTAATGCAAATAAGTTGGCTGGCCAGATGGTATTCCAGGGCGTGTACTGATAACCTGTGCAGGGCAGCTGGCAGGGGTCTTTTTCATCTGTCCCTGTCCGAGTCAGTTGTACCAGTATGCTTTAAATGCACTACCATTATTCCAGTGCCAAAAAGTTCCAGTCCGACAGATTTGAATGACTATCACCCTGTGGCACGCACACTAATTATAATGAAATGCTTTGAACGACTGGTGTTGGTACATCTAAAGACCAGTCTTTCACCGACCTTGGATCCATTCCAGTTTGCATATCGCAGCAATAGAATTGCCAGCCGACAGCCGCCAGAAGGGGCGCACGCACATGAGATGCTCGTGTGCCCCATTCCAAAGGTGCTCTACGCCGCCTCTCGGCACCGCTCCCTAACCCTGCCCATCTCCCTGAAGCGGAGACGGGCAGGGTTTCCGCTCCCTACCGCTGGTGAGACATGCGCGTGTCCCAGTCAGGTGGAGCTCCTCTCCGCCAGCGGGGGCATTCTGGCGAGCGTTGGAGCTGCATGTAGTTCTATGTGTAATTTGACTGAAGACTTTTCAATCAATAGGCCGCAGGAAGTTAGATCAGGATCTATCAGTTCTGCCCCGGTTACATTGAATACAGGGGTACCACATGGCTGGGTACTGAGCCCGTTTCTTTATTCTATTTTTACTTTTGACTGCAAACCAGTTCATAAGTCAAATATTATTATTACGTTTGCAGACGATACAACGTCAACGGTGATAGGACTTATTAGTAATAATGAAGAAACAGCTCATAGGGAGGAGATACAGATGGAACCCCTCTTAGCAATGCCGCCAGCACGCCATGGAAATGTTTCTGGTGGAGCTGGCGGCATGGTGGATGGCAGGGGCGCACAAGCGTCTCACTTGCTCGTGCGTATCACTCAGCTGGGCGGCAGGGAGCGGGGACAGGGTGTAGCGCTAATAATCTCTTTCTGAATGCCAGTGAGACAAAAGAGATTGTTGTGGATTTCAGGAAAAAGAAACTTTTTAAATGTATTTATTAACAGTTTCTTATACAGCGCAGCAACTTCCATTGTGCTTTAAAACGATTGTTCTTAGCTGCAGCAATGGAGTGTTGGCTCATATCAGTGACTGACCTGCCTGTGGTGGCTGTGTTACTACAGTATTTATGACTCTGCAGCTTTAATGCACAGAAGAAATGTTAGGGGAATTTTGCCTGTAGCCTGTAGTGGGTGTGTTTTAGTGTGTTTCCACAGAGTGTAAGCGCTCTATCTTCTCTCCCTTCTCTGCTGGTTGTTACTGGTGCTTGTAGCTGTAATCTCAGCAAATACTGGGACAGTTATTATTGTAGAGCTATTTCAGTTAATTACCAGAGAGCTTCTTTCCTATTAGTCACAAGAGGACCTGAGTCTCTGGCTGCATCTTCTGCTTGGAAGGAATAATACCACCGACAGTAAGTATATAATCATTATGCTTCAGGCAGGAATTAGCCGTATCCTCTTTCTGTAGCCATTATCTATGCAGAACCGTACAACATGCATTATTTTCTAAACGTTTATATATATATATAAGGTGCATTTTTATACTGATGTATGAGCTGGGAAGGGGGGTCATACATTTTGGTTGTGTTTCTTTAAGGATCCGGTTTATGTTTTAAGTGTTTTTTATATGAATGTCCGAATATCTGTCTGTATTACCAGGAAGTGCGGAATGCACAAAGTCTAAATCTCAGGATTTTTGCTGTTTTAACCATTTCAAAGAAATTCACAAATTTACAAAACGCAAAACTGAAACCAAAACACTGGTTTTGTTAAAGTGAAACCACAAGGCATTGGGGTCTGCCCAGCCCAGATCTCTAGTAGATCAGGCTACTAAAACCAGAGAGACGATCCAGTATTACTACTTTCAGACCGCAAATGCCGTGTCGCACACGGGATTAGGACACGGGTCCCATCCCCAGAGCAACACGGCAATGCGGTCTGAAAGTTCCGACACCGACACGGCATATTGCCGAGTCAGTGACGTCACAGGGGGCAGAGCTGGGCGGCGGCGCGTCATGGGGGGCTCTGGAGGAGGCAGTACTTGGAGCTGACAGTGCTGCCTCCTCCCTACTGTGAACGGGACACGGGTCGCTCGACCCAGGCACCCGTTCACACTGCACTTGACACGGGTCATAGCCGTGTTCAACCCTGGTCATTACCAGGGTTGAACACCCGTGTTGCTCGACCCGTGGTGGCCTTTTCAGACCGCACCTTGACCCGTGTTGGGGCCGCAAGAACACGGCAATAACCCGGGTCTAGAGTGCGGTCTGAAAGCGGTATAAATGGACCTTATTCAGGTTCGTTCGCAAAGGGCGTTTGTTCGCACAGGGACCGATGTTTTGTTACTGCTAATGCGCAGAAACACGCAGTGTGCATGCACCCACTGCGAATAGTTGGATCGCTGGGTGCACGCACCTAGGACAGCGGGTGAGGGGTGGGGTGGCGGGTGACCCCATCAGCTTATGTGGGCTGGGCGTTCTCATGCTAATGTGGCCGTGACATCACCGGACTTTAGCTGCCCGCCCACTTCCATCTGAACGTGCACGTATATGTACAGTTGCATCCTTACATATGCGTGCACGTTCTCTGACCATCGAACGATGTGGGTGTTCCCCTGCACGCTGCAAATTAATGTTTATGTAAAACATCCAGTGTGAAGGAATGCGCCTTGCGAATGATGGGCCAGCGTACCACGATTCCCAAGGCGAGGTTAGGTTGACTCGCATCCGAGCGAATCAACCAGAATAATTGCCTGCAAGCACTTTGTGCTTCTACCGCAACGGCACGCAGGTGCAAGAAACTCGCACACATTTGTACTGAGCCCCAGATGTTTTTATTTCTATAGGATTATTATAATATGCAGCACTGCACAGCGTACTTGCCTACTAATGCTACATCTGACAGGTGCGTCATAACTATACTTGACTACCGTAAATGTCTCTACTCCGGGAGATGCCGGAGAGGAGACTCTGCAGCTTTTTGTGGGAGGCTTGCCCACCCTTCCAGTGAGGGGGATCCCCCTGGAAGGGTGGTCATAACATGACTTGCAAATACCTTCTAACCAGAGGCGTAACTACTTTTTTTGCGCCCCCCGCCGGACATTTCGGGCGCCCCCCCGAAATATTAACCCCCTCCTTACCCGTCCCCATTGCCGCCGGCGCTTCTGCCTCTAACCCTACACGCAGATCTGTGTCGGGTGAAGGGCGGTCCCCGGCTCCGGCTGCAGTGCTAATATAATAACAGACACTCGGAAAATTGCTTCCCCCATACAGCATTATGGGGGCAGCCATTTTCTGAGTGTCTCTTATTATATTAGCACTGCAGCCGGAGCCGGGGACCACCCGACACAGATCTGCGTGTCGGGTTAAAGGCAGCAGCGCCGGCGGCAATGGGGTAAGGAGGGCAGGAGTTGGGAGCCGGGACCAGGTGGTAACTATAGTCCCGCAGACCCCCCAGGCGCCCACACCTGCTTAGCGCCTCCCCGCCACCGCGGGGGCTGCGGGACTATAGTTACGCCAGTGCTTCTAACTTTCGTTTGCAGGTAGGCGGGCCCAAAATTGGGGGGGGGGGGTGTAAATGGCATTCCCACAAGGCCACGCCACATTTCTGCTGCTGTGGGGGTCATGGCCAGCGCTCTGTGGGTGGGATGCGGGACAGACCCCAAAAAGGTTTGTTCCACGAAAACAGGGACAGTTATGAGATATGCTTATATCCAACAACTGCATATGAGCCCCAAAGTAAGATCTACTACACTTGTTGTAGGGGGGACATGATAGAAACTTTCAAATATATAGAGAGTTTTAACAAGGTTCAGGAGGGAAACCTTGTTCAAATGTAGGGAAGTAGCAGAACACGAGGACATGCAGTGACACTGGAGGGAGGGAGGTTCCGGGGAGATTGGGGAAAACAAATGCTTCACAGAAAGGGTAGTAGATAAGTGGAAAATGTATCTGTCCTCAAACTCTATGTTTCAGTGGGGGTAATTCGGTCCTATTAGCATGGCTGTGAATGCACACAGTGGCTGATTATGGACAGACTGTGCACGTGTACAGCCTGTAGTACGCATGCGTGAGCCCATCGTGTGGTGAAATGCGGCTACTTTTTCTATTTGCTGGCCGATTACAAGGTGATTGACAGGAAGTAGGTGTCTGGGGTGCAGTGCTAAGGAAAACGCTATGCGTGCCTAGGAAACCGCTGGGAGTGTCCGGGAAAATGCTAGGGCTGCCGGAGTGTTTTATGGGAGGGTGTGTGACGTCCGCTCCAGCCTGGATATGCCCTTTTCCATCGCACCACCTACTGAATCCAGGGCTACTGTGGCCCTGCGATGACTTGTACAGAGTATAAGAGAATCATTAGATGGTGAGCCTGTTACGATGGGTTTTGGATATATTTGCTCGGCTGTGAACAGATGTGTAGCCATGCACATCCATTTGCATTCACTCAAACAGGGTGGTGGCTTCATTAAAATCTGCCCATGCAAATTCGGTCTGAATTACCCCCCAGGTTGCTAACAGTGATACATGTCAGGACTTGTTCATGTATTGTGTTTTAAGGTTCATAGCAATATAGTACGTTAGCCTGAATAAAGACTTACGTCCATCAAGGTCAACCGGGTCCGGTAATTATTACATTTTAACTTGTAGCCAAGTAGTGAAATTGTTGTCAACCCTTAGGTTGACAACAAATTAACCCTGCATTAACCTATAGGGGATAGTTATAACCCTGAATGTTGTTATTCAATAAATGATTAACGTTATGTCTGCAATAGGCATGGAGTGGGTTAAACATCCAAGGCTGTTGTGTGACCTAGGGAAGCATGTGACTCGGTGGTCCAATAATGACTTAGGGAAGGGCAGTGTTAGCTGGGATATCCGTGCAGGAAAGGGAGGAGTCTTCCTCTCTTTCCTGAAGGTTTTCCCGCCCTCCCTCCCTTGTGTTACTATGGTTGGGTGGGTGTCTAATTGTGTTGGCTGAAAGGCGGGAAAGAACGACAGGTTAATAGAATTAGTTCTTATTCAAATGATGATGCTACGTATATGTTTGCTTTTCGGTGTGCTCGCCTCTCATTGGCTTAGGCCTTCGCTTGATCACCCACTCCGGGGGCAGCGACCCCACCCGGATGGGTGGGTAGTCAATGCAGTAGGTCGAGCGGATACCGCTTGTTAGGGTAGGGTTGATTACGTATGCAGATTGTGTGGGTGGAGCTTAATTAATTAGCCGTTCTTTATGGGCCACCATTAATTAATTAATTATTAATAAATGAATCTAGCTTAAAAGTGCTAAAATAAATCAGCTAACAATTTCTGCCAAACCTAAGTCTCCGAGTCTTTATTTCAGGTTTAGTTTGTAAGTTTTGAAATGGGATTTATATACATGCTAGAGGTCACACACATCAGATGCTAGGATGTTTAACTTGTCCAACCTCATCTTACATGTATTTATTGTGTCTGCCATCACCACCTGCTCTGTCAGAGAGTTAAAACCTTCACTGCCCTGACCATAAGGAAACCCCTTCTTTTCAGGGTCCGAAATCCCCTCTCCTCCAGTCTAAATGGATTCCCTTATGTCCTGACCTCAAGGTGTTCCTGATAGTTCCTTTTATTAGCTTTGTTGCCCTTCTGTGTACTTTTTCCAGTTCTAACGTGTGCTTTCTGTAGTGGGGGGCCCAGAATTGCACTCTCGATTCTAGATGAGGTCTAACCAATACCTTGTATAGTGGCCTAATTACAGCTTCCAAGCCCCTTTGAATACAGGCTAGGACTCTGTTGGCCTTTATTAGACGCTGCTCCAAGATTCTGAGAACTACACCCAAGTTTGTTATCAATTGGTACTCCCAGGTCCTTTTCTGTATTAGATTTGCCTAACTCATCCCCATCTAGTTTGCAGTTAACACACTGGTTTTGTCTTCCAAGATACAAGGTTTTTCGAGATATGTGGCCACAAGAAACCTTATTTAAAATGCATGTAGCCATATGGATCACTGTACCTTATAACCAATGCCGGGGAAATGATTTATGATTCCAGTTGAATATAAATATTGATCGCTAACACATTTACTTACCTAGAATTGTGCCTACATGTGTGTAAAACTGCAAATATGCATTGTTAGCTACTTTCACCATCGATGTCAGTCTACACATGCACAGGTGTGGTCTGTGCATTACACATGCACAGGTGTGGTCTGTGCATGTGCAAAGTTAAACTTTCGATGGCTCAACCTTCAAGTCTACCTTCGATGGTGCACAGGTGTACTAATTAGTCAGACACATATTATAAGGTCCGCAGGTGGAGTTAATTATTTCACTTGTGATTCTGTGAGGAGACTGGCAAAATATGCACTGTGTGGGGTAATGAGGACCGAGTTCTTTGACCACTGGTGTATCACATTAGCAGAATCTTACAGCAGTGTAGATGTAATAATGTTTTTATGACCCAGTGCCGGTGCAGGGGGGCCTTGAAAAAGCGGGGAGCGAAACGCGCGCGCCGGCAGCACGGCCGTGTGGGTGTACTTCTGTGTGCACAGTCTCTACTTTATCATATATATATGTGTTTAACGTCTGCTATTGTTAGCCCTTTTTAGGGCTGTAATTCCACTAGGATAATATTCCTTACATGTGATACCTAGCACTCAATTACAATAAGAAGCAGGGACACACGCTGTCCTGTTAATATTACTGTTCTAAAAATTGGGGGTATACTGCGCTAAAAACTGAACAGGTTTTCACAGCGGCTCAATGATAAAGTGCAATTTATAAGGGAAAATGAGCGCTGTGTCCGGTCTCCGGTCAGTCGGTGACACCGACTGACCGGAGACCGGACACAGCGCTCATTTTCCCTTATAAATATTACTGTTCTATTGTAAAATCACGGGCAGGCACGCTGACGATCAGCGCTGCCTTACCCGTTTACAGTTTTTGGTCTACTAATTAGCGGTATTTGAGGCTTTTTATGAATGACTGCCCTAAATGTGGTAGCATAGCAGCATTACACAATTCAATAAGCCTAATAGCCATCAAATATCTGTACTAGTACCAAACTGTCTGCACGTATGCAGTCTTACCATTTCCACTGTCCTACTGCTTAAACACGGGCAGGCACGCTAAGCATTAGCACTGTCTTACCCGCTGATAAATTTGGTTCTGAAATTAATTCCACTGAGGCTTTGATGAATGGCTGTTTAAACGCATTAGCATAGCAGCATTTCACTATCAATAAGCCTGACAGTAACTTAATAATAATATTTTTCCATTACCATACTATCTGTACACTGTCTTGTCACTGCTGTACCACAGACAGGCACGCTGAGTATCAGCGCTGTCTTACACACTGACAGCTTGGTTCACAAAATTAAAGATATTTGAGGCTGTAATTAATACCTGTCTGCATGTGATAACATAACAGCATTACATTATCAACCAGCCCCGCAGGAACATAGTACCTGCACTATCGCTATAATTTTCTCTATTACACGCTGCTTGGCTATTAAATGCTGATAGATTGAAATAGGAAGAGGTAATTGGAGGCAATTAAAAGCCCCTAACCAGGTCATTTCAATATCAGCTGAAGTGTTTAACAAAGTCTACACCACAGTGTCGACACACTATCAAATTAGCATTCAGCAACAAGCGTGACCACTAGACAAATGTTTATACAGTGAGCAATCTGGCAACACATGTGAATAATAGAACAGAAGCAGGTACACACGCGGTCCTGCCACTACTACTGTTCTATTGTAAAATCACGGGGAGGCACGCTGACTACCAACGTTGCCTTACCCGTTGACAAATTTGGGTTTGCGAATTAGCGGTATTGAGACTTGACTGTATGACTGTACTAGATGCGGGAGCATAGCAGCATTACACAAGTAATAAACCCGATAGCAACATATTTATTTGCACCAATACTATACGGTCTGTATACATACGCAGTCTTGCCATTAAAATTGTCTCACTGTTAAAACACGGGCAGGCACACTAAGTATTAACGCTGCCTTACCCGCTGACGGGGCTCACTAATCAATTATATTGGAGGCTCTGATGAATGACTGTCTACATGCAGCAGCATAACAACATTACATTATTAACAAGCCCTACAGCAACATAGTTTCTCAACTATCTATATAAAACGCTGTTTTGCTACTAAATGCTGACAGATTGAAATAGAACTAGGTTATTGGAGACAATTAAAGCCCCTCACCGGGTCATTTCAATATCAGCACAAGCCAACTCAATGAAAGCTAATCATATCGACATCAAAGTGTCGACACACTGATAAATTAGCAATCAGCGGCAAGCGTGACTAAAAGACAAGTGTCAATACAGTGAGGAATTTGGCAACACATGTGAAGAATATGTTCTTACTTCAGTGCTAGGAGTATATCCATTTAGAAAACAGCTACAAGTGTATATGAGGTTTTTCCCACACTCTGTAGCAAAGACTATTTTCAAAAGACGCTAACACAAAACCAATATATCATTAAAGAGACTCATTAAAAACACACAAGCAAGTCCCCACATGTGCTGTTTTTAACACGCACTATTTTTGCACTTTGTTTGTCAATTTTTGTGTTTTGGTTTTATATTTCGCAGTTTTTTAATTAATAAATCAATTAAAGGTTAATTTTTATTGAATCTAATTAATTCTCTCTGGTGCACCACAAAATAGACACACGTTCTCTTTCTCAGTGCACATGGTTTTGTCCATCTAAAAAGGATTTTGTCAGAAAGAGTGAACTAGAATAAGGCCTAATGTGTCTGTTCCTGTATGCCCCAGAAATGAAAGAAACTCAGTCCATAAGCAAATTGCTGCGGTTTGTATAGTTACCACTCCTCCTGGCATGGCGTGGCATACTGTAGGTGTACTGTCCACTCCTATTTACATTGTCCTCCAATTGGTGACTAGCTGTGGAATGTTTATAAGTCCCAAGGGTGGAAGCTGTATTTATATCCAATTAAATAGGTGAGTCCTCGCTGGTGAGATGACCAATTGACAGTTAGCAGTGTCTGGTGGTCACAGGAGGCAACTCAAAGGTGGTCTTTATCCACATAAATGAATGGAGTGGAGGGGGAGATTCCCCAAGGAGGTCATTGATCGTTAAACAAATTTTCCAAAATGTGGGGGGCTGGTCCAGACAAGTGCTAATCAGGCTGGTGCAGAGGGAGGTTAACCAACGTGTTTCCGTGCTTACCCTAATAAGAGAAAAAGTGTGCTGGAAAAAAAAAAATCACCTGTGGTGGGATATCAGTGCACCGTACTGTTATTTATATTGTTCTGATTAAAGATTGTATAAATACAGCATCTTATTCTCTATCTGAGATGGCTTCAGTGTGCAGAAAATAACCTGGAGGGAAGATGTTATACTGTATATGTCAGTGGTTCCCAAACTGTGTGCCGTGGCACCCTGGAGTGTCTTGGTGGACTTGCAGAAGTGCCCTGGGTTGGTGGTCCAGCACCAATTCAAGTTCTTTATGTCCATTATTATAGTCAAATTGTGGACAAGCACAAGTGAATCCTGTCCATTACCACACAACTGAGTTATTAACACTTTTTTTATCTTGATATTTGTCTCTGACTTTCTCAATGAGAAATTTTTAGCCCAGGGGTGCCGCAAAAACATTCCTGATGCTTCAGGGTGCCGTGGTTCAAAAACTTTGGGAACCCCTTGTATATGTAATTTGAGAGTTCACTCCTACTGTATATTATAAACCTGTTAGGATGTATCAATATCTTGCAATATCCCCCTCAGAGATGTTAAATACAGATTCTCCTTTCTATGAGGAGAGTTTGGTGGCAATTAATGGTTTAATATACTGTAAGTGGGAAATCAGTGTCTTCTGAAGGCTGGAAAAAGAACAGGGTTGTACACGGTTTGTCACCATCAAAGTGGAGAAGCTATAGCGTGGAGAATGCTTAAATCATCATTGCATGTTCCTCTTTGTTTTTATCTAATGATCTGATCTTTTTATTGGTTTTAGGCCACTAACATCACAGTGATTCATGTAGAAAAACATCACCCACTTGTGTGCTAGAAATGAACTTGCCATTGATCAGACACCGGGACTTTCGGACCTACCAGATAGTCAAGACAAGTACAGAACATGTTTACAAATCTACACATCAACCCACCGGATCATGCGTCTTCATAAAACTCTTGTCTTTGGATGACCAACGGGAAAGGTAATTTATACTCCTATAGAAATAATTCCTCTGCCTGTTATTACCCAGCCTCGTTGTATTACTGTTTTGTTCCTGTTATGCTACAGATGTGTCCACATGCTACAGATGTGTCCACATACACCCAATGCTACAGATGTGTCCACATACACCCAATGCTACAGATGTGTCCACATACACTCAAGTCATGCAGTAGCACAGCCGCTAGTTATTATCCCTTTAACTTCATTTGAATCTGATGAAGACGTTTCTCTACTAGAAGCCTGATCTTTGCTCTGTATACTGTGTTGGCCGAGGAGACGAGCATTACACAAGACCCCTACGAATTAGCTTGGGGCCTTGATTTAGGAGTTACTTTGGATTAAGAAGATTGGTCTGAAATATGGGATCACCCTGCCTCCTGTTCCATATGTGTTAAAATTAAGAAGAAACATATATAAATTATTATTTTATTTAGTATTATGTACCTTCACAGTTAAAATCCATGTTTATTGATGTTTCGGGTAGGTGTTGGAGGGGATACTCTGTATTTTATTACATGAATGGTGGACCTGGCCAAATATGTTTAGCATATGGCTGGAGGTTATCACTCTCCTCTCGTGCCTATTTGGGGTGAGCGTGCCCTCTGAACCCAAGTTTTTCCTGTGAAATGCTGTGGAATGTGGGTGACATGTAAATGTGTGCTGTGGAGGGGGAGTGAAATGTAAATGTGTGCTGTGGAAGGGGAGTGACATGTAAATGTGTGCTGTGGAGGGGGAGTGATATGTAAATGTGTGCTGTGGAGGGGGAGTGATATGTAAACGTGTGCTGTGAAGGGGGAGTGACATGTAAATGTATGCTGGGGAGGGGGGTGACAAGTAAATGTGTGCTGTGGAGGGGGGGTGACATGTCAATGTGTGCTGTGGAGGGGGTGACATATAAATGTGTGCTGTGGAAAGGGGAGTGACATGTAAATGTATGCTGTGGAGGAGGGTGTCAAGTAAATGTGTGCTGTGGAGGGGGTGACATATAAATGTGTGCTGTGGAGGGGGGTGACATATAAATGTGTGCTGGGGAGGGGGGGTGACATGTAAATGTGTGCTGTGGAGGGGGTGACATATAAATGTGTGCTGTGGAAAGGGGAGTGACATGTAAATGTGTGCTGTGGAGGAGGGTGACAAGTAAATGTGTGCTGTGGAGGGGGTGACATATAAATGTGTGCTGTGGAGGGGGTGACATATAAATGTGGGCTGTGGAGGGGGTGACATATAAATGTGTGCTGTGGAGGGGGTGACATATAAATGTGTGCTGTCGAGGGGGGTGACATATAAATGTGTGCTGGGGAGGGGGGGTGACATGTAAATGTGTGCTGTGGAGGGGGTGACATATAAATGTGTGCTGTGGAGGGGGTGACATATAAATGTGTGCTGTGGAGGGGGTGACATATAAATGTGGGCTGTGGAGGGGGTGACATATAAATGTGTGCTGTGGAGGGGGGTGACATGTAAATGTGTGCTGGGGAGGGGGGTGATATGTTAATTTTTACCGGGGGAATTGACATATGAATGTGTCCTGGGGGGGTTGAAATGACATGATTATGAGTGCTGGTATCATAGTAGAAATAGTGTTCACATATTACTAAAAAAATAAAACTAGACTTATTACAAAACAATGCAGGAAAATAACATTTTATGAAAAAGTGTATATTCTTTGGGGTGAAAATGATGCCCCTCTCCTGGGCGGCAAGGTCAATTAAGATATATCGTATGCTGCAGCTGCCCTTTTGCATACAATATATCGTATGCGTTCCTATTCCCCACTGCTGGGAGGCTGTCCGAGTCGGATATCATGTGCAGCAAGTCCGATCTCCGTCTCCTAACGGGATTGGGCATGGGATCAGATTGGATGTCAAAAACATGCAGTTTGGACACTTTTCACCTGATTTAACAGCCCGATCTGTCGGAATTGGGCAAAAAGTGGCCAAATTGCACTAGTGTATGGCCAGCTTAAGATATGAGAATATAAATATGATGAAGCCAATGCAATGTGCAAATGTGTGGTCAGGGCCCAATTAAGGTTCGTGGGGCCCCCTGACTAATTAAACTGTCAATACACTATGCTGGTGGTGTTATTACAGAATCAAATGTGTACATTTCATGCCTATAAATGTGTGTTAAACACAGTCTAGTGCCCCCTGTTAACATTGTGCCACACAGAAACCCCTTGTTCACATAAGCCACAATGCCGCCATCCTGGAGATGTAGTAATGTGTGCGTTCGGCCACCATATACAGTACATGTCTGGATCTTAGGTAGGGCTTGATGCAGCTCACTTGACTCCGGTGGCGGAGTGGAACCATGGCGCCTCAGTGGAGGAATGTTATATAACCTGAATATCCAAACATTGCTGATATTTATCATTCAAAATAAAATATCTCTGTGTGTTTCAGTGTTGCCAGGCTTCAGCTGCAAGGAGCATTCCTTTACGTGTAAACGTTAGTCTGTGTAACATAGCAGTGGGTGATATGGAGAGGCAAACGGTTACAGGGGGAGGCAGAGTGTGACCGGGGCAGCAGTGGGGCCTGTGCACTGTACCTGCTGCACCACTGTAAGCTCCGCCCCTGTGTATTCCTCCATACAACAGACATTCTCTCATGATTATATCAAAGTTTGGTTTCACTGCTATTTATTATCCCTAATATAATTATACCAGAGCTGTAACCTTTTAATAAGCTTTGGAAGCACAATTAACTGGTACTACCCTGTGATGTTTGGAAAGAGGTTGATGCCTTAAATAAATATTGTTTAGTTATTAAGTTTAACATTCTGTATTTGTAGAAATCGGGAAGAAATCCTCAGAGAAATTGAATATATTGGCAGGATAAAATCAGAGCGTCTGACAGAAACGCTGGGAATATATCGGACACCACATACGATTGGTATTGTGACAGAGTGGATGCCAAATTTATCACTGCACTCCCTCATTTATCAGGTAGGGCTGCGCACTTCCAGTGTATGCTCAAATCATTTGTCCTGACGGTTTATCTGTTGCCTACAGAGGGTGACGGAACCAGAGTGGCTTGGACAAATATTCCTGTCAGGCTACAGATTGAGCAAGAATGCGGTACATGAATGCCTCATGTAATGGTCTCTGATCGATAGTGCCTAGGGCAGCATGGGGCAGATGTATTAAGCCTGGTGAAGAGATAAAGTGGAAGGAGATAACGCACCAGCCAATCAGCTGTGTTTGAAATATGACCATTGGGAGTTGATTGGCTGGTGTGTTGTGTTCTCCCACTTTTTCTCCAGTTTACCTCTTCGCCAGGCTTAATACATCTGCCCCCATGATCTTTGTCGACATTGACAAAAGGTTGCTACAAGCAAAAGGTCGATCTGATATGTCAATTTTCGACACATGAAACGGTCTACACAAGTTTGTCAGGATTTTATTAAAATTGAAACTTACTTGTGCACGATCCAAGTGGGCACAGCTGGAAAATGAAATGGTATGTCGCACGTAGCAAGAAACAGTGCCTGAAGCAGGGGATGCGGCACACTATTACGTGCCCATGTCACTATTACGTGCCCATGTCACTAATACGGTGTGCATGTCAATAATATGGTGTGAAATGTCGACATACACACCAAAAGTGAGAAAAACAAGTGTTGACCATTTCCGGTGTCGACCATTTCCGGTGTCGACATTTTGCTTGTGTCGACATTTTGTCAATACCAACCTAGACCATGTAGACCATTTTCCTGTCGACTGATTGTCTGTCAACATATATACTGTTGATTTAATAATCCACCCCCACTGGATCAGATGATATGCTGCCTTCTCAGGATTATTGATTGAGCCAAGAAAATGGCTGCCACCAGTGACCGTAAGCAATCGGTACACGTTTAAGGAACATTTTTTATTGTTTTAATTCTTCATCTTCATCTATATATATTGTCACAATAAGGTTTATTTTTATTGGTTAGTTGGAAGGTTACATTTCATTTTCCATCACAGGTATGTACATTGGTGGCACAGTGATTGACATGACAAAACAGGGCCCTAAACAATGTTAATATCACACTAACAGGGGGTATTCAATTAGTGTCGTTTTTCGTCTAGGACCTAGTTGAAAAATCAACACAGTAGTGCCCCATACACATTATAACTGCAGTAATAGTGCCCCTTACACACTATTCCTAAACAGTTGTAGTGTCCCTTACACATCATGCCCACACAGTTGTAGTGTCCCTCACACATTATAACTGCAGTAATAGTGCCCCTTACACACTATGCCCAAACAGTTGTAGTGCCCATTACACATCATGCCACACAGTTGTAGTGTCCCTCACACATTATAACTGCAGTAATATTGCCCCTTACACACTATGCTCAAACAGTTGTAGTGCCCATTATACATCATGCCCACACAGTTGTAGTGTCCCTCACACATTATAACTGCAGTAATAGTGCCCCTTACATACTATGCCCAAACAGTTGTAGTGCCCATTACACATCATGCCACACAGTTGTAGTGCCCCTTACACATCATGCCCACAGTAATGTCGCCCCTGCTCTGCTCCTATCCGCTGGGTGGTGCTGGCCATGGTAGTTTCCATGCTGGGTCTAGCCAGGGATGTGCGGTGCTGGTAGGCCGTCCCCACGCAATGGTCAATGTGCATAATCTGAAAGTGTGGGCCAATGACACCTGGTTCAGCGAAGAGACTCCATGGGCGTGCACCCTAAAAGGGGTGTGGCTTCATATAAAAGAAGTTTGGCCTCATGGGTGCCCTCCTGACATCATTAAGGGGGAGTGGTCTCACAGGGGAAGCCCTGATTACCTTACTTCTTGGGAGTGTGGGCTGCCGGATCCTTTTTAGTGACGGAAGCCAAATGCTGCAGGTTATTGTCGCACTGTAGCACTCTGCTACTGTAACTGAGGAGGAGTCAGCATTTTAGTGTCACCTCCTGGAATTCGTAAGTAGCCAGCACCCCCCTTTGTGACGCCACTGAAAATTATTTGGGAACTTTTGTTACATTAGCTTGCTTGGGTTTATTGTTTCCTTGCATGTTTTATAAAGTAATTCTGTGAATCCTTTTCGCCATTTCTGTCTACCTGGCTGTCCCTGGAAACTGCAGGGCAGTGTTAAACAGGGCCTTATTCTAGTTCACTCTTTCTGACAAAATCCTTCTTAGATGGACAAAACCATGTGCACTGCAGGTGGGGCAGATGTTACTTGTGCAGAGAGAATTAGATTTGGGTGGGGTTTTACTTCAAAGTGAGATCTATATTGCAGTGAAAAAATAAAGCAGCCAGTATTTACCCTGCACAGAAACAAAATAACTCACCCAAATCTAATTCTCTCTGCACATTTTACATCTGTCCCCCTGAAGTGTGCATGGTTGTGTCCATCTAAGAAGGATTTTGTCAGAAAGAGTGAACTAGAATAAGGCCCACAATGAGGTATTTAGCAGGCGTGCAGAGATGCAATCTTTCTCCTGTATTTGTAAGCTCGCATTTCCAGGAAAGAAGAGACTAGCTCTGATACAATAGTCAGCCAGTTCTGGCAGGCGGGGTATGGTTGGGGTAACTCTGAGAGCACGTACTAGTGAAACGTGACATTTTTCTGACGAGTGGGAAATATTTTGAGGAACAGTTTAGAAAATGTGTCTTTTCTTTGGTTTCACTTTTTGACTCCTAGATAAAGGTCTTGGTTAACACCTAGCACATAGCCGCCTACCCTCCTGCATTCTGCAGGAGACTCCCTGACATAGCAGCAATCTCCCTCATTAGTCTACCAATCTCCCTCATGTCACCTAGCCCACATTACACTGTTACATCATAGTTACCTCCCCTCCTGCATTCTGCAGGAGACTCCCTGACATAACAGCAATCTCCCTCTCTCCCTCATTAGTCTAGGAATCTCCCTCATGTCACCTAGCCCACATTACACTGTTACACCATAGTTACCTCTCCTCCTGCATTCTACAGGAGACTCCCTGAAATAGCAGCAATCTCCCTCATTAGTCTAGCAATCTCCCTCATGTCACCTAGCCCACATTACACTGTTACATCATAGTTACCTCCCCTCCTGCATTCTGCAGGAGACTCCCTGACATAGCAGCTATCTCCCTCTCTACCTCATTAGTCTAGCAATCTCCCTCATGTCACCTAGCCCACATTACAGTGTTACATTTTTGGGGAAAAAAGGAATGAGACACAGATACGTTTACACTGAATCATCAGCACCATTTCCCAGCACTTTACCAAGTATAGTAGCTCTTACTAACTGCTTTGGGGCTCATCTACATTTGGATATAAGTCATTGTACAAGATTCCTCTCATATGTAGCAGTACGCACCCACGCTTCTAGGTGCCACGTTCACAGTTTCTTTCCACAATCTCACCATATATGGAAGTAGACACGCCCTTTGGGTGGAGCATGACATGCCCCCTAAATTGAGCACTTTGCTAAATTCTATTACCAACTATTATCTCCCTGAAACTAGTTTTCAAAAGTAGGCAAGTATGACCTAGATTTATGGAGCAAAGAAGGAAAACTGCACATGAACACACACACATTCATACGAGCACGCAAATATTTGTGCACTTAAGACAATCATTGTGATATTTTGTATTTGTCTTGCGCATTGTAGTAAATACAATCTGAACACATTACTTGTGATGATGATACTCATTATCTAATGAATTATTCTGTTTGATTTTAGAGTGACCTGTATCCTGAGCTACCACTCAGTTTATGCATCCGGATCCTGACTGACGTTGTCGAGGGCCTCTGCTTCTTACACAACCTAAACCCTCCTGTAATGCACCAACACCTGAAACCTTGCAATGTCCTCCTGGATGCCCAATACCGAGCAAAGGTAAGACAAGGAAACATGCCAGGATACCTCCCACCTGTCCAAATTTTTGCTTGACAGTCCTGTTTTTTTGGGGACTGTCATGGGTCTCTCCCATGAGCATCAGGGTGATATGGTAGGGGGTGCAGTTGGGAGTCCACCTGTCACGGGTGGCTCTGCTTAGAAGTGGTGCAGCTGTGGTGCGCAAGAGCACAGCGTTTAATCATGGACAGGGATGACACTAGAAATTCCACAGCGCTGTCCCAGCTGAAACCCACTGCTCCCGGGGCGCAAGTCTTCTCCTCCACCTCCAGATGCTGGTGGCTATTTAAACTATGGTAAGCCAAACAGGGCTCACGGCTCGGCAGCCAATCTGATTGGCTCACTCACCAGCGGTGGCAGCTCAGAGCAGAGGCAGTTGGTGGGGGGGGGGGGGGGGTGCGGTGGGCAGAATTAGTGGCCCGGGCCCTTTCCTCTCTGTCAGAGTGGCTGGGGCAGCTGTGCCCACAGCACCCCCTTGATGGAGGAGCTGAGCAAGGAGACATAGGGTCTGGGGACATTCCAGCAGCTGACCGAGCGCTGTCCATGACCCTACATTGATGAAAGCACAGGGCCATGGATGGTGTTTGCGGCATTGCGGCGTAGCCATGCACCTTTTGCAAGGTCTGGGTCGTTTTTCCAAAATGTTGGGGGGTATGCGCCAGTTGTATTTTAAATGCAATCAATCCTGTCCCAAAGATATGCAGCAGCTTTCTGTATCCCATTTTCGGTGCTTCCAACTGTATCTCGACTGTCTGAATTCATTTTTCAAGCTGTAGAGAGTGGGGAAGTCCTTGGCCCGGCGAAAACAGATTCGACAATCCACAACCTTTTCCGACAATACAGACTCTCCTCCATAGGGCAGGGCCGAAACTAGGGTTTCCGGCGCCCGGGCCAAGGCAGTCATTTGGTACCCCACCCCCCTTCCCCTGACCAGGGGGGGACGACCAAATGACCACCTTGGCCCTGGCGCCGGAGACCCCCCCTCCCCCTCCCCGCTGACAACTTACATAACTCCTGTGTGCAGCCAGCGGGGGTCCGCGGACAGGCAGTGGGGTTCCGGGGACTGGTGTAGCCGTAGCGGCAGCTTGACTCTGTCCGTCTCCTACTAGCGCGGCGGCGGGAAGCGCTGGTGATGACATTGAAAAGACTTGCCGGACGCTGATTGGCTGAATTCAGCCAATCAGCGTCCGGCAAGTCTTTTCAAAGTCATCACCAGCGCTTCCCGCCGCCGCGCTAGTAGGAGAGAGTAGAGACGGACGGAGTCAAGCTGCCGCTACAGCGGCTACCCGGATCCCCGCTGCCTGTCACCGGACCTGACAGCGCCCCCCCTCCAGCGCCTGGTGCGCGTGACCCCCCAGCCCCTCCCCCCTAGTTACGGCCCTGCATAGGGAGGCGGGTCTGTAGCAGGCAGTCCAGGTCGCGATTTAATACTGCACTGCTGATATTTCCCCCATTACCAGAGATTGAATATCCCCCTAAGTCCGTTATGTGAAAAGTACGCTGGCGGTCTCTGATCTGGTGATCGCTATGTTTTGCTGTTCTTAGGGGTCATTCAGACCTGATAGCATGGCCGCGGATATGCAGCGGCCAGCAGTTAGGGAGATGGCGCGGCCGTGTGAAACCCTTAGGAACACTCTCACTATCAAGTGATTTTTCTACTGGTCACCAGCCATCGCAGGCTCGGAGGAGCCAGAGACTTACTGGCCTGGAGCTGACGTCACACACCCTTCTCTAAAACGCTCAGGCGTGCCTGCACTTTCCGTGACATGTTCTTTCTGGCACGCCTGCAGATTTGTTGGTACTCCCATGAAATGTCCAGTTACCTCCCCAGACACCACCTTCCTGGCATTGAGGCCCATACAGGTCGTCCATAATCGTCCGCTGTGCTAATTTGCAGCCGTGCGATCAAGCCTGAATCGGCCCATTGTTTCTTCACCATGTTTTTGCCCTGCGCTTCTGTCCCTACTGTATGCTATGCCAGTTTGCTGGCCCGCCACTGCCGCCTGCACACCATGTTTGTGTAACTAGAGCCTTGCGGGCCCCATAGCAAAATCTTGGAAGGGTCCCCCACCCATTGTCACACAGAGAGAAATAGGGAGGGATGCAGTAACACCTGCAGCCCCTCTCCGCCACACATCGCAGAACTTGTGGGTGGTCTCCAACCCAAGTTCCCAATAAGCCAGTGGCAGCAGTGGTTGGCAGCAGTGGATTTAATAGAAAAATGTCTAGTGGGGCCGAGGTTACTCCTGGTCAAAGAGGGAGATGTATCAAACCAGAGGCAGAACTACCATTGGTGCAGCACTGAGGAGTCGGTGCAATGCACCGGCTGCACCAAGGTAGTTCCGCCTCTGGTTGGATGCATCTCCCTCTTTGACCTCAACCTACCTGGCCAGCTGTGTACAGTCCCGCTTCCGCCAGTATTCCTGTGGTATAGAGGTTCCATTACCTTCTCCATGCTATCTGACTTGCCTTCCATTTATCTTTGTCTGGATTGTCACTAGACTGCTGGATACTAAGGACTACCCCTGTTCATCGATGTATTTATAATGGGTGCACCCATTTTTTCAATACTCTGAAGGCAGCCGCGCTGGAAAAATGAGCATGCGCAGTAGATTCTGATCCCTCTAGTGCTCATACTCTATTGGTTTGCGCTGCGCTGCTGCCAACAGAGAGGAGGAGGCCCAAACGGAAGAGGCTCAACATGGGCCTCCTCCTCTCTTATACCCCTTTCACACTGCACTATTTTTTCCATTTTAAAACGTTTAAGGCTGCAGTGGGAAAGCGCCAGAGTTGATTTACCGGTTAAAGATAACCGGTATTTCAAAACGTTTAAAAAGCAGAGTCCTACACGTTTCAGAGCCGTTTTTTATGCAGTGAGAATAGCTCTGAAACGGTATTTAGTAAAAACAACAGATTCCAGACCTGTGATAGGCTGTCCCCTGCATTCTGCCTTGAAACGTGTTCAGGGGATTAAAGGGGTTCAAGGAAAGGGTGGGGAAGGGCCCGCACAGCTGGATTAATTGTAGTTAATTAATCAAATTTTGTTGTAACCAACATAGAAACCACATGGTCATGAATACTGGTGGTTATTTGGTTGGTGGTGCGCCCAGCGTTCAGTAGCAATAACTGAGGGTGGGTTGGTTTTGTTTGCAAGATGCAAAACAAAAGAAAGCAAACGCTTTTTGGGCGCACTCTTTAGAAAAATGTAGAGTTAATTTATTTAAAACATAACTTTTATTATGGACTTGTTAAAATAAGACTGCATGGCGCATAAATACAATAAACATCATTCTGCATGTGCAATTCGTTTAATTTTTGTTGTGTGGTACTTTTGGATAATAAATAATATATCATATATCAATAAAATCGATTAAAGGGGTTGACAGATGTGAATGGTATTTAAACGGTATTTAAACCGGTAATCTACTGCAATGTGAAGGGTCAGACCCGCAGTGTGAAAGTGGTATTACAGGGCGCCCCTTCCTGTGTGTGTAGCTACCAAGTCTTATTGTTATTACGTTACCTTGTTATTGCATCAGTTTCCTGTTAGTTAGCATTGGTGCTAGTTTTAGTCAGCTTTTTACTGGTTATTGGTCATAATATACTGTCCATGCTAATCTAGTGATTAGTGGTCTTCTTCAGAAAAGCGCAACGGAATATGCTGCACTATAGAAGAAACTATAAATAAAAAATAAACAAGTAATTTTTTCCCACGTGTCCTCAGCAGCAGGTTAATGTATTGATGTGAGATGCAGAGATTGAGCTTAATCACTCTCCAGGTTTTATTTACTAAGCGCTGGGTTCTTAAACGTGGCGCTGCCAATCGTGTTTAGAGCTAGATGTTTTGTTAGTAAAACCGTTGCCCTTTTCAATTTTGGGCATAATCGCTTTTGGGGGACCCGAGTTTTAGAACCCAGTGCTTAGTTAGTAGACTCCAGTCCAGACTATTGACTTTGCTTGTCCAATCCAAACCTTAGCATGTTGTTTGAAAAAAAGAAAATAATCAAAGTAACAAGAACCAAATCTAAATCAGAATCCACATTAAAAAGACAATTTCCTATATTTCAGGCGGAAAACTAATTCATTTTTTTAATTAACGATGTTTGTTGATCTACTTTGTTGAGGCCTCAACTCCTCCTTAGCTAATTTGTTTTTGTATTAGCAGACATTAGTCACTAGTAAGGCCCCATCCTCCCTCAGTTCTGTGTGGACTTCTGCTGTTTGTCTTGGGTTTTTGGCTAAGACCAGGCGTAGATGACCATATATGGCGATATGCTGTTTGGCTTAAAGCCCCCTGACGTTCGATCCTCTGGTCTGCAGCATTGTAGAAAGCTTGGGATATTGAGTCCCTGGAGTGGTAAACCAGTGGTGCGACACCGGGTCATCAGTGATGAGTATTGCACACTGCACTTTATTCCACATATCCTGTGATGTACAGCTCCTCCTGCTCTGGCTTTTGGCTGAGTGGGATATATTTATACTAGTATAGCAATTGGCTGGAGCCATATTCACTTTTAGGTTAGTGTTATTCTTTTTTTGGTAGGATGCTGCAGAACACCCTTATGGGCTCCACACTCACAAGATCTATGGGGAGTGGTGTAATCCTTGGGCTCCCACTTCCATGGACCACAGATGTTCTCCCATCAAAGAGGGTGGAGATGATTATGGTCTGGGCTACCTCTCACCCGCCTCGCACCTCTCCAATCCATTCTTAACGCTGCTGCTAGGCTCTTCTTCCTCTCCCGCCGCTCTACCTCCGCCTCCCCCCTCTGTCTATCTCTTCACTGGCTCCCCATTCCTTTCCGAGTTCTCTTTAAACTCCTCACCACCACCTACAAGGCTCTCTCCTCCTCCACCGCTCCTTACCTCTCTTCACTGATCTCTATCCACACTCCCTCCCGTCCTCTTCGCTCCATCGCTGACCGCCGACTGACCTCTCACCTAATCACCTCCTCCCACTTCCGTGTCCAAGACTTCTCTCGCGCTGCCCCCCTGCACTGGAACAACCTCCCGCCACCCATCAGTCTTTCTGATTCCCTTACCTCCTTCAAGCGCTCCCTCAAAACCCTCTTTTTTCGACTAGCCTATCCCTCCTCCTCCTAACCTCTTTTGATCCTCCTATCCTGCCTACCCTACCCCTCCGTTCCTACTTATCCTATTGTTTTTCGTTCGTCCACCCACCTTCTTTTAGTCTTTAACTCTTATGAGTAGGGTCCTCCTTCCTCACGTACTCACCCTACCTCATTACCTCACCTGTCCTCCTGTCCTGTTCTTCCCTTCCTCTACTTCATCTTCAGTCTCCTTGACAATTTTGACACCTACTTCTGAACTGATGCTGATTTTAGTTCTACCAACTATACCCCTATTTATACTGTATTTTTCAACACACACTGTACGTTACCTTGTAATTTTTTTGTTGTTGTTGTTTGTTTGCTATGTACGGCGCTGCGGACACTTTGCGGCGCCTTATAAATAAACATACTACTACTACTACTACTACTAGGGCTCCCAGGAGAAAAAAAGTTCTCCCTAGCCTTACCTTCAAAGGGACTGTTGGCTTCGGAAGTCAAGGATCGGTGCCTTTTGCTCTTTTGAGGAGGGTCTAAAGTTCAGCCATACCTTCAGGAATTGTAGCATGTTATTACTGTTTTATATTTGAGCACTTTATTTTACACTAGGGAACAAAAGCAACTGTTCCAGGCTTAGAAATAGATATGTGAATGTGTATCATATTATTGGGGTGTCTATACTATTAAATGCATGCTCAGCACATGATGATATGTATTGTAACAAACTGTATGTCGCCCTTCTTCCCCATGTCTGCCGTCCTGTACTTCCTTCTAGTCTTCTACAGGTTCCCAGTTATCTTGTTGCTCGTTGCTAATTTAAAGTATTTCTTCCAGCTCTCAGATTTCTGGTTGTCAGAAATGCAGAAAGTTTCCGTTTCTCCAGTCACGGATGATAATGCATCTCTAGTGTATTTCTCGCCTCAGAGACTGCAGGGACATAGACCAACCAAAGAAGATGACATTTACAGGTTAGTAAAAAGAAATGTGACACTGTCAGTAATGTATATAGAAGTTAATCACATACTTGCCTACCCTCCCGGAATGGCCGGGAGGGTCCCGCAAATCGGGTCCCCCTCCCCCGGGAAGGGGGGCAAGTCTCCCGCATTTCCCTACAGCCCCGGCTCCCCCTCTCCCCGCGGTCTAAAAACTATGACTTTCGCGGGTCCGCGGGGAGGGGACGGCATTTTGCGTAATTTTTAGCCCCACCCACGGACCCGCAAATTGATGCTTCAGCCCGTCATGGGGGCTTGATGACATCAGCCGTGCCCCGCCCCCAAAACGAAGCCTCTACCCGCCCCCTTTCACTCCTCTCCGGGCTTCTCCCGGAAAGGAGTATGCCAAAGTCGGCAAGTATGGTTAATCAGTGCTGTAATTAGACATTTTGGTGCCCTGTGCCAGAGAGAGAGAGATTTGGTGCCCGCCCACCCCCCATATTCAAAAAAGAGATAGCGGACCAAATGCACTAAGCTTCGAAAGTGATCAAATGGAGAGTGATAAACAGCCAGCCAATCAGCTCCTACCTGCCATGTCACAGACTGTGTTTGAAAAATGTCAGGCAGGAGCTGACTGGTTGGTTGTTTATCACTCTCCATTTTATCACTTTCGAAGCTGAGTGCATCTGGCCCAGCATGCGCTCAGGTGGGTGCTTAAAATAAAGGGGGTGTGTCTTCTTGGAGAAGAGGTGTGGCCACATAATAGTACCAATTCACATTACACTGCACAATAGCCTCTTATTACACATTATACCTGACTACCCTTATTCACATCACTCCAAACAGTAGTCCACTTATAAACCTTCTGCCAGACAGCAGATCCCCTTATACACCTGCGCAACAGTAAAGACCCTTATTCACATCTTCATTCCTCCTTCACATTTATTTGCTGCATTCACATTAAGTCCCTTATTCTAGTTCATTTGCAGCGGCCGTGCATTCGCACAGGGACCGATGTTTTGCGCATGCGCCCCAGCATTTCTGCGCAAGTGTATATGCTGGGTGCGTGCAAACTCAGCAAAGATTCTGTTTGCCAGGTGCAGGCACCCAGCCTTGTGAGCAGGGGGTGAAGAGGGGTGTGTGGTGCCGGGCTGGGCCATTAGCATATGTGAACGCCCAGTGTTTCATGGGAGTTCCCATGAAAACGCTGGGCGTACACAAGCTAGTGCATCCGTGACGCAGGTGCAGGGGGTGGACAGCTGACATAACCAGATGTCAGCTGACCCCCCAGTTCCCTGCATTTCTACACGCATATGTCAGGGTGAGCTGGACCACTCTGACATATGTGTGTGCCTTCACCATCATTCCATGGTCGGCGACCATCGAAAGATAGGGGAGGTTCCCACTGGCATGCAAATGGATGTTCATGTAAAACATCCAATCGCAAGCCTTGCCAACGAATACCGCTTTCGAGTGGGTGATGCTGGTTAATCATTCGCAAGGCAGGGTTAGGGTGATTCCAAATTTGCATCAGAGTGAGTCAACAAGAATAATGCTGGGTACACACCAGGACGACTAGGGCCCGATCCCCTCAATCTAGATCCAATTCCGACCAATTGGATGTAGATTGTGTGCTGATTGGGCCCTTTTCTGTCCTGGTGTGGACCGATACCGATCCGATGCGCGGTCCCGCGGGTCGGTCGTTATTGAGATCCTACCTGCTGCAGGTAGGATCTCAATGACGACCATACAGCCGGGTGCGGGTCGCCATCGGATCGGACCCGCTCACGGTGCACATCGTGAGCGGGTCGTGCCCCCCCGCGTCACCGTGAGCGGGTCGGATGAGACACTGTACATCGTTAGCGGGTCGCCCCTGGTGTGTACCCTACATAAGGGTTTACGTCATATGCATTTTCTAATTTTCCGGTGGCGACAGCGGGGGAGGCAGCGGGGACCCCCACCAAGCTCCGTTGCCACGGAGCGCACTGGCGGCGTATCCCCTGCAAGGATGGAGCCGGCTCTATCTGTATGTAAAATGATAACAATCCCTTTCATAAGAGAACAGTATGGCGTACAAGATTTATACTAAATAGTACTTGCATAAAACCTTTATTCAACATAAGTAGAGCATTTGCAAAAAAAACTCTAAAATATAGAGATGCCCCGCCTTTTGGATAAATGCCCATTTCTGATTGGTTATTGGCTTTTCTCCATATTGTAATTAGGCCCCTAAATGCTAAACACCCAACCAATACACGTAGGAAAATAAAACTGGTAGTAAATCTGGACGCTGTCCTATTCTATTGTCTCCATACGATTTGCATAAAACAGTCATCTCTTCTTCTGCAGCTTCGGGATACTTTTATATGAAAGCCTAAGCAGACGACGACCGTTCCCTGGTAAGCGCATCCCTGAGATTCCCTCTCATCACATTGCATAGTGTACTACTACAGAAGATGTATTTACACTGCTTTAAAGACCATGAAAGGGTGTACATATACAGGTAAAAAATATTTGTACCCCTAGGGGTGGTAGCAGCACTTGACAGAAGCTGCCGCACCAGCAGCTGCTATAGGGGGGATAGTCAGTCCCCTGAAACTGAGAAGAGAAAAAAAATGGGTGGTGAAGCAGCGCTTGGGTATTCAACAAAGATCTATCTAGAACAATTGGACTGATTTTACAGTAAAAATACATTTTATCAAGAGATACAAATATTATGACCAATAGTGTTAGTAATTGACACTACAATGCATGCATTTAGTCAGTTCCACACGGTTGCTATTTAAGTATCTGCACTGTCCGTTCCCATTGTTTTAAAAAGGTTTTAAATTACCGTCCACCATGCATAATGGGCCTTATTCTGATTGACTCGCAAGGCTGCAAAATCCGCAGCCTTGCAAGTCCATCAGACACCGGCCGCCCCCCTCGAACGCCGTGCCCCCCTGCACGGCTGCGAATGGATGATATCAGCTTCCCGCCCCCCGCATGTCTGTCACGGCCTCATTTGCCTGGGAACGCCCAGCGTTCTCATGGAAACGCCCATGGAACACTGGGCGTTCCCATCTGCTAATGGGGCTGCCCGGCACCCCGCCCTTCTCCGCCCCCCTTGGCATGTAGGGTGCGTGCACCCGGCGAACCAAAAGTTTGCCGTGGGTGCACGCACCCTGTGTCTGCACATCCGCAGAAACGCACCTGGGCATGCGCAGACCCTAAACATGAATCAAAATAAGGCCTAATATGCGCAGTCTCCTGTTTACCTCCTGTTTGGTGTAAAAAACTGGTCCAACTGGGTTCAGCCCACCATGGAGGACGGCTTGGGGGTGTAGCTGTTTTGCTGATGGTACTCCATCTGCTAGGGTGCAAATTGCTGGTGCTGATGAATTTGGGGCTGGTCCAGATGAGTCCAAATGATTAAATGAAAAGGAATTGGGATCCAGAAAACACTGTGGGCTAAGGTATGATTATGATTGCTCAGCAATGATTGCTTCTGTGCAGAGTTTCTGTATTTTTCACAGCTCTCAGCCAGTGTACTAACATCAGAATTCCGACTGCCCTTACTCCGACAGGGGGGCAAGCACAGCGCTCGCCACAGGTTCTATTCTCCCTCTATGGGGGTCATATATAGTGCAGTTTCTCTATGGCTGGGAAACTGTGCACGTGTAGGATGTGCATTGCGTATGTGCAGGATGAAATGCGATAGAATCTGCCTGATTGACAGGAACAGGAGAGAGCCCGGAACTGTCTGCATTTCCAGTAATGGGGGCATGTTGTCCCTGTTTTCCAGGAGTGGCCAGGCCAAGAAATGCACCGCAAAGCGCAGTTTCCTTGGCCAGAGCTCACGCTGCGCAGGCCGAACACAGCCGCACACATAGCTCCCCTGCCATGCACCAGCCGCCCACCCGGCACCAAGATGCACCTCCTGCAGCACATCATCTCTCCCCAGCCGGGCTCCCAGACGCCCAGCTGCCTCACAACCACCAGCCCGCACAGCTTATATAAAGATATCATGTTTTTGTTAATGTTGTTTAACATCTATCACAGAAAAGAATCCTTTGCAGCTGGAAAATGAAATCATTAGAGGCATCAGACCGCAGCCAAACATGTGTGTTATCCTGAAGGCCACAGATCTCCCGCAGATCCATCGCACAAACCTAAATCGGCTCACCAGCCTGTGCTGGCATCAGAAACCCACCGCAAGACCATCAGCCGCTGGTAAGTTCAACATTTGCCATCCACATGGCTGTACACAGATCGGACGTAACAGCTGAAGTGTAACAACAGCAAAGTTCTTCATTCTGATTTTGGGGCCGATTCAGACAGTACTTTATGGGCCGAATTAGTCCCCGGTGTTCAGGGTTTGCATATGATCAAACCCCAGGAGCGAGCGGCTTTGGGAGTGTCACATTTGCTAGGCAGTTTGCCCCAGGAAGGGAGGGCTGGAAGCGGGCAGGGGGTGAACCCAGGGGCGTCTCCAAATAAGACGCGGGTGTAACAATGCCTGTTTGGGGCACCCGCCCCGAATTCAGAGGACAGCAGGCTTAGAAAAGTCAATCCACCCTCAAGGCTACTACAGAAGGCTAATTTACTAAGTATTTATGTTCCCTGTACAGAATGCTTGTCCCATCTACAAAGCGTCCTCCAGACTTTTTCTAGCGAAGAGACGCAACGTGAAATTGACACCCTCCAGTTAAAAAAGGTGAGATATGTTCTTTTCATTTATTATCAACTGCAGATTTTCATATTAACCTCATAGAAATGCTAGAAAGTGAACCTCTACACATATCTCAAGAACAATGGGAAGATGTATTATTGGGACTATCATTTACTGTATATAACTTCTATGTCCTGTACTCAAGGCTGAACATGCAAACTATTGGTTTTTTGGTTGCTTATGTAAGGAACATACCGGAAAAACCATTTGAGTGGATATATACCACTAGGGTATTCCACACAGAAAACATTGATATCTACAACCTAATTAAATGGGGGGGGGGGGGGGTATTCAGTTAGATACGTGTTTTTTTTGTTGTTTTTTTTTCAGTTAGCGATAAAAACAGGCTTGCCTATTCAATTGAGGCCGTGTTCAGCCGGTTTCAAGACGTTTTGCAATTTCAGTTTCACTTTTTAAAACTATTGGAGAAACAGGATTATTACGAGTTATTCGGCAATTTATTAACGTTTTCTTATATAGTGCACACATATTCTGCAGCGCTTTACAGAGAATATTTGAACATTCACATCAGTCCCTGCCCCAGTGGAGCTTACAATCTATATTCCCTACCACATGTACACGCACACAGACATTCTAGGGTTAATTTTTGTTAGGAGCCAAAAACCTACCAGTATATTTTTGGAATGTGGGAGGAAACAGGAGTACCCGGAGGAAACCCACGCAAGTACAGGGAGAATATACAAACTCTGCACAGGAATCAAACCCACAACCTCAGTGCTGTGAGGCAGTAATGTAACCATTACACCGTCTGTAGTGCCCCGTATATATAACACATGGTGGGAATAGAACCCATGACCTCAGCGCTGTGAGGCAGTAATGCTAACCATTACACCATCCGTACTGCCCCGTATATATAACACATGGTGGGGATAGAACCCATGACCTCAGTGCTGTGAGGCAGCAATGCTAACCATTACAGCATCCATACTGCCCCGTATATATAACACATGGTGGGAATAGAACCCATGACCTCAGTGCTGTGAGGCAGTAATGCTAACCATTACACCGTCCGTACTGCCCCATATATATAACACATGGTGGGAATATAACCCATGACCTCAGTGCTGTGAGGCAGTAATACTAACCATTACACCATCCGTACTGCCCCGTATATATAACACATGGAGGGAATAGAACCATGACCTCAGCGCTGTGAGGCAGTAATGTAACCATTACACCATCCGTACTGCCCCATATATAACACATGGTGTGGATAGAACCCATGACCTCAGTGCTGTGAGGCAGTAATGCTACCCTTTACACCGTCCATACTGCCCCATATATATAACACATGGTGGGAATAGAACCCATGACCTCAGTGCTGTGAGGCAGTAATGCTAACCATTACACCATCCGTACTGCCCCGTATATATAACACATGGTGGGAATAGAACCCATGACCTCAGCGCTGTGAGGCAGTAATGCTAACATTACACCATCCGTACTGCTCCGTATATATAACACATGGTGGGGATAGAACCCATGACCTCAGTGCTGTGAGGCAGCAATGCTAACCATTACAGCATCCATACTGCCCCGTATATATAACACATGGTGGGAATAGAACCCATGACCTCAGTGCTGTGAGGCAGTAATGCTAACCATTACACCATCCGTTCTGCCCCGTATATATAACACATGGTGGGGATAGAACCCATGACCTCAGCGCTGTGAGGCAGTAATGCTAACCATTACACCATCCGTACTGCCCCGTATATATAACACATGGTGGGGATAGAACCCATGACCTCAGCGCTGTGAGGCAGTAATGCTAACCATTACAGCATCCATACTGCCCCGTATATATAACACATGGTGGGAATAGAACCCATGACCTCAGTGCTGTGAGGCAGTAATGCTAACCATTGCTAACCATGCTAACCACGCTGCACAAGCCACACTTTATATTCTCAACTCCACGCCGTCGTGGATAGTAGGGGAATGAAAAGGTCGGAGGACGCGCACCACCGCCCCTCGCGGGCTCGCTGCGCTCGCCACGCTTCGGGTTGGCGTCAATCGTGGGGTGGGGGTTTACGGTGCAAAATTGGGGGTCTAGGGAATATTTTACATTGAATCCAATGTAAAATAGGGTCCCAGGGACCCTATTCACATTTGATTCAATTTAAAAATCGGGTCGGTCGCGTCGGTCGCATCGCATCGGCCGTGCTAGGAAACAAGTACCAAAGATTATAATTGTAAGCAAATAAATACACCCCCAAGATTTGTACCAAGATCATGTGCAGATATCATGGTGGCAGTGCCCCATAAGTTGCAGGATGATTTACATATTGCGCCCGTTTGGAGACAGCTAGCGTTCAAGAAAACAGGGCTGACGCTCCTGTCCTTAGACACAGCTTCACTGCCCCGACTGAGTCATTACACCGGACATCCTGAGCTATCTGACAACCGATGGTCCCACAGAGTGATCCGATGCGGTGTATTTGGACTCAGACAGCGGATCAGGGAAGCTGGCAGGAGGCATCTCGTTACACAGGACGCCTCTTGCAGCACTGCTGCTGCAGCAGCTGTGAATCCAGACAATACTATGTATCAGGTGATCCCATAGAAATCATAGTAAATAACGTGCTTATCTCAGCCAGTCTCGGCATGATCAGATTATCAAAATTCTCCACTTCAATTTATGTGAATGATATCAATTCTCTAATAATAAAGAAGGTGCAATAATCGTGTTATGACATCATTTATTATACTAAGGGACAGTTTTATCAATAAATGATATTGTTGTTATAACTTGTTATGAGTCATAAAGAATGTAGGGATGGCCATCGACCATCGATGATTCGAAATCATTGATGGTTCATGGCCAATGTTGAATACTTTTGCCATTGATAGGGGAGAACCAGATGGTTTCCCTCCATCGATCGAACAGCAAAAGGATGTTTAGCCTTTTTTTTTATTTCAAAGTACCGGGACACGGAGCATAGCTCCGCCCCGCCAGCGTGTTTTGATTGGCCCACAGGCCAATCAATCAAACATAATGGCTGACCATCGATATGTAAAAATATAGATAGTCAGCGATAGCACTATCGATGTCCAGTTGCAGAATTGCCATCGATGGCAACCATCGATGGCAATTGCAACAATGGCCATCCCTAAAAGAATACTCCTGACAATCAGCTCCTCTCTGTAATTTTGCAAACACATGACAGTTAGGAGATTGGCTGGAGCACATCAAGAGTTTGTATGTAATGGGGCTCAGGGATTATGATACTGTATTATTGTATTTCAGAATACAAAATTAGACTTTTGGTAATTTAAGATTGTATTTACTAACAGATTAAATTGTCTTTAAACGGGTATGGACATTAGGCCGACACGCAGAAAGGTCGACATGGGTCTAGGTCAACATGGGTTTAGGTCGACACAAGCATTATGTCGGTATGGGCAAGGTCGACAGTCAAAATGTCGACATGGGGTTTTTCACTGTTTTTTGACCGACACAGTCGACATGGACATTGACCCGTAGCACCGTGTCCCCTCGCATGGCTCAGCGCAGTATTTTATTCCACTGCCACGCCTTAGTGGATGATAGGGCATGAAATACATGTTGGCTCAAAAAACTGTGAAAAATCCCATGTCGACCTTGCCCATGTCGACCTAATGCTTGTGTCGACCTAATGACCTTTCGACCAGTCCCATGTCGACATTTCTGCATGACGACCTAACGGTGTCGACCAAATGATTGTCGACGTAATGACCGTATCCCCTTCAAACATAGGCAAGGATATAATTTATATAGTGTTTAACTTTCATTACATTGTTGGAACATTTGCGAATTGTAATGATGTATTTTTTCCAGGAGAGGGCAACACAACACTCCCAGACATGTGCCGTGGAATATGACATCAGCTATTTAGATGTAAGTGTTTACTCTCTAGGAGAAATCCTTCTTTTAAATAAAGTTTGTTTTAGTTTCATAAACATTATAAAGACACAAAATAATAATAATAATAATAATAATAATAATAATAATAATAATAATAATAATAATAATAATATTGCTCTCCAACGGTTACTGGAGCTGCAAGAAAGCACACATAAATAATTATATTAAAAGAACAAAGGAGGAGAACGCAATTGAATAGGTGAGGGCATGGTGTTCTATTTTTAAGAACCTGAGGTATTTACAGTTAAAGATAAATCATTTGAATTTATGAATTGGAAATAGGACTAATGGGGGTGTACACACGCTTCGATTTTGACACGTTTTCGATTCGATTTTGTTTGGAGAAGCAAAAGCTAATCTGAATTGAACAGTGTTTAGCTGCATTCGATGCAGATTCTATCCCGATGTACGGCCCCGTGGCAACAGGATGGAAAGCCAACAATATTGCTTCTGTGGCTGAGTTCTGAGAAATATATGTGTTATCTATCTATATTTCTTAACAGAAATATATATTTTATATAAGGTTTTATTGGGTTGTGTTGTGTGTGTATATGCGTACTTGCCTACTTTTAAAAACTAGTTTCAGGGAGATTATAGTTGGTAATAGAATTTTGCACAGCGCCCCATTAAGGGATTGTGTCATGCTCCACCCAAAGGGCGTCTCTAGTTCCATATATGGAGAGATTGTGAAAAGAGATTGTGAACGTGGCACCTAGAAGCGTGGGTGTGTACTGCTACATCTGAGAGGAATCTTTTAGAATGACTTATATCCAAATGTAGCTGAGCCCCAAAGCAGTTAGTAAGAGATACTATACTTGGTAATGTGCTGGGAAATGGGGCTGATGATTCAATGTAAATGTATCTGTCTCTCATTCCTTTTCCCCAAAAATGTAACACTGTAATGTAAGCTAGGTGACATGAGGGAGATTGTTAGACTAATGAGGGAGAGAGGGAGATTGCTGCTATGTCAGGGAGTCTCCTGCAGAATGCAGGAGGGGAGGTAACTATGATGTAACAGTGTAATGTGGGCTAGGTGAAATGAGGGAGATTGCTAGACTAATGAGGGAGAGAGGGAGATTGCTGCTATTTCAGGGAGTCTCCTGCAAAATGCAGGAGGGTAGGTAACTATGTGTATATGTGTGTTTGTGTGTGTTGGGGGGGGGGGCACCAATATACAGTATATCTTGCCTCTAGGCACCTGGAACGAACTTAGGCCCTTATTCAGATCTGATCGCAGTACAGATTTGTTCTCAAAATGGGCAAAACCATGTGCACTGCAGGTGGGCAGATGTAACAAGTGCAGAGAGAGTTAGATTTGTGTGAGTTATTTTGTTTCTGTGCAGGGTAAATACCGGCTGCATTATTTTTACACTGCAATTTAGATATCCGTTTCAAGACACCCCGCCCAAATTTAACTCTCTCTGCACATGTTACATCTGCCCCACCTGCCGTGCACATGGTTTTGCCCATTTTGAGAACAAATTTGTACTGCAATCAGATCTGAATAAGGGCCTTACGCCGCTGGCTTCGATCATCAGACAGAATGCAGTTCCATGCTCCCTCCCTTCCTTCCTTCTCGTAATCGACGGCCGCTGGATCGACGTGTCTGTATGCCCCATTAAGGTGTGTTTACACAGTGTGATTGTGCTTGCTATTCGATTGGGATCGAATCAAACTACAAGCAAAACGCATTCAATTTGGACTATATAGTACAGATCTGTATTATATAGTGATGGCTGCACAGTCTATTTTACTGTTCAATTTACACTGAACGGGAGCGCGCATCGGGATCGATTTGGCATAGAATGCGGCTGTCCATTCGATTTCGATTTATTTTGACTACAGTATATAGTCGAAATCGAACGCAAAATCTCACAGTGTCCACACCACTTTATACCCACAAAATGTATCAGTATATAGACCATCAACATTTAAAATAACACTGTTATAATAACACCTTCATCCAATCGCCTCTTCAATTTAGTAATAGCACATTATATAACAATATGGCCCATAAGAAGTAGAACCGGTGAGGAAGGGATACATATACATGGTCGATGGTCAGGATGCCAGCAGTAAAACCGATCTGGGAGTGATATATAGTATGTTGAATGAGGAACTATTGGGGCAGATGTATTAAGCCTGGCAAAGAGATAAACTTGAGATAAAGTGGAGATAAATTGGAAGGAGATAACGCACCAGCCAATCAGCTGTGTTTGAAATATGACAGTTGGAAGTTGATTGGCTGGTGCGTTATCTCTTTCCAATTTATCTCCACTTTATCTCAAGTTTATCTCTTCGCAAAGCTTAATACATCTGCCCCATTGTACCTATGACTTGGCATATATATTTTCACCATGGTTACCCAATGTCAAATCTTGCTAATAAAGCTATGGGCATTTTTGGTATTCGGCCACCAATCAATGAGCTGTGTGGAGGATTTGTGCAGAGATTATTTGTATACTTGTTGAGGTCCTACAGAGGACAACCAAGGAGAAAAGACCAAGGAGATTCGGAGTTGCTCATATAAAGTACATGGTAGCGTACATACTCCAAATAACTTTGGAGTAGATGTATTACACCTGCCCGTATTGTGTATAACGCTTCCTGCTTTGCCTCTTTACTGATGCCCCCTCTGGCGAACACACTATAGCACAACAGCCTAATGCTGCTGAGATGTGTCACTCTGCCTGGCCTGGTCCTCCGGGCATAAGCGATGTCACTATTATTGTGAGATATCTGTGCAGCCGGCGCTAGTGGCCACCACAGCCAGGGACAGAACCTGCTGTGCCCATTGGACAATGGCACCTGCAACTGTCGAAATCAGTGGCCACCAATTGTTTAGTGTTTAATAAAGGATTGTAGAGGGCAGCTATAACACCCTCCGGGTGAGGACTGGGCACATATTTTTGAGGGAGTACAAGGGTATATCTATATAATAAGTGGGTAAAGAGTCATCAAAGTTTATGCAATAGGCCTTATAGCCTGGAGGTAATATGTGACCGCGCTAAACAGCATTATTAAAATTTGAACAATTTAATAGTAATAAAAAATTATATATATATAAAATATATATTAGAAACAGTATTATAATGAAAGTTTGTAGATGACTGTTCAATTGAAAAACAGCAGTAATATGCGTGTTGGTAAAGTATATTCACCCATTTGCTCCACACGTCTGTGCTTGGAACTGAAGAATTTGTAATTACTGTAGTTCCACATGTTTGTGCTTGGAGTTGAAGATGGTGCAGTGGAATCTGTTCCTATATACCCAAATGTCCGCCTTGGTATTGGTATGTTAAAATACCTCCAGTAACCTTGTTTGGGTCACAATGGGGAGGCGTGCCCCTAGCCTCAATGATTGTCCATGGGTGAGGTGCTGGCAAAATGGACTGTTGGACTTGGGTTATCCTGGAAAAGGGTATGCAACCCTTGTACTGACAGTCTCAAGGGCTGGTCCGGTTCCAATGGTTGGAGATGGTACAAAGTTGGCACAAGCGTGGGTGGTGGATCCAATGTGGGTGTAGGCTGACGCGTTTCGCTGCTTGACTGCAGCTTTTTCAACCATTTCCTTACACAACAATGCTCCCTGCAATATCCAAGCACATGTTTTCTAACCTTTTACCATGGTTGGGGATTTTTTAATTAAATATTGATGTAACTTATCTTTGCATAGAGTGATAATAGCTTGGTATCAGATGCACAGCCACAGGCTTTTTAATATGGATATGAGAGTAAGCATCATTTGTACTTTGCAGGATTGCTGGACAACTAAAAGCAGCAGGAGCCGCACACAAAGTGCCCCAGACGAGGACACTGGCGCATCCTCACTCTGTCCTGTGGCAAAGAAAGAACAAAGGAGCGGTAAGAGGGTGGAGCCTGTGAATCAGCCTTGTGTTCTGTCATGTATTGCTTTACAATGATGATATTGTTATTAACAGCACTGGGCCAGTCTCAAAACACACATTTTATAATCTTGTGTCATTTCCCAATATGATCCAACCACGGACCATGGGGGTTATTCTAATTGCTTTGGTCCCCCGTGCATTCGCAAGGAGGACCGATGTTGCATGCCTGCGCATGCGTGTTTCTGCACATGTGCAGACGTAGGGTGCGAGCACCCACATCGGACTTTTGGTTCACCAGGTACACGCACCCTAGCCGGCGTGCGGGGGGGGGGGGGGGTGAAGGGTGGTGGGCGCCAGGCAGCCCTATTACCATATGGGAATGCCCAGTGTTCCATGGGTGTTCCCATGAGAACGCTGGGCATTCTCATGGTAATGAGGCCGTGACGGACATCCGGTGGGCGGGCAGCTGACATCCGGGGGTCCGCAGTTTAGAGTGACTATATAGCTCACTCTGAACTGCGTGCACGGGTTAAATCATTTGATGGTCCCCATCTGCGAATGGATGATTGTGTAAATCATCCATTCGCAGCCCTGTGGGGGTGGGGGGGGGGGGCACGGCGTGCAAGGGTGGGGCGGGCGGCACTGCGGGCGGAGTCTGATGGACTTGCAATGCTGCGAATTTTGCAGCCTTGCGAGTCAATCAGAATAAGGTCCCAAGTGTTACTTAGAAATGAAAAAAGAAATGGGGGCACAATCAATTGATAGATAAAAGCAACACTTTTAATAGCACCAACATACAGACATCTAAGAACGATGTGATCGGCCTCATGTATCAGTAACCAGTGCCTCCGGATGGTCTCCAGCACAGTCTCACGTCTGCCCTCGGCTGGACTCGGCTTTCACACACCGGGAGTCTCGCAGGGCAACCTCACCACATTGTTGTCCTCTAAACACGCCCAACCCGTTTTGTCGTGACCTTCTTACTCACGTCATAGTTTAAATACCATACAGTATTACCGGATTGGTTAATTGTTTTAACACGGGAAAACTGACATATTTCCATCATATCGCACAGCTACATAATCTCTTTATACAGTGGTACTTCACAACATCTCACACTACAATGAATGGATACATAAAAATATATATATACATATACACACCAAAGACAAACACATCTACAACTTACACAATAATATCATACAAAGTGCAATCTATTTGGGACATAGTCTTCCCACTGGTTAGTAACGAGAGTATTTTCTGTCACCCACATCCTAAAAAAATATATGTATATTCTAAAAAAAAAAAAAATGTATAAAATATTTTATAAAAAAATGATAAAAATAAAATAAGAATATATATACATATATAGGATAATATATAAATATTTACCGGTGCGATTCCGGAGAACCCACTCTTTACAGATTACACTGACCCCCAGAACAATGCACCATTTGGGAGCAGTGGGGCCGGCTCTATTCGCCCAAACAACAGCACCCCACCTCCTGGACATCAGAGGGACAGAGATCAGTGCAAAAAAGGTGTGGTATCGTAGGTCTCGTTCGTTCCATCGGGCACCAGGGTTTTTAAGGCATACTGTAGATCCAAAATGTCGTTTCAATAAATCACCTCCTCCTCCATCTAAAACCACATGCTCTATCGCAGTGGTTCCCAACCTGGGGTACTAGTACCCCTGGGGGTACTCTGCAGACCAGTTGGGGGTACTTGAAAATAATATTGGTAATGGCGGAAGATGAAAAAAAGTATTTTGATGGCAGAAGAAGAAGACCCATTGCTATGGAGAAGAACCATGTTGTGTCACTTATGGTTCTGTCTTCAGCGTCATCAGCATCTCATTGTGCTTTTGCCTGACCAGCAATCCACTGGGAGCTACCCGTGCTGCAATCAGACATCAGCGATCATCTGCCCAGCACTGACACAGGTGGAAGAAGCAGCGGCATTAATCCTACAGGTGTAAGTGGGAACCCTGGAAACAATGAACAACCAGCAAACAGAAGAGCACGATTCCTGTCCGCTACTCCTTAATATAAGGACATGCACAAGCATACGCATACCGCTCACTTCCACTCCACTCATAAGTACGGTCTATATTTTAAATTGAGAGGAGGGGGTACTCATCAATGAAAATCCTAATCAAGGGGTACGGGAGAGAAAAAAGGTTGGGAACCACTGCTCTATCGCTTTAAAACTAAAACCACTCAGGGAATTCCCATTACATTTCGCAAAGTGTCTAGGGACACTGTGGTTATTCGCACCATTCACAATACTTCTAATGTGCTCCAAGATTCCGATCTTTACCTGCCTCTTAGTTTTTCCCACATAACGTGTTCTGCATTTACATTCAAGCATGTAAATAATGTGCCTGGTTTGGCAATATATAATACCTTTTTATTTCCCAGGATTTCCTTTTATCTTGACTTAATATTTTCTTTTTTATCCTTGCAAAATTTGCAGCGACTGCAAGGATGAAGGCCATTCACCTGTCTTAGCCATTTTTCTGTTTTTAACTTGGAGCAAGCGTATTTTTAAGGGCCCTTGTCTGTCTAAAAATGACCTGAGGTGCTTGTGGGAGTATTTTATTTAGAATAGGGTCCAGAGTCAGAACATCCCAGTGTCTCTTTAGAAGAGTTAACACTGCACCGCGGCCTGAAAGGGGTTTGTCCAGAATTGGAAACGCGTCCCCAATCCCTAGTCAGACACAAGATTTTGGTGTGAAAGGGGTACTAAGAATGCTACTAATTGGTTCAGCACACAAAATGGCCGTCTTCACTGTGGAAGGCACTGAGCACGCTATTCAAGGGAAGCCAATAAAACAAGTCGCTTTGCTGTGCAGCGAGTATTTTCAGGACATAAATCTGTTTTATCTTTATACTGCTTACACTTATCTGCTACGTTTGCACAGATGGCTCACTTGTTTCATTTCTTTGTTCTCTCAGCCAGCCTGCCAGTTCCAAGCAATAAGAACAGATTTCACCCTCCTATCGCATCGAGAAATTATGGGGTGAGATGGACACACCAAGAGACAGGAGGTAAGAACATACATTAAGCATACGGAGCTGGATTGGTTATGTTAAACCATTTTTATGATCCGGTTATACATTCATTCTTTCTTTTTATTTGTTTTATATCTGAAGTCTCTTGTTATTAGGTGTCGGAATATATTCAGTATGTCAAACAATTGATTTGATGTACTCATACTGCCTAGCTAGCATCGGCAACTGGCGGGTACCTGCCTGACTCAGTGTTGGCAACATTTAAGCTGACCTCTCCAGGATAGGGCAACCAGCTCCAAGCGGTAGAGGGCAGGCCAGCAGCTATACCGGAAAAGAAACAGGGCTTGACAATAAGGGGGCATGAACATTGCAATTGCATCATTGTGGCCACCCCCCCTGCTGTGTAATGCTGTTATTAGAGACATTGCACAGTGGGGTACGGGGCCACAATGACGCAACACCCCCTGCCGAGGGGGGCTGTGTGAGGCTGCCGCCTTTGTGGGGACTTGTCCAGCTTTCTGAGGAGGCCAGGAGGCAGACCTGATTTTTGGGAGGATAAGCAAGTATGGCCTAAATACAACAGACCAGCAAATCCTGTTATAAGATATCCCATGTCTATGTACTAAACATTGGAGAGATAGAAGTGGATGGAGATAAAGTACCAACCAACCAACTCACAGCTTATACTGTACTAGTAAGCCCGCTCGAAGCTAATGCTTTGAATGCTAGTAGATGTACTTTCACTTGCTGCCAACAGATGGCAGTGTAAAGGCCCATACACACTGGGTGACTTTGAGCTGAAAGCCGCTCAAAACAGCCTGTTTGAGTGGCTTTCAGCTCAAAGCCTCCCCAGTGTGTATGCCCCAGCGATGAGCGGCGAGCGCTGCTGCGCGCTCCCGCATCACCGCCAGTTATACCAACAGATGAGCGGCGTTGAGGGCGGTTTTGCATAGCTCTGCGCTATGCAACGCCGTCCTCCTCCCTCCGTCGGTGCCAGGCAGGGGGAAAGCCGCTCAGTGTGTATGCATGATTGACATCATCGCTGTCCATACACACTAGGCATAGTCGCCCAGTGTGTATGGACCTTAAGTCCACTCGAAGCAAATGCTTCCAAAGCTAGTAGATGTAGTTTCACCTGCTGCCAACAGATGGCAGTGTTTCGGAGACACATGGACACTAAACATATAAATTATAGATAATCATTTTTTAAAACACAATGGCTTTTCTCCTAGTTGCATTTAGACGTTTCCTGGCATATTCTTCTTCTTTCACATTTAGTTTTGTCTGTGTGCGTTTCAGGTCAGCCCTCTTGTCCTCGGTTTGTTCGTCGTGCGAACTCCGTTGAGACCCTGACAAAGAACAGGGAGATCATCCTAACCCACATGACAGAAGGACACCTCAATCATCTCATCGATTTTATGATGTCCAATTGTGTACTGACCCGGGGTGACTATGAAAACATCAAGGCAGAGAGGACTTTACAATGTCGAACAAGGAAATACCTGGATACCTGCTCCGAAAAGGGGGAAGAGGCATCATGGATGGTTATAGACCGCCTCTGCTCCCGAAATGTCATCTCTCTGCACCCTAGAAACCCAGCATGACGATGATGAGAAATGGGAAGAACACAGAAATGTTGTTGCTGTGGAACACTAATGCACAGACCCGCTGTAGTCTGCTGCACCTGTTGGTGGACATTCATTATACAATGCTAACAGGCCCAAACTCCAGCTGTATTCGTGTGCTCTATGGCCATTTATAACACAAAAATTATATAAAGACTTAAATATGAGTGTGAGATACGGTGTACAGCCAGGTGCTATTAATGTCTTAAATGTCAAGACTGCATAGTAGGTTGTACGCTGCACTAGAAATATCAGTATAGAGAAAGCCCAGTTTGGTGTCGGACTGATGTGCTGTGCGTCTTCTCTTCAGGGATGCCAACAACTGTGACAGACCCTGGACCTGGGTGAGGGGGCACGTGGCTATCTCGGGGAGGTATGGCCAGGCCGCCTCCTTACTACAGTACATTTAACGGTTTTGTTAATATTTCTTAATAGGGAATGGGTACATAAGTCTTGGATAGACATGTGGTGCGGGTACCTTACTCTTAGTGGGGTGTGGCTATCTTATGTGGATTGGGTGTGGGTACCTCCTCACCAATAGTGGATTGAAAAACCAGCTAGGGTCAGAATGCACCACTCTAAAAACAAAGATCAATAACATATTTTATAGAATTATACAGAACATATTATATTTATGTCTATTTTGGTGTTGTCATGTTATTTTATGGTATGTTACATTCACTGTATAAGCATCTGGGTTATCGGGTTGTAATATTACTAATTAGGTCGGGGGTAGTCACTAATTATTTTTGAAGAATTACTGATAGCTTCTTATGGGATGACTTCTGAAAATAATGGAACCACAAAAGAAATAACTAATTGGGCAGGAGAGAGAGAGAGAAAGAGAGAGAGAGAGAGAGCTCCTGCACAGACACTCCGGACTGGAGATTCCAAACTAATAATTACAGTGTAGGGATCAGCCGGCCTGGAGTCCGAGACTTAACCTAGATATAAACTAAGCATTCATTGGGCCGATAATCTCATAGTGTTTACACAGGGCCCGGGGCCAATTATTATTCCAAGACCATTGCAATGGGCAGCATGGCCCTCGTTCCGAGATAGTAGAAATAGACGGTTCTGCACAGTATATTTCCATTTCTGATGCCGCGGCGCCACACATCAGGATGGAATTGGGATCGGTGGCGGCAAAAGACGGTGCGATTTGCACTAACTTGCTATCGATTATGAGTATACTGTATAGTCAAAAACTATAGCATAAATCACATACGGGTGTGGTATAGGGTTCCGACAGTCGGGATCCCGACAGTCATTATTCCGTCGTTGGGATCCCGACTGGCCGGACCCAGACAGCATGGCGAGTGCAACAAAGACCCTTGCGGGCACGGTCGCTCGCTACGCGAGCCACCTATTCTATTCTCCCTCTATGGGGGTCGTGGACCCCCACGAGGGAAAAGAGCCGACGGCCATCGGGAACCCGGCTGTCAGTGTTTTGACAGTTGGGATCCCGACGTCGGGTGAATGCCTGTCGGGATCCCGACTGTCGGGACTCCGTCCGGCACCCATAGCATACGGTGTTTACACAACTTTAGGGGGTATTCAATCTCCCGCCGCTATTCCCTTTACAAGCAGTCGGGCACGTTCTGCCTAGAACGGCTGGCAATTGGCGAGCTCCCAGCCACAGCACGATGATTTCTGGCCGCACCTTGCAGACGTGCCCCCTTTTTGGTGCACGGCAGGCGGAACATTGAATCCCGGCTTCCGATTCAGTATCGAGCCGGCCGAGAACAGGACAGGGTCACGGCTGTCGGGCCAGCCCTACAGTCGTGACGCTGCATTGAAAACCCCTCTTAGTAGTATGTTGTATCAAAGCTTTCTTGGAATTAAATGGTGACATATTACAACATTGTTAAGGTCAAATGAAGCAAAACAAATGCAGTTAAATGACTAATGAAAAACAGAATTTTTTTTCACGTGCAAAAGTCTATATAAAAGACAACAGAGTATAACAGACAAAATATTACACGTTTTAACAAAAGTATTTGCAGCTGAAAAAAAAGAAAGAGAGGGTGAGATTTAATGGGATGAGAGATTCAGAAAGTGAGATATTTGGTGAGAAATCTCCAAATTTTTTTAAAGCGGCAATCCTTTACACTGCAAAATCAAACTGGTTTTGCCGTGTAAATGATTGCCGCTTTAAAAAAAACCTGCAGATTTCTTACCAAATCTCTCACTTTCTGAATCTCTCATCCTATTAAATCTCACCCACTGTTTAAATATTTGTATCACTTACCATTTGTGTTTAGTCATTTAAATATATATCTTTTCAAACCCCTTCTTTTTAACAATGTGACCCTTCATTTGAAACTGAGTTTATACAGTTTAAAATATCTTAGGGGCAGATTTATTACGCTTGGAGAAGAGATAAACTGGAGATAAAGCAGAGAAAAGGTAATAGGAGATAAAGCACCAGCCAATCAACTCCCAACTGTCTTTTTCAAACACAGCTGATTGGCTGTGCTTTATCTCCATTTACCTTTTCTCAGCTTTTTCTCCAGTTTATCTCTTCTCCAAGCTTAATAAATCTGCCCCTCAATCTTTAATGCACTTTTAGGACCATTTTAGCACTAATTCTGTAGCGTAATCCCTGCAGTCGTTTTCTTTGGTCTTGAACATAACCCCCCATTGCCTTAGTTAACCTGGGATCTTTTTTTCTTACAGAGCAGAACTGTACTTTGATGACAGAGATGTATAACTAACTCTCATAGAGGCGCTGTGTATCCTTACAGGAATTTTATTTTTAATGAAATCTTCAAATATATATGTTACATTATTGTTTTGGGGTTTCTCTTCATGAAACATGATATACAATAAAAAATAGTCTTAAATGTCAACCGTTACAATGTCTTACAGTCTGGCTTTTACTGTTTATATTAAAAAATACATTTGTTATTCCTGTTTTTATTTTTTCAATATACTTCTTACTGTGAACCATTTGCAATTCATTCACAGATTTGCGCGGTGTGTTTTCTCTTTCTGTCGGGCTTGCGGCTATCTACTCGCGCTGAACTGCAACTTTACAGATTAGCTATACAGGCTGGATTAGACCAATATCGTTTGTCCAGGAGCTCCAGGATTTATTAGAGAAGTCGTTCACAACATCGCATCACTTGGAAGTCATCTAAAGTGCATCCACCTTAAGTCGTAGCCCTTAGTTTTGCCCTAATAGCGAGTTTTGTAATACAGAGCAAAAAAAGAAGCTAATGGACACAGGGTGTAGCAAGGGCAGAGCTGTGCCCGGCTGGAGTCCGCCGCTATTTTCAATTAAAGTCTACCACTGGACCGCTAGGCGCTTGCGGTCCAGCAGCCAATCAGAAGCACCATTGGCTGCTGAACTGCGAGCGCCTATTGGCTAGCGGTCCAGCGGGAGACTTGAGAATTGAAAATAGCAGAAGATACTGGCTTAGCCGGGCACAGCGGGAGAGCTAGGCGGGTGGGGGAGCGGGCTGCATTCCCCCTTGGCAATGAGCTATTTCAGTGTGTGTCCCCCCCCCCGTCCCCCCCCTGTGTTGTCCTATGAGCTGCATGATATCCCATCCTACTTACTCTGATTGCAATTAGATTGTGATTGCATTGCTGGGTGGTCCGTAACATGCTGGGCAGCCTTGCCTAGTGCTGGGTGGTGCTCAATATTCAATCGTTAGCAGTAGCAGATTCTGCTGATCTGATACTGGATAAGGCCCTATATAATTCACTATGTGCATTCCCTCTGTCGTCCTGCATGTACAGATGGTGGAGAACATCGTTTCTTGCTGATGCAGGCTAACCTGCTGGGTCCCATTGCGCACTACGCACTTCATGCACATTGTAATATTGTCTACTCAACTCTAGAACCTTTGTTAGTACATTCCTATTTAGGTAGAGGAGTGAGGATATAATCTGTGCAGATTGCTATCAGTAGTGTAATTGTGTGAGGATTCAGTCTGGCTCGAGAATGACAACTAAAATGACCCGGCTTTAGATAGTGTACCATTAATAGTAAACAATAAGTGAAAGCCTAATTTTATTAACATACACAGTATTCTTGCATTCAACCATGTCGCTCTCTAGAACCGGCAGTGATTAATTGCTTACGTTTGTGTGAAATGAAGATTCTGTGACCTCAATCTGCTGATCATTGTGAAGCGTCTTATGGGGCCAACACAGGGGGTGATTTCAGGGCAGATCGCCTAGAAAATGTCCCTACATCGTGGGTAGGGGCCATAGCGACAGGGCCGGATTAAGGGGGGGATAGGCACAGGGGGCCAGTAACCCTGGGCCCCCCCTCTATCTAGATTTGTGCATGGCAGTGGGGTAGTGCTGCAGCTTCACCTAGCTACCAATGTGACAATGATTAATGGTACTGAGCCAAGGCACACTGTGCAGTGTATTACTGGGAGTTGACTAAGTCCCATGAGACAAGAGATCAGAGGCTGAGAGGCTTGTGCTGAGCTCTGCTTGGTGAAGCTCATCATATGCTTCTCAGGCCCATGGAGAACAACAGCAGCAGCAGCCTCGTCATGGGAGGGTTTTTAATTAGGGCCAGCACTGAGCAGCAGGGCTCCTACAGAGTAATGTACAGAGGGACAAACACAGGCTTTTCATGTGGTAATAAATATATATATATGTTTATATTAATCCCCCTGTTTTGCAATATTCTGCAGCGAGTAATGACAAGTGGGAGGGGGCTCCCCTGTCTACAGTGACCCCGGAATCCCCTGAAGGCTTAATCCGGCCCTGCATAGCGATAGCGACGTGTGGCCCCACGCGTCGCTATTGCCCGGTGATTAATATCCAGCATGCTAAATATATCCAGTTAGATCACAGGTCAGGGCCAGTGTTCTCATCGGAGAACACTGGCCCTGACCGATTGCTCAGCGCACAATACTGTCACCTTGCTGTGCAGCGCTGTGTGCTGGGCGATTTAGCATCGCTCAGGATAATCTCCCTGTGTGTAGGCCCCATAAGTAGGTAGCAAACTTTCTTTATTTTGATGATACATGCAGAACATGCAATTTGTGTCCAATGCTAAGAGGGGGATTATCAAATGTTGGAGAGAGATTAAAAAAAAAGTTACTCAGAGCAACCAATCAGCTCTGTCATTACAAGATGATTGGTTGGCTAATGTTGCAAAGTTAGTTTTATTTGAATTCTTTTTTTTTTTGTTGCTTTATTTCAAATCAGACACAAACAACTTTACAGAAGGTTAGAGATGAAAATGTAAAGCGGCACTTGCAGCCAGTGCACGGTTTGGCAGGCATTACGCTGATGATTATTACTTACTTATGAGTGCCGTTTTAAATTTTCACCTCCAACACGACAGGAAGCGACAGCCAACAATAGCATTTAACTTTGTACAGAAAGGCCATTGTTACGGCATAGGAGCAAAGGGTTTCCCGATACCGTCCATCTGGCTTCTGAACAAGGGAGCATTTATCAAGGAGGATATGAGACAATAGGGGAGAATTAAACCTTATTATTTACTTTGGTAAATGTTATTATGGATTAGAGTTTTTGCAGTGTCTTGTGTAAGATGTGGTCGTATATTAGATACATTTATTAGATGAACATGGGAAGCAAACAAAATGATGACACCTAAGCAGCAAGCTTGTTGGGAAGGATTGATTAATGAGTTTTCAGCTCGTCAATCAAGATATAAGGTTGGTAACTACCAGTGGCGGCTCAGGAACCCATCTCCCCCTGCCCCTCTCCCCCTGTTTCCTGGTGCCAGTGTCACCATAAGCTTCTGTCATCACTGGCGCATGTGCAGTACAAACATATTAGCCATAGGGATACTCACATTAGCCATAGGATACTCACATTAGCCATAAGGATACTCACATTAGCCACATTAGCCATAAGGATACTCACATTAGCCATAGGGATACTCACATTAGCCATAAGGATACTCACATTAGCCATAAGGATACTCACATTAGCTATAGGGATACTCACATTAGCCATAAGGATACTCACATTAGCCATAAGGATACTCACATTAGCCATATGGATACTCACATTAGCCATAAGGAATACTCACATTAGCTATAGGGATACTCACATTAGCCATAAGGATACTCACATTAGCCATAAGGATACTAACATTAGCCATAGGGATGCTCACATTAGCCATAGGGATACTCACATTAGCCATAGGGATACTCACATTAGCCATAGGGATACTCACATTAGCCATAAGGATACTGACATTAGCTATAGGGATACTCACATTAGCCATAGGGATACTCACATTAGCTATAGGATACTCACATTAGCCATATGGATACTCACATTAGCCATAAGGAATACTCACATTAGCTATAGGGATACTCACATTAGCCATAAGGATACTCACATTAGCCATAAGGATACTCACATTAGCCATATGGATACTCACATTAGCCATAAGGAATACTCACATTAGCTATAGGGATACTCACATTAGCCATAAGGATACTCACATTAGCCATAAGGATACTAACATTAGCCATAGGGATGCTCACATTAGCCATAGGGATACTCACATTAGCCATAGGGATACTCACATTAGCCATAGGGATACTCACATTAGCCATAAGGATACTGACATTAGCTATAGGGATACTCACATTAGCCATAGGGATACTCACATTAGCTATAGGATACTCACATTAGCCATAGGGATACTCACATTAGCCATAGGGATACTAACATTAGCCATAGGGATACTCACATTAGCCATAGGGATACTCACATTAGCCATAGGGATACTCACATTAGCCATAAGGATACTCACATTAGCCATAGGGATACTCACATTAGCCATAAGGATACTCACATTAGCCATAGGGATACTCACATTAGCCATAAGGATACTCACATTAGCCATAAGGATACTCACATTAGCCATAGGGATACTCACATTAGCCATAGGGATACTCACATTAGCCATAAGGATACTCACATTAGCCATAGGTATACTCACATTAGCCATAAGGATACTCACATTAGCCATAGGGATATTCACATTAGCCATAAGGATACTCACATTAGCCATAGGGATACTCACATTAGCCATAGGAATACTCACATTAGCCATAGGTATACTCACATTAGCCATAGGGATACTCACATTAGCCATAGGGATACTCACATTAGCCATAAGGTTACTCACATTAGCCATAGGTATACTCACATTAGCCATAGGGATACTCACATTAGCCATAGGGATACTCACATTAGCCATAGGGATACTCACATTAGCCAACGGATACTACTCACATTAGCCATAGGGATACTCACATTAGCCATAGGGATACTCACATTAGCCATAAGGATACTCACATTAGCCATAAGGATACTCACATTAGCCGTAGGGACTCTCACACTAGCCATAGGGATACTCACATTAGCTATAGGGATACTCACATTAGCCATAGGGATACTCACATTAGCCATAGGGATACTCACATTAGCTATAGGGATAATCACATTAACCATAGGGATACTCACATTAGCCATAAGGATACTCACATTAGCCATAGGCATACTCACATTAGCCATAAGGATACTCACATAAGCCATATGGATACTCACATTAGCCATAGGTATACTCACATTAGCTATAGGGATACTCACATTAGCCATAAGGATACTCACATTAGCCATAGGGATACTCACATTAGCCATAGGGATACTCACATTAGCTATAGGGATACTCACATTAGCCATAAGGATTCTCACATTAGCCATAGGGATACTCACATTAGCCATAAGGATACTCACATTAGCCATAGGGATACTCACATTAGCCATACGGATACTCACATTAGCCATACGGATACTCACATTAGCCATACGGATACTCCCATTAGCCATAGGGATACTCACATTAGCCATAAGGATTCTCACATTAGCCATAGGGATACTCACATTAGCCATAGGGATACTCACATTAGCCATAGAGATACTCACATTAGCAATAATGATAATCACATTAGCCATAGGGATACTCACATTAGCCATAGGGATACTCACATTAGCCATAGGGATACTCACATTAGCCATAAGGATACTGACATTAGCTATAGGGATACTCACATTAGCCATAGGGATACTCACATTAGCCATAGGGATACTCACATTAGCTATAGGGATACTAACATTAGCCATAAAGATACTCACATTAGCCATAGGGATACTCACATTAGCCATAAGGATACTAACATTAGCCATAAGGATACTCACATTAGCCATAGGGATACTCACATTAGCCATAAGGATACTAACATTAGCCATAAGGATACTCACATTAGCCATAAGGATACTCACATTAGCCATACGGATACTCACATTAGCCATAGGGATATTCACATTAGCCATAAGGATACTCACATTGGCCATAGGGATACTCACATTAGCCATAGGGATACTCACATTAGCCATAGGGATACTCACATTAGCCATAGGTATACTCACATTAGCCATAGGGATACTCACATTAGCCATAGGGATGCTCACATTAACAATAAGGATAATCACATTAGCCATACGGATACTCACATTAGCCATACGGATACTCACATTAGCCATAGGGATACTCACATTAGCCATAGGGATACTCACATTAGCCATAGGGATACTTGCTTTAACCATTGGAATACTCGCATTAGGAATATAACACATATATACAACAGTATTTTGCAATATGATAGTACTGTAAATAGGAAATGGACAAACTCGCCCTGTTCCGCCGGAGCTCTCCGGTACCTCCCCGCACACCCCGCCTCCCTGAAGCAGAGTCGGGCAGGGTATCCGCTCCACGCCTGCATGTGAGATGCTCATGTGTCCCAGTCAGAAGGAGCACCTCTTCACCGGCAATCGCCAGTGGTGGCATTCTGGCTAGTAAGACCCCAGACCAATACGTCATTTACTTTAAAGTGAACCCAGAAGATTTTGGCGGGGGAGTATTCTCTTGGTAAGTGGTCACTGACCTATTTCTTGCGCTTCAGGACTTTGCTCAACTGCTTCCGTAGAGATTTCAATTTATACACAACCTGTTGTTGCATGCTATGGATTCCAGTATCTCCACAATATTGCGATACACCACCGCATCCCTAGCGGTGGCGGTCATCTGATGCCGAAACTCCTCATCTGCCCTGATTTGCAATAGCTCAAGTACCTCCTTATCAGACCAGTTGCTGGAAGCACACATGATGGTGCAGGTCAGGTTTGAGGTCTGCCAAACAGTCAGGCTGAGGGTGATGCTGTGGGACACACCGCGTGACAGCCAGAGTGTGTTGCTGCAGATGAGGCTGTGAACACAGTGTGGAGAGTTCCTGCAGCACAGACTGTTGCTGTAGTGTTGGGTACAGGCTATAAACAGACTGGTAATGCTGCTTCTGCTGCTGCTGCGATGCTCCATGTGCTGTGATGTGCTCTGTGCGGCTGTAATAACTATTGTTTATGTACAATTCTGCAGCAAACCCCTGACGAAGCCTTTGTATAGGCGAAACGCGTTTGTGTTGCGATTCATGTATCTTCATGAAAAAATCTTTGATCTATTGAAAAGAGACTTTTAATAAACAACTTTGGTACTGGATCTTCGCAGCTTACAAGTCCACCAGAATCAGGCCCATTGTCAGTCTATATAGTCACCAGATGGTGGATACATGTGAGTGCTAAACAGGAATCTTTTGTGTGCGCATTTGTCAATGGCTTTTGGGCCTGATTCAGAAATGTTAGCAAGGCTGCAAATTTTGTAGATACCAGCAGATGAGCGGCCGGACCAGCGATGATGCAGGAGAGCGCTCATCGCTGCCCTGTACACACTGGGCGGCTTTCGAGCAGTACCATTCCCGCTTTGTAGAATGGTACTGCCCACAAGTACTAAGAGGGGCCGTGAGTGATCACGCAGGACCAGCTCTGCACATGGTCCAATGCATTAAAAGACCACAGACCATCACATTGTACATAAACCAACACGTGCTACAAATCCAAATCAGGCCAAAAGCAAGTTCAAATCTGCCCCTATCAACATAAGAAGAAAAGTTTACATTCAAATTAGGTAATTCTGTTGCATTATTTGTCCTGTTTGTATTTGTAGTAGCAAATGGAATGTCTTATATGAACTTAAAGTGCTAATGAGGACATACTGTATTTCCTTAACCTTGAAAGAAATTGGTGTTTCTTATCTGTTAAAGTAAGCACAGTACTAATGCATTCTGGGGCTTCTGCAGAAATAGACAGAAACACAATGTGCACATTTTATTCTGGCAGATTGTGTTTTTCGGCTACATATAAACACAGAGTCAGACATGTACTGTATTATGGGATTATTACCTTTACTGCTAAGGGGGGTGGCACAGGGGACTGAAGTTAACATCTGGGAATGGCCACAGTACAGTACTATCTGGGAATGGCCACAGTACAGTACTATCTGGGAATGGCCACAGTACAGTACTATCTGGGAATGGCCGCAGTACAGTAATATCTCGGATTGGCCTCAGTACAGTAACATCTGGGAACGGCCGCAGTACAGTAACATCTGGGAACGGCCGCAGTACAGTAACATATGGGATTGGCCACAGTACAGTACTATCTGAGAATGGCCGCAGTACAGTACAATAACATCTGGGAATGGCTGCAGTACAGTAACATCTGAAAACGGCCGCAGTATAGTAACATCTGGGAATGGCTGCAGTACAGTAACATCTGGAAACAACCACAGTACAGTAACATCTGAGAACGACCGCAGTACAGTAACATCTGGGAACGGCCGCAGTACAGTACTATCTGAGAATGGCCGCAGTACAGTACAATAACATCTGGGAATGGCCACAGTACAGTACTATCTGGGAACGGCCGCAGTACAGTAACATCTGAGAACGACCGCAGTACAGTAACATCTGGGAACGGCCGCAGTACAGTAACATCTGGGAACGGCCGCAGTACAGTAACATCTGGGAACGGCCACAGTACAGTAATATCTGGGAACAGGCACAGTACAGTAACATCTGGGAACGGCCACAGTACAGTAACATGTGAGAACGGCCACAGTACAGTAACATCTGGGAACGGCCACAGTACGGTAACATCTGGGAACGGCCACAGTACAGTAACATGTGAGAACGGCCACAGTACAGTAACATCTGGGAAAGGTCACAGTAAAGTAAGGGCGTATACATCCAAGATATTTCACATGACCACTAGAGAGTGGCATATGGCCTATTTGTGGGTACTCTACCCCTTATATAGAATATAACTGAGGACAAAGATGACAATAATTTTTACTAACACTGTCCAAACATGTTCTGTGTTGTTTATGAATTGTGTACTATATTTTAGCATGTATTACTGAACGTTCAGGTACACACCATATACTACTGAATTCCAGCAGTTAAACAGCCGTTTATTCTACCCTTGCATCCTGTCGCTGTGTATAAGGCCAGGTCACAAAGGCTACATGCACCTTTTTCCATCGAGCATTTTCCATTTACTATTTAGATGCAAATTCCATCTAGGTCAGCATAAGAACCTTTGTGTGAAACTAATATGTCCAATCATATGCACAGCAAAGGTTCCCACAACTATGTAATGGAGGTTTGCTAAAATATATAACTGAGTGTTTGTCAGTTATTGGACACACATTCTTGTGTGAGCAGAAGTGTCCACACCGATGTGAATAAAGATCACATTTAATTTACCTGGCTAGTGAGAATTTGTACTGTATCATTTGGATATACCACCAAGATCCCAATATCAGCATCTAGGTCAGGGGTGTGGAACCTTTTTTGTGCCAAGGGCCGTTTGTATGGGGAAAAAATCCTTTGGGGGCCATATGTAAAAATTTCTCTTACAAATTGTCCTGCTGCAGCCGCCCCACGCTCCAGTACAGTAACATCTGGGAACAGCCGCAGTACAGTAAAATATGGGAGCGGCTGCCGTACCGTAACATCTGGGAACAGCCGCAGTACAGTAACATCTGGGAACGGCCACAGTACAGTAACTTGTGAGAACGGCCACAGTACAGTAACATCTGGGAACAGACGCAGTACAGTAACATATGGGAGCGGCTGCCGTACCGTAACATCTGGGAACAGCCACAGTACAGTAACATCTGGGAACGGCCACAGTACAGTAACATCTGGGAACAGCCTCAGTACAGTAACATCTGCAAACAGCCTCAGTACAGTAACATCTGGGAACGGTCACAGTACAGTAACATCTGGGAACAGGCACAGTACAGTAACATGTGAGAACGGCCACAGTACATTAACATCTGGGAACAGGCACAGTACAGTAACATCTGGGAACGGCCACAGTACAGTAACATCTGGGAACGGCCACAGTACAGTAACATGTGAGAACCGCCACAGTACAGTAACATCTGGGAACGGTCACAGTAAAGTAAGGGCGTATACATACAAAATATTTCACATGACCATTGGAGAGTTGCACATGGCCTCTTTGTGGGTACTCTACCCCTTATATAGAATATAACTGAGGACAAAGATGACAATCATTTTTACTAACACTGTCCAAACATGTTCTGTGTTGTTTATGAATTGTGTACTATATTTTAGCATGTATTACTGAATGTTCAGGTACACACCATATACTACTGAATTCCAGCAGTTAAACAGTCGTTTATTCTACCCTTGCATCCTGTCGCTGTGTATAAGGCCAGGTCATAAAGGCCACATGCACCTTTTTCCATCGAGCATTTTCCATTTACTATTTAGATGCAAATTCCATCTAGGTCAGCATTAGACCCTTTGTGTGAAACTAATATGTCCAATCATATGCGCAGCAAAGGTTCCCACAACTATGTAATGGAGGTTTGCTAAAATATATAACTGAGTGTTTGTCAGTTATTGGACACACATTCTTGTGTGAGCAGAAGTGTCCACACCGATGTGAATAAAGATCACATTTACTTTCCCTGGCTAGTGAGAATTTGTACTGTATCATTTGGATATACCACCAAGATCCCAATATCAGCATCTAGGTCAGGGGTGTGGAACCTTTTTTGTGCCAAGGGCCGTTTGTATGGGGAAAAAATCCTTTGGGGGCCATATGTAAAAATTTATCTTACAAATTGTCAGGCTGCAGCCGCCCCACGCTCCGGCGGCTGCCACTGACTAGGACTGACAGTCTCCGGCGGCTGCCACTGACTAGGACTGACAGTCTCCGGCGGCTGCCGCTGAATAGGACTGACAACCTCTGGCTGCTGTTGATGAAGTGGAATCTCGTGAGAACTACCGACCTCTTGCGAGAATTCCCCTGTAATTGACTCCCGGCAATGCCACCAGGCGAGTGGGTGGGCCACTCAGACCGCCTACGGGGGCCGCATACGGCCCCCGGGCCTGATGTTCTCCACCCCTGATCTAGGAGAACCTCAATGCTCCGCCAACCTCAGGAGAAACAGCTGCTGCTAGCTAGAAGGCAAGCTCTTTCATGGGGGTGAGAATCAGATGTGAGTACTGCAGGAATCGCAAGTAAAGAAAATGATTACAGCAATTACTCCCAGACAGTTCAAATACTTTGTACATAGTTTTTGCAGAATTCGAGGGAGATTCTCTAAGAATCTCCGCCCCCCTTCGCCGCCCATCGCATTTATAATTATCGCATATGTTCTAACATATGCGATAATGATAGCAAAGGACAGCTCTTGCGTTAAGAGCTGTCCTTTGCGGTGAGAGTCGCCGGGTCCCAGCAGGTCCCGGCGGCTCCCCCCTCCCTCCCACACCCGGCGCTGCTGCTGCTGCGCGGGCTCTCCTCCTCCCTGCACCCGGAAGAGGATCAGTGCAGGGAGGAGGTCAAAGGTCCGGGCAGCACTGCGCTGTGCTGCCCGGACACAGGTAAGGGAGGAGGGGGCGATGCGGGGCGGCGGGGGTCGTTGCGGGGCGGCGGTGGGATGCGGTAGAAGCCCATTGGCTTCTATGGGGCATCGCCAGATTTTTCTGGCGATGCCCCCCGCCGCGTTACCCGGCGGGGGATGCTTACAGCATCCCAAAATGCGGTAAAAACCCCGATAACTGGGTTTTTACCGCATTTCTTGCATAGAGAATCTCCCCCTTCATCTGTTTACTAATTTGAGGAATTTTGGGATTTGGAAGTGCTCAATGAAACAATATGTATGTATGAAACCGGTCACTACATATTGTTTCATTGAGCACTTTTCTACCTTTTTTTGCATCTGGCCAGAAAAGCAAACATCATTCATTCACTCCCCAGGGGGACACTATAAAGCTGAAAACAGCAATATTGCCTTACCATCTATCCCCACTGGGACGCTTCAAAATCACCTACTGTGTCAGATTACATGCTTTTATTAATACATGTTTTCTTTTATATTACAAATCTTATGCAATTTTATTTTTAATTGTGTACCTTATCACTGGCCAGTGAATATTAGTATAATAAATATTTATTTTGGTATATACAATGTTTCCAGCGCGTTCTGTGTGATTTTCTTCGTTGTTGAACTAAATACCTCTTTATTGAATAAATCAATAAAGGTTAATTTTTATGAAAAACTTTATGAAACCTACATCTCCCCGGTGTGCATCCACAGCGCAAACCCCTTTTCCTCTCTTTTAGTCTACTGCTGTACAAAATTTGCCTGGATAGCACCCCCGCTGAATCATCAAGATAAAAGGCTGCTACCCTCCCCCAAAAAAACCAAGATTCAATAAAAGGGTATAACACAATTGTGTGCGGATTCCAATTTCCCTTTCCCCCTACGTAGGGGAAATACTTGGGCCCTAAGTAGGAACCACTAGAGATGTGCAGGTTCGGTTCTCCAGAAATCTGAATTCACCTGAATGTAGTGGATCTACATGGATAAAACGCTGGTCCAGATGTCCCAAAAAGATCCGAACCAAAGAGGTATTTCAGACCTGGTAGCACGGCTGCTAATTTGCACGGCACCCGTAGTACGCATGCCGGAGGCCATCCTGCGATGAAAGCCTGCTTCTTTTTTGATCGCTCGTCATTCACAAGGTGATTGACAGGAAGTAGGTGTCTGGGGGTGGTAACCGGCCGTTTAATGGGAGTGTCAAGGAAAATGCAGGCGTGTCTAAGTATTTTAGGGGAGGGTCTGTGACATCAGCAACAGGCCAGATATTCCTGTAATTATCGCCGTTGCTGAATAAGTCCCTGGCTGCTCTGAGACTGTGATGACCTGCCCGGCTCCACTTCAGGGAGGAGACCAGCGGCAGGGTGGTGGGGGAAGCTCCGTTGTAAGGGGACGCACGTGCGCCGGCCTCGTGCACACCCGTCCCCTTCCGAAGGATGGCAATGGCTGGCGCGTGGCGAATCCATCGCCAGCAAAGACTACACACTTCTCGGGCAACGGGACGCGTGAGCGTGTGAGGTGCTCCCGCGTTCCCGTCCACCTGCGCTTTCCAGCTCTACGGCTATCTCGCGCTGGCAAAAAATGAAGAGAGTGGGCCGATCTGTGGCGCAGCAAATTCTGTTGCACTTTACAATTGATTATTCGGTACTTGTTTCCTAGAACGCCCACAATCGCGGGCATCGTGTACCTTTAAGTTAAGGTACACGATGCCCGCGATGGACCCGATTTCCTTTGAAATCAGGTCCATTTTGCCGGCAAAGGGAAAATCGGGGGCATCGCGTCGGTCGCGACCATTAACATTGGCCCCGACGCGACCGACACGATGCCCGCGATTTCCCCATAGGCTTCAATGTTAAAATAATTTTTAACATTGAAATCGGGAGCATCGCGTCGGTCTTGTGCCATTATAATGGCACAAGATGAGATGGACTTGATAAAGTCCATCTCACATAGTAAAAAATGTGAAATGGGCCAATATGACCCATTTCACATTATATATGGCCCCGTCGTCACCCCACTATTGACGTGAACCCGAAGGTTGGCGAACGCAGCGAGCCCGCGAGGGGCGGCGGTGCGCGTCCTCCTACCTTTTCATTCCCCTACTATCCACGTCGGCGTGGAGTTGAGAATATAAAGTGTGGCGAGCGCAGCGAGCCACCGAGCCCGAAGCGTGGCGAACGCAGCGAGCCCCGTGAGGGGACGCGTATACCTGTGAAGTTATACGCGTCCCCTCGCGGGGCATGCTACGCTCGCCACGCTTCGGGCTCGGTGTCTCGCTGCGCTCGCCACACTTTATATTCTCAACTCCACGCCGACGTGGATAGTAGGGGAATGAAAAGGTCGGAGGACGCGCACCGCCGCCCCTCGCGGGCTCGCTGCGCTTGCCACGCTTTGGGTTCACGTCAATAGTGGGGTGGGGTTTACGCTGTAAAATTGGGGGTCTAGGGAATATTTTACATTGAATCCAATGTAAAATCGGGTCCCAGGGACCCTATTCACATTTGATTCAATAAAAAAATCGGGTCGGTCGCATCGCATGAACCTATCCATGACAGAGACCACTTCAGTGGGTCCAACAATGGGCCTGATTCAGAACTGATCACACAGCCGTGAATTTGCAGCATTCAGTTAAGCCAATAATGTGCACGCTGTGAGACACATCCATTCACAGCCATGTGTATATGTCCAACCAAAACCCATTGTAACTTACCAACAACTGATATCTACACGGGCTACAACTCATCTCAGGTGCTGCGCAGCACTGATCTTACTTTGCGGTGCTATGGATAAAGCCATAACCGGGCTGGAGCTGACATCACACACACCCACCCTAAAATGCTCAGACACGCTTAGGGTTTTCTTGGACACTCCTAGCATTTTCCTTAGCACGCCTGCGTTTTTCTTTGTAGTTAGCAGCCTCTTTCCACCCCCAGGCGCCGACTTCCTGTCAATCGCCGTGGGAACGGCCAGCGATCACAAAAATCAGCAGGATTTTATCTCAGGATTGCCTCGTGTATCCGCATACCCTCCAACCTGACCCATTCCATTAGGTACAAAATGCTCTGTTCCTGGACTTCCCTGCCAGTGGCAGTTACAGAGGTGGGGCTCCAGCACAGTTCAATAATAAAAGAGGGGGCTCAGTGAGTCCAGGACAGTGATGTTTGGGGTGGCAGTAGGTGTGGCTCCCCTTTTTGAATATTGGACTGTGCTGGAGCCTCACCTCTGCAACTGCCGCTGGCAGGGAAGTCCAGGAACAGAGCATTTTGTACCTAATGGAATGGGTCATGTTGGAGGGTATGCATCTGTACTATGGGCAGTACACAAGCTCAGTCTGTCGATCATCATCCGCTGAGCAAATGCTCAGGTCTGAATCGGACCAACATCTTTCTCTATGCTATGAATAAATAAGATCATGCAGACGCAGCATTTCTATGATTGTGTCACAGAGAATGATGAATAATTAGAGAAACGGTAGAAATAAGTCACTAAACCGGCTGTACTCGCATGTTCGCACAACTAGGACATTCCAAGACTGCAGAGTTCACCCCAGACAGAGCGCTTGGCTTGGCAAATGCTGAGCTCTCATTACTTTAATCACATTGATAGGTTGTGTCACAGCTGGGGGTAGTCCGGTAGTGTAGAATGTAACGTCAACCCAATGACACGAATGAGCTTCTTCTCACAGAAGGGCCACAGGTAGGGGGGGGGGGGGGGGGGGAGTGCATGTGCATTCTGCAGCAAAGAATGGCTTCTGCACATACTTGTTGGTTTATGTAATACTTTATTATTATAATAGATGGTGCTGAGAGGAAGACAGTGTATACAGCTCAAATATGCATTACAGAAATGTAATAAAGAACGAAGGGGGTTATTCAGAAACGATTGGTTCTCTGCTAATTTGCAGAGCCCTTCGATCAGATAATTGCTGCCCTGTGAGAGTGAAAAGGCCTGCAAAAAGAATCTATTTGCAACTCACTCACCCTTGATGATTTGTCCATAATTCCCTAAATAACCTGTGCTAGGTGTGGTTAGACTGCAGCTCAGTACTGGATATATAGGGGGTTATTCTGGTTGACTCGCAAAGCGGCAAAAGTACCCCCATGGGTACTAAACCTAACCTCCAGGGTCAAGATGTACTAAGGGCCAGATGCACTAAGCTTCAAAAGTGATAACATGGAGAGTGATAAACAACCAGCCAATCTGCTCCTGTCATTTTTGAAACTCAGCCTGTAATATGACAGGTAGGAGCTGATTGGTTGGTACTTTATCACTCTCAATTTTATCACTTTACATGCTTAGTATATCTGGTCTTAGGAGAGAAAATTGTAAATCAGTAATTGTGGCTCTGAAGTGTCTGAGCACTATGGCTATGAAGGCCTTTATTCAGATCTGATCGCAGTACAATTTTTTTTTGGAAAATGGGCAAAACCATGTGCACTGCAGGTGAGGCAGATGTAACATGTGCAGAGAAGAGTTAGATTTGTGCAGGGGCGGGCTGGGCGGGGGGAAAGGTGCCATCTGCCCCCCAGGCCGCTCTGGCATGTGTGCTGCAAGCCGCGGCCATGTCCACGGCCGCCTTACCGTTTTTTTTTTGCACTGCCGGTGGCCATGTTCCTGTAGTCTATTAAAAGATCTCTGCGGCCACAGGAACATGGCCGCTGGCCTCCACGGCTACGTGGAGGAGGGCCCGGCCGCCTGTTCCCTCTATTCATCCGTCGGCAGTGGCAGACGCTGGGTGGACGTCATGATGATGACACCTCCCACACAAGCGTCTGCAGATGAAGGACGGCAGGCTACAGGTTAGACGATTTGGGGGGCCGCACTGCAGAATTAAGCAGAAGTGAAATTTCTGGGACCCGCAGCAGGACAGGAGAAAATACAGTACGTGAGCATTAAACTCACAAAAAAAACCCTGATATTTATGTATAATAATAATATTAATGCAATGACACCACAGGCTGCTCCCCCTGTATAATAATTTGTGCCATGGCATTACTATTATTATATTATACAGGGGGAGCAGTCTGTGGTGTCATGGCATTACTTTTATATTATACAGGGGGAGCAGCCTGTTGTGTCATAATTATTATTGTACAGGGGGAACATGACACCACAGGCTGCTCCCTCTGCATAATAATAATGCAATGACGCCACAGGCTGCTCCCCCTGTATAATAATTTTGTGTCATGGCATTACTATTATTATATTATACAGCGGGAGCAGCCTGTGGTGTCATTGCATTATTATTATACAGAGGGAGCAGCCTGTGGTGTCATGGCATTACTTTTATATTATACAGGGGGAGCAGCCTGTGGTGTCATAATTATTATTGTACGGGGGAGCAGCCTGTGGTGTCATGGCATTATGCCATGACACCATAGGCTGCTCCCTCTGTATAATTAATAATGCCATGACACCACAGGCTGCTCCCCCTGTATAATATAAAAGTAATGCCATGACACCACAGGCTGCTCCCTCTGTATAATAATAATGCAATGACGCCACAGGCTGCTCCCCCTGTATAATATAATAATAGTAATGCCATGACACCACAGGCTGCTCCCTCTGTATAATAATAATGCGCTACTTATGGGCCAGTGCTCTGGACTTGCCCCCCAGGCTAAAATTTGCCAGCCAGCCCCTGGATTTGTGTGAGTTATTTTGTTTCTGTGCAGGGTAAATACTGGCTGCATTATTTTTACACTGCAATTTAGATTTCAGTTTCAACACACCCCACCCAAATTTAACTCTCTCTGCACAGGTTACATCTGCCCCACCTGCAGTGCACATGGTTTTGTCCATTTTGAGAAAAAATTTGTACTGCGATCAGATCTGAGTAAGGGCCAGAAGACACATTTATGAAAATGCTGTGGGAGGCATTCAGTGTGTACCAATATTGCCGACAGTTGGAAATATCAGAATATTGAAGGCAGGCAGATTCAACTTTTTAAAAATTTGCTTGGTGGGGAATATCCTCTAAATATCACTTCACCCATCGTATACACCATAGTTACCTCCCCTCCTGCATTCTGCAGGAGACTCCCTGAAATAGCAGCAATCTCCCTCTCTCCCTTATTAGTCTAACAATCTCCCTAATTAGTCTACCAATCTCCCTCACTAGCCCACATTACAATGTTACATTTTTGGTGAAAAAAAAGAATGAGAGATGGACACATTTACATTAAATCATCAGCGCCATTTCCCAGCACTTTACCAAGTATAGTAGCTCTTACTAACTGCTTTTGGGCTCATTTACATTTGGATATAAGTCATTTTAAATTACACACCCACGCTTCTGGGTGCCACATTCACTATCTATTTTCACAATCTAATCATATATGGAACTAGACATGCCCTTTGGGTGGAGCAAGACACCCTCAATGGGGCGCTTTGCAAAAATGTATTTCCAACTATAATCTCCCTGAAACTAGATTTCAAAAGTAGGCAAGTATGGTATACACCTGTACCTAGTGTGCCCTCTACCATCACCAGGGGGCAATGTTTAAAAGCTTGCATAGGGTGCTGCTGAGTAACATGTTTATCACAGCTTGTCCTGTCATTGGGACCATGGCCTTCTGTCATTTCTCAAGGGTTAGTTTAACAACTGTTAATAATCAATATGGGTTAATGATCACGGTGGCAACCTGGATCATAATGTAGATGAGGTAACAAGGCCCACCTGTTTGCAGATAAACCTTTAAACGGTTTATTACAGCATCTGCAGTTGCAGGTGCTATTTGTACAAAACTCATAGTAAATCAAATACAGGTTGAGTATCCCTTATACAAAATGTTTGGGAACATTTTGGATGATGGATTATTCCATATTTCTGAATATTTTTATATTTAAATGATATATTTTGAGATATCTTGCATTTATGTTGTACAAACACATCAAACATATGAAATGCACACAAATATATTTTATTTGTGCATAAAACAAGGTTTAAAAAAATTAAACAGAGTTTGTGTACAATTTCATGTACTGAATGTGAATGCCAAGCAATCATTGTCTTGCATATATTTAGTGCCATTTACATATCATGTACTGAGTAGTGCTGGTACAGATGTCCCCAGTAGTGCCAGTTACATATCATATCCCCCAGTAGTGCCAGTTACATTTCAAGTTTCCCAGTAGTACCAGTTACATATTATGTCCCCCAGTAGTGCCAGTTACATATCATGTCCCCAGTAGTGTTGTTACAGATGTCCCCAGTAGTGACAGTTACAGATGTCCCACAATAGTGCCAGTTACGTATTATGTCCCCCAGTAGTGCCAGTTACATATTATGTCCCCTAGTAATGCTGTTCCAGATGTCCCCAGTAGTGCCAGTTACAGATGTCCCACAGTAGTGGCAGGTACAGATGACCCACAGTAGTGGCAGTTACATATCATGTCCCCAGTAGTGCCAGTTACAGTCACCAGGCATGCCAAGGGTTCAAGAAAAAGAATGGGGGCCCTGACTATTTTGTCAGTCCCAGGCCCCACAATTTCTGATGGCAGCCCTGGAGGCAGATGTATCAAACCCAGGGCCGGCGCCACCACTAGGCAGCTCTAGGCATTTGCCTAGTGCGCCGGCACCTGGAGGGCGGCAGCTCGCCCCTCACCCCCAGCACTGTGGTACCTGTGTAAAAAAAACTTCCGTCCCCGGCGTCCCTGCTGAGTGCTGGTGCGTGCAGGGGTGTCCGTGCCGCCGGGGGAGCCTGCGGCGCTGTTATTGTGTATAAGCTTGTCGCGCCCGGCGGGGTCCCTACAATGAATAGAAAATAAGCGCTAGGTATTTTCTATTCACTGTAGGGACCCCGCCGGGCGCGACAAGCTTATACACAATAACAGCGCCGCAGGCTCCCCCGGCGGCACGGACACCCCTGCACGCACCAGCACTCAGCAGGGACGCCGGGGACGGAAGTTTTTTTACACAGGTGGTTGTCTTCTAGTGTACAATCTCATATTACACACAATAGGGAACATTTACTAAAATACGAATGGCTATGATACACCTATTCGTAGCTATTCGTTCCCCTATACGGCCATAAATTCGTATTTTTGGAATTTACCATGGCCGATATACGTGTATTCATATTCATATTCATGGCACGTTTGTATTCATATTTCTGAATACGAATGCATACGCCATCGGGAGAATCCAAGTAGGAATCACCATTCAGTCGAATGGTGATTCCTAATTTACTAACCGGCCGTATATGTAATATATGGCCATTAATTGCCCAAAAATACGCCTGGAAAATGCAACTGATTTTCCAGGTGTATTTGGCTTTAGCCTGCACAGATCAGTCAGATCCGTGTAGGTTGCAGTGTGAAACAAAATAGCATAAATGAATAAATAAATGATAAAAAAAAACAGCCACGGGCTCAAAGAGCTTGTCCTAGTTTCAAAAATTCACAGGGCAAAACATGTAGGGGATCCCCAGAATTTTTAAAACCAGCACCAGACTCAAGGGCCGGTCCTGGTTCCCAAAATATAGTGGACCCATACTCCTTTTGTCCCCCTTACCTAACCCTTGAGCCTGGTGCTGGTTTCAAAAATTCTGGGGATCCCCTACATGTTTTGTTCCGTGAATTTTTGAAACTAAGACCAGCTCCTTGAGCACGGGGCTGGTTACATCCATGGGGGGGGGGACCCCATGCAATTTTTTTAAATAATTTATTTTTGCAATTTTTTGCACTGTGACCTGCAGGCTGCTGACTCGTATTTGTATTTAGCGGTCGTATATACGGCTGACAAATATGAATACTGCGGCAAACGGCCGCCTACACCATCAGGCAAATATGAATCAATAAATACAGCAGATTGGTAAATCTTCCTTATGTATGATTGTATTTTCCTGATAATACGGCCGATGCTGGTCGTATGGCGTCGTACCCGGCGTCGGCTGTTAGTCAGGATTCTTAATACATTTCCCCCAATGTTGATAATATTAGTATGGCTATGGGTCATAGGGTCAACAGTTATAAGGGTGACAGTCAGTAGGTGGACCACTATTGGTCAACAGGCCATAGGTCGACACCTGAAAAAAGGTCGATATACTTTAGGTGGACATGATCAAATGGTCAATAATAGGTCGACTTGAGTTTTTCACTTTGGTACTTGTTTCCTAGCACAGCGCCACCGCTTTTAATTGTATGAAATCGGGTCTCAAAAATCAGGTCGATCGCATCGCATGCAACCAAATCGCACGCGATGCGATCGACCCGACCGATCCGATTTTTTACATTGGAACCAATGTTAAATGGTCCCTGAGACCCGATTTTACATTGGCCCCAATGTTCAATGCCCCCCAGACCCCATTTTTCATTGTATGCCCCCCATTGTTAACGCCACGATCAACGTGAACCCGAATCGTGGCGAGCCCGCGAGGGGCGGCGGTATACGTCCTCAGACCATTTCATACCCCACTATCCACATCGGCATGGAGTTGAATTTAGATAGAGTGGCGAGCGCAGCCGCTTAGGGCTCGGTGGCGAGCCACACTATATAAAATCAACTCCACGCCAACGTGGATAGTGGGGGTATGAAAAGGTCGGCGGACACGTACCGCCACCCCTCGCGGGCTCGCTGCGCTCACCACGCTTTGGGTTGGCGTTCATCGTGTTGGGGCGTTAACAATGGGGGGCATTTGACATACAAATTATCCATCTGGGTGCCTATACAATCAAAAATCGGGTATGTGGAGCCATTTAACATTGGTTCCTATGTAAAATCGGGTCCAAACGACCATTTAACATTACATACAATGTTAAATCGGGTCCGTCGCATCGGTCGCATCGCATGCCACTATAACCCGATTTTTACATTGTCGGGAAAGCTCTTAAAAAGCCAGAAATCGGGTCCTTCGGGTCCCATCGCATACCTTAAGTTAAGGTATGCGATGGGACCCGATGGGCGCCGTGCTAGGAAACAAGTACCTTCACATTTTCGATGTCTATGTTGACATACAATGAGATAAGTGTTTAGGGGCCCCTCGCCAAACTTCGGCCATGGTCAGGGGGGAATGCCGCAATCAAGGGGGGGGAGCGGGGGTCCCCCAGAATCCGGGAGGGTTGGCCACCTTCCCGGGGGGCCGGGAGGGTGACCCAATTTTTGGGACCCTCCCAGGCAATTTCCGGAGGGTAGGCAACCCTGATTTATATGCATGTTTATAACTTGGGTCCAGGCCCCCTTAAGCCTTTGGACCCCATAGCAATGGCACCTGTTGCACCCACTATCGTTATGCAAATATACCAAATATTATCTCTTGATCTGTCCAATTTGGCCATACATGATCTGGGCAGTCACTGCTTGGCACAGGTAGAGAGGTCTGCCTGTATGTGGGATGTTTAAGTAGAGCATAGTGTCCTCTGGGTGGATGAATGATTAAAATAAACTATTGCCAGATGAGCAAAATAATACAATAATAAAATATTAGAATTTAAAAAAATTAAATTTTAAAAGCAGGAATGGCCGCAAACACACACACACACACACACACACACACACACACACACATATACACACACACAAACACATACATATATACACACACACACACACACACACACACACACATACATATACACACACCCTTTTGCAATACCATCAGGCTCAAGTCACACGCTTCAGGTGCCAAGTGTGTGCAAAGGTTACACAGTAAATGCAAATGCCCATTGCTCAATGTGAGATCTGACACAACAGGAACGGTTTATTCTAGGTGCCAGAATAATATCAAGGAATATGAGTCAGGTGCAGGTAATATAACAATAGATACTGTAGAGTTGTGCAAGGCCGTGTCCAGGTACATAAATTCCAATAACAGCTACTATAAAGTCAGATATAATAGGCACCTCATGAGAAAATCCAGCACCAGGCAGAAGTCCCCAGGACTGGGTGACAGTGGGTGACAGTGGAGACTGGCAGTGGGTGACATTGAAATGGTGACATCAGAGTCTGTGTGAGGTGGGCTCCTATGACACACGTGTATATGAGGGAAGGGAAAGAGGCACAAAAAAAGTTAACATTTTTTATACAATATGAAAAGGGTGAACAGGAGAGGGGGAGCGGGAACCGAGCACCTCCAGCATACCCGGACCCGGTTAAAGTGCCCACTCCAACGCCCCTCCTCTACGCCACTGCTCCCCTGAACTTATTTTGATTTGTTTTTCCTTCAGATAACACTGGATCATACTTGACTACCCTCCCAGAATGGCCTAGAGCACGCATGTCCAACGTTGGCCCTCCAGATGTTGTGAAACTACACAACCCAGTATGCTTTGCAATAGTTTGAGCATTCTCTAATAGCAAAACTGTGGCAAAGCATGCTGGGATGTGTAGTTTCACAACATCTGGAGGGCAAACGTTGGACATGCCTGGCCTAGAGGTTCCTGAAAATCAGGTTCCCCTCTTGTCCCCCCCAGGAAGATGGGCATGCTTCCACATGCTCCCATTAGCTCCTGTACCTCCCTCCACACCGAGACAAATGGCGGAATTCACAGCTCTTTGGGGAGGGGTCAGGTCAAAAATTACTAACATCATGTGAAAAGGGGGCGGGACTTGATGACATCAGCCTCCCCCTCACCTCCCTCCCCCGTCATTTGTGTCTACTCTCCGAGGCATTTACATAGGTAGGAAAGTATGCACTGGATTAAATTTTTAAGTCGTATACGATGTGTCAATTGTGTGACATCAACTTATTTTATAAAAGTGTTGTTCTTTATTCATTGGATGAAATGATTATATTGTGAGTAAATACAGTTGATATCAGTTTCACAATTCTGCAATATTTTAGTCACATATATTGTGCTATTATTATACACAGTGGTGCCGAGAGGGAGGGGGGAGCAGGTACTCTTACCTGTCCGCTGCCTGCCGTGGATGACAACCAGCTGCCACTTCCTAAGGATGCGGACTGGCCATACCTCCCTGCATAGGCCATGCCCATAGTTGCCAGATCATCCCTTTAATAAGCCCTACATATAAATTACACAGGATCTTGACTACTTTTCAAACTTTTCAAATGTAATGACAGTTGGTATGAACTCTAGAACTCTAGAACTCTGTCTCCTCCCAACCATACCAGCTGTCATTACATTTGAAAAGTTTGAAAATGAATCAAGAACCTGTGTAATTCAAATGTGCGCTTATTAAAGGGGATGTTTTGGCAACTATGGCCATGCCCCATCCTATTACCTGGGCCCGACATAGCTGTTGGCAGTGGCACCCCCGATTATACATATACATGTCACCAGTATGTACAGGCAAGGCTGCCCGCACTGCCCACAGTTCTAGATACGCTTCCCCATCCACTGTCTCTTCTGAGGATCTCTTCTCTCTCTGCAGACACAAGGGGTAGCGGACCTCAATGATTAGCGGTGTCGGGTAAGTGACCTTTCCTCAATCCTTCCTCTTCCAACCCTGGTGATTTTCTCTGCATAATAGAAAGTGGAATTAATGATTGCTCCTTAATAGCTGCAAATGTTCTGAAAGTAGATTCATTCATTTTAATACTTTCAGAAATTATAATGAACAAAATGGATATGAGGAGGGGAAGGTCACAGGTACAGTCACCCGCTGAGGTCACTTTCTTTCTACTCCGATGGAACACGTTGCTATGAACGAGAAGTGACAGAAAAGCTGCAATTAAGAACCAACTGCTCCAACTCTGACATATACATCATATAAAGTTACAGTAAGTAGACGCTAATTGGATTGGACGGCCTGGGCCTTGGTGGGGGTGGTGGAGACACTGCTCTGAGTCCTCACTCCTCCCCCCCCCCCCCCCCCCCATTACATACACGTGTTTCTCTCTGCTGTGTTTCTTTTGCCTTTTTCCCTCATTAATAAAGCTACAAAGGGCCGTATATTTTGAAATATGAAATAATCCATATTGCAGCATATCGCGGCAATAATTATTTACCAGAACAATGGCTCTAATAAGAACCCATCTTGGTGTTCATTCCTCCCCTCCACCATTGCCACGATCGGGGAAATCGGGGGTTTATTGATGTGGAAACCCCTCCACACTTTGACTTGAGCACTTGAGGGCCTAGAAAGTGAGTATTGGTGGCAGTGTGGGTTTGGGGGGATGAAGACAGTAGGTTAAAGTTTTGCCTGGGGTGCAGAGAAGCCTTATACCGGCCCTGCTTTTAATGGACCCAGTATGGCTTGGGCCTGCTTTTAATGGACCCCTTATGGCTTCTGTGCATGCTTAGGAGGTCCTGCACCCCACCGGGGAAGGATTGTAGTCCCATAGATCTAGTTCTGTAATACTGTATCTTTTGCTTTTCTCATTGGCACACCAGATCAATAATTAATGTTGCCCTTAAACAAGTTGAAACTGCACTTTTTTTTTTATTGATAAAGAGAAAATGGTACAATATTTAGGGTAGAATTGATTATTGCATGTGTTGGGTTGCCAAGAGCTGCTGCAGCTTCTGCTTTCAGGTAATAAGGGGAGGACCTGGGCCTGTGTAATTAGCACCTCCTCCCCCCGCTTGGCACCCCTGGTCACTATACCTGTTGGTACGTTGGTGACCAGGAGCCAGGTGCTGCACTGTGACATGCACTGCCCAGTTCCTGCTGAGGAGGAGCCAGGGAGAGTCTCTGGGTGAAACCCATCATGGTGGGCACACCTCCATATATCCGAAATATACAAATTGGCACACAGGACATCACAGACACCAGTCACACCACTGCCTAAAATGTCAGATTCCTTAAAGAGCGACACTACTACAAGATATACAAATCAATATATTAAAGCCCTGATATCATGCTATAGGGAATATATATTGGGGGCTATTCAAACCTGGGTGTAGGGGGGGGGGGGGGGGGCACCCAGAACAGGGCAAGGCTCACTGGGACACACATTGCTAAATTGAGATCGCTTTGCTATCAATGCACGCTCAGAGCGGGAATGGGTATGCCTGCATTCGCGTTGGCATGCCCAGGAAATCCTGGGCGGAACCCAGCGACTGCCATTCATTTTGCAAACTCCCTGGTGTTCACTCTAGGGATTTGTGCATGTGCATGAGCAACGATGTGCTTGCACAGAGCTCCACCATACGGGATGGGGATGAATTCGGACCTGTGCAAACAGGTCTGAATTGGCCCCAATATCACCTCTTAGTGCAGGCATGTCCAAACTGTGTCCCTCCAGCTGTTGTGAAACTACACATCCCAGCATGCCTTGCCATAGTTTTAGCATTCCCTAAAGGCAAAACTGGGCAAGGCATGATGGGACTTGTAGTTTCACAACAGCTCTAGGGCCATAGTTTGGACATGCCTGTCTTAGTTATTTTAAATTTAGTACAGGTTGAGTATCCCTTATCCGAAATGCCCCGGACCATGAGCATTTTGGATAAGGGATTAGTCCAGATTTCAGTATATATGTAAATATTTTTTTACATACTCCCCCAATAGTCCCCCAATGTTCACGGTGTCCTCTGGCGTCCATGGCGACCATCAAATTAGTCTGCAGTGGCATCCCCAGTCTCCCGAGGATGCATTGCACATGTGCGCCGATGCGCCGGTGATGTCATCGGCGCACACCCAAGCAATGCATCCTTGGGATGAAGACAGGATGCTGCCAAAGAGCAATCCGATGGCAGGGAACCAGATGAGTATAAAAAAAGGTGCGCGGGGGGGGGGGGGGGTGAGGGATTGGGGGTAAAAAAAAAAAAAAACAAGCAAAAAACCCCCAAAATATTTTGAAAACCTGCGGTTTTCTGAATATTTGGGTTTTGGGATATACGTACAAGGGATACTCAACCTGTAGTAAATTTACCCCATAGTGTGGAAAAATGGAAATGCGCTAACCTTAAATTCCCTTGATGGTGTGCCCTTACCTGCCCTCTGCTTAGTCAGGATGATTGGCGTGAAAGTAGATTGGTGGGATCTGCAGGGTGGCTCTAATCAAACCACTTTTTCCCCTTGCCTGAGCATCTGCAGCATTCCAGCAACACCGTTCCCTGCAAGCTCACACTCTAAATGAACCCTGACTGCTGGAAGAATGTTCCCCTGTAATCCCGCCACCGTCAGTACATTACATTTAGCAATGACACTTCTGAACCTTGCAAACTACAGTAGCCGTGAATGGGATGTAATTTGTGCAGAGCATAAGATGACCGCTGTAATGATAAACGTGACAGATGTCCGACAAAGAAAAAAACGAAGGACCGGCCAGCTTATGTGGCCCATTTATTAACGATTACATTTGCAGTGCGATCTGTGCGCAACATTAGTTCCCAAAAATTGCATTACAATATACCATCATACTGCCGGAATTATGGATGAAAACATACAGGGACAAGGGATCAAAAGATAAATTCCCTGCAATGTGATCATTCCTGTGTCAGGACTCATGTACGGTCCGCTGATGTATGCACAGAGGGACACTCTCCCAGCTAAGCCAAGTGAAGCCCATAGACTACAGCAGCACAACACCATCTTCAGATGTTGTTAGTGCAGGGATGTAACTCCCAGAGGCAATGGAGACTACTGCCTCCGGGTTCTAATTGCTAACGGTGCCCCTGCTGGTTCAGACTAGAGTAGGATCCAAGCGTGACCACTGCTCTATGAATGGAGCTTTGCGGCACACCCAATACTGCTGCACAGTTATCAGTTCAGTTCTGTCCCAAGAGCCCTGCTAAAACCTGCACTAGGGGTAAGGACAGCTCCTGCCTGGTACCACTCAGCCAGCATTACAGCAAGTAGTGGTGCCCCGGCCAGTGCTGCTGGACTGTTAGATGGGACCCAATGATGAAAGCAGATTCATGCTGCAGACAAATAAATCCTATGAGTGTGATCTTGACCCACCAGACAAGGGGGACACCAAATATTAACTTGCCTCCGGGCGACTGAACTTACACCTTTGTGTAAAGCTGGCCATACATCAGAAAGATCGATCTTAAGATCGATTGCACTCATGATTGTGTACAATTTCCCTTGAAATCCCCAGCAGTCCTTGGTGGTTTTTGGACACACAATCTACACACAATCCATCATACAATCAGTCATACAATCCATCTGCTGCATGATTTTGTACACAAGATGTGCACACAATCTGCATACAATCCATCATACAATCAGTCATACAATCCATCTTATGATAGATTGTATGATTGTGTACACAAGATGTGCACACAATCTGCATACATTCCATCTTACAATCAATTGAGATTGTATGATTGGGTACAATATCTTTCTGATGTATGGCCAGCTTTAGTGTGGGGACAATCTTCTCCAGGGGCTATGGGAGCTACAGCTGCTGTTGGAACTGGTGGATCACAAAATATATTAGAGATATCTGCAGCTGATGCTTTGTAATTTGTGTGATGGTGTATATTGTGGCTATCCCCAAATATGCCACAAATATTCACTGATAAATGGGTCCCTATAACTCTCATACACTGACTGCAGCAATTCCATATATACCAGCATCATACTCATATTATTCCCCAGCCCTGACAGCACATAATGTACAGTATTCAGTGAATGTTTACAAGCAAAGAGCAAATGATAACAGTACAATGAACAATGCAGCTGTGAGACTTTCCTTATAGGCAGGAAGCTGTGTATCCTTAGTAGCATGCAAATCACAACATGTGATATACGAACCCATTGAAGATAAATAGCTGCACTGTTCTTTCCACCACAAGGAGGCGACACAGTTGTTGCTAAAGTCAGAGTGTTATCAAGTAACTGTACACATACCTCCCAACAGTGCCGATTTCAGCGAGACAGTCCCGATTATCAGGGTCTGTCCCGCTGTCCCTCCCACGGCCGGCAGTGTCCCGCGGTGAGGGGGGGCTGTTGGGAGTCCCCCCTGTCGGCTGCTAAGCAGCGGGGAATAAACACTGTGCGCATGCGCACAGCGTCTATTCCCGTAGCCAGGGGGCTGGGGGCATGGCTAGAGGCTCACAGAGTCTCTGGGTCATGCCCCCATAGCGGAAAAATGGGGCGTGGCCTCGCGGGAGAGCCGCGAGTATAGGCCACGGCCCAAAATAGGTCACGCCCCCCAAAATTTTCGGCGCACCTGTGGCGCGCAGCAGCTGCGTCCCGCTTCCGGCTCCTCCAAAGTTGGGAGGTATGTGTACAGGATGGGTGAGGATTATTGTATAGTGTCTAGATAGACAGCCAATAGGTCTACCCCAAAAGGTCGGCAGGGTCAATAGGATGAAATGGACAAAAGGTCAACATGAAAAAGGTATACACACGAAAAGGAGTTTCTCACATTTATTTGTTGTCAATGTCGACATGGACCCCCAGATAGTGTAACGTGGGCCCTCACCATGCTTCAGGCTCAGTGCCTCCGTATACTCGGCTCACTATTATATTCTCCTTCTATGCCCACATGGATGGCGATGTAGACATAGGGGTTAGATCTACTGACTGTCTATCTAGACACTGTAGAACTATCACCCGGAACCAGAAGGGGTGTCTCAGCTCAGGCACAATGCTGCAGCTGGTGGGAACATTGATTGCAGGACCTGTACATGTATATCTGATACTCATTCAAACTTCTCTGTGGTCAGCCAAAATGATGCCCTACAGAATACTCTGGCAATGCCAAGCCCCCCGTCTTGCTGATTCTTTGGTGATCTTAAGACTAAGGGCCTGATTCAGACCATATCCCACAGCTCCTAATTTCGGAGCCCAAAGATCAGGTATACGCCACCTAATCACCTGATTACCTAGACAGGGGTTCACATGCACTGGGAAGATGGTGCAACCAAGTTCCTGTCCAAAATACGTCCCATCCGAATCAACTAGAATAAGGGCCTTTGTTGTGCCTTTGTTTGGTTATATTCCATTACAGTGGATATGACATTTTGAATTTACAAATGAACCATCCAATGGCTTTTATAAAAACACCATTGTTTAACATGTATTTTGATGTGTGTGAAATTGCTAAATATGATCACTCAATATTAGATGTTAACATTTCAGAAAAAAAGAATGGTGGGAGTTTGGCCTCAGGCACCATCATTTGTTCCTCATTGATTACCTGATTTTACGTGCCCAGAAGTAGTGACACATAGATCACTTTCCTGGAGCGGCAGCGCGCATCGTTAACGATATTATGTGTACAAGTATAAATGGAGTTTTTTGTGCGGTTTAATTCAAGCGCTCCCAGATGCAGCTCATTTACTGTATAGAAAAGTCTAACCCTTCAGACTTTGGAAAATGTATTGTGTGAGTAAGTAATATCATACATTTGAGCGCTTCTTTTTGTTTTGGAAAAAGAGAAAAAATAAATAATAATAATAAAAAAAATAGGCAGCCAATAGAATCATTCGGAGGCGAGGCGCTGCCTCTCCATCAGTGCGATGGTTACAAGGATACTTGTGGTTTGTTATTTTCTGAAGATCCCGGGGACTACGGCGGACCCAAGAGGACCGATCTTCGCCGGAGGTCCTGGGTAAGTAGAATTTACTTGGAAAATGACAGAAAGTGGCCCTAGGGTCACGTAGGAGCGCTGGTAGGTTTCAACTGTATCCAATGATTAAGTAATTCAGTAATTTGCAAAAGGCTGTGTGCCTTTAAGAACAAAGAAAAAGTATATAAGTGACTGTGTCAAAACGAGGTCGCTGTCACTTTAAGAGGCGCAGTCTTGCTTAGGCCAATAATCAATCACTACTCCATTTATTTACCGGAAGTGCACTCCGTACAGATGGTTAATGGAATTGCTGCCACAAGGTAGGAGAACCATAGGCACTGATAACCGTCAGCAAGGACCTGTAGACTGGAGCTCAGAAACGCGTTTCTCCACCTATGTATAGACTCGGCAGCTTCCTCAGTTTGCACAGGTCCCCCAAAGGATTTCTACGGACCCTGGACCCAGGATCGCCGGACCCCGGACCCAGGAGCCCCAGACCCTGGAGCCCCGGACCCCATCACACCGGACCCAGGGCTACCTACGGGCTCAAGAAAGGTAAGTATCAGTATGTGTGTGTAAAGTATGTATTAAACTTTTTCTTGTGTGTCAGTGTGTGTTTTTTTAACTATTTCACGACATTTTTTAAATTTATTTACTTTACTTTTTTTTTTACACTGCAGCCTGCACGGATCTGACTGATCCGTACAGACTGCCTAATACGAATTCCTACGAATTAATGCGCCATCAGGGATTACAAATCAGTCGTATTTGACTGCTTTGTAAATTATCCCCCGGAACACGAATTTGCATATGGCTTAAACAGCCGTATGCCTTCGTATTCATTTATATTAAGAATACGAATACGAAAAATAGTATTCGTATTCTTAGTAAATTTCCCCCTATGTGTACACACTAGACAAGATAGTATCAATCATAAGTTCCCTTCCAGGAGTGTACACACGGGACTCTGCGATTATCACTAAGCCGAGTCCCAATCAAGATGTAGATTGCAGTCAGAGATAAGACGGCTAACCACATCCTGCCTTCCCCCAGCCACGGCCAAATACACTGTGACAGGCAGCTTAGTAAATATAGCCCTCCCTGCACTGTACATTCGGCCGGGCAATAGTGATGCTGCTGGGCCACGCATTGCTATTGCCTGCTGTGTGCACACAGGGTGATGCTGGCTAACCAAAAAGATTTAAAACATACTTATGATTTAGGCCTGGGGTAGCCAACTCCAGTCCTCGAGAGCTACCAATAGTTAATGTTTTCCAGATCTCCTCACAGAATCACAAGTGATGTAATTAGCTCCACCTGTGGATCTTTTTAAAATGTGTCAGGTAGTAATGAGTGCACCTGTGCAGCAGCTAGGTTGTCTGGAAAATGGGACCTGTTGGTAGCTCTCGAGGACAGGAGTTGGCTACCACTGATTTAGGCCATCACTTCAACATGCCCAAATTGTTATTTCTGACAACTGTTAAAGGGCACTTACATTCGTACATAAAAAGTTTTTTATTATTATTTATCTGGAGTCTGAAGGAGAAAGGCCCAGTTACTCCCCTAACCCCCCTCAGCCATAAGGCCCAAGAGGGGAAAATAGGGATCGGTGGGTCCTCCTTGCCGAAGCTTAGAGAGACCCTCTTCTATCAACCCCCGGAAGGGTTAGGGCGAGTGTGTCCACCGCACCAAAGTTTGCATAGACCCTCGGTAGGCTTTCCTCCACCTTGCAGCTCGGGGTCGCCCTCGGGGACCGCAGCTCTCCCCAAAAGGAGAGAGCTTTGGTATGTGGGGAGTGGGTAGCCCATAAGGGTCATACACACAGTCCCCCCCCCCCCCCCCAAAAAAAATGTGACAAAACGAACGAAAAACAGAAAACTTGAAAAAGTGACAACAAACGTGAGAAGGGAAAATAAAATAATTATTAAAGAGACCCCAGCCAGAAGGCCGGGGTGGAGGTGTGAAAATTGCCCTACCCCAGCCAAAAGGCCCAGGGTGAAGAAGTGCAGCACCAATCTAAAGGGAGAGAGAGCAGTGCAGGTACCATACTAGTGCACGGTGCCAAAGCCCACCAGTGCAGGGTTTAGGCACCCCCGAGTTTCCCTGGGTGCACAGTGCAAGCTCGGGCTCCAGGCCACCAGCCAATCAGCATCCGACCAAGTGTTTCTCTGTTCCACCTAGGGTGTTTTTCAACCCCTGGCATGGGAATGGGTACTCCACTGGGCTTTCCATTGACTCCCTTGAGGGTTGAGGCCCCCTCGGAAGAGCAATCTACTCAGTTACAGTGTTTCTCGCATCCCAAGGTTAAAGTACTAAGCTGGGCTTTTCGCTGACTCCCCATCAGACGCTACGAAACCTCTGGAATTGGAGCAATTCACTTAGTCCCAGCATTTTCCCCGCTCCTTGGGCATGGACACTAGACTGCTAATACATGAACGAATAAGCAAAACAGTGACTTACAGTCAAATACAATACAGGACAAGAATAGGGTATATAACCATAGCTGCATCATCAGAGGAGACTGGACTATGGGGGTTATTCTAGTTCACTCTTTCTGACAAATTCCTTCTTAGATGGACAAAACCATGTACACTGCAGGGGGGCAGATGTAACATGTGCAGAGAGAATTAGATTTGGTCGGGGTTTTACTTCAAAGTGAGATCTATATTGCAGTGTAAAAATAAAGCAGTCAGTATTTACCCTGCACAGAAACAAAATAACTCACCCAAATCTAATTCTCTCTGCACAAGTAACATCTGCCCCACCTGCAGTGCACATGGTTTTGTCCATCTAAGAAGGATTTTGTCAGAGAGTGAACTAAAATAAGGCCCTCGGGATTATGTTAAGAGAAAAATGGCTGGAAAAAATGAATTTCTGATTAAATAAATAAATTTTTGAGCTAAAGTAAACTTATATGGTGTACATGTACTGAAAAAAACTTCTGTTATTTGTTTGTCCCTTACCAGGAAACTGGAACTGGAAAGTCGGCTTTGTGGCAGACAAGTGGAAATACTGGAAATACTCTGTGCATGCTTTGTAACATGTATATTTTATTATTATTTCTATCTGTGTCTCTCTTTTTGCCATATCTGTGTGTGTATGTGTATGTGTGCATGTGTGTGCGTGTGTGTGTGTGTGTGTGTGTGTGTGTGTAAAATATTTTCTTTGCCATATTGTCATAACAGTGCAGTGGAACTTAAGCTGGGTACGGATTGGGCATTGTACTGTATGTTCTACATGCACACTGCGATTTACTGTACATGCACCAGCCAAGTTATGCTGTCAATCACTGCCAGCTTGTGCAGAGTGTGTACAGGCGATATATCGCTTGTTCATCGATCAGTGTGTGTGTGTGTGTGTGTGTGTGTGTGTGTATGTACCAGCTGTGACAGAAATAACATGTACCGGATGACAACCAAGTTGTTTCTTTTATTCCTAGCAGGTAGACAGCATACAGGCTTGACAGTTTGGCAGCTCACAAGTCACAGCATTGCAGGTTTTTCGCAGGCAACATACAGTCTTCACAATGGGCGGTATTCAATGTGAATACCGGCGAGGTGCAGCGAATCCTGTTTAGGATTCGCTGCACATTCGCCACGTTCCGGAGCCTCGCCGGCTCCGGTATTCAACGAGTCAGGGGCTCGCTGCCCCTGACCGGCGAATATGAGCTCCTGCGGCGAACGCCGCAGGGAGCCTGAGGACGGTGGCAGGCAGGGAGATGGAAGTCTCTCTGCCTGCCCCAGAACGTTTGTGGGGGGGAGGTGGGCTCCCCGGGTGCCAGGCAGCACAGGCTGCCCCCCGGGGGTGCCAGCAGGGGACCGGGTATATTCACTACACCCGATCGTGCATATGTAACGATCGGGTGCAGTGAATATATGAATATGTAATGAGCGGCTCGGCTCCAGCGCCCCCTGCTGGCTGCTGTGTAAAAAAAAAAATATATATATATATTTTTTAAAATTAAATATATATTCATGTGCTTACAGCACATGAATAAAAATAGCATGCCCCTCCTCAGAATAAAATTCCAGATTTTTTGACACCAAATGTAAAAAACAAAACACTTTATTTTAAAACTTCACATTCCACTTCACCATAAAAAGATAGCGATTGCTACTCGGTGAATCATGGCGAAAAAAACCTTCAAATGTATTCGCCATCTGGTCATTGAATAGGGTGATTCGCCGTTTTAGTCAAAAATTCGCCAAACAGCACAAATTTGCCATAAAAACATGGCGAATCAGGCTCATTGAATACCGCCCAATGTGGGAACAACACTCCAGGATTCCCACACCCCAAGCCTATTGCCCAGCCACTAACTGGCATTGGAAATCCCTGACCCTCTGCTCTGAACAAACTTTTAACAGGAAACCACAGATGATGATAATTAGCCAAACCCTGATTCCAGCAAATCGTTTAGGAAAACCTGGACTGGACCATTTCAGCCCTGCTGCTGCTCTAAGTCCTGATCCTGCAGTTCCACATTCACAAGATGTGGACACATCTTCTTGTCCGCAAATTATGTAATTCATAGACATCGCGTCAGCTGTGTAGTACAGCCAATGGCATATATATCTAAATAGACTGAGTATTATACCAGATGCACTGGATTTCTTGGCAGCCAAACACTATACACAACTGACCCTTCAAAATAGGAATAAGGACCATACACATTGGGAGATTTTGAGCTGAAAGCCACTCAAACTTGGTGTTTCAGCTCAAAGCCTGTTCATCTGCTTGTATTACCAGCAGATGAGCGGCTTTGCGGACGGCTTTGCATAGTGCTGCGCTGACCATGCCAGGCAGGGGGAAAGCGACTCAGCGTGTATACTGTCCATACAAGCTGGGCAAAATTGCCCAGTGTGTATGGGCCAATAGAGTACAAAATGATATTGTGACAAGGCGCTCAAGGATAGGCTTAAGCTCTGTACACACTGGGTGACTCTCATGTGAAAGCTGCTCAGTTTTCTCGTCTGAAAGCATGAAAGATGCCCAGTGTGTATGGGGAAGTGATGAGCGGTGATCGCTGCTGCGGGGGTGGGGGGGGGGGGGGGCTGCTGGAGCAAGTCCTGGAGGGGGCTGAAGACTGCAGCGGGAGCCGATCCTCGGTGGGCTGGAGGCTGCTGCGGGAGTCGGTCCTCTGGGTGCTGGAGTCTGCAGCAGTAGCTGGTCCTGGAGGCAGCTAGAGGCTGCAGTTGAAGCTGTTCCTGCATGGGTCTGGAGGTTGCCGATCCGCAGGTGGCTGGAGGCTGCATGGCAAGAGACAGTCCTGGGGGAGGGGAAAGGGTCTGTTGGGTCCAGCCTGTAAGAGGGATGTGATGGTGAATGCAGCATTTCGCCTACAAGAGCTCAAGCTACATTATGGTTTAATCGCTATTGCCGGTGGAGGGTTTGATTCAAGTGAGCGACTGTGTAATGGTGGTGGTGTTGGGGGGGGGGGGGGGATTTTGGCTCTAAAGCCACCAGGCGCCATAACAGCTGCCCCCCCTCTCTCTATGTACCCTCCCATTTGTCCCTCACTATATTTTCCCTCCCATCTGTCACTCTCTCAATGGCTCCTCCCATGCGTCCCTCTCTCTAAGGCCCTTATTCTGATCGGTGCGGCCGGATCCGAATATGCGTCCAGGACCGTGCGTGCGAAACCCCGCCTTCCATACGGATCGCCAACTTTGTCCGTACGCGGTAAGAAGCTGGCCGAACGGACCGCACGTGTATTTTTCATGGAATACTCCTCCTCCATCTCAGGGAACCTCCCCCATCATTCGATGGTCGCAGACCATCGAATGCAGGACCCAGTGCTCCACCAGCTCCCGCAACCTCAGACCACACGGACATTTTTCCGTGCAAAAGCAGGGATATGGGCGGGCAGCTGACATCTGGCTATGTCAGCTGTCCACCCCCCACACGTGCGTCACGGCCGCATTACCATACGTACGCCCAGCGTTTGCATGGGAACGCCCATGAAACGCGGGGCGTATGCATATGGTAATGAGCCCAAATAGCCCTTCACGCCCCTCTCCACCCCCTGTTCGGAGTGTTCACATTTAATGCGGGATTTGGCCGTACGCCCCGCTCGCACATGCGCAGAGACGCCTCTGCACATGCGCAGACACAAAACATCGGCGGCACGAACGCACGCGGATATTACCGCACTAACCAGAATAAGGGCCTATGTTCCCTACCGTCCATCCCACTCTCTGTGCCCCCTCCCGTCCTGTGCCTCCTCCCCCTCCTGTGCCAGCCATGTATATATTACCATCATGAAATATATACACAAGTGGGCAGTGGTGCCAGTAATATATACATTGCTGGCTTATGCCACAGTTGGTCACTGTGTACCAATCTCTTGATTGTGATACATTTCAGAGCTTGGATCTTTAGATGGCATTGCCCAATAGAAGTCTATGGATTCTTTATCGCTTTCCTTCTGAAACAAATCCAATCCCAGTGTCTCTTGCTGCACTCATCCGACGCATGTGTAGAAGGACTCCTGGGTCATAAAACTGGAGGTCCTTGTATAGTAAAGGTCAGCTCAGAGAGCTGTCCAGGGCTGGATTTAGGGGTCAGGCCACCCCTAGGCACATTATTGGCTGCTCCCCCTTCCAGGGCCGGCACCACCACTAGGCAGATCTAGGCATTTGCCTAGGGCGCCGGCCACTGGAGGGTGGCAGTTCGCCCCTGTGCAAAGGGGGTTCCTGCTGCGCCGTCTGGGGAGCGGGCAGGGGGGTCCATGCCGGCTTCTGACAGGAGACTGCAGTGGTGTCCTTGCTGCGCGGGTACCTGCGGCGCTGTGTATAAAGCTGGCGGCGGCGGGGGGTCCCTGCAGTGAATAAGAAATAACTAGCGCTATCTGCCGGGCTATGCGGTGGCGCGGGAAGCGGTGCCGGGTTTGAAAACACTGGCCGCAAGCTGATTGGCTGAGATTCAGCCAATGCACCCCCCGTGCGCACGCCTATGCTTGGCAACAGCCTGGAGGAAGATTTGCCTGTGCTTCTCTGGTTGCTGAGCGACCGGCAGTAGAGACGCAATCCCCGCCTGAGGTGGAAGGAGAACTAGCATCTCTGGTTGCCCGGCAACCAGAGATGTGGCTAGGGCTGACAGGAGAGCCAGAGCACCGACAGTCGGGATTCCGACAGTCATTAGCGTGACATCGGAATCCCAACTGCACAGCGGGGGAAGCGCAATGAAGCCCCGCGCCACCTATTTTATTCTCCCTCTATGGGGGTCGTGGACCCCCACAAGGGAGCAGTCGGGATTCCGACGTCGGAGTAATGACTGTCAGAATCCCAACTGTCGGTGAGATGTCCAGAACCCCTGGGGGGCTCTCCCAACAACAAGTAAGTGGCTGGTGGCCACCAACCCCTGCAGTCCCCCTAGACCACTAGGGTTCGGGCACTAGGCCCGTGGCTCATGTTCAGGCCCTCCCAGCCTGTGAGGACAGTAGTCGGGCCCCCTTGGCCCATGGCCAAGTACAGCTGGACCCTCCTGGCCCAAAGGTAGAAGGTCCGGAGCCAGCACAGGGCCACAAGGTTTTGGGCCACAGGCCCATTCAGCAAGTTCAGGCCCTTCTAGCCTGCGGGGCAAGGGCGTAACTACCATAGGTGCAGGGACTGCAGCTGCTATGGGGCCCAGAGCTCAAAGGGGCCCATTTTCCTGTCAAAGTTAAATATGTTATATATTTTTTCACCATTGGATGGTACATGGGGGGCCCTTACAAATGTTTGCTATGGGGCCTGCAGATATCTAGTTACGCCACTGCTGCGGAGGATATAGTCAGGCCCTCTTGGCCCAGGGCCATAGTGAGTCGGGTCCTCCTGACCTGGGGGCCCTAGGTCCAGGGCCTCCAGACTTGAGGCCCAGTCAAACAGGCCTCCGGTCCACAGCAGGGGATAACTGGGCAGCAGGCCCGCAGACGCAAGTATTGCCATGGTGGCTATCGTGGTGTGGCTGGGAGCAGTCAGAGGGAGGTAAGCCCTCCTTAGTGTTTTGTGCAGTGATTGCCTTGCTTGCACTGTACTCACATTGGGCGAGATTCAGCAAGCTAAAAATGCTGTAAAAACCCTGTTTTCTGGGTTTTACCGAATTTTCATATGCAGCAAAGCCCCATTGCTGGGGCTTCGCTGCGGGGGGTTACGAAAGTTCCTATTTGGCGTAACCCCATGGAAGCCTATGGGCTTCCCTTTGCGTCCCCTGCTGCCCCGCCGATCAGCGCCGCACCCCCCTCACCCGTGTCCGGGCAGCCTCCTGCTGTGCTGCCCGGACCAGTGATTTCCTCCTGCCTGCACCGCTTCTGAGTGCAGGGAGGAGGAACCGGAGCCCTTACAGCTGTGTAAGGGTTCCGGCAGGGAGGGGGGGACCCGGTGCACATTGCCGGGCATCGCTTTTGCGTTAATAATCGCATATGTTAGTGCATATGCGATTATTAACTATGCAAATGCCGGCGATGTGCACCGGGGGTTATTGGTGAATCTCGCCCATTGCATTGTTTTCACTGTGGATTCCTTTCTGGTCATTTCACTGTGTGTTAACCCATGCAATCGTGTTCTTTTCCAGAGTGTGTTCATTATAGGTCAGGCGTTGAGGCCCCAGGTTGCGCGGGTGCTAGGCTGTGGTATCTCTTGATCCGGCGCTAGGCCACAGGTTGTGTAAGACAGCGCTAGGCTGCAGGTTGCGCGGGTGCTAGGCCGTGGTATTTCTTGATCCAGCACTAGGCCGCAGGTTGCACAAGTCGGCGTTAGGCCGCAGGTTTCACGGGCGTTACGCCATGGGCCCGCCCCCACATAGTGGGACTCTCCACTCCCGTTTTTTCTACAGGTAACGTTGCATCGGAGTCCCGAAGGTGAGAGACGGAGGACAGCGAGGTGAGTAATCGCAGCGAGTGTTACAGGCCCTGCCCCCGTGCCTCTTACACATGCCACCCCAGCTCCACCTGCATGTCACCATAACGCATATCATGATGAACATGTCGGCATGTACAGAGCCAGATTAAGGTCTAAATGGGCCTGGAGCTGAAAATGATCAAGGGCCTATTATGCGCAATAATAGGGGTTGTGTTCAGCACCTAATAATGTGGGTGGCGTGACCAGTGTTCTGTTTGGGTGGTCTGCTCATGGGTTTGTCTGTATTTGTTTAAATACTTTTAACTAATTATATATGCCTGGAAAAGACAGGGTGCTGGCATAAGAAAAATGCAGGGAGATATATTGGTGGGTGCACTCCAAAGGTGCACCCGCAGGATGCCGATGTCCTAAGATACTTGCAGGGTGAGGCGGCATTCCAGTTATAAAAATATACTGAAAGCCGAAACTTGGTAGACAACATTTCAGCACCTTTTATGTGGTCACCTAAGTTTACCACACCCCCTTATACAAATCATGCAACACAATAGTAACCACCGTATACTGTACTTGCCTCGTACACATTATGCCACATGGAATGAGCCAAAATTCACACTGACTAAGCCAAAATTCACACTATGGCACATGGATTGAGTCAAAATTCACATTATGCCACACAGATTAAGGCAACATTCACATTTTGCCACATGGATTGAACCAAAATACACACTATACCATGCATGTCCAAACAGTGGCCCTCCAGCTGTTGTGAAACTACACGTCCCAGCATGCCTTGAAATAGTTTTAGCATTCCCTAATAGCAAAACTGTGGCAATGCATGATGGGACTTGTAGTTTCACAACAGCTGGAGGGACATAGTTTGGACATGCCTACACTATACCAAATAGATTGAGCAATAATGCACAATATGCTACATAATTAGGGGTATTGCGCGCCAAAGCGCATTAAAAATTTACACCATAATGCCCATTACATGTTAAGCCACACACCATAATGTCCATTATGTATTATGCCAAACACCATAATGCCTATTAAAAATTATGCTACATAAGTGTTGCTTACATTTTCATTACATACATGTTCATTGCCAGGGGTTCCATGTTCATTGCCAGGGGTTGGATGCTCATTGCCAGGGGTTCCATGCTCGTTGCCATGTGGGATTACATGCTCATTGCCAAGGGGGAATACATGCTCGTGGTAACTGGGGTACAGCCACCGCAGGGCAGAAATGACAGCCATTGACAGCCGGGCAGAGAGCAGGGGGCTGCCCGGCTGTATTCAGAGCACTGCATGTCCCAGCTATTTGAAATAATACCCCATTCATACCAGAAAATGCAGGGAATTAACCGGGAATATGGTCCCAGGATGCATTTTCTGGTGTGAGGGGGAGAGAAAACCACTGCCGCCCCCCTTTAAACAACCAGCTATATCTTCGGAACTAACTGACCCATATACATGTAGGCTTCAAATGATTTTGGTCCCATGAAACTGGGCCGTTTGGTTCCAGAGAAATCTGTCCTCAAACAACATGAACAGCCATGAAATTACATATCAGAAATGAAAAAAAAAAAAAAATGGTTTACCCGCAGAACCAATGAACCCATATGGGCCAGGTATCAGATTGAAGGTTCGACTGAGATCAACCTCGAGCTTCTGTGATGCCGGAGGGGGAACTGGCAGCCGTTGGAACTAGGTCGGAAAGTCGGAATTAGCGGGTGGAGGTCGGAATTAGCGGGTCCCATGTTATTATATGGGGACAACATTCCAGGTTTGCCTGGCAGTATCTCTGGTTCCCGGGGGGCTAGCGACACGGGGCTGGGCTCGTTGGAAAGCCCTGGCCCTCAGCTAAAAATGGGCCTATTTGGAGAGTGGGCCTGGAGCTGTAGCTCCATTAGGCCCATTGTTAATCCGGCCCTGGGCATGTACTGTCAACGAGCAATACATCATGTAGTTGGTATACTGTACATCGACATTTAGAATGCCGACACAAGGAATATATTCCTTCAACATCTGCTCAGGTTATCTTCTATAGTAATCATGTATACAGTATATCCTACTGCTCTCTCCATGCTGCTGCATAACGTGTGACACTGTAGACTTGGTTAGTAATGGTACGGTAATAACTGGGATTTCTGTCACGTGATGCCGGTGGAAGGGGCGGGGATTAGGCCGGGCCAGGAGACTCACTGACACACAGAGGGAGAAAGGAGGACACAGAAAGGAGACGCAGCACCGGGGAAAGCCGGGAGCCGGCAGAGAGGTCTACACCGGCAGAGGAGGCAGACCGGCGGCAGTGGGGTACAGACCCTGCTATGTGACGGTGAGTACGTCCCCTATCAGTCACCATAACCCATCCTGCCCCGCAGAGCTAGCACTCTACCCGATGCGGCACTCTTCAGCCTGCAAGACCGCAGCAGAGGTTGGGACGTCTCCCATAGCCAGGGACCTGCTGCTGTATAGAGGTTTTATTATATACAGTGTTCCCGCAGTGCTACTGTGCGGGAACAGGGACTGTGGGCTGCACAGAGGCATCTGTGCGGGGACTGTGGGCTGCATAGAGGCATCTGTGCGGGAGCAGGGGGGCTGCACAGAGGCATCTGTGCGGGAGCAGGGGGCTGCACAGAGGCATCTGTGCGGGAGCAGGGGGCTGCACAGAGGCATCTGTGCGGGAGCAGGGGGCTGCACAGAGGCATCTGTGCGGGAGCAGGGACAGGGGGCTGCATAGAGGCATCTGTGCGGGGACTGGGGACTGCATAGAGGCATCTGTGCGGGAGCAGGGACAGGGGGCTGCACAGAGGCATCTGTGCGGGGACAGGGGGCTGCATAGAGACAGCTATACGGGGACTGGGGGCTGCACTGTAGTGATGGGTAGTTCGTGAATGATTAGTTCAAAATGAACTAATCTTCAAAGTGAACTAAATCGTTCAGATCACTGCTCTGGCAAAGATTAGTTCATTTAGTTCACCAGGAAGTAAAGCAAGTGGGAAGTGTAACACACAGACAGACAGAGCCCAGCAGCTCCAAGGCTCATTTACTGGATCTTTCCTTCCTGTATCTAAAGTTAAAAGTACAACAAAGCCCAGCAAATACAGATCTAATAAAATAAAAATATGCACTGCCTAGACAAAGTTGTGTGGTGTGTCTGTGAGTGAGCATGTGTGCTCATGCTGCTCACCTTTATGTGATACTATCATTATATGATTAGTTCAGATGTCCAAACACTTACTGCTGCTTCTGGTACAGGGTCCTGAGCATACTGCTGTGCTAAATCTTCTGCTGGGATCTGTGTAGGTGCTTCTGCAGCAGCCATGTTATCAGCTCTCATGCAATACTCAGGAGGCAATACATGGTAGCTGCCAAAGATGGCAGTGCTGAGCTCACACATGGTCTGGACTCTGCGGATCCAAATGAACTACATTGTCCTGATGACTCATGAGTCCTGCAAATAGTTCAGTAGTTCAATTAGTTCACTGATCATACAGATCCCTGATCTAATCTCTGACTATACACCATAATGAGACTGTACAGTACCTGTGAGCTACCATGTATGGCACTGCTGTGCTCAGGCACATGTATTGTGCGTATGCAGCCACAGACACAGTGCTGGCTGCTGCATGTCATACATTATACTGTAGTAGCTCTGTTTACTCCACATTACAGTCAGAGATGGATATGTATGAACCTTCATGATGCATACAGTGGAGCAGTTGCCCCTAGCAACCAATCAGCAACTGGTTACTTTGCAAAGTCTCTACTTTATCTCTCTATAATGTCAGCTAAATTGGGGCAAGGGGACATGTTTTTTTCTAATTACTGTATTTTAAAAGCAGAAAAAAATTGACTTATTAAAAAACTCTGAATTTGGGTATTTTACTTGCATATTATGGAAGGTAAAATAACCACCACAATGGGATTAATATTGCAGAGCTAAACAATAAGCATGTCACTAGAAGGTGCTGTATAATTTATTGCTTTTCTAAACTAGAAAATAATCTGATTTATTAAACATACAGTATATAATCATTCTAACAAGACTTTAACTCCTACAATGAGCTAGTATTACAATGCCTGCTCTGTGTGTCATAATCTAGTCTAGCTCATCTAGATCCATGCACTCCTCTCAGTCTCTGAGTCAGTGATGGAATAATGAACTAAATGAACTAGATGAACTAATCTTCTGATCTAATCTTTTGGGTGAACTAGATCATAATGAACTAGTCACCAAAACGAACTAGATTTCCCATCACTACTGCACTGAGAAGTATCTGCAGGAAGCAGCTGTTCGCAGGACAAAGCTGAAGTGGATGAGCAGCAGCAGCCAGGATAAGGTGAGAGGAGGGGGAGGGAGGGAGCCCGGGGGTGATGGAAGAGATCCCTTACCACTTGTTTATCCCTAGCTGCTGCTATTGCAAAACCATTGAGGCTGTGTGCAAATGTCTGGAGTGGTCACGCTGCCATATAGGCATCACCGGGTATGGATTATTAGGTCTCCAGCAATTGGGTCGGCACCATAAGGTTGACGTGCAGAAAGGTTGACATGGGTGTAGGTTGACTTGTCATTAGGTCCACACAATCATTAGGTTGACATGGGTGAGGTCGACATGTTTTTTCACCCCGAATGTCGACATGGACACTGAATGTCGACATGGCTCGCTGTGCTATTCACAATGCGTTGGGCACACAATTTTATTCTCCCACCATGCCCTAGTAGATAGTAGGGCATGAAATACTGCCTGCCTGCTCAAAAAACAATGAAAAACACCATATTGACCTTTTATCTGTCGACCTAGACCCGTGTTGACCTTTCTGCGTGTCGGCCCAATGTCCGTCTCCCGCATCATCAATGGCTGATTGCGGCTGGGAACTTCTGAAGGGCTTATGCCGCCCTCTACACCCATGTGCTGTATAATCAGTGCTGTAGCATGGATTGCAGTCTTGCGCACTTACAATAGTGCTGTCAATGGCAGGGAGGGTAGGCACTGGATCAGGCAGATATATACATCCACATATGGCTTGCTAGTGATTTTGAAGATAAATGATGAAATGAATAATCCAAAATATCTATAGATCTGTGTTGTAGCATGTGCTCTCCCTCAGTCTAGCTCAAGGCAAGATCCCGCAAGTCATATGCTCAGTAACTGTGTTCTGTTATTGCAGCTACGGATAACTATGAATTCAGTTTTCATTTTAGTCTGACACCTTTAAAAAGAAAAATTAATTTGAAAGCAGTCATTGAATACTTGTATACTCTCAGGAGGAGCTTCTGGGAAAACAAGCATGTGCAACTGCTGTTCTAGCTGCCTCTGCTGGGATTGTGCCAGACTCAGCCTCTCTGCTGTGCTGCCTTCCCCTTGTGCACGCTGCATCTCTCCACGCGCCTCTGCATCACTAAAGAATGCTGCCTGTGGATGTTTACGCTTTTTGCAGGGCAACATAAGATTGCCCATTAGGCAGCCTAGGGCACTGATGGACCTGGCCTAGGCTAACTCATTTGGGATACGGTCATTGGGTCTACAGCAACTAGGTCGACATGGGTCACAGGTCATTAGGTCAACACAAGCATTAGGTTGACACGGGCAAGGTCGACAGTCAAAAGGTCTATTCTTGGAGCCGACATGTGCCGACAGGCGGTATTTCATGCCCTACCATCCACTAGGGTGTGATGGGAGAACAAAATAGCGTGCCGAGCGCAGCAAGGCACCGTATCCGATGCACAGCGAGCGAAGCGAGGGGGATGTGGTGTGCTTCAAACTGTGTCCATGTCGACATTCGGGTAAAAAAACAGTGGAAAAACCCCCATGTCGACCTAATGCTTGTGTTGACCTAAGCCCATGTTGACCTTGCTGCCTGTCGACCTAGTGGTGTCAATCTAATGCTTGTCGACATAGTTGTTGTAGACCAAACAGTCCCAACCCACTCATTTTCTGAGCCCAACTGGTATTTTCATGTTGCGTAGAGCCCCACTGTATCTTATACCTCTTTCACACCGGCCACCCGGCAATAACCCAGCACACTGGCGCTGCAGCATGGGCGTCTTTAAAGATGACCTCCCTTGTCTGGTCATGCTGGGGTGGGGGGGTGGGGGGTTAACAATATGCGCGTTAGTGTGCTTAGTTAATGATGCTTAGATGGTGCTTAGTTAATGAAGCGTACAATGATTTACCTACAATTAAAATACCGACATGGTCAAAATACCGACATTTAAAATATAGACAGGTCATAAATGAGACAAATGTTTTTCATATTTTTTGGGGTCTGTATGTTGACATAGGTCGACATGAACCCCGTGCTTCGGGTACGGTGCCTCGCTGCGCTCGACACACTGTTATATTCCCCCTCCATGTATACGGGGATGGTAAAGTATGTAAAGAGGATTGAGCCACAAGGGTGACGGCAAGGATTTAAATTCAAGTGCGAAATGACAAGAGTAAACTCAGTGTTCCGATGATCTAGATAAATTTTCCTTGAAACAAATTTCAATAGAGTTCTGTATCACATGGGAGTATTTGACGCATGACACTATATCCTCTGTATCACTTCTAATGCTGTGTGGTCCCAAAAGGAGATGGAGAAGCAGAAAAGGAGATTGTGTATAACAGTATAGAGAGCTCCTTAAGGCCCCCATACATTAGTCCGACTTGTCCTAGGGACAAGTCGGACCTGATTTCCCCTGCAGCTCCCCGGGAGGGGGAAGCATGATTAGGCACTTGATGTGCCAAGGTTTGCATATGATAAATCGCATGGATTTATCATATGCGGTCCCCGGGGAGCTGCAGGAAGAGGGAGTCGTGCGGGGGACAGCAGCAGGATGCCGGCTAATTGAGAGCCGAGCAGGGAGAGGCTACATAGGGACCCGGGCAGGAGGAAGCTGTTGCGGTGGGGTGGCAGCGGGAGGCGAGCAGGGAGAACTACTTGATGACATGACGCTGGCTGCCGGGCAGCGCCGCAGCGGCGTTAGCCGGGAGGAACAGATAACTTGGAAAAAAAAAACGCCCATACAGATGACTAGCAAGCCATTGATTGGCTGAGAGAGGTCTCAGCCAATCAATGGCTTGCTAGTCATCTCTATGGGCGTTTTTTTTTTTTTAAAGTTATCTGTTTCTCCCGGCTCCCGCCGCTGCCTGGCAGCCAGCGTCATGTCCTCAAGTTCTCCCTGCTCGCCTCCCGCTGTCACCCCACCGCAGCAGCTTCCTCCAGCCCGGCGCCATATGCAGCCTCCCCCTGCTTGGCTCTCTATAGCCGGCATCCCCCGCCCGCTGCTGTCCCCTGCACGGCTCCGGGGCTGGGCTGCACATAAGATTTGGCAAATGTTATGTGCAGCCCGTCCGACCTCCCGACCCCGATCCGATGCGCACGGGACCGCACATCGGATCGGAGGGGATGTCTACAAGTGTGATTTGTGCCCATTTCACTGCCCGATTCATCCGAATCGGGTGAAATCGTTCCCATATCGCATAGTGTATGGGGGCCTTTAGACCAGATTGAGGTGTTTCTGCTGTCTGATGTCTTACAGCTCCGGGTATTCCCTGTTGGTCCCCCACACAGGTACTAAACCGGACAATCACTGCTTAGCTTCTGAATTCGGAATGGGATTCAGGCGTACCAGTGATGTATGGCAGTAATTCCACCATTTAGATGAGAGTGCACCTCGGTCCTTTGAAAAGTAGCTCAGATGTGCTTCTGCTTTTTATCACATATGGGCCTTATTCTAGTTCACTCTTTCTGACAAAATCCTTCTTAGATGGACAAAACCATGTGCACTGCAGGTGGGGCAGATGTTACTTGTGCAGAGAGAATTAGATTTGGGTAAGTTATTTTGTTTCTGTGCAGGGTAAATTCTGGCTGCTTTATTTTTTGGCATTAGATCTATACTTTTGCATTAGATATAATTCGATATACATTCATGGTACATTGTACACATTCGATTTTACAAGATCGAATTCGATATTTCCTTGGCTGCACAGTAGATTTTTCTGTTCGATTTTGTGAAAACGGGAGCGCGCATCGAATCGAATGTAGATCCAAGTGACACAAAAACCATTCGATTTTAGTTCAGGATTCAATTCGATTTTGCTTATATAAGCAAAATCGAATCGAAAATCTGGAAAAATCGATGCATGTGTCAGGGCCGAAACTAGGTGTTTCGGCGCCCGAGTCGGCAGTCACTTGGTCGCCCCCCCCCCCCCCCAAAAAAAACAAACAAACAAACACCAAATGACTGCCTTGGGGACAGGCAGCGGGGGTCCGGGGACTGGAGAAGGTTAACTCCGGCTCCTAGCGCTGCCGGGCGGTGGACGGGAAGCAGATTTTGAAAAGACTTGCCGGACGCTGATTGGCTGAATTCAACCAATCAGCGTCCGGCAAGTCTTTTCAAAATCATCAGCGCTTCCCGCCGCCAGGCAAATAGCGAGCGGCTGTGTATGCCGCTACACCAGTCCCTGGACCCCCGCTGCCAACATACCTGTGTGCAGCGTCCAGGGGTAGGCAGCGTCCAGGGGACCAGGGACTGGTGTAGCGGCAGCCTTCACTCACTCCATCTCCTATCGCTATCTGCCTGGCGGCAGGAGGCGCCGATGACTTTGAAAAGACTTGCCGGACGCTAATTGGCTGAATTCAGCCAATCAGCGTCCGGCAAGTCTTTTCAAAACCTGCTTCCCGCCCGGCAGCGCTAGTAGGAGCCGGAGTTAACACACCAGTCCCCGGACCCCCGCTGCCCGTCCCCGGTAGGAGCCAGCGTTAACCCACCAGTCCCTGGACCCCCGCTGCCCATCCCCGGGACCTCACACTAGCACCCCCACCCTCCCGGTGCGCGTGACCCCCTAGCCCCCCCCTAGTTACGGCCCTGCATGTGTACAGGGCTTAAGAAGGATTTTGTCAGAAAGAGTGAACTAGAATAAGGCCCATAGCCTCCACCCCTCTGTTGCCAATTTGCATTGCAGAGGGATTCGGGATAAAGTAACAAATGAGAGAGCAACGTAAATTAGGATTTTCAGGAAAGAGGTGGGTATTTGTGTACCCCCCTTCTACTGTTCACCATCTACCTATGGTATCGAATGGCGAATAAGTGTAATAGGGGTCAACGAGAATCCCACCTGAAGGAGAAAATTACTAATAAAAATGTACCCAAGTCTCCAATGAGGAGTTGTGCACCTGGCGTCAGTAATGATGCCACTGAAAACCTGATTGCACCCGCGGGGTAATATTTTCAAATAGGGTGCATATTGTCCATGTGGGACGTGCACAGATGGTAATAGAGAACTGCAACAACAGGTACACAAATAATTTAATATGTTCTTAAGTACGCAGCCTGAAAAACAGTGTGTTTAATAAATAAACAAGCTCAGAGGTATGCAACAAATATATGTGATGTCACTTCAACTGGGAGAGACAGAAAGTGGAAGAAAACAACCCAGGAAATCCCATTGTTTGACCTTTGAACAATGTATTTGTATATTCTTGCGGAAAATAAATATTTGGACAATCAAAAAGTTAAACTCAATACTTTGACCTCTGTAATTGCACCGAGGTTATAATACAAACGTTTCCTGTAGTTGTTGACCAGGTTTGCAAACACTGTAGCAGGTACTTTGGCCGACTCTTCCATGCAGATCTTCTCTAGATCTGTCATGTTTTGGGGCTGTCGATTGGGTTGAGGTCTGGAGACAGGCTCGGCCACTCCAGGACTTTGAGATGCTTGTTACGGAGCCACTTCTTAGTTACCTGGGTGGTGTGTTTGGGGTCATTTGCATGCTGGAAGACCCAGCCACGTTCCATCTTCAATGCTCTTAATGGGGGAAGGAGGTTTTTGGCCAAAATCTCACGATACATGGCCCCATTCATCCTCTCCTTAATACGGATCAGCCGTCCTGTCCCCTTTGCAGAAAAGCAGCCCAAAGCATGATGTTTCCACCCCCATGCTTCACAGTGGGTATGGTATTTTTGGGATGCCACTCAACATTCTTCTCCCTCCAAACACGGTGGAGTTTATACCACAATTTCTATTCTGTTCTCATTTGACCACATGGCATTCTCCCAATCCTCCTCTGGATCAGATGGTCACCGGCAAACTTTAGATGGGCCTGGACATGTGCCGGCTTAAGCAGAGGGGACCTTTTGGGCACTGAAGGATTTGAATCCATGGCGACGTAGTGCGTTACTAATGGTAACCTTCGTGACTGTTTTCCCAGATCTATTGAGGTTGTTGACCAGGTCTCCTGCTCGTGGAAATGCTCACATGTCAAATAACCCAGTTTGGATTCCCTGGCTTTAATTTTTGTTGTGGCATCACCGGGGAGCTTTGGTCCAAAATGCTGGGTACTGTCTAGTGACAGGAGCTGGGTGCTGCAACTGTAACATAGGGACGCCGCTGCACAGACCAGAAACATGAAAAATATAATAGACAACTTGAATTGCTCAACTTCCAATGTGACACGACTACTGTGAGCATTATGTGTAACAAGCACCACTACTGCGTGGTGCAGTATGAATCATGGGCACAACATGCAGTGTAATGTGAATAAGATTGTGTTGCTGTGTGGCATAATTTAAATTGGGGTTACTAGTGTGTGGCTTTTTCCGTTTGCAGGAAGGCACTGAACACCCTTGCATTGGCCCTACATACTGGCATACTCTCTCGGTATATCTGGAAAACTCTCACAGGTTTTGGTAAACTCCAGCAGATTCCATTTTCCTGTTATACACTTCCCCTGAGATTTATAGCAACTCTTGGGGGTCAAGTCTGTTTTTATACACACACACACACACACACACACACACACACACACACACACACACACACACACACACACACACACACACACACACACACACACACACACACACACACACACACACACACACACACACACACACACACACACACTTTTCTAACTGCCCTTAACAACCTGTGTAAATGATTATAGGAAGGACAGCCATGAATTGTGCTCCCTCCCATATAAATGTAATGCAAAGCGCTGAGCCTTGAGGCTTTACATGCTCTTTAAATCCACATTCCAGTTATCAGCTGTGACTCTTGTCATCAGAGTGTTATATGAAAGGGTTGGTGGAGCAAAGCAGAAGTTCAGATACTGTGCAATGATATATGTTTGCTTTGTCACTTAATAAGTTTCTCATACTGTAATTTAGTGGCAACAAAAATGAACTGGTTCTCCTTTTGCTGTACAGACTGGGTACACACCAGGACGATCCCATCAATCTAGATCCAATTCCGACCGATTGGATGTAGATTTGGTGTGATTGGGCCCTTTTCTGTCCTGGTGTGGACCGATACCGATCCAATGCCCGGTTCCGTGGGTCGTCGGTTGTTATTCAGATCCTACCTGCAGCAGGTAGGATCTGAAGAAGGACCATACTTCCGGGTGCGGGTCGCCATCGGATCAAACCCGCTCACAGTGCACATCGTGAGCGGGTCAAGCCCCGCCCCCGCGTCATCCTGAGCGGGTCTGAAGAAACACTGACAACCCACTCACAATGTGCATCGTGAGCGGGTCGTCCAGGTGTGTACCCCGTATTAGAGCAGCAGCTCTCCTCACCGGGTCCCTCCTAGTGGTGTACGTACTGGAGCGGTCTCCTTTTGAATTTGTGTAAATGTGGCAAATGCCGCCAGTTAGTGAGGATTATAGGGATATCACTCTACCTACAAATATTAATGTACAGAAACATGAACCTCATGAATCGTGACTAAATGCCACCTTTATCCAGTCCCACTTTTATTCTAATTAAGCCACGCCTCCTCCAGTCCATGCGTATAATGTCCAGGAATATGACTGTTGATGTACCCATGCGTCCTCCTACATCATGCCAGGCAGCCCCTCTTGGCACGCCAGGTTGTGTGAGACTCTTGTAGCCTCAGGTTTCTCTTCTGCTTGTTGATGACCAGGACACACGAGTAGATTGCTGATTCATTTGATATTGCACGTGTATGTGTATGTGATCGGGTTGCAGAATCTGTACACCGAGTGCTAACTTGTAGCAGTCGCAACTTTTTTTTTTCCAATATATGTTCTCTTCTGCTCTGTATACAGATTCAGTCCCATGCAATATACAAGTGCCATCATGTTTCTCAGTACAGTCTCCTGGTGCGTCCTAGTCACATCACATTTAATTTATGCCCAATGTTAGCAGAGTTGCACAGGATCTGCTGTACCGCTCACACCACATGTAAGAGGACATCTCTGTATATACTGCTAGGGGGCATACACACGGGGCGATTTAAACTCTATTTGCGAGCGATCTGACTAGATTGCTAAGAAATGAAGCACGGATTGCTCCATGTGTACACCCTATGGCAATGCGCGGTACAGCGCGTCGCCATTACCTGCAAAGACAGTGCATGCACCATCTATCTTGCTGAGATAGGCAAAACACTCCTCCACACAGATTTCTCAGCACACATCGCATTGAGTGTGTAATATCCCAGAACATGTGATAGAACAAAATCGTTAGATGTTATTAGTGCTGACACTGTTATATATGCATTATACAAATCTAATGTAATTATAAGTCATTATCTATGTTAAAAGGAAAATAGAGTACTTAATGAGAAATGGGTTAAAGGAATATTGCGGACTGAACACTGTTTACAATAGACTTGTCCTCATAGCCTATTAGGGCGGACTATACCATGATCCACGTGAGGAGTACACACGGGGGCGATATGCCGTGCTATGCCAGTCCCGATGCGTTCAGATCACATTGGGACTCGCATCGCATGCATGGAGTGGCACAATTTAGACTATATAACACAGATCGGCACTATATAGTCTTGTCTGCCCTCTCTATTTGGCTGCCGATTTGCACTCACACGGGAGCGCGCATCGGGCTTGCAAGCCCTAAAAAAGCATGCGATATGGCTTCCGATGTTCACTACATCGGCCACATCGGAAGGTATATCTTACAGTGTGTACACACACCATAAGAAAGTGAACAGGAGAAATCCTTTTTCCAACTGTAGCCATCACAAACTAGGGAATTGTTACACAGTAACAGAGTATTACATTGTATCAGAAGTGTTAAACTTCAAAGAAAGATGCATGTGACATCCAGAACACGGGGTAAATAGTGTGATTTAACCTCGCAAAACTGACTGCTGAGTATTAGTTATGGATTTTAATGTAATTGACATGTGATAAGCAAGTGAATGAATTTTGCTATATTATCCTATGTGTTATTGTTTGTTTTAGGAGAGGTTAACTGTATTGATAGAGATATTGATGCTAAATTCGTGTGATGTCAATAGTAACTTATTGCTGCATAATTTGTCAGAGTTAAAATGTTTTAAATGTTGCTTATCTATACTTACCGCAATTGGAACAGTTCTTGTGGTGAATGAAGAAGAATAACCTGTAAAAGAAGAAAGTGTTAAAGCATTAGAACAAAATTCCAGTTTATTACAAGTGTACACACTAGAGGATATTGTGAAAGATATCGCTCAGAAGCCTTTCTGACCAATTTCTTCTAGAATATCCTCTAGTGTGTATGGGGAGAGACCAGGGCTCGACAAACCCAGGTCGCCATGGCAACAAGTTTCCTCCCTGGCGACCAGATCCTGTGAGGGGTATGGCCTGCCGCCTGCCGAGGAGATAGGACAGTGGTAGTGTGTCTCAGCCTATGCTTAAGGAGGCCACATAGCTGAATGCTTACAGTAATGTGACCCTCCGCCCCCCCCTGTGTCATGGTGATCCTTCTGAGTGTCCTCATGCAGCGTGACCTCTGCGGCTGCCCCTTCCGCATCTTGCACAGGGCCGTCCTACCCGGCCACTCAAAGCTGCGCAGCAGACGATATGCAACGGTTCAGGACACACTGCCGGCGCCACTCACCCTTCACCTCTGCCGCAGAAAAGAGCGGCCATCTGCTACCTGGCTCCTCCTCTGCCGCATCTCGCACAGCGCCGTCCGGCCCGCCCACTCATAACTGTGCAGACACCAAGTCCTGCTGCGGGATGGATGATCTGCAGGCAGTTGTAGTATGTCCTTACAACGTGTGTGTGTGTGTGTCTCAGGGTACCTTTACAATTTACTGTATGTATGTGTTTCCTTACAATTTATCTGTGTGTTAGTGTGCCCAAACATTTTGTGTGCGTGTCAGTGTACACCATGTACAAGTTTTCAGTAAAAAAAAATTTTTTTGGGGGGGGTATTTAATTTTTCTGGCTCCTAGATTTTAGAAAAAAAATTGTCAAGCCCTGGGCCAGACAATACTTCTTCTAGACCTAGGGTAGACAACCCTAGTCCTCGAGAGCTACCAACAGTGCATGTTTTGCAGCTCTCCTCACAGAATCACAAGTCAGCTAATTAGCTCCATCTGTGTATCTTTTAAAATGTGTCAGTGATTAATGAGTGCAGCTGTGCAGCAGCTAGGTTGTCTGGAAAATGTGAACTGTTGGTAGCTCTCGAAGGCTAGGGTTGGCTACCACTGTTCTAGGCCCATATTTAGTTTTTTTTTCTCTAATTGCCTCGTAATAGTTATTGCTGAGTTGGCCAAATGTGAGCAAACGTTGACCCATGTTGTTAAAATATTGCTGTTTGCTCCTATAAGGTTACATAGATGGTTTTCGTCTGCAAGCTTTCCTTGCTTCTGGTTACCCACATCAGTTAAAATGTTGCCAAAACAATTTTCCTTAGCTGTTTTGGGTGTCTGGTTGCAGACGGTTTCGGTGTACTGGCTGGTACAGTTTCTGTTGTGTTACTTTCCAATACAACACCAGAAAATCTTAGGTATGTGCATGGGATAAAACTCGATGCTCACAGCTGATCCATTGTCACTGCTAAAGCTGTCCATATACTGATGATACGCAGGGTTCTACTTTTGTTGTTTTTTAAGCAATGGCCTTCTGATTTGGTGGATGTAAAGGAACATTTAGATAAAACAGTCTGGCTGTATAGATAATAGCATTTAATATCCATATCATCTGAGTTGTCCTGGTCTTAAGGTGCCCAAACACATACTAGAAACATCATTGATCTTAAGATGTGCGCATATATTTGCCTTGAAATCTTTTGTACAAAAATTTTAGGCAAACGCACATTTTCACCAAAGATTTATCTTGCGTTCCCATTGATCTTTTGCTAAATCTTCTGAACTTTCATGCAGCATGTAATGTCAGAAGATTCCGCAAAAGATCCATCATGAATCAGATCGAGATCGGGCGATTTGCGGAAAAAATAAGTAAAGTCTGCGGATCTGGTCGGTCGGCAATCGGCAAACAAATCTTTCTAGTGTGTGGGCACCTTTGTTATGGGACAACCAAAATAAACAAACAATCTGCCTGAACAATAGAAAAATCCTGAAAGACAATTAAAAATAGTGGTAGATGCCTACTGTGCAATCCAGTTGGTTAGGAAAGATGTGATACATGTCAATAACCTAATATTCCTGTTGTAGTGTTCATTCTAGCACCAGCTATCTCTAAAAACCCATGCAGTTTCTCTTCCCTGTATATCAGCACTGGTATACAAACCAGACCTGTGCTAGAAACACCACATCAGACAGAGATACCCCAGGCAGGGAAGCGAACTGCATGGGTTTTCAAAGTTGGTGGGTGCTAGAATGAACACTATTTTGTATTTAAAACAATAACAAAATGTCTTGTTTCTGATCAACAGTTAGTTTATTATCAAGAGACGGCGTAATGTCATTTTTGAAATGAAGATAATGTGGTCATTTCATGACCACTATATTTCCGTGACAATCACCTAGCTGCGCTAGTTAGGGCATCAACCGTCCGCTTAAGGTGATGATTGGGCAGTATGGATGGTCTAATGGTTAGCATTACTGCCCCACAACACTGAGGTCATAGTTTTGATTCCCGCCATGGCCCTAACTGTGTGGAGTTTGTAAAAACAATGCGGAGTGATCTTCGTTTTAAAATATATTTTGCCTGTTTTAACTATATTTTAATCTAGTGTTTAAGTAAGAAACCAAATATTTGTATTTGCTGCTAAAACAAACGGTTTAGAGCTTTTATTATTTCAATCAAGTTATTTTATTTTTTGAATGGTCCTGCTGATTGTACATCGGCTGTTTTTTTAGCTAATGCCGCTTCTTTCTGATGTTTCAGGTTGACTGCACCTGACATTGCACTGACATCATGGAAGAGACGGAGAGCCAGGCGGTGCCACTGACCTCCTCAAGCCCTAGAGATGACTCCACCAAATCTGGGAATGGCTCTACGAGTCCGCAAGGCACCATGCAACTCAAAAAAGAGATCTCGCTGCTCAATGGAGTTTGTCTCATTGTGGGCAACATGATTGGCTCAGGGATCTTCGTGTCTCCTAAGGGTGTTCTTATTTACTCCGCCTCTTATGGGTTATCTCTTGTCCTGTGGACAATAGGTGGAGTCTTCTCAGTGATCGGCGCACTATGCTATGCAGAACTTGGTACTACAATCACTAAATCAGGAGCAAGCTATGCATACATCCTGGAGGCTTTTGGGGGTTTCGTTGCCTTCATCAGGCTTTGGACTTCCCTGCTCATCATTGAACCCACCAGCCAAGCCGTCATTGCCATCACGTTTGCCAACTACCTGGTACAACCAGTCTTCCCAACTTGTGAACCTCCTTATGTGGCGTCCCGACTGATTGCGGCTGCTTGCGTGTGTACGTATGGTGCCGACTATTCCTATTATCTAACCTCTTAGAAAGTTATAATTATCTTGCAAAGTGCTAAAAGGGGATTTCCAGCATTCAATTACTTTAGTGTACTACAGTATCTTCTACATATCCTCCTGCAACTATTACTAAATACATTGGTGTTTTTTTTTTTTTTTTAGAGAAAATGTACTTACTTTTTGTACGTCAGTTGGGCATTTTTTTTTTGCCCAAAAATGTGTCTTGGTTGCAGCATTCTCTGACTAGGTTCACTTGCGCCAGGCATCTCGTGTTGTGTGGTGTGTTGAAGCTAGATGTATGAGGACACCTAGGTATCTCACTCTATGCTTTGTATATTACCATAGAATCCACAATAAGAATAACCAAAGCTAGTGGTATTGAAAGCTTAGAACAAAGTTAGGGTGAGATTTAATAGGATGAGAGATTCAAAAAGTGAGAGATTTGGTAAGAAATCTCCAGGTTTTTTTTAAAGTGGCAATCATTTGCACTGCAAAATCATACTGCTTTTGCAGTGTAAATGATTGCCACTTTAAAAAAAACTGGAGATTTCTTACTAAATCTCTCACTTTCTGAATCTCTCATCCTATTAAATCTCACCCTCTGTGTTCACTCTAGAATTTTTTTTTTAGGGCAGGGTGCTGACCACTGAGCAGGGCACATTTTTCAATCGGGAAAGCACATTTTACATTTGTTGCAAAATAAATTGACAATGTAATTGGCGTAATCCTAGTTAAGTGTGCACACTTCTTTATGCCCATTACACATTGTGTCGCACATCATAATGCCTATTACATATTATGCCACACCAAAATGCCCATTACACATGATGGCAAATAAGAGCATTGGACCTACATGCTAATTTCCAGCGTCTCTTACTTGTTGCCCAGAGGTTATTTCACTTTTGTTGACAAGGGTCAGAAAGGCAAAGGCAAAGCCAGTCAGCCGTCCTGTCTGTGGAGGGAAGGCTTAGCTGGCGGGAAGAACTGACAGCCGTTGCTAGCAGAGAGATCAGCGGCATGTCAGCGAAGCGGAAGGACGCACAATGCCACACACAAAAAGGGCAGGACGCGATTAGCGGTTTAATAAATGGGCAGGGCGTGGTGCCCTGCAACAGAAGCTTAGAGGGAATACTAAAAGTGGTGAAATCCGCAAAAGCTCTTTTACTATGTTCAAATTACCCAAAAATGAACTACAAGGAGCATAAGAGGTATATTTTATTGGTAGACAACTTAATAAGTGCAAACACTGTGAGGGGTATTCAATGCCTCTGATGGAGAGCTATGAGGGCGATAAGTGCAGATAGCTCGCCGTCATGTATTCAAATCTCTCCCCTTCACTCGCCATTTCCACCTCACTGGTTCCCTTTGGCGAGGTGGAAACCGCGAGTGTGGCCATTTAAAATGGCGGGGCTTGCCAGAAAATGCAGTAGACTCCTCACCGTTTAAGTGGGTCGGATTCTGGCCAAACATTGAATACATCGAGAGGGTTTGATGGCGAGGATGGCTTTTCCTCGCCGAAACTAATCCAGCCTCGCCATAGAAACCCCCCTCGCTGCGGATTGAATACCGCCATATGATGTAAAGTAACGTAGTTGGTGGTGGTCCCTAGAACCAGCTATAGGAAATCTTAGCAGCTGGAAAAAGAAAACTTTTGAGCGGACTCATGGTTTGAATTTATTTGCAGTTTGCAGTGATTTTCTAAAGTTAAAACTTAACTTTTATTATTTATCATTCATAAAATAAGATGGAAATGGAACATGGAGGGAGGTTTTTCTGGTTGACTCGTAAGGCTGCGAATTTCGCAGCCTTGCGTGCCCCCCAGACGCCACCTGCACGGCCACCCCCCCTCGCACACCGCAATCCCCCACACGGCTGCGAATTTATATGTTTATCAATGATTTCTCCAGCACTCTCAGATCTATGGGCGCCCTGTGCGGGAAGCAGATGGGCAGCTGACATATGCGGCCATCGGCTGCCCTCCCTCCACACCTGCGTCATCGGGTAATTACCATGAGAATGCCCAGCATCTTCATGTGAACGTCCATGAAACACTGGGCGTTCCCATGGGTGGATCCTCCATCCACCCCCCTCGCTGACCGTGCCGGGCAGGGGAAAAGCTGCTCGTGTGTATGCACTGAGCGGCTCCCCCCCCCCCAGTGATGACAGTGGTATAATCACCCAGTGTGTATGCACTGAGCGGCTTCCCCCCCCAGTGAGGACAGTGGTATAATCACCCAGTGTGTATGGACCTTTAGACTTACATTCAGCATTAAGACCTTTACTAGTCGCGCGGGGGGGGGGGGGGGGGGGGGGGGGGGGGGGGGGGGAATTTTTCCAATAATATCTGGCTTCTTCGCCAAACATTTGGCATGCTTATATTCTGTGTGCAACCGCAGCTGTTTCTACATATTAAACACTACGTTAGTCTTTTTCCTGGAAAACACTATAACGGGGCATTTAAGGTACAAAGTTGCAAGCAAAGACGACCGGTGCGACAGTCCGGTGTTACTCCCGCGTTATGTATAACACATCTGCATTAGTAAATATGAGTCTTTCCATGCGGTGAGAGCCTTGGAAAGAGCTACAGAGCCAGCCAATCAGCCCTGTCATAATTCAAACACAGCCTGTAACCTGGCAGTTGCACATACACGGAGCAGTTAACGGGTGCGATGCGCGCTCCCACGCACATCACATCGCACAGCACAAGGAGTATGTACTGCACATACTTTTGGAACTAGATTGCATCGCATCTCGTTCACAACGCACGGTGCTTTAGCCCATCGCATGCGCTTTGAACCAGATGCAATGCAATCTAGTTTAAAAAGCACGGTGCAGTGTAAATGATTGCCACTTTAAAAAAACTGGAGATTTCTTACTAATGGGCGGCATTAGGAGCGGATTGGCTGGTGCTTTATCTCCCTCCCTTCATTTTACTTTGTCCCAAGGCTTAAGCTTTTTGGGGGTTTATCTGTGTCCGATTCCTTACAATATTTTGCTAGAAACCAAAACTGGATTTGAAAGACTCTCCATTTGTACCTGTAGACCAGTGTTTTTCAACCACTGTGCCGTGGTACACTAGTGTGCCTTGAGCTGTTCTCAAGTGTGCCCCCAGATCTAGAGATGCCCAAACCAGTTTACAGCCACCACCAGTTCAACTGTTATTTACTGGTCTCTTCTTTTCATGTACAGGGCCAATGTATTTAAATTTTGTTACCTGTGGGGACCAGTGTGATTGTTTTTATATGGGGGCCAATAGGTTTTTTTTTCCTGTGGGGGCCAATATGTTTTGCCCTTTGGGGATCTCATGTGTGCCTTGGGAATTTAAAAATCTTATTTAGTGTGCCGCAGGGTAAAAAGGTTGAAAATCACTGCTGTAGACCATGGGCCACTTTTTGAAGCGGATCTGTGACTTTTGATTCATTTGGTGGTGGTGTTTGCTTTTTGTTTTTCCAACAAAACTACATCTTAGTCACAGTGTGATAGGACTAGAAAACACCAGGAGACAGATTTTATTTGATATCTGACACTTGTATATATGTGGGTGATGGAGTCTCACAAAGTGCTACTGTTCAAGAGCTGAAGAACACTGGCAGCGCTGGGAGATCTGAGCTATCTAGCATCACTCAGAATGCTCATCTCCAAGTGTGTAGGCCCCTTTAGTGGAGAGCAATTAGGCTAGGGGGTTTACCTTATTGGATCTGTCAACCAATCAGCTGCTATTATTTTTTTTTTTTTTTTTTTTTTTAGGAGAGACTGTAAAATGAAAGTTTGAAGCTGATTGATATTTTCTCTCTCTCCAAAATTTGATATCTGCTTTTTTTTATTTTTTATAAATATTATGTTTCTTGAACAAGCATTCCCCGCACCCCAAATAAGGAGCTTTTGGTTTCGAAGTGTAATGGTTAGGTGATGGAAGCCGTAGTAACCGTTATATATGATTATATACAGTATTTATACACTTGTAGTAAGTAGCTATTTAATGAGTTAATACTCCCAGTAGCTAAACAATGTGTGTGATTTCCCAGAGGGAAATGGCTTGCTGCCATTAACATAGAATGTTCTACGAAATCATTAATCTTTCTATAAATCTCCAGACAAAAACAAATTCCTAGTTGTATGTTTTAAAAGCTTGCATTTGTTGGTAATTGTGGATGATTTACCTTTTTTTATTCCAGAGAGAGATGGATATATTATAATTTAAAAACACAGGTTGAGTATCCCTTATCCAAATATCCGTTATCCAAATAACTCTGAAAACCATAATCTCCTAAATGGATGTTATAATTTTTTTCTTATAATTCTTACTAGGTACATCTGTAACTGGCACTACTGGGGGAATTCTAGGTAACTGGCACTAAGTATGTGTAAACGACTGCTTGGCATTCAAATTCAGTGCCTCAGATATTACACAAACTTTGTTTCAGGTTTTAAAACCTTGTTTCATGCACAAATAAAATAGATTTGTGTGTATTTGATTGTATACCTCAAGGGCAAAATGCCCCCTGCCCGTCTGGCAGCGCCCCGCTAAAACAGCCTGCCTCCTACTGCTATGTTGATACCGGGGAAGCACGACGGCGGCCGGGCCCGCTCATTTTCGTAACGGCCCGGGCACGCCCCTTCTATGACGATGGCGGCCCGGGACCGCTCAGAACTGTGACTCCATCGGGCCCGGTCCGCCCCTTGACGCTGCCCCCATGCAGTGGCGCCCTGCCTGCCCCTGTTCCTAGAAAGAACACTACTCATATAAAAATATTCCAAAATACGGAATAATCCGTTATCCAAAATTCTTCTGTTCCGGAGCATTTTGAATAGGGGATACGCAACCTATAATAATCAATTAGAATGCAGATAAATGACAGTGGTGCTTTCTGCTGCTGTTGTAGGTGTTATTATTTCTATATGTAATGGAACCCTGCTTATGTATCATCCGTTTTCTTTCATTTATGCTCCTGACGTGTTTTTCTGGTCATCCAGGTGCTGGCAGCAGATTTCTTCTGTTTTCTGAAAGAATTTACCAATGTGTCCCCTAAGCGCTGGTAAAGGTATGATCCTTTTCCTCTTAGTTGGTTACCCAAAATGAAGAAAAAAAGGTACAATAGTGTAATATAGTTTTGTACACATTTTAAAATAAATATATTTATAGGTTTCTGTGATTTGACTCGTACCCTTTTCATATGTCTACTAATTTGTAGACAACACTCTAAAAACATGAACATAAAAGAAACAGCAAGGTGGACTCTCACCAGGTCTTGTTGCCAACGCGTTTCGAAACAGATGTTTCTTTATCAAGGCATACCCTGTTTCGAAACGCGTTGGCTATTGGAGGGAGCAGCTTGGTGGAACTGGAGCCTGGGAGAGGATCAGGGACGCCTGGGATCCTCCATACTTGTAACAACTACGCTGTAGTCTGCATCTTTGTGTGTGGACCACACGACCTGGTGAGAGTCCACCTTGCTGTTTCTTTTATGTTCATGTTTTTAGAGTGAATAAAACTGTATAGCACCATCAAGTTTTTTCTTCTCTTTATGGGTCAAGATACAAAACTGACGTATCGGTGACGTGACCGCTCCCCTGTAAAACGCTATTGTCTACAAATTAGTAGACATATGAAAAGGGTACGAGTCAAATCACAGAAACCTATAAATATATATTTATTTAAAAGTGTGTACAAAACTATATTACACTATTGTACCTTTTTTTCTTCATTTTGGGTAACCAACTAAGAGGAAAAGGATTATACCTTTACCAGCGCTTAGGGGACACATTGGTAAATTCTTTCTGTATTTTCCACTGTTTGGTGTGGGTAGGTGACCCTCACTTTCCTCTATATCCCTCAGCGAAGGTTTAGCGCAAAGGTCAATCCATAAATTCTATTTTGTGTTCTTCTGTTTTCTGTCTATTGCAGAGATGTAGCCACCGATCTGCTTCTATTGGGGCCTACACACGTCCCTCCGTGTGCCCCTACATCGCTCTGTGTGTAGGGGCATAGAGATAGCCCAGTGATTAATATCCAGCATGCTGTATAAATCTAGTACTATCGCCTGGCAGGGCCGGTGTTCTCAGCGGAGAATACTGCTCTGACAGATCACTCAGCACACAGTGCCAAAACATAGTTGTGTACTGAGCGATCTTGCTGAGCAATCTAGTATCGCTCAGCAAATTTGTGTAGGCCCCATAATAATCCTTTATCATTATATGTAATGATGGCTAGAATCTGATTATTTTTCATCTGTCCTCTTTACAGTACATCTCCCCATAGGCGCCTCCAGTGCGATGCCTGGTATAGTGCAGTTTGAAAGTATTTATGGAAGTGAGCACTCAGGCTTTGAGTGCGAAAATGCTTAGCAAAACCCCATTAAAAATTGCCTGGCTTAAAATTAGCATTGTTAATTAGGATGAAGCTTAAATAATGGGGAAAAAAGTGGAAGTGTTCCTTGGGCAGTAGAGGAGATGGAAAAGGTCTACTTGACCCTTCATTGCAAAGACGGATATAGAAGTCTGTATTTAGCCTTGTATACGCAGATGGACTGTCCTTTAGTGATACTGTGTTTTGCAGCTAAATATAACTCCTAAATGTACACGTACCCAGACACCCAAACAGACTGATTAATCTATGGAATGTCTGAGTTACTGCACAGCTTCCAGTGCTGGACTACTGGTGGTTTATAATAAGCCTACAGACAAGTTATGTTTTATAGAATGGGACCTGCATTTGGAGGGCATGCTGGTTCCTGTAGTGCCACAAGGATGATTTAGGGGTAACTCCTGATAGGCTGGCTCTCAACTTAGATATATTGGTAAGTGCTGTTATCATGTAGCCTTACAATAGACAATTATATGGCCCAGATTGGGTGCTGTTATCATGCAGTGTAGGACTTCCGGTATCAGAGAAGCCTTGACAAAGCCCGGAAGCTTATCATATCTTTTGCAAAATATATGTAACTACGATCTCTGAATGACCCTCTATTATGTTGGTTTTTCAAATCTTATTACTAATGCCCTTTGGTGTGCTGGGGGTTAAATCCCCCTCCCTTGCAGCACCTGGAGAGTATTACTACTTTGATTGAGCAGCTCTCACCACTGTTTTATAGAATGGGGTCAGATGTATTAATCCTTAAAAATAGATAAATGTAAGGGTGATTGAGAAATGACAGTTAGGGTCCAATTGCCTGGATGTGTATTGATCAAACAGCCTGTAACATGGAGTGAGGTGGTGATTTTCTGGATGTGCTAAGGGGGAAAATGCGGTAAAACCCCCGTTTTCAGTGGTTTTACCACATTTTCTAATGTACTAAGATCCATCCGTCCCGACTTCGCAAGATAGGGTAGCACCACCTTGGGGTGGCGCTACCCTATAGGCTTCTATAGCCGCCCGTCGCAGATGCAGACTCCCCTTCCAGTCCTCTGTGCTGCAGGGGGGAGGAGGAGACACTGGGGACTGCCGCAGAGCCCAGGAGGTGACGGAGACCCCCCCCCCCACACACCACATTACAGGTAATCGCGGGGGGGCCTCCATCACCACACTGCGATGCTAGCCGCATATGTTAGTCCATATGCACTAACTTTGCGGCGTGGGCGTGGCGAGGGGTGGCGATGTATGTTAATACATCCCGCCCTTTATCACCCTTACATTTATCGCTCTTAATGATTAATACATCTTCCCCAATGTCCACTGCACAGAAGGGCAATACAGATAATACAGATGGTGTTTATCATTACTTCCTGAGGTCATGGATTGAATTCTCACCATAGCAATAATTGTTTGGCGTTTGTATATTCTCCCTGTGCTTTTGGGAGTTTTCTTGGGGTCACTTGGGGTTTCCTCACATAATCCAAAAATATATTTGGTAGGTTAATTGGCTATCAACAAAAATGAACATGTGTATGTAAGTAGGCAGAGTAGATGGGCCAAGCGGTTCTTATGTGAGAGAAATTCTATGTTTCGATTCTATGCATTAAATGTGTGTAAAAAATGTATTTCCCTCCACAGGTCTCATCACCTTTATAAATTGCGCATATGTGAAATGGGGAACGCGGGTTCAGGATCTCTTCACTTACGCCAAAGTCATTGCACTAATTGCCATAATTATAACTGGCATTGTTCAATTGGGCCAAGGTAAGGATTCGTAAAGGAAAAAAGTTGTTTTAGATCTGTATTCTATTGGCTACCAGTTGACGTGACTGACATCATGTGGGAGTAAATCCCCAGCTTTCTTTAATCTTGTATGATGCCCTCCTGGATTTGCAGAATACAGATGGGCTGCTCTTTGGAACGTTTTTAAAGTAATGCTTTCATGTAGTATTAAAAGATCATAACTTCCATGATGATGTACTTTTCTAAGTGTTGCAATACTAGAGTCTATTCTGAGGTGCATAAGAAAGATGTAGATAATGTTACAATGTTTTCTATTTTTGAGTATTGCTTCTTTGGGCTATATTTTGTTCCACAGGGTGATTCAAAAGTCACGGAACAATCTTTTGTTTCAAAACTCTGCAGGACATAGGACATTGAATACTTTAGTAAAGTATGGGTGAGGTGGGCGGGTCTTTTAGGGTATGTACCAAACATGGGTGCTATCTTGAAATCGGCCATCTTGAATCGATTCAAATTGAAAGGGGGTCATGTAACATGTCAAACAACATCAACAATTTCTGAACAGTGAAAACAGATTTGAAATAGCAGTTATGGTACAAAAGTTACAACATTTTTGTTTTGTTTCTGAAGATGGCTTTGACAAATTAGGAGAGAATTGAGGTCTGGAGAAGGAAGTTTGTGTCATACAGTAGCTGCAGATTTTTACAACCGGCACCCAGAAAGACCTTTATTTTCACAGAACACTTCAGGTGACTAATTTCCAAATTCTGAGAAATGGGGCAGACAAGTTACAGAGTGGTCATCCAAAAAGTGCTACTGATGAGACGACCTCAAAAATGACCTAAATTCTCTCCTCAAAGCCATCTTCAGTTATATGCAACAAATAAAGTGTTGTAACTATTGTACCATAACTGCTATTTTGACTCTGCTATTTCAAATCTGTTTGCAGCAATAGACTGTTCGGTAAATTCTGATGTTTGTCATGTTACATGAAAAAACTAATTTAGATTTAAGATTTCAAGATGGCGCCCATGTTCGGTACACACCCTAAAAAATAGCCCACCTCACCCATACCTCATTGGAGTATTCAGTTTTGCCGTTTCCCGCACAGTTTTTGAAACAAGGGTGCACTGCGACTTTTGAATCGCTCTGTGGTGAATTAATTGTATCTGTGCTTTTCCCCTAGGCCGCACTCAGAACTTTGATAATTCCTTTGCTGGGTCTTCCTGGGATGCTGGTGACATCTCTTTAGCTCTGTACTCTGCACTCTTTTCCTACTCCGGCTGGGACACTCTCAATTATGTGACAGAAGAAATTAAGAATCCAGAGAGGTAATCTGAATATCAGGATTGGTCGTCATGTGGCACTGCCTTCCGCTGGCATGTCTGCCTGTTATAAGGTCTTAAGGTGCCCATACATGGTACAATTATTGTATGCAATTTGGACTAGATCGAATTGCATACATTTTGCAATACAATGCAATCTAGTACAAAAAGTATGTGCAGCGTGTACTTTTTGTGCTGTGCGATGTGTGTGCTGGAGCGCGCATCGCATTACACCGTGTCGTATGGCCATCTTTAGTGAAATATTAATTTCAGTTCATATGTTTAAAAAGCACACAGTGGGACAATATCACTTTGCTTTAATATGTTCCCCTACTATTGGAAAGCAAAGGGCAAGATGTACTAAGCCTTGAAAAGTGATAAAATGGAGAGTGATAAGGCATCAACCTATCATTTCCTACATGTCATTTTTCAAACACAGCCTGTCACATGGTAGGTTGGAGCTGATTGGTTGGTGGTTTATCACTCTCCATTTTATCACTTTTCAAGCTTAGTACATCTGGCCCTAAGGGAGAGCTAAATTGGCTAGAACTTTGTCTCACAATCCGCTTCTGCCTAAAGGTGCCCACACACTAGAAAGATCTGTGATTATAAGATGTGCGCATAAATTAGCCTTCAAATCTTTTGTCCGTCCTGGACAATAGATTTCAGGCAAGCGCACGTCTTCACCACAGATTTCTCTTAAGATCCCGTGTGCGTTCCTATGGATCTTTTGTTAAATCTTCTGATCTTTCATGCAGCATGTAAGATCAGAAGATTTAGCAAAAGATCCACGGGAGCGCGCATCGGACCGAAATAGGTTGATTTTCAAACGATTATAGGTAATCATCGGATGATATATCGGCCGATTTATCGGAAATCGTCCAATCGCCCCAAAAATCGTTCTAGTGTGTGGGAACCTTTACATGTTAAGGGCTGTTTGAAAGATCAGCTGATTTGAACTAGATACTTTCACACCGTTATTGTATCTCTCTCCAAGCTTTGATAAATACATCCCTTAAGGTCCATACACACTGGGCGTTTTTGCCCAGCATGTATGGACAGCGATGATCGCTATCATCGCTGGGGGAAAGCCAATCAGTGCATACACACGGAGCGGCTTTACCCCCTGCCCGGCGCTATGAGCGGGGAGAGGACGGCTTGCCATAGCGCAATCAAAAGTATGTGTAGAGGTGTGTTCATTTGTAAAGTAATATTGTATACTAGTATGAGAATGTTTACCTATATGGGAGCACAGCAGGGATCCAGATCATGAGAAAGTATTACAATTCTGGCCCCTGCCCCAATAAGCATACAGTCCAAATGGATGAAAGGTTTACAACAACGTGGCTGGTTATACGTGTTCTAAATAGTGTGCCGCAGGCAGCGAGATATCTCGGCAATGCAGATAGGAATGTGGACAGGTTGTTGCGCTGTGGGCCGTTTCTGGTGCCTCTGTCAGGCTAGTGTGTAAATCAAACAGGTGTGTGTAGCTGTTGTGAAAGGATAATTGCAATGTACAGCTATTAACACGGGTGCCGGATGACAGTCGGGATTCCGACATTGGATTCGCGACTGTTAAATACCTGACAGTCGGGGGCTATTCTCCCCATAGAGGGAAAACAGAACAGCGCAGCGAGCCACCGAGCCCTTGGCGCGACGAGCGCTGCAAACCCGCAGTGGCTTTGTACCACTCTCCCCTTTGCAGTCCCGGCAGTTAGGATTCCGATGTCGGACTAATGTCTGAGGGCCAGACCACAGCCAGAAACACACACCATTAAGAAACGCGCGCACTAATACTTCCTCAGGTGTTACTTTTATTAATTATTATTAACAGTTTCTTATATAGCGCACACATATTCCGCAGCGCAGAGAATATTTGAACATTCACATCAGTCCCTGCCCCAGTGGAGTTTACAATCTATGTTCCCTACTACACGCACAGACATTCTAGGGTTAATTTTGTTGGAATATATTTTTTGGATTGTGGGAGGAAACTGGAGTACCCGGAGGAAACCCACGCAAGCACAGGTAGAATATACAAACTCCACACAGTTAGGACCATGGTGGGAATTGAACCCATGACCTCAGTGCAGTGAGGCAGTAATGCTAACCATTACACCATCCGTACTGCCCCGTATATATAACACATGGTAGGGATAGATCCCATGACCTCAGTGCTGTGAGGCAGTAATGCTAACCATTACACCGTCAGTGCTGCCCAAATTGTTTGTAGAGCTTCCTGTGACAGAGCTTGGAGTCCTTTGCATTAATAACCACTTAGTCAGATCTATAGTGTTTAGAATCAACCGTCAAAAAGTCGTCAACTATCGGCCAACAAAAGTTTTCAGTTTTTCATGTTTTGTTTTTTTTTGCTAAAAAAAAAAAAAGGACTTCATACTTTTCCATCAATGTGGGAACTAAGGGCCTTATTCTAGTTCACTCTTTCTGACAAAATCCTTCTTAGCTGGACAAAACCATGTGCACTGCAGGTGGGGCAGATGTAACATGTGCAGAGAGAGTTAGATTTGGCTGAGTTATTTTGTTTCTGCGCGGGGAAAATACTGGCTACTTTATTTTTACACTGCAATATAGATCTCACTTTGAAGTAAAACCCCACCCAAATCTAACTCTCTCTGCACAAGTAACATCTGCCCCACCTGCAGTGCACATGGTTTTGTCCATCTAAGAAGGAATTTGTCAGAAAGAGTGAACTAGAATAAGGCCCCATGGGAGAGGACCTGATATACTTATATGGTGTTCTTGTCAACCGATGTAGACATAGAAACTAGAAAAACCATGTCAAGCTTTTGACTGTAGACCTAGACACTGTGGGCCAGATGTATCAAGCTTCAAAAAGTGATAAAATGGAGAGTGATAAACAGCCAGTCAATCAGCTCCCACCTAACATTTTTCAAACACAGACTGTGACATGTCAGACAGGAGCTGATTGGCTGGCTGTTTATCACTCTCCATTTCATCAATTTTTGAAGCTCAATGCATCTGGCCCTATAGATCTTATCTACCATAAGCACTTGGTACCTGATGGTTGCTGTTCTGCGAGATTTTCTCTATAACCGTTTCCTGTCATTTAATTATGATAAAATTACTAATAAACAGGAAGCCTCCGGTTTGCATAATTTCAGGATTTGGAAATTCATGGAGATCTGTTATGTAGAATATACAACATATGTAATACCCTGTATTGATAAATATACATTCTGTAATGATAAATGCGCATTGTGGAACATCGGTATATAATCATCAAAGTATGTCACCGTGCTCTAGATCTAAGGAAGGCCTCTCGCATAGTGAATAATAACATTCTGGGTTTCCATGCTGCTGTATGTCTATATACCGGGATGCTGTTTCCCATCTTATTCAGTATCTTGTGTAATTGCAGGAACTTGCCATTGTCCATTGGGATTTCCATGCCCATTGTTACCATCATATATATACTAACCAATGTGGCTTATTACACAGTGCTGGACTTCAATGCGGTTGTTGGCAGTGATGCAGTGGCTGTGGTGAGTAGGTGGGGAGTTACTGCAGGAGTAGATGGGGAGTTACTGCAGTAAGTGGGATGTGTCCCACAAGGACCTATTAATCGTCCCTTTCAGATTGAGAATTCTTTGGGTTATGATGGCATTCAGCTCATGTGCAATAGTGTTTGAATATATATGAATATCCCACTGTTTATAATGGCAAATATTTCTTGTTCTTGTGCTGAAAGATTAGGGGCCAGATGCACCAAGCTTCAAAAGTGATAAAATGGAGAGTGATGAACAGCCAGCCAATCAGCTCCTACCTGCCATGTCGCAGACTGTGTGTAGAAAATGTCAGGCATGAGCTGATTGGTTGGTTGTTTATCACTCTTCATTTTATCACTTTTGAAGCTGAGTGCATCGGGCCCTAGGTGTATAAGGGCACTTCTGTAGTTTCTCTATAAAACCCTTCCAGTCATCATGGTTGTCTTGAAAACTTGCTTGTGGCACTTCTAGCTATTGCAGAACTACAAATCCCAGTATGTTTTGCTAATACTTTAATGGTGCATAGACACTGGGCGATTTTTGCCCAGCGTGTATACAGACAGAGCGATGATCGGGAAAATCGATGGGCCGAAGGTGCATACACACTGAGCAATTTTCCTGGGAGTGCCCGGCTTTCCATAACAGGACACTATGGAAAGCCGTCCACCCCATTACTCATCTGCTGGTTATACCATCAGCACCCTCCGCGCATCACAGAACCGTACACACTGTGCGGCTTTTCAGCTGAAACTGTAAAAGTGAGCTGGATTTGGCTTCGAATCGCCCAGTGTGTATGGGCGTTAAGCTCTGCATTTGCAGGACTTGCTAGCAGTTGTAGTTCAGCAACCATTAGAGAGCCTTGCATCGTTGCTGAAATCTGGCGTACTTATGGTGTACCAGGGTAATGCAGTATCTTGTCCTTCTAAGGATCTGAAATTGGCACAGACTTGTTTATTGCAACATTTTCCCTTATTTTTTGTCCACATCTTCTCACTTTTGAATGTCATGCCAGTAATACAGTATAATCACGTGTCTTGCTGTATTAATGTTGGTAAATAAGGGTTTCAAAAACCCTAGTTCATAGCAAGATTTAACTAGTATTTTAGAAGGTCTTGTTCGCTGCCAGAGGGGGGATTGTCAAAGAATTTGGCTGTGGGGAGGTTACATTGGACTGTATGTACTAAGAAGAAATATGCATGTGGAAGAAATTATTTCATTGGGCTTGGGCTTGCTGTCAGTGAGGTGTGACATTTCGTACATTTTTTTTCTTTAACTGCATAATTCTATCCATATTTATAAATGCGAACTACGCCTCACCTCCTGAGGTGAAGTACCACCAGTGACCACTAGAGGCCGCTCGATGGTCCAGCTTACTCCTTAACCCTTTTAAGTCCAACGTCTAGTCAGGCTCAACAGCCCTAGCGCTAGTTGCAGATCCAATTATGAGCCATTTTAAAATAATAACATTTACTGTGTTCAACATTCATTGTAGGCCATTTTTGAATAAACGCCCTAGTGTATGGTAGGTCATGAAATACCGCCTGACGGCACGTGTCGGCTCAAAAAACAGTGAAAAAAACCCATGTCGATCTAGATCAGAATCGCACATATAAAAGGAAGAATGTATTATACAGACGATGAACGGGGTACTTGCTTAAATATATGTGCAGGCCCTGTTTCTCTGCATGTATGTATATATTATTTTTATTTATTTACAAGGTTTAATTGTAACGTGTGTTTTTTTTTTTTTGTTTCCTCATGCAGACATTTGCTGATATGGTATATGGTGTATTCAGCTGGACCATTCCTTTGGCTGTGGCCCTCTCCTGTTTCGGTGGCCTTAACTCCTCTATCCTCGCTGCCTCCAGGTACCATACATAATTTGGGGCTAAATCCAGTAAAGTGATTACACATATAGTCAGTCCTATACACCATATTTTGTCTGCAGAAACTAAAAGTTTTTTTTTTTGGGTGGCTATAAATAATGGGTGCCCAGTGGAGCAATTCAATTGTTTTGGGTGCCCTTGAATGATCATTTTTGTTGCACCAAAAAGCACCAGGTTTAACCAAGCCTAGCGGCTAAACTCATCTGAAGTCCTGGTTGCAGCACCCAAACCATGGACTTACCACACATTTCTGCCAGGTGAGGAAACTGCAAGAAGAAATGTGGGAGGCCATGGCACCTCCCCCCCCCCCCCCCCCCCCCCCCCAATTCTCCTATTACTAACAGCCGCAATAAGACAATTGAATTCCTGATAATGAGTGTTTCTCTATATAATAAAATCTTTTCAAGCAAAAAATACTGATCGGTCAATTGTTTCAGACTATGAAACTATACCCACCACTTTATATGGGTACACCGGCTGGTTCATACAAATATCTATTCAACCAATCGTGGAGTTGCAGTCATGGTCAAAGAGGTTCAGTTGTTCAGACCAAATCGCAGAATGGGACAAATGATTGTTGGTAGTTTGTTAACCTCTGTAAACTGATTATCTCCTGAGGCACAGAGTAGTCTTTAGAGAGCAGCATTTTTGTGGGTTAAAAAATGTCGTTAATTAGATGTCATCAGAGACTGACCAGACTGGTTTTTGCTGACAGGAAAGTGACAGTGACTCCAATAACCCTGCCCTTAAACAGTGGTATGCAATAGAGTATCTCTGAACACACAGAACATAATTCTTAAAGTGAGCTAGATTACAACATCAGCAGATCACACACCGGGTACAATGTCTATCAGACAAGAATGGGAAGCTGAGGTAACAGTGGTCAGAGTCTTACAAAAACTAGAGTTTAAGATCAGGAAAATGTCACCTGACCTGACTAATATCAATTTCTACTGCAACATGGGTATGGTCAGAACCTGGGGCGAACAACGTTGATCTATCCTGTGTGTCAGCTCTTGGGGCTGGTAGTGTCAGTAGTGGGGAATGTTTTCTTGGCACACAATAGGTCAATTTGTCCTATTGAGCATACTTGAAATGGCACAGCCTACCCCAGTATTGCTGCGGACTGTGTCTCCCTTTATGGCCACACTCTATCCTGCTGGAAGTAGTCATTGGTAAATGGGTAATGGGCCATGTACCAAAGCACACGTCCAGACAATACGTTCAGTGTACTCCAGTGGCAGCTGCAGTCACCAGGTCTCAATCCAGTGCCGCATATTTAGGGTGTGGTGGAACGGGGATTGCAGCATGGAATTGCGGCGTCTGTTCCTTGGTGATAGGATACGATCATATGCAAAGCCTCTAATGCTGGGGTAGCCAACCCTAGTCCTCGAGAGCTACCAACAGTGCATGTTTTGCAGCTCTCCTCACAGAATCACAAGTGAGCTAATTAGCTCCATCTGTGGATCTTTTAAAATGTGTCAGTGATTAATGAGTGCAGCTGTGCAGCAGCTAGGTTGTCTGGAAAATGTGATCTGTTGGTAGCTCTCGAGGGCTAGGGTTGGCTACCACTACTCTAAGGCCTGCATGTCCAAACTGTGGCCCTCCAGCTGTTATGAAACTCCGCATCCCAGCATGCCTTGCCATAGTTTTAGCATTCTCTAATAGCAAATATGTGGCATGATGGGACTTGTAGTTTCACAACAACTGGACACGCCTGTTCTAAAGCATGTTATCTTGTTGATCAAAGCCACCAAGAGTCCTCTTGTTCTTGGAGCAAATGTAATCCTACCAGCGGACTTTCCACCAGGCAACCTAGCCACCAGCCTAGGGCCCAGCAAAGACCATTCAGAATGTTTCCAGAGGATCATTGCGGGACTACCACGTACATTGCGGGACCACCACATACATATAATATGTACTTGTGCTCCCTTGCCTAGAAGTGCCTTGAGTCTTATTGGAGAAAGGACGCTGTATAGTTGTTGTACACTACTTTATGTAACTTGCCTGAAGGTGTTGAAGTGCATGTTACTTTGATGAGCATTAGCTTAGAACTTGGCAGTAAAACCAGAAAGGCTTTCAGGCACTACTACTCTGAACCAGATGAACTGGTATACAATATTTTATATTTCAGCATAGTCAATGTGTTTGCACAAACTGGGTCAGTAGGTCTTGTGGGAGAAGGAAAAGTAGACCGGGTGCTTGTGGGGGAGGGGATTCAGAATGGAGTATATCGTGAGAAAGGTAAAGAAGAAACAAATAACATAAATAAAAAATATAAAATTAATAAAAATGGACAAACCCTGGTGATGATGTTTACAGTCCGTCCCTTCAGGGTTATTTGGAGATTAATAGTGCCGGGGAGAAGAAGCCTAGCGCTGACTTGCCTTATGGAGTCCATTCAATTGGAGCTCCAATCTGTGGATAGGTGGCAATTGCAGGTCCGCGGCTTTGGCGTGCGGGGGTGACAATGTCACTGCTTGTTCGGCAGTACGGGGCAGTGGTCCGCAGGTTCAGACTTTTCTTTTCTGGGGTCTCTCTTCTTAGTCAATATAACGCGTTTCACGTCGCTGGGACACATTGGATGGACTAAGAAGAGAGACCCCAGAAGAGAAAAGTCTGAGCCCCGTACTGCCGAACTAGCAGTGACGTCACCACCGCACACCCGTGCATGCCAAACTGCAATCGCTGCCTGCCGCCTATCCACAGATTGGAGCTCCGATTGAATGGACTCCAGGTATGAATAGATAGGGCAAGTCAGCGCTAGGCTTCTTCTCCCTGGGACTATTAATCTCCAAATAACCCTGAAGGGACTGTAAACATCATCACCAGTGTTTTTCCATTTTATTTTATATTTTATATTGTTTATTTGTTTCTTCTTTACCTTTCTCACCCTTTACTCCATTCTGAATCCCCTCCCCCACAAGCGCCCGGTCTACTTTTCCTTCTCTTTAGCTTCTCCCACAAAACTTCCAAACCTTAAGATCTTGGGCAGCTCAAGCATTAGCGCAAGTTTATCCTAAAAACCCTTTTTCTAGGGCCAATAGGTCGACCGCGTCAAAATGCCAACAAGACGTGATCGACATAAATTTTTCATAATTTCTTTTTTTTTTTAACCGGCTTCTTCTTACTTCACCATTTATATTGTCATAGAGGCAGAGTATATTAGTATGCCGAGCATAATGAGGCAGGAGCCTGAAGCATTGGTACATGGGGATCCATCTCGTCCGTTGTCGATATTGACACCCCCCAAAAAATGTGTAATTCATGTCTACCATTTTTCATGTTGTCATTTTTGATACCCTGTCGAACCTTTTGGTGTAGACCTATTGACTGTCTATCTAATAATCCACACTTGATGTAGCAAGGCCCTGCTCGCAAGCCTACAAGCTATGTTTGTCCACATTCATACATTTCCATGACTAGGGACATCCCACGTTGGGTGCTAACAGGAGCTTAAGCTTGGACTGAATAAGAGCGCATTTGCGCGACTCCCTAGCTGCATGTGTTTGATCACACATTGGGTCCGATTCAGGATCCAAATTGGGCCCCAGCCTCAAAGGTCTGGGTTAGCGCATGTGCATTTCTGCCGGGCGGGCGGCGCTTAGTGAGTGCTACTGAATTAGGCCCATTGTTTGTTTGCTTGATTGTTTTTTGTTTGTTAGAATTCCACAAGCAAAGTCGCTAAGGTTCACTAACTAGGGAGAAATTGCAATTAAAATACCCTTGTGACAAAACTGTATATAACTCTAACTATAATTGTGCTTGGAGAGGCATGAGAAGGCTGCAGGGATCTGCACAATAGTACACACATGGGGGTTATTCAATTTGCAGGTAATTACGCCCCTGGGGCTCTCCAATCAGCCCCGCAGCTGGCACCGATCAGACTGATTTATTTCTGACAGTAGCCGGGAAAACATCCCTTCACCTACCGCGGATTCTAGGTGTTTTCACCAGGAAATGTTAATATTTTTTTCAGTGAAAAACTTAGGGTCACGTTGAATATCCCCCAGTAAATTTATGGTGGGAAAGAAAAGTCTACAAGAACTGATTTTTAGAGCAGTATTGTAGTATTTACTTAAAATATAATCAAACGCAACTAACCTTTATACTAACATCATGTAACATGCCACTTGTTAGTTTCATTAGTCTGGTGGTAGGAAACAAAGTTCCGAAGTCTGGTCCCAAATATCAGCTACTATGATCATGTCAGTGCAGTGGTTACGGGCCAGATTCTCTAAGCTTCAAAAGTGATAAAATGGAGAGTGATAAACTACCAGCCAATCAGCTCCTACCTGTCATGTCACAGACTGTGTTTGAAAAAATGTCAGACAGGAGCTGATTGGCTGGCTGTCTATCACTCTCCATTTTATCACTTTTGAAGCTTAGAGAATCTGGCCCTACCTTTGAGGTGGGGCGCATAGTTCCCATGGTATGGGCAGTGGCCCACTATGGGTGGAGAGCCAGAGTATACCTTGTCATGTTTTACATAACACAAGCTTGCTGCCATCATACAATACGTTTGGGTATATTGATCTAACCGATAAGTCAATCCAACTAAATGTACAATTGTTCTATAAAGCGGCTTCTAGTCTGCACAGCAGCCCAATTATTTTCTTTATATACTGTACACTGGAAAGCAACGGATGGCAAAACCATTTCCATTGAAATACACAAGTGCTATTCTTGTATTCTTCTGTGTCCCCACAGGCTGTTCTTCGTTGGAGCAAGAGAAGGACATCTCCCGGATATGTTATGCTTAATACATATGGAGAGGTTCACGCCAGTGTCTGCTCTTCTATTCAATGTAAGGACTGTTTTACGCGTGTCTCATTCTGCATTACACACTAGCTGGAGATGATCATGGTAACGTTTTATACCGTACACATATTCTTGTCGATACCGGCAGCTGAAGGCAGAGTAATCTGCCCTAGCGCCTGTTGCAATTTCTACCCCTATAATATTGAAATTCAAATACAACATTAAAAACCTGGATTCTTCCACTTCTGGAGGCATCCAATCTGAGGCCTTAATGTGCCCCTAGAAGGTGCAATGCGCACCATGCGTTTTAAACTAGATGCCATTGCATCTAGTTCAAAACGCTAACGATGTGCTAAAGCAGCGTGAGTTTTGAACTAGATGCGATGCAATCTAGTTCCAAAAGTGCGGGCAGTGTTATGTGCTGTGCGCAGGAGCGTGCATCTCATCGCACCTGTACATCGCACAGTGTATTGGTGGCATTGGATCCCTTGAGCATGCACATCGCACCCGTACATCGCACGGTGTATGGGTGGCATTGGATCCCTTGAGCGTGCACATCGCACCCGTACATCGCACGGTGTATTGGTGGCATTGGATCCCTTGAGCGTCCAGCCTACCAATTTACTAGGGATGACCAAACCCAAGCATGCAACCTATCAATTTTGGTGGGAGTCAATGACCTCACCATTCAGTTGGGGAACCTGTGTTTTTGTGATTTGTATTTATAAAAAAACAAGACAAAAAAAATGGACATTAAGGGGGCTTTAAATTCAGCCCTATGCTGGAGCCTAGGTTGCTTATTGGATGATCCGGTTTGGGCTGTTTCTTGGTATTTTGTAAATGTTTTCTTCTGATCGCGCTCTAGCACTGACCGTCCATTGTCTCCGAGATGTGCTAACGGTTGCTTGTATCCCCTGCAGTGTGCCGCTACCCTTGTCTACCTGTCTGTGAAAGACGTTTTCCAGCTCATAAATTATTACAGCTTCAGTTACTGGTTTTTTGTTGGCTTATCCATTGCTGGACAGATTTACTTACGCTGGAAGGAGCCTGACAGACCGAGACCTGTGAAGGTTGGTGGAATACGTAATGTGTCTGTATAGTATGTCACTTTTGCATTATTAAGAATACCCTAGGTAAAACTGGCAGAGTGGGCAATGATCTGCAGATGAATGCTCACTTACTAGAGGCTGTCAATGGCATTTATATATGATAAAGCAGATTGTGAGGCAATGCTGTAATGAAGCTTTATTACAGATTTGTTGGTGGTCTACTTCGAAGGGGAAGATGTATCGGAGCCTGGAGAGGGGTAATGTACCATCCAATCAGCTTGTGCCACCTTACAGGCTGTTTGAAAAATGAGTCAGGAGTTGATTGGTTGATACATTATATCTCTTCCCAAGTGTCTAGACCATGGGTCCTCAAACTGCGGCCCTCCAGATGTTGTGAAACTACAAAATCCCAGCATGCCTTGCCACAGTTTTAACACTCCCTTATAGCAATACTGTGGCAAGGCATGCTGGGATTTTGTAGTTTCACAACATCTGGAGGGCCGCAGTTTGAGGACCCATGGTCTAGACACCAGCACCGTTTCATTGTATTCTCAAACCTCCTCTGGGTCACAATGCACAGCCGTTTCACACTTTGCTATATGGCTTTACTAAATACCTACCAGGGCAGGTTTTTCTTGCCCCAGAAAAACCCACCACAGGTGGGGCAGACCACTCCAACCCCCCCCCCCCCCCCCCATCACTCTCCCCTACTTTGGCGATTGTACGCCGGAGTTCCCCCTGCTGCCGCCATTCACAGCAGTGACCAGGTGGAACGCTCGGGGGGACTCCGGGGCCCAAACTTTCCAGAGCAGGGCTTGCCACCTGCGCATGCTCAATGCAGCGAATGACAGCTGGGGCAGCAGCAGGGGAGCTCCAGCGTATGATCTCCGGGGAGGGGGTGTCACGAGAGGTGATGCGCCAGTGGTGCACAGCTGTAGGCACCTCTGGCGCGCACCTGCATTTTGCTAGTATGCCCAGAAATTTTCCGGGACCGGCCACTGCGGCAGCGCAGCTGAGCCTGGCATACCACTCAAAAGGTTAACCGTGGCACTTGAAAGTATCTGGCCATATTATGGATTGTCTTTGAGCCCTTGAGGTTCTTATTCACAACCAATGTAGCCAGGATAATATTGGCCCCCAGGTCACCGTCATTATCCTGCTTGTTACTGATGTGACTTCTCTGACCGCTCCTATAACTGCATTACGTTTGGAACTCCACACTGACCTACTGTATGTAAAGATTACCATATTTAGCATTGTATGTATTCCTGTTGGATTTGCTGTGACTACATGTGGTCTGTTCTAGCTCATAATGACGTTCTCTCTCTCTCTCTCTCTCTCTCTCTCTGTATTTTCAGCTCAGCTTGTTCTTTCCCATTGTGTTTTGCCTGTGTACATTGTTCCTGGTCTTCATCCCGATATACAGCGACACTGTGAACTCTCTCATTGGAATCGGCATTGCTCTTTCTGGTGTCCCTATTTATTTTATGGGAGTCTATCTTCCAGAGTCCAAACGGCCACCTTGCATTGGCAAACTATTAGGTAAGGAGGAAAAATCAACTTGGAGTTAATAATTGCATATCTGTGTGACCTGTCCAATACTGTGGAGGCACTACACTATAGATTTATAGGCTTCTAGCTGCCACAGTTTTACAAAACACCCAAGCATTGGGGAGTATTCAATGATTTTTTTTCTCCATGTGCAGCGAATCCTGTTTAGGTTTCGCTGCACATTTGCAGGGTTCCGGATGGCTGCAGCATTCGCTGCCAGCCCTCCCTGTCATCCTATTCAATGCCGCAGGGAGCCGGGGGACGGAGGCAGGCAGGGAGATGTAAGCCTCCCTGCCTGCCCCAGAATTTGTGGGGGAGGGCTCCCGGGGCACAGGCATAGTTGCCAGATCATCCCTTTAATAAGCCCAACATATATATTACACAGGTTCTTGACTACTTTTCAAATGTAATGACAGTTGGTATGAACTCTTGAACTCTGTCACCTCCCAACCATAGCAGCTGTCCTTGAAAAGTTTGAACCTGTGTAATTCAAATGTACGCTTATTGGGCACAGGCAGCAGAGGCTGCCCCCTCCGGGAATGCTAGCACGGGGCAGGGGTAGGAAGCCGCTCCTCTGGTCCCGCATGTAACAAGCCGGGACCAGAGTAAAGTGAATATATGAATATCTAATGAGCGGCTCCCGGCCCCCTGCTGGTGAAAGTGTAAAAAAAAAAAAAAAAAAAATTTAAAAAAATTAAATAAATATAAAATCTATATTAATGTGCTTCAAGCACATGATTAAAGATAGCATGCCCCTTCACAGAAAAAAATATCTGATTTTCTGACACCAAAAAAAAAAATATTTTAAAAGATCACTTTCCAGTTCACCTTAAAAAGATGTTGAATGCAAAACGGTGAATCATGGCAAAAATCAGGGAGAGAGCAGTTCTCCATCCTAGCATTGAATACACTCTCGGCGAATCCCAGTGAAAACCCCATTGAAATACACCAGCAAATTGTAGCGAGCATGAAACGGAGAACTGGTCCAGCATTCACTGTCGCTTTCGGCGAACAGTGAACATTGAATAGGGTGAATCACATTTTCAGTGAACAAAATTCACCGCAAGGTGTGAAAACAGCCCGATTCGCCAAAAAAACGGTGAATCGGAAGCATTGAATACTGGCCATTATCTTATTTAAGGGACAAAGGGGGGAGATGTACTAAGTCTTGGACAGAGATACAGGGGTCTATTCAAGCAGCAGTGGAGAGCACTTTCACTTCTCCCCAATAACCTACTTTCTGAACATGAGAAAGCAGAGAGAGGTTTGATTTCTCCGGCAGTACCCCAGCTCCTCCATCATTCTGCAGCCAATCAGTAGTGGTGTCAGCCTTGTAGTGATATTCTATAAGGAAATCTAGTACTAACATCCTAGATGGACACATTGGACTCTGATATATGTGCAGTGACCGGAGGGTTTTCAGTGCGCATTGCCAAACTTCATCAGCGGTATCCAGACCCCAGCACACTGATGCAATGTTTTTAAAACCGTCCGTTTAACTAAAGAGGATGAGTATTAATTAATCTCGCTAACGAGATGTATTGCATCAATATGATGCAATATTTTTTAAATTTAAGTAACCCACTTTATTTATGAATAGAACCCCCAAGTATCAGTCAATAAGCTCCTAACTGCCATGTTACAGGTTGTGTTTAAAAAAAAAAAAGACAGTAGGTGATGGTTGATTGTTTTCTCTCTAATTTATCACTCTCCGAAGCTTTAGTTCATCTGTCCCAAAATGTCTTCACTCCATAGAATCTCATAGAAACCAGGTCCTAGGGACCCATCATTTTCCAGGCCTCCTGACATGTGAAATATTAAGCACCAACTGTGGATAAAAAAAAAAAAAATCTGAGTAATGAGAACACCTGTGCACCTGCCAAGTCACCTGTAAAACGGGAATGGTTTGAGAACCATTGCTATAACACAGTGGTTCCCAACCTCGTTCCTTAAGTACCCCCAACCAGTGCACGTTTTCCAGGTCACCTGGATGTACTCAATATTCACTGGCACGTTTTCAAAGATCCACAGGTCGGCCTAATTAGTTGACTAGTGATTCTGGAGCAGATGTATTAAGCCTGGTGGAGAGAGACAGTGGAAGGTGAATCCAATCAGCGCTATTTGAAAAATGACAGTTGGGAGTAGATTGGCTGGTGCGTTATCACTCTTCACCAGGCTTATTACATCTGCCCCTCTGTGTGTGCAGACGTTTTGGAATAGCAGCCGTTTGTATTGTGCAGCTGTAAAGGTCTGTCTGAAACAAAACATTTCCGTCTTGAAGACTTGTGATATATAATGTCTGCTTATATGGTGCCGTTAACATTACTTCCATAAAGCTACGTGTTGTGGATATTAAGGTGTTAAAGAAACTATTCAGTATAAAATGTATTATCTGTAGTTGTCCTATATGGTGTTTTGTGAAGTAAGCCCCTAGTGAGTAGACTGTAGAGAATTTAAACTAGTTAAACACTGGTCATAATGATGGACAACGGGGCTGGATTATAGGGGGGTGGGGGGGGTCACTATTCACAGAGGAGCTGCAGGGTTTCCGGATCTGCTACTGGGAGCCGGGCTCTGTCCTGATGAGCGGGGGGGGTGGGGGGTGGGGGGGGGGGGGGGGGTGTGTGTGTGTGTGTGTGTACCAACCTTTCCTCCTGCCAGTCACTGCTCACCCCTTCCTGTCAGACATGATTCATCTTCTCTTCCTGACGGTAATTGGTCACATGTATCCCCTGGTGCCTGCGATCTGAGCGCTGAGGGACCTTTACTGCTGCTGGCCAGTCCCAGGATGGCAAATTATATGCAGCATAATTATATGGAGGAGGGTTGTGCACTGTATATATTGCTCCATATATCTCTAACCTCATCTCCATTCATACACCCTCCCGCCCTCTACGGTCAGCTGACGACTGTCGTCTCTCCTCCACCCTGATCACTGCTTCCCATGCTAGAGTACAGGACTTTGCCCGTGCTGCACCCCTTCAGTGGAACGCACTCCCTCGCTCCATTAGACTCTCCCCGACCTTGCAAAGCTTCAAACGGGCACTGAAAACTCACCTATTCATCAAAGCGTACCCTTCCACTGCATAAACCAGCTGGTTCTCCGACCCCTTGCCTGTTTATATCCTGCTATCTAACCACCACCCCCTCGCTTGCACCTCTTGCAATCTGTCTGTCTCCCCTTCCTACTAGATTGTAAGCTCCTCCGAGCAGGGCCCTCTTCCCTCTTGTTGTCAAAGCCCTCTTCTCTTCACATGTCACTCACAGCTCTCCTTTACTCCAACACTCAGTGACCATCTTCGTCTGCATACTCATCTCCATCATTGGCCTCAAGCCTCTAGTTGTATGTTGATTGAGTCCTCACTACTTACATTTAAGCTGTAATGTGTATTGAACTGTGGCGCTCTTTATTTGTACTGTATTCTTGTTATTTATTCAATGTTATGCCAAGCTTTGTCTCCCTGTATTGTTCCCTTGTACGGCGCTGCGAAACACTTGTGGCGCCTTATAAATAAAATTATAATAATAATATATATAAGGGGCACTATATGGAGGGGTATGGGGGTGCATTGTATGTATATAGCAGCAGTGTATGTGGGGATGGTGTCTGAATGGAGCTCCGTCGGGCACCCTCCAGTGGCTGCCAGCACCGCCACAGAGGTGAGGACAAAGGTAAAGATACATTTGGATTTAGTAAGGATGGCAAAATATTTCCCTAATAGACAAAACCATGCTGCACTGCAGGTGGGGCAGATGTAACATGCGCAGAGCGTTGGATTTGGGTGCGGTATGTTCAAACTAAAATCTAAATTGCAGTGTAAAAAATAAAGCAGTCCGTATTCACCCTGCACAGAAACAATAAACCTTACCCAAATCTAATTCTCTCTGCACATGTTACATCTGCCCCACCTGCATGGCACATGGTTTTGCCTATAATGGAAATTTAGCTCTACTTGACAAAAAAAATCATTATTTTACGATCTATCTAATATATTATACGCTAACTACGCCTCACCACTATGAAGTGAAATATCGCTGCTGACCATTAGAGGTCACTCTGTTTTCACAGCTCAAAGTGAAAGTACATTGCAGAAGCCGTCATTTTGCTGGGCTTTTTACTATTCAACATTATAAACCAGCAACATAATAATCTCCCCCCCCCCCCCCCCCCCCCCCCCTTAATCTCCCTTCTAGCTTTTCTCACAAGATGGACCCAGTTGATCTTCAATTGTGTCGTGACTGAGATGGATCCCACTGATGATAAAAAAACTGTGGAAAGATTAAAAGAAAATCTATAATCTGGGCGTTCACAAAAAAAGAATGGATATTTTGAGGACATTTCTTGAAGGTGCTAGGAACAAATCTATTCTCTGCAGTTACCACAGAAAGGAGGAAGAACTACAGTGTCTGTGACCATAAATGGTTCAGTGCAATAGAGATGGTCAAAGTAATACGGCGTCATCTCCAAAGAGATCAATGTTCCAGATAACCTTAAGAGTGTGAGTCAGTTTACACAATGATGTGTGAAATCTCCAAAAACTTACCTAGGAAGAAACAAAGCTTGAAATTTTGACTTTTTTTTTTCACAAACGTTAACACTATCAGGTCAGATAAATGTTCTCATTTCCATGTACTGTTACTCCTGCTTGTCCAGGTTTGTATACTTTTTTTATTTCTCGTCTTCAAGATTCTCATCACCTCGGAGGGAAAAAGGTACTTGACTAAATCTTGTTTTTCCCTTCTTAAAAAAAAAAAAAAAAAAAGTGAGTCTGGAAAAAAAAAAAAAAGTATTGCACTCCATAACTGTCGGTCTTGTGAACTTTTTCATTTTTTTTTTTCTTTTAAGTGAAGATATTTTAAGTTTTCAAAATACTTCTTTACGATGTGTTTTTGTTATTCTTGACCAATGTAGCAGTTGTCATATCTCAAGTAGTAGTTGGATGAAAAGTGCCTACAAAAAAAATAAAAATCGACTCCAGGAACCGTAGATTAAGGAGCAATACCTTGGTTGTGTGTATGAGAAAAACAAAACGATGTGCCTAAATTCCCCAGACTTTATTCAGCTGCAAAGTGGGATCCAGATAACAATGCCCATTTTGTACAAATATTCACAAAAGGCCTCCAGTCTCTATAGCAGGCATATGCAAAGTATGGCCCTCCAGCTGTTGTGAAACTACAAGTCCCATCATGCTTTGCCACAGCAGTTTTGCTATTAGCATGGGTCTTCAAACTGTGGCCCTCCAGATGTTGTGAAACTACAAATCCCAGCATGCCTTGCCACAGTTTTAACACTCCCTTATAGCAAAACTGTGGCAAGGCATGCTGGGATTTGTAGTTTCACAACATCTGGAGGGCCGCAGTTTGAAGACCCATGCTATTAGGGAATGTTAAAACTATGGCAAGGCATGCTGGGATGTGTAGTTTCACAACAGCTGGAGGGCCACAGTTTGGCCTTACCTGGTCTATAGGTTATAAAATGGCTGCCGGCTCAGTGTGTATAAAGACTTAAGCCCCGTATAGTCTGGGCGTCATGTGAATTCCGCTCAGTTTTCTCGTCTGAGCATATGGGGCAGTGAGTGCTGCTGCGCACTCCTGTGTGTTCCTGCACCATCTCTGCCGGCAGCTGCTCATCTGTTGGTACTACAGCTACAGTCCATGTAGAACAGGACCAGAGGAAAATGTGGCATTGCGCCTTTTGAACAAAAAAATCTCTAAAGGGGTGTACACACGATGAGATTTTGACTAGATTGGGAACCTCTGTTCTAGGAGATGTTCCCAAACGTGGTCCTAAAGGCACCCCAACGGTCTAGGTCAGTGGTAGCTAACCCTAGTCCTCGAGAGCTCCCACCAGTTCACATTTTCCAGACAACCGAGCTGCTGCACAGCTGCACTCATTAATCACTGACACATTTTAAAAGATCCACAGATGGAGCTAATTACTTCACTTGTGATTCTGTGAGGAGACCTGCAAAACATGCACTGTTGGTAGCTCTCGAGGACTAGGGTTGGCTACCCCAGGTGTAGGTTTTAGGTATATCCATGGCTCCGCACAGATGGTTAAATCAGACTGACTTACTAATTAAGTCACCTGTGGCCAAGCATGGATATACGTAATACTTGGACCGTTGGGGTGCCTTGAGGACCGTGATTGGGAACCTCTACCCTAGAAGGTTAGCCAAAATCTCCCTAATTTTCTCCTGCTTAGTCAATATTGTCTAGCATAGATTGCTTAGCACAGATAGACTGTGCAGGCAGTTTTGACTAGATCATAGACTATTGGTCCATACACACTGGGCGACTACACCGAGCGTGTATGGACAGCGATGATGTCAATCATCACTGCGGGGAAAGCCGCTCGGTGCATACACACTGAGCGGCATGCCCCCTGCCTGGCGCTGATGGAGGGGGGCGTTGCATAGCGCAGCGCTATGCAAAGCCATCCTGATAGCCGCTCATCTGCTGGTATAACCGGCAGATGAACGGCTTTCCCGGTGATGTTGTGGGAGCGCGCAGCAGCGCTCGCCGCTCATCGCCGGGACATACACCCTGGGCGGCTTTGATCTGACAGCCGCTCAAACAGGCTGTTTTGGGAGACTTTCAGCTCAAAGTTGTCCAGTGTGTATGGGCCTTATCATTACTTTGACAAAATCGCTTAGTCAAACTCACTCTAGTCGAAATTGTCCATTTGCCAATATCTCACTGTGCCCTAGACTCCCTCTCCCCCCAACCCAGCCTTATAAAAACTTGTCATGCTTTGCATAGGTTTAGCTTGATGACTCCGAGAATAGGCATAAGCGTTATTAATCTAGCACGGGTCTGAGCTAATCACTCACTAATGCTTTACAGCACCGAGTGTATGTGTTAAAAGGTTTGTAGAATTTATTGTACAGCCTTATTTACTCTTATCCCCATTGTACTATGGGCCTAATTCAGACTGACTGTTTTTCTCTAACACTATGTTGCACTGCAGATGGGACATTTGGGTGGGGTATGTTCAAACTAAAATCTAGTGTATAAATAAAGCAGTCAGTATTTACCCTGCACAGAAACAGAATAACTCACCTAAATCTAACTATCTGTACACGGTATATTTGCACCTGCAGTGCACATGGTTATGTCCATAAGAGGAAATTGTTGCAATAAAGTCTAAATGAAGCTGTGTACACACGAAGCAATATGATCGCTGGCAATATATTGCTAGCAGTACATAGCTCAGCAATCATATTGCTCAGTGTTTTCCGTTTTTATCAGCGACCAGAGATGGTCGCTGATGAAAATGACACACTGCCGGGAGAAGAGGCAGGGGAAGTCGCTGGTCGGAGGAGCAAACTCTTCTGACCCGCGGCCATTAGGGGGCTGAAAACGGGAGCGCGCACCCGGCGATTTATCGCCGGTGCACACTCCAATGCCAGTGTGTACGCAACTTTACTGTAGGCCCACTGGGGCAGATGTATTAAGCCTGGTGAAGAGATAAACTGCAGATAAAGTGTAAGGAGATAATGCACCAGCCAATCAGATCCCAACTGTCATATTTCAAATACAGCTGATTGGCTGGTGCGTTATCTCTTCCATGTTATCTCCAGTTTAACTCTTCTCCAGGCTTAATACATCTGCCCCTTTATCTGCTAGCAGCAATTCCTAAGCATATACACTATACAATGTGCAAATGATCTGTCATCAATGATTCCTCTCCCAGGCAAATTATATATAAAGCGTATACTTTGTTCAATCTCGCAAATTCTATAATCTGTGGCTACGTCCAGGAGTGACTATATCCTGATTGAGCAGTATGTAGCCACGATAAAGGATGTTTACGACCCACAGGAGCATGCATATACTGTAGTGCATACACAAACTATGATGTGACTTATTGTTCTGAATCGCCTAACTGTAAATTGTCTATAAAATAGTACATACGGATGTATCAATCTGCCTGTAACGTTTTTAAATAACAAATCCCGCTTCTCCAGGGTAATGTGGAGAAGCGGGCAAACGTTATAAGCAGATGTATTCACCCCTCCCCCAAGCCGATAAGGAGAGCCGTTATGCCCAGCGTGAACAGCTCTCCTGGCGCCATGCGCACTTGCGGCTCTCCTCCCCCCCCCCCGGCTTCCTGGGCATGTGCAAGATTTTGCTAAGACTGTGAGATCTCCAGCGTAGCCCAAGCCAGAAGCAGGGCTAGTGTTGTCCCAACAGTGGGGGATAGGACAACGCTAGCCCTGAGCTGGCAAAGCGATTTAACGCCTGGGTGGCTATTAATACATTGCCCCGGCCGCTAATCATTGGGGGTGGGGGGATTGCAGAGGACAGGCCTGCCGAGTGGAACTTGGCGGGCTGTCACTAGCGCACGTTAGGTGCGCTATCAATACATTGGGGTAAACATAATCCCCCAGTTATCCAGCGTTAAGTGCATTTCTGCACTTAACGCTGGTTAGGACATCTGCCCCAGTCTGTACCCAACTTAATACTAGCAAAGGCAAACTTCAACTTTTACCCTACCTCTTAGTATTGTTATCCATACTGACTCCTTCTGGAGCACAATAAGGTAACAGTACATAACACGCAGGATTGGATTTATCAAACAAAACCTCAGTTGCTTTCATGTGACAACCTACACTTATCTCCAGCAAGCTGCATGTCATACCCATTGAGAAAATAAGTGCATCAAACTAAAGCCCTATAGCAATCTACTAGGATCAGACTGATAGCCAGGAGCCTACCACACTGACAGAAATACTAAACTAATTGCTGACTGTGTTCTCAACTCTAGTCCTCAAGTGCTACCAACATAGCGTGTTTTGTGGGTTTCTGGCTGGGTCAGTAATTATCTCACTGGCTTCCACAGACCGAGATTTTCAAAACATTATCTGTTTGGGATGGTTGACGACCGCTGTACAATGCTGACCTCATTCAAACAATAGCTCATAGTTGTAGGATAAGCACCTATACCTCATTGCTATATTGAAGGTAGAACTGGGGATGTTGAAAGAAATAATCGGTACTTGTTTCCTAGCACGGCGCCCACGATTCCATCGTACGGCAACTCATCGCAATATTGCGGCATGCAATGCGATTCGATTTTTAATTGTACAAGCACACAGATGGGTGCTTACAATGTGATGCCATCATTTAGTGTCACCCCCAGTGTCAACGCCACCCCCACTATCCATGCCAACCCGAAGCGTGGCGAGTGGTAGCGGTACGCGTCCTCCAACCTTTTCATACCCCCACTATCCATGTCGGTGTGGAGTTGATTTTAGATAGTGGGGTGAGCGGACGTGTAATTCGAGCCCGAAGCGTGGTGGGCGGACACTGTTTACTTTACATGTATTCGGCGTCCCCTCGCTGCACTCGCCACACTAGCTAAAGTCAACTCCATGCCGACGTGGATAGTGGGGGTATGAAAAGGTCGGAGGACACGTACCGCCTGCGCTCGCCACGCTACGAGATGGCGTGGATACTGGGGGTTACATCTCATTGTAAGCACCCATCACATCTCATGGCATGGGTGCTTGTACAATGAAATATTGCATGGTATGCCATTTGCTGGCATGCGATCCTATGCAATATTTCATTGTACAAGCACTCCTGTGCATTTAACATGGAGAACGCATCGCACAGCACTAAAAACGGTACGCAATGCCATGCGATGGGCGCCGTGCTAGGAAACAAGTACCAAATAATCCTATGTAACTTTATACACATTGCAAAGGATGATGGAGAATTGTATTTGCTTTTTAACCGTAGAACTTTATTTTAGGGAACCCTGTAGGGTTTTCCTGATATGAGTATTCTGCAAGAACCAAAATGAGCAGGTCTCGAACGCTGTTCTTAATGGACCACAACCTTTTCCAAGAATGCTTGGTTTGTCATTGTTTTGCAAATACCATATTGTTTTATACACTGGATATCTCCTATACAAATGTAAGAAATGACTTGGATGGCACAGTTGGAGTTTGCACAATACGTAGTCTTGACTTGAGAAAGTTTGCGAATGTCATTGTATGTATGTATATGTGCATAGATTTATACACTATATATAAAGCATTTTGACCATTGTTTAGGGTGCAGATAAGCCGATACTATCAAGTTCATATAATAAAGAATTTTTATTACAGATTTAACACTGTACAATGATACTGGAAATATGTTTTTATAATGCAAGGAAAGTGTTACACCACACAACCTACCAATTAAAGTTACTTTCACCTGTTGTGGAAACTGTATTATTCCGAGGTGGGGAGTGAACATAATTTACCCTAAGAAAATAATCACTTAAAGCTTCCGTCATACAATCCTAGGATTACAAGAGACCTAGCTGTTGTACAAGGGGTTACATATGTAGTACTCCAAGTGGCACAAGAGCCAATACAGTTAGTAATGTGGACACTATAAGCTGAAGCTATCCTTAACCATCTGCACACCTGAAAAATAATTAAAACCAGGAATTTAAACCCTGAGGAACGACACTTTATGACAGTTGGTATATCCGTGAGCGTATGTACAGTAATTCAGGTTGAGTAAAAGAATGAAAGCAAAAAGCTTTAAAGAGAAAGTCTTGTCCTTAAAAACAGAACCTGTATTTTACATTGATGCAGAGAGATACCCTCTAGTACAGTTACCATTAATACTCAGAATCTTCCTCCCCCCCTAATTCTTTGACTCTGGTCTGGTGGTACACATTCCATCCATCATCTTCATCCTGCTCCTCGTAGTAACCTGGAAGTATACAACAATTGTTGGAGACCACCAGCATTAACCTCTTAAATAGCTGACGCTCCGTTTACTTTTCTGTTAGTTTTGGTATCATCACAGACCAAGGTCACCCAATCCGAAGCCTTCTGGACACCTGAGTAACCACTGGTGCGTTATATATATTAAAGGAGAGCTAAACATTGGTCCATGGATTACTGTATGTCTGTTCGGATTACCATAGTAATAAAACTTCATTTTATAAAGTCTTTTGTTTAAACCGCTTGGGACACTAGAGCTGGAATTGTCCCACACACAATATAACACATGTGCTGTGTTTTGGAGACACACACACGGACACTAGACACACACATGTATGACCGAGAGAGAGAGAATGGCTTCTATAACTAGCATAAATGTCTTCTTTCTAAAATACCATGATTTCAGCTGGCGCACTATTACAGAAGACAAACTAATCCCAATTCCACAATGGCCAATACCCTTTCACATTAAACCGGAGTTGCTCATTACACAGAGGGTGACCCTGGTTTATTCCTGCTTATAACCCAGGTGAAATTGCTGGGTTAGTCAACCTGAGTTATAAGCTTTGATGCTTTCACACCGTACTTCCACTCGGGTCGACACACCACCAACCCGGCAATTACTCAGGCCAGAGGTGCAGTGTGAAAGTGGTATAAAAGGGCAGTGGTTCCCAAATGTGGTTCTCTAAGCACCGCAGATGTCCAGATGGATTAAAACAAATACACCAATGTGTTATGACTCTTACAAAAGCCTTTGACCCTACCTTTATATATACACAAGTCTTGCTCAGCAAGACTTTCTAGATATGTAATTCAGTGTTGACCCTTTCACACAGAGAAAAGGACCAGTGATGAATGGAAAAGACTCAGTAAATTGCTTTTCTGTGTGAGAGGCGTATAAAATCTTGCTGAAATTACCCATATATCTCTCCTCCTTATCACTGTCCTCTTCATCAGGATAATCATTCCTCCAGTTGCTTTCTTCATTCTCATCATCCTCATCTTCATAAATGTCATCTTGCTGAAGTTCATCAGCCACCTGCACGGTGAGAAAGTTACATTGTGATTGGTTGTTTTATTTGGCTGTAGTTCCTCAGTGCAATAAAGCCGGATTCGGTATGAAATCCCGACTGTCAAAATCCCGAATGGGTCAAAATACCGACATGGACAAAATCCCGACAGGGTCAAAATCCCGACATATAGAATGTACAGGTGAAACAGTCTACATGCCTTTGGTCGACAGGTGCGAGGTCGACATGGTTTTTCCCCACTGTTTTTTTACCCGAATGTCGACACAGTTGCGAATGATCCGCTTCGCTCGCGATGCTTCAGGCACTATTTTATTCTCCCACCACGCCGTAGTGGGTGGTAGGGCATGAAATACCACCTGTCGGCACATGTCGGTTCAAAAAAAACAGTGAAAAAACCCATGTCGACAGGCATGTAGACGGTTTCACTTGTACATTCTATATGTTGGGATTTTGACCCTGTCGGGATTTTAAATGTCGGGATTTTGACCCTGTCGGGATTTTAAATGTCGGGATTTTGACCCTGTCAGGATTTTGTCCATGTCCGGATTTTGACCGCATCCCATAAAGCCCCCCCCCCCCTTTTTTAAGTTTAATTAAAATGATCTATTAATGAAAATGATCTATTCAAATTTCTTTCATAACGACCTTACATTTTCTATACGCACCAATTCCTGATCATAAACATAAGGCTGAACAGAGAGGATGTCCTGGATCCAGTTTTGTGGTGAGGATTCTGCATAATAGATGTCATACACAAATTCATCGGCACTCTCTCTGTGTTCTGACCCTTGCCCTGCCTCAGACACGGCCAGCCGCTCCCGGATCATCTTCACAGAGTTACACACAATGGTTTCTGGGTCACGGCTCTACAAATGAACAAACCAGATATACAGCAGTACTATAAACATTTGCATATTTAAAAAAATGTTTCCAGTAATTTACATCTTTACTTCCATATATAACCGTATTCTGTAACAAAACTATAAATATAATTTACATAGTTTAAAGTGGACCAGCAATACTCAAACCACGATAACACATGGTGAGGACTTCATTTATCATTAGGTTTCCCCTAGTTAAACATACAGTATTAACTGTAGTGATGGGGAATATAAAGGGAAATACAAGACTCCACAGTGATTTAGCATAATAAGGTATTTTATTATTAGGGAATTAGTTGGGGCTGCGCTTGGTACCAGTTTTAATTAAACCAAACTAGATTTGTATCAAGAAGTCCCACTGCAACCGAGAGGATGAGAATGGACTCCAATCCATTCGCTAGTAAAGCCACACATTGCTATGACTGCCAGCACATACATCTGCTTTACTAACAAGGAAGAACAAGCTGCGGCCACACAAATCAAGTGGAATTTCTTCATTTAAAACAGGGTATACAGCAGTGGTTCCCAAACTTTTTAGAATCACAGCACCTTATAGTATCAGACTTTCTCCATGGCACCCCCTATGCCAAAAGTTTGTTACTGAGAAATTAACAAATTGTGTATTAAATGAAATATATTGTGTTTAAATAACAGCTTGGAAGTCACAGACACTGCTTTTGCCTATTACATTGACAATAATGAATTTGGATTGGGCAACCAAGCCGAGGCACCCCTCCCAGTGTCCCAAGACACCCCTGGGTGCCACGGCACGCAGTTTGGGAACCACTGATATACAGACTAAGGGGAGTATGCAATCCCTCCCGAATGCTGTGATCCAGGCCCGTTTGCGTTTTGCCCGACAGCAAATCAGCAGGCGGGATTCAGTCTCCCACCTGCCGATCTGCAAAAAGTGGCCATGTCCGCGTAAACTGCAGTGGAGTGTCAATCAGCGTCCGGGATCGCGACAATCCATGGCCGCTATCGGCAGAGCAGGCCCGACAGCTTCTAAAGTCTGGCTCATTCTGCCGTGATCCCTCTTCAATGCTGTCGGTAAAAACTATTTCCTCCATCGGGAATAGCGGTGGAGGATTACAAACCCCCCCATTGCTAGCAGCTGTTTTCATACAGTATATCGCCAAACAACTACGATCAGCCATCCAGATCTACATCTTGGACATAGGTGAGCAATTCCTCAATGCTATCATCAAGGCAGCCCAACAGTCCAGGTTTTAAGGATATCCTTCTTAGCCACAGGTTACTTAACTCCTTCAGTGGCACTCCCGAGAATTTTCAGGGCATATACACTCCAGTGCACAGACTGGCAAACCCGGAAAATTCTCGGGAGTGCCACTGCCTGCGCTCCCTCCCGCTGGGCAGCGCCGCTGAGCGCTGAGATCAGCACCGCACTCAGCTTCAGCGGCTGCCCGACTCCGGCTGCTCGGCCCTCCCTCCCCCGGCTATGTGCGGTGTAACCTTGTATCCTCACACTGCACACACAGCCGGGTTGCCTGGGGCAGGGCCGGGCAGCGTCTGATGGACTGTTCAGCAACACTGCCCGGACCCGGGGGGGTGTAGTGGTGTTTTCTTTTTAGGGAGTGCTCTCCAGAAAAAAACTTGTCCAGTGGGGAGCACGCCATTAAAGAAAAAAACACCACTGAAGGGGTTAATTAGTGCCTCAGTCAGTTTGAGCATTCCATCTGGGCACAAGGAGGGATATTCCCAAAATCGGTACTGTTCGGGTACCATTAACATATGTTGTGTGATCGCACACTCAGAATTAGTTTCCATTTATGAATGTGGCTATTCCAGGTATGCTCAACCTCGGACCTCAAGGCCAACTAACATTTCATAATTTAAAGATATCCAGGCTTCAGAACAAATGATTAGTCAAAATAACAGAGGTACTAATTAATTTTGCTCAAGCGGTAATATCACTAAAACCTGGACTTAAATGAATGGGAATGCTCGATCTCATCAAATCCAGTAGTGATTCTGCAACCTGCTGCTTTTTATTCCAGCTGCTGTGGAACTACACATCCCAGTATGCCCTGCTTAAAAGTTGTACATTTCATAATTCAACACTGTGGCAGGGAATGCAGAGAGGTGTAGTTACACAGCAGCTGGAGGGCCACATGGTAAATACTACTAACGTAATATGTATATATAAATTAACATCTTTTGTTGGTGCCCGGCAAGTTTTATAAGAATGTATTTGGTGCGTCTATACTTTGCATTTCGATCACTTTGTGGATTTTTATTTCATGGCTTCTTGTGATGTAATTAAATCTGTTGACAAGCATAGTTCAGTCATGTCCCCAACTTTCCTCTAGTAGGGAGTGCTTATTACCCGCTTCCCGTGATGGCTGCTATTGTAATTCGCTCTCAGGTGTTAATTCAATTACTGACGATCTACCACCAAGCATCACCTCAGTGCTCAGCTGCAGACATATTATAACCCTTTGTGTGCCAACATCTCTGCAAAATATCTGCAAAAAATGTCAGCATCACTCACATTTGTTATATAAATTCAAATAAAAACGTTGTGTAAAAAAAGATTAGATTTCCTAAATAAGGTAATCATTACAGGTGATTACGATGAATACAAGTGTTTGGTTGGCAGTTTTAACTGCCTTAACCAGTTAAGACACTTCTGACCCACTATGGCAGGCTTTCCCAACCACGGTCCTCAAGGCACACCAACAGTGCAGGTTTTAGTGATATCCAGGCTTGAGCACAGGTGACTTAATTAGTACCTGAGGGATACTGATTAAACCATCTCTGCTGAAGCCTGGATATCACTAAAACCTGCACTGTTGGTGTGCCTTGAGGACCGTGGTTGGGAAAGCCTGCACTATGGGGTACACAAGAAAGATATACAAACCTTTACATCCACTTCATCCTTTTCTTCTTCCTCATGTACCACATCAAAGACCTGAAAGTTGTCATTCTTCTCTTGTGCGGAGGCCTCCTCTTGTGTGGGTGGCTGGTCCTTCGCAATGCTGGCAGATTGGCTATTAACAGGTCCACTCTCCTGCTCATCATCGCACTTTGGACGAAGGCGTGATATTAAACGGTATCGGCTGTCTTGACGCTCAGCATCCTTCCGGACTCTTAAGTCTTTCTGAATTCTTTGTACACACCCAAGAGTCGGGTGAAGCCCCCGTGAAGCCCGGTCACGGGTAATTGCCTCATTTACATACTTCTTAATGGGCTCATTCTAAAAAAAAAATGGACAGAAAGCACACATACATGCATTGTTATTGCATTTCTCACTTGACATAGAACCTGAGAGCTAATATGGTGGATGACATCAGCACTTGTGTGTTGCCAAGATGTCATCAGACTGCTGTTAATCACATCCAATCGTACAAACTGTTACTGATTAGTGAAGAGTCATTGAGTCACTGATCCAAAGTTTTTAGGGGCAGATGTACTAAGCTTGTAAAGTGATAAAATGGAGAGTAATGAACCACCAGCCAATCAGCTCTTACCTGCCATGTCACAGACTGGGTTTGAAAAATGACAGGTAGCAGCAGATTGGTTGGAAGTTTATCACTCTCCATTTTATCACTTTTCAAGGCTTAATACATCTCGCCCTCAGCCACTTCATAGTTGTTGTGTGTACTGCATACATATATGTTCACGTTGTAACATTGTGCTTCCTTCTGTTATAAAGCACTGCTACTTGCACTACCGTTAATGCACTATCGATAACACTATCGTAACTGCTATGTTTATCAGTAGGACAAGCTTGCAAGCAGGGCCCTCCTACCCAGTTGGTTTCATCACTGTAGAACAGCGACTCCCGCTCGTTCTTAATAGGGTGGGCCGGTTCCTGCCTGTCACAGCGGCTCCGGCGCACCTAGCGTGCTTGCCGGGACATTCTTACTGCTGTGTCTGCCCTCGGATGCAGAAGCATACTTTAGCACAAACTAGGTGATCTAACTAGATCTAGGCTGCATGTGCTAAAGATCTGAGCGAACAATGACTGGTGGGACTGCGCCAACCACGACGAAACGCGTCGGGCGTGGCTTAGGGGACGTTACACGCACTGCTGCTGATCTGCCTGTCCTTATGCTGAAAGCCGTCTCTACTGCTGTTAGACGCTGAAGTGTGACTGGGGTTTTCCGGAGGCACTGGCCGCTTCTATGCGAGGATGAACGCTCTTAATTGAGATGTATGTATTAGATACTTATTAAAAGTGTTACTTTTTATTATACCTGACTGCGCCCTCCATCTTTTCTCTTCTCTACATGTGTGACTGGGTCGTGGTTGGACCTTTACTGGAAGTGGCAGCAAGAAACACTTGGAGGATTTAAGCCTGCGCTGCTGTCTGCTGTACTCTGCAGACAGCAGCAGCGGCAGGGGAGTAGGTGAATGGATGCCTGTGTGCGGCATCCATTCACCTCCCGGACGGCGGCTGGGGGGTGCACGGGGACTGGGGGCAGCCCAGCAGATTACCTTAGTGCTGGGCTTGTCCCCAGCACAGTGGTCCGGGTCCCGGCGGCGGCGATCGGCGCTTGGAGATGATGTCATCTCCAAGCACCGGCGGGAGGGGGCGCCGGTGTAAAAGCAGCAAAACGCCGGGTCGCACCCGGTTTGATCCTGGGTCTAAAAAGCCGGGTGCGACCCGGCGTTTTGGTGTAAAAGGGGAATAAGAAAGGTGTTTCACCACAGGTGTTGGCAATCCTACATTATCAAGGAAGTCCAGGAACACACACACACACACACACACACACACACACACACACACACACACACACACACACACACACACGTGTGAATCATCCTCACTCTGTGGATGACAGATGAGGACAATCCCGCAGTTCCCCACCCACCGCAGCACAGGTAGCGCAATGGTAGTTACGCCCCCGCTTACCTGCGAGTGGAGGGTGGTCGCTAGCCGGAAGACGTGGCTGGTGATATCGCCGGCCTCCGGGGTCCCCTCCTCGGCTCTCGGCCTCTTGCAGCTGATGAGCAGCGCCTCAGCTGGGTCCGCTCCCCGCTTACGTCTCACACGCAGCACCGCCGCTGCAGCCTCCATGTCTCGCCGGGTCCCACTCCCTGTTTAGCTCAGCGCGTCACATCGCCGACAGCTTGTTGTTGTGACATGGGCGCAGCCATCTTGTGTGTGGCACACGTGCTTCCGGCGTCGTGCATTGTGGGAAGATGGCCGCCTCCAGGTGTCAGTGATGCGAAGTAAGTGCCACCGATTTCTATGGAGACATTCATTTCTTTCTGAAATTATTCCCGGTCACAGCCTAGTATTAAGAAACTAAAGCTCTCAGTGGGGTATGTGCCCTTTGTTTTAATGTGTGGTGTACATCTGCGCCTGGCTGCATCCTGCCGGCCTCTCTCCGCAGCCAGTGCTCTCCCTAATGTAAGAGTGCCCCCATTGCCTTTTTTAGTGCACTGTCATTTACTGCAGAGATAAATCATCCCAATCCAAGTGGCCTTATGTAGGAAGAAACTTTTTTTTTTTTTTTTTAACCTATGGCACTTCCAGTATCCATACTGTAGGTGGACAACTATGGGTTGACATGCATTAGGTCTACATGGTCAAAAGGCAGACAAGTTAATGGTTGATGGGAGTTTTTTCACAATTTTTGGGGACTATGTAAAAACCGGACCGGACTAGACTCCGGACCGCCGGACAGGACATCAAAATCTGCAGTCCGGAGCTTATATGGTCCGGTCCGGGTTGTGTCCTGTTCGGGGGGTGTCCTGTCCGGGGGTCCCTGTGATAGCTATCATCAGGGACATGGGGAAGGGGAGATTACAGCCTCCCCCTGTGGTCCGGACTGTCCGGTTTTTGCTACATGCCCGGACCATACAGGGAGACTTTATTCTACCCCTCCTCCTCTACTTGGTGACAGGTGTCACAGGCAGAACCCCCAGACAGGACACCCCCCGGACCGGACGCTACAAGCTCCAAAATACAGAGTTTGATGTCTGGTCCGGGGGTTTTGTCCTGGTCCGGTTTTTACCCATACCCCAATTTTTGTTGTACTTTTTTAGGTACTTCCTCATTTTTGCGGCCACCGTTTACGCTACGTATTATTTATTTTATAAAATTATAACATATAAATCCACTGCCGGTAGAGTAAATAATAAAAACACAATGGTTATAACATCAGCTCATAATATAAAATCTCTGTCAATTTAATCCACAGGTACTGTAAATTCATAAAGCCAAAAGTGCTAAAGATTTAATTAGAACATGATTATTCGCTTATGCACAAAAAATATTCTGCAATGTTCCATTGATATCCAACTCTATTTATATAACTCAGGAAGCAGGCAGACACTTATTAGGCTTTTAGCATGGGTGTGGGTTGTTAGGTCGACATGGGCAAGGTAGACAGTCAGAAAGGTCGACATGGGTTTTTTCACTGTTTTTTGACCCGAAAGTCGACATGGACACAGTTTGAAGTGCATCGCACCCCCTTGCATCAATTGCTTCGCTCGCAATGCTTCGGGCACGGTGCTTCGCTACGCTCGGCGCACTTTTTTATTCTCCCGCCACGCCCTAGTGGATGGTAGGGCATGAAATACCACCTGTCTGCTCAAAAAAACAGTGAAAAACCCCATGTCGACCTAGTGACCTGTTGACCTAAACCCATGTCGACCTTGCTGCCTGTCGACCTAGTGGTGTCGACCCAATGCTTGTCGACCTAGTTGGTGTTAGGGTTACCACCTAGTCCCTTTAATTCCGGACACATATTAATTACACAGGTTCTGTGGCTGGCTGACTTCAAGACTCCACTTCACCTGATTTTAAACTGCCACAGAACCTGTGTAATTAACATGTGTCCGGAATTAAAGGGACTAGGTGGTAACCCTAGTTGGTGTAGACTTAATGACCGTATCTCTTTAGCATAACATGGATAGAGTCCGTTTGGACAAGCAGGATGTTAATAGTTTAGTGTCACAGCTTCACATGTCCATTCACTCAAAAGTATTAGTTTTTAGTTGATTTAATACAGCAGCAAAAAGGTGGATGGAGTCCAACTGGACACACTATGTTTTAGTGGCTTAGCAGTCCACCGTATAGATGTAAGATGAATAAGCTGATGGTAGGTGCAATACTTAGGCTCCTTATTGATTTCCACCTCTCAGGCAGCGCGTAGTGGTACTTAGCTCACCGGACGCCGGTCCCGGCCGCTGGTGCTTCCAGAAATGCAGCCTTCTTCGGGACTTGCGGCGATGGTGTATGAATGTGTTGCTCTCCTGGGGGGTGGCGGCCGTGGGTGATGATACAGCTCACAATGACGCGTTTCCCCGCCTTCAGTATCGGCAGCGGCTTCCTCATTAAATTGCAAATGAAATTGTAAATTGCATCTACATTTGGATCAGCCGAAAATCCATTATTGCCTCTTGCATGGGAGGCCTGATTTATTTATTGCATGCATCTCCAGCCCACAACGTAAATCTTTTATAGCAGATTTTCCCAATTACCATTGCAGTCCAGATATTGGAGATGTCCATGCTTGAGTTGAGGTGGTTAAATTGAGTGTGGTACTAATGAAGTGGCCTGTGCTAAATCTTGGATATCTGGAACTTGGACTGTGGTGCCGGACTTTGGGAACTCTTCTTTAGCATTTCTCATTTATGAAGCACATACAGGTTGAGTATCCGTTATCCGAAATGCTCGGGGCCATGAGCATTCCAGAGAAGGGATTTTTCCGTTTTTTTACATACTATGCCATGGATGTCCTCCTGCATCCATGGCAGGCCTTCAGCTTCATCTCCGGCGTCTCCAGCGGTCCCAGGAGTGCATTGTGCCGGTGATGTCACTGGCGCGCCTGGGATCTCGTGTAATGCACTCCTTGGACCGCTGGAGATGCCATAGATGAAGCTGAAGGCCTGCCATGGATGCCAGAGGACTAAGTAAGTATAAAAAAGGGTTTGGGGGGGTAAGAATTTTTTTTTTAACTATTCCAAAAAAAACCCACGGTTTTTGGAATAATTTGGATAATGGATATGCGGATACCGGATACTCAACCTGTAGTTCTATAGCAAATTTGCAGACACTCGGGTGAATTTACTAAGAAGGGAGTTCTGTTGAAGATGGAATGTTGCCCATAGCAACCAATCTATGGGAATTCCGGAAGATAATATAATATGATTGGTTATTATGGACAACATTCCATCTTCAATAGAACTGTAACCATCGTAAATTTACCCCACGGTTTCCATTCCTTGAATCTGTCCGAAGAAAAACAAACCCCTGTGTGTTCCGTCTATGACTTCAAGAAGAATTGTACTCCTGTGAATGTAGTGTTCATTCTAGCACCCGCCACCTTTGAAAACCCATGCAGTTCCTCTTCCCTGCCTGAGGTGTCGCTGTCTGCTCTAGTGCTTCTAGCACAGTGGTCTGTATATCAGCACTGATATGCAAACCAGACCTGTGCTAGAAGCACTACAGCAGATAGCGACAGCCCAGGCATGGGTTTTCAAAGATGGCGGGTGCTAGAATGAACACTAGTGAATGGGATCCATATGACAGTGGGTCGACATGCATTAAGTCAGTATGTGAGGTGTGGAAGGTTCTTCGGGATGGATGGGTTTAGGTGGTTGAGATGGGAATAGTCAACACAAGTTTTTTTTTTTTTAAATTACATTCCACATGGATTAAGATTGGGAATAGTAGCATTGCTTGAGGCTTATTGAGCAAAGTGTCACACTAATTGGGGCCACATGGACACCTTTCGCTCATCACCCATGTCATCCTTTTGTTCACGTTGTCCTTTGCATGTGTCTGCCTTCTACCCTACTGACCATGTGGACCTCTTGCCTGTGTCAACCAAATGATCCTCATCTGAATGCTGATATAACCCCGAACAATACCCACAAAGGCGGAGAGTCTTTTTTTTTTTTTTATAATACTGCCAGAGCAATAAACATCTTGCCTCCAAGACAACTGTAACTCTATTCTGCCACTAACACTGGAGTGCTCAAACCCATTCTCCACCTGTTCGGGGTTGAGCCTAGTGTCTCCTAACTACACCCTCTGCCAGCCACTGCGCAGGTGCTGGTCCATAGTGAGGGACGAGTGGGAACTAGATGTTACCAATCAGGAGGTATAGCTGCAGCGTTCTTATGTATATGCAGCAGCAGCAGCAGTTGTTCCAGGGGACATTTGAAGGAGCCTGGTGATGGCATTAAGTTACCCCCCCCCCCCCACTGTGCAGTGGGTGGAGGCAGTAACAGTCAGTTACTAATGGAAAGAGGGAAATCCCTATTGACCCTGGTGCAGTGGGATCAAATATGTCTGTAACCCTAGTACCTTAACATAAACCAATAAACCAACCCCTAATTCTCTAACCCCTAACTTTAAAGGGCAGACTGGATGGGCCATATGGTTTTTATCTGCCATCAAATTCTATTGATACGTAAAATATACCATGCTCACTGATTAGGCGTTCGATTGAACTCTGCGTCTATGAATTAGGCACATAATGTAACTGGGGTGGTGGGAGATAACAAGTTATCACAGGGTGGGAGGCGGAGAAAATGGGCTGCTTTATCAAAGCTGCTGTGTACTGGAAAACGGGTTGTCAGACCCGTAAGAGGTGAACAAAGCAAAAAAAAGGGTGTACACTGCGCTGATACTGTAAGTATAAATGACAGTTTGAATAATAGGTGGGTGCCAATATTAATCAGGTTAAAAGATAGGTTTATTACACAATAAAAAGATATATGATCAATAAAAATAGGTAAAATATTGGTAACAACAATGGATGGCAGTGTAATACTTAAGTGTATTAAGCTTCTGGGAGGGAATGAATAAAAAGATCAGTCCATACGGTACCGTATTTCTTTATGATGTAAAAAATGAGATCTTGAAAAAGCCTCTTTCACTGGTGAAACGCATTAGTGGAGGAGAGGGAATCCAAGCATTTGGAGAAATTACCTTGAGACCGAACCAGTCTATTTCCTACTGCTTTATAGTCCTTCCCTAAGACTCTGAAGGATTGGTCCTTAGTCCAACCAAGCGGACTTCCTACTATCTGGCAGGGGAGCGTTACCCCACAAACTAAAAACCATCCATATCAGGAACAGGACCCCCCATACAAAGGGAATACAAAAAGGACACCACAGAAGGCATCCTAGGAACGGATCTTGTTTTTTACTTCATAAAGAAATACGGTACCGTATGGACTGATCTTTTTATTCATTCCCTCCCAGAAGCTTCATACACTTAAGTATTATACTGCCATATCAGCGCAGTGTACACCCTTTTTTTTGCTTTGTTCACATAATGTAACTGTAATTCAAAAATAGAAAACAGGACTTTAATTTTTTTTTAAACACCAGAGAGAAAAATCTTGGTATAAATGCTACATTCCTTGGATGCATATGTTTAAAATAGAACATAAAAGTAGTTAATACTACAATTCAGCACTATGGGGGTTATTCTGGTTCACTCCTTCGGGCAAATTCCTTCTCAAATGGACAAAACCATGTTCACTGCTGGTGGGGTAGATGTTAGTTGTACACTTTTCTGCAAATTCCGGCGGCCCTTGCTGCGATGATTCACACACGTGAATTTAATGTATTTAATAACATCGATCCCTATATGTTATTGTAAAATTATGTGGGCAATACGAATGGTATAATGGATAGCATTACTGCCTCACAGCACTGAGGTCATGGGTTTGATTCCCACCATGGCCCTAACTGTGCAGAGTTTGTATATTCTCCCCGTACTTGCGTGGGTTTCCTCCGGGTACTCCGGTTTCCTCCCACATGCCAAATATATACTGGTAGGTCAATTGGCTTCCAACAAGATTAACCCTTGAATGTCTGTGTGCATGTACATGTGGTAGGAAATATAGATTGTAAGCTCCACTGGTGCAGGAACTGATGTGAATGTTCAAATATTCTGCAAATGTTGTTTTACAGATTACTCCCTTACTGACTTCCAGCCTGTACACATTTCACAACAATGAAGGTTTTCTGTGGGAGGGTTAACCCCACAACTGGGGCCGTGGACTGGGTGGAGGAGGATGAGAATTACGATTATCACCAAGAGATTGCCAGGTAAGTGCTTGAGAAAGTGAAGCAGGAAAAGTTTTGTCATTGGTTTTTGAAATACACTCTTGCTAAAATGAAATTATTACACTGTATATATAATGGCCCTGATTCTGGTTCACTCGCAAAAAGCAAATTCTCTCTCTAATGGCCAAAACCATGTGCACTGCAGGGGGGGCTGATGTCTGATATCTGTATTGCAGTGTAAAAAATAAAGCAGCCAGTATTTACTCTGCACAGAAACAAAATAACTCACCCAAATCTCTCTGCACGTGTTACATCTGCCCCACCTGCAGTGCACATCGTTTTGTCCATTAGAGAGAGACTTTGCTAACTGAGGGACAGCTAGAGACGTGTACACATTTAGTACATTTGGCATGTAACTTTTATGAAGTGACTTCACATTCGTAACCACGTTTTTATTTTTTTTCCTTCTGCCTTCCGTAACAATTTCTTCCAGATCTTCCTATGCTGATATGTTACATGACAAGGACCGTGTAAGTAAAAAAATATAATAATTATATACATAATCACATTTAAATCAAAATAAAAAATATCACATTTATGTAAGTTCTTTTTTATTTCTGAAAATTGTGCTAGGAATACTGATTGGCCCCCATTCATTATGTATTCAACTTGCCCTGAGTGGATCCCAGGCTACCAGAGCCAATCAGTACTGCTTTCCTTACTACTGGCATTTATGCTGCGCTAATTAGTAGCAGCGGAAATGATAAACCGCTAGGTTTAATCTTGAATTGTTGCTACGCATGCGTGAACTGGGTTGAAGGAACCTAGACGGGTCCTTTGCATCTCTGACCTTCTCGCCATAGGAAGGTTCGAGGCTCCAGTAACGTTTGCTGGTGTAGGTGCCCTGTACTATAATGGGGATGGGTGACCGTTACTGGTCCTCATTCTGGTAGACCCGCAAAGCTGCGGAATTTGCATCTGCGGGTCATATAAACGCTGCCCTCGCACATTGATTTCCCTGCACACATGCAAATGGATGTTCAGCATCCATTCGCAGCCTTGCGTGGGGCGGCACCCCCCCCCCCCCGCATCAAGGCTGCAGTAGCATGGGAACGCACAGCGTTTTCATGGGGACGCCCATGAATTGCTGGGCATTCCCATGGTGCAACCCCTCGCTACCGCCCCCAGTCCTGCTAGGTGCGAACGGTCTGATGAATAAGCAAGGTTTGTCCTGCCCCAGCAAAACCCACCACAGATCATAGGAAGCCGCGCCCCCCTCACCTCCGCTCTGGCGTTCGGGGACGTTATGCAGGCTCGGGAGGACTCGGGTGCCTGAACTCTCCCGAGTCCCCCCGAGCTGCCCCGAACATCCCCGAGCCTGCCGTCTACGTCACTACAGTATGGTGATTGGCGGCTGGCGGCGGAGGAGCTCCGGCGTATGACCAACAGGAGGGGTGACGGAGGGGGGGACCCCTAAAGGTAGTGCACCAGTGGTGCTCCGATGGAGGCACCACTGGCGCGCACCTACTACATAGTGGTATGTACCACTCAAGTGGTTAATATATGTTTTAGTAATCAAGCATATCCTGTGTTCCTTGGTGTAATTGTTGCCATTTTTCTTTGCCTCTGCAGAATGAGAAGTATTACCAGGGTATCCGTGCAGCTGTGAAGAGGGTCAAACAAAAAGGGGCTGAGGCCATTGTTTTAGACATTGGAACAGGGACTGGGCTCCTGTCTATGATGGCTGTCACAGCCGGTGCGGACTATTGCTATGCCATTGAGGTGATCGTACTTCCTTATTGATATATTTTAACATTACTGGAATTGTTTTTTTTTTGTTTTTTTTTACAGTGTGTTTTGTTTTATCTGTCTTGGGAACGGACTTCCCATTTGCCAGCTTGTGTCACATGGTCATTGCGAGTGATGGGTGGAGATATTCAAGGTCATTCGCAATCCTGGCAAATTACTTATTTGTATGTTGTTATTTTGCCAGGTTTTCAAGCCGATGGCAGATGCAGCAGTAAGAATAGTGCAGGCCAATGGCTTCAGTGACAAGATCAAAGTAATTAACAAGCATTCAACCGAGGTGACAGTGGGACCAGGTGAGACCATGGCAGATATTTCATCTCAGGCATTTAAAGGACCACTAAACTCAATACATTTTAATTTTTTATATGAACCCTGGCAAGTGTAACCTCTCCACTCTTTGGTCAGCTGAAACTCCTCCCACACAGTGCAGTGTCCAAATAGGATCTCGTGCCGTAAAAAAAAAATGAAAATGTAACTCAAGTTTCTGTTACTGTACGTCACCCACCCTGCCCCTCCGTATGATTGAGTCAATACACCCAGTGCATTTCTGCATAGCAAGTTCACTAAGCTGTCAGTCACCTTGTGCCTGCTGAGTTACGCTGGGTACACACTATGCAATTTTGCATCATGCATATTGTCTAATGTGTGTGCACTATATCGTTAACAATGTGCGCTCCCGTGGGTCGTTAATGACCCCCTGTCATCTGAACATGCCGTCAAATTTGACTACATCATCAATGATTGCATGTTCAGTAAGGGGTCGGGTGACGTCACTGGTTGCTTTTCCCATGCAGCTCACAAATACTGGGCAGCTTTGTTTTTACACTGCAATTTAGATTTCAGCTGAGACACGCCCCCCCAAATATAAATCTCTCTGCACATTTCACATGTCCGAACCAGACCCATATTGTGGTGACACCCAGGCAGCGTAACACAAACATGTGTCCTGGTGTCATCCACCAAAGCCATTTTGTGAACTTAACCAACATTCGTGAGAATACATTTGTGTCTCGGGACTTCCAGTGATGTCACTGCTTCTTCATTGTATTCTTATGAATCTTGGTAAATCCCTCAGAATGTTCTACTGGAAAAGAATAGATTCAATTGTTGTACATCCCCTATTTACTCTGTACAATTCCCATGAGCCTCTTGTAAATCCTGTTTGGCTGCTAGACCTCAGATCTCTATTGCCGTGAAATGGGAAGCTGTTGTACGATGGTTCTTCTCTTGCAGGCGGAGACATGATGCAACGAGCCAACATACTAATCACGGAGCTCTTTGATACTGAGCTTATTGGAGAGGGCGCCCTTCCTAGTTATGAACATGCTCAGCACAATCTTATGCAGGTAGGCCTGGTCTCACCGTGCATTCTGCAGCCCCAACTCCGTCATCGTAGCTCTTGCTGTAATAGAACGTGAACAGTGGAGTTGGCACTTTACTTTAGGTGCCTCTGGAGTCGGCATGTCGGCTGGTGCTATTACGCAGCCTTTATTGTACATTAGATATGTTTTGTCTTTTTTCTGTAGTATTTTATTTGTTGACAGGTCTTTGTGCGCTGTATGAGTACTGTGACCGCAAGGAGCTGTTCAGGTTGTAGCAGGGTAATGGGGACTTTCCAGAGCACTCTCACTGGGGGCGGGATGTATTAATATACATCGCCGCCCAGCCGTCGCAATGCTGCCGCATATGTACTAACATACTGTATGCGGCTAGCATCGGGGTGCGGTGACGCAAATCCCGGCGGCTGTCAGTGTCCCCGGCGTCTCCTTCTCCCCCTGCTGCCCGATGTCCTCCCGGCTGTGACATATGCTGGTGGTGGAGGAGATCGGTGGCGGACGGGAGGGGTGGGGGGGGGGGCGTGGACAGCGGACAGCAGGCGGCGATAGAAGCTTCTATAGGGTATCACCACCCAGAGGTGCTTCCCTTAGAGGGAATACACACCACACGGGCAGCTCATGCTTAGAGCAGTGGTTCTCAACCTCCGGTCCTCAGGGACCCCCCAACGGTGCACGTTTTGCAGGTCTCCTCACACAATCACAGGTGAAATAATTAGCTCCACCTGTGATCTTTTAAAATGTGCCAGTGAGTAATTAGTGCACCTGTGTATCTGCGAGATGACCTGGAAAACGTGTACCGTTGGGGGTCCCTGAAGACTGAGGTTGAGAACCACTGGCTTAGAGCATACCAAGTATTTTCCCCAGAAGGGGTGGGAGTAGCACCTGAAGTAGAGATAGTACAGCCATGGCGCTTCCCCTTGATATTGCTGCAGGAAAGCTGAGGGGTTTACTTACTAAAATGGACGTTCTATTGAAGGTTGGATGTTGCTATGGCAACCTATCAGATTATATCTATTCTCTTCTAGAAGGTGCTAAATAAATAAGTCGATTTGATTGGTTTCCCTTAGCAACATCCTATCTTGAATAGAATTGTTATCTTAGAACATATACCCCTCACTATCTGTATTTTGTTATTGCTTATTATTGCCTCTGCTGTTCTGGGTAATTGTGCAGTTGCTCAGTGACCTTTTTATTAATCGGTGAATTTGTTCCACCTTTGGGGGATATTGAATTCCGGCGGATATTTCCGATCCTCGGAAACGTCGTCCATTTTTCTGCGTAGAATAGATCGAATTTGCATTTAATCTGTTGAATTTACAATGTGAATCCACGTCTTTATCCGTGGAAACGGACACCAAGTTTACGGACTATAATGGACGAAGCCAAAGTAGTCAAAGTAAAAAGCATTGCTGCGGCTTTGTTTTTCCATTGGGCCCAGAGTAGGGCCCTGTATGGGGATTGTCGGGTGAAGTGTCACTTCTGATATTGCAGAGCCAGCGTGGGCTGTAGCTTATTGGTCAGTCTCTGACCTTATTATGGTTCACACACAGCGATGCGAACTTTCACAGCGCTGATTGTGATTTTAAGCCCGCCACCCCCCTCGCACGCTGAATTTGCCCGCATGGCTTTAAATGGATGGATGGATGGCAGCAGTGCGGCCTGCGCCATGTGATTAAGTCATAGCTTATGCTGCGCAGGCCGCACTGCTGCACTGCCGAAGCCGCCGGAACCCTCTCGCAGCCCGCTCCTGGCTCCACTTCAAAAGCTCAGCCGCCCGGCACCTGACCTACCCACTGCCTCCACCTGACCCACCCACTGCCTCCACCTGCTCCCCCCCCAAGTAAGTTAATATGGGGATGTTTTCTTTTAGGGAATCCCTACTTGTGAAAGGTGCTATCAGAGCTTCAATTATGAACACTCTTCCATTCCAAGCCTAAGCAATGAACAACGTCCTTTATTTTGTTCTCACCCCCTCAGGAGCATTGGGAGGCCATTCCTCATAGAGCCACGGTTTACGCTCAGTTGGTTGAGTCTCGCAGGCTATGGAGTTGGAATAAGCTGTTCCCATTAGAGCTGGACTCCAGGACCATCCAGCCTCCACCTGAAATGCAGAGTTGCCCAGGAGCCCCCTCCGTTTGTGACGTCCAGCTGAGCCAGCTCAACCCAGGAGACGCCAGACTACTCAGTGACATCATGGTCATCTTCAGGTGAGGAAGCAGATCTTACTCATTGCAACGTTTGTTGTAAGGGCATCTTCTTCTGTTCCTGATCCATTTATAAGGATATTAGGTCAATCACATAAGTGATACTTATGTTTTTGTTGTCTACAATACACTATATTTAACTTTGTTCTTGGTTATTTTTTTTTTCTTTATTTTTTTTTTCTTTACTTTTTCTAGAAGTAAAATTCTGTATTAAGAGAATTAGAGAAATTGCTTATCGATAACATTAATATTGCGATTTAAGGGGGTTATTCAGATCTGAACGATAGGCTACGAATTCACAGCCCAGCCAATTACGAATCACTCTGCATGCGATGCGTGAGGCCAACCATCGATAAAATTCATTGTCTTGTTTTTAATCGCAAGCCGAGTGTCCAAAAAAATGCAGGCGTGCCCAGGTGTTTTCAGGGAGGTCATGTGACGTCTACTCCTTCCTCGATCAGCCTGTTTCTATTGCAGCGGCCGAGTAAGTCCTGGGTTACACACAGACCGCACACACTGGGGTAATAATTTCACAGCCTTACACATTGCAGGATTACATTCTGGTGGGGCGGCGGCTGTCTGATTGCAGGGCTATGTAATTCAGGTCTGAATAACCCCCTAATTCCGCTTTCAGACAGTGGCAGCTGAAAAACCCTTTATTTAGCGGCAATTACCCGGGTTTTGAAGCGCCGGGTTATTCAGCCGCTGATGTCAGACCCTTCTTCACACAGGAGAAGAAATCTCCTATCCAATATTTAGACCTGGAGATTTGCTCTATTACACAGGGTTTTCCCCTGTGTGAAAGGGTCGATCCGGATCTTAAATTCCAGGTCCCCGACCCTGTTTTTTTGCAGGATCGGAGACCCGGAGTTTAAGATCCAGATCGACCCTTTCACATAGAAAAAGGATTTGATGTATTTCATGAAATTCCCGGGTGGAACTGGTTCGCCAGGGAATTTCATTTTCTGTGTGAAAGGAGAATACATGTCATGTCAAATGCTCATACTTTCCTATCTATCTATCTATCTATCTATCTATCTATCTATCTATCTATCTATCTATACATAGAATGTGACGGCAGATAAGAACCACTTGGCCCATCTAGTCTGCCTCTTTTTTTAAACATGTTACCTCAAACCATATTTGCTCCTTATTTTTTTGTAAGGATATCAATATGCCTATCCCAAGCATGTTTACATTGTTCTACTGTATTTGCCTCTACCACCTCTGTTGGGAGGCTATTCCACTTATCTACTACTCTTTCTGTGAAGTAATTCTTCCTCGCATTTCCCCTGAATCTTCCTTCCTCTAGAGTCAGTGCATGTCCTCGTGTTCTGTTGCTCCTCTTCCTGTGAAAAATGTCTCCCACCTGTACCTTGTTAAAGCCCATTAAAACCCTTGATATATTTGAAAGTTTCTACCATGTCCCCCTTTCCCTTCTCTGCTCTAAAGTATACATATTAAGATATTTTAGTCTTTCCTGGTATGTTTTGTGATGTAGGCCATGCACCATTTTAGTTGCCCTTCTTTGTACCTATACAGTGTCATTATTACTTTCTTTCTACTGCTGATACCTCTCCCTATGCAACCAAGCATCTGACTTGCCTTCTTCATTGCTTTGTTACATTGCCTACCTGCTTTTAAGTCCCCTGAAATAGTGACACCTAGATCCCTCTCTTCCTCAGAAGTTTCCATTATAGTGCCATTTACAGACATTCCTCACTTAACGACCGGGTTCCGTTCCTACGACCCGGTCGTTAAGCGAATTGGTCGTTAAACGAGCCTATATAAAACCCATTATAACAAGTAAAGGGGGTAAATAAAGAAATACCTGTACTGTACACTTCTAAATACTGTAAGGAAATACTGTACACTTCTAAATAAAGAAATAAAGAAGACTGATACTTGTTTTACTTTGCATAACTTCTTTTACTTTGCATTTTTTTTTTTTTGCAAACAGTGCTGTATGCACTTTTTAAAACATAACTTGCTTTACTGTACTTTGATTGTAAGCTTTTTTAACATTAATTTGTTTAATTTGCATGTTTTATTTTGCAAGTTGTTTTACTTTCCATAACATAACTTGCTTTAATTTGCATGCTTTTTTAGTTCACATAACTTGCATAGAGAAAATACTGTAAATGAAAACAAAGGGAAAACACATAAAGAAAAATCAGACTACAGTACAATAGCATCACCATTGGAGTCATCAGCAGGGTTACCCGCAGTTGTTGAGGGCCCAGGTAGGGGAGAAGATGGCAAGGAAATTGCAGAACTTGTAGGGGGAGTGCTACTGGGTGTAGCTTTTGAGAAGAATCCCGTCAGCGTGGTCTGCTTTTTCTTTGCCTTCTTTTCTTCATAAATTTCACGGTAGCATTGTAAAAGTTCGTTCATTTGGCGTTCCACTTTCGTGAACCTTTCAATATTAGGGTCCATACTCTCAAGCTGTAACATAGCTGCATTCACTTTAGAGAACACACCAGCTAACCCCTTTATAGTGAACTTCTTTTCTTCTACTTCTGCTCTTTCCTCTTCTTCTCCTTCTTTCTCTTCCAAGTGCTGCTGTGCTTCCAATTCTATTAGATCTTCGTTTGTTAACTCTCCCTCAACATATTCCACTAATTCTTCAATATCTTCCACTTCCACATCTAAATTAAGCTTGTTAGCCAGCTCCACAGTGTTTTGATTTATTACATCGACAAGCTCATCTGTGTCCAACTCTTCGTCATTATTCATGAAAGATTTTAGACATTTCTTCCATATTCCTTGCATACAATTTTCTGTCACTTCTTTCCAAGCTGTTTCAATGTTCTTTATGCAGTCTAAAATGTTGTAGGCCTTCCAAAACTCACGAAGGGTTACTTCATCATTTTCTGTTGCTGATACAAGTTTGGAAAAAGTGGTGCGCAAATAGTATGCCTTAAACGTGGCTGTAGCCCCTTGGTCCATTGGCTGTAGGATAGCAGTTGTGTTTTTAGGCAGAAACATAACCTTTACATTTGGGTTTACATCATCAAGATGTTGAGGGTGTCCTGGGCAATTATCAAGCAGGAGGACAATATGAAAGGGAACACCCTTCTGCAGACAATATTGCTTGACCTGGGGTATGAAGCAGTTGATGAACCAATCTTCAAATAAAGCTTGTGTCATCCATGCCTTGCTGTTTGCACGGTAGTAAACGGGCAGCATGTGCTTGCTAATCTGCTTCAATGCACGTGGGTTCAGGGAGCGATAGATGAGCAAAGGCTTTAATTTGAAACCAGCGGCATTTCCTCCCAACAGTAAAGTGACTCTGTCCTTAAAAGCCTTGAAGCCAGGCATTGTTTTAGCTTCTGTGTGTATGTAGGACCTTTCAGGCATTTTTTTCCAAAAAAGGCCAGTTTCATCCACATTAAAGATTTGTTCTGGACAGTAGCTGCTGGCCTTGATGAATTCATCAAATTCATCCACAAATTTTTCTGCTGCTTCTACATCAGCACTTGCAGCCTCACCACTGATGCTGCGATTATGCAGGTTGAATCTGCGACGGAACCTTTGAAACCATCCATTGCTTGCTGTAAATGCACCTGTTGTTTCTTCCCCTTCACGTACCTTCAAAGTCTGGAAGATACTGCGTGCCTTTGCTTGAATGATTGAAAGGCTCAGTGGCATTCTTTTTTGTATGTGGTCATCAAACCAGATTGCCAGTAATTTCTCCATTTCATGAATGAGGCCTTTCCGCTGCCTAGTTATTATGGCTTTATAGCCTGTTGATGCTTTCACAGCCTCCTTCACTCTATCCTTATCCTTCAAAATTGTTGAAATGGTTGAATGTGCCAGCTCCAACTCACTTGCAATCTCTTTCACCTTCTTTCCAGCTTCATGATCATTTATGATCTTCATTTTCAGCTGAAGATCAATAGCCCTCCTTTTCTTGCCACTTTCACCTGTCATATTCTTCCTCTTCTCTGCCATGTCAAAATTACGCTGAGACGCTGCACGTACTGTACGCCGCGGGTCGCTAAACAGTCTGGGCGGGTCGTAACTGCGAGTGGGTAGGCGCGCGGGTCGTAAACCGAGTGGGCAGGGTCGTAAGTCCGAGGAGTCGCAGCGCGGACGCTAAAAGAAAAACGGGTCGTAAGTCCGGGCGGTCGGTAAACAGGTAGGTCGTTAAGTGAGGAATGTCTGTATACTATATTTAGTTTTTGGATTTTTGAGACCCAAGTGCATGATTTTGCATTTTTTGGCATTAAACTGTAGTTGCCATGCTCTTGACCATTCCTCTAATCTACCTAGACCAGATGTGTCCAAACTTTTTGCGACAAGGGCCAGATTTGGTGAAGTGTAAATGTGTGGTGGCCGATCATTCAGCCTGACATTCTTTGAATCATTAATCACATCAGAATGGTCCCCCACTCTGCCCCCATTCACTCTATGTCCCCCAGCCTGACCCTTCACTGTATTTCCCCAAGCCTGCCCCCATTCACTGTATGTCCCCCAGCCTGCCCCTCCTTCACTGTATGTCCCCCATTCACTGGTATGTTCCCCACTCTGCCCCCATTCACTCTGTCCCCCATTCACTCTATGTCCCCCAGCCTGACCCTTCACTGTATTTCCCCAAGCCTGCCCCCATTCACTGTATGTCCCCCAGCCTGCCCCTCCTTCACTGTATGTCCCCCATTCACTGGTATGTTCCCCACTCTGCCCCCATTCACTCTGTCCCCCATTCACTCTATGTCCCCCAGCCTGACCCTTCACTGTATTTCCTCCATCACTGCCTCCATTCACTGTATGTCCCCCACTCTGCCCCCTTCACATTATATTCCCCTGTCTTACCATCCTTCTCCGTATGTCCCCCAGCCTGCTCCTCCTTCACTGTATGTCCACCATTCACTGTATATTCCCCACTCTGCACCCATTCACTCTGTCCCACAGCCTGCCCCCCCTTATCTGAATGTCCATCACTGCCTCCATTCATTGTATGTCCCCCACTCTGCCCCCTTCACATTATATTCCCCTGTCTGACCATCCTTCTCCGTATGTCCCCCAGCCTGCTCCTCCTTCACTGTATGTCCACCATTCACTTTATATTCCCCACTCTGCACCCATTCACTCTGTCCCCAGCCTGCCCCCCCTTCTCTGAATGTCCATCACTGCCTCCATTCACTGTATGTCCCCAAGCCTGACCCTCCTTCACTGTATGACTCCCATTCACTGTATGACCCCCATTCACTATGTACCCCACTTGGCCGGCACCTCCTCACTGCTGAAGACAGCAAGTTAAAGGCATGTTCGCCGGGACCCCTCTTTATTGCCGTGTGCTGTGAATCCTTCATCTTATGTTCGCCCGCTTCCGGCTGGAGGGTGCGGGCCACTTGAAATTACGGCATGGGCCGCAATTGACCCCCGGGCCGCACTTTGGACATGCCTGACCTAGACCGTCAATCATTTGTTTTACCCCTCCTGGTGTGTCTACCCTGTTGCATACCTTTGCGTACATATCTATCTATCTATCAATCATTATTTCTCTTGTTCCTTCCCTCAGAGTGGATTTCAGCCAGCAGGTCAGCAGTTCTGCAGCCTCTCATCCTGTCAACTTTACATCTATCGCTAGTGGAGCAGCCCAAGTGGTCCTGTCATGGTGGGATATTGACATGGACCCTGAAGGGACGATTAATTGCAGCATGAAGCCGAGCTGGCTGTATCCCATCCATCATCCGGTTCCGGTAAGGAATAGTGCTTCTCATGCGCTCAGTCAGGTGCTGTGTGAGATAGGTATACAGTAGGTGGACACAACTGTCGCTAATTGTTTTCTATGGCCCTTTAACGCTTTGAGTGCCAAGTGTCAAAATAGGGGTGGAAATTGCCAAGCAAACATTTGTATTCATCTTAATGACCGGTAATGTTGCCTTATATAGGAAATAGAATCTTCTTTTCTACCACATTTTTTTAATTTGTATTTATATAACAAATGGGAGCGACGTCTGCATTTTCTGCAGACATTTTGCGCATCTCTCGGAAAGATGTTGGCGCTCAAAGGGTTAAGACAACATGGCTATATATATTCTAGAGTGACATTGTGTTATCAAACCATGAGGAATAATTAAAGGTCGTAATTAGAAACTCGGATATATTAATTTTAATTGCACATTATAGTCTTCATTCTAGCACCCGCCATCTTTGAAAACCCATGCAGTTACTGTTCCCTGCCTGGGGTGTCGCTGTCTGCTGTGGTGCTTCTAGCACAGGTCTGATTTGCATATCCGTGCTGAAGCACGACAGCAGACAGCGACACCCCAGGCAGGGAAAAGGAACTGCATGGGTGTTCAGAGTTGGTGGGTGCTAGAATGAACACTACATTATATGAATTGCACATAGACTACATGGTCAGCAGTATGTGGGAACAGAGACAACACACTCATATGTGCTTCCTAAACATCTTTTAAAAAGAACTCTTAAACTGAGGTTGGTTGCCCCCTTTCCTGGCATGATAGAATCCAGGCTTCTAGGAAGTCTTTTCATTACAATATGAGATTTTGCATCTATTCGGCAATGAAACATCAGCGCAGTTGGGCAGAGATGTTGCCGGGTAAGACTTGCTTCATAGTCAGGATCCCAACTTCTGCTAGAACGTTACAGTTGGGAGTATTTGTTTATTAATGAAGCGTTCTCTAGGAATCTGCAAAACCCAGATTCCTTCCTCAGACCGTCAGATTGTGATGTTTGATAACATCACTCTCACATAAGTGTTCGGCCATGGAAACCCACACCATGGACAGCTCCCAAAAAACGTTTTGTCTTCGGTCACTACTTCTAGAGGTAGTTTGGGGCCCTGTAGTGAGTTCTGCAACTCGGGACAAAGTATTGTGATGCGCTTTATCAGTCTCATTCTGTGAGCTTGGAAGTAGGGTGGCCAATCCTGGGATCGGGATCCCGGGATTTGGCCACAAAACGTCCGGGATTTGAATCCCGGGATTGGACTATACAATCCCGGGATTTCGGGATTGCATAGTAAATTGCCAGGCAGCATCTGGCCACCTGCTCAGACGTTGCCCGGCTGTTCCTGACCCGGCATGCGGTCGGGAGGCGAGCGGGCTCCGCCGCTGTCACTCACTGTTTGGCGGTGAGCGGGTCCTGGCCTCACTGGGCGGCGAGCGGGTTATGGCCTCTGCGACACTGGAGAGGTCTGGCAGTGAGTGGGTTACAGCACCGGAGGTGCAGCGCTGCGTCCTGCGCAGCATCACCTATTGGTCACATTGGTCACACTGCGCAGGCCTCAGCGCTGCACCTCCGGTGACGGAAACCGCTTGCGGTGCCCAACCTCTCACACAGCAATTGCCTCCATCTGGCATTACAGCCGACGCCTGCTGGGCTCCCGGGATTGAGCATTTTTCAATCCCAATTCCCGGGATTGAAAAAATGCCCCGGGATTGGCATCCCTACTTGTAAGGCCTATCACTGTGTAAGTGAGCTATTGTTGGTTCTAGATATTTCCATTTCACAGTAACAGACTAAGGGGGATATACAATCCCTGCCACTATTTCCGACGGGGGAAATAGCGGCGGGCGCCTATCCAATGCTGTCGTTCGCGGCAGCATTGAAGAGGCAGATCGACAGAACGGGCCAGACTTTGAAAGCTGTCCGACCCATTTCTGACGATTACGGCCGTGAATTGTCGCGATCATGGCCGAATCTCAACAATCCACGGCTGTTTACGTGGGCACGCCCCCTTTTTTGCCGGTCTCCAAGCGGGACATTTAATCCCGCCCGGCGATGTGCTGTCGAGCAAAACAAAAACGGGCCAAAGTCACTGCTGTCAGGACAGTCGTGACTTTAGGATTGAATACCCTCTTAAAGGTGGCCATACATTACTGTGATCTCTCGCAGCAGCGTATGGCCAGTCAATCCCAAACCAGAAGGTCCCGGGCAGCAAGATCACATAATATACATCATATGTGGTCCCTTCACATGTGATGGATTGCATGCGACCCCTGTTCCCCCATCCCCGGGAGGGGGGGTCTGAGGTTGGACCTACATGCAGGTAAATGTATGAAATGGTCATAATCTCACAGTGTAAACATTCTGATGATGTGATGGTTATTATATCGGGCATAGAACACAAATACTCTGCGGCAGTGTAAGCATTCTGATTGGTTATTATATCGGGCATATATCTCCAATAGTCTGCAGCAGTGTGAACACGTATTTGCTGAGGATTTGTTTTAGCTCTAGTTCTATGGCTTGTACATATTCACCAGACTTTGTCAAGGCTGTTTTAGATGATACTTGACTGACCTGATTCCCTAGGGTTATTTGATGGTGAATTAATGCTGTTACATTAATTTAATTTAGAAGAAAAAAGATTTTGTTCATCTAGAAGAAAAAATTTCTTTACAGTCAGAACAGTCAAACTTTGGAACTCTCTTCCTGGAGAAGTGGTGTCGGCAGACACTATAAATACGTTTAAAATAAGGTTGGATAAACATTTATTGGTTAAAAACATCCACGGGTACGAATAAGTAACATAATCTGTCTTTAAAATATCAGAACATACTATACAACAAGGGATAAGCGACTATAAACATAGGTTGAACTAGATGGACGCAAGTCTTTATTCAGCCTCCCCTACTATGTAACTATGTAATATGTGACACTTGCTGTCTTTTTGTTCACTTGTGTTAGTGGAGAGACCACTGGATGCAGTGTGTGTACTTTTTACCAGAGGAAAAGAAGGTTGCGCAGGGGGAGGAGCTTTGTCTCACTGCTCATCAGGACGATTACTGCATATGGTACAGCCTTACAAAGCCCAGGTAACTCGGTGTCTTTGTTCTTTTCAACTAAATGTATATTGGCTAGACATGGTTCCAGGCAGGTACCCAACCCTAAAGTATGGGACTAATAACCACCCTTGTAACCTTCATATCTATATACTGTTTGTAAAAGGTCTTGCATTATGACAGATCACAAGATAAACCGTTTGCAGCTTCAAACAATAAACAACATTCAGGGTATTAGTGTCCAAAAGTAAACGTAATATTCTCTCACATTTAGTTCCAAATCCACTTTATTGTGGAATATATATAAAAAAATATATATTTTTTTTTTATATCATCCATAAGGGATACTGGGGATTCACTTAATACTATGGGTATAGATGGGGTCCAAAGGAGCCTGTGCATGTAAAGTTTTAAACAGGGTGTGCTGGCTCCTCCCCTCTATGCCCTACCCACAGCTGAGTTTAGGAAAATGTGCCCTCAGGAAAGGATGTAAACCCTGGAGCTCCAGAGAATTTTCTTCATTATTTTAAACTTTTATTAATTTGGGCATGCTGCTTGGACGTGGGAGCTTAGGGGAGGGGACTGATACCGACCTCTTCAGGTGCTTCAGTTACAGGTGTCTGTGGAAGGTCTGCAGAGATCTGACGGACTGGTTGCTTCTTCCTCAGGTGTTAATGCACCACAAAAGAGTGGGCTTTAAGAGGTTGGCTCTGACTCCGAAGAGGAGGAGCAGGAAGAAGGCGAGGAGGTGGAGCCTGTTTTGGAAGAGGTTTATCCAACTCAGGGCCTGGAACCTCTTATTGTGGCCGTCAGAGGTGTTACATATGCCTGCTGAGGAATGTGAGGAGCAGAAATCCTTTTTCTATACACAGAAAAATGCTAGTTCCTTGGGTGGCCATCTTGAATGATCCGGCCGATAGAAAGATTGAGGGCATGATAAAATCTATTTACACTGCTGCAGGTATGTCCCAGAGACCTATTATTGTGGGCTGGTGGATGACTCACACCATTCACTCATGGGCAGGTCAATTCAGGAAGGCCTGGTGGATGGAAAGACCCCGGTTGATATAATACCCCTGGTTAAACCCATTGAGGATACCACGCGTGTCCTTTGTGATACCTTTTAAGGAGGTCAGCGTCACTTACGCCACGACCTCCACTATGGTGGTCTCAGCATGCAAATCCTTATGGCTGCGTACGTGGATGGCTGATACGGAATGCAAAAAGAGCGTGGAGGCACTTCCCTTTAGGGGCAGAGGGGAACCGGACGCTTGGATCTCTAAAGCCACGGCTGGATAATCCACCTTCCTTCCCTCAGCAACTCCGCCTGTCAGGCTGTCCTTTCCGAACCCCCCCCCCCCCTTCCTTGCAGTCCTTTAATGGGGGCAGGTTTCAGAGTAAGCCCAGGGGTGCCTCCAATGCCAACAGGGTGGTAGGGGAAAACAGCATAGACCCACCATGGCCAACTCCCAGGGGCAGAGTACTGGCTCTGCTTCCTCCAAATCTTCAACCTGACGCCATACCTCTAGAGGTGGGGGTGCGGTTGCTGTTCTTCAGTCACGTCTGGCATCTTTCCTGCCAGGATTCCTTGGTACGGAATGTAGTTTCCCAGGGGAACTCCAGTTCAGCACTTGCCCGCCCCGAAACCAGATCTGCTGGACCTATTTGCCATACCGAAGCTGAACCTCAAATCACTGAACCCGTAACTATGAGTTCAAGTTCAGAATGGAGTCATTGAGGGAGGTAATCTCCGGTCTGGAAAGGGGGAAGTTTCTGGCCTCTCTCGATATCAGGGATGCATACCTGCACATCTCAATGTGGCCTCCCCATCAGGCATACCTGCAGTTTGCCCTGCTGGCGGATTACCAGTTCCGTGCCCTGCCTTTCCGAGGGTGTTCACAAAGTTAATGGCGGAGATGATGCTGCAGGGGATCAACATCATCCCTTACCTGGACAATCTCCTCATAAAGGTGGGGTTCAGGGAACAACTGTCAGCCAGCATTTCTTGGACCACTCAGCTGTTGTCCCAGCATGGGTGGCTTCTAAATGATCATAAGTTACACCGATACCTACCCAGAGACTTCTCTTTCTGGGAATGATTCTGGACACAGTGGCCCAGTGGAACTTCCTTCCGCCAGAAAAAGTGATTGCCATTCAGGAATTGGTCAGGGAGGTACTCACTCCGAACCAGGTCCATCTCTGTATTTACTTGTTGGGGAAGTTGGTAGCGTGCTATGAAGCCATCCAATATGGGCATTTCCACGCAAGGATTCTTCAATTGGATCTCCTGCGCAAATGGTCGGGCTCCAATCTGCACATGAATCGGCTGATACGGCTATCCCCTCAGGCCAGACTTTCTCTGGCGTGGTGGCTTCAGTCCTCTCACCTGTTGTAGGGACGACCGTTCGGGATCCCAAATTGGGTCCTGTTAATAATAAATGCAAGCCTAAGAGGCTGCGGAGCTGCACCCCAAGAGGTACAGTTTCAGGGCAGGTGGTCAAGCCACGAGTCTCTCCTTCCCATCGACATCCTGGAACTATAGGTGAGTTTTAAGGCTCTGATTCATGCCTCCTATCTGCTCCTAAATCAGGCGATTCAGGTGCTGTCCGAAAACGCTACGGCTGTAGCGTATGTCAATCGTCAAGGGGAGACAAAAAGCAGGGCCTTAATGTGGGAGGTCTCCACGATCCTCATCTGGGCAGAAAAGTAGACAAGGTCCATATCGTCCATTTTCATTCCAAGCGTGGGAAACTGGAAAGCAGACTTTATCAGCCGCCATGACCTACACCCGGGGGAGTGGAGTCTCCAGCCACAGATGTTCCAGCTGATAGGTAGGGTTGTCTGGATATAGATATGACGGCGTCCCAGCTCAACAAGAAGCTGCAGCTTTACTGTGCCAGGACCAGGGACCCTCAGGCGGGGCGGGGGTCCCACTGTCGATGCCTTGGCCATACCAGCTGGTATATTTATTCCCTCCAATTCCGTTGCTGTTCCGAGTACTCCGCAAGATCAGGAGGGAGAGGGTGCAAGCAATTCTAATTGCCTCGGTCTTGCCTCGAAGGGCGTGGTACGCCAATCTTCTGGCCATGTCAGTGGACGAACCTTGGCCTCTTCCGCTGAGAAGGGAACTTCTTCAGCAAGGGCCGTTTGTTTATCCGGACTTACGACGGCTTCGTTAGTTGGTTTGGAGGTTGAGCGGCTGATCTTAGCCAGGAAGGCTATTCCGGGAGATGTAATCCCTACCATGATTTAGGCTAGAAAGCCGGTGACGTCCAGACACTATCATTGGATCTGGAAGAGATACGTGTCAGGGTGTGAAGGGAGACATTGTTCTCCTACGGTTTTCCGACTGGGTCGGTTCCTCCTGTTTCTGTAGGCTGGAGTCGATATGGGGCTGCGTTTTGGCTCCATCAAGGTGCAGATATCAGCCTTGTCCATCTTCTTTCAGAAGAAGTTGGCTCTGATTATGGAGGTTCAGACTTTTTTTCAAGGTGTTTTTCACATCCAGCCTCCTTTTGTACCGCTCACGGCTCTGTGGGACCTGTCGGTGGTATTGACCTTTTTGCAGTCTGGTTTGAGCCGCTGGACTTTGTTGAGGATAAGTTCCTTACGCAGAAAGTGGTCATACTTGTGGCCTTGGCTAGATGGGTCTCTGAATTGGGGGCTTTGTAGTGTAAGTCCAACTATTTTAAGTTTTTCGAGGACAGAGCAGAGCTCAGGACTGGACTGCAGTTTGTTTGTTACAGTTTCATGTTTATATAAGGTTTACGGAAACAGTATTATATTACATTCCAACTAATTGTGCACCTGATATATAAGAAGTGGGAAGTCTTGCTCACTGCAGCCAATCAGAACCCTTAAGGGGTGTAATTACTAAAGTGCGGGTCTATAAAAGTGAAGATGTAGCACATGGCAATCAAGTAGATTCCACATATCATTAGCACCTTCTACACCAGGGCTGGGCAATTGCGGCTCTCCAGATGTTGATGAACTACACATCCCAGCATGCCTTGCATCAGTTTCAGCATGGCCACATAGCAAAACCAATGCAAAGCATCCTGGGATGTGTAGTTCATCAACATCTGGAGGGCCGCAATTGCCCAGCCCTGTTCTACATGATAACCCCCTAAGCCTCTTACACAAGGGCCGATGTGAGCCCCTTGTTGAGCAATGTGCTTAAGCACAGATCGCTCAGCACACATGCTACGTACCAGTGATATGTGCTGAGCAATCTGTGCAGACCAGAGTTCTCTGATGAGAACACTGGCAATCTCACTGCATGCAGTCAGGATCTAGTCTGGCGGTAGCGATGCGCGGGAACGTGCATCACCATCGCTGGGGGGTATACGCATGTGGCAATTTGTGCTTAATTTTTATGCAATCTAGTCAGATCGCTTAAAAAATAGCCTTGAAATCACTCCACGCCTTAAGGGTTCAACCATTTGGATTTTTCTTTTTAATAAACAATTGAACAAGTATTTACCATCTCTGATGATCTTGCCTGGGTAACTTTCTATCATATTCACCATTAACTGCATAACTATATAACGATTTTCACACACTATACTATGATATTTAACAGTATAAATCTACTAGAATATTCCTGGATATGTGACATTTATGATCTGGTTTCTATGTGATAATATTGCAGTGCAGAGGAGAGCACGCCGGCCTTTTTGCAGCATCCTGCTTGTCGCTGTGGCGCTCACATCAATTGGAACCGTCCACGGTTTGGGGAGCTGAATGATCAGAGCAGAATGGCGAAGTATAAAAAAGCCCTGAAGAAGGTGAGGAATGCTGGTTATTGTAGTTCAGCAACACTTCTACAGCTTGTAGACACTAACTTTATCTTTACCCTGCAATTTAGATGTCCGTTTAAACACACCGCACCCAAATCTAATAGGGCCTACACACATAGCGATGTGAGGCCATCGTCTGGGCGATTCAATGACATTACTCAGAACATGGCCCGACATCGCTGTGTGTGTAGGGGTCATAGCGATCGCTATCGCCTGGCGATTAATATCCAGCTCGCGGAATATTAATTGCTCAGGGTCATTGTTCTCACCGGAGAACGCTGGCCCTGACAGTTCGCTTGCTGAAGCATTTTTTGTTGCTTTACTTGCTTGAATCAATGTTAGATGTCGAGTCTCCAGTCCGAGAAAATGCCACTATTGAGATCCACAAAGGTATTACAGGTCGGGTCTCCCTTTTCCGTGTATTCCAATATTGTTCACTCTACGATTTTGTGCGTGCAGGGCGCCGGACCGGGCCCATCGACGTCACAGTTGTGGGCAGTCCCGGGCCAGGACATCACAAAAGGGGCGTGCCCGGGCTGCTGTCACTAAAGGGGGCGGGCCCGGCCACCGCCGCGACTAATGGGGGCGGGCCCGGCCCCGCCAAAGTTGCTGTGCTGCTGGTGAAGCGCCGGGCATCGCCGTCTATGGCGGAGCTGGGCTTCCCCGTGCACACATTGTCGGGGCAGGCACCAGGCTGTTTTAGTGGGGCGCTGCTAGAGGGGCAGTGCGCATTTTGCCCTTTAAAAATCTGGCAGGACGCAGCGCCCCGCTAAAACAGCCAAGTGGGAACACTATTCCATAAAAACAAAATATTCTGAAAACAGTGGTTTTTCAGAATATTCCAGTTTTTTTTTTTGGGGGGGGCTGAGGGGTTCCCCCGCCCCTTATTTTCATACTTACCTCGTCCACGGCGGCCTTCAGGATCCTCTTCAGCAGCATTTCCGGTCCCAGGGTGCATTGCGCGCCCCTGGGACCAGAGATTCCAGTAAGATCCTGAAGGCCGTCGTGGACTTTGGGGGACCAGGTAAGTATGGGAAAAAAAAAATTATAGAAAAATCCCTTATCCAAAATGCTCGCAGTCCCGAGCATTTCGGATACCAAAGTGACATTTCGTGGTTGTTTGTTTTCTCTATAGATCCTGACACCAAGTTCGGTCTGTCTCTGTGTGAGTGATGGAAGCTTACTCCCCCTACTGGTGCATTCTGTAGGAGCATCTCAGGTAACATCCTTCTTTATTAGTAGTCAAAAATGTTGTATACCTTAATTGCCAGATTAGATTTTATTCTTTATCCGCGATCTAACTGCATCGTACGAAACCTCGCTCTAGTCCTGACATTGCTGTTAAGTCTGACAGTCATAGTTAGATGGAAAGCAGCTTCTGTTACGCTTGTGCACAGGGGAAACATTCGCAGTTCCGCATTCGCTTTATATGTGTACTATAATCAATGCTTTCCTATTTTCAGGTATACACAATGGAGTCTCAGTCTATGTCCCAGCATCTCATGGAGAAGGTGAGTGTTGTTAGGGGTGTGATTGGTGTACCAATCCTAGCAGACAAACCAGCCATCTGATTGGCAGAATCTTCTGATCGGGGTCCGTTTTCTTGGCACAGCAGGTTGGCCTACCAGAGTTACTGTAATCTGTTGATCCTTTTTATTATCGTTATTCCGGCATCCGGATGGAAGATAGTTAATAGATCGAAAATCAATTTGTCACCACCAGGTGGATCAAAATGTCTCATTGCAAATGTGCAAAGCCGAAAAATGTACCCTTTAGCGTGGGGTTTAAGCCGGCGCGGCCGCCCGGTTGCAGCCGGTTCCCACCACTGGAAGGGACAGCTGCCGGGCTGTGGCCATCCCCACCATTCTAAACTTCCTTGTGCGGCACGACTTCTCGGCCGTGCAGGTTTTGCTGCCCGGCAGGAGCCGGAGCGTGTGAAATAGCCCTAAGGTTAGGAGAGTGTTTAAATTAGCTTCTTAAATAAAAACAGCCATTTACGCTTCTTGTATACACCTGACAAAACCGCAACACAACATTTTTATTCTTTGCCAGATGACCACCCTCGCTAGGATTACATTTATGAGTTGACACAGTGCCTCAGATTTACATACTTGTTTCTATATTACTAAAAGTTCTTCTATGTACTTGATATGTATTTTATTGATTTGTTTTTGTTTGGTGTTTTAACACTTTTGTGCTATTTGTGTGTGTGTACAACTGAGTTCCGTGGAGCACAGGTTCAATGACTTTTACACATTGTTATGAATATGATTGTGTTTTTCGGAGCATGTATTCTTGGTGTTTTATTGTTTCTGTGCAGGGTAAATACTGGCTGCTTTATTTTTACACTGCAATATAGATATCAGTTTGAAGTACACCCCCCCACCCAAATCTAACTCTCTCTGCACATGTTACATCTGCCCCACCTGCAGTGCATATGGTTTTGTCCATTAGAGAGTGATTGTGCCTTTCCCAGTGAATCAGAATAATCCCCATAGTTTAGTGCCACATTGTATATAACATTAAAATAGATAAACCAGCTCCATTTTCCTTTTTCCCACTAGTTACACAATACATACAGTACATGTAAATATAGTAAAATAATAAATGAATGCAAATACATACAGTAGTTATAGTTTTTTTTCCCTCCCTACGGCTTGGTTGGGCAAATAACTGAGGTAAGGTGGGAGTAGGAGAGGTTATATGGTCTGTGGGGGTGGAAGAGTTAGCTTTAACCTTTTCTAGGGGTTGGGGTATGAAATCCTGACAGCCAGCAATATCTCAACGGTGAATATTTGATAAATGTTCTAAGGATAAGCCTAATCCCAAACCAAACCCACCCCTACTGGGAGCGCCCAGTTAGATCTAGAGATGGGCAAAACGGGTCACTAAAAAGAGCTGGGATCAAGTGATCAATCCGCGAAAATATCCGGACCTTTTAGACGAATCATCGGCTCACTTTGAAAAAAAAAAGGGGTTATTTGATAATAATGAAGCAGAATTTGTTTTACAATCATTTATTGCCATAAACGGTAAAATCAACAGTGAGCTGAACAAATAAGAACGGGAAGCGGTCATCTATTAGAATGAACTTAGGTCTACAGTCATTAGGTCGACCCCACTAGGTCGACTGGCAGGAAGGTCGACCTGACTTAAGGTCGACATGGGCCAAGGTCGACATGACTTAAGGTCGAATTTGCATAAAGGTCGACATGAGGAAGGTCGACTGGTCATAAGGTCGACATGGGGTTTTTCACTGTTTTTTGAGCCGACATGTGCCGACAGGCGGTATTTCATGCCCTACCATCCACTAGGGCGTGGAGGAGGTTATTAAAGCTGTGGCGAGCGAAGCGAGCCACCATGCCCGATGCATTGCGAGCGAAGCGAGCAATGCGAGGGTCCGATTCCCATTGCCAACTGTGTCCATGTCGACTGTGTCGACATTCGGATAAAAAACAGCGAAAAAACCATGTCGACCTTATGACCAGTCGACCTTCCTGATGTCGACCTTTGTGCAAATTCGACCTTAAGTCATGTCGACCTTGGCCCATGTCGACCTTAAATCAGGTCGACCTTCCAGCCAGTCGACCTAATGGGGTCGACCTAATGACTGTAGACCTAAGTTCATTCTGACAGATGTACCGATTCCATAAGAACATACATAACCGAGTAAAACACTGATCGATGGCTGGGTGCAGAATTGCCATCGATGGCAACCATCGATGGCGTCTGCACCGATATCCATCCCTAGCAGCAGCAGCAGCCTTGTTATTCTTTCTTTCACTTGCAGTAGCTGCACTGTACTCAGTCTCCAGTGTTAGTACATCTCAGCTGCCACAGGTGGCAGTGCTGAGCTCAGGCAAACCCATTGTAATGAAAAACGAAACTGAAAGTAAAAGAATGACTTTTTGGGATCAGCAGCTCACTCACTCTTTTATGGGATCCGTCCAAAAGATCCGCTTTGTTCGCGGACGACCCATCTCTAGTTAGATCATTGACAGATTCATCAGAGAGCGACTTTCTAACAATTGTGTCTTATATACTTAAGTTTTTTCTTCAGACTTATTCATGACATTTTAAGTTACTGAGATACTGAAAACGACATCTTCATTACAGGAGCATATACTTTAACCCATATGTTTTGTATTATTTTAACAATATATGTTTCTCGTACAGCTTTTCCAAACCAACAACCTCAAAGAGGCCATTCACATCATACAGAAGTCATCAGACAAAATTACCACAGCCGACCTCGGGGACAACAAGGTAATGCCAGCAATAGCTATTGTGTTCTCCAGCCAGAAAATCAGACATTGGGCTTAGCATCTATTTACTACAGTATGTTATTTAGGCCAGGGATGGGGAACCTGCGGCCCTCCAGCTGTTGTTGAACTACACATCCCAGCACACCCTGCAACAGTTGTAGCATGGCCACATAGCAAAACTCTAACAAGGCATGCTGGGATGTGTAGTTCAACAACAGCTGGAGGGCTGAAGGTTCCCCATCCCTAATTTAGGCCTTTATTCAGATCTGATCGCAATACAAATTTGGGTACTTGTTTCCTAGAACGGCGCCCAATTACCATACGTACGGCACCGTAGTGAAATGCGATTTTCCTATGCAATTTATTCACTGCTCTTTTTTTGCCCCGGGCGATGCGATCGCAGCGCACTGCAAAATCGCAGCGCACTGCAAAATCGCATGCGATTTTATAGGGTGCGATGCCATTTACTTTACCATACACTTATATGAGATGCAATGAGATTGAGGCACCCCCCCCCCCCAACAATCCACTTCACCCCGAAGCGTGGCGAGAGGCGGAACGCATCCTCCCGACCTTTTCATACCCCCACTATCCACGTCGGCATGGAGTTGAAGTTGCATAGTGTGGCGAACGCAGCGAGCCACCGAGCCCGAAGCGTGGTGAACGCACGCGGATTACGTTACACGTATTCCGCGTTCCCTCGCGGGGCTCGCCACGCTTTGCGTTGGTGGCTCGCTGCACTCGCCACACTATATGAAATCAACTCCACACAGATATGGATACTGGAGGTATGAAGAGGTCGGGAGGACGCGTTCCACCGCCGCTCGCCACGCTTCGGGGTGGCATGGATAGTGGGGGGGGGGGTGTGCCTCAATCTTATTGCATCTCATATAAGTGTATAGTAAAGTAAATAGCATCGCACCCTATAAAATCGCATGTGATTTTGCTTTGCAATGTGTTTTTTTTGCCCCCGCAAATGAGCAGTGAATAAATTACATAAAAAAATCGCAATGCGATGTGATTTTCTTATGCAGAATCGCCTGCTAAGGAATTTTCTTACTGGGCGCCATGCTAGGAAACAAGTACCCAAATTTGTTCTCAAAATGGGCAAAACCATGTGCACTGCAGGTGGGGCAGATGTAACATGTGCAGAGAGAGTTACTTTTCGCTGGGGTGTGTTGAAATCTAAATTGCAGTGTAGAAATAAAGCAACCAGTATTTACCCTGCACAGAAACAAAATAACTCACACAAATCTAACTCTCTGTACATGTTCCATCTTACCCCCTGCAGTGCACATGGTTTTTCCCATTTTGAGAAAAAATGTGTACTGCAATCAGATCTGAATAAGGGCCTTAACTTGTTGAATTAATTTGATAGGAAGCACAATATTTCAGGTGTGGTATGACTGGCCAACGGTCAGTATACGGACATCCTCCAACAGGGGGAGGGTGAGCGCAAAAAAAGCCACAGGTTCTATTCTTACTCTATGAGGGTCGTGGACCCCCATAAATGAGAATAGCCCCTCAGGCAGTCAGGATTTTGATGTCGGTGTACTGACCATTGGCCAGCCATCCAGCACCCAATATGTCCCACTGTAATGTAAACATTCCTCCATCCAGAAACATTTTAGGGTGTATATTTACCATTCCTGTGTAAGATTTACCTTTACATTCTTCTCAAACGACATTGTATTAGCACATGGTAATTATTGTATTGTTAGCGCTGTTATTTGGTGACTATAACATTTGATTGTTTGTGTTGCGCATTTAGATCTCTGCTCTAATAGGGGAACCGTTCTTCACCACCAGCCTCCTACCATGGCACAACCTGTACTTCTGGTATTCTCGTTCTGCACTCTCTGACCATATGACCACAGACTGTGCGGTCCTCCCGATGTCCGCTACCCTTTATCTGTTAGCGGTGGAATTTAGGGTAAGCATATCCTTGCAAATGATGTTTCCTAGAAGTGCTTTGTGGCAGCTGATCCTTAGTTAACAGTCACTAGAAAGCATAGTTGGCCAGTATACACGTTTGTAAGAAAACTGTGTTTCTCCAGGTGTTGAATAAATGCCGTAATTCAGATTACCAAGCTGCATGTGCAGTTAGAGAGTGGAAGCAACTTGATTGCCATGGCCAGGTCCACTGCTTACTATGGGATAAACGTCCCTCTCTCCCCAGGACAAGCCACAGGTATAGGGCAGGCAGTTGGTTTTCCTGTTCAACATGCAGCATATAAAGGGCATGTGGCAGGGTGTGATGGCATGTAAGGAGCATGTGAAAGTGGTCTGATGGCTTGTGAGGGGATGTGGAGTGGTCTGATCGCTACAAGGGCAGATTAGGCAATTGAGGTGAATGGATCAATGTAAATTATGCTTGGATCTAGAAAAAGTGAGGAACAACATAATTATTTTTTTTAACTGATGGGTCACTGGGACTTATTGTGGTCACTGTCGGTTGTATGGAGCTCCCAAGTGACCAACACTATGTTTTATAAATTAAAAATGTTCTTAAATTTAAGAGGGGTATCCAAATATTACCCCAGATTTTTTTCACTCGAAAGCAGAGTGCCACAGTACGCCATGTAACATGAGATGACTGATGCAAGCAAGATGCCCAACTCAACTTTGCCAGCACCTGTTTATTTTAACGCATCTTAGTCAAACCACTTTGTAACTAATAAGGAGACTGTGCTTATTAATTTGATATTCAACATTTGTACAGATGGAGCCGGTCTAAACTTTGCAGGGGCTGGCGATACTTTTGCCAGCCCCTCCAGCCGCCGGCTCCCGCCACGCGTGGCAACGGAGCTTCTCCCGGGTCCAAGCCGCCGGTCCCCCTCGCCTACCCTAACCCTGCCCATCTCCCTGAAGTGGAGACGGGTAAGATGCCGCTGCCCCACCGACAGAGCATTGGGATGCGCGTGAGACGAATTTGGCATGTGCAGCGAATCCTGTTTAGGTGGGCTGGAGACTTCGCTGCCAGCCCTCGCTGTCCCAGTATTCAATGCCGCAGGGGCTTGCTGCCCCTGATGGCGAATCTTAACCTGCAGGGAGCCAGGGGATGGCGGCAGGCAGGGAGATGGAAGTCTCCCTGCCTGCCCCAGAATGTATGTGGGGGGGAGGAGGACCCAGGCAGCACAAGCTGCACCCGGGAGAGCTGGCAGGGGACCAGGTAGGAGCCGCAAGCACTGCTCCCAATCGTGAATATGTAATGATCGGGAGGAGTGAATATATGAATATGCAATGAGCGGCTCTCTGCTCCCGGCCCCCTGCTGGCTGTTATGTGTAAAAAAAATATATATATATATATTTTTAAAATTAAATATATATTCATGTGCTGTAAGAACATGAATAAAAATAGCATGCCCCTTCACAGAATAAAATTCCTGATTTTTGTTTTTACACCAAATTTTTTTTTTTTTTTTACTTTATTTTAAAAGATCACATTCCACTTCACCATGAAAAGATGGCGATTGCTACACGGTGACACACGGCGAAAATCACTTAGAAAGCAATTTGCCATCTTCTCATTGAATACACTCACGGCGAATCACATTGAAAAACCCATTGAAAAACCACAGCGAATTGCGGAGACTATCAGACGGCGAATTGTCCGTCGTTCACTGTTCGCAGATGGCGAAAAGTGCACGTTGAATAGGGTGATTCACTTTGTGACACAAAAAAATCACATTCCAACGCGAAAATAGCACAAATTCGCCGTGAAACATGGTGAATTGGCCTCATTGAATACTGCCCATAATGTTAAGTCACAGTCTATATAAATATGAGTGCAGAGAAATAGACGGAGAAGGAACATGCCTAATATATTGTGGAAAGCATTTGCTAATAAGTAGATTTTAAAAAAATCAAACAAACAAAGTAAAATCTTGGCAAGTAGTTTCACAAATAGAATGATTGTGTTTCTCATTTCCCAGGACCTGTGGCGGATCCGCAGTCCATGTGGAACCTGTGAGGGGTTTGATGTCAGAATTATGGATGAAATGATTAAGGTTTGGGGTCTTGTTTGTTCCTTTTATTCTGTGATAATGCATTAAGCTGTTCAATTAGTAGTAGTAGTACGTTTATTTATAAGGTGCCACAAAGTGTCCGCAGCGCCGTACATAGCAAACAAAAAAACTAATTACAAGGTAACGTACAGGGTGTGTTGATAAAATACAGCATAAATAGGGGTATAGCTGGTAGAACTAAAATCGGCATCAGTTCTGAAGTAGGTGTCGGAATTGTCAAGGAGACTGAGGATGAAGTAGAGGAAGGGAAGAACAGGGCAGGAGCGCTGGTGAGGTAAAGAGGTAGGGTGAGTACGTGAGGCAGGAGGACCCTACTCATAAGAGTTAACATACTAAAAATAGGTGGGTGGACGAACGAAAAACAATAGGATAAGTAGGAACTGATGGAGGGGTGTAGGGTAGGCAGGATAGGAGGAGCAAAAGTAGTTAGGAGGAGGAGGGATAGGCTAGTCGGAAGAAGTGGGTTTTGAGGGAGCGCTTGAAGGAGGTTAGGGAATCAGAAAGCCTGATGGGTGGCGGGAGGTTGTTCCAGTGCAGGGGGGCAGCGTGGGAGAAGTCTTGGACACTGGAGTGGGAGGAGGTGATTAGGTGATAGGGCGGTCGGCGGCGGAGCAAAGAGGACGGGAGGGAATGTGAAGAGAGGTAAGGAGCAGTGGAGGAGGAGAGAGCCTTGTAGGTGGTGGTGAGGAGTTTAAAGAGAACTCGGAAAGGAATGGGGAGCCAGTGAAGAGATAGGCAGAGGGGGGAGGAGGAGGTAGATCGGCGGGAGAGGAAGATGAGCCTAGCAGCAGTGTTAAGAATGGATTGGAGAGGTGCGAGGCGGGTGAGAGATAGCCCAGAGAGAAGGATGTTGCAGTAGTCAAGGCGGGAGATGACAAGAGAGTGAATGAGAATTTTGGTTGCGTCAATTCTAGTGTTAACATAGAAGGTAGAGTCAAAGTTACATGTCAGAATTATTAGTGAGGCCCGCTAACCAGTGAAGAAAACTTATTTCATCCTTCCATGTTACATTTATTGTTCACAGTGTACATTGGCAGAGTAGTAGGCACCACTGCAATGGCGGGCATAGGGAAGTAATCTTGTGCTAAAGAGACCCAGCTCCTGCCACTCTTACAAGTCACTCCAGATATAGGGCCAGATGTAGTAAGCTTGGAGAGTGATAAACCACCAGCCAATCAGCTCCTCACTGCCATGTCACAGACTGTTTGTAAAAATGACAGGTAGGAGCTAATTGGTTGGTGGTTCTCTCTCTAGTTTAGCACTTTTCAAGGCTTCGTACATACAACAGTGCGAAAATGCCCTGAAATTGCCCCGTTTGTAGGCCCCATAAGGGTAGGCAGGATGTCTGTGTTCAATATTCCGATGCCAGCATGCCGACTGCCATCAGAAGGCCGGTGCTGGTACCTTGCCGGCATCCCAACAGCCAGCATCCTGATTGGTAAGTATGAGGGGTGGGCTAGCGTGCGACCGGGGAAGGGGGAGGTTCAGTTTAGGCACTAGTTGGGGGACTTAGGGTGAGGCTGTAAGGGGGAGGGGGTTAGTTTTAGGCACTTACAAAGAGGGGTATAGGGTTAGCCCTCCGCTATGGTGTAGGTGGCGGAGTACGGAGTTAGATTTAGGTAGTAGCAGGGAGGGGGGTGCTCTCACCATGATATCACATGTTTCCGCCTCTAGGTACATTTGCACACAGTCAGGGAGTCTGTAGAATATAGTCAGGTGTATGATAAACCAATCATAACAAGCAGCTGATAATATCATCATTCTGAAGTAATGATCATCAAACGTCCAGTCTTTTTTATTTATTTTTTTTACTGTTTTTTTTATTTTTATTTTTTACATCAATACTATTTATTGAAAGAAATAACATTTGTAGAGAGGGATACAGAAAAGAATAAAGGGGAGGAAAAGGGAAAATCTAGGAACAGAACCATGCAACAAGGGATCCATAAGAAATGACAATGAAGGGCAGAATATGGGGATCCTATTTCTAGCCTGTTGCGCACATAATTTACAGTCTATTACCAACTAATTATGTATGTATGGCGCAATCTCTTTCTGTAGCTGGTTCCTAATAGTGGACAAAGCTTTACATAAAGCTCTAGAGGGGTGCAGTTTTTGCCTGGCCCCTGCTTTTTAGAGTTTGACCTCCAATATTGGGATGCGGTCATCTATTAGAATGAACTTAGGTCTACAGTCATTAGGTCGACCCCACTAGGTCGACTGGCAGGAAGGTCGACCTGACTTAAGGTCGACATGGGCCAAGGTCGACATGACTTAAGGTCGAATTTGCATAAAGGTCGACATGAGGAAGGTCGACTGGTCATAAGGTCGACATGGGTTTTTCACTGTTTTTTGAGCCGACATGTGCCGACAGGCGGTATTTCATGCCCTACCATCCACTAGGGCGTGGTGGGAGAATAAAATAGTGTGCCGAGCGCAGCGAGGCACCGTGCCCGAAGCATAGCGAGCGTCCGATTCTCATTGCCAACTGTGTCCATGTCGACTGTGTCGACATTCGGATAAAAAAACAGTGAAAAACCCATGTCGACCTTATGACCAGTCGACCTTCCTCATGTCGACCTTTATGCAAATTCGACCTTAAGTCATGTCGACCTTGGCCCATGTCGACCTTAAGTCAGGTCGACCTTCCTGCCAGTCGACCTAGTGGGGTCGACCTAATGACTGTAGACCTAAATGCAGTCTGACGAATGATCCCATTCCCCAATATTATGCATTATAGATTTGTTTTTCTCAATTAGATCTAGAACAGTGGTTCTCAACCTCGGTTGTCACAGCATAAATCTGCATGTTTATTAATAAAAATATTTAAAAAAAAATGACGTTAAAGTAACTTTACATAATAAAATTAACCATTTTGAAGACATTCTTGGACAACGTGTTAACCAGTTATGTGGTTGATAAGGGGAGATGTATTATTATTGTTAGTTATTAAATACTCATATGATTGGCGCAACTATCAATCTGTCTGACATTCACGGAGAGTCGGCAAATATGCTTAAATTGGCGGCAATAATTACAAAATACAATCATTAGTTGGAAAACTGTAAATTGTCGGTTTAGCTTATTAAATTATTATTTCGTATTTCATTTTCTAATTTCCAGAAATCTCTAGATTTTCGTGAATCCCATGAGGCAGAGCCCCATCCTCTTTGGGAATATCCCTGCAGAGCCCTATCTGATCCCACAAAGGTTATGACCTTTGACTTCCGAAACACTGTCCCCACAGATGACATAAAGGCCGAAGGTTCTGTGAACCTCGTGAGGTGAGTTGGAGTAAAAGATGATGTTCTGATTAACACATATCCCGGTGGAAGTTATTCAGGGTATAAAGAGCACTTGTCATTGTCACATGTACTCACAGGGGTGAGTTTACCATTGTGACTAGATGACTGTGTGTTGTAAATAGGAATGAGGCGTGCAATTACGGTGTCACTCTTTTGTATAATGCTACAGCGGCTGGGGAGAAAACATTTTTTAGTCTACCATTATGCCTGATTAGTTGGTCTCCTCTTTCTCTTTTTGCATAGAATGCCAGTGGCAGCAGGTATTTCTGGAACAAATGGATAATAAAATATATAGGTAGGCAATATGTAAAATAATACTGTATGAGAAAGTGTCCATCTGTCCACTTTTCCTAATCTCTATCTTGACTGACAGTTTCTGTAATACCAATAAAAGGACACTTTACAACAATGTGTTGCAGATGGAGCTGGCCTCTTCTATCCCCGGCGCTCGCTAGATCCCTTGCGTTGGCGGCACCGGCGATAGAGACTGGGACGCGTGTGCGTCTCACACGCGTCCCAGAATCGCAGCGTCTCCCAGCCCGTCTCAGGAGACACTGCCCAGTTCGCGGGGGCCAAGGCGACACGGGGGACTGGTGGAGACGGCGGGGGAGGCATCGGTGTCCCCCGCCGAGCTCCGTTGACACGGGGCGCGCGCAGTATATGTATATACTGAATGCACAAGTAATTGCAAATCTTGCTTGTGTTTTGAACATAATACAGGTTGGGTATCCCTTATCCGAATAGGCCAAAACCAAAATATTTAGAAAACTGAAGTTTTTCAGAATATTTTTGTTTGTTTTTTTTCGCCCGCTCATTTATTTATACTTAACCCCGTCCCCTGATGTCTACGGCGGCCATCGGACTCCTTTTCATCTCCGCTTCCAAGGATGCATGACGTCATCGGCGCACCCACGCAATGCATCCTTGGGAGCTGAAGAGGAATCTGAGGGCCGCCGTGGACATCGGGGGGCCGTTGGAGGACCGCCAGAGGACCAGGTGAGTATGTTAAAAAAAACAACAACGTTCCGAAATCTGGAATAATCCCTTATCCAAAATGCTTGTGGACCCAAGCATTTTGGCTAAGGGATACTCAACCTGTAATCACTTTATGCAGAAAGCAGTTCGGTTCTGGATTAATATATCAGCAAAAAAAAAGTAAAAACAAAGCTGTACAGTATATAGGTGTTTATGTGTTCTGTGGCTGGAGATCTACAGTTGAGGTGTGATTCCAGATCTGGTGATCTCTCTATGATGTTGATTTTCAGTAACACCGCACATAAAAACTAGAGAACAAATAAGAATACAGATGTGTCCACATACATCTATCCTCATATGATACAATTATTTTGTAAGGGGAAAGGGGAAGTGGTGGGCGGATCAGTGCACAGGTAAAAAATAATGAATAGAAACGGTACAAAACAGTTTAATTCAAGTAGTCCACAATTCAAATATAATCAAGAGGTCTGTGAAGCAGATTCTCACAAGGTAGGTAGCGTGGAGGTGCACCCTAGAAAGTAAATATATGCAAACAAGGAAAAGGAAAGACTCTCTCTTTTTTGGGGCACTCTTCGATAGTGATTACAAAGCTGTAATCAGTTGAAACGTTGGTAAGAATATGTTATTAATGACAGTATACAGTGTAATACAACACAAACTAATCGATGATATGAATTCTTTCACCACCTCTCAGAGAAAAATCTAACGAGGGAACAGTGTCAGTTGAAATTGGGTTGGTATGGGTACTAGTAACGTGTAGGAGAATGGGGTGGATAAATCCCTCCCAGAGTATGATAAACTTAAAAATTATGTGATACAAGTCGCGTTATACATAACTCTTGAACTCTGTTATTATTTTTTCAACTTTTTTTTTCTGTTAAATATTTGCAAAAAGGAAGCATGAGCAGCTTCTGCTGATTAAAATAAGGTCTATAGAACAGGTCTATAATCAGCTTAGTTTTGCAAATAATGTAAAGGAAAGATGACAAAAAAAGCTGCCCAGCTAGACGGGCTGGTAAACACAAAACGAGGCTAGAGGTACGTGGACACTTCTGTACATAATGCAGTTGACAAATTATTCATCCGGCGTATGTTGTATGCTTCAACCACTCGATGGCCACGGTTCTTCTCTCAGTGGAAAAGTACCAAACACCTAAATTGCCTTCAAAACAGGAAAGGGCTTTACCACAACTGATGCTACAAAGTTTGAAGAACATGTTTCTCTAGAACGTCATTGCATGCTGTAGCATTAAGATTTCCATTCACTTAAACCGAAGTTCCCAAGTCTAACCATTTCTCCTTCTCTACCAAACTTGTCGGTATGAGTAAAGTCATGAAGCACTATCCTAGCATCTGCTAAATTCAGCTTTCTATGATGAAGAAGTGCTGTTCTTCACTCCAGAAAACATTTCCCCTGCTCCAGAATCCAATGTCCGCGTGTTCTAGTACCAAAGCTGCCATTTGGCATCGTGCAGGGTGATCCGGGCTTTGCAGATGCTCAGCCATGGGAACCAAATTTGTGACTTTGTTTCAATATGTCGGCTAATGTTGATCCATCTTACAGGTCTGGTAGGAGCCACGGAGTGGTGCTCTGGATGGAATACCAGCTCGCAGAGGATATTTCTGTTAGCACCGGCCTGTTGCGGGTGAATGATGAGACGGTGGGTAACTCTTTGAATTATGATCTGTCTACAGTTATTATCTAATGCTTCTTACAAAATAGCACACAGATGTGTTGTACACTTTGAAATGTGTGCAGAGAAAAGAGCAGGTGTATATAGTTCCTTTCCTATAATGTTGTTACATGTTACAGTTAATGGATGTTGTCAGAAAAGAGAGGCACAAAAAAAAAGAAAACAGTTGGATGGAAAACACGTACAATTTGACACTTTTCACACAATTTATTGTCCCGATGTGTTAAAATCACGTAAAAGGGCTCAAAATCGCTCTAGTGTCTGGCCACCTTTAGGGGGATATTCAATCACCGGCGAGCATCTCCCGTCGGGCCCTATTTAATGCTGTCTTCACCGACAGCATTGAGCAGGGTATCTCGGCAGAACGAGCCCGACATCACAAGCTGTCGGGCTTGTTCTGCCGAGAACGGCCGGGAAGTGACGAGCTGCCGGCTGCAGCAAGCCTCTACCCGGCCGTAACTCGTGGCCACGCCCCCTTCTCACTCCCCGGCAGGCGGGACATTGAATCCCGCCTGCATGTTCTCGGTCGAGCTGACCGAGAACAGGACTGGGTCACGGCGGTCGAGCAAGCTCAACTGCCGCGGCCCTCGCATTGAATACCCCCCTTAGAGTTAGAGTAGTCTTGGCCAAGTTGCCAGCCCCTGCAATGTCAAACTTTGGGTCTTTCTCATGCCAATCACCTTTTTCATTTCGGGCTGTTTATAAGTATTGTGTAGGTTCCATCGAACCAAAGTTTTTTTTCCAATGTGTACTAGGATCGGTCTTCAATCCTTTGATGCGGTTTACAATTTATAAACCTTGACATAAAGAGTTGTACTAGACAGATAGCATCTATATCATGTATGTTTCCCATAAGAGGGGCTGGCCAGGGTGGGGGGTGTACCAGCTTCGGAAAATGTGAAGGCTTATTGTACTAGGAGAGTGGATGATTTGTTGATGACTTGTGGATGGGAAAACATTAGGCATTTGTTGAGCAACTGTGCAGAGTCCAGTTCTGTATGTTTGATGCTAATTTTAGGGATGCTAGTTTGGGTGATAGGTGCTAGGCACTGCCCAGAAGCCTCTGCCACCAGTAGGGACAGCTGGGTGATGTCCCAACTGTCTACATAGTCCCGGAACTCTCAGAAAACTGCATTGATTTGCAGCCAGTTGGGAATATTGAGGGAGTGAAAACACCATAATTTGAAAGTGTCCCGGTGCCTCACTTCATTCTCTATAGAGTTAACGGTGAGTCTAAAAATTCTATTTTATTTGGCGCCATTCTCATCGTACTCTAACCATTTTGTTTCTGTCACAGGGGGACTGCCAGTGGTACGAACACAGCAAGCAAGGCATTTACTTCTTCAGTTCTCTACAGGACCTGGGATCTGCTCCTATTCACAGTTCAGTTACTTATCAGTTGACTTTTCATCCCCAATTGGGAGACCTACGCATGAGTTTCACTCCTAACTCTTAGGGGGAAATTCAAATGTAAGCACATTGGCGGCCAGCAGAGGGCACCCAACAGAGTTATTCAATTGTATTTCCATTGGAGCGTGATTGGCTGCTGGGGGGTGGCAAGTGTGAAAAGTGACCCATTTCAGCACCAAAACAGGACTTTTGGTTGGGTTTAGCCCAGTTAAGCCCAACCATAATTAGCATGATCAGTGTGAACAAAAACATCAATTGATATCCCAGTGCGATCTCCCGTCACTTTAGACAGAAGATGAGGGGAGGGGGGGGGAATAAACAATTGAATCCCCCCCCCCCCCCCCCCCCCCCGAGCATTCAACCACAGTATTGCTTATTTGAACCTGCACTAGAATTGGCAACATGAATAATCATGAATGGTATATATAAATGTACAGTGTGTATTTTAAACCTACAATTATGCAAGTTAGAGGTGGCTAATACATTGCACCATGTGATTAAAATTTAACGTGTGGGTGGTGCTCCCTAGAGTCAAAATAGTATCAAAGTGTGTGTGTGATACGATTGCCGCAGAGCCAGGAGAAACAAGATGGTAGATGCTGTATATTTAATGTATGTATTATAAACCTATATGTATCCTTGTTTATTTAAATGGACATATTTAAAAAAGATACTGCGTAGACCGTGCTGTTATGACGGTTGCCATTTAAATCCCAGTGTCCATTTAAAAGTAGGAAAATACTGTGATTATTTTCTGGCAGATGTTTCAGTATCACAATATCAAATTAGAACGAATGACAATGATTTGGTGTGCGAGCTTCAATGCTTTATGTACTAAATACCAAAGTGACCAAACAATATTTTTGGGGGGCCACATCCGTCTACTTTACCAGTGTCATCACTGTAAGTCAATGTGAATATTGATTGTTATTTATTTAATATCCGTGCAATCTAGAATGATCACATATCAGACGGACAGGATTATATATGTCGCCACAAATTATATTATACAGTTTCAGATTATCAAGATGAGAATATATTAATAATATCCAAAGCGCCTCATAGATATTATCACAGTCTATGACCAGAGTTACAATCTTCTTACTACTACGTTCATTTGATTATTCTTTTTTTTTATTATTATTGGTCATATCTGTACGGATGATAGAACTGCGCCGCTTGTGGCAATTGTGCGGTAAACATAGGGCCAGTAATACAACATGTGGAGTAGCGCACACTTGCTACATTTATGGTAAATTGTCATTGTGATAATTGCTCTTGTATTACTCATGATCACAACCTAATAAATAGGCAATTGCGCTAATATGTCATAACAATCGAATATTATTCTGCCTGTGGAAGTGGCTGTATTTTTTCTGTACCCCTGGTGGATGATCACTGGTATTGCACTCATCCAGCAATCGCCAATCTGTTAAAATGTATGGTACTTGTTTCCTAGCAAGGCGCCCAATTGGCATACGTACGGTAGCGTCGTGAAATCGCATCTCGCATCGCATCGTATGGCCCTTTTTGTGCCTTGCGATGCAATGTGCGATACGATCTCAGTAGTTAATTTAGTTCATTTATTCACTGCACCCTGACTGAAATCACATCGCATCGCACGCCACAAAAAAGGGCCATGTGATGCGATGAGCGATGCGATCTCAGTAGTTAATATGATAAAACACCCCCACTATCCATGTCACCCCGAAGCGTGGCGAGCGTACGCGTTACGTGTCATCCCGACCTTTTCATACCCCCACTATCCACGTCGGCGTGGAGTTGATTTTATATAGTGTGGCTAGCGCACGTGAAATACATGTAAAGTAATCCGCTGCGCTCGCCACGCTTCGGGCTCGGTGGCTTGTCACACAACTCCACACTGATGTCGATAGTGGGGGTATGAAAAGGTCGGAGGATGCGTTCCGCCGCTGCTCGCCACGCTTCGGGGTGGCATGGATAGTGGGGGTGTTTTACCATATTAACTGCTGTGATCGCATCGCACGGCACAAAAAGCCATGCGATGTGTTGTGCGATGCGAGTACGCAGAATAGCCCACTAAGCAAATAACTTAGTGGGCGCCCTGCTAGGAAACAAGTACCAAATGTTTTGCGTTGCCTTGTGCCGAGGGCTGCCATGGCGGGCTGGCGGTAGAATCACCATGGGTAGGCTGAATGAGCGGCGCTACATCTGTATGATGTTTTCTATGCTTATATATATATATATATATATATATATATATATATATATATATATATATATATATATATATATATATAGATAGAAAATTGAAAGTCTGCGCTTAGCTGTTAGTCCCTTTAGGATGCCAGTTTAGGAAGTCCCTTGTATACAACACAGAGGGACGGGGTACACCAAAGTCCAAATTCCTAGGGACCTGCGATCTCCTCTTTCTCAGTAACTGGCTGCCCCGACGTGCTGTGAGCCTCTACGCTTCCCTGCAACCCAGCTCTGCGGCGTTTGAGTCCAAGCGAGGTCCTGGTCCTGGTACAGTGTGAGCAGCCTATGCCTATGGTTTTAAAACCCATGCCTTGTGGTACCCAGTCCACAGTGTTTTTATATGTGGTACGAGTTTAATCTTACCTGCATCCGGGAATATATATTTTTAATAAATTTCATACTTTGAAATATTACACCATGAAGCGCCTTTTTTCTGCCCATTTCTATATATATATATATATATATATATATATATATATATATATACATATATCCTAATTTTGGTATGGTGCCTAAAACGTATGAATAATGTCCATATATATATGGTGAACCAATGTTCAGTGAAGCAAACAGAATTTTCATTTAAAACTTGTTTATTCTAGTTCTTGGTGTTGTCACAGGCAAAACAATGTACAAACGTCCCCTTGGGTATTGGGTATTATATATATGTATATATGATTGTGTGTCTCTGAAACACTAGCATCTGTTGGCAGCGAATTTAAACTACATCTCTTTCTCACACATGCACATACACAGAGGCAATCACAAGGTACTTGGCGTACTGGTATGACATGTATGATAAATACTGTCAGTCTCTACCTATTGCTGCTTCTTTATTGCAGCACATACAGATGCTTATGCATGTGGATAACAGCTGTATTATATCTACAAGGTGCTTTGGATATTATTAACATATATATTCTCAACACACATTAGACATAAAGTGTGCCCCTAAAAAGATTATACCTTCTCGTTTCTGCATCGAAGTTTATGTATTTTGTGTCTGTTGCCATAGAGCGAGGAGAATGTGACATTGTACCTGTAATATTCATTTCTGAATGTGACGTCAGAGGGGAGTATTCAATGATTTTTTTTCTCCATGTGTAGAAAATCCTGTTTAGGATTCGCTGCACATTCGCAGGGTTCCGGAGGGCTGCAGCATTTGCTTCCAGCCCTCCCTGTCACCCTATTCAATGCCGCAGGGGCTCGCTGCCCCTGACAGCAAATTTGAACCCCTGCGGCAAACGGTGGCAAGCAGGGAGATGTTAGCCTCCCTGTCTGCCCTTGTGGGGGAGGAGGGCTTAAGGGGACACAGGCAGCAGAAGCTGCCCCCCCCCCCCCCCCGGAGAGCTGGCAGGGGACAGGGGTAGGGAGCCGCTTCACTGGTCCCACTCGTAAGAAGCCGGGACCAGTGCAATATATGAATATCTAATGTGCGGCTCCTGGCTCCCTGCTGGCGAATGTGTAAAAAATTAAATATATATATATTAATGTTCTCAAAGCACATGAATAAAAATAGCATGCCCCATCACAGAAAAAAAAATCTGATTTTTTGACACCAAAAAAACCCCTTTATTTTAAAAGATTACTTTCCAGTTCACCTTTAAAAAGAAGTTGAATGCAAAATGGTGAATCATGGCAAAAATCAGGGAGAAAGTAATTCGCAATCCTAGCATTGAATACACTCTCAGCGAATCCCAGTGAAACCTCATTGACCTACACCAGCGAATTGCAGCGAGCATGAAACGGAGAACTGGCCGGCATTCACTGTTCGCTTTCGGCGAGCAGTGAACATTGAATAGGGTGAATCAGATTTTTAGTGAAAAAGGTTCACTGCAAGGAGAGAAAACAGCCCGATTCACTGAAAAAAAACGGTGAATCGGGAGCATTGAATACTGGCCAGAGTCTGTGTTTCTTCATAGAACAGCGTGGTGATGGAGTTAACCATAATCATACAGCATCTAAACACGTAGCCTCTGTAGTAAAAAAATAAAAAATAAATAATGTAATACACACAATACCTTTTGGATTGGAGCCGATTACTGTGCACTTATTTCCACTCCCGGATAATGTTCATCTGCTTTTAGCCTATGTAGCGCGATGCAGGAAAATGTACAGGTTTGTTTTTTTCTTTCTTTCCTCCAGTGTTTTAAACAATAAAATTACATTTGACTGACAGTCTGTAGTGAAATATAAACTACAAGTTAAATATTACCATTTACTAGGTTCTTAGACCAGGTATTATACCATATTGTATTTATATCATATTATATCTTTTTCATTTCATATCAAATAATATAATATAATTTCATATCCATATCATATATTATTCATATAACTTCATTTATTTATTTATTTACAGTTTCTTATATAGCGCAGCAGATTCCGTTGCGCTTTACAATAGTAGACAGTGATAAAACAAACTGGGTAACAACAGACAGACTTGGAGATAGGAGGGCCCTGCTGCAAGCTTACAATCTATAGGGATATAGGAGGGAAACACAAGGACAGGCACCAGTAAAAGCATAGCAGTCCCACCAAGTTACAGGTCCAGAAGGGAAGCTATATAATGCATAAGTGCCTCAGAGGGTTATGCGTGTAGAACTTAAATATGATAGGCTTGCCTGAAGAGGTGACTTTTCAGCAAACGCTTGAAAGTTTGGAGGCTAGTGGAGAGTCTTATTGTGAGTGGAAGGGCATTCCATAGGATGGGAGCAGCCCGATAAAAGTCCTGTAATAGTGAATGGGAGCTAGTGATCCGTGCAGAAGAGAGACGCAGATCTTGTGCAGAGCGGAGTGGTCGAGATGGGAGATATTTTGTGATAAGTGCAGAGATATATGCTGGTGCAGTATGGTTAGTAGCTTTATATGCGAGTAGAAGTGTTTTATATTGAATACGGTAAAACACAGGTAACCAATGGAGGGACTGGCAGAGCGGATCAGCAGACGATGAGCGTCTTGCAAGGAAGATCAACCTAGCAGCAGCATTTAAAATGGATTGTAGTGGTAAGAGTCTGTTCTTGGGAAGACCAATTAGGAGACTATTGCAATAATCAATGCGGGATATAATGAGTGCATGGATAAGAGATTTAGTAGTGTCTTGTGTGAGATACCGTCGTATTTTGGATATGTTTTTTAGATGCATGTAACATGATTTGGAGACAGATTGAATGTGGGGAAGAAAGGATAAGTCAGAGTTGAGGATGACCCCTAAGCAACGAGCTTGTGGGGTAGGGTAGATTGTAGAGTTGTCAACAGTGATGGAGATATCAGGATGGTAACTGTTCTTAGTAGGTGGGAATATAAGTAATTCTGTTTTGGAAATATTGAGTTTGAGTTGGCGAGAAGACATCCAAAATGAGATGGCAGAGAGGCATTCAGAGACTCGGCCCAAAACCACTGGTGACAACTCTGGGGTTGATAGATAGATCAGGAGGTATAGATTGAGAAAAGCAGAGGACCTAAGACTGAACCTTGCGAAACTCCGACTGACAGAGGTAGTGAAGAGGAAGTAGAGTCAGAGAAGCGAACAGTGAAAGAGCGATCAGATAGGTAAGATGTGAACCAGGAAAGGGCTGTATCATTAAGACCTAGGGAGTGTAGTGTTTGTAAAAGTAGAGTGTGATCCACAGTGTCAAACGCAGCAGAAAGATCTAGAAGAATAAGCAGTGAGTAATGGCCTTTAGACTTAGCAGTTACCAGATCATTCACCACGTCATATCATATCTTATTCATATAATATATATATTATTCATATCGTATCAAATCATATATCATAGAATTTCATATATCTTATTCATATCATATGTTATTCATATCTTATTTATATAATATATCATATCTTATTCATATCGTGTCAAATCATAGATCATATAATATCTTATTCATATCATATCTTGTTTTTATCATTCTTATTCATAATTCATATCATATATTTTATTTGTATCATATAATATCATATCTTATTCATTCAGATCAAATCATATCATATTCATACATCATATCATATCTTATTCATATCATATCACATTTTATCTTATTCATCCATAACATTGTATATCTTATTCATATCATATCATATGTTATTCGTATCATATATCTAATTTGTATCATATTATAGAATTTCTAATTCATATCATATAATATCTTATTTATAGCATATCATGTCTTATTTATATCATATCATGTCTTATTCATATATCATATATCTTATTCAAATCATATCCATATCATTTCATATCAAATCAGATCATAATATTCATGTCATATCAAATCATGTCATATCTTATTCACATCATATTCTATCATATTCATATCATATTATATTTTATTCATATCATATTTACGTCATATAATATTTTATACATATCATCTTATCATATCATCTTATCCATATATCATATCTTATTCATATCCTAACATATCATATGTTCTTATTCATTTTCACATCTTATATAATTTCTTATTTTATATCATATTTATTTCATATCATATGTTATATATTCTTTGAATTATATTATATCATATCTTATTCATATCATGTAATTTAATATAATATCATACCATCATATTTATATCACATCATATTTTTCATATCATATTTCATATTATATCATATCTTATTCATGTAATTTAATTTAATATCATACCATATCGTATTTATATCATCATATATTTTTCATATCATATAATTTCATATTATATCATATCATATGTTATTCATATCATATCTAATTCATATTATATCTTATTCATATTATATCATATCCATAACATTTCTTATTCATATCATATCTTATATTATACATTTAATTTCATATCATATCTTATTATATCATATCTTTTTCATATAATTTCACATTAAATCATACCATATATCATATCATATCTTATTCATATTATATCATATCCATAACATATCTTGTTCATATCTTATATTATACATTTAATTTTATATCATATCTTATTTATATCATATATTATTGATATCATATTGTATCTTATAATTTTATATCATATCTTATTATATAATATCTTATTGATTTCCTATCATTATATATTTTTTTCATATCATATCTTATTCATATCATGATATATAGTTCATATAATATTTTATTTATAACTTATTCATGTTATAGATCTTATTCATATCATATATTATTCATATCATATTATATTATATATAATTCGTATCATATAATGGGCGGGATGTACATCGCCGCCGCGATGCCAGAGCATATGTACTAACAAGAAGGCTTTGACTTCTGGTAATATCAAGTTGAGAGCACAGTGGTGTGACTGTGGCTGATCCATGGAGATCCATCTGAATCATACAGGTCCAGATAGGGACTTCATCAATATTTACCCTAAAATCCCATTAGTTGTCTGGCACTAGAACTCTGGGAAACAGTCAGGACAAGTATGGAGTCAATAGTCATTAAACCCAAGTCTCTTCCATGCTGTCAGTGGTTCTGGGCATTAGGCCAGATCACCATTGTTGTCACCCTTAGGTAGGCCTCAGGCATGATTCCCTGATAAATGACTCTGGGCATTAGACCTACGTCACTCCACTACAGATGGAGTTGTCCTTGCTGTGGATGGCGTTTCTACCACCATCCATGCCGGCGGGCGGCTCCCGCCAGGGGCGTGAGCGAACGAGATGCGGCGGTCCCCGGTGCCTCCCCGCCATCTCCACCGGTCCCCCTCGCTGCCCCGACCCCCCCCCCCCTGAACTGGGCAGTCTCCCAGCCCATCTCCGCATCGGGGAGACGCTGCCCAGTTCGAGGGGGGGGTGGTCGGGGCAGTGATGGGGACCGGTGGAGACGGTGGGATTCTAGGACGCATGTGCGCATGAGACCCACGCGTGTCCCAGTCTCTATCGCCGGCGCCATCAGAGCAAGGGATCTGGCGAGCGCCGGGGATAGACAAGGCCGGCTCCATCTGTATGTACTAAGTTAGGCAGGCACTAGCCTAAGAATCCAGTGAAAGACAAGCTAAACAGCTAAGCAGGTAGATAACCCCTTTAAATAAAGTTGTCTAGATCACAGCCCCATATCTAAGTCCATTAAAAGTGATGCTAGACATAAGGCTCAGCTCACTGTGTGTCAATGCATGTGGTTACAGAGCCCATTTTTAATTATGAGAATGTTCCTCCAGGCCATGGGTCTTCAAACTGTGGCCGTCCAGATGTTGTGAATCTACATGTCCCAACATGCATTGCCACATTTTTTTCCTATAAGAGCAAGCCAAAACTGTCAGGGCATGCTGGGACATGTAGTTCCACAACATCTGGAGGGCCACAGTTTGAAGACCCATGCTCCAGGCAATAGGCTGATTATACTAATAAAAATGTTCATCTGGCATGTGAATATTTGTTTTCACCTAATTAATGATGCTGAATTCAGTATAAAAATCAGATTTACTCTAGCACATCTATTTGATGCATACACTTAACAAAAGCAGTAAACGTGGTAGTCCAAAAAGGTAAAATAAGTAAAAATATAAATAATCTTTATGAAAATCTCATCATATTCATTTGTAATATACTAATAAAACTACAGAAATGCATAAAAACTGTAAAAACTAAACTTCAGGAGCTCAATCCATTCGCTGTAATGTAATTGTTCCAAAAAGATAACCTGTAAATTCACTTTGCTTTAGAGAAACAGGATGTTGGTGCTTTCTGTTTGTACAGTGTTACATTCGTTTCACTACAAAGGAACCAGCAGTTGTTCCCCATTATTGCAAGGTCCCAGTGTCCCTGGTAGTGATACTCCATTATCAGAATGTTATGGAGAAAATGGTCCCCTTGTTCATCATTTACACTAACCATGTTGTTAGGTAAAAAATATAGATGGGAATATAAAAGTGAATTTGAAGTGACATTTAGCAAATGGTATGGAGGTTAGATTTAGGCACTAGCATTTAGGCTAGGGTCAGTCTGTGGGGGGAAGGAGGGTTAGGCTTCTGGAAGGGAGGGTTTAGGGGTGTAGGGGGATTGTAAGTGTACTTATCTGACTCCTGTTGGGATTCCCTCCTTTGTATTCTGATCATCATTCATCCCCATGTATCCCATATATATTTATATATTTAAAATAGGGATGAGCAGTTTTGAATCTCTGATATCCAAGACCCCACAAACACAGGTGGGGGCTAGGTGGAATCCGAGCCCAGCTTGAGGTTTCCCAATGGACTCAAATCCCAGAATGAGGCAAAACGTCATCATCCCGCTGTCAGATTCTCACAGGTTTTGTATCTTTTATAAGTCCCCACTGATTGGCGCCATCTTCACTCCAGCATAGGAGAGTGTGGGAGACAGACCTTTGTCTGTCTGTAGATGGTGGGGTTGGGTGGGTCCTGTGGCCCTGTCTGCTGTGTTCTATCAGTCCAGGGGTGCCCGGTCTACCTTATAATTGTGTGCTTGTCAGCATTCAGAAGCTTACCTCCATTTCTGGGTTCGGTGGTCTCCCTGCCAGGCTCGTGCTGTTCTTGCGGTGATGGGGTACAGTGGTAGCTAGGAGGCAGAGACTCGGTCACCCAGAGTAACTGCTATTGGAAACCATTTGGGAAACTGGTTCTCTGGGTAACCGCTAGCAAGTACTACCTACCACCATAACAAGTTGACCATATCCACACGTTTGTGTGTGTTCAATGCTGTTTTTAAGTGGAATTTGGTGGTGCTCTCGGTGCCCTGAAAAATATCTGACTACTTTCAACATTCAAAAACAAAGAATTGGTCACTGAGAATCAGTGGCCAAATCGGGCACTAGTATATTGTAAAAGGATGATAATGAGTTTGTAGATGTGGTTTTATAAATATCTACACAAGCTGCAGCTATTCTATATGCTCAAGTGTCTCAAGTTTGTACTGGGTCTGGAACCAGAATCTCTGGATCCGGACTTCACACAAAAAGACCAAATGTATCCACAAAAGTGGGAATTGCTGTGCTATTAATTAGTATTCCCTTGAGAATAAATACACCATGAATGAATGAATGCACATGAGCAATAGCTGACTGGAACCTGTCTCAGAATAATATCAAAATTAATTTATTTATACAAATATAGATAAATCGTATTTTGATAGGCGGCCTCCTATAAACAATTAGACATACTATTATACTATAAAAATCATGATAGGTAATTATGCGCATATAGAAATTCTAAAAACATTATACATAGAGTTCTGCATAAGAATGACATCAATGAAATTTACTTTCTATCTGGCTCCCGAATTTAAATATATTTCCAAAGTGGTGGATGATATACAGCGAATTTGCCAAAAGGTAATGTTCCTCAGAGGCGTAACTATAGCACCGCAGCCCCCGCGGGGAGGGGGGGGGGCGTTGTGCATGTGTGGGCGCCGGGGGGCTGTGGTGCTATAGTTAGCCCCCTCCCGTCCGCCCATCTGCCGCCCGCCAATCCGCCGCCTGCAGCCTTACCTGACTTCACTGGCCCCGTCCCGGCTCCCTTGCTGGCTTCATTCTTCTGCTAGTGAGATGGACCACAATAAAATGTCCGCCCCATATAGCAGACAGTTCTCTGAAACTGTCTGCTGTATGGGGGCGGACATTTTGTGTTGGTCCGTCTCACTAGCAGAAGAATGAAGCCAGCAAGGGAGCCGGACGGGACCAGCAAGACAGGTAAGGCTGCGGGCGGGGGGTGCCCCCCATTAACGGCGGGGGGGGGGGGGGGCGCCCAATTCATAGTTACGCCACTGATGTTCCTGTATGGTAAATGTAAGCCGGGCTGAACCCACAGCACTTCACAGCAGGGAGTCTATTGAGTTGGAATCTGACTCACAGGAGGACATTTCTTATAAATGCAAATGCTATGGAGGATGGGGTGTGTTGAGTATAAATCTCACCTATACCTCCAAACAGTCCTTCTCCTTGTGAGTCCGGAGTGTCCCGCCGTGCGGAGTTTGCTGAAATGTTCAGCGGGCAAGTATTTGGGGCGCAGAGGGTCTACAGGGAGAGAGAGCGCGGCGGCTGCGTAGTCCTTATCATACTGACAGCCTCTCAGCTCCCTGAGGCCTGACCCTACCCGCCGTCTGCCATTGGCGGAGACCAAAGCAAGCCAGCTCCCGGGCACCATGTATATCCCTGGGCTGGCCACTAGACCTAGCACCTGTGGTGGCACTGTGTATGTCCCCAGCCCCAGGTCTCAAACCAGCAGCAGCAGCAGCACAGGGCTCCCGACGCTGCCTCCCGCCTCCAGTGGCAGCGTATCGCAGCTGCAGCAGGTGAGCTGATCTGTGTGTATATATATATATATACTGTGTGTATATATATATATATATATATATATATATATACGTGCATAGAAAACAGTGGCACTCGGAGAATCAGAGGCGTAACTCTGGGAGTCAATGGAGTCATCTGCCGCCGGGCTCGTGATCCCAAGGGGGCACCTCTACTTCCCTGAAAGTTTGAATAAGTTAATTAAAAACCATTGACATAGCTTCCTTGGCTGACTCCCCCTCCGACCAGGACCATAGACATCATACTCTCTTTATTTTAATCATAATATCCATAACATACACACACACACATATTTATATAAGGTTGTGTGTGTTATCTTTATTTTATATTTATATTTATCTTGCCTCCGGGCAACTTGGACGAACTTACGCCACTGTGGAGAATTGAGATAAAATGAAACTAGTGATAACTAGTGAAAAAATAACTTTATCCAATCATGCTGAAAGAGATAAATCTGATGTTTCAGGAGTACGGCGCCCCCATTTTCAAGTGTATCTATATTGCGCAAGGGGGGGGGGGGGGGGGGGGGGGGGGGGGGGGATCACCAGAAACTTCTGCAGGGGGGAGAAAATGTTGTTGTTACGCCACTGAGTGAAACACATTTCTAGGTGCAGTGTACCATTTGTAATAAAGGCTGTACTAACATCTCCCTCTCATAATTCAGTTACATCCTAACTAATGCTAAGAGGTGCAGAAATATAGAAGTAAAAGATGTATTACATTGAGTTTGCAGAGTAATCTCCTGGATGGTTATAAAATCAAGACATTTTGCAGCTTCCAGTGTGTATACAAAATTAACTCCGTTTCAGTAAAAGAATTACTGTACATGAACATTTGTCAAAATTCCATTTGCTGAACACTAGATGGCAGTGTTGTTAAACAATCATTTGCTTCCAGAAACCCACTTTTGTTCTTTAGAAAATTTTGTAGCTGTTTTGAAAATAGTTTTCTTTTATGGATTTAAAATGTGTCAGAAAAAAAATCATTATTCCTTTTTATTAGCAAGAATGTCATGCTATCAGACTAGCAATTATGAACAGTGAGTATTTTGGATATTATACTTTGAGATGATGATGTGCTTTGTATACTGTTCATCAGTTTTATGTCTCTGGACACTGTTCATTAGAATTATATTATTCAGAGATGGAATGAAGATAAACAGAACACAAAGGAAAGCTACTGAATTCTAAGAATGAGCAACTTCACCTGTATATGTCATATGCAGTTATTTGTGATTTTTATTGCATTTCTCTTGAATGTTCTAGGCCTTGTTTGGTTTAAATGACTTGTAGTTTTATACAGTATACTGTACTATGAACAGATATACCTGCTTCAAGGCTTATGACATTGTTTCGGCAGCTGTGTCCCCGAGCATGTATCCGAGGTATTGTAGGTAGAGATTTGGATTTGTTGCCGAGACTTGGATTTGGACTTGTAAAGCGGTGGTGAAAGGCTTTGTATTTGGATATGGATTTTTTTTTTGTCCCTAGGCCTAGAGTAATAATAACATTAATTTCCAGCCCTTTTCAGACAATTTTGACCACTTTACAGCTCACAATGCTGTTTTCATTCAATTAAATATATATATATATATATTTTTTTTTTTTTGAGGACGCAGCTTGTCCAACACTGCGTGGAAGCAGAAAAATCACAAAATTAACTTCTGACAGTATCAGTATGGTGTATTGGGGTGCAGTGCAGTGCAGTGCAGCGCACCACACACACCACAATGTAAAAAATAAAAATTAAAAGCTGACTGACAGCCAGCCTGTGTACTGTACCCTACTACACTGACTGACAGATACTTCCCTCTGCTCACTGACACACTGACTGACACAGCCTGCCCAACACGACCAGTACACTGACACAACCTGCACAACCCCCGTACACGAAGCAGGAAACCCCATGCACAAACCCCGTACAAAAACCAAGACCCCTGCACAAACTCACTGCACGCCACAAACCCACGGCACAAAGCAGCACACCCCCTGCACAAACCCCCGGCACGCCACAAACCCACTGCACAAAGCAGCACACCCCCTGCACAAACCCCCTGCACGCCACAAACCCAAGGCACAAAGCAGCACACCCCTGCACAAACCTCCTGCACAAACCCCCTGCACGCCACAAACCCCCTGCATGCCACAAACCCCCTGCACAAAGCAGCACACCCCCTGCACAAACCCCCTGCACAAAGCAGCACACCCCCTGCACAAACCCCCTGCACAAAGCAGCACACCCCCTGCACAAACCCCCTGCATGCCACAAACCCACGGCACAAAGCAGCACATCCCCTGCACAAATCCCCTGCACGCCCACAAACCCACTGCACAAAGCAGCACACCTCCTGCACAAACCTCCTGCACAAACCCCTGCACGCCACAACCCCCTGCACAAAGCAGCACACCCCCTGCACAAACCCCCTGCACAAAGCAGCACACCTCCTGCACAAACCCCCTGCACAAAGCAGCACACCTCCTGCACAAACCCCCTGCACGCCACAAACCCCCTGCACAAAGCAGCACACCCCCTGCACAAACCTCCTGCATAAACCCCCTGCATGCCACAAACCCCCTGCACCCCACAAACCCCCGGCACAAACCAAACCCCCTGCACAACCCCGCTGCACGCAACAAACCCCGCTGCATGCCACAAACCCTCTGCACTCCACAAACCCCCTGCACGCCACAGACCCAATGCTCAAAGTAACCCCCTGCACAACTTTGCACAAGCAGTAGTACGTATTGCGATCTTCACAGCTTACCGAGTCAAGCAGATTCAGGGCCTTTGTCTGCAAGACTTCATTAAGGGGCAGGGGACGAATGAGTCTGTGCCTTTATTTATATCTTACTAGTTTGGGGAGCAATTAGTGACATCACTTCCTGTTTGAAAATACAGGAAGCATTTTGCTCCTTTGTTTTACCCTTTTTACCTTTTAGATATATGTATTTGTCTGAGGATGGGTCTGGTTGTGTAACTACTGTAAGACAGCCCCTGCTGCCGCTTGGGGGAGCAAGTGGTAGTAGGGTCTGTGTGGGCGACGGGCCCAGCAGCACGCGTCATGAGACTCATGCCACAAGGTAGTACTCCTTTTGGCTAAAGCTTTACCAATAGGCGCTGTGTATAGCCTTAATCAATGGGAGAGTTACCTTGTGGTGGGCGGGAACTACTGGAGCCACCCATGTACTGCCTCCCTCCATTGCAATAAGCATGTAACCCCTGGCAATGAGCATGTGACCGCATGTAACCCTTGGCAACGATTAAGTAACCCCTGGCAATTAGCAAGTAGGTAACAAAATATATAATTAATGTTGGGGGGCTAGAGACTTTTTTGGCTTGGGGGAGGAAAATTTAAAGTTACGCCACTGGGACTGGGTCACAAAAACGTTCATTGAATACACGTTTTTTGCTATTACAAAGTCTCTGAGTGCCTTCTGTTGGACACACACACATTAAGCCTCTCCGTTGATATTTATGGCAAGCACAGTTATTTTCTGTCTAGCACGTTTGATTTATCTTTATGTGTTTAAGATAGTTTTTTTTTTTTATATACATATCATGCAATTATATCTTCTTCTTATGTGGCATCAATCACATTAAGTTACTAACCTGCTCCAATTGTGTTATACCAGTCATTTATTACATGAAAATCACTGAAGTCTCATGTGAGTGCTATTTAACGTTTTATCTGTATAGTTATACACCTAGGAGGCTGGAGGCCTCCATAGTATCGCAGATCCCCAACCCTTACCCCCAAACTCTGTTACCATAGTCAAATGTTCAAGATGATCAAAGGTTCGACATGCACTAGAATTTGATGGCAGATAAGAACCACTTGGCCCCAGTGGCGTAGCTACGTTTTGCCCCCCCCCCCCCCCGTCGCCGCCCCGCCGAGCACCCCTACCCCGCCGCCCATGCAAAACCCCCCTCAATCCCCCACAGCCTTACCTATCGCGCTGGTCCCGGCAGCTCCGTTCTTCTTCTGCTGAGGACCACCAGAAAATGGCCGCCCCCATACAGCAGACAGTTTCAGAGAACTGTGTGCTATATGGGGGCGGCCATTTTGTGGTGGTCCTCAGCAGAAGAATGGAGCCGCCGGGACCAGCGCGATAGGTAAGTCTGCGGGGGATTCAGGGGGGGGTTTAACTATAGCACCGCAGCCCCCGGCGCCCCCACATGCACAGCGCCTCCCTGCGGTGGCGGGGGCTGCGGTGCTATAGTTACACCGCTGCTTGGCCCATCTAGTCTGCCCTAGGTCTACATGAAAATGGTGGACGCATGTGAGGTTTTTAGAATTTTTCACCCAAATAACTTGATGATCATGTGGACTACAATTCGGAATGGTAAACGCAAGTGTCCGAATGACATGATTTGGGCATCCATGTTGAGATAGACAGCAAATAAATAGGTCTTCTTTTCTGCTTGTGTTGACCTTTTGTCTATGTTAAACTTTTTCCTGTGTCAACCAGTAGCTGTTGACCTAATGATCCACACTCAACAGGCCTGGCCTGGGTACCGGCCCCCCTACCCCCCTCTCATGGCAGCACTGATATTAGCACCCTTGATTTAACAATTAATTTCCATTTTGTTTCTTTGGAGTACATAACTCTCCTGCTAATGTGTGCTACAGTATTCTGTTTACAGCACCTAGAGGTGTTTGTTTTTTTCTGGATTTAAGTTGTGCTGGGGTCCAATAAATTGCCATTGCACACACATATTTCCAAAAGTTTAGCTACTAAAAGGTAAGGTAACTAGATAGTCTTATTTGGTATGCAGCGGAAAAGCAGATGGCCTTGTGTATAATTCACTCTGACAGACTGACTTGCTGTAGGTTAGCTGCACCTGACATTGAGACTCACCTACTCAAAGACTTTCCTTAGCCATTAAGTCAATCCTACTACTCCTGCTTAACTGCCCGGACTGCAGCCTCAGGGCCGTCTGATGCGAACATATTCTTAAATGTCAGACTTCTGGATCGTTTAAGGTTAGAATTCAACGCTTTAAGTTTCCCTGCCTGTCTCCCATATGTTTTTTGCACATTTGATATCAGCATCACGTTCTAAAAACACAAAATAACTAAAAAACTAAAATCCATTCGAAATTGTTGACAACAATACACAGAAAATAGACAGTTATACAAGGGAGCAAGCAAGTAGTAAGCAGGGTGAGCTAGGACACAGTTATTTAAAACGGTGAAATATTAAAAAGATAGATCTGCAGGGCCGGAGCTACCACTAGGCAGCCTTAGGCAGCTGCCTAGGGCGCTGGCCACTAGAGGGCGCCCCTATACTGTCATCATAAAAATTAAGTATTTTAGTGGACTTATCGGGTCCTAGGAGAGCCTAGCACTTCCCCCAGCACATTCAAATGCTGTTACCCCGGCCAGGCAGGGTGCAGGTACTGCAGGAAATTGCTGGGCTCAGCTTCCAGCAGCAGCCAGCAGTCGTGATGCTTGTGTCTGTGTCCCTGCTCTTCAATCTGATCTGAAGTTCTGCTTCAGTGCTTCCTTCCTTCCTGCTGCTGCTCTTCACACAGAGATCGTCTTGTAGCTCCGCCCCCTCCAGCACAATCTCCTAGAGACCATGCCAGACATACACAAAAGGTAACTGTATGCATATGAGGGAGGTGTCTGGGTGCAGGGTTGGTTTGACATGTGTGTTGGGGAGAGTAGTGGGCTGGGGGACATGTGTGTTGGGGAGAGTAGTGGGCTGGGGGACATGTGTGTTGGGGAGAGTTGTGGGCTGGGGGACATGTGTGTTGGGGAGAGTAGTGGGCTGGGGGACATGTGTGTTGGGGAAATGCAGGGCTGGGGGACATGTGTGTTGGGGAAAGTGCAGGGCTGGGGGGACATGTGTGTTGGGGAAAGCGCAGGGCTGGGGGGACATGTGTGTTGGGGAAAGCGCAGGTTCTGGGGGACATGTGTGTTGAGGAAAGCGCAGGGCTGGGGGGACATGTGTGTTGGGGAAAGTGCAGGGCTGGGGGACATGCTGGGGAAAGCGCAGGGCTGGGGGACATGTGTGTTGGGGAAAGCGCAGGGCTGGGGGACATGTGTGTTGGGGAAAGTGCAGGGCTGGGGGACATGTGTGTTGGGGAAAGCGCAGGGCTGGGGGACATGTGTGTTGGGGAAAGCGCAGGGCTGGGGGACATGTGTGTTGGGGAAAACGCAGGGCTGGGGGACATGTGTGTTGGGGAAAGTGCAGGGCTGGGGGACATGCTGGGGAAAGTGCAGGGCTGGGGGACATGTGTGTTGGAGAAAGTGCAGGGCTGGGGGGACATGTGTGTTGGGGAAAGTGCAGGGCTGGGGGACATGTGTGTTGGGGAAAGTGCAGGGCTGGGGGACGTGTGTTGGGGAAGGTGCAGGGCTGGGGGACATGTGTGTTGGGGAAGGTGCAGGGCTGGGGGACATGTGTGTTGGGGAAAGCGCAGGGCTGGGGGACATGTGTGTTGGAGAAAGTGCAGGGCTGGGGGACATGTGTGTTGGGGGAAGTGCAGGGCTGGGGGGACATGTGTGTTGGGGAAAGTGCAGGGCTGGGGGACATGTGTGTTGGGGAAGGTACAGGGCTGGGGGGGACATGTGTGTTGGGGAAAGTGCAGGGCTGGGGGACATGCTGGAGAAAGCGCAGGGCTGGGGGGACATGTGTGTTGGGGAAAGTGCAGGGCTGGGGGACATGTGTGTTGGGGAAAGCGCAGGGCTGGGGGACGTGTGTTGGGGAAAGTGCAGGGCTGGGGGACATGTGTGTTGGGGGAAGTGCAGGGCTGGGGGACATGTGTGTTGGGGAAGGTGCAGGGCTGGGGGGGGACATGTCTGTTGGGGAAAGTGCAGTGCTGGGGGACATGCTGGAGAAAGCGCAGGGCTGGGGGGACATGTGTGTTGGGGAAAGCGCAGGGCTGGGGGACATGTGTGTTGGGGAAAGTGCAGGGCTGGGGGGACATGTGTGTTGGGGAAGGTGCAGGGCTGGGGGACATGTGTGTTGGGGAAAGTGCAGGGCTGGGGGACATGCTGGGGAAAGCGCAGGGCTGGGGGGACATGTGTGTTGGGGAAAGCGCAGGGCTGGGGGACATGTGTGTTGGGGAAAGTGCAGGGCTGGGGGACATGTGTGTTGGGGAAGGTGCAGGGCTGGGGGACGTGTGTTGGGGAAGGTGCAGGGCTGGGGGACGTGTGTTGGGGAAGGTGCAGGGCTGGGGGATATGTGTGTTGGGGAAAGTGCAGGGCTGGGGGACATGCTGGGGAAAGCGCAGGGCTGGGGGGACATGTGTGTTGGGGAAAGCGCAGGGCTGGGGGGACATGTGTGTTGGGGAAAGCGCAGGGCTGGGGGGACATGTGTGTTGGGGAAGGTGCAGGGCTGGGGGACATGTGTGTTGGGGAAAGCGCAGGGCTGGGGGACATGTGTGTTGGGGAAAGGGCAGGGCTGGGGGGACATGTGTGTTGGGGAAAGTGCAGGGCTGGGGGACATGTGTGTTGGGGAAAGTAAGGGGGGGGGGGCGCAGTATTTGATGTTTTGCCTAGGGTGCCAAACCTTCTTGCACCGGCCCTGCCTATCTGGGCGCCCATCGCGGGTACATCGCATGTCATTTTAATGACATGCGATGCGACCGACGCGATGCCCGCGATTTTCCCATAGAGAACAATGTTAAATGCCTCAATTTATCCGCGATGACCGCGATTTACCATAGGAAACAATGTTAAATGGATCAATTTCCCCAAATTATCATAGGGAACAATGGGAAATGGGGCAAAAACACCCCTGAACATAAAAATGTCCCCCCAAAAGTAGTTGACGCCACCCCGCCATCAACGTGAACCCGAAGCGTGGCGAGCGCAGCGAGCCCGCGAGGGGCGGCGGTACGCGTCCTCCGACCTTTTCATGCCCTACTATCCACTAGGGCGTGGAGTGAGAATAGAATAGTGTGGCGAGCCCGAAGCGTGGCGAGGGGACGCGGATACCTTCACAGTTATACGCATCCCCTCGCGGGCTTCCCAGGTGTCCATGGCGACGCGGACACCTGGGAAGCCCGCGAAGGGACGCGTTTACCTGTGAAGGTATCTGCGTCCCCTCGCGGGGCTCGTTGCGCTCGCCACGCTTCTGGCTCGGTGGCTCGCTGCGCTCACCACACTATTCTATTCTCACTCCACGCCCTAGTGGATAGTAGGGCATGAAAAGGTCGGAGGACGCGTACCGCCGCCCCTCGCGGGCTCGCTGCGCTCGCCACGCTTCGGGTTCACGTTGATGGCGGGGTGGCGTCAACTACTTTTGGGGGGAGACATTTTTATGTTCAGGGGTGTTTTTGCCCCATTTCCCATTGTTCCCTATGATAATTTGGGGGAATTGATCCATTTAACATTGTTTCCTATGGTAAATCGCGGTCATCGCGGGTAAATTGAGGCATTTAACATTGTTCTCTATGGGAAAATCGCGGGCATCGCGTCTGGCACATCGCACCCAATTTTTTATCGGCCGCGATGCCCGCGATGGCCCCGATTTTACCCCCGATGCCCGCGATTAAAATCGTGGGCGCCCAGATAGGAAACAAGTACCATATAGAAAAATGTGTATAAATTAAAACTCCAGATTCAGGGGGTTATCCTGATTCACTCTTAAAGGCAAATGCACTCTCTAATGGACAAAACCATGTGCATTGCAGGTGGGGCAGATGTAACATGTGCAGAGAGAGTTAGATTTGGATTGCATTATTTTTACAGAGCAATTTAGATTTCCGTTTGAAGTAAAACTCCACCCAAATCTAACTCTCTCTGCACATGTTACATGTGCCCCCCCCCCCCCCCCTGCAGTGCACATGGTTTTGTCCATTAGAGAGTAAATTTGCCTTTGAGAGTGAACCAGAATAACCCCCTCAGAGAGGGGAAGGGTGCGAGGGCACGTGGAGGGCTGCTGCAGCCTCCGTCAGGACAGGGCATGCGCGTGCAAGCGTGCATGCCCACTTCTGCCAGAGGACGGCAGCGGGCGGCGTGTGGCGATAGAATCTCCAGGAGCAGCTCAAACGAGAGCTGCTCCAACTAGTATCAAAGCTAGAATACATCAGTAGTTAAGATGTTGGTATGTGCCGGCACTATTATGCTGATTAATTGACAGTACAGGTTGAGTATCCCTTATCCGAAATGCTCGGGACCACGAGCATTCCAAATAAGGGATTTTTACAGTTTTTGGACTAATTTTTTTTTACATACTTGGACCTGGTGGGTCCCCGATGGTCACTTGGCGTCCATGGAGTCCTCCGGCGTCCATGGCAGGCCTTCAGCTTCATCTCTGGCTTCTCCAGCGGGCCTGGGAACTCGCGCAATGCACTCCTGGGACCACTGGAGACGCCGGAGATGAAGCCGAAGGCCTGCAGTGGACGCAGGAGGTATAAAAAAGGGTCAGGGGAAAAAAAAAACCCACGGTTTTTGGAATAATTCGGATAACGGATCTCTGGATGCAGGATACTCAACCTGTACTAGAATATATTCACACAATATATTGTCACACCTTTTACACTGATGTAATATAATATTGATAATATGGGTATTGATTTTCCTTATAGTTCAAGTACAATGAGTATCGCAGATTAACAAATGGTGAATAATTTAGCAGCAATAGATATTGACTCGCATACCAGATTTCCTTCGAGCAGTCCGTTGTCAGCTGGTTAAATAGCCGAGCAGAGGTGATCCATTTTTTTTAGCTAGATAGGAATAACTTTATTGGCAAACATTGATGTAGTCATTGTGTGGTTTGTTATGGACACTCACATCTGAGTAGCAGTTAATGCTCCTGCAGCCGGTATCGGCTGAGCTACAGTGCACCTGCCTGGAATCAGTCTGCCAGCCAATGCAACCAATCAGTGATCAGTTTATATTTTATAACACCAACATAATAATACATGTATAAATTAAATAATACTAATTCACATGATTTGATAGATTAGTGGGAACATTAATAACCCATTTTATTACCGGGTGGCTATGGATTATTTTTTCCAATAATACTAGGAGCTAAATCGCATTATTCCGAATGCAAATGTTTAATTTTGAATACCCATCCAATATAAATACGCACATAGAAATACAATATGTTCTGTGACAAATTATCCACGGGTATTGAACAACCATATATTGACCAACGCTTTAAACAAAAGATGTCTATAGATGAAAATGAATTCATATAAACACAAATCTCTATTTGATTGACAGCTAAAGTAGCCAATCAGTGACCAATAAGTGGCATCTTAAGGATTGGAGCTGGCATGTCAGATGATGCCTTAAGAAAGCCTTTTTAGGTGTACTTGCTATAGGCTAGTACTCTCTGTTGTCAAGTTGAATAATGTATTTATTTATGTGTAAATATTTGCTGTGACCAATTAGTACTTCATCTTAATCTGTTAGCAACCACATGCTACGATGTCGCATGTACACCGCCAGTGGTCACTCCCCCATCCTCTCTCCTTCTGTTCTCCCCCCGGCTCCTCTGCTCTGGTGATCTTACGCCGGAGCTCCCCTGTCACTGCCCCGCTGCCATTCGCAGCATAGCAATGTATTGGGGCCCCTACCTATCCTCCAGAGGTAGGGGTGGGGGGTACTATGAGCGGAAGCTTTGATGTCCCCCGGGTGGTAGGGGGTATTATATCAACCGCTCAGCATGTAGGGCCTGGATCAGTAATTTCCACTAATTACCCCTTTACATAGGCGTGCGCACAGGGGGTGCCAGGGGTGCACAGGCACCTCCTAATGGAAGGCAGCCTGTCAGATGCGCAAGGATCCAGACACACATTATTTTTATCTTGGCAGCGGTCAGCTGTATATACGTGGGAGCGTGGGCGGCCGGGCGCCGGCTCACAATGACAAAGTAGATCAGTATGTGAATTGCAATACATACATTTGCGGCTGCTGGCGTGCCGCCTGCCGCACCCGCACGGGCGCCGCCATGACAGTCTCACTGTCACACTGCCCTTACTTGATGGGCAGGTGGGCTGTCGTATGGTAGGGCTGAAGGGAGGGAGGGCGGGGGCGCGGCCTGGGACGGAGTGTCAGGGGGAAGCAGGTTACTGTCTCTGCTTCTCCTATGCGTGTGACGTCACCACGTCACACGCTGGAGTCTGGAGAGGCCAGAGACTGAGGAGAGGAGCCGGGAACTGAAGCTGAGCAGGGAGGCTCTCTCTCCCAGTCTTCACACACCTGGCAGTGACTTGTAAAGAACACAGGTGCGTTTTTATTAGCACCTTTATAAAGAAATATATTTAAAATAAGTATATGTGTATATACTGAATATGTGTGTATATATATATATATATATACATACATACATCTCACAGTCTATTTGTATATGTGTGTGTATACACACACATATATATGTATGTATGTATGTGTTTGTCGGTTTGATCCTATTAACCCCGAAGGCTGCCGATGTTTTGCAGAGTGCGAATCATCACGACACCGGGCGCACTTTAGGCAGGCTGAATTCGCTGAAAAATACTCGCACCTCCTTAGGGGTGTGAGTAAATTTCAGTGAATTCGGCACTGCGAAGGGTGCGAGTTAGGGTGAATTCAGGTGCTGTTTTCAGCGTGAAAACGGCAAATGAACGGTAATTTGCACCCTTCGGGGTTAATAGGATCGACCCATATTATTACAAAAAATAATTTGTATTTGTGAAACCAACATTTCGGGGTTCATCTTGAAAAAGGGGTTTATGAACCCCGAAACGGATACTTGCAGTGGTACTTGGATTAGTGGTCTAGAGGCAAACTGATGTGCCGGCACTCACGCTCCTATGTTCCGTGGTGGGGTTCCTTGTCAGAAAAAGTTTCATACATACACACGATATGACCGGCACGCCACGGGTCCTTCTCCTGTAATCTTAGTAATGACAACGCATACCACTCAATTTCATGCAACGTTTCATGCACTGTCCCTATTTCTGGTGTGTTTGTGTGTGTTGGGGGGGGAATTATTCATTCTGAAGTGCATATACATAAAAAAGTCACCTTCTGTTTAGTTTGCATTGATGCCCAATAGGTTTTGATAGACACGCCCAGTAGGCGGTGATGGACACGCCCTCCAATGGTGCACCCCCTAAGAAAATGGGCTGCGCACGCCTATGCCCCTTTACTGCACAGATGGTGGGAGATGGGGTGGGAGAAGGGGACATTGGGCTGAATGAAGAGGCCCTGATACATAACTTCCAGGGTGGTAGAGGATGTTTAATACGCAGAGGAGGGGTGTATAGTGGAGTGAGCTTATTATTCATAATTTTCTGGTGGGAGGACAGCTTGCTTGACTGCAGATATCTCCAGTTCCCGGAACTAGATTTCTTAGGTTTTGGAATGGAATTCAAATCTAGAGGATCCCACCTACCAAATGGTATTGGGGACTAGGTGATCAGAGTTCAGGAGGCAGAGCAATCTGCCCACGAGTATATAAAACTACATACCAGGTGTGTGGAGCTGGAGCAGTAACCAGCTGCTGGAAGGCTGATATCTCTGGTTCTGGGCAGAGTAGAGACAAGCTTCTAGTGTCCATCATAGGGGGAAGAGTCCCAGCTTTTGGAATATACCCTCAGAAAAACTATAAGTCAGATAGAAACTGAAATATCTGACTGGGAACAGCAATTAACAGGCTTGAATGTGGACTGCTGCTTTGAAGTCAGATATCTCCGATTTCATGGGGCCGATTTTTTAAAAATTCTTGTACCCTTGGAAAGAGGGGACCCTCAGCTTTCAGTCTAGGGCCCTTAGATTCCTGGGGGGGGGGGGGTTTCTGGGTACTCAGAAACCCCTCTGCGTGCGCCACTGATGTCATATCTGAGATGGAACTAAAAGATTATTATATATAGCCAATAATACCAAACCGGTGTGGAAAAAGCTTTTTTCTATGATTGTCAATACACAGAAAATGCTAGCAATGGCACACACCGCAGGATTGGGACGTTTAATGACATAAAACAAGTCACGTTTCTGATTATTCTGCATCACGCAGAGACTTTTAGGAACATTCTGTAAACACTGGAGACTTTCCAGGGACTAAACTGCTTCTTTAATTAGAGTGTTGGTGTACATAAAATGTATAACCTGGTTTCACGTAGAACTAAAGTTAAAAGTTATTGAATATGCAGTAATGTAGTTTGTTTTTTTAGGGCTTGTACACAGGGCCGGTGCAAGGCACCGGAGCGTCCCCAGGCGAGTCGGGGTGGGGGCGTCCTGGTGCCAGGGAGGACCTGTTGCGCCATCTGGGGAGCGGGCAGGGGGGTCCATGCTGGCGTCTGACAGGAGCCTGCAGTGGTGTCCTTGCCGCGCGGGTACCTGCAACGCTGTGTATAAAGCTGCCATGCTGGTACCCGCACGGCAAGGACACCACTGCAGGCTCCTGTCAGAAGCCAGCATGGACCCCCCTGCCCGCACCCCAGACGGCGCAGCATGGACCCCCCTTGCCCCCTTTGCACGGGGGTGAGGGGCGAACTGCCGCCCTCCAGTGGCCGGCGCCATAGACAAATGCCTAGACCTGCCTAGTGGTGGCGCCGGCCCTGCTTGTACATACACAAGGAAAGTGAACAACATTTTGTAAAACATGGGCTTACAACCTGCAAAGGGTACATATAAAGGTAACATGAGACATAGGCATGCATGTATCAACTTTGGCAATTTTTCCCCAATAACTTCTAATCTTTTCACGTTTATGACATTGCATACATTTTTTTTAGTAAATGCATTATAAGGTATCTGATTTAAATTGCAATGCGACAAACTGGTAGTTATGTGATAGTAATGCAGTGATCTGCATGTGTCATTATTGCATTTTTCTAGTCTATCCCAAAATTTGTAGAATCGTGCACATGCAGAACAGAAGTGGAGCAAGTATAGAATGTGTTTGTACAAACACAATTGTGTCTGTCCTGCTACAGACCATTTGCATTAATTACCGGCCTCTCTTAGCCATCCAGGATGCCCGCAGCCTCTGCCAGAGTTAGGCCTGTGCCCACAGCCATAAGACAACAAGAAGTGGATCTCCACAGCGCTACCTCCGGAAGTGTTTCTTGATTCCCTAAGTAGGATCAAGACTCCAATAATATGGGAAAGAGAAAAATATAATAACAGTACAAATTTAGATTAGTGAGGGTCCATATTCTAGATCTTTCTTTATTCCGAATTCCAAAGTGACTCACCTAGTCTAGCTAGGAGATGTTCCCATAAAGGTTTCTTTATAGATAATAAGAAAATGTGCCCACAGCCATGCCTGATGCATTCCCGCAACCCATTAAAGCTGGGACATGGAGCTCGCCATGCTGGATTTGGTCACCTGTTTGCTTCCAACCAGCCAGTACTAAGATTCAGATCATGTGATCCCTAAAGCCAATCAGAGCACAGCCAGCCCTATAAGAGGACTCCCAGGTGCACAGAAAAATTGCCAGTGCAATATTGTGTCTCCAGACGCCATTCTGGTCTCCTGCATTCTGAAGTCTAACCAGATTATTCTGCAGTCAGCCATCCAGTTTAATCCTTGTTATCCAGTTCAATCCTGATTCCTAGCATACAAGATATCCAGTTAACCAGTTTCAGTCTGGCTCAGTTAATCAGTGAATCACCTCTCCAGTTGCCCAGTTCTGTCGCAGCTTTATGCCACCCCAGTTAAATGGTTCCAGTCCAGTCCATTTATCTGGCTGCAAGTGATCCAGTTATTGAGTTCGTCCGTTTCATAATCAACCTGTAGCAACTCCTACTTCCAGTGCCACTCGCGAAATAAGTTATACTTTAAAACTACAGTACCCATAATTAGCCTTTATACAGTCTTTATAGAGGAACTTGATTAAGCTACAGTACCTTGTTTCCGGCAAATAAGGGGTTATTCTGATCACAGTGGAGCGACTTAGCAGAGCCATGAAATCATGTCAATCCACTTGCAAGTGGCTTGTGATCTGAAAAGAATGCTGTTTTTTTTGGTACTTGCTTCCTAGCACGGCGCCACCGATTTTAATTGTATGCAATTGGGTTGCAAAAATCGGGCCAATCGCATCACATGCAACCAAATTGCATGCAATGCGATTGACCCGACCGACCCGATTTTTTACATGGGAAACAATGTTAAATGGTCCCTGAGACCCGATTTTACATTGGCCCCAATGTTAAATGCCCCCCAGACCCCATTTTTCATTGTATGCCCCCTCATTGTTAACGCCACGCCACGATCAACGTGAACCCGAAGCATGGCGAGCGCTGCGAGCCCGCGAGGGGCGGCGGTACGCGTCCTCCAACCTTTTCATACCCCCACTATCCACATCGGCGTGGAGTTGATTTTATATACTGTGGCAAGCGCAGCGAGACACCGAGACCGAAGCGTGGTGAGCCCCGCGAGGGGACACACATTACTTCACAGGTATTACGCGTCCCCTCACCCCGCTTCGGGCTCGCTGCGCTCGCCACACTATATAAAATCAGCTCCACGCCAATGTGGATAGTGGGGGTATGAAAAGGTTGGCGGACGCGTACCGCCGCCCCTCGCGGGCTCGCTGCGCCCACCACACTTCGGGTTGGCATTCATCGTGGGGTGGCATTAACAATAGCGGGGCATTTAACATATAAATTACCCATCAGGGTGGGTATACAATCAAAAATTGGGTATGTGGGGCCATTTAACATTGGTTCCTATGTAAAATCGGGTCCATTGCATTGGTCGCATTGTATACCATTATAATGGCATACAATGGACTCGATTTTACATAGGAATTTAACATTAAATACAATGCTTACAAAGTAAAATCGGGTCGGTCACGTCGGTCGTATCGCATGCCATTATAATGGCATACGATGGACCCGATTTTACATTTGTCAGGAAACCTCAAAAAAAGCCAGAAATCGGGTCGTCGGTTCCCCCTTTCTACGCTTGGTGGTGTGCTAGCTGTCACCGTATTCCTCTCCACGGCTACGGTTTCACCTATTGGAGGCATTAAGAATTTGGCTACTTGTGCTTTATGTTTAGACATGGAAGCTCATATACAACATATCCTCCATGCGGTCTATGCTTCTACTAATCGGCTTCTTATTCAGCTGGAAGACATACAAGGGCCCTTATTCTAATCGGATCGGTACGGCCCGCGTGCGGCCGTACCGCCGATGTTTTTACTCTGCACATGCGCAGAGGTCAATCTGCGCATGTGCAGCCCCCTTCGCCGCAGACGTATTTCGTCCGCCGCAAAGGGGGCGTATAGGGGCGTGAGAGGCATCATGCCCTCATTTCCCTATGTGTACGCCCCGCGTTTCATGGGCGTTCCCATGCAAACGCGGGGCGTACGCATGCTAATGAGGGCATGACGCAACTCATGGGGGCGGAAAGCTGACGTCGCCGGATGTCAGCTTTCAGCCCCCATACAAGCTACCACACGGACGATTGTCCGTGTGGTCTCAGCTTGCGGGAGCTGCCGCGGCGTGCGGACCTGCCTTCGATGGTCGACGACCATCGAATGCAGGGGGCAGCTCCCACCATGGTGGAGGCGTAGCCTCCACCATTTTTATGCGGATCGCCAGCCGTCCGTGTACGGACGGCCGTGGCGATCCGTAGGGTGGGCGGGGTTTCGTCTGGTGCGGTCGGAGCCGCATATGCGGCTCGACCGCACCAACCAGAATAAGGGCCATGGTGATGTCCCTCCTTATTCCTATACTACAGAGACGTGCATTGCTGAGCCTGAGGGATATATGCCCCAGTGTATAGATCCAGTGATCCTTAATGCTTCTGTATCAATGCATACTCTGGACATTCATTTTCCTGTGGAACTCTCCGTACTTCTGTAATGCACCGGAAAAGACGGCCAGTAACCCTCTCTATTACCTTGATGCAGGAGCTGGATAGACGTCTTCTTTCTTCTTAATGCGGCTGAGGCAATAACCAGGCTGAGGGTACACTTCAAGGGTGTTTATTAACAAAAGCACCAATAATCTGAGGTAGGTAGCCAACTGGCTTATCACAGGAAGAAACACTCCCAATGGTGTAACAATATAGATTCAATAACTGTAATGGGGATATTCAACACAATTACACCATTAAGAACACTACGATATAAATCACTTTGACATCAACCTACATTAATATCACATACAGTATAAATCACTTTAGCATTAACCCACATTAATATCACGTGACTGGGTACCCAGTGTCTGTCCTGAACCACTGCCTCTAAGGCAGACCTGTGCACAGGGTTTGGTATTGGGATACGTTGGAGGCCTCAAGTAGTCCTGCGCAGTGAGAAGGGACGTGAAACAACAATCCTTCACTCAGGGAGGTATGAAACTTAATAAAGGCAATGTCCCGGAGACAGGGCAATTACTGCTGTAAGATCCTTTTTTAAGTTGAGTAAAGATAACACTGAATTGAACAATGTCCCGGATCAAGGAACTACTGAAATCTCCTTTGGGAAGCTGGCAGGGAAATTCCTAATTTAAGCCATAAGATGGTGCTGTTGGATCTCTATTCAAGATGGCTTAGGCTGTATCCACTTCTAGGAGCATATCTCCCTCACAGCGCAGGGGCAGTGGCTTTGTCGGCTGTGAATACAGCTACTGGAATTCAGTGACTATGGGTCTCTGCGGCAGTCCATCAACACCTATGCTGCACACAGAGCCGGCCCTAGCCTAAATGACGCCCTAGGCAAGATTTTGGCTGGTGCCCCCTAGCACTGCCACTAGTTCCGCCTCTGACCCTGCTCCCCTTTCCCAGCACCATCAACCCTCATCATAGCAGTCATCACTTTGCTGCTCCTACCCGCAATATTTTAAATAGAAACAGTGCACACATTTGGTGCGCAGCCCAAACAGGGGTGTGTTCTTGCTGGGAAGGGGCATGGCCACACAATTTTACCCCCAATTCAAAATATGCCACACAGTAGTGCAACTTTATTCACATTATATCATGTGATGGTGTCCCTTATTCACGTTACATCACACAGTAGTACCACTTTACCTTATATACATTACTCCTCACATTATTCACATTATACCCTTAGAAAAAAATCCTGAGAAAATATTGTATTTTAACCATCTCCATGGCCACACTGCAACCCAGCACAAAGCAGTGTGTGCTGGGCAGAGGAGGGGAGAAGAGCTGCAGCTGCTGCTGTCACTTAAGGGGAGGGGGCCCGGGACTCCCACCTAGGCCATCCCATCAGACTTTTTTCCTGGGTAATTTGTACCCCCTACCCCTTTCTCTCGGCACCCCCTAATAATACCACACAGTAATGCCCCTTACACATGACACACATTATTAATGTCCTTATAACCATAGTGCCCCTTACACATTATGCCAAACTTTATTAATGCCCTTCATACACATAATGACACACATAATGCCCCTTACACATATGTTGCACATTATTAATGCCCTTATACACAAGACACACATAATGCCCATTAAACATATGTTGCACATTATTAATGCCCTTATACACATGACACATATAATGCCTGTTACACAAATGTCGCACATTATTAATGCATTTATACATGACACACATAATGCCCCTTACACATATGCCGAACACTATTGCACAACCAACCCACCCACAGACAGCACTCGCACAGCCGCTAACACTGTGACCTCTGCCTCTGCTTGGATACAGATGTTTCCTCATACATCTTGACTCAATAAGCCATGCAGCTCCTGGCCAGTTCTGCTAACGTTGGGTGCCTTTTTTGCTGAAAATTCATCTTATTTGCATTGTTATGACCAGCACACACAAGGAGCTTCTGATGATTAAAATGATATGCAGCATGCCTATATTCTGTGTGCGATTGTGGCTGTACCTGCATACGGAATGGTATGTTACAGTGATTTCCATAAATACACTATTTCATATGCAGATACAGCCTCACTCACACACAGAATATAGGCATGCTGCATATCATTTTAATCAGCAGAAGCTGCTGATGCCCCTAGGCATTCCAAATGCCCTAGGGAATTGCCTAGTTTGCCTATGCCTAAGGCCGGCCCTGGCTGCACAATCCGGGGCCACTTGTATAACAAAAGGGGTCCTCGGGGCTTAGAGGTAAGGGTATCCCCAAGATAGGAGAGTCAGTGTGTACCTGGTGAGGGGTTACTGTTAAGGCTCCTGGCCAGCAGTGTGGGAGCCAGTCCCCATTTAGTTGACCTTTTCTGGGCCTTGGAGGGTGCCCCTGCCTCTGGGGGCCACTACGGTAGGCAGGTGGGTGGCTTAGGGGCTCCGGTCTGCTATAGTCAGGATCAGTTAGAGCTGTGCTGGGGTTTAGGCTGCTGCGCAGCACTTACTATTAGATGCGGCACCTGCCGTCAGGAATCCTCAGGATTGGCGGTCTGGGCGCCAGGCTCTCTCCCTTCGCTTCCCTCTGTGGTGGCTGGTTGGGTCGGCGCTGGTCACAGTCTTTGCGCGGCGCTCTGTACAGGGGATGGCGCCGGACACTTCTGTTGGTGCGGCTCTCGGTGTGGGGACAGAGGCACCTCCGCTCTATGCCCTGTTCACCCGCTGGCTCCGTTTCTCAGCTGGCTCTCCTGGTCTTGCCGTCGGGTAGTCGAGGCGCCGCAGACTCGCGCGTCTCCGCTCTCTTCTCTGCACGTACTCTGCCGGCGTTACACGCTTCCCTCAGACCTCTTTCCCGTGCAAGCTTGCTCTGTCTTCCGCACTCTCCTTCCAGGTCAGTCCCACCTCTACTCTTTCACGCTCTCACTCCCCTCTTCCAATCCCAAGGGGGATTTCATAAGGAGGGTATCGCTGCAGGTCACACAGCGGGCACCTGTTCAGCGGCACCAATCACAGGCCCTCTCTCTCTTTTGTGCCTCGGGAGGCCCGGTAAATCGGTTGCCTGGCAACCTTTATGTTTGAGTCAATGGGGCAATATAGGGGTTTGTCCAAAGGGGTACCCCCAGGCTGTAATAAGTGGGGCATCCTCAATTCTGGGGTGTCACATGTCCCCCTGCTCGAATGATGCCAGTCCCCGGGCATCGATTTAAGAATCAGCAAAAGTCCTGGATAGAGTCTCAAACATAAGTATAAGGCCGTGAATGTCCTTTCAAAAAGGGGCCACGGTTAGTATCAAATGTCACATAAATCTTAACACTGTACACAATTTTATATACATAATTTACAAGGAATTTTGCATTCAAGTACAGTTTACTACATTCTGTAGCGGACTGGTAGTACCCCCCTGGTGCACCGCTCCGATCTTCTGACTTCTCTGACAGGAGTACGGTGGATGACAGGAATGTCGTCAGGATCCGCTTGGTCTTCGGTTACTGGCCTGGAATTTTCGGAGTTGAAATCATTTTGTGAAGAGGGTCTTGTGGGGATTCGGTAAAAGAGTTAGTCGGGAGGGATCTGGCAAAGTGACCGAGTTGCATGATTGGGAAGAGGGCGCTATGAGGCAGTCTGATCGTCTCTCGAAGCTGTGGGAATGTATATATACCCCCTCCCGGGTCGAAAACCTGAGAGGTGAGGACCAGACCCTTTAGATTTATGCGGTTGAATGCTGCAGAGTTAATGCCAGGGGAGAACATCGGGTTGCCCCATATCGTCAGCCACGGTGAGTTGGATGGATCTTTTTTAAGGACTTTGCATAGGTGGTGCCATGCTTCATAAGTGTCTCTAAAGAAGATATGATTGAATATGTTCGTTGGGATCAACTTTTTGGGGGAGTGAAGTAAGGCACAGGGTGAATAGGGTAAGAAAAGTGTTTTATCAAGGTTTGGGATGGTCTAGGTCAAGGAGCCAATCCAGGGCGTATCTGTTTAGTAGGGCTTTTGTGTAGAGGAGTAGGTTAGGGAACCCCAGGCCACCAAGTGCCTTAGGATGCTGTAGCTTTAGTATGGATATTCTGTTTTTTTTTGGCCTTCCAGATGAAAGAGGTGAAGGTTTTGGTGATTTGGAGTGCATCTGCATTTGAGAATTTTATAGGTAAGAGTTGCATTATGTAATGAGAGGGGGAGCTCCATCCATCCCTCGATTGAATTGCGTAGCTTATTTAGGATGGGGGCGAAGTTCAGTTTATATAGGTTTGTTATTTTATTTGGTACTTGTATGCCCAGATATTTAATGTGGGAAGTTTGTGGGCATATGGTATTGAGTTCGGGGTGGTCTGGGAAAGTCGGGGGTGTCGAGAGATAGTCAAGAGCTCTGATTTATTTATGTTAATTTTATATTCTGAAAAAGTGCCAAATTGGTGTATGATCTCTATAGCCATCGGGATTGAATGTTGGGGGCTAGTGAGAAAAAGGAGCATATCATCCGCAAAAAGGGATACTCTTATATCGTTTGTGCCTAGTTTTATTCCTGTGAATTTGGGAGAGGAGCGGAGGGCCACAGCAAGAGGCTCCAGCGCGAGGGCAAATAAGAGAGGGGATAGGGGGCATCCCTGTCTCATTCCTTGGGGACTTGGAAGGGGTCAGATACTGTGCGGTTACAGATGATTCTAGACGAGGAGGAGTTGTATAGTGTCTTCAGCCACAATATAAAGGTGTCTGGGGAAACCAAAGCATTGTAGGGTAATGAAAAGGTGGTCCCAGTGGACCATGTTGAATGCTTTCTCAGCATCAAGTGATAAGATTGCTCTTGTAGTCTCCGACATGGCCCCCTGGGACTGGCAAATCACCAAAAGGAACTTTCTGATATTAGTGACCGGGTTTCTCCCAGTAACAAAGCCAGTCTGGTCAGGATGGACTAATTGGGGGACTAAAGGCTTTAATCTTTCTGAAAGAATTTGTCAGTAGCTTATAGTCCAAATTTAGGAGGGATATGGGCCTATAGGATGCTGGGTCTGAGGTGTCTCTGCCTGATTTAGGTATAACCCGTATGTTGGCTGAGTTAAAGTGTGTGGGGGGGGGGCTGTGCCAGTTCGAAGTAAAGTGTTGAACATGGATACTATTGATGGAGCTATGTGTGGTAAGAGCAGTTTATAATAATCAGATGTCAGTCCATCTGGGCCTGGGGCCTTGCCCTGTTTGAGATGAGAGATAGCAATGGTTACTTCTAAGAGGGTGATTTGTGATGTGAGTATGCATTTTGAGGTGTTATCGAGTTGGGGGAGTTCGGTATGTTCCCAGAATTTTTGTCTCTGTGTGTCATCTGAATGTGGTAGAGAGTACAGTTGTGAGTAGAATTTATTGAGGACGTCTGCAATTTGAGAGTTGGTAGTGGTACATGTGCCCTCTGGAGTTTTTAGGGGGTGTATTGTAGGGGGGGGGGGGGGCTTTGTCCCTGTATGAGATATGACAACAGCCTGCTGGACTTATTCCCAAATTTATGGAATTGTAATTCTTTTCTGAATGTGTACCATGCCTCTAGTTTGGTGAGTATCTTATCAAAAAGTGCTCTATTTGCGGTATATTCCATACGGTGTTGAGGGGTAGGGCATGATTTGAATGTCTGGTATGAGTTGGTAAGATTATTTTGGGCTTGGACATAGTCTGCGGTTAGTTTTCGCTTTTGGTGGGTGGAGAAAGAAATTATGGCCCCACACAGTACGGCTTTGGATGCTTGCCAGAATAGGACAGGGTCGTGTTGGAGTGTGTCTGCATTATCCTTTTGGTAGTTTACCCATGTCCTCACCACCTCATCTCTCAGTGCAGTGGAGGAGGCCAGGGAAGGTGGACATTTCCATGAAATGAATGAGGGGTTTTCAGTGGTCAATGATATTTTAAACCAGGTGACCGCATGGTCTGAGAGTACGATGGGCTCTATATTAGCCTCTTCCACCTTTGGTAAGAGGAAAGATGATATCAGGATATAGTCTATTCAGGATAATCCTCCTGTGGTAGCTGAAAGGCAAGTGAACTCACTGTCAGTGGGGTGTAAAGAGCGCCATATGTCTATAAGGTGTAGCATCGTGGCCAAAGACATTACTCCAAACTTGGGCTGTCGTCTCTTGGGGTTACCCTGTACTTGTCTGTCTAGTAGGGGGAGAGCTAGCATGTTGAAATCTCCACATACCACTACTGGGAGGTGCGCATAGGGGGTTATTAGGGATATTAGATTATATAGAAATTCCTTTGAATATACATTTGGAGCATATATATTCACACATACATAACTTTTATCAGAGATCGTGAGGTTATAGATCAAGTATCTTCCTGCTGGGTCAGGTACTTTGTTGTCTACTGATACCGGCAGGTTGTTCTTAGTCAAAATCACCAGACCTCTTGCCTTTGAGGTGAAGGGAGCGGAGGCCCGCGCGCTCCAGCCCAAGATGGATAGTTTGAGGGTCTCCTCCGCTGTGAGGTGGGTCTCTTGCAGGAAGGCTATGTCAATATGCAATTTGTTTAGGTACAGTAAAATTTTCTTACGTTTCCAGGGGGAGTTTATTCCCCCTACATTCCAGGAGCCTATCTTAATAGACATATTTAATAACTAGCATGGTACACTGTAAAACATACTCACAATCTTGGTACGAAGATAATAGATGCATTTCGGTTTCACTTTCTTGTGTCATAGGGGAGGGGGGGGAGGGAAAGAGAGAGGGTAGAAGAGAAAAACATGGAAAAGAAAAACAAGAACATTATAATAAACATGTTAATAATAACGTGCTTCCGTGGAAGTAATTGTCTAATAGTGCACCTGATGTGCACCATAACCAAACTAGACCAAAGCAAGCTCCTAAGGCGGGATAGCCCAAGGAGAGAAGTTTTGATCCACCGCCTGGTGGAGGGGAAGGGGGGGGGAGGGGAGATTATTCGCCCGGGTTTTTATCGTGCGCATTTGGTATGCGTTAAACTGAATCAGGTCATCTGTTAGGGCGAGGGTTATGTGTGAAAAAAGGGGGGGAGAGGGGGGAAGTAGTGCTGGTTAAGTGCCGAGATGTGTCTCTCAATGTCCAGAGGTACTTCTTTAGCCGGGGATGAATCGGGGGGGGGGGGCGTTAAGTTGAGGTTGACCGTAAGGTAAGGTGGCGAGTTCAGTCACAGTCTGACAAGGAACGATTGGATGGGGATTTGGGGTCCTCCTCTTCTAGAAATCTCTCCGCATCCAAGGGGGACATAAAGTCATTAAAGGAGGATCCTGTAAAGATGCGCAGCCTCGCAGGGTAAAGTAGAGCAAATTTCCTATTGATTTTTATCAGCTTGGAGCAAATGGGTGAAAAGTCTTTCCTTGCCTTTGCTAACTCAGCGGAGTAGTCTTGGAAGATGAGAATCTTGTTCCCCTCCCACTCTATGTTTCTGTGTCTGCGTGATGCGGTCCACATGAGATCCTTGTGGAGATAGTTGAGTAACTTGAAAATAACAGCCCTACGTCTAGCGCCCTCTTGCTGTCTCTGGGGACCTAGCCTATGGGCTCTTCCTATCACCAGATCCTCACAGCGGCTTTGAATTTGCAGGAGTGTGGGGAGGGTGATTTTAATAAAGTCATAGAGCTCTTGGCCCTTAACAGATTCCGGTAATCTCACAATCCTCAGATTGTTTCGTCTGGATCTCTTTTCAAGATCCTGCAATTTATTATGGATCTGATACAGCTCCTTAGTGTGTCTTTGTGACTCCCTTTTAAGCTCAGTTATATCCACTAGGTTTTTTCCCACTCTGTGTTCTGTGAGTAACACTGTGTGGTTCAGCTGGGCAATCTGGTTAGTGATGTCTGCTGTTTGTTCTTTTAGCTGAGGCCCTATAGCCACTCTTATGGCCTGTATCATGTCCCCGTTACTGACCGGGTCAGTGGGGGCTGGGAGTACCTGTGAGCATGTGTCAGGAGCATCCTCAGGCTGCAGGAGGTCATCAGGGGCATCTCTGCGGCTGGGAGGGCATGGCTGGGCTGCAGGAGTGCTGTAAGCTGGAGACTGCTGCTGCGCCATGCTGTCTGATGTGGCGGGTGCCATCTTGGATTCCCTGGCTCATTTCTCCTGTTAACGCTGAGCGCAGCTTTTAGTGCTGGGCATGGCGGAGAGGGAGTTCTCCATGCAGCGGGTGTCTTCCGCGATGAGAAGAGAGCTGGCGGCGGTGGTTGGGAGGCATAAAACGCTGTGTAAGGGTTAGCTGGGTGGCCTTGATAGCGGAGCTGCTGCGGTCAGCCTCCTCTCATCAGGCAGCCGGAACCGGAAGTTCGCAAACAATTTTTAAGAATATAAAATACCAAATAGTCGTTGATAGACAGATTTCAGGGGTCGTCTAACTGAGAAAAAAAACTTGCAGAATTCTATTACATTACACTGTCTATCAACATTTTTGTTATCTTTGCAATCACAATTATTTCTAAAATTATTTGTAAAATTCGGAGATGTAACAGATTTAGATAACAAAAACCACATTTAAAATTCTCTCTTGAATTTCTTAAAAGGTGTTTTTCCCCTCAACTGCTCACATCAACCAATCAATACTTGTTATTTTATTAAACAGCAGCCATGTGGACGTTTTGAGAATAAACAATAATTGAATAAATGTTTCTACCACCGAAGTTTGGATTAAAAATCAATCTTGTTACTCTCTGTAGCATAAAGCAGGAGCCCTGACCAGAATGGAACATTAATGTTCTCTTAATGTGGCTCCCAGCATAATTCAGCCATGCTTGATTTGGCTCACTCACTTTCTTTTCTGCAAAATATTACGTTTCATAATTGGAAAGAATCTTTTATTTTTTTTTCTCCATTCACAACATAGCTAAACTGCAGATGAAACATTTTGTTGTTGAAGTAGTAATATTTGTGGGTTATGCACTGGGGGTTATATGTATATTCTGGAATTGTATCAGAAAGGCACAGTTAGATTTTTACCTGACTTTGTTTAAACTGTGATTGTTACATGAAATACAGGTAAAGAGTGTGAGGGTTTGGTAGATTTGTTTCAATGCAAGCACATCAATAATCATGAACACAAACAACTTGACATATAGGGGTAAATATACTAAGTTCGCCGTATATGGCCGATCCTGGTACGAACGGGTATGAATGGGATCGGCCCGACAATACAACTGGAGAATACAGCAAATTTACAATCCTGCCGTATTCTCCAGATTCGTATTTCCCGATGTTGGAGCCGTTCGTATTTGGCTGCCATATTACCGGCAGCCAAATGCATAAAAGCCACCAGCATCGTACGGATCTGTCAGATCTGTGCGATGCTGGCCTGTGTAAAAAAAAGATAAATAAATAAATAATAAAACTAAAACCTATGTGGGGTCCCCTGCCCAACTATAACCAGCCCTGGGCTCATAGAGCCGGTCCTGGTTGTAGAAATACAAGGGGGGGGGCACTGGGGTCCCCCTGTATTTCTATAACCAGCCAGTCCTGCGTCCCCGTATTCTGTAAACCAGCACCGGGCCCAAACAGCCAGCAAGCTAAAACCGGATTGGGGCTAACAGGATATCCACTATGTGTTCTTTCCTGCTGCAACATTAATTCCAAAAAGCTTCTGTACTTACAAAACACTTTGAGCGGTATTCAATGCCCCCGATTGTAATAGAATTCTGCAAGTTTTCAATGCTCCCGATTCACCGAACTAGTAAGTCCCATCCGCTGCAGGGAACCCGCTGCTGATCTCACATGGTGTTAGTCCTATAAAAGGTGCAGCTATCTCTGGAGTCCTTCTGGCGGTGGGTTGTTTGTAGATTTCCCGGCAGGTAAGTACTCAGAACCTGCACCATCGGGTTCTGAGTATTTACCTGCCGGAAAATCTACAAAATACGCACCGCCAGAAGGACTCAAGAGATAGCTGCACCTTTTATAGGACTAACACCAGCAGCTGGGAGAGGAGGGTCAGTGCAGGTACCTTATATATAAAATGTCTGGCCAGACAGTAAAATTACATCAGGACTTACTAACAACTAATGACTATTCAAACTGTTATTTAAGATCATTAACAGGTGGACGATCACTGTGACATCTATTAACAGTGCTACTAATCGACCCATTTTATGTTATATGTTGTCTGCATGGCCGGACTGGCCATCTGGCACTTCTGGCAAATGCCAGAAGTGCCGATGGCCTTGTGGGCCGATTTGGTGCAGAAAGTTCTTAGAACTTAGAGGTTCTTAGAACTTTCTGCAGCCACGCCGCCCCCGCCCCCACCGCCCGTCATGAAGTGGCGCCACTCCCTGTCCTGATGCGGGGTGACAGTGCTACTGAAGGATGCTGTAGAGTACAGCTACAGACCACATCACCCACATAGCACCATTAAGTCGCCACCCAGTGAGTTGACGTGGCCGTGACGTGCTTCAGTAGCACTGTCACCCCGTCAGTGGGGATACAGACGTCACGGGAAGGTGCACGGCAGTGGAGTGCGCACCGCACCCATGATGCCTACCGCCCCAGGATGAGCCATCTCCTGCCCAGCCGGGTACCGGATGGAGCCACAGTGCACACCAAGAAGAGGGTAAGAGGCAAGAGACAAGGTGCGGGACGCCACCCCTTGCCCACCCGTATCACTCTCAAAGCCCAGCCGCATGGCACATTGCGCCCACCAGTTATTGGTGATATCAGCGCAGTGTGTAGACACCTACATGCCACCCATCTGTGTGCAAACACAGGAGCCATAAGTCCACTCACATCCCCCATAGAGTGCGCAGTCCACCCCATCTAAAATCCCATCATTTGCCTCCTTTTTTTTTATGCCACACCTCCTTTCTGTGAGGCCACGCCCCTTTCTTTGCTGCGTGGCGACACCGCGCAAAGGGTCCCGTCAGCTTTAGATGGGCCTGTGTGCTGAAAATGCCAGGGCAGATTTCTAGTTCCAGTCCGGCCCTGGTTGTCTAAGTGTTTAGTGCAAAGTGCACCGTCTTTTATATATATATTTTATTATTGTATTTTTTATATATATTTTTTACTGGCCAGTGACCATTGTAGGATTAAATTGATTTAATTGATGTTTTATTAATGTGATCTGGCGCATTTTTTTATCCTTGTATTCTTTTTTTGTCTTTCTATAAAGGGTTAAGCAGCCCTTTCAAAGTGCAGCCGGCTATTAATTTACACTGAACCGAGCGCTTAATTTTTTTATGTACTAAGACTGACTTAGATATGCAAACAGGGTAAAACTCATTTCATGGTCCGCAACCATCGAATGACTCAGGACCCGTACACAACCCTGCGAATGGATGTATATTGGGGATATTCAGAGCGTTGCTGGGGGCGTGCATTTGCTGCTTAGAGAGTCAATCAGAATCACCCCATAAATCTGTTCCAAGCTCAGGAAAGTGGCACTATGGCCCGGTAAAGGGTGGTCAGGGCCATGGGGCAATAATATTATGGGGGATCCCACACTGAAAATATCTGCCAAGCAACCCACCCCTGAGCCACTTAGGATCAGTGGCTCTGCGCCACCCATGCCTGCAGTATGTGAGGGCCCCCAATGTGTGGGTGGCCCCAGGATGGCTGCGCCTGTAGCCCCTGCTTTAATTCGGCCCTGAGTGGCACCATGGCTGACCAGAACTTGCAGCCCATCACGACTGCTCATTAGAGAAGGAAGCCCCCATCCCATCGGGCTTCTATGTGTGTCACAGGAGGCTGGCGTCCCTGTTGATCCCAGATCACTATTCCAAGGAGAATCTAGATTTTACACAAAACCTCTCAACATAAATGACACATTTTATATAGTGTAGTATTAATACATATACGGGGTGATTCTAGTTGGTTTGCAAAAGCAAACTTCTTTTAATGGACAAAACCATATGCACTTCAGGTAGGGCAAATGTAACATGTGCAGAGAGCGAGTTAGATTTCGGTGGGATGTGTTCAAACTGAAATCTAAATTGACAGTGTAAAGGTGCATACACACACTGTACAATTTTTTTCACCATTTTTTTTCACCAATTTCGTTCATTTCGGCCATTCTGATTGATTTTGGTCGAATATCTTTCAGTGTGCATGCGACGAATGACGAATAATGATGCGCATACCCGCCCATTGTTCATCAAGGTTGTGCGTCAACTGTGCATGCAGCTCAATTTGGATATCTTTCAAAAAGAGTCTATAAACTGTAGCTAGATCTTTCGTCTGTCGTCAATATCTTTCGTCAACATCTTTCATCCAGGACACTGAGTTCAAGGGAAATTGGTCATCAATGTCTGTCAACAAAATTTGTTTAAAAAATTGTAGAGTGTGTATGCACCTTAAGAATAAAGCAGCCAGCATTTACCCTGCACAATATCATTTAGTGTGTACACTCAATATCACTAACAATGTGCACTTTTTTAACGATGATTGATATCTTCCAAACATTTTTCGGACCCCGGTGATGTCACTGATTGATATCAGCAGACGATATCGTTCAGTGTGTACGCACAATATTGCATGCCCTCCAACATGACCCATTGCATTCGGTACACAATGATCTGCTCCTGGACTTCCCGATAATGTATGATTGCCATCACCTGTATGGAACAAGGTAATTGACAAGAAAGGTGTTTAAACTCTGGTGACGGCACTCGTACATTAAGAGGGAAGTCCAGGAACACAGCATTGTGTACCAAATGCAATGGGTCATGTTGGAGGGTATGATATTGGCCGACTGTGGCTGATATGTTTATCTGTGTTAGTGTGTATGGGGCTTAGCCACATGACAAATTAAATGTTTTTGTTTTTACTGTTGCAGGTTATACAAATAATAGCATTCTGCATTGTCTCCCTAGACTGATGTGTGTACCTAATCTGTACTTTGCCTTGATCTACATAAACTGTAAAATTAACTGTATATCAACGCCAATTTTACTTTCTTAAAACTAAATGTGTGATGTCATAAAAAAAGCAATTGAGGTGCATACTGGCACTTTGGCCTAGTCGTAAATGAACGTAATTAAATTTTAGTGAGCAATCATAGAAAAACAGGTGAAGCGAAACCCTACTTAGAAACTGAAGCATTGTCTTTGTGCACTGAAAATATTGGTTTAATATGTGAAATTTGTTTCTGTGCCAATCCATTCGGTAATATCACCTAAGTGTTTCTTGTAAACCAGACTGTTTAAACAACGTACTTTATAGACAAAATAATTAGCTTTATTGAACTAGCTAAACTTCATTTTAGGCAGCTGGCCCATTTTTTAATGGAAGTTTCTTTACCAGCGACCTTGCAGTTCAGGTAGTCAGATGTATTGTAACAAATCACTGTATATTGTATCAATTATACATTGTGCAGTAAATTAAATACATTAAAACACATCAATTTCTAAGCTAACCTGCATGAAAATGTTTATGTTATACATAATGCTGTCTTATCATTTTTGGTCGCTGTTAAAATATTATGGGGCCCATTTATCAATGGATTTTAGCTATTTAAAACTTGTTGTTCATGCAGATGAGTAGATAGGTGGCATGGTGCCCGGAGCAACAGTATGTTTCAGTGCCCCTTCCATGGCATTTTAGTGCCACTTACACATAATAAATGCATCCTGTAGTGTTGTTTACATGCATAACACCCCTAGTAGTGTCGCATACACATATAATGCATCCCAGCAGTGCCCCATTATACACATAATGGTCCAAGTAGTGCCGCTTACACATAGAATGCCCCCTGTAGTGCCACTGTGTTACACACATAATGCCCATACTAGTGCCGCTTACACATAGAATGCCCCCTGTAGTGCCACTGTGTTTCACACATAATGCCCATACTAGTGCTGCTTACAAATATAATGCCCCCCCTGTAGTGCCTTACACACATAATGCCCTCACTAGTGCTGCTTACACATATAACCCCTACTAGTGCTGCTTAAATGCATAATGTCCCTGAAGAGTCGCTTACTTATATTTTGGTTGCCAGGGGTTTAATGCTGGTTGCCAGGAGTTCCATGCTCATTCCAAGGGGGATTACATGGTCATTGCATAGGTTACATGCTTGTGGCCAGGAGGAATTATTACATGCTCGTCTCCCAGGGGGAGTTAAATGGCCCGCTCACCAGCCTAAATGTCACGCCCATCCATAGCAGAGGCGCAGAGCCTCTGACAGCATTAGAGACCCTGCGCCCCTACAAAGATGGCTGCCGCCACAAAAGGAGACAGCCGTTAGAGGTCCCCCTGCACCTCTAGCATGCAGGAGGAACTAGCGTGTGTGTCTTGTGTTTCCTGTGGCGGCGGCCGGGGCGCAAGGTCTCTGTAATAATTTCAGACTCTGCGCCTCTGCTATGGACTGGCGGGCGTTATCCAGAGAGTGGAACGGCGGGCAGCGAGTGTGGTGCCGGGCACCCTGCTACTCTTCGGCGCCCGGAGCCCACGCTCCGCCGGCACCACCCTCGCTACGCCTCTGTGTTCATGATAATGGTGCTCCAACCAATCATCTTCTAAAGTGTTTTAAAAATGACAGCTAGGAGCTGATTGGCTGGGGCACCATTTATCATACACAACAAGATTTAAATGAAACTTGTTGAAATATGGGCCCCCATATTTCATCAGTAAAACATATCTATAGCTTCAAATCTTAATAGGTAGCGGTAGTAGTTGGCAGTAGCGCACGCAGGGGGTGTTTTTGAGTACCCAGAAACCCCCCCCCAGGAGTCTAAGGGGTCCAGTCTGAAAGCTGAGGGTCTCCTCTTTCCATGGGTACAAGAATTTTAAAAATCGGCCCTTGGGAACCGGAGATATCTGACTTCAAAGCAGTGGTCCCCATCCAAGCCTGTTAATTGCTATTCCCAGTCAGATATTTCAGGTTCTGTCTGACTTAGAGTTTTTCTGAGGGTATATTCCAAAAGCTGGGACTCTCCCCCTTTTCTGGACACTGGCAGCTTGTCTCTACTGTTCCAGAACTAGAAATATCAGCCTTCCAGCTGCTGGTTACTGCTCCAGCTCCACACACCTGGTATGTAGTTTTATATCCTCGTTGGCAGATTGCTCTGCCTCCTGAACTCTGATCCCCTAGTCCCCAATACCATTTGGTAGGTGGGATTCTCTAGTTTTTAATTCCATTAAAATCTAAGAAATCTATTTCTGGGAACTGGAGATATCTGCAGTCAAGCAAGCTGTCCTCCCACCAGAAAATTATGAATAATAAGCTCACTCCACTATACACCCCTCCTCTGCATATTAAACATCCTCTACCACCCTGGAAGTTATTTATCAAGGCCCCTTCATTCAGCCCAATGCCCCCTTCTCCCACCCCATCTCCCACACTGTACAGTAAAGGGGTAATTAGTGGAAATTACTGATCCAGGCCCTACATGCTGAGCGGTTGATATAATACCCCCTACCACCCGGGGGACATCAAAGCTTCCCCCACCCCTACCGCTGGAGGATTGGTAGGTGCCCCAATACATTGCTACGCTCAGGGGTTTACACTGCTGTTGTGTGTGTGTATATGTGTGTATATATATATATATATATTATTATTATTATTATTTATATACATTTGGTCTATCTATAATACTTTAACTGACCCGGCATATACTGGGTCACCTAAGTGTCCATCTCCGTGCTTTGCCCCGTCCCTCTGGAAACCCCCTTCTCAAAATCCTGCGTTTGCCCCTTGTTGGGAGTCTAAATATATGGATCACTAGAGTATTTAGTGATTTACAGTATTTGCAGTAGCCCCATTGTTAAAAAGTAGAGGGGGTCATAGGTGCCGATTCTGTGGGTGCTTGAGGGCCCAAGCACCCACGGAAATTGATGAGCACCCACCCGCTCAGCAGCGGCCCACTCGCCCGTGTCCCACTGCACTCCCTCGTTGCTGGCACAGGTACTGTGTGGGCATTTATGTACCTGCACTGTGGGGGCATTTATGTACCTGCACTGTTAGGCATTTATGTATTTGGCACTGTGGGGGCATTTATGTACTTGGCACTGTGGTGGCATTTATGTATTTGGCACTGTGGGGGATTTTTGTACCTGCACTGTGGGGGCATTTATGTATTTGGCACTGTATGGGCATTTATGTATTTGGCACTGTATGGGCATTTATGTACTTGGCACTGTGGGGGGGATTTTTGTAACTGCACTGTGTGGGCATTTATGTATTTGGCACTGTTGCCATAATTTGAATATTGGAGACAACTGTGCTGCGTAATATAAATCAGTATTCTTTTGTGGCCACACCCTTTTCCCGTGAAGCCACTCTCCTATATTTTTTGGTTTGACGACCCACCAGCAAAAACATAAATTGGCACCTATGGAGAGGGTTACCAGTGGCAGGTTCTTAAGAGCCCAAGCAAGTGACATCTCCTCCCCGAATCTCTGTATATCTTCCTGTAGGCCGGCTCCTACTCTCTGCTGAGGACAGAACCCCAGGTAACACATTAAAGGCTGGCCAGGTCACAAAAAAAGGTATGCACAAACAAAAATTGTGACTGGTTCATTTCATTACCTGTATTGTATCAGAGGATTTCTCTATAACCGTAAGAATTATGTAATACACCACTAACCCTGGGATGCTGCATCCGCTTGTAGTACTAATCACCATCCATCCTTTTCCAGGTGGTGTCCTGTCTCGGGGGTATCTGTGACAGCTGTCACCAGGGAGGTTGGGAGGAAGTGATTGTATGGTCTGGGCCAGGGGTAGCCAACTCCAGTCCTCGAGAGCTACCAACAGTTAACATGTTCTAGGTCTACTCACAGAATCATAAGTGAAGTAATTATCTCCACCTGTGGATCTTTTGTAATTTGCCAGTGAGTAATGAGTGCACCTGTGCACCTGCTAGCTGATCTGGAAAACATAAACTGTTGGTAGCTCTCTAGGACTGGAGTTGGCTACCCCTGGTCTGGACCATTCTGATTATTACTAGATCCACGTCCCACCTTTGTCGGGATTTCGGGGGTCGGGATTCCAGCATCAGGATTTTGAACGCTGGGATTCTGACCGCCGGGATCTCGTATCAAACCCGTTAGAGACATGCCACAATGCAACTGATACAGCTAGAATACATCGGGATGCGGTCATTTGGTCTATAGCATGATGGTAAACAGTCATTAGGTCGACACCATTAGGTCGACTTGGGAAAGGTCGACATGGGTCTTGGTCGACTTAGGAAAAGGTCAACTTGGTTCTGGGTCAACAGGTCATTAGTCGACAGGTCGTTAGTTCGACAGGTCATTTGATTCTGACCACATCTGTTCGATAAATCAGATTATTGTAGGCATATTTTAGGGACTATTTGATGCGAGGCATGGGTCCATCGAATGTCATGTTGATAGATAGTATGTGCTGCACATAATATCTATCAAATTGCAGGAGCGATCACATGTGTTTTTTAACCACATGAGATAGCTCAAATGCAATCCAGGGGTGGGGGGCAGAGGGTACGCTTTTCGGTGGCATCGGGTTTAGGGAGAGGGGGCTGGAGGGACCGCTGCTGGTGTCCGTCTGTGTAGTTTAGCACTAGTGGGCGTCAGCGGTTGCGGCAGAATTGTTTAAAACATCGGACCGGTATAATGGTACAGTTCATTTGGTCGACGTTTTGGTTTACACAGAGACTTTTATCAAGACCAGGAGCAGAACAGTATCTGTACTGGTCTTGATAAAGGTCTCTGTGTAGACCAAATCATTGACCGAATGTAGCACTATATTTATATATACAGTTGCCTTCGGTTGCCTTCACTTCGGGGAGACATAAAATTAGCTGATGTGTAGAAATTAAAGCAGCAATGAAAATGCTGAACGCAGCTAAGTTTCCCTGCGTTCAGCATTTTCCTTGCACCTTGGAATGCCACACATATAGTTACATAGGGCCTTGTTCTAGTTCAGTCTTAGAGGCAAATTCCTTCTTAGCTGGACAAAACATGTGCACTGCAGGGGGGCAGAAGTAACAGGTGCAGATTTTATTAGATTTGGTGAGTTATTTTGTTTCTGTGCAGGGAAAATACTGACTGCTTTATTTTTACACTGCAATACACTCCACCCAAATCTAATTCTCTCTGCACATGTTACATCTGCCCCACCTGCAGTGCACATGGTTTTGTCCAGCTAAGAAGGAATTTGCCTCTAAGAGTGAACTAGAATAAGGCCCATAGTTACATAAGCTACATATATATATATATATATATATATATATATATATATATATAATCTATGTGGGCAGACTAAATTATTATTAAATAAAATAAAAATTTACTGCGTACTTACTGCCAGCTGCTGTGTAGCGGAGGGTGTTGCTAAATGCAACTGCAGCTGTGCTTGCTGCCATGCTGCACTGCTCCTGTCCTGAGTTCCCCTAGGTAGCCATGGAGGCAAGGAGGCCAGAAGGAACAGAAGGTCCGGCCTCAGCACCATAGAATCATGTATAATGTTATGTTAAAGGTAGAAGACCCAGATTCATTTATACACTTTACTCATATGATTGTAGTTTGTCACCAACAGATAGTTAAAGCGAAAACAAGATACACCAAAAACATAAGTAACCTTGGCCCTTATTCTGATCGGTGCGGCCGGATCCAAATATGCGGCCAGGACCATGCGTGCGAAACCCCGCCTTCCATACGGATCGCCAACTCCGTCCGTACGCGGTAAGAAGCTGGCCGAACGGACCGCACGTGTATTTTTCACGGAATACGCCTCCTCCATCTCAGGGAACCTCCCCCATCATTCGATGGTCGCAGACCATCGAATGCAGGACCAAGCGGTCCACCAGCACCCGCAACCTCAGACCACACGGACATTTTTCCGTGCAAAAGCAGGGATCTGGGCGGGCAGCTGACATCCGGCGATGTCATATGTCCTCCCCCTACACGCGCGTCACGGCCGCATTACCATACATACGCCCAGCGTTTGCATGGGAACGCCCATGAAACGCGGGGCGTATGCATATGGTAATGAGCCCAAATAGCCCTTCAGGCCACTCTCCACCCCCTGTTCGGAGTGTTCACATTTCATGCGGGATTTGGCCGTACGCCCCGCTCGCACATGCGCAGAGACGCCTTTGCACATGCGCAGACACAAAACATCGGCGGCACGAACGCACGCGGATATTACCGCACCGATCAGAATAAGGGCCCTTGTGAGTTGCTTACCTACTCTCCAAGAACCTCCTCATTTGTAGTCTATCAAAGATGACCTAGTTCGGCAGACTTTTGGGTTGGTACAATAGAATCAATTCTGAAAAATATATTTTTGACCAGAGTGCTCTATTTATTCCAAACATTACTAAATGTCAGGAAAAAGAATAATTCAATTATTATTATTATTATTATTATTATTATTATTATTAATAATAATTTTAAATATATATATTTATTTTAAGTACAAACATTTCATAAGAATAATAGGTACTTATGTAGTAACTGGGCTGCCGATTTCTAAATCGGGTCGGATCGGGAGATCGCATCGCATCGCATGCGACCATGCGATTCGATGCGATGCGATGCGATGCGATGACCCGATTTTTCCATAGGAATCAATGTTAAAATGGACTGAGTCCATTTTAACATGGAATTCAATGGGAAAAATGGGTCCTTTTCATACCCCTACTATCCAAGTGGGCATGGAGTTGGATATAAACCTGTGGCGAGCGTAGCGAGCCACCGAGCCCGAAGCGTGGCGAGCGAAGCGAGCCCCGCGAGGGGACGAATACCGTCCCCTCGCGGGGCTCGCTTCGCTCGCCACGCTTCGGGCTCGGTGGCTCGCTACGCTCGCCACAGGTTTATATCCAACTCCATGCCCACTTGGATAGTAGGGGTATGAAAAGGACCCATTTTTCCATAGGAATCATTTTAACATTGATTCCTATGGAAAAATCGGGTCATCGCATCCGATATCGGATGCGATGCGATGCGATGCGATATCGCATCGCATCGCATCTGATTGTATGCCTTAACTTAAGGCATACAATCAAAAAATCGGCAGCCCAGTTACTACATAAGTACCGAATAATACTATGTAGGAAAATATACAATTAAAAAATATTGTTGCAAAAATTAATCAATCTGACATTTTTTCCTTTAACATATACAGTAGCAGAATACATTGAGATGTTCGAATGGCCATCAAATGAAATGAAGACTGTATCTGAAATAAAAGAATTCTGGCTTAAATGTAACAAAAGGTGGGATGGTATTTTCTTAGTGCTGAACTTTCTCTATTACCTTGAAAGAAACACTAGAGAGCAGAAAAAAAATATTGAAAAAGGAGGCAATATGTACAGACTCAGAATTAAAATACCAATTAACTAAAGATGAGAGGTCAAGAGAAGAGTGGCAGGCAGCCCAGAAAGAATGGCTGGATTTGGTAAAAGAAGAAAATACTAAACTATTGTTTAAGAATCAGCAGCTAAGCTATCAGCAAACTGACAGATCCGGTAGATACTTGGCATATCTGGCCCAGGCAGAAAAACCCCCAAACATAGTCAATAACATAATAAATGACACAGGAGAATTAGTCAATGTAACCAGCCAAATAGGTGAGGCCTTCTTAAAATATTATAGTCAATTGTACACTACAAAAACGGTATACGCCCAACCCGACATAAGAAACTACCTAAACGGGGTCGAATTGCCTTCGTTAGCAGCATCAGAAACTAACGACTTAGATCGCATTATTGAATTAGATGAGATAAAAATGGCAATTAAAACCTTGCCAGGAGGGAAGGCACCGGGTTTGGACGGTATCCCTGCTGAGGTGTACAAAAGACACATTGAAAGCCTGGCCCCCATGTTATTAGAAACATTAATAACTTGCTTTGATGAGAATGTTCTACCCCCCTCTATGAAGGAGGCTAAAATAATTGTTATACCAAAAACAGGGAAGGACAGTACCGATGTGGCTTCTTACAGACCCATATCGTTACTGTCTTTTGGGGCCAAGATATTGGCCAAAATAATAGCCACCAGAATCAATAAGTATATTCTTAAATTAATCCATCCGGACCAATCCGGCTTCCTGCCAGGGAAATCAACTTCACAAAACCTCCATAAACTCTTCAGCCATTTACAGCTACCATACGATACCAATAAAGATCCAGTGGTGGTATCATTAGATGCCATTAAGGCTTTCGACGTGGTCGAATGGCCCTATTTGTGGGAAGTTTTGAGGTCATTTGGTATAGGCCCCAAACTTCTAAAATGGATTCAAATGCTATATAGTAAACCCACGGCTCGTGTAACTGTGAATGGCTGGACTTCGTCTGCTTTCACATTGACACGGGGGACAAGGCAGGGGTGCCCCCTATCCCCAATTCTCTTTGCTATGGCAATAGAACCCCTTGCATGTAAACTGCGACAACACCCCAGCCTTGAAGGCTTTAAATATGGTCAGCATAGCGATATTATATCTTTGTTCGCTGATGATATATTGATATATTTAACCGATTATAATCTATCACTATCATTGGTCTTGGGTTTAATCGAGGAGTTTGGGAACTACTCGGGGATACGTATAAACTGGACCAAATCACATATACTCTCCCTTAAAGATAACCCCACCCCCTTTTTACCCCAATCAATCCCCTTGAACTGGGTGGCTAATTTTAAGTACCTTGGGATTCTGATATCAAAAGACCCAAGGGAATTCATTACACTAAACATTGCCCCGTTAATGGACTATCTGCGATTAAAACTAAAGTCTTGGAAGAAATTACCGCTGACTGTAACTGGTCGTGTCAATTTAATTAAAATGGTGATATTACCAAAATTTTTATATGTTATACAACATTCCCCGCTCTATCTTCCTAAATCATTATTTAGGCAAATAAATAGTATGCTATCGTCATTTATTTGGAACAATAGGCGACCTAAGATACAGTTAAGGACTCTAATGCGAGATAGACATTCTGGTGGTCTCGGACTACCCGACCTTAGGTGTTACTATATCTCTGCCCAATTGGCACAAATAAAAGCATGGATGATAGAGGGTCAGGGAAATGAACTAATTGAGGCCCTAATAGAACTATCTACTCCTGGCCTTGATCCATTATCTAAGGTACTATTGGGGCAAACAAAAAACTCAGATCCCCCCCTGATAAAACAGGCGATAAAAATATGGGAAGAAGCCAACAAAATAGGTTATAATATATTAATAGACCCAGACTACCCTTTGGTGGGCGAGGGTATATTGAGAGCTCTGTGCGATCTACAACCAAGGGAAATATGGGGAAGAGTGGGGATTACAAAACTGAGTCAGTTATTTGACACCGACAGATTAAAATCATTCTCCCAGTTACAGGAGGAATATGATCTCCCACGTACATATTTTTACCGGTATTTACAGATCAGAAGCGCTCTATGGAAACAATTCCAGGACGCCCCCCCAATATTTGGAGAGTCAGTAATTAAAAAGATACTAAAACAACCGGGCAAAAACAAACTGGTATCAAGGTTCTATAAATCTATAAGAAACTTAGAACAAAGCGACCAGTTAATAACACTCAAGAATAAATGGGAGGCGGATGTCGGGAGGTTAAACGACAAAGAATGGCAATTAGCCATAACCTCGATTACAAAAGCGACAAATGCACTACGAGTACAGCAAATTCAACTTTTTATTCTGCATCGAGCATATCTCTCAACGACTAGGATAGTAAAATTTGGGGGGAGGACCTCTGATCAATGCCCTAAGTGTAAATTAACCCCGGGTTCCTTTATTCACCTGCTATGGGAATGTCCTGTAGTAGCAGAATATTGGCAAAAAGCGATTCAGATAATGATTGAAACGGGAATACCCAGAGAAACACTAAATATAAAGCAATGTGTGCTTGGTATAGTAGTAGACCATCATATTGATGAACCGCACTCCAACTATATCATAATTTTAACCTCACTGGCCAAAGTAATAATTGCAAGAACGTGGCTGGCTAATAAAGGACCTGAGATACAGGAGTGGATAGCTCTGATCAATTTTACATATAAACAGGAAAAAAGTCTTCACATAAACCGAAATACTTTACATAAACACGAAGCTATATGGAATGGTTGGTTGAGTTCAAAATATTATAAATAGTGTTTACTTTATTATGATACAAAAGAATAGATAAAACACAAACACGTGGAGTGTGATAAGCATACACACTATTCTTTTTCTTTTAGCACTTTCTCACTGTTTTATTGTGTACTTTTTCTCCTTAGTAGAGAAAAACAAACACGTGGCAATCACAAAAAGTAATTGAAATTAAATACACAAACTGTCATAAATAGAATAAATATATAAAAACTGACACAACAAACATAGTATAAAAAAAAAAAGGGAAAAAAAAAAAAAATGGTATATATTTACTAATTACACTGCTTATAACTATTAAAACACACACGTAAAAGTTAATTAGAATGAAATTAATGCAACCCTTTTCTGATTGAATACCTTTACTAATTCACACTGTTTTTTCGCACGATAAGGAATATAAACGTTCAAGACCAACCAGACACAATTATATATAAAACCATATGATATAAACAATCTACCCCTTTAATATATGGAAAGCTGTAATTAACATCGCAATAATAGGATCACAGAAAGTGCTACATAAATAATATAAATGATTTGACAAATGTTTGTAACTGTTTAAGTGTTTGTATTTGTATCATGTCATGTAAACTTTAAATGTTTGTATATTTTTATTCAATGTAAATATACACTTTATGTATTGTTATACTAAAAATTTAATAAAGAATTAAGAATAAAAAAAAAAAAAAAAAAAACATATACAGTAGCAGAATACATTGAGATGTTCGAATGGCCATCAAATGAAATGAAGACTGTATCTGAAATAAAAGAATTCTGGCTTAAATGTAACAAAAGGTGGGATGGTATTTTCTTAGTGCTGAACTTTCTCTATTACCTTGAAAGAAACACTAAATTATTATTCAGTTGCTGAACATTTTATATCAAAGTATAATCAAAGATTCATGAATCTGTAATGCAATCTTTCTTCTTATTGATCGATGGCATTCGTCTCGGCCAACTCAACTAGAAGTATATGCAACATGAATTATGTCTGTCAGATATTATTTCCTTCCTTCTGTTTGAATCAATGGTTGCAGAGAACACTGTAGTTTTAAATTGGAATTGAATGAATGATTTAAATAAAAAAAAAAAAGAGAAAGGTTATGGAGTGAGGAAGGTCTGTCAGTCTGTCAGAATGCAAGACAAACTCCAAAGGTCATATTCACACGAGGGCCAATTGTCTGTTCTGAATGTTATTCAGAACTGTTGATATTTGGAGTTTATTTTTTATTTACTTGCAAATGAAAATCCTAGTTTATAGCAACAGGCAGGATTATTTTCCCATTGACTGTATCCTAGAGTATTTGGCAGTGGTACTGAACTTTGGTCCTCAAGACACATTGACAATCGAGGTGTAGAAGATATCCATGATTGAGCACAGATGGTTAATTCAAAAGGTATCAGATCCTTGGGTCAACGAGGTCTAGGTCAACAGTCACTAGGTCGTCCACAATTGGACGACAGTGACTAGGTCGATACCTAAGAATGGTCAACATACCTTAGGTCAACAATTACAGAAGGTTGACACACACTTAAGTTTGACATGGACACGGTTGACACTCAAAAGGTAGACACAAACAAAAAGTATATTAAAAAATTGCTAACATACAGGGGCATAACTGGACCAGTCTGGGCCCCATAGCAAAGTTTTTAAAAGGGCTCCTTAGCACCCCTCCACAATGGGGGTGGAGGGTGGGGTCAAAATAGTAGTTAGGGACTGGTTAAGCTTATGCAAGGGTAAGGTATTAGGTTATACGGGGGAGGTTTAAGGTTACTCAGGGAAGGTAAGTATACTTACTGTCTGGATTCCATGCATTGGGATGCTGGTGTTGGCATTATGACTAACGACATCCCCACAACTGGTCATCTTCCTTCCCTATGTTAATCTATGTGCAGCTGAATTAGTAAGTTGAGTGTGATTTAAAAATTTTTTTTTAGCAGATAGGGTCACTCAACTGTGAGTGGCAATCAACAGTCTGGAAAAGACTCTCTGAGGGGTACTGTAACTGTACTGGCTGGAGGTGAAGTGGAGGACAGTGATATGTGGACAGTTATCTGTTCAAGGAGGAAAGAAGGGCAAGGTGGTGGATTGAGAGACCCCAGGATGCTGGGGGCCACTGGGCTGGAAAAAGGGGATTGTTGGTTAAATGGGGGCACTGGACTGGGTACAGAGGGTGGATAGTTAGATGGAGGTGCACTGGGCTAGGAACATTTGGTAAGATGGGGATGCACTGGGTTGGGGAATGGTTGGTTAGATATGGGGCAATGGGCTGGAGATGGAGGATGGTTGGTTAAATGGTGGGCACTAGGCTGGGGATGGCTAGCTAGATGGGGCACTGGGCTGAGGATGGTTGGTTAAATTGGGGGACACTGGGCTGGGGACAGGGATGGATTAAGCCTTTGTCACATGAGACAGGGGTGTCCCCTCCCACTTTTCATTACTGGCTGCAAACTGCACTGGAGAATATTACACTGTCAAAACACAGAGTGAAAGCAGTATAAACTTAGTCAATGGGTAACTGAGAGGGGGGGGGAGTAATATAAGCATAAATCTCTCTCTCTCTCTCTCTCTCTCTCTCTCTCTCTCTCTCTCTCTCTCTCTCTATATATATATATATATATATATATATATATATATATATATATATATATATATACCACATATATATATATACCACCATAAATTACCACATGAAAAGCCTTTGTCCCTCTGTACCTTACTCTGTAGGAGCCCTGACAGGCTCAGTGCTACCTCTGATTAAAAACTCTCCCATGACGAGACTGCTGCTGCTGCTGTCCTCCATGGGCCATATGATGAGCTCCACCAATCAGAGCTCAGCACAAACTTCTCAGTCTCATGGAACTTAGGATGGGATGTATTAATCTAAATCGCCGCCCTTACTAACATATGCGGCTGGCATCGTGGTGTGATGACGGAGGCCCCCCCACGATACCTGTACTGTGGTCTGCGGGGGGTCTCCGTCACCTCCTAGCCACCTGCTTCTCCCCTGCAGCCGGGACAGCTCAGCGTGGCTGTCCCTGGCTCCTCCTCACCCCTGCAGCCGGAAGGACGTTCCGGCTTTGTTGCTATGGGGAGGAAGGGCTTACCTTCCGGGGTCCAGGAGGACCTGTAAGAAGGTAAGCCCAAGGGAGGGGGAGAGGGGGGGTCGGTGAGGCGGCGGGATTGCGGCGGCGAAAAGAAGCCCATAGGCTTCTATAGGGTGGCGATACCCTGCCCGGCGAAATCGGTGTGGCCGGGTAGTAGTACATACAGTAGGAGCAAGTTTCATCTTTGCTCCTTTGGCCATGGCTAGCCATGGCTATTCTATTGTTCTCAGCTGCAATACGTATTGTATTGCAGCTGAGAACAATAGAATAGACATGGCTAGCCATGGCTAGCCATGGCCAAAGGAGCAAAGATGAAACTTGCTCGTACTGTAGGAAAATGCGGTAAAATGGGGGTTTTACCGCATTTTCCCCTTAGTACATCCCACCCTTAGTCAACTCCCAGTAATGCACTGCACACTTGTGCAGTCAGTGTGCCTTGGCACCCCATGCTCAGCACCATTAATCATTGTCACATTGGCAGATAGGTGAAGCTGCAGCACTACCCCACTCCCATGCACAAAACCTTTTTTTAAATACCTGCCAACCACATGGGCCCCTATATAGAAGGGGGCCCAGGGGTACTGATCCGGCCCTGGGTGGGGATGGCTGGCTAGCATTGGCCATGTGATGATTTGTGGCACAATCTACCACTTACAAGCAAATTCATAAACCTCTCCTATTCCATCACATCCCTACTGTACAGGCCACACATAGCTTTTCTCTTTCTTTTTCACACTTTTCATCCTCCTGACCCTGGCCAAACTGCTGGGTCACTGTATTATACAGTGGTAACACTCTCCAACTCCAGAGTCACGCATAGGGGCGTGGCCTAACATCAGCCTGACTCTGGAACTGGAGAGAGTGTAACCGCTCCAACGTTTGCTAGGTACTTTGCACCATTCCACACTGTGAAACTGCTGCAATTCTGAGCCTCTGTCTGTGGTACGTGACCTCACCCTTTGTTATATGTCATTTACTGAATAAAATCATCTTTTTTAAGTGGCAATGCACCATTGGAGCGCCCATCTTCTTTTCTTTTATTTATATATATATATATATATATATATATATATATATATATATATATATATATATATATATATATATATATACAAAGGGTGTGTGAGCTGCGCTTTCACAGGCAATAACTCTCAGACTTGAGTCCAGCACAAACCCTTTAAATAAGGGAAAAAAAGTCACCAAAGTCCAGAAAATAGTAGACTGCAGCTCCCTTTTATGGTGGAAAAACCAGCATCCAGGGTCAGGATGAACAATATCTAGAAAATATAAAGAACAAAGGGGCGCTCCATGGTGCATATAAATGTGATTTAATTAGGAGACACTAAAAACTCCAGGCATACAGATAAAAGCAGATGATCGTACCATAAAAGATATCACTGTGGGCTGGCTACCACATGACACAATAGTAAATACCCGGGCAAAAGCTGCTCCACTGCTCACTCTAGGGACAGACGATCCAGAGACACCACAGACGCTGGCTTGCGCAGGCAGGGCTCGGACACCGACAGCCAAGGAGGACGCGGGTCAGGGAAAGCTCCAGGCACAGTCAAGAACGGGTATCACAGACCATTCCCTAACGCGTTTCGTCAGAGACTTCGTCAGAGGGCGTGGTCTAGTGAATACCCGAGATCATTTTATGCACAAAACTCCACCAATCAGAGTGACTTGTGGGCGGATGACATCAGCAATCATAAAAAAAAATGGAAAATGGCACATATCTACCATTGACCAACCATTTATAAATAGTTAATTTTAATTAAAAAATAATTTAATTAATAGAAATGCTAGATTTTGCAAAACTCTATATTCTAAAAACAGGCGTATGCCCAAAAAATCGGCACTCTGATGTCAGGAATTTGGTGCAAATATGCAACACACATATATATTTATATATACACACATATATATTTATATATATATATACTGTATATAAAATATATATATATATGTGTGTGTGTGTGAGGGAAGTGGGGGAGAGAGTCTTATTTATACATAAAAAAGGGATGTCTATACAATGCATTGAACAACAGGAAAATAGGGGAGACAATGGGAAACAATGGCGACAATAATTAAAAAATATATTTTAAACCAACGAGAAGAATCAAGAGTAAAAAATCAAGAATAAAAATGAATGAAAAGAATAAAATAAAAACTATGATTTCATGCTCTATAAAGTCTTGGATTTGTTGAAAAAAGTACTTAGCTCTCTTTGTAGTTTATATCCTGGCCCAATTAGGATACCTTTAGAGAGAAACGTATACAGGAGCAAAGTGTTAGTCCAGTGGCTCAATAGCCAAAAACCATTTTTTGGAGGATCCCAATGCGTTTCGTCCAGCCGTGGACTTCTTCAAGGGGAGCAGGGTAGTTGTCCAAGAAAATTGATTTTCACCTTACACACACACTGGTGGATCTGTGTGCCTGTGTCCTATAGCTATTGATCTAACGATATATATATATATATATATATATATATATATATATATATATATATATAAAAAATATATATATATATATATATATATATTTATTTACAGTTTCTTATATAGCGCAGCAGATTCTGTTGCGCTTTACAATAGTGTATATATATATATATATATATATATATAGTCTCGTAGGAAGGAACAGACAGCGGCACTCCAAGGGTTTTCAAAAGCGTGTATTAAAGCAAACCAACGTTTCGGGGTATCATTCACCCCTTTGTCAAGGTTTAAGTGCAATAACCTTTTATTGCACTTAAACCTTGACAAAGGGGGGAATGATACCCCGAAACGTTGGTTTGCTTTAATACACGCTTTTGAAAACCCTTGGAGTGCCGCTGTCTGTTCCTTCCTACGAGACTACCTGTTTGTTCCAGAAGGCACCCAGGTACTGAATCCCAGCTGAGGGAGTGCCAGGCCGTCTACCTCTCTCTCTCTCTCTCTCTCTCTCTCTCTCTCTCTCTCTCTCTCTCTCTATATATATATATATTTGGAGAATTGGTATCAACATATATGTATGGGTGACTAATCTTTCAGTTTTGCGACCGATGCGTCCTGCCAATGTTGCTTACTCCAGTTCCTGTTCTCAAATATTGTAAGTACATTGTTGAAGGAAACCTAAAAAAAATTATATTTTGAAAATTATTTGTACCTATGTTTTATATACTCTGCACAGCTTTATCTGTGTTTACTTCAATAAAACATATTGAAAAAAAAAAAGATAACTAATTAATCATTAATTGATAAATGCATGTATTTATTTCTGAAATTATAAAATGGCAATTTTATATCATTTGATATAATGCTATCATTCAATTTCGACCACATCTGTTTGATAAATCGAATGGTTGTATGAATTTTTCGTATGCCATGTGACGTGATTCGTGGGCCTGCCAGTCAAATATATCGCGCCACATGTTCTGCGCATACACACATGTTCTGCGCATACAGATGGAGCGGGATTCATCTTTGCAGGGGATGGCGATGGCGTCGCCATCGCCATTCCCTGCTCCCGCACCATCTGTGTGTCGACGGTGCTGCCCTCGGTCGCCCGGTGCCCACACCGGGCGACCAAACCCCCCCACAGCCTCCTCGGGTCCCCCCAGCCCCCCTCGAGCGGGAGGCGGACAGTATTGCGTCCGCCTCGCCGCCCGGCCGCCCGGATACTGAGACGCGCGTGCGTGGGGGACGCACGCGCGTCTCAGTCAGATGGAGTGACGTGTTGCTGCCGGATCGCCAGCAGCATGCTGCTGGCGATTCGCCAGCAAGCATAAGGCCCGCTCCATCTGTATTTATCAAATATTTTGTGCGGTCGCATGCTTTTTTGTGCATATTCGATTTTTCTCACTGCGACGTTCGATAGCTGAAGATTTCTGATCATTTCCTGGTCACTGTGCACATGACTGGAGAGGAGGCTGGAAGCACACTGCTGAGTCCTCAAACTGCAGAAAAGGTAGGTAGGCTACATTGCTGGCCACCAATGATTATTATTCTGTGTAACCACCACTGCCCACCATTATTCTGCTCTACCATTTTACTGGCCTACTGGCCAAAATGCTGCCCTATTGCAAGCTGCTAGCCGTGCCCTGTCCACCATTATGCTGCTGCGCACCATTATTCTTCTGCGCTGCGCACCATTACGCTGCACCACTGGACACCATTATGCTGCTGCACTGCACACCATTATGCAGCCCCACTACATACCATTATTATGTAACTATAGTCCTGCAGCCCCTGCTGTGGCAGGGAGGTGCAAAGTAACTGTGGGCACCGGTCTGGTGGCTATAGTTACTAGTATCCCGGAGCCCCAGACATAATGACAGCACCGCCTCCCCTCCCCCTAGACCCCCCCACCCGCCTGCCCAAGTAAAGTAAAGCAACCCCCTTAACCCTCTACATGCCGCCTCCGCATTCCAGGTCCCACAGCGCAGATATCCTCCTGGCTCCGTCTCCTGCAGTTCTAATGAACAAGTACACCACAAAATGGCTTCCCCCATACAGCAGACAGTTTTTTAGGAATGTTAGAGGTGGCGGCGATGTCAATATCGGGGGGGTCACATAAATGTTAGTTACACCACAGCCAACTGCACATCATTATGCTGCCTCACTGCACACCATTATGCTGCCCTACTGAGCACAGTTATACTGCCACACTGCGCACCATTACGCTGCCCCACTGCACACCATTTTGCTGCTGCACTGCACACCATTATGCTGCCCCACTGCACATCATTATGCTGCACTCTGTATATCAATGTATTATCAAAAACACATTTCACAAAAGTAACTGGAAAACTAACTTTATTTAACTAGAATTATGCAACTTTTCCCATATGTATTAACCTTTTTTTGTTGTTTCAGATGTCGCATGAGAGCAGAGACTTTTATTTGGCGTAGAAGAGGTCGGGAACCGGTGCAGACAAGGTCTACATGTTGCAGCTGTGGTATTTCAAAGATGTAAACTTCCTCCTGGAGAAACGTAAGGGGTCTCTAGTCGTGATGGCAGAGTCCGAAGAGGGAAGACAGGATTTGGAGGAGGACAATGGGGTAAGTTGATTTTAAAAAAGGTTTATTATCTGATGGCTTCCTTCCACCATGCCACAGCTCCCTCCCCATTGAAAAAGGCATTGTAGTTTTCCCAGACCTGTTTGGCCCTTGCAGTCAGCGAGGAAATCTGTACTAGCTCCAATGGCTGGTTCCGGTTTTCTGGTCCAACTGGGAACAAAGGCATTCTGCTGGTGGCCTTTCGTTGGAGCATATTGTGTAATATACAACATGCTGCTACTGCATAGTTAGTTTTGTCCAGCCTCATGTTGATGGGTCGATGGAAGATCCTGAATCAGTTGCTGAGAATGTCAAATGCATTCTCAGTAACCCAACAGGCCCTAGAAAGTCGATAGTTGAAAATGCGCCTGTCATGGTTCAGGACTCTTTATGGGAAGGGCTTCATTATGTGTTTGTGCAGTGCAAAGACCTCATCTGCCACAAACACAAATCCCAGGCCATTCTTTGTTTGCTCAACAGGTGGCAGATGATAGGAGTTAGTGGTGAGCCTATCATAGAAACGGGTATTCCTTAATTCCATCTGAGCATCAGCCATTTTTCCCAACATCCAGGAAAATAAACGGTACTTATGTATTATCTGGGCTGCCGATTTTTCGATTGTATGCCTTAACTTAAGGCATACAATCAGATGCGATGCAATATCGCATCGCATCGCATACGACCATATCGCATGCGATGCGAAGCGATGACCAGATTTTTCCATTGGATTCAATGTTAAAATGGACTGAGTCCATTTTAACATGGAATTCAATGGGAAAAAGGGGTCCTTTTTATACCCCTACTATCCAAGTGGGCATGGAGTTGGATATAAACCTGTGGCGAGCGTAGCGAGCCACCGAGCCCGAAGCGTGGCGAGCGTAGCGAGCCCCGGGAGGGGACGGTATTCTGTGTCCCCTCGCGGGGCTCGCTACGCTCGACACGCTTCGGGCTCGGTGGCTCGCTACGCTCGCCACAGGTTTATATCCAACTCCATGCCCACTTGGATAGTAGGGGTATGAAAAGGACCCCTTTTCCCATTGAATTCCATGTTAAAATGGACTCAGTCCATTTTAACATTGAATCCTATGGAAAAATCGGGTCCATCGCATCGCATCGCATGCGATATGGTCGGATGCGATGCGATGCGATGGACCCGATTTCAAAATCGGCAGCCCAGTTAGTACATAAGTACCAAATAAACTCATAGTTTGCGTTGACCACTGCCATGAGAAGTAGCTAAAGTAGCCTTTATGATTGAAATTGTCTGACCCACTGTTGGTGGGTTTGGTGATGCGCACATGTTTCCCATCTATGGCACCACCACCGTTTGGGAAATTCCAGTGACTGCCAAATTCGTCTGCTATAGCTTGCCATTCTTCCACCCTTGTAGGGAACTGTAAAAGAAACAGCAAATGTTTTAAAATTTAATAAACATGTTTTTTTCCCACCACAGTCACAAGACCTACTACAGATACCCGAAGACCTCAGCCATACCCCTGGCATACAAAACACATCAGTAGTGGAATCAAGATCTCCACAGCGACAGGGTGCCAGAAGGAAGCCACGGTAAACCAAATTTGTGGAAGACCCACTATTGGAGGCACGTTCACAACTGATCCAGAAACCGGATGAATTTGATGACTTTGAGTCATATGTTGTCAAAACCATGTGTAAACTTTCCGAGCAACAGTAGTAGAGTGCCAGTGCCTGGTGTCACAGGTTTTGCAAAAGACACTCACAGGACAAGTGACACCAGATTGGAACCTTCATGGGCCACAACCTAAAGCACCTGCTCCTCATGTCAACCTTACATATGCGTGCACCTTCTACATCTATTGATGGTCAGTGACCATCGAAAGATGTGGGTGTTCCCCCGCAGACTGCGAATGGATGTTTATGTAAAACATCCATTCGCAGCCAGTGTGAATGTGCCCACCTTGCGAATGGTTGGGCTGGCCTACCAGCATTTGCAAGACGGGGTTTGGTGGACTCACAAGGCTGCGAATTCGCAGCCTTGTGAATCAATCAGAATAACCCCTGTGTGCATTGCACCCATATCTGCGGGGCTACTCAATGTCATAGTAGCAGAATACTTGTAAAGAACCTTGATAAAAGCCTTGCAGGTTTCAGGGATGATGTGTCCCAAAACATGCGCAGAGATGCATGTCCCAAACCTGAGGTCTTCAAATGACTGCCCAATAGCCATGAGCATTCCTCAGCAGGGATAGGAACCCACCATCTGGTCTCCCACTTCTCAACATAGGGGGTCACCTGCAGCAACTCCTGGAAGGTGTCATCATCCATGCGCAGGAAGTTGTGGAAGTCATCTGGATTGTTGTCCCTGATATCAGCCAGGAGGGGCATGTAATGCTGGGTACACACCAGGACGACTAGGGCACGATTCTGTCAATTTAGATCCAATTCCGACCGGTTGTATGCAGATTGTATGTACTATCGTGTGTTTTTGACATTTATTTGATCCGATTCCGATCAAATGCGCGTTCACGCCGCTCGTTTGGTCGCATCTTTGGTCCTACGTGCTGCAGGTAGGATCTGTCAATCCCAGGCCGACCGACCGTCAATCGTATGCAGATCGTGAGTGTTTTTTGCCGCCTCCGTCGTCCGTCCGTCGGTGCGTCCGTCGTTTGATCCAGCCTATTTGAGTGGCATTTCCTAAACACTCCCCCGGCGCCATGTTTTTCCACATAGCAAACAGCGCTGGCGCAGCAGTTGGACTCTCCTTCTTGTCTCATCTCCCAGAACAACAACCTGGTATGTTTGCACTCCCAATGCTCTTCTATGCATGCCCACTGTTGCCACCAATGTATATAGTGTGTATAAAGCACTGGTTTGGCAACCGTGCACCCGACCATGTCACTGTTTTTTTTGGGTGGGCCCCATGTCTGTGTGTATACATATAACCAATGTCCACCATTGCAGTATTCCAAGCACTCCTCTCTGCTAGGCCCCATTCACCTGTGTGTGTGTGTGTTTGTGTATATATAGATATATATACATAAACCATTGTCCACCATTGCAGTATTCCAAGCACTCCTCTCTGCTAGGCCCCATTCACCTGTGTGTGTGTGTGTTTGTGTATATATAGATATATATACATAAACCATTGTCCACCATTGCAGTATTCCAAGCACTCCTCTCTGCTAGGCCCCATTCACCTGTGTGTGTGTGTTTGTGTATATATAGATATATATACATAAACCATTGTCCACCATTGCAGTATTCCAAGCACTCCTCTCTGCTAGGCCCCATTCACCTGTGTGTGTGTGTTTGTGTATATATAGATATATATACATAAACCATTGTCCACCATTGCAGTATTCCAAGCACTCCTCTCTGCTAGGCCCCATTCACCTGTGTGTGTGTGTTTGTGTATATATAGATATATATACATAAACCATTGTCCACCATTGCAGTATTCCAAGCACTCCTCTCTGCTAGGCCCCATTCACCTGTGTGTGTGTGTGTTTGTGTATATATAGATATATATACATAAACCATTGTCCACCATTGCAGTATTCCAAGCACTCCTCTCTGCTAGGCCCCATTCACCTGTGTGTGTGAATAGCAATCTGCACAATAAAATGTATAGTGGTTTTCATAAAAGTTTATTAACATTTTAAATACTTAAAACATAAGAACTAGGTAAACTGGTAACTATAACTATAAAAATTTAAATATGAAACAAAACATGGGTATAACTATAACAACTAAAATGGTTTTATCTTTTTACAGTCCCAATGTCCAACGCAAAGGAACAAGAGTTTTTGGAAGGGTTTATTGAAAAATATCGTACACACGAATGCCTGTGGAGAACCAAATCCAAGGAGTATTCAAACAAAATGAAAAGAAACCAAGCCTTGGAGGAGTTGGCACGCTACAGTCTTCCATTTCACCCAGAGGCCAATGTTGAATGGGTGAGGAAACGCATCCAGAATATGCGCACGGTGTTCTTAAAGGAACACAAGAAGATGGAGGCTGCAAAGAAGTCTGGTGCTGGAGTCGACGAGATGTATCAAACATCGCTCTGGTACTATGACCGGTTGACATTCACCCTCAGCCAGGAGTCGATGAGGACAGGAGTAGTCCTTATGGTCGAACAGGAAAACCAAGAAGTCGCGGCGCAGGAGGAGGAGGAGAATTCGCAGTCTGCATCGGTGAGTCTATTTTTTTGGCTATCTAATTGATTCCTCCTGCCAATCCACAGCGCCCTCCCCATTAAAGTAGGCCATGTACTCTTCCCTCACCTGTTTGGCTCGTGCACTCCCTGTGTAGCGTTGTGTTGGGGTTTGCAAGGAGGATATCTGCACTACCTCCTCTGGCAGTTCTTGGTCTTCTTGGAGTGCTGTGCCTGTAGCCCTTTGCTGTGTGGCTTTTCTGCGGAGCAAATTGTGCAGGACACAGCACGCCGTGACAACCCAGTCAATTTTGTCCACCCTCAGGTTAATGGCAGTGTGAAAAATGCGAAACCGGCTTGCCAGGATGCCAAAAGCATTTTCCACAACACGCCGTGCCCTGGATAGCCTGTAGTTAAAGATCCTTTTGTCATGGTTCAGGCCCCTTTGCGCATATGGCTTCATGACATGCTCGTGCAGGCCAAAAGCCTCGTCAGCCACAAAAACAAAGTTAAGCCCCTGTTTAGTTTCCTGGACAGACGGCAAGTGAAGGGTGTTCGCTATGAGCCTTTCGTAGAACTTTGTGTCCTTGAAAGTGCCACCATCCGATGCACGGCCATTCCTTCCTACATCCAGGAAGATAAACTCATAGTTGGCATTCACCACAGCCATTAGTACAATGCTAAAATAGCCCTTGTAATTAAAATAGTAGGAACCACTATTGATAGGCTGGGCTATGCGGACATGTTTGCCATCAATGGCTCCACCGCAATTTGGGAAGTTCCATCGCTGTTCAAACTCCTCTGCGATGACTTTCCATTCATTCACGCTGGTAGGGAACTGAAATTAGAAGTAAATAGAATTGATTAGTAAACATGTTCAATTTTTTTACAGCTTGGTGACTACCCACCTGCAACCCCAGACCTATCTGTCCTATCTGATAATGCATGCACATCTAACGAAGTTCCTACTCCGGCACGCACTCCGCCACCCACCCTGGAACCCACTCCACCACTCCCCCGTGCCAAAAAAATGCGTGGCAAAGGAAAAAAAGGAGAAGCAGCGGCACATGAAGAATTTATGATGCGGGCACATCAAGTCCTGCAAAGAAACCCGGACAAACATGACAACTACTTCACTTATGTGGCAGAGTGTGTTCGCAACATGGCTCCTGACCAGCAACTTACTTTTGAAAAGTTATGCATGGAGTTGGTGTATAATGGCAGTTTAGGGTATCTCAACAGTGGCACTAAAATAGTTGGCATTGGTAGTGCACCAGACACACCACTGTCATTAGAATCACCAGTGCCTACTCCGCCTGCCACCGTAGCAGGCCAGTCGAGCACAATTCCAACACATACCCAGTCAACACCTACACAACCTTCTCAACCCCCCCAGTACCGTCAATTCTACAGTTCTTTACTGATAGAAGATCCAGAGTGTCCTGTTTTTGAGGATCTGTCTTAAAAAATAGGCTACTTTATCATTTACCATCGACATGGTCTCAGCTGCAGGTATGTGATGGCCACTGCTCACATGGCGTATGGCGCACATCAATGGGGCCGGGACCATTGCATCTGCGCCATGCGCCATGTGGGCCGCAGCCTTTACATATCTGCAGCAGACATCCTCTGCCACACAAGGGCCACAGTGTGTATTTTTGTTTATTTATATGCTGCTACCTGTACCTGCATTACCAGAGGGAGAACAGGATTCTCCTCAATCTGGATAGCAAACTCCATTTATTGCCCTTTTGTCTTTACCAATAGTATGGGGTACTGTGCGGCAGACATGGTCTCGGCTGCAGGTATGTGATGGCCACTGCTCACATGGCGTATGGCGCACATCAATGGGGCGGGGGCCATTGCATCTGCGCCATGCGCCATGTGGGCCGCAGCCTTTACATATCTGCAGCAGACATCCTCTGCCACACAAGGGCCACAGTGTGTATTTTTGTTTATTTATATGCTGCTACCTGTACCTGCATTACCAGAGGGAGAACAGGATTCTCCTCAATCTGGATAGCAAACTCCATTTATTGCCCTTTTGTCTTTACCAATAGTATGGGGTACTGTGCGGCAGACATGGTCTCGGCTGCAGGTATGTGATGGCCACTGCTCACATGGCGTATGGCGCACATCAATGGGGCGGGGGCCATTGCATCTGCGCCATGCGCCATGTGGGCCGCAGCCTTTACATATCTGCAGCAGACATCCTCTGCCGCACAGTACCTTATCCCTACTGTTGTAAGGGCATGTTCCAGAAGTTACCAGAGTGTCTTTTGTCTTGGTTTTCTACATATATGCTGCTACCTGTACCTGCATTACCAGAGGGAGAACAGGATTCTCCTCAATCTGGATAGCAAACTCCATTTATTGCCCTTTTTTCTTTGCCAATAGTATGGGGTACTGTGCCGAAGACATGGTCTCAGCTGCAGGTATGTGATGGCCACTGCTCACATGGTGTATGGCGCACATCAATGGGGCGGGGGCCATTGCATCTGCGCCATGCGCCATGTGGGCCGCAGCCTTTACATATCTGCAGCAGACATCCTCTGCCACACAGTACCTTATCCCTACTGTTGTAAGTGCCTGTTCCAGAAGTTACCAGAGTGTGTTTTTTGTTTTTTTATATGCTGCTACCTGTACCTGCATTACCAGAGGGAGAACAGGATTCTCCTCAATCTGGATAGCAAACTCCATTTATTGCCCTTTTGTCTTTACCAATAGTATGGGGTACTGTGCGGCAGACATGGTCTCAGCTGCAGGTATGTGATGGCCACTGCTCACATGGCGTATGGCGCACATCAATGTGGCCGGGACCATTGCATCTGCGCCATGCGCCATGTGGGCCGCAGCCTTTACTTATCTGCGGCAGACATCCTCTGCCACACAGTAGCCCGTACTTATTGGGAAAGTTTAAACTGGGTCATACATACTTAAATCTTTATATATAGTGTGTGTTTTTGTACAATATCTTTTATATATGGTATTATAATATATTTTTGTTGACACAATCTATTTACTATTTTACATGTTTTAACCATGAAAGGCCTAAAAAACCTGTTTCTGTCCTAGGCCTAAATTATAAATAAAAATATTTTGTTTGCACAATAAAGTGTACAGTGTATATTTCATCCTTACCTTGCAATACTGGTACTGCAGCACCTTCACAATGGCTTTGCAGGTCTCCGGGATGATGAGGCCCAAAGCTTGCGGGGAGATGAGGGATCCAAACTTTAGGTCAGCAAGAGACCGTCCTGTCGCCAGAAACCTCAGGGTGACCACCAGCCGTTCCTCAGCAGGGATAGCCATGCGATACTTGGTATCCTGCTTCTCGATGTGGGGAGTCACCAGACGCAGCAATTCCTGGAATGTGGCATCATCCATCCTCAAGAAGTTACGGAAATCGTCTGGGTTATTCTCCCTGATGTCCCTGAGCAGTGGCATGTGCGAACGAGTCTGACGCTGAAGTAGCCACTGCTTTGTCCAGCATGATCTTTCTCTCCTGCGCTGGGCTCTCTGACGCCTGAGCTTCAAAACTGCATAATAGAGCAGGTACTGTTGCTGGTGACTACCCATCACTGCATTCTCCATAGTGCAGGGTTAAAAGACACTTTGTAATGGCAGGCAAAACAAAGTAATGTGTAAATAGCTATGTCCAGCGTTCAGCAGGTATAAACCAAGCCTCACTAGTAACAAAGCAGAAATACACTGGTTTAAAATGGCTGCTGCTATTCCTATCCCCCTCTGCTAGTCCTCCCCCTCTGCTAGTCCAGCCCCTTCATTCAAATTTCAAAGGCCCATCTGACGACGGTCGCATGTGTTCTTGCAAAAAAAACAAAAACCAGCGATCCGACCGTCTTAACGACCATCGCGGGCGCATCGGGATCGGATCTAGATCGTTCCGCAAAAAAACACAATTTTTGCTAATCGTTTGCTGGGGACTGCCTGGGAGCTCCCGGGAAGTCCAAGGGAAATCGTTCCATGGTCGTCTATCGGTCGTGAACGACGGTGGTCGTCCTGGTGTGTACCCCACATAAGACTGATTAGGCCTTTGAAGTAATCAGTCCTTCGTCCAGCAAGATCTCTCTCTCCTCCTTTGCTGGGCCTTCTCCCTGTCTCCCCTCACCTTGAGCACAGTGTAGCACATGAGATCCTGATAGCTAGCAGAATCCATCTCCACACACAGCAGTATAGAAACACTTGTAATGCAAGCAGAAAAAAGCAGTTCATGGTAGGTACAGATGGAGCCCCTCTCAGCCAGCCCGCCAGCTCACCATATGTGGTGGAGCTGGTGGATCCCACTGTACAGTACCTCATCGAGCAGACAGGCACAGGCAGGCAAACTTCAGTCCTGCAGCGGGGGTTTCAGTGTGCAGGCATCAGGGAGAGGGGGCTTCAGTGCAGGGCTTTCTTGATCCTTAAACAGAATGAGGCTCGCGAGGCTCATTCCTGGCGGATGGCAGAAGTGGCGCATGGCGATAGTCACACCAAGTCCCCGCTTACAAGAGTGGCTCCATCTGTAGCAATGTGGAACGATCAGCAGGTATAAACCAAACCTCTCTAGTCACAAAGCAAACAGGAGCGCAGGGAGATAAAATTGCTGCCTGTTTGTACTGTATATCCCCCAGATGGCCCAGTCCTCTATTTTAAAATTTCAAGATATTTTTGATAATCTTGTATGTTTTTGTTAGCATTCGATCATGCGATCCCACCCGCCATCTTATCTTAAGGGGCATGCGATAAATCTCATGATTGTATTCACAACACAAAGCAAAAAAATGCTGGGAAATCAAACCTGATATCGAACGAATGCAATTGCACAAGTGTATGGGCAGCATTAGATTTGGATAAGGTGTTATCAAACTGAAAACTAGATTGCAGTGTAAAAATAATGCAGCCATTATGTACCCTGTACAGGAACAAAATAACTCCCTGAAATCTAACTCTCTCTGCACATATCACATCTGCCTTTATTGGGAGATCTCCACTCCTCCAGGTACCCAGTCCAAGGCTGAGCAGCCACGGTGCTCATGGTTCGGCCAGGGGATCTTATGTAAAAAGTGTCCCCCGGCTGTGGCATGACACCACGGGCTGTTGGAGCCTGGTTCTGGTTTCAAAATACGGGGGAACCCCAGAATTTTTGTCCCCCATATTTTTGGAACCAGGACCAGTCCAAGAGTCCGGGGCTAGTTTCAGAAACATGGGGGACCCCTATGCTTTTTGTCCCCCATATTTTTGGAACCAGGTCCAGCTCAATGAGCCCGGGGCTGGTTATGCTCAGGAGGGGGACCCCACGCCATTTAAAAAAATAAATAGATCATTAAGCATTTTTTAAGACAGGACCATGCACAGATCTCGATGATCTGTACAGGGTTCTGGCCAATTCACCTGTCAGAACCTGGTCTGCATGTGTGGCGATTTTTAGACACATTTTCCCAAATTTGCATCTCATTAAATATGCGAATTGTATACTTTTCAATGGGAAAACATCTGGATGTGAGTTCCGGCACGACTAAAAATTGCACTCTCAGAATCGCGTTTTTTGCCGTTTTCGCATCTAATTAAATATGCGAATTCAGGAAAAAGTGCGATTTCGGCCGTCTTTTCCCTAAAATTTGCAAAGATCACATTTTTCGCATCTGATTAAATGTCACCTGAAGTTCTATAGATTTAGGGTTGTACACTTTTAACATGTTGGTGGTGAAGCATCAAATTCTTCAAACAGAACAGCTTCATTCTATACACTATCATTTTATACAATGTACAGTACTTGATACATTACAGTACTTGATACATTACAGCTCTAAATTGGTTGCTATGGGGGAGATTTAAACAAAAACTAATCTGGGATACTATTTCAGACCTGCAGGGTTGACCAGTGGCGTAAGTTTGGCCATGCAGCCCGGAGGCAAGACAAAAGTTGGTGCCCCCCCCCCCCCCCCCCCATAGCTAGAGAGAGGGGGGGAGAAAGAAAGAGAAAGAGAGAATGAATGAATGAATTATTGAGAAAGAGAGAAACAAGAGTGTAAGAGTGAAAGAAAGGATGTCGGGGAGAGAGAGGCTTTCATAGACTTACCCTCCAGTGCTGCAGCGTCTCCCACCCAGATTCCAGCTCTATTTCGCCAGCTTCAGTAGCAGTGAGGTGGTTTGTCTCCCGCCTGATTCCCGGCTCTTTGACACTGTTGGTTCCTAAGCCTCAGGCCGACTTCCACCGAACTGTCAGGCGGCAGGGAGGAGCGGCGAAGCAGCGGCGGTACTACACACAAGTCTACGGGAGAGGGGGCCGCCCACCCACACCACTGCGTACGGGGGATGGGGGTCGCCTGCGGGGTTAGGGGGGTCGCCCGACCGCGGCACCACACGCCGCACAAACCTATGGGGGAGGGGGCCGCCCACACCTCTGCACACACGGGAACAGGGGAGGGTGGGCTCCCGCACACAACACTGCGCACCGCACAAGGCTACGGGGGAGGGGGGCCGCCCGCACCTCTTCACACAAGGGTACCGGGGAGGGGCACACACAGCGCCCGCACTGCGCTGCATAACATCGGCATAGGCAGCGGCACTAATGAGCGGAACATCGGAGGCAATGGAGTCAGTGCCCCCTTTAAGCCTGGCGCCCGGCGGCAGATGACTCCATTGCCTCCGGGAGTTCCGCCACTGGGGTTGACTATAAGCAAAATCTTTAACTTCTAACATTTCAGCAGTTAAGCAAAGTTTGTTTTCCGAGATTAAAGATTTTTCTTTGCAATGCACAGTTAGATTGCAATGTAATATATAATAGCAAAATTGCTTAGGAAAATCATTGTTATACAAACGGAAATTACTATGATTTAAAAGGTTGTAAATTAAACCATACATTTGCAGAGGATCAATGAATGCACTTTATTAGATGCATAAATCACATTTTAATTATAGATACAATAAGAAAATGGACTCATCTTTTCTGTTTCCCTCAAATTGATCAGCGTACCTGCAGAGAACCGGCTTTAACTGCTCATTATCAACCAATTAATATGCAGGTTTAAATGTGACAACTATTTCAGCTGCCCATAAAAGACAGATTTTATTGAAGTATTAATAGACAGAGAATAGCTGACTTCCATCGCACTAAATGAGGTCAGCTGAAAAAAGCCTTTCTCTTACTAACTCCATAGCAAATCTAAAATAACCTTAGCTGTTGCTGTAATTTAAGGCAAACTATTCCCGAAATAAAAGAGATAATTTAATTAAACTCAACTGGAGCGTAAATCCTGCTCTCTCGTGACAAAACAAGCTTTTTTTATTCCCATCGCCCCCAAAACTACTTGAAAATTATTATTGGTACTTGTGTATTTTGGCGGCGCCCATCGCATCGTATACCATAACGCATGCGATGGTATGCGATGCGACGCGATGTCGTTGGTTAGTGTACGATGGCATACAATTTTGAAATTGTATGCCATTGTACATGGCATACAATGCCATACGATGCGATTAAACATTGTATAAGCACCCTAATGGGTGCATACAATGTTAAATGCACCCCCACGCCCCCCCACTATAAACGTGAACCCGAAGCGTGGCGAGCGCAGCGAGTCTGCGAAGGGCGGCGGTACCCGTCCTACGACCTTTTCATACCCCCACTATCCACGTCGGCATGGAGTTGAGAATAGAATAGTGTGGCGAGCGCAGCGAGCCACCGAGCCCGAAGCGTGGCGAGCGCACACGGATACCTGTGAAGCCCGCGAAGGGACGCGTTTACCTGTGAAGGTATCCGCGTCCGCTCGCCACGCTTCGGGCTCGGTGGCTCGCTGCGCTCGCCACACTAATCTATTCTCAACTCCATGCCGACGTGGATAGTGGGGGTATGAAAAGGTCGTAGGACGCGTACCGCGTGGGGGTGCATTTAACATTGTAAGCACCCATTAGGGTGCTCAAAAGCACCCTTTAGGGTGCTTATACAATTTTTAATCGTATAGGGGGTCAAAATCGCGTCGCATCGCATGGCATCGGGTACATGGCATGCGATGCGATACGATACGTTCATCGTACGATGTACATCGGGGGCACCGATATAATACACAAGTACCTTATTTTTTTTTTTAATCTTGAAGATTAAGCCCACTAGATGTGCAAACGCCAATCTTTGGAGATGCTGTTGTTAATCATCGAGTATGCGTAAGCCATTTGGCTCAACAGATTTTTTATTTATACTGTAAAATACAAATTTCTGAGTCCATCCTGCATGGTTATAAGAGAAACTTATGCTGGGTACACACCAAAACAATTTGGGCACAATCCCATCAATCTGGATCCAATTCAGACCGATTGGATGCAGATTGGGTCAAAATCGTTTGGTCGGATCCGAATTGGATCCGATTCCGATCCTACCTGCTGCAGGTAGGATCTGTATAAGATCCATTCATCTGAATACAGATTGGATTGGATCGTTTGTAAATCGTATGCAAATCATATGTAAATTGTATGCAAATTGGATCACACGATTTGCATACAATCCAAATCGTTTTGGTGTGTACCCAGCATTAGCAAGATTTTGGGGGAGATTCATTAAGCCCTCTAAACAGGGGAGAAGTGGGCAAGTAAAGAAGTTGCAAATAGCAACCAATCAGCTTTTGCTTAAGCTTTTACCCCTATGTGAGCACCGAAAGTCGTCTAAAATAGCATCTCGCTGTATTACCAATCGGAGGACAACAGCAGAAAGATTCCATGCTCGTTTTCTCACTGTAACAGTGAACATTGCCTATTTTTGAAGATTTATGGTGAATACTACTTTTTTGTTTATTTATTAATTAACACATGGAAGAGCACATGCAAATGGAATTCTCCATTCAATACAGAGGTAAAACTCTGGGAGGCAATGGAGTCATCTGCCGCTGGGCTCCTGCTTCCAATGGGGCACCTCTTCTCCCCTTTAAGTTTGAATCAGTTAATTGAAAGCCGTTGATATCACTTCTTTTGCAGACTCCCCATCCTAACATCATTTTTGCAAGTGTCAAACCCTGTATTAGAACCTTCAGCCTGTCTTACTGGAGACGGACACCTTACTGATTGAGCTATTTGGGAATCACTAATATTTATCTTGCCTCCGGGCAACTGGGACAAATTTACGCCACTGATTCAATGGGTTTCTTTAAAAGCTTTTAAATTAATTGTTTACGATTATTTATTTTAAACAACAATGGGGCAGATGTATTAAGCCTTAACAAGAGATAAATGCAAGGGTGATAAGGAGAGATAAACATCCAGCCAATCAGCTCCTTACTGCCATGTTACAGGCTGTGTTTGAAAAAGTCAGTAAGGAGCTGATTGGCTGGATGTTTATCTCTCCTTATCACCCTTGCATTTATCTCTTGTTAAGGCTTAATACATCTGCCCCATTGGTCCTGTTAATCCACATCATGATAATCAACATTTCTGCAGATTCATACACCCAAATTGAAATAATTGTAGTATACTAATAAAAAGATACTGATGTGAGCTTGTTATCATAGCATAACCAATAAAGAGAAATGTCACTCTCAGTGTTTTTTTTTTAAATCAATGTTACGTATGCTACAATGTACAATAATGCTTGAATTTGGACTTGTGCCTGAAATTGGCTGCTTAAAAGCACAAATACTGTCCAAAAATGCACGTTTTTGTTTTTTTCGGCACATAAATTGTGAAGGATTGACTCTCCATAGCAACGTCTGTCACCTGGCAACAACCTATAGACTGTAGGAACTGTACACTAGGTGATTCAGCTTGCTAAATCGTGTCAGTTCCATTTCTGTGTTTTAAGCATGCAATTACAGGAATTATATCAGTATATTGTAATATAACACATAATTATTCCTAAAATACGTTTAAGTGGACTTTCCCTTGAAATAATGGGATCATGTTCATATGGTACTATTAAATGTAATCTTGGTATTCCTTTAGATTAGCAGAAATGCCTTTATTCTCTACCAAACATATACACCATACCTCCCAACTTCTGTAGCAGCTAAAGATGGACATTGGGCCGACAAGGGGCGTGGTGCATGTAAATGAGGGGCGTGGCCCACACACATGATATTGTCGGGCCACGCCCCCATTTTCTGTCCTTTGCTCCCTTCAGGCTGGGCTGCCCCCCCCCCCCTCCCCCCCTGCAAAAAATTAGACTGTTTGGAGAAATGAATACACTGATTTCATTAGATTATTTTAAGAATCCTACAGTCTCAGGTTAAACCGGACAAGATCCAGCATAGACGATGTAGACTTTCTGTACTTTTTAATTACTGCAGAAATTAGAGGTGGAGGTAACTTTTTGGTGGCTGTAAAAATCTAACAAAGCGCGTATACAGGAATATGTTAGCTGGAGCTCTATTTGAAATTCTGTCTAAATGTGATGAAAGTATTTTCTGTCTCTCGATAGAAAATGGAATGGATTTTATTACTGCATGGCAGAGACTTGTAATGTTGTGACTGTTATTGCACAGCTATATTCAGGAGCAAGATTTTTCTCCTTTTAATGTGGTTACACTTATTGCAGTTTAGCTAAAGAAATGCATTTTTTCATTTCTATTATTTTGATCTTGTTGTAATAGTTGCATTAGTGCATGCTAACAACAATCGTAAAGGCATTATATATATATATATATATATATATATATATACATACAGAAAGTTATAAACAATATATTGACGTCAAGGTAGTGTTACAATGGGATGTATATATTTCCTATGGCACACATATTCCCTTACATTATAAATATTATCCAATTAAACATGCCACTTTGTCAGGGTGTCATTAAATTGGAAATAATAAGCCCTCTTTTCTCATACCTATTTCCACTCTCGCAACTGGGTGAAATTGATAACCTTACACAGGGCTGCCGCTAGGAATTTTGGGGCCCAGGACCAATTTTTAGTCTGCCCCCCCTTCACTTACTGCTCGGCACCCCCCTCACCTACCGCCTGGCTCCGGGTCCTAACCTCCTTCTGCTGTGCTGCCTCCTGCTCAGTGCACTATGGCTGAATGAAGCCCTGCTCCCAGAGTTTAGTGTTCTTTGCCTCCGGATGCTGGCAGCCAATTAAAATGTGGCACGGCTGATGAGCCAATCAGAGCTCATGTACTGTTAGCCAATCAGAGTGGCTGCCGGCAGTACGCAAGCTCTGATTGGCTGCCTGCATCTAGAGGTGAAGAAGCCTCCGGTACTCTGAAGGGTTGCGTTCATAGGCAGTACAGTGGAAGCACTGTTTGTGTGTCTGTGTGTGTGTGTGGGGGGGGGGTAGGCCTTGGACGGCTGTATCCACAGCACCCCCCTACCTGTGGTCCTGACCTTACATGGGTGTACAAGATCCTTCTAATCCTGGTAGAAGGGTGTGAAGAATCATAGACATTAGGGAGAGAATATAAATATCGAGACTTCTATACATCTTTAGGAAGTTAATGCTAAGTCAAGTATAGAGGTGGTGTCAGGTCTTTATGTTAAAGTTGTGTGAATTTAGAGAAAGTGCTGAGGTGAGCCTGTGTGGTTATTAGAATGCATTGTTGTACTGTATATCCTAAACAGGATGACATGAGAGCTGGAATTCCGATGAACATTTAATTGGTCCAGTCTGCTGTAAGGGACCATTTTAAAGCTAATTAGTTAAGCTATTTGGTGGACATCTTCTCTGCCAGTCACAAAGAAAGTACCCAGTAAGGGGTGAGCGGGCCACATGTGTATTGAGATGCTCATGAAGTAAATATAATATTTCCATAATCATGAAGATTAAATTATCCATAGAGGCATATCTGGTCTAATTGAAGCTTTGGTACATGTTGCATATCTCTAAGAAACTTTTTTTTCAAGATCTCAAGCATCTAGGCCAGTTCCACCTCAGAAGCATCCAGGCCGGTTCCACCTCAGAAGCATCTAGGCCAGTTCCACCTCAGAAGCATCTAGGCCAGTTCCACCTCACATCTATTTCACTTCCTCAGAAGGGCCTCTGTGTCCAAAATGCATTAAGTGTTTGGTATGCAATGCTTCAGGATTCCCTTGCTGGTCTACCCATACCAACGATCTTCATTGCCTTGTGGAGGACCAATTACCGGTGTTTGATCCTTTACTACCTGGAGGAAGATTGGCAACATCGTGGTAGCAGCTTTGCCCGGGGATCATTAGTTATGCGTTTTATTCGTCTATTCTTGTGAGTTTTTTATATGCACATTAGAGCACCCATCTGTTTTAAAATATTACACGATTATGTTTTTTTGCCGAAATTGTAGAAAGTAATATGGACACAGTGTATTCTGGATCATCATATCGCAGGGGAAGGTTTGCCCATTTATGTGAATTTACACATTAGTACTGTATATGTACAGATAAAATAAAATTAATATTAAACTACTATATGGTGGATCAGTACACTAGATACTGTATACTAAATAGTTTTCTCCATGGAGATGATTAATATATGTGATAGGCACAATATGATAGTCACAATACCGCTTAAAAATGATGGGATCAACTTCCACAATGAATCAACGGCCGAGATGTATTGTTACAGCTAACTGATAATCACTTAAAATGAAGCTACTGGCAACAATGTTAACTCCTCATTAATGTTATCGGAGGGATCTTTACCACCAGGGATAAAGCAATGTACAATTCACTGCTGACAGACTGCACGTAAATCACCTGTTGGCAGCACACCGGAGAGGGGGCAGGATTCTGTCTGGATGTTTAGTGAGTGCTCACTTGCAGAATGAGTTAGCTGTGATGAGTGAGCTCCAGTCAGTGGCGTAACTAGAGCACTGGGGGTCTGCGGCCGCTATTGTTATGCAACCCCTCCACCCCCTCCCTCCACTCCCCTCACCTGGGATGCTGCCCGTACCTGGGCAGCATGAAGCAAAAGCACTGCAGTGTCTGGGAACTAGTGCTGAGAGAGTACACTGTGGACAGAGACAGCGGTGGCTGAGGACGCTGATTGCCTGAGAGAGAGCGTACTCTCAGCCAATCAGCAGCCTATATTTTTGAATTTCTAAATTCTGCCGCCGCGGTCCGTCCGCAGTGTCCACTCTCAGCGCTTCAGTTCCCGGACACTGCGGACGCCACACCAGGTCCCCCAGCACCCTTGAGTTCCCACCGACGGTGCACCCACAGCGCCGGCCCTTCATGATGCACAGGTACGACCTCGCCTTCCCCTGCCTACCTGCCTATAGCTGTATCAGCAATGGGGGGGCACTGAAATTTTCTGAAATTTTCCGAAATTATGCAACTGGCTCCAGTGAGAGCAGGTATGGCTGCTGTGCTGCAGGTATGCTGGAGATCTGGTCTTTAGCAGATAACAGCCTTTCTCAGGCTGGCAATAAATGTTTGAATATAAGCAGGTAGGTCTAGGTTTAGAAACACAGCCCTGGTGCGTTTCACTCTTTAATGGGAGCTCCATGTTACAGGACCAGTCCTACCTTCTCATATCCCAACATTTATTACCAGGCTGAGAAAGGCTGTCATCAGCTAAAGGGGAATAGAAAGAAGTGTTGATTGCGCTAGGAAATTTAAATAAAACCCCCCCCCCACAAATTATAAAAATTATTAAAAATTACTTGAGGTGGTCAGGTGTATGGAAAAGAAAAACAAATTGAATTCTAATAATAATAAAACATGAAAACTAAAATTTCCAAAATGCCAGGGTACGAAGGGCCTCACGGGCAGTATTGTGCGTGGATCCGTGAAGTAAGACAAATTATTGTAATCCACCCTTTTTGAAAAAGGGACTCAGGAAGTAGTGTTGTGCAGAAATCCTCATTCACTGATCCTTAGCTAAAGACCAGACCTCCGGATTACCTGCGGAATCATGGCCATGCCAGCCCTTACTCGCTAAACACAGCTAGCCCACACCGCAAGTGAGCACCCGCTAAACATTTGGACAGAATTCTGCACCCTCTCCGGTGTGCTGCCAGAAATGAAATTCGATCACAGCAGGATCATGGATCGAGGTAGTATTGTATCCAGAATGTACAGCCCATCAGTGGAGAATTGGACATTGCTTTGTCCCCGGTTGTAAGGATTCCTCCAATAAAATTAAGGAGGAGGTAACATTGTTGCCAGCAGCATAATTTTAAGTGATTATCATTCAGATGTAATAATACAGCTCAGCAGTTGAATCAGTGGCGTATTTTTAATGGGTGCACACTGCACCCATTTCTTAATACGCACCTTCCGAAGTCAGTTCCACTGCTGGAACCACCGGAAAAATGGTGTGGCAGACATTTTTTCAGAGGTCTGCACATGTGCAATAGAGTCTGAGTGCTCTAGTGCTCAGTCTCTATTGCGCTGGGCAGCTGGGACGCTGAATTGCTGGGAAGCTCTGGTGCCCCAGCCAGAAGAGACAATGGGGCTAAATTTGCAGCCTTGCAGGTAGTAGTAGTAGCAATAGCAGTTAGTTTATTTATAAGGCATCACAAAGTGTCCGCAGCGCCTTACATAGCAAACATAAAAACAAATAACAAGGGCCCTTATTCTGATCGGTGCGGCCGGAGCCGCATATGCGGCTCCGACCGCACCAGACGAATCCCCGCCTTCCATACGGATCGCCACGGCCGTCCGTACGCGGCCATGTGGCGATCCGCATGATTGTGGACGGGGATACGCCTCCTCCATGGTGGGAGCAGCCCCTGCATTCGATGGTCGCCGAACATCGAATGCAGGGCCGCACGCTCCACCAGGTCCCGCAACACAAGACCACACGGACACTTGTCCGTGTGAAATCTTGTATGGGGGCGGGCAGCTGACATCCGGCGATGTCAGATGCCCGCCCTGTACCCACGCGTCATAGCCTCATTAGCATGCGTACGCCCCGCGTTTGCATGGGAACGCCCATGAAACGCGGGGCGTATGCATATGCAAATGAGGCTTCGTAGCCCCTCACGCCCCTATCCACCCCCTTTGCGTCGGACAAAATACGTGTACGGCGATTTCGGCTGCACATGCGCAGAGTGGCCTCTGCACATGCGCAGACCGAAAACATCGGCGGAACGGCCGCATGCGGCCGTTACCGCTTCAACCAGAATAAGGGCCCTGGTAACGTACAGGGTGTGATGATAAAATAAAGCATAAATAGGGGTATAGCTGGTAGAACTAAAATCAGCATCAATTCTGAAGTAGGTGTAGAAATTGTGTAGAAGACTGAAGATGAAGTAGAGGAAGGGAAGAACAGGGCAGGAGCGTTGGTGAGGTAAAGAGGTAGGGTAAGTACGTGAGGAACGAGGGCCCTACTCATAAGAGTTAACAGACTACAATGATGTGGGCGGACGAACAAAAAACAAAAAGAATAGTAGGAACGGATGGAGGGGTAGGGTAAGCAGGATAGGAGGAGCGAAAGAGGTTAGGAGGAGGAGGGATAGGCTAGTCGGAAGAAGTGGGTTTTGAGATCAATCAGAATGACCTCCATAGTTACACTTTACTATTGGAATTAGGGATAAAACAAATTTGGTAGTCACAGAAAGCCAAAATGGTAAAATGGGCCTGCTCCCAAGCTTACAATCTATTTGTCAAGTATGCTTGTACTGGGGAAATAACATTTGCAGCCTGCAAAATACATAGGATTTGGGGAAATACTTTTTATGCCACCCCAATAATCCAGCTTTCATTTGTATAAGAAGTATAGAATTGATGTTCCAGAGTGGGCCAGTCAGTGTCCAGACCTGGCCTTGATAACCTACAGTTCTGCAAGTACCAGCATGTTTAACTACAGTAGCTGAATGGCATGATGATATGCTGGGACTAGTTTCTCAACAGCCGGAGAGCCACGAGTTGGTCAGGCTTGGCCCAGACCATATACAGCAATTAACAACTACAGTGCTAAGGACAAGTAGGACTCTTTTTAAACATGTTCATCAAAAATGCTGAGGATTTATCACACTCAAATGACATGCTTCTAGCTGTTTTTAGCATGTTTTATTTAAACTAAAACACGTCAGTAATTGCAAAATTAGAACCAAATCCAGAATCCAGATTTTATATAGATACAAAACCAAAACACAGTCTTTGGTGCACATCTATGCTTACCCAGCGCCCTCCTGTAATTACTACCAATTGGGAGCATGGCAGCACATTAATCACCTTCTTATATTGAAATATAGTGATGTCATTCGGTTGCTGAAATTATATTATGTCCCAATCTTTTAAAGACATAGGTTCACCATCCACATCTCAACTCAGTGGCAAACGCAGGATTTTCAGAAGGGGGTTTCCAGAGGGGCGGAGTAAAGCACGGAGATGGACACTTAGGTGACCCAGTATATGCCGGGTCAGTTAAATTATTATAGATAGACCAAATTTATAAAAATAATAATAATAATTATACACACACACACACACACACATATATTATATAAAAGCAGTGTAGACCCCTGGGCATAGCAATGTATTGGGGCCCCTACCGATCCTCCAGCGGTAGGGGTGGGGGAAGCTTTGATGTCCCGCGGGTGGTAGGGGGTATTAAATCAACCGCTCAGCATGAAGGGCCTGGATCAGTAATTTCCACTAATTACCCCTTTACTGCACAGATGGTGGGAGATTGGGTGGGAGAAGGGGCATTGGGCTGAATGAAGGGGCCCTGATACTGTACATAACTTCCAGGGTGGTAGTGGGCTTATTATTCATAATTTTCTGGTCGGAGGATAGCTTGCTTGACTGCAGATATCTCCAGTTCCCAGAAATAGATTTCTTATATTTTAATGGAAATAAAACTAGAGAATCCCACCTACCAAATGATATTGGGGACTAGGGGATCAGAGTTCAGGAGGCAGAGCAATCCGCCAACAAGAATATAAAACTACATACCAGGTGTGTAGAGCTGGAGCAGTAACCAGCTGCTGGAAGGCTGATATCTCGGTTCTGGGAACAGTAGAGACAAGCTACTAGTGTCCATCAAAGGGGGAGAGTCCCAGCTTTTGGAATATACCCTCATCAAAACTCCAAGTCAGACAGAACCTGAAATATCTGACTGGGAATAGCAATTAACAGGCTTGGATGGGGACCACTGCTTTGAAGTCAGTTATCTCCGGTTCCCAAGGGCCGATTTTCAAAATTCTTGTACCCATGGAAAGAGGGGACCCTCAGCTTTCAGCCTAGGGTCCTTACACTCCTGGGGGGGTTTCTGGGTACTCAGAAACCCCCCCTGCGTGCGCTACTGCAACTGGTGGAAACACTTTAGAGAATGTTAGAACAGGATTGTAGAGAAAGAAAGAGGAAGAGAAGAGTGGCAAGATGACTAGGGTGACAGAAGGGACAAAAAAATAAAAATGGAGGGGCGTGGCCTGACTGCTGAACGGAGAGGTCGCAGGTCCGTGGAGCTCCCTGTACACGAAGCTTCCGACAGCCTTTTGGAGCCTCCCTGCCCACCGCTAAACCCCCAGACTGCCTCTCTTACCTCCCGCCACCCCGTGTAGCGTTGCTGCGGAGCCGGGGGACAATCCGGGAGTCCCCGCGGGTTGCGGCCTACGCACAGGGGTGCAGCCGGGGCCTCAATTTTCAAGCCGCTCGCGGCTCTGGTGCCGCGGCTGAAGAAGCGGCGATCGCCAGACAGAAAAAGCTGGGCATTAGGGGAGGCTCCCCCCGCTGGCGGCGGAGCCCCGTTGGTGCCTGGCAGTGACACCTGGAGAGTCGCAGGGGACTCCTGCATGCCGGGACTCTCTACAGGGGAGACGCAGCGGGAGACGCAGCCATCTTAAGGAGGCGAGATCAGCAGCCTTCCACGATCTGGCTCTATCCCTCACCTGCCTGCCCAGTCAAGACGCCTACATAAGGACACAGTAAGTGGACTGGGGTATTCTACTACAATCCACCTGCCTGTCGAGCCTACAACACTAGACAGAATTGAAGTTTATTAACTCCTACCTGGGACACTAATATAAATACAGCTTGGAAGGGGCATTTACCCTCAGCACTCCCTGCTCCCCTAGGGGTAGATGCTCTCCTGGCTCCCCCTTTCTGACATGATGACCTAGGGGTTTGCAGACTTTGCAGGACACCTCTGGTGCTAATACTGGTGGGTGCTCTCTTGCAGGAGCCCTGCGGAAACTGGACATCTCTCTCCTTATTGCTTCAACTTTGGTCCTACAGCGCCATCTTGTGGCAAACATTGGCTTAACACCCAATTCTCTTATTTAATTACTATACTCACTGGAGTTTTCCACTTTCCCATCTCCCCTCTCAAGAATGCCATAACGCAAGCTTTCCCACAGCACCTCTCAATAGAGATGCATGATTGACCGCCAACCCATGGGGACCACTGACTAGAGAAAGACCTACGCAGATGACCACTTGACCTATATGTAAAGTCTTCTCAGCGAAACAGCCACTCCAAGCGACCAGGCAGGCCACTATGGGCAAAACTGGCAAATCAGCCCAGAAGAAAGACACCTCCCTACCCAGAACTGACGCTACTCAGACCAACTTGAGACCATTCCTCTTACCCACACCCGCTGAACCAGACCATACGGCAGCTACTATGGAACCCCCGCAATCCTCCACCGCTTCTTCCAGTCCCACGAGGGTTGAGGGCGCGCATCAGGTAGAGCCCGCCAAGCTCGGTAGCGACATAGCGGAAATTCTATCATACATTAAAACGCTCCCCACAAAGCAAGACCTCCATTCTGCAATCAGGGAGGAGATGGCTTCCGTCAAACAAGATCTGTCCGAAGTTGCAAACAAAATGGAATCGTTGGAAGAGAGTCAAGCGTTCACAGACAAGAGGGTGTCATCCCTAATAGAAGTGGTCTCAGCTCAAGCCTCAGAACTCCGATCTCTCCAAACAAGACTGGAGGATTTGGATAACAGAGGAAGAAGGAATAATATACGCATCAAAGGCCTACCAGAAGACGTCACAAATGCCGATCTAATTAATGCCCTAACAAAAATTTTTAACGAGATCCTGGGCAATGATCCCCAAGCAGAGATATTGTTTGACCGGGCACACAGAGCCTTAAAACCTCGAGGTTCCCCTTCCGATAAACCTAGAGACGTTATATGCAGACTCCATTACTACCATCAAAAAGAGGAAATAATGAAGCAAGCCCGGCAGCTAGATGGAATTGACTTTATTGGAGCCGTGGTCCAGCTATACCAAGACCTATCACTTTCCACTCTACAACAGCGCAGAGCCCTTCGCCCTCTAACGGATGAACTACGCAAGAGGCAGCTGAGATACAGATGGGGCTTCCCATTCCATATCCAAGTACTCCACGCCGGGAAACCACATAATCTCCACTCGCCTGAAAATCTCGCCTCCTTTTGCTCCGCCCTGGGCCTGCCTAGCATTGAATTACCCGACTGGCAGAAGTCAACATTGGCTGCTATCTCATCCATCCCTCAGAAACCTCCTGACTCCTGGCAGAAAGTCCCGAGATCAGGAAGACGTAAGGATCCGGAGTCGGAGGACACTGCTTCCAGGTCCACGTGAGACTCTTTGCCCGTTCAAACTGCTTCTGTTTGTATCCCCAATTCTTCCTTTTCAGTCACCTTTTAAGCATCCTGCAATTGCCCAATCCACACACTGAGTTCCCACTCTGTACAGCTCAAAGACCCCCCCCTCCCCCCACAACCGGCTCCCTTGCAGCCCCTTTGCCCCTCCAGCCTGGGACCAGGCAACTGGTCCTTTCTGTGGGGGTGGGAGACTGGCGACAACCTTCTTGGAGACTCCAGGGGAGAGACCCGACTGGAAATGGTCAAAGCCTTAACCGAGGACTAAGCATGGACCAGTGTTGAAGTAGAGTGTCCCTTAGGGACCTCATAATGCTAGCTTTATCCACCCTTCCCCCCTCCTGCCCCTTGTTTCGTATGCCCCTAGCAACTCTATGTGCCAGGCACTCGGTATTACGATACTAGAGATTAACAGGCCTATTGCCAACGATAACTCACTTTACCATTGTCTGTTTCTTATTAAGAAGCACTGCCTACAAGTGCTCAGTTTACTGTTTATGATGTTACTTGATGTTATGTTTTTTCTCGATGTCTTTGGTCCCCAACTACCCCCTCAACCCGCACACTACATTATGTTTTCTGTAGCCTGGGACCCCTTTAAGGGCACCAGGGCTCCAGAAACGGGTAGATTATCTGTATTTCTCTTTGTACCTACACCTACCATTCCTCCCCTCCTCACCTCCCCTCAACCTCTCCCCCCCCCTGCCCCAATCCACATACTCTCACCAAGCCAGACACCCCACCATTTGCTCACACAACCCCCATGACCCATGCAGGAGTCACTTAAATTTCTATCCATAAATGCAAGGGGTCTTAACACCCCCGAGAAGCGGTCTACGCTTCTGAGGACTCTGTGGGCGGAAAGGGCCGACATAGTTCTTGTCCAGGAGACACATTTTAGAGCTGACCCTCGGGCACCTAGGCTAACAAACGCAAGATTCCCACATGCATACTACAATAACAACCCGGATAGTAAAACCAAGGGGGTAGCTATCCTCTTCTCGGCTAGGCTACTTGTAACCGAAGTGGTAACGCATAAAATAGTCCCAGGGAGAATCCTCATAGTGAACTGCACGATATTCAGCCAGCGATACACACTCGGGGTGGTCTATGCTCCCAACCAGGATCAACATATTTTTTTTAAACGTCACCTCACTACACTAGACCATTTACTGAATGGGATTGTTGTTATCGGGGGAGACTTTAACTGGATAATGAACCCGAGTATGGACTCCTCAAACCCCTCCCCCCGATACTCAGAAGTCAAGCACCGCCGGGTCAGAAAGATTTTCTATGACCTGAGGTTGGTTGACTCTTGGAGAACCCTCCACCCAGCAGAGAGGGATTATTCCTTTTATTCCCACCCCCGGCAGACATACACACGACTAGACTACATTTTCGTTAGCCATCACCACCTCCCGTTACTCTCACAGGCATCTGTAGGTCCGATAACGTGGTCTGACCATGCCCCAATCACATCTACCCTTGAAGTCCCTCACAGATCAAAAGGGCAATGGTCCTGGCGACTCAACGAATCTCTACTAGATGACCCCCTCTGCAAAGCGGAAATTGAGAAAACAATCAGGGAATACATAGAAGACAACGATAACGGGTCAACTACTAAACTTACACTTTGGGAAGCACATAAGTGTGTAATTCGGGGGAAGATAATTCAATTAGGCACATACCTTAAGAAACAGCGACAAGCTCAAATAACTTCCCTATTGCAACAAATACACCGCTTAGAAGCCCTACATAAGTCCTCCCCACAGGGCCCCCCCCAACAGAACTACTGGAGGCCCGTAACCGTCTGAATGCGTTGACCTCTGCCCAAATTAAGTCCTCAGTGCGCAAGTGTAAAAGTAAGTTTTACCAATGGGGAAATAAACCCGGCCGCCTCCTTGCTAACGCCCTGCGGGCCCAGAGGGCAGCCTCATTTATCAGCTGCGTTAAAAATCCCCGGGGAACTAGCTGCCTCCAAACCCCAGAAATAGCCTCGTGCTTCCGTGAATTTTACTCAGCCTTATACAACCTGCGCCAGCCACAATCAGAAAAGGAAGCCCTCCTAAACAAGCAACAGATAAAGTCGTACCTGGCCAAGGCTATGTTCCCCACACTCCCCAGAGAAGACTTAGAACACCTAGACCTACCCTTCTCCCAGCTAGAACTTGACCAGGCTATTGCTTCTAGCCCCGCAGGTAAAAGCCCAGGTCCAGATGGCTTCACCATTACCTATTATAAAACCTTCAAAGATAGCCTTTCCCCCATCCTTCTTGACGCCTTTAACTCTGTCTCAGACACCACCCCATTTAACCCTCAAACCCTAGAGGCCCATATCACAGTCCTACCTAAACCGGGTAAAGACCCATCAGCCTGCCCAAGCTATAGACCTATTTCGTTACTGAACGTTGACCTCAAGCTATTTGCCAAGCTCATGGCCAATAGGATCAACAAGCTGCTCCCCTCCTTGATACACAACGACCAAGTGGGGTTCGTTCCAGGGCGGGAAGCAAAAGACAATACCACCAAAATCCTAAGCCTTCTACACCTAGCGACATCCAAGCAGATCCCCACGATCCTCCTGTCGACGGACGCCGAAAAGGCGTTTGACAGAGTGGACTGGGGATTTATGAAGACAGTACTAGAACATATCGGCTTAGGCCCAACTGCCCTGCAGAGAATTATGGCGCTATACAGCAAGCCCTCAGCTAGAGTTAAAGTAAATGGATCTCTCTCCGAACCTTTTCAGATTAGAAATGGTACAAGGCAGGGGTGCCCACTGTCCCCCCTGCTCTTTGTACTATGTATAGAGGCTCTTGCTAGGGCAATCCGTGCAAATCCCGACATCTTAGGCATTAATGTAGGCGATGAGAATTACAAACTGGCCCTCTTCGCAGACGACCTCCTTGCGGTAGTGACCAGCCCAACTACCTCTCTCCCGCACCTAACTAAAGAACTTGAGACCTTTGGAACCCTTTCCAATTTTAAGATCAACATGTCCAAATCTTGCGCCCTCAATGTCTCGACTCCCCCACACATCATATCTGGCCTTAAGAGCTCCTTCCCCTTTTCATGGAGCGACTCACATATAACATATCTAGGAATTAAGCTGACAAAAACCCCATCCAAACTGTTTGAATTAAACTACCCTCCCCTGCTCAAAGCCATGCACTTAAGTTATAACAGCTGGCAAAATAGACAACTCTCCTGGCTCGGCAGAATGAGCGTGGTTAAAATGAATACACTACCCAAACTGCTATACACACTCCAGGCCCTCCCCATCGCGATTCCGGAATCATGGTTTCGCTCAGTAAAGATGTTGATGCAGCAATTCGTCTGGTCAAGAAAGCCCCCGAGAATTAAATATTCCACTTTAGTGAGACCCCCCCATCAGGGAGGCTTCCAATTTCCAGACCTTAAACTATACCACCAGGCGATTATCCTGGGAAGAGTACTGGACTGGACGAGAAACAGGCGCTCCAAGCAATGGGTAGAACTGGAGGGGGTGTGCCTCCAGCAATATCCTGAGTTATTCCCATGGCTCCCCAGCCTCCCTAAGCCACCACCACAACATCCAACTATCTCCCCTACTCTCAGGGCTTGGAAACGTTTGAGAAGACTCACACATGTAGCCTCCGAAGTAGGTCCCTTGACCCCCTTTCTAACTAACCCAAGTTTCCAACCAGGCCTACAACTACCACACTTTTCTAGGTGGGCTAATGAAGGTCTGTTCAGAATAGGGCAACTGGTTTCACCTCACTCCACAGTAAAACAATTCTCGGAGATTACAGACAAGTGGGGTGTTCCGGCATCGGATTTCTGGAAATACCTGCAGGTACGCCACTTTGTGAGTTCAAAACCTGTCCTGTCCTTAGCTTCTAGAAGCTTAACACAGTTCGAGAACCTTTGTATCTCTGAGAATGATACTTCGCATGTTGTGGCTACTCTGTACAGGTTCCTCCAGTCCGGCACTAAGAATACCCCCACATCGTTTAGACTGGCTTGGGAGAGGGAGCTACAGACGACACTGACAGATAAAGAGTGGGAGAACATTCATTTAAAAGCCAAATGTAGCTCGTCCTGTATCCAAATCCGGGAAACACAACATAAAATCCTGATGCGATGGTATAGAAGCCCACACATCCTACACGCTATGTACCCTGCTGTATCAGATAGGTGTTGGAGGTGCTCCTCCTCTGTGGGGACTCTAACACACATCTGGTGGGATTGTCCTGTCATTCGCCCTTTCTGGGAGGAAGTGATTTCAATCTCTAAAATAATCCTCTCCTCCGAAATTCCCACTGATCCAGCGTTCTGGTTACTTAACCACTCCGACATCCCATTGTCTAAATACAAGAAGTCCTTGATTAAGCATTTAGGAAACGCGGCACGAGCAACTATCCCCAAACTGTGGAAATCCCCTCTTCCCCCGACGATACAGTCGTGGTTTTCCAGGCTGGATCACTACATGTCTATGGAGGACATACTACTTTCGACCAGGAGCAGAGCCATGGAATTCTCTGAAACTTGGCTCCCCTGGCTTGAATTTAAGGAGTCCACCCACTATAAATACAAGATCTCCAATCTAGCACCATCCACAGCAGAAAATAACGGTTGAAGGCCAAGAGAAGCTCTAAATGAAGTATATGTGGATTTCCCATCCACCCCCCCACCATCCCCAACCCGTCACACCCTCCCCCTTTTTTTTTTCTTTTCTTTCCCCTTGCCCCCCCCCCCTTTTTCCTCCTACCCCCTTCTTCTCCATACCAATGTAAAAAACAAGGACACAAACCAGTTGGTTCGAAGTAAGCAGGGTTTATTCATCTGAATATGCACTTATATAGTATTGCTTATTACTGGAAAGCCACCCCGCTTGCCGAACATTTATTGAACGTTGTATTGTTATTTGAATTGTGTCAATAAAAACAAATTAAAAAAAAAAAAAAAAAAAAAAAATGACAGACCACAACGAAGGTGTTCCCTGACTGACCTCAACCCTATCTGTCATCTTGCACTAAGCTCATGCTCAATGTGGAATGCCTTCACCATCAGGAATGTACTAAGTTAGCTGGTTTATGCAGATGGACCAGCTGACATGAAGCTCCTCAATGCCAGGGATGCCCTGATACACTCAGGCCAGATAATCTGGCAGACCTGGTCTCAGACTTCTCTGCACCCTAAGCAAAGCTTCCACATACTGCACTGCCACCAATACCCACTTTCCAGTCCTTCAAATGAAAGTGTGGAGGTGACGTCTTAGAAACTCCACACCTGCATTAAGTACAGCATGGATATTTTCCACATACCAATCCTTAATTTTGTGATAGGCATACTTGGTGGTGTCCACCCCACTCCCATACTGCCTAGAGCTGTTTAATGGTAGAGCTGGCCATGCAACTAGGATGTCAAAGATGGTCCAAATAATTCCTTTCACAAAGTACATACAGTGATAAGGTACTCTCAATTAGGCACTACCAAATAATACATTTCTACAAAGAAATAAAAATATGTAAAAATATCACTTTTCAATGGTTGAATTCTTGAATTTATTTGATGTAATTTTCTACTCCTCATGTTTCTCTTGCTCAATACAATAGAAAGAAACACAATATATATATATATATATATATATATATATATATATACAGCGTGGGAGATGGTGCTGGCGGCACTCGGTGGGGACTTGGTACTCTGACGAAGGATTATTAAATCCGAAACTAGTAAGCACCCAAGCTGTGTGTGGTGTCAGCTCTTTGATTCTTTCGTACCAAGTCCCCACCGAGTGCCGCCAGCACCATCTCCCACGCTGTATCTCCTTCCTTCGGAAGGCACCGGGGCCATCATCATTATTGGAGTGCCGGATCTCCTTGTCCTTATATATATATATATATATATATATATATATATATATATATATAAATATACAGTATGGACCTCGTATTGTGCTAACAAGTATCTGCTGCTACTCCGATAAGGCTCCCCTGTTAGTGGGAGTCAGGCAAGAGATACAAAAAAGGGTTTATCGGAGAGCGCTGAAACACCAGTGGAAAAATCAAACAGATGAAGGACTTGATTTTGAGAAATCACTTCAAAAAATATCACCACAATGTAGCAGTTTTCAGTAGCTCCTTCACTGGCTGATAGACTATCAGGCAGTGAAGGAGCTACTGAAAACTGCTACATTGTGGTGATATTTTTTTTAAGTGATTTCTCAAAATCAAGTCCTTCATCTGTTTGATTTTCCCACTGGCGTTGGAAAAATTAAACCTACGTTTATACGATTGAGTGAGTCCTGCTCCCGTTTTTATCTCTTTATAAGGCTGGTGTAGCCTACATTCATCTTGTCCACCGTATTGGAATGGTGAAATCCTACAACTTAGGACCACGCCTACCCACACCCAACTAAAGGGATTCTGCATATTAATTCACCTTCTATCGAAATACTTTTGGTGTCCCCAGCGTCTATAGACCGGATACTTATTAGCCTAAAGGAATTTCTTCCCTGAACCTTCAAATAGGGACCCTAATAACTTTGTTATTCACGGATTTACACCGACATCCTACCACCCAGCCAGTTTGGCTTCTACTTACCTACAACGGATTTTACCCTGTACGAATTCTAAAAAGTTGATCAAATCATACACTTGAAAATCATTCTGTTTTACCCCTGATGAAGTCGTTCTGACGAAACGCGTTTGGTTTTCAATAAAGAACTTTTTATCTTGAACAGATTTCCACGTCTCATTCGGGAAAGGGACAATTATCAACTGTCGCTACACCAATTTTACAAGTGTTTTATATTGTACTGAAGTGACTAGGTGGTACATATTTCAGCGCTCTCCGATAAACCCTTTATATATATATATATATATATATATATATATATATACAAACAACTTTTACTTTCAACTGTTCCACACTAGCATAATCTGTTTGTCCACCTCCTGATGTAATGGTATATATGCGTACCCAAACTCAAACTTTCTCAAGTGTTTTCACATAGAGCATACTATATCAAGGTTTCTTTTGTTGTTAATATAATTTTTTCTTACCCTTTTTGGGTTCCTGCAATTCAACACTATGCAACCAGGCATGTCGAGGTATATTTTCCAATCCCACACATACGATGGATAAAGATTTCTAGAATATGTAAAGCTGTATGCATACTCCACTCACAATTCAGTCATATGGTGCCAGACATATCAAGGTATCTTTGTTCATAACTCTTTTAGGTGTATCCCTCAGAATTTTTTCCAGGCCAGGTGTACATCCACAATGATAAAAATTGTTAAATGCCTTTGGGGAATGTGGTAACATTCCCAGATAGGAACTCACACTGAGCAGCCGTTAGGGCCATTTGCTGGAGATCCATAAAAAAACAACATTGTTTATTGGGACAAATCATTCCTTTGTATAATCCGTGACAACTGAGCAGTTTTATGAACTTTCTGGACAGTAGTTTTTACCATTCCAAAATGTTTATAGAAGCACACCTATGTACTGAAATGGTTCTTCATAGGAAACACATGGACAGGATTTATAGGATAAAGATCCCACAGATTGACCTATACTAGGCGTGCCCTATCTGCGGTACCTGGTGTCTGTTTTCGGAGCTCCCGTGTGAAGCCGGGTGATGAAGCGGCAATGCGCTGTTTGCTGGTTCGGAAGCGTGTCGGAAGTTCGGCGGGTGACGTCACCGTCCCTTCGGCGGCTTGGAGAGGTGGCGGGCAGCCGTCTGTCAGGTCTCACTTCTCAGGGGTCTCTTTTATTAAACGAACCAACGCGTTTCACGTCACTAGGACGCTTCTTCAAGGATGTATCCGACAAGCTGGAACCAGCAAACAGCGCATTGCTTTACTTTTCGACACTATTATATCTTGACCCCTTCTCTCCACTATTCCCCCAATGAAGCGCCGGTCTACCTTTTGCTCCTCTATAAGCAATTTCCATATAGGAAACACATGGTTTCCGTGTTATTCAGCGTACTTACGTTCTTCTGACAGTTAATCTTCATAGAACATTTTAAGAGATTAAGACTCAGGTATTTCTATTTCCTCTAACCTCTCTCTCCTCCTTAGCATCATCTTCACAAACATTTTACCAATGTGTCAAATCCTGGCGTACAGAAAAAATCATCACACAGCAGCTGTATATTCATAAAATATTCCTTTAATCTGCTAGTAGGCAGCCGTCACTGGCGCTTTGCTTTCATGCAGGTTTAAAAATCATTACATAGCGGTCGATATTGCTTTTTTGATTCATGTCATAGGGGACTACATGACATTAGGTTTTAAATTATGAATAATGTTATGTATTTGTAAATGTCTGTGCTTCTGTATCAAATTATTGCTTGCACAGATATATTGTTCTTATTTAAGTTAACAAATACAGACCATGAGCATTTTTTTAAATATATTAAATGTATTAAATCTAAAATAAAATATCGACAGGCAACAGTACAGAAAGGGGAGTAGTTTTGTCAGTTCCATCCTTTTTATTCAGTTTTTATGAACTTCGTGCCTTGAATTACGCAATGGAATTTTGCTGTTCATGAAGAGAGATGAGCAAATCAATTTGTCCAGTCTTAAAATGTATGTGACTCTGTTCAATTTAAACTAAGATCAATTTGGGGAGCAAGAATGAGGAAGCCATAACTGATTTCCTTGGAGCATAATATGCTCCAGACACCCCACTTTTCCGTTCGGATAACTTATTTTTGTTAATATTATACTTCTTAGCATTATCTGGTGTCCTATCATATTAAACATTCATTATTACTTAATTTTCATTTTATATATATAAAATCATATAAAGTGTATTTACTTTATCATTGTTCTGTACTTTACTACATTTTGTTTCACTCTTTACTCCTTTATTTAACTGTAATCAGGGATGTTAAAAGCTCTAAGGCTGCGCCTACAAATTGCATTTTAGGAGGATGCAGTTGAACAGGATCCTGTTTAGCAGGATGCAGCTTCTTGTCTGTGAACATTGCATTTTAGAGAAAGAGCTCCTGTTCTACAGCATCCTGCCACAATGCAATGTGTAGACCAACAGTTCCCTTTAACCCCTTCCTGACACAGCATGTTTTTGCCTTCCTGACAGAGCCCTTTTTTTCAAATCTGACATGTATCACTTAAGTGGGGATAACTTTTTTTTGCTTTTACTTATCCCAGTGATTTTGAGATTGTTTTCTCGTGACACATTGTACTTCAAATTAGTGGTAAATTTGGGTCGATACAGTCTGTGTTTTTTTGTGAAAAATACCAAAATGTCGTAAAAAAATGGAAAATTTAGCAATTTGCAAAATGTTAAATTTTCTGCTTGTGAGACAAATAATCATACCACTCAAAATAGTTAATAACTAACATAGACCATATGTCTACTTTATGTTTCCATCATTATTTTTAACTTCCTTTTAATTTTTTTGGACACTAGGAGGCTTAAAATATGAATAGCAAATTTTCAAATTTTCAAGAAAATTTCAAACACTGATTTTTTTAGGGACCAGTTCAGTTCTGATGTGACTTTGAGGGACTTGTATGTGAGACACCCCCATAAATGATGCCATTTCAAAAACTGCACCCCTCACAGTATTCAAAACAGCATTTTGGAAGTTTGTTAACCCTTTAGGTGTTTCACAGGAATTAAAACAAAGTGTAGGTGAAATTTCAAAATTTCATTTTTTTTGCAGATTTGCAATTTTAATACATTTTTCTAAGGAACACAGTAGATTTTACTAAAGAAATGTGACTAAAAATTGATTCCCCCAATTCTTTTGTTTTCATAAATATCCTATATGTGGCCCTAGTGTGCACGTTGACCAAACCACAGGCTTCATAATAGAAGGAGCACCTACTTGATTTTGGAGCCTCCTTTTTATGAGATTATTTTTTAGGCACCATGTAGGTTTCTAGGCACCATAAGATGCTTAAAGTTAGGAACCCCCCACAAGTGACCCCATTTTGCAAACTACACCCCTCGGGGAATTCATCTAGGGGTATAGTGTACATTTCAAACCCCCAGGGGTTTCACCAATTGTGGTACAACTGGGCAGTGAAAATGAAAAATTAAATTTTTTACACAAAAATGCAGTTCTGGCTCAAAATGTTTCATTTTCACAAGGAATGAAGGAGACAAAGCACCCCAAAATCTTTGCCCCAATTTCTCCCGAGTACGGCAATGCCTCACATGTGACCAAAAAATACCATTTGGGTGCATGGCAGGATTTAGAAGGGAAGGAGTGATTTTTGGATTTTGCAGCTCAGATTCTGGTGGAATGTTGGTGGGTGCTATGTCGCATTAGCAAGACCCCCCAAGCACCAATACAGTGGAACCCCCCCACAAGTGACCCCATTTTGCAAACTACACCCCTCAGGGAATTCATCTAGGGGTATAATGTACATTTCAAACCCCCAGGGGTTTCACCAATTTTGATACAACTGGGCTGTGCAAATGAAAAATTACATTTTTTACACAAAAATGCAGTTCTGGCTCAAAATTTTTCATTTTCACAAGGAATGAAGGAGACAAAGCACCCCAAAATCTGTGCCCCAATTTCTCCCGAGTACGGCAATGCCTCACATGTGACCAAAAAATACCATTTGGGTGCATGGCAGGACTCAGAAGGGAAGGAGTGATTTTTGGATTTTGCAGCTCAGATTCTGGTGGAATGTTGGTGGGTGCTATGTCGCATTAGCAAGACCCCCCAAGCACCAATACAGTGGAACCCCCCCACAAGTGACCCCATTTTGCAAACTACACCCCTCAGGGAATTCATCTAGGGGTATAGTGTACATTTCAAACCCCCAGGGGTTTCACCAATTGTGGTACAACTGGGCAGTGAAAATGAAAAATTAAATTTTTTACACAAAAATGCAGTTCTGGCTCAAAATTTTTCATTTTCACAAGGAATGAAGGAGACAAAGCACCACAAAATCTGTGCCCCAATTTCTCCCGAGTACGGCAATGCCTCACATGTGACCAAAAAATACCATTTGGGTGCATGGCAGGACTCAGAAGGGAAGGAGTGATTTTTGGATTTTGCAGCTCAGATTCTGGTGGAATGTTGGTGGGTGCTATGTCGCATTAGCAAGACCCCCCAAGCACCAATACAGTGGAACCCCCCCACAAGTGACCCCATTTTGCAAACTACACCCCTCAGGGAATTCATCTAGGGGTATAGTGTACATTTCAAACCCCCAGGGGTTTCACCAATTTTGATACAACTGGGCTGTGCAAATGAAAAATTACATTTTTTTACACAAAAATGCAGTTCTGGCTCAAAATTTTTTCATTTTCAGAAGGTATGAAGGAGAAAAAGCACCCCAAAATCTGTGCCCCAATTTCTCCCGAGTACGGCAATGCCTCATGTGTGACCAAAAAGTGGCAGGACTCAGAAGGGAAGGAGTGATATTTGGATTTTGCAGCACAGATTCTGGTGGAATGTTGGTGGGTGCTATGTCGCATTAGCAAGACCCCCAAAGCACCAATACAGTGGAACCCCCCCACAAGTGACCCCATTGTGCAAACTACACCCCTCAGGGAATTCATCTAGGGGTATAGTGTACATTTCAAACCCCCAGGGGTTTCACCAATTTTGATACAACTGGGCAGTGAAAATGAAAAATTACATTTTTTTACACAAAAATGCAGTTCTGGCTCAAAATTTTTCATTTTCAGAAGGTATGAAGGAGAAAAAGCACCCCAAAATCTGTGCCCCAATTTCTCCCGAGTACGGCAATGCCTCACATGTGACCAAAAAATACCAGTTGGGTGCATGGCAGGACTCAGAAGGGAAGGAGTGATTTTTGGATTTTGCGGCTCAGATTCTGGTGGAATGAATGGTGGGTGCTATGTGGCATTAGCAAGACCCCCGAAGCACGGTGAAATTATGAACCTAATAATCCATAGATGTGTGGTATATTTTAAAACACTCCTTTATACATAGGCCGGGTTTGTCGGGGCAAGTGTCACACTGGAAAATAGTTTGCTTTCTTATTCCCTTTTTATAGCAAACTTTGCACCTTTTTTGTGTCCTGCCCTTTTTTCCAGTGGAGGGGATTTCATCAGGAAAATGCTGCCCTGGTACAATACGGGGGCCAGTACTAGAAGTACTGGGGCCCTCTGCCTGCTGGTTCCCAAATATTAGGCCCTTTATGACTTCCTCTTGAAAGTGCATAAATGTCCCCCTCTGGCTGGTAGAACGGAATAGCACGTAAGCGTTATACAGTGCCATCTGGATGATATACACGGCCAGCTTCTTGTACCAGATTTTTGTTTTCCGCAGGGCACTGTACGGCTTCAGTACCTGATCTGAAAGATCCACTCCGCCCATGTACCTATTGTAATCCAGGATACAATTAGGTTTTGAGGTGTGGGTACTGGTACCTCGTACAGGGACGGAGGTGGTACTGTCTCCGTGAATTGTTGTCAGTATAAGGACATCCCTCTTGTCCTTATATTTGACCAACAACATATTTTCGGTGCATATTCCCCTGCTTTCACCCCTTCTCAGTACTTGGGCAATGTGCGTTTTTGGGAGGCCTCTTTGGTTCTTGCGCACAGTACCGCAAGCTGCTGTACCTATTGAACCAAGGGCCTTAAACAGGGGGATGCTGGTGTAAAAGTTATCCACATAGAGGTGATAACCTTTATCCAGGAAGGGGTGCACTAAATCCCAGACAATTTTTCCACTAACACCTACGAGGGAGGGGGGGCATTCTGGCGGTTCAATTCTTGAATCCTTCCCTTCATATACCCTAAACCTGTGAGTGTACCCTGAGGTGCTTTCACACAGCTTATACATTTTTATGCCATACCTTGCCCTCTTACTGGGAAGGTACTGGCGGAATTTAACCCTTCCTTTAAAATGTATAAGGAACTCGTCTATGCAAATTAATTTATCTGGGATGTACATCTCTTCAAATTTGGCACTGAAGTGATCAATGACCGGCCTGACTTTGAATAGCCGGTCAAAGGTGGGATCATCTCTGGGTGGGCACTGTGCATTATCGTTGTAATGCAAAAATTTAAGGATTAACTCAAAACGAGTCCGGGTCATGGCCATACGGTAAAGTGGGGTGCTGTACAGAACATCTGTACTCCAATATTGCCTAATTTCTGGCTTTTTTACTATGCCCATATGAAACACCAGACCCCAAAACGTCATCATCTCTACTGCATCTACAGGGGTCCACCTAGCAAATGATGACGTGGGGTTTTGAGCAATAAACTGCTGGGCATATAAATTAGTTTGGTCCACCATTAAATTTATAAAATCATCAGAGAAAAATAATTTGAAAAAGTCAATTTCTCTGAGACCTGTGGAATCAAATTGGATTCCTGGGATGGCCAAAAACTCAGGAACCTGGGGCTCAAAATTGTCTGGTGGTGGGGTCCATACGAGATCAATTATTGGGGGGGGGTCTCAGCTGCTCTACGGGGGCGTCTTTGAGGGGGTCCCTCATCACTAGAGGAGGAAGAGGAGCTTAAGATGAATCCTTCAAATTCCCCGCTTGCCTCACTGGCTGTGTCAGAGTCAGAGGCAAGCATGGCATATGCCTCCTCCGCTGAATACATTCTTCTGGATGACTGAGATGACATTTGGGATGACATTTGGGATGCCATTTTTATTTTTGTGTTTCTGGTAGTGAAATGTTTCAACACGTGTATAGTGTAGGGGGGGGGTACAAACTTTATTTCAATGTAGTATGTAGTGTGTAGTGTGTATGTAGTGCAGAAAAAAAAAAAAGGTCCTGCGCCAAAAATTGAGCACAGATGTTGGTCAGTAACGTCCGTCACTGAACAGCGCTCAAAGGCAACAGGAATTTGATCAAAAAAATTTGATCAAAAAAAAATTAAAAAAAGACCCCACAGCACCCTCAAAAAAAAAAAAAAAAAGGTGATCAGTGATGCGACACTGATTACCAGTGAGGGGCAGCAGGTGCACAACCTTTGGTGCAACTGACAGTGCAACTGGCAGGTATATATAAAAAAAAAACCTCTGCACCCCCAAAAAGTTGCTGATCACCTCAGATATAGTGATCAGCACAAAAGGGGGGGGGGGGCAGCAGACACAAAATATAGCACTCTCTATCACTCTCTGTCACTCTCTCTCTCTCTATCTCTCTCTATCTCTCACTATCTCTCACTATCTCTCACTATCTCTCACTCTATGACACTGCAGCAGCAGCACTGACAGTTATATATATAAAAAATAACCCCTGCACCCCCAAAAAGTTGCTGGGGGTGCACAAAAGGGGGGCAGCAGACACAAAATATAGCACTCTCTGTCACTATCTCTCTCTATCTCTCTCTATCTCTCTCTATCTATCACTCTATGACACTGCAGCAGCAGCACTGACAGTTATATATATATAAAAAATAACCCCTGCACCCCCAAAAAGTTGCTGGGGGTGCACAAAAGGGGGGCAGCAGACACAAAATATAGCACTTTCTATCACTATCTCTCTCTATCTCTCTATCTCTCACTATCTATCACTCTATGACACTGCAGCAGCAGCACTGACAGGTATATATATAAAAAAAAACCCTGCGCCCCCAAAAAGTTGCTGATCAGTTAATTTATACTGATCAGCACAAAAGGGGGGGGGGGGCAGCAGTCAGTTGCACACGCAGTACAGCTGTATATATATAAAAAATATATAGCACAATCTGTCACTATCTCTCTATCTCTCTCTATCTCTCTCTATCTCTCTCTATCTCTCTATCTATAACTCTATCACACTGCAGCAGCACAAAATATAGCACTCTCTGTCACTAGCCCTCTCTATCTCTCTCTCTCTATCTCTCTCTCTCTATCTCTCTCTATCTATAACTCGAACACACTGCAGCAGCACAGCAGCACAACACAGCACAGCACAACACAGGAAGTCACAAGATCCAGGAACGCTACAAGCAGTGATCAGGTAAGTATTTTGCAAGGATCAGGTCAGTATATCGCGGCAGATAGGCACGGTGACCGCACTGCACGCAATTCCAGACCGAAATGGCGTCTGCAGTGCAGTCACCGTTAGTTTAAATCACCCTCCATGGCTGTGATTGGTTCGTCGGTCCGACGAACCAATCACGGCCTTTGGGGGCGGGTTGGGTGAGGTGGGGTGACACCAGTGTCACCCTTACACCCCGTGGTGATTGGTGTTGTACTTTACAGCACCAATCACCACCGATCCCTGTGTCACCGGCGAACGTTATTCGCCGGTGACACAGAAAACGCTGTAATTGGCTGTTCACACTGAACAGCCAATCACAGCGATCGCCGACGGGGGGGCGGCATCGCAGCCCCCCCTGGGCATGCAGGGACATGTCTGCTGTCAGGGACAGCAGACATGTTTAAACTGTCACCGCGTCTATAGACGCGGTGACAGTTTAAAGCCATGACGTACATTTACGCCATGTGTCGGGAAGTACATCCCGGCCATGACGTAAATGTACGTCAAATGTCGGGAAGGGGTTAAAAGGAACCTGTTAAAATGCAATTGTAGATGCAGCTGAAGCGTCCAGGCTAAATATGGGAGGCATGGCTAAGCCCTTTGTTTTTTATTTAAAAGCGTGGTGTACATGTATGGCCTCAGGAGCAGTTACTTGTATCTATAAGCCTCTCTACCACCAGAATCTTCTTTGGAAAGTATCATTAAGGCAGCAGGGCTGTGTTCCACTCATTGCACACATGCACCCCTGGATGGGGTTGGGTGATGGAGAGAGGCAGCATGTGATTTAAAGAGGCAATGGCAGAAAGGGAGAGGGTGAAATCCATTGGGAGAGACCATGGCTGCTTTGGACAACCAGATGGGCAATAGGGTCTATTCCATCCAAGTGTACAATATGATCCACATCAACGGGATGCAGTCTATTTACTGATGGACGTTTCACCGACGGTCATTATACTGACACCCATTGACCAACAGTCAAAGTACCGACATTCTTTATACTGACATGTTCAATTGACAGTGGAGTCAGAGGGTGTTGCTTACAATAATTTGGGAAATAGGATTTTGTTATACGTGGATGATCATGTTTTCTGAATAATTTAGAGTATTGTTGATGTTGGGTTCACGTTGACGGTGTCTATGTCAACAAACATCGACATACGCACGAAAAAATCCCATAGAAATACATGTTGACATGTTAAATGTTGGTAATTTGACCACTTACGGTGGCAGTATTTTGACTGTTGGTCAATGGGTGTCTGTTTAATGACCGTCGGTCAAATGTCCGATGCTCAATCATACTGAACCCCACATCAACAATACACTAAATTATTCAGAAAACAAGATCATCCTCATGTAACAAAATCCTATTTGCTGAATTATTGTAAACAACACCCTCTGACACATCTGTTCCCAAATGTAAAACACAATTAAATACAGTATACTAGCGCCATATACATTATGTTAATGTTAAAAACTACACAGTGGCGTAACTATAAATACTGCGCCCCCCCCCGCCGGAAATATCTGCAGTGCACCCCCCCCAGGAAAATAAAGCCCACCCTCCCCCAACCCTGCCTTACCCCGCTGGTGCTGCCGCCGCCGGGTATGTGGCCGGGACCTGCGATCTCCTTGTCTGCAGTCCCAGCTCCTGATAATGGCAAAAATAGCTCTCACAAAATGTCTGCCCCCTAACAGCAGACACTTTTTGAGGATGTTAGAGGAGCCTCCTCTAGCATCCTCAATAAGTGTCTGCTATAAGGGGGCGGACATTTTGTTAGAGCTATTTTTGCCATTATCAGGAGCTGGGACTGCAGACAAGGAGATTGCGGGTCCCGGCTGCACAGCCAGCCGCGGTGGCGTCAACAGCAAGCAGCGCCAGCTGGGTAAGGCAGGGCTAGGGAAGCACTTCAATAGCCCCGCAGACCCCCGGCGCCCACACCTACTCAGCGCCTCCCCGCGACCGCTATTGTTATGCCACTGAAACGACAGTATGTCAAAAGTGTACAAATGAACATATGCAGCATGACAGAAGATGTGCTGGAATAAAAGCAGTTTAATTATGGATCAGTTGTACAATACACCCATAAATAGGTAGATGACCATGAATGAACATTTGCGGGATCATGGAGAAATGAGGCTTGGAGTTTGTGGAAGAACATTTCCAAATTAAATGTTCTTACAATATGTTTTTGGTGTACTATAGTTGTTTTTTAAATCCTATCCATGTATTTATGATCAACATAAAAAAAAACCCTGTACAATATACTGTATGATCAGGGCCCATTATTTGTTGAAAAAAATAATATTGTTTTTAAGGAATAAAACCTACGTCCATCTGTATAAAAATACTAGTGAACTGCGCATAATGTACAGTATAAATAGTTTCATTATATCCACACATTGAATCTTTGTTCACACTATAAATATAACATAAGATCTGGTTCGAATATAGAATTTTCTGGCTCAAATTCTATTAATATTTCTTTTGAATTCTAAAACATAATTTAGTGCTTTCTAGATGCATTTACAGTAATACCACGGCAGCCATGGCTACAGATTAAAGAAATATATTTTATTTTTATAGGAAAAAATATTCGCACTGTGTTTACAGAACAAGATTTAATAAACCAACTTGGTTATGTATCGGATGGGGCGTTATTCCACAGCCACACTGTAAGTATATTTTAAAGAACTGAATCATTTGTAACCATCTTATACTAATTTCACATCGCAAATTGCAGGTTCGCACAGGGACTTTGAAACGGGTCAGTCCCGGTGGGAACCTACATTTTGGGATGTTCACATCTCCACAGCAAACCGGCATTATTGCCAGTTCGCTGACATAATCCGGGTGTGCGGAGGGAAGTCAGCGCGTCATCGGAGGTGGGGGAGGAGGCAGCGCTTAGAGCTGGCGTTGTTCCAAGCGCTGCCTCCTCCATAGTGTGAACGGGAAACGGGTCACTCGACCCGTTTAACCCATTCACACCACCAAGCAATACAGCAACGAACCGGTAAGGACACGGTAACCCCTCACATTGCACTAATTACCGGGTCAAACCGGCTTGTATCCGGTATTTAGTTGCTATGTGAAAGGGGTATTGACTGCAACATTTACAAGTGCATACAGTACATGGTAAATGTACATGGGTGTGGATCAGTTGGTCACCAGCAAGTTGTTAGACAGTCATTAGGTCGACACCATTAGGTTGACATGCATATAGGTCGACATGCAGGAAGGTCCACATGAGTCTAAGTCGACATGGGTTAGGTCGATTTGGTCATAAGGTCAACAGGGTCATTATGTCAACAGCGGTAAGGTTGACAGGGTCATTAGGTCGACATGGGTAAGGTCAACAAGGTCATTAGGTCGACATGGGTAAGGTCGACAGTGAAAAAGTCTACTTTTTTTTCTAATTATTATTATTATTTTTTTTATGTCCTAGTGGATATTAGGGTGTGAAATACTGCCTGTCTGCACATGTCGTGTCGGCATGGACACCGAAATGTACCACCACGTCCCGTCGCATGGCTTGCAACGCTTCAGGCACGGTGCCTTGCTACGCTCGGCACACTATTTTATTCTCCCACCACACCCTAGTGGATGGTAGTGCATGAAATACCGCCTGCCAGCACATGTCGGCTAACCCCCCCCATGTCGATTTTATGACCCTGTCGACCTAATGACCCTGTTGACCTAACCATGTCAACCTAATGCCCCTGTCAACCTAACCCATGTTGACCTAAAGTCTTGTCGACCTTACTGCATATCAACCTAAAGTCATGTCAACCTATCTGCATATCGACCTAGTGGTGTTGACCTACTTGGTGGTGAACCAATGACCGTATCCTACATATGTGCTCATGTTGAACAGGACAGTGACGATGAAGATAATGAGTTATGTATGGATCGTAGCAGTGGCGTAACTATAAATTTTGCTCCCCCCTGCCAAAAAATTTGTGTCACTCCCACGGACTCCTCTCCAGCGTGTGATGTGATGACATCACACGCATAATGGAGAAGCTGAAGCAGGATAGAGGATGAGAGACCAGCAGACACTGCTGATTCCCTTGGCTCTGACACATCCCAGGCCGCCCTAGCATGCCCATCCACCCGCCAATCATCCTGTACACAGTAGCCAATAGCCGGCTATGGCATCTGTGCCATGGCCGCACTCGTGCTGTGGCTGACTAGCCTCTGGTGCTCAGCCAGTTTGCAGTGGAAGGCAGCAGCATATCAGTGTGTCGAGCGGGTGCCAGCGCCCACACAGACCCCACTGTGGCTTGCTCCCCCGAGCGGCAGCTGGGGTTGCCTTACAGTAGTTACGCCACTGGATGGTAGATAGATGCAATTTACTGTTCAATTAAATGAACTGTGCAGTAAATGTAGTTCATGTACTTTATTTTAGATGACATAGTTAAATATTCATCATACAGTATAGAAACATCTTTTCTCACTGACTTAGCACAGCACATGTGCTTAGAAAAACTTAAATATACTTTACAAGTGTAAATTTAACCTGAAAAACAGAAAATGATACTGACAACCCTCTCTACTCCTCATTCACATTTGTCAGCTGAGAAGCTTGGCTCGGGGACATGACTAATCTAGCTGAAAGTGCAATTCCTGGATGAAATAGGATTCTAACTGACACATCCACTAACTATTTTGCAAATGTAAAAAAGTTGGGTTATTCTATTCAACTATTGAGGAAAACAAAACATATTTGGGAAACTGCTAGTGGAACTCAATGATTGTAAACTTATCATGTAACAAGGTTTGATTTAGTATGGCTGGGTTACAGTAAGGATGTCCACTTGAATGGGGGTCAAGCCGAGAGGGCATCAAAATAACTTAAATGAGGAGGTGTTCACCAGTTACAAAGAATCAAACACAACTTGTAAAGGGGCAATCAAAGTAGCTAAAGGGATTATGAAGAGCGCATAGCCACTGAAAGCAAAACCAACCCCAAGAAGTTTTTCAAATACATAAATAGTAAGCGTATAATTAAGGAGAACATAGGCCCACTAACCGATATCAATGGAAAAAGTTTTATGGAGGACAAGGGAAAAGCAGAACTGTCAAATGAGAGAGCAGACTGTGGAACGCACACATACCACAAATGGGATGAACAAGTCGGACCTCAATATTGATTTCACAACTGAGGAAATGATATTGAGGCTCAGCAAAATCAAAACAAACAAATCACCAGAGCCAGATGGGATTCATCCTAGGGTACTAATGGAATTAAGGGAGGAACTAGCGACCCCTCTACATTACATCTCTGATAATTCACTATCATCAGATAAGGTACCAAAAGACTAGAGAATAGCAGAGAGATAGTGCCAATATTCAAAAAAGGAAAAAGGGAGGATCCCGCTAATTATAGACCTGTGAGTCTAACATCAATAGTGGGTAAACTATTTGAAGGATTTTTAACGGATGGTATCCAAGAATATTTGGACCTTCATAGTTTACTCAGTATTAACCAGCATGGGTTCGTGAAAAATCGTTCATGCCAAAAAAGTGGATGATGAGGATAAATGCAAGGTTATGCACCTTGGGAGACATAACCAGGGTGCTAGTTATAACCTAAGCAGGGAGTAATTGGGTAATTCAGTACTCGAAAAGACAACAAACTGGGGTGTAGTGCTCAACGTAAATATAGCAACAAAAAAGCCAACAAAATCCTAACATGTATTAAAAGGGGCATGGAAACTAGGGACTTTAGGGTCCCCCATGAGGGAGAATAGCCCTGATAAGTCAGGATCCTGATTGTCAGGCATTTCACAATCGGGTTTCTGATGTCAGTATAATGACCGTCGGAATCCAGATTGTCGGGCAGTCATGCAACACCTGACAATACGAAAGGTTCTAGGCAGGTTTGTTAAGATTGGAAATTAAAAGGACTGATGTGGTTATTATGGAAATGTTTTGCAAGCTGATGATCTTTATTTCAAGATGTGGTTTTATTTGTATGGTGGGGGCTTGAAATGGATTTGCAGGACATCAGTAGTCAATATATGGTTTAATAGCATAAAGCAGAAATAAAGGATTTTTCATTTTGCTGCCAGTGGTCGACGTGGGAATTTTGATGTGGTGGTATGGAAAATTTAAACATGTTTAGCTTTCACCCCAGGGTGTAGTTTTTGTACATGCCATGGGCCATGGGAGCATGACCTTAAGAGGAAAGGGGAGGTAAGGCAGACTAGAGGGTTGAGTAAGATAGGTTGGTGACATACTGGAAACATAACAGGCATTGGGTGATGGAGAGAGGTAGTATATGACAGTCAGAGGAACAAGGTGACTGAGTGAGTGAGCAATAGACAGAGAGACTGTGGCTTACAGGAAGAGGGTAACATAGAGGCAGTGGGTGATGGAGAGAAGCTGTGGGTGAAAGGCAGGTTGTAAAAGGGAGTAGGTGATGAAGAGATGTAGTGGGCAATTGAGAGAGTGACAATAAGTGGGGGATGAAGAGAGGCAGTGGATAATTGTAATCCACTGCCTCTCTTCATCACCCACTCACTGTGACTCTCTCAATTAGAGGGTAACATAGAGAGGCAGTAGGTGATGGAGAAAAGCAGTGTATAACCAGGAAATAGTGTTAGGAAGTGGGTGATAGAGAATTGGTGCTGCAGAGAGGCAGTGGGTTCATTCATTCTATGTTGTGCAGGACAGTTTAGTGTTTAAACATGCTTTAATCTAAAAAAAGAGAATATAAACTTTACTGCTGGGGTGGGACAATCTCAGTGCCAGCCTGTATGGATTCATATGGATCAACATTCCTGGTCCTGATAACTCTGCTTTGGAGTAGTCGGCAGGCAGATCTGGGGCATAAGGAGAGGAGGCTGGCTGCTAATCACCTGAGCAGAAGATACCACTTGGTATAAGAGTGAGCAGCACATAGACCATTCACTTCCCATGGCAGGTGTAACGATCAGATCAGGTGATCGATCAAATTAACGTATGCCTCCTGTTATGATTATCTGTGCAATCAATGTATGTCTGGTATGTTTGGTAAAATCATGCCGCCTGTGATTATTATGTGGGAGATCAGAACATGTCATGTATTATGTGTGTGGACTATTGGTGACCCAGGGAGTGTAGCCATCTGTGGACTCCTCTGGAGTTAGGATGTAAGATAAGATCTGAGACCCCTCATAAACCAGATTGGGGGGGAGAGCAATAGTGTCCAGCCAACCGGCCAAAGTGGCTCTGGCCCTGCACTAAATGACCTCTTATCACTTGAGGAATGTATAAGATCTACTTCAAAGCAGGGACAAATTCTTTATGGGAAAGATCTAGGGACCTTCACTAGGCTCAGCAAGGGAATGGTTAAAAATCCCAAGGGTGGGAGGGATGAGGGAGGCTGCAGATAAAACCTCTGTACCTTGGGATAGTCAGTGTCACTACCTGGGGGTCTAGCAAAACAGGCTGTAGGCGACGAGAGATTTCTTGTGGAGGATCCCCCCACGTCAGGATCTGTATTTAAGTGTAAGATAGGTTCTGTCTTTTTTCCCTTTTTATTTTTGAAATTGCATTTAAAACTCGTGTGTACTTTTAAAATCACTGTAAAATCTTGTAACTATTTTTTTCTAAAGCTCTGTAGTTTTCTAGGAATAAATAATACATATTCTCAGTCCTGGTTCTGTGTTCTTAAGACTCATTAGCCTCAGAAGAGAAAGGCTGGAAAGCGTTACCATTGTTATCTTGTATTGTGTGGTCAGGGGCGAGCCAAGCCGCCCCTTGCGCAGTTTCAGGCGCTAAAATCAGGTTTTGGCTGGTGGCAGTGTACCTCAAGGAAAGGACCCGAGTGTCCTGAGTGAACCCCAGTCACGGCCGGCGCTGCTCAGATTGACGTATCGGAGCAGGCGACCGGTGGGTCTGTGACATTTGTCAGTGTCACTACCTGGGGGTCTAGCAAAACAGGCTGTAGGCGACGAGAGATTTCTTGTGGAGGATCCCCCCACGTCAGGATCTGTATTTAAGTGTAAGATAGGTTCTGTCTTTTTTCCCTTTTTATTTTTGAAATTGCATTTAAAACTCGTGTGTACTTTTAAAATCACTGTAAAATCTTGTAACTATTTTTTTCTAAAGCTCTGTAGTTTTCTAGGAATAAATAATACATATTCTCAGTCCTGGTTCTGTGTTCTTAAGACTCATTAGCCTCAGAAGAGAAAGGCTGGAAAGCGTTACCATTGTTATCTTGTATTGTGTGGTCAGGGGCGAGCCAAGCCGCCCCTTGCGCAGTTTCAGGCGCTAAAATCAGGTTTTGGCTGGTGGCAGTGTACCTCAAGGAAAGGACCCGAGTGTCCTGAGTGAACCCCAGTCACGGCCGGCGCTGCTCAGATTGACGTATCGGAGCAGGCGACCGGTGGGTCTGTGACATTTGGTGGCAGCAGTGGGATGGAGAATTCATTTTTCTCTTTAAGAACTTAAGTGAGTGTGGGTAGAATTTTGTGAGAAATACCCACATCACCAGAATCAGAACTCAGAGCTTTACTATAGTTTTAAAAGTCACACAGTGGATGCAATTTCTGTTCCCTCCCTTCTCTTGTTTTTCTTTTCTATCATTTTATTTGACAAGTGTGAGACTCAGGATGGCTGATTACCAGCAGATGAGGAGAGATGACCTGGCGGTCGTGTGTGTGCGGAGGAATATCCCTTGGTCTGGCCAGAGTAGAAAACGTATGATTCAGGCACTAGTGGATGCCGATCGGACTGTAGCTGCTGGAGGAAACCAGTCCATGGACAATCCTACCCCAGGGGCTCAGTCAGCACTGGACAGTACAAACGATGCCGCGCCAGGGTTAAACCCTTCTGCTGGACCCAGCAAGTCTACACTGCAGAGCGACCTTCTAGCTGCTAGCAGGCAATTGAAGGATGTGAACCCCGTATTCGCTTTGCAGCTGGTGCAGTTCTGCCAAGGCATTGTCGACAGAGAGGCTGCGGAGCGCAAAGCCATTGTCGACAGAGAGGCTGCGGAGTGCAAAGCCATACGAGAGGCTGCGGAGCGTCAGGCTGAGCGTGAGTACCAGTTGGAACTGGTGAGGCTCAGGGGGCTGATCGCTGTTGGTGAACCAGTGGAGGATGATACAGGGCATCAGGATGGCGAACCTTTACGTGAGACTTTATCTGCCGTGGCTACTGAGTTAGCAGGAGATGGGCTTCGTACTGAACTTTTACTGTCTGCGGAAGTAAATAATGTGTTGGATCATGGTGTGGACTCTGTTATCAATCATGGGGAGCCTAACAAGGGACAGAGGTCCCAAATGACCGCTGACGCGAATTTCACCGGACCGCGTCATGCACAGTTCCCTGTCTTGGAAGCAGACAGAGGAAGCCAAGTGAGTGTCAGCTTGGTTGTGAGTAAGGAGCTGGCCCTGGACACTACAGCCGATGCTCAGAGAGCTGACATCTCTGCTAGCACCAGGGAGACTGTAGGATGTGTGGCAGTCAGGGAGACTGCAGAGTACCAATCCCCTACAGCACCAGAAGAGCCCAGTGGGTATATTGACCCAGTGGAGGATGATGATATGTTTACCCTACTGAGCACAGAGGAACTAACGGAAGAATGCCAGCTGCAAGGTATCTCCTGCCACAACCATACTCGTGGGGAGATGATCATGCAGCTCATCCAGGCCAGTTATGATGAGTGCAATGCCTTCAGCCAGTATCGTGCAGCATTTCGTTTCTGGGGTCCATCCGCGTCTCCTTGGGTGCTGCTGAGAGAACTGGGACAATGTTACAAATTTGCGCAGCAGGAGGTCGATGCTTGGAGAAAGCTGGATACCCCATTTTGGGGGGATCAGTGCCGCCGGATAGGTGTGGAGTGGCGTCGCCTAGAACAGCTGTTGCTACCAGCTCTGGAAGCAGAGTTCCAGTTTAAACGGTTGGGAGAAGCAGAATCTGAGGATGTCAGCAGCTTGCTCTCACCAGGGGTGCCCCACCAGGGCAAGGTGCCTCTGCCTACTACAGCAGTCATGGAACCTGCTCAGGAGACCTCACATCACAAGGCCCAGTTTAAACTGCTGGAAGATGTGAGCAGCATGTTCCCTCCCGTTGCTCCAGATTTGTTGCCGGAAGCGGCTGGCTGCATAGTGAAAGTATGCAGGGGAGAGACTATGTCGGAAATAGGAATGGGACTTTCTGACTGTATGCACACAAGTATGTGTGGGACTACTGATGTGGGACTTTTATTAACTCCACACATATCTGTCACTAACCCTTCTGAACCATATGATGCATCTCAGGTAGTATGCAACCACGCTGAACATTGCAATGTTGTTATTTTGTGTGAAGCCCCTGGGATGATCTGTGATAGTGCCGTACCTTCGGTAGAGGTGGAGGATGAGTTAGAGACAGGTATAGTGGGTAATCCTTGCCAGTTTGTGGGGTTAAATGAATGCCCTTATCTAGTTGGGAATGAGACACCCTCACTCACCAGTGGTAGGAGTGCTGCTGGTGATGTCATTAAGGTCGCTGTGCTAGACGTTAACCCTGTTCCTCCAGTGATGTCTGGTTGTGACATGGTGCCCGGGGACGCTAACTACACAAATGGGACCGATCTGAGTTGGTTGCAGGCAGCGCATGTACCTGCCAATCAGTTAATGGTGACAACATGCTCAGATAACCCCATTCCTGCTCAGAGACAATGGGATCCAGATATAGCGGGTTTGCCATGGTGCAATTGTAAGCCAGCAGGATGGGCCCCATGTGTTGTGGAAGATGCACAGGCTAATTTGCAGGTATTGCAGGATGTCTCCCCAGGTTATGATAGTGATGTTGCTGTTGATAATGTGATGTCTTGCGCTACTGTGGGAACTGTGGTACCAGGTATAATAAGTGACCTGGTGGGCCCTGTGTGCACTGTAGACCTGTCAGATAGGGAGAGAGTGTCCCTTACTGCAGCTTTCCCCCCAAACCCCCCTCCTTACTGTAGCCACACAAACACAGATACAGGAACACAGCAGGGATTCCCTCCAGACACTGAGAACTCTCCAGAGAGTGCATTTTTCCAGCATCACTGGATAACGGATGCCTCTCCTGAGAACCTCAGTGGCACCACCCCAGGCACAGAACCTGCGGGTCTGGGAGGGAAGGTCAGGCTCAGGAAGGTGTCCTGGACTGCCATGGAAAGCTTGGCTTTCCACGCAGAACTGAGAATCAACCCTGCACAGGCTGCCCCATACCTGGGAAGTGGGAAAGATACCCCTGGGTACAGTGAAAGGGTTGTGTCAGGAATAGAGCCAGTGGCTAGTAGGGAAGCTGCTGTGTGTAACCAGAAGGGTGGGAGGGCCCGTGAAGCACAGGTAAACTCAGCTCCATTAACCTCAGGAAAGCTGAGCTGGGATGTTCCCAAGACAGGGGACAAGGACCTGCTGGTATTCCCCCTTGCAGACACGTGCCCCCCTTCACAATTCACACACACAGACACAGAGGGCGAATCTCCTCACAAAAGGATGAGGTGTGAGGTGTTGAGTGAGTGGACCTTCCCCCCAGTGAAGGGGAGGGGGGGTCAGTCAGCTCAGGAGAGGTGCTGGGAAGACATTTTTCAGTCTGTATATAGTGCTGGGAGAATGCCCCACACCTGTGGTATAGTTAAACGTGCCGAGTTACGAGTCCCAGGGGGATGGCCATTTGGGGTGTGGCGGAATGGTCTGGTACTGATCTCAGTGAGTAAGGCCAAACTGCCAGCTGCAGGGGAGAATCCATGCCCAGGAGTTCGACGCACAGCTGTGGTGGGCTGTGTCAATGCCAGCCAGGATGGAAAAGGGGGACACAGCTTCCACTATATCAGTGTGCTCACAGACTATGGGTCAGGTGGTTTCAAGTATAGGGAAATGTTAGTACAGATCCCGCAGAATCAGTGGCAGTCTGTCTCAGCACAGAGACCACTGCTACCTGTCCAGGTGATGTAGTTAATAGCGCACCGATGAGACGGTGACGTGGGTCACCGCCTCTGTGCGCCATTTTAAAAGGGGGAGGTGTAACGATCAGATCAGGTGATCGATCAAATTAACGTATGCCTCCTGTTATGATTATCTGTGCAATCAATGTATGTCTGGTATGTTTGGTAAAATCATGCCGCCTGTGATTATTATGTGGGAGATCAGAACATGTCATGTATTATGTGTGTGGACTATTGGTGACCCAGGGAGTGTAGCCATCTGTGGACTCCTCTGGAGTTAGGATGTAAGATAAGATCTGAGACCCCTCATAAACCAGATTGGGGGGGAGAGCAATAGTGTCCAGCCAACCGGCCAAAGTGGCTCTGGCCCTGCACTAAATGACCTCTTATCACTTGAGGAATGTATAAGATCTACTTCAAAGCAGGGACAAATTCTTTATGGGAAAGATCTAGGGACCTTCACTAGGCTCAGCAAGGGAATGGTTAAAAATCCCAAGGGTGGGAGGGATGAGGGAGGCTGCAGATAAAACCTCTGTACCTTGGGATAGTCAGTGTCACTACCTGGGGGTCTAGCAAAACAGGCTGTAGGCGACGAGAGATTTCTTGTGGAGGATCCCCCCACGTCAGGATCTGTATTTAAGTGTAAGATAGGTTCTGTCTTTTTTCCCTTTTTATTTTTGAAATTGCATTTAAAACTCGTGTGTACTTTTAAAATCACTGTAAAATCTTGTAACTATTTTTTTCTAAAGCTCTGTAGTTTTCTAGGAATAAATAATACATATTCTCAGTCCTGGTTCTGTGTTCTTAAGACTCATTAGCCTCAGAAGAGAAAGGCTGGAAAGCGTTACCATTGTTATCTTGTATTGTGTGGTCAGGGGCGAGCCAAGCCGCCCCTTGCGCAGTTTCAGGCGCTAAAATCAGGTTTTGGCTGGTGGCAGTGTACCTCAAGGAAAGGACCCGAGTGTCCTGAGTGAACCCCAGTCACGGCCGGCGCTGCTCAGATTGACGTATCGGAGCAGGCGACCGGTGGGTCTGTGACAGCAGGGTCCTGACACAGTTCCTACTTCCAGGTCTCTGTGATGGGTGGCCTCCACATGTAAGAGGTATCAACATTTTTTGCAAAACAAAAACAGAAGCGAAATTGGGCCTGATATTCAACAAACTCTGATAAAGATACGTTTTTGGAGTTTGCCTGTGAGAACAAATGTCATCATCAGATGGTGTTCTTTCTAGGAGCCCCACTCATTCCTGTGGAAAGGAGTTCCACCATTTGCTTACTGACTTACCAGTGGCTATGTGCATGTGCTCATTGTTCATGGGGCCAGTGGCTTTTTGGAGCATCTGTCCCTACACCAGAGCAAATACACCAGAGCAATCCTGAATCGCTCTGGTGATAAGTGTCCCACACCAGGAGTTGAGGCCTTTCAGCCCCAAAGATGAATAGATCCCTGAGAAAGACTGGATGTGAGGAGTAAAGCAGAGAAGAGAGTCAACAGTAACACAAATGCAGTAAGCTAAAAAAATTAATCAAATTGTGATAATGTTAATGAGAAGAAAAATTTGAGATGAGGTAGTGACCATTTGATCTTTATGTACCATTGTGGCATCCTTAAAGTAATAAAAGGGACTCGGGCCTCATTCTGAGTTGATTCACAGGAATTAGTGACAGAAAATTAATTTAGATTGTAATCATAATCCACTTACAGGTCGACGTTTGGGGATTCCAGCAGGTCAGGATAGCTGAGTGGCTTCATGCTGGGGACACCAGCAGGGTAGTATAGCAATATAGCTTGAGGCTGGGGATTCCAGCAATGCAGGAGAGCCAGGTAGCTTTAAGCTGGGGATTCCAGCAATGCGTCAGGAAGTGCAAGAGATGGTAGCTGCACTGTGTCTTTAAGGAGCTAAACAAGGCAGGAACTCCTTACATACTGACAGACAACAAAGCACTGACAGGGTTCTGTTCCCTGAGCTGGGCTTTATACCTCCTGCTCAGTGCTGATTGGCTGGACTGACACTCTGCCTGGAATCTGTCTCTTTACTGGCTGTAGTGCTGGAGCAGGACCAGGAAGTGTCATGACACTGTCCATGAAGAGAACTGGTGGGGTACAGGAGCGTGGTGTGGCCTGCAGTGATGTGCGCAGGGCAGCCGAGAGGGGGGAGCTGGTACTAATTACCCGGGCCCAGGCTTGTCCGACCCCCCCTTCCTCCTCCGTCCCTCCTGGGTAGCAACAGCAGCACACACTTCTACAGCATGTGCTGTGCTGACAGCAGGCTCAACATGAGTGTCTCACTGACAGAGTGAGAGGTCATGCTGAGCCTGCTGTCAGCACAGCACATGCTGTAGGTGTGTGATACTGAGATTACAGTTTTTAGAGTTTTACTTCACCCTCCTCTAAACATTTTGGGGGCGTGACCTAAGTGTGGGAGGTGCCCACACCCCCCACACTTAGGTCAAGCCCCCAAAATTTTACCGGGGCCCGGCATTCCTCTCGGCTGCCCTGGATGTGCGGTAACTGGGCTGACATCTGTGACAGAATGTCACAATGGCAATGCAAGAGTGCCAGCTGGGACAGTGGATTACAGGCAGCACTTAGAATAGCGCCACACTCCACAGGTACAATACGGTACGGCTGTGAACCTCTGTTTTGTGACAGTGATATTTCTGAATTGGAAAGAAGCCAAGCACGGGTTATTTACAGAAGACAGTAGCATCTGTGGAGGAGTAATGTACTAAAGGGAAAATGTGTCCCAAAACCAGTAAATTACTGCATTTCCATATGTATCAAACTCCAGAATGTGGTGTAGACTGGGTTTGGATGCTGTGAGTAAAGCAAGTCTATGGCGTCATTACAGTATAGAAGCCTATGGACTCTTTGTCCAATTGTGGCAAAATATGGCTACAGTATTCTTAGTCCTCCCCCCTCCCCCATGCATGGGTGAGGCTGGTTATACCCTACATGATTTAGTGGCACCACTGGCCCAGGTAGGCCTCGTCATTTGAAAGGGAGTCTGATACCTCAAGTAAAGTTTGATTGATTGGAGGGCAAACGGCACCCATCTAGGCCTCATTTGTTGTGTTTGACAGGTTTGATTTTTGCTAAGAGTATGGCCTTTTTCATCATCATACTACCCCATTTACATTAAACACTAATCTGACTGACCATTTCTCCCCACTAACAATTGTCTGTGTTAGTATTTTAGATAAGTTATGTTTATTAACTGTCTGGGAAGTGGGGATGACATCAGCCAATAAGCAATTGAGTGTTCTAGGAGCACCATATCTCACAATCTTCCATACCCATCACCATTGACCAACAAAGAGCTATTTTCCTCTAACACACTGTTCCTTGATAATTCTGTTGTCTTCTTACACATATGCATAAATGTAGCACTGACTACTACCGAACATCCTGCCACCCCAGTGTGACACCCAGGATGCAAATCACTATCCCTTTCTCAACTCTGATTCTGGAATTTTGTTTATAAGTAGTAAAATATTGATAAGTTACAGTATTCTTTGTAGAACCCTTCATATTATGGGTCAATCCTATTAGGTGTGAGGGGCTTGCTCTGGCCCTGGGCTCGCAGAATTTTTTACACCGGCTATTGTATAATAGGGGACAACTGAAAACTCTGCGATATATACTGTAAGTGTACTAATAGGATCCCCTAAATCCTTTATTAATTGGACAAATAACAATATAATTTTCCAGATCTAAGGTAATGCAGGCTTAGCTATTCAACAACTTACAGAGAAGATTGAGCAACATAGATAGTACGTAGAATAAAGAAATCCATACTTCCGCTTTCTGGGCACTGAGCCAGAGTACAAAAGAAAGACCCCAAAGGTCTATCTTTTTTCCACTTGAGCACATTCTATTCCTAAAAAAAGAAAGTGACATTTTGGACAATTCAATTAAGGACTTTAAGATCAGAAAGATTGAATCAATGTGTACTGTAGAAACAACTTTTCTCCATAAGGTGAACTACATTACTCAGCTAACTAGCACTTCATCACTGGTAAATAAACTATAATAATACTTTTTAATTGATTCTATTACAAAAAAATGAATGATTAATAAACAATCTACCAAAAACAAAAACAAAAAAACAGCTAATCGACATCTCGGACGTGGTGTGGTTTGCTTGTCGCTATCTCCAAATAAATATTAAAAATGGACAATTGGAACATATAATAAAGACCAAAAGCCAGCCATGATTACAGTCACAGGTGCTCTTAAAGGTGGCCAAACATCAGAAAGACCGGTCTTACATGATTGTGTCGAATTTTCCTTCAACTCTCCGGCAGTCCTTGGTGGTTTTTGGACACACAATGTACTTACAATCTGTCATACAATCTATCATACAATCCATCTGCTGCATGATTGTATGATTTACGCTTCATTTAAATAGGGCACTGGCCTACTAGAATCAAAAGGATATGAGTACTAAAATTCATTTTTTAAATTAATTTACAGGTTGCCAGCAACTACCTATCTGCTCACATCTGCTGTGTTATGCCATTATTAAATAGCCCGAATGCAGCAATCCTCTGAAAACTGTTTTCAGAGTAGTGACAGAATTGTGCAAAAGGACGTCCACCGCTCTCTTCAGCCACCTGCCCATCTGCCGCTTGGAAACGTCTGCGGCTCCCAGCATCTTCACTGCCACGGGCTGCCCGGAACCTGCACCTCTCTTCTCTGCTACTCAGGGAGGGAGTGTCACATGACTCTGGTTGTACGAGCCATCTAAAGACAGATTGCATGTGCTTAAAAGCACATGCAATCTGCTCCCAATCCCAATTGATCTAATGTGGATGTGTGCACGTCAGATCAAAGGACCAATTTTCCAGGGCAGGAAGATTGTGTGATTGTATGATTGTGTACACACAATCTGCACACAATCTGCATACACTCCATTTTACAATCAATTGAGATTGTATGATTGGGTACAATATCTTTCTGATGTATGGCCACCTTTAGATAGATCAACCATTACAACCTCATAGGGCCAGACTCAATTAAGTGTGATGCTGTATTTACGGTTCAAAACATTTATATCTAGAGCTTCTCAATTTCAAGTCCTTTTACTTAATCTGAATTAACTATAGATTCCAGGGTAGGTAACCAGAGCTATGAGTAAACATGTTTAGTGATAAAGGCTCAAAGCTCTAATTACCAGGGTACGGGCTAATGGCAGGCTGCAATTACATAGCCCCAGCCACTACTAAGTTGGTGATAAGTAATGCAATCTAGCCCATAAAATACTAATAGTTCATGCAATTATATGCTGAAGAAAAGATTTTACTGTATGCCCAGATATAATCTGGGTATATGATAATGACATGTGGGGTGAAATTTAATAGGATGAAAGATTCATAAAGTGAGATATTTGGTAAGAAATCTCTAGTTTTTTTAAAGCGGCAATCATTTACACTGGTTTTGCAGTGTTTTAAAGTGCAACCATTTAAACTGGTTAAATGATTGATGATTAAAAATGGAGATTTCTTACCAAATATCTCACTTTCTGAATCTCTCATCCTATTAAATTTCCCCCTTACGGCAGTATTCAATACTCAGGATTCAACTTTTTTTACGGCCAATCGGGCTGTTTTCACTCCTCGCGTGAATCTTTTTCACTGATTCACCCTATTCACCCTATTCAATGTTCAATCTGCAATTTTTGAGGATGCTAGAGGATGTGTTGGCCTCCTCTAGCATCCTTAAAAATGGTCTGCTGTATGGGGGCAGCCATTTTCTGTGTGTTACATTTTTTATAGGCAGCAGGAGCCGAGAGAGCAGGGAGAGCCGGGACTACAGACTGATGCGCCAGTGGCAGGTCCTGGGCAGACGGCAGCGGCATTATGTGAAGGGGGTTGGGGGGAGTGCTGCCAAGATTTGTGGCAGGGGGAGCAGTAGCACACGCAGGGGGGGGTTCCCAGAAACCCCCCAGGAGTTTAAAGGCCCTAGGCTGAAAGCTGAGGGCCCCCTCTTTCCATGGGTACAAGAATTTTAAAAATCGGCTCTTGGGAACCAGAGATATCTGACTTCAAAGCAGTGGTCCCCATCCAAGCCTGTTAATTGCTCTTCCCAGTCAGATATTTCAGATTCTGTCTGACTTAGAGTTTTTCTGATGGTATATTCCAAAAGCTGGAACCAACGATATCAGCCTTACAGCAGCTGGTTACTGCTCCAGCTCCACACACCTGGTATGTAGTTTTATATACTCGTTGGCAAGATTGCTCTGCCTCCGGAACTGTGATCCCCTAGTCCCCAGTACCATTTGGTAGGTGGGATTCTCTAGTTTTTAATTCCATTAAAATCTAAGAAATCTATTTCTGGGAACTGGAGATATTTGCAGTCAAGCAAGCTGTCCTCCCACCAGAAAATTATGAATAATAAGCCCACTCCTCTATACACCCCTCCTCTGCGTATTAAACATCCTCTACGACCCTGGAAGTTATGTATCAGGGCCCCTTCATTCAGCCCAATGCCCCCTTCTCCCATCCCATCTCCCACCATCTGTGCAGTAAAGGGGTAATTAGTGAAAATTACTTATCCAGGCCCTACATGCTGAGCGGTTGATATAATACCCTCTACCACCCGCGTGATATCAAAGCTTCCCCCACCCCTAGCGCTGGAGGATCGGTAGGGGCCCCAATGCATTGCTATGCCCAGGGGTCTTCACTGCTGTTGACGCCCCTGTATGTATGTGATATATATATATATATATTTTAAATTATTATTATTTATATACATTTGGTCTATCTATAATACTTTAACTGACCTGGCATATACTGGGTCACCTAAGTGTCCATCTCCGGGCTTAGCTCTGCCCCTCTGGAAACCCTCTTCTGAAAATCCTGCGTTTGTACCTGGGGGGGGGGAGTATATTCCTCAGTTACTTCACTACCCTGCGGTGTTGAATAGGGTGACAGGGAGGGCTGGCAGCGAATGCTCCAGCCCTCTGGAACATGGCGAATGTGCAGCGAATCCTAAACAGCACATGCCGAAAAAAGGCATTGAATACTGCCCTTAGTGTTGCCTAGCCAGCACTATCAGCCACAATGTAATTTATCGGCAATTGTATGCATTTAACTAAAAGTAAATGTCATACAATCTGCTCTACTACAGTTATTAAGAACAGAAAGTATTTTTTTCACATTTTATTTTCAAATTTAAATAAATAAAATACTTCATTAACAAGTAGTGTATATTGGGATATTATAGTTGTGTAAATTCAAGGATGTTGCTTTAACACAATAAACCTAAAATTGTCAAGAACTGACATCTCAAATATTTCTCATCTGTGCAATGCAGTAGCTCAATATATATTCTTTCCCGTCAAATATTTGATATTTTCAAGAAATCATGCTTGTTAAATTAAACCTGATAAGATGGCATTTTAAGGTCACTGAGAGTTGATCAAACACAGTCTGACATTTACAATACATTTCCATCTCACTTTACGTGTTTTCTTTTCAGTTAAAACAAAATACCTGAAACTTAAAGAGTTTCACTTCAGAGTAAAATTAATATTTGATTTGTGCTTGAACTATACATATTTAGAGGAGAAATATGGATTAACAAAGTAAGATGATTGTTTGTACTGGGATCTCAGAACATTTTCATCAAGATTTGCTGTGAATATTCAAAGCTATGAATAAGAATTGTTTGTTAGACATTTCTCTTGTACTCTGTTGACACCCAAATTTCCATTCATTTCAATGAAAATTACAATGGAATGTTATGAAAGAATTTATTTGAGATAAGTGAACAATTGTCATCATTATCATTTACAACAATTCACTCTAGTGGTTAATAAAATGTTAATCAAATAGTTCAAACTTATCTTCTAAATGAATCTAGAAATTATGAGATCAGCACCAAAACCATTACTCTTGTTTGTCTACTCCCTTTACCAATATATCTGGGATTTAGCCGTATAGCTGCAAAGTAAGAAGAGACACAGAAGAAGTGTGACTTATGGGTGTTAATGTGCTAACGCTTCTAAAAAAAAAAAGAGATGATGTTTCCCATAACAACCAATAAGATTCTATTTATCATTTTCAAGGATGCAACAGAGAAATGATAGAATCTCACCTCTTCTTATTTTTAGAAGCTTTATTAAATTTGCCCCAGAGTGTAGTTTGGATGTAAAATGAATACAGTATGTGGGAACAGATTAGAAATGTTGGGCCATTTATTAGGAATCAAATACCGTCAAATGATTTCGTTCATGCATTGGTTCCTTGTCAACTACAGTAATTGTGTAAGTTTTCTCTCATTTGGTGTTTCATTTGAGGTTTTATATAAAAGAATCCTCACATGTTGTTAAAATGGTCAAATTACTAAAGTATCATCTTTATAAAGTCTGTCATGTCTCAAATATGTACATGTCCTAATGGGCTCCTTCTCTCTTTAGCTTAGCAGAAGCTAGGAGAGGAGGAGGAATGTACCACCGAATACATGCTAAGTATGGGACGAGAGAGAGTGCGCACAGGACTGAGCAGGGTGAGGTACTTTAAAAGTTTGGTGGCAGTGTGGGGGTATGGCAAATCATACTGAGTCACACTGTTTTAGGTTGTTGCTATATGAAGTCCTAATACACTGTTACAATAATTGAGCAATGTTTGCATGACTCTAACAAATCATCTACTGCAGGGGTTGCCAGACCTGTCCTCAACAGATCTACCAACAGTTCATGTTTTTCAGGCAACCTGTGGATCTATAGTAGGAATTCATGCAGCAGGTTTGTAAATGTAACAGTTAGTAATGACTACAGCTGTGCACCAGCTAGGGAGTCTGGGAAATGTGACAGTTAGTAATGACTACAGCTGTGTACCAGCTAGGTGATTTTGAAAACATGGACTGTTGGTCGATCTTGAGGACTGGTTTGGCCAGCACTGATCTATTGTATGTTAAAGAAGCAGATATATATTTTTTTAATTGTACTAAATATATTTAAGAAAACATTAGTTTGATTCACTTTTATCGACAGCACGTGGGTGATGCATTAGGGTGTTCTGTAGTGCCCAGTCATACAAATCAAACACTAGATTTGTGGAAGAATGAATAAATTGTGACCCGAAATATTTATGGCCTAGATATATTGATGATATTTTATTCTTAAAGAATAGCCATATGGATTAACATGAATCTTTTAATTGATAGTTTGAATAATAACACAACCTTTCTTTTAGTGATACAAATGTTTCTAAATTTAAATATGAGCTGATAAACTATTTTTTATTGCTAAATACAGTATATTAAGCCCGTGATATAATTACAGTGTGTTTATTCTCAAAAATATTTTACACAATTTCATTTTATTATGAATACAATTGTACAAAAAATTAATTACAGAATATTTTTAATCAAAAGCTTGTTATAAAACTGTTCAAAATGTTTTTGCAATCAGAAATCTTTTGGACAGCAAGTAAATGCCATTGATTAATATAGTCTATAATTCTCATAAAATAGTTTTGATGCAGATAAAACTACCAAAATTACATTTATTTCAAATTTCATATAGGTTATAAAATAATTGAAGGCATAATTGATTGGTAGAGTACTTCAGTAGTCATTGCATACGGCTGTGGCTGGATAGGCTGTGACCAGAGTTTATCTGTGGGCCTAGATTGAAGTGGGCCGTTATTAAAGTGGGAAAACTGATTCATAACTACAGCGTTATACCAGTGTTAAACCAAAGTGAAACTGAAGGACAAAACAACAACTGAGAAAACCAAAGTCTGCTTTGAGTGAGTTAAATTCATTCACACAACATACTACTCCTGGCTGCTTAATCTGGCTATTCAACCATAATATCAGCATTTTACATCTGCAAACATCTTTTACTATCACTGTTAAAGCTTGTACTTGCACTGTCTGTTTTGAAAATGACCAGCTGTACCTCTAATGACCTCACCTTTCCTGCTCTTCCATGTGTCCCCCGACATTTTATTCTTGGCCCTCTTCTTCTCTTTCTCTATACGTCCTCTCTGGGTGAGCTTATGTGCTCACTCGACTTTCACTATCATATCTATGCTGATAACACTGAAATCTACCTCTCCTCTCCTGATCTCTCTCCCTCTATCCTCACTCATATCTCCAACTGTCTCTCTGCTGTCTACTCTTGAATGACCCAGCGCTTTTTTAAACTTAAAATATCAAAGACTAAGCTGTCATCTTCCCACCCTCCTGCATAAAACCTGACCATCTCTCATCCTAACCTACTGTTTATGCCCACTTCATTCCCTTCTGTGTCACCCCTGTCTGTCTAGCCCTCCCCTTTAGAATGTAAGCTCTCACGAGCAGGGCCCTCTCTCCTCATGTGCCTTTCTTAGAATATATAAACCACTGCCACCCTGATGATTGCTGCAGTGTCCTGTCCCCTGATGCAACTATCCTTATTAACCATGTACTTGTCCTAAACTGTCTTGTACTGTAATTTGTTATGTGTTTTTGATTATAACTATGCTCTGTAAAGCGCTACGTAATTTGTGTGCGCTATATAAGAAACTGTTAATAAATAAATAATAATATACCGTACAGTACATTGAGGCAGAACACTATTTTTGTCTGTTTTTGTCTGCACACTCTGCCTCCCTCTGCCTCTCCCTGACACCCACTACCATGCTCTATATTGTGAACTTGGGTTAGGATGGAGGAGGGGGCCATTTTGTTAACCACCTCTGTGCTCAAGACTGTCCTACTTGTACTGTACTGTATATTATGTAATTCCTGCTGTAGTGTACTGTATCTGTGGATCCTATACTGTACCTACAGTATGCTACAGGCGCTGCAGCTTCATTCTGGCACATGAAGGCACAGGCAAGAAGGAAAATCTCTGGCTTGTTTAGAAATATAAATGGTCCAGACAATGGGAAACAATAAAGTTCTAAATTGGTCAAGAGGTCAGGTTTCTTCTCTCCTTATTTGGTCTCTTCTCCAAGGCTTTTCATCATGTCCAGGGGTCTTTGCTGTGCAACTGGAAACCATCGGTTCACTTCTGCACATGCCTTCAAATACATGTTTCATAACTACAGTTGATAACTTATTTCTGATATATGCTGCGGTCTTAAACCAACCACCATAGTGCCGCAAATGAGACGGTGATCGTACGGATACCAAATATTAAGAGAATAGAATGTATTTTACTATTTATCTGTATAGTGATTTTTAACCATATAACTATATTTTATTATTTATGAATGTGGAGTATGAATCTATGTGTATTAGTATGGCTGCCCCCACCTTCGCACAATACTCCTACTCGCCTCCGTACACTCTTTAAGTAAATATGCGGATGTAAATGGCGGCCATAATATGCTAGCGCAGTGTAGATGCAATCATACTTCGACAATTTTTAGAGAAGAGAGGCGGTTGGGGTGTAGTACTGTAGGATGGAGGTGGTAATGGGCATCCAAGATTTTTTTACTTCAAGCTGTGTTCCAGAGTTGTAAGATTCAATTATTAACATTAATATAGAAAAAGAGTTTAGCACTGTTTCATAAATACAACAGTTTATTTGCAAAGTTAAGTAACTATATGGACCCTTGCCTTCAGAATAGAATTGACGGTTTGAAACTTTGCTAAATATTCCTACACACATAAAAACACACACATACAGATGGAGCTGCTATTGTTGCGCCCGCCAGCGTGACATATCTCTAGCCAGTGGCGTAACTATAGCACCGCAGCCCCCGCGGTCGCGGGGGGGGGGGCACTGTGCATGTGGGGGAGCCGGGGGGCTGCGTTGCTATAGTTAGCACCCGCCCGTCCGCCGGTCCACCGCTTGCCGCCCGCCAATCCGCCGCCCGCAGCCTTACCTGTCTTCAGTTCTTCTGCTAGTGAGACGGACCACAATAAAATGTCCGCCCCATATAACAGACAGTTCTCTGAAACTGTCTGCTGTATGGGGGCAGACATTTTGTGTTGGTCCGTCTCCATAGCAGAAGAATGAAGCCAGCAAGGGAGCCGGGACCAGCGGCAGCAAGACAGGTAAGGCTGCGGGTAGGGGATAGGGGGGGGGGCGCCCCCCCCATTAATGGTGGGGGGGCGCCCAATTCATAGTTACGCCCCTGTCTCTAGCACTGGTGTGGCTGGCACACGCTGGCAGGGGGCGTGGCCTGGTGGACGGGGATCCGCAAGCATCTCACACGCTTGTACATCCCTTTGCCGAGAAAAGCGGAATTTGGAGATGAAACATTAACTAAATACACAGGTCATTCACAAAAATTCAATAAATTTAGTCCAAAGATCGCTTTTTTTTAATCCGACATATCACAAAAACCTGACCTGATGAAGAAAAACGGATGTCATTTTCAGATTCAGGGGTGCACAAATGTTCTGAATCTTGTCCAAAACCTTAAACAATTTTTTTAAATTATTTTTTTGTAACCCAGTATAATCATAGGCAAATGCAGGGGGGTTATTGGTTGCCCTGGAACCCCCTCCTCTTGTCAAGTGTCTCAAATTCTGACAATAGTAATGGTATATAATATGATTACTAGAGCAGCCGCCACATCATGCAGTGTAAGGGACAGAGCGGAGCTGCCGCCACATCATGCAGTGTAAGGGACAGAGCGGAGCTGCCGCCACATCATGCAGTGTAAGGGACAGAGCGGAGCTGCTGCACATGCCCAGTGGTAGCAGCTTCTTCTACCACCAGGTTTGCTGTGTTTGTGGATCTGAGTCCTCAGTCAGTGCACTACACCAGAGAGCAGCTACCACGAAGAAGAAACAGAGGCCTTACCAGGAGGTGGGATAATTTGTGCTTAGAAAGTGCAGTACTGGTTCTATTATGTTGTGTGTTTATTATGGTATGTTAACCTTTTCCTGACCACTTATTTATATTATTTAAATGTTGGATACAGCCAATAGTATAAACCATTTATAGTGCTAGGTATTATTACTGTATTCCATACAGAATCCAGTATATAAAAGACTAATGTTTACATTAATGTCCAGGGTTGTTACTCGGTTCTTCTAACGCTCCGCCAGTCTTCCACTCATACTCAAACAATGCTCTGCAGAGTGGGTGATTGTGGACTGCACTTGAAATCCCCTTTCTAGAAGTTCTGCGTTTACCACTGAAAATGGCCAAGAAAATGTTACTTTAGATTAAAACAGGGTAATAAAAATAGTCCTTAATTTTCAAAGACGTATTAACATTTACATATATTGTGTTTTGAGCTTCACAATAGGGAAGAAAGCAGTGATACAAGATTGGGTAATAACTGACAGACAAAGAGGTAAAATGGTCCAGCTTGCAAGCTTACAATCTATAGACTTCTGTGCACATAGCTAGTTCCACCTTTCTTTTTACCTTAAGGTGACCCACTGTAATGGTTGGCGATGTAAAATATCAATCAAACATATTTCTAAAGCAATGAGTAGGAAATAAATCAAAAGGCAATGAGACAGAAATAAGATATTCCAAAAAAGACAATATGTGATTAAAGTCTGCAAGGAACAATGCAAAAGTGGAACATCCTTTCATCCAATATGTGTGAACTTCTCCATACTGACATATTACAAAGATGGAACAAAATGTCAATTCAATGCAGCATTCAGCAGCTGCCATAGCTGAGTAAATTAGTTTTTCTTACTCGGAGAGTTTATTGAAAATAGAAGGTGAAGTTATAATAAACCACATGTTCAGATGAAAGAGAGGAATGCTGCAATTTGTAAAATGTGTTTACTGTTATGAGCAGTACATTGATGTAAAATGAGAAATGTTTCTGGATAAATGACCGATTTTCTGAGGTTTCATGATGAGCCCTAATTAGAGAAGTCGCATTTTTGATGTAAAACAAATGGAGAAAGATACTCCAATCCACTTCTCTACACTCAGCCGTTAATTGTCTATGCGATGTTTGAAGTTTTATGCAGAATGTAATTTAAATGTAATTCAAAACAACACTGCTCAGTCACCAAGTGGAAAACATATCTGTTCCTCTCGCTGCAAAATCGTCCTTATATTTGGCAGGAACATTATCACACATTTTCCTCTTATTTTGCCAGTAAATTTCACATGACGCTATTAATTTCTTACATATTAAGAAAATGTGATGGTGTAGTGTCATTACCTTTAAATGTTGGTGTAGATTCTGTATGTAGAGAGCTTTCATTTTAGGACAATGGCAGATCTGCTTATAAAATCAGAGGTAATTCAGAATTACAGTACACTGTCATGATACAAACTTGATACAAAATTGCGAATCCGCTTACCTAAAATAGCTGGGGAATTTACACATAATTATACATGTAGTGCCGTACACACACTGTTGGGCAGTGGAAGATGTAATGCGAGGTTAAAATGGTCTGCAACTGGCGGAACTGCATTCTGTCAGTTCACAGTGGAGGCAAAATGGTTCCACCTCTTCTGGCCTACAGCAGCACAGCAGCATTTTAGGGGAAGGCAGGCTGACAGAAAGGCTGGCTTCTCTCCGCTGTGCAGCACCCTCTGGATGAACTATGGATCTTCACTCCGCCAATGTGGTGTAATATGAATAAAGGGTACTACGTGTGGTGTAACGTGAATGAGGGTCACTATGTGTGGTGTAATGTGAATATGGGTCACTAGGTTTGATGTAACATAAATACGGGTAACTACAGTATGTGTGGTGTAACATAAATATGGGTTACTATGTTGTGTAATGTGAATAAGAGTCACTATGTGTTGTGTAATGTGAATAAGAGTCACTATGTGTTGTGCAATGTGGATATTTGTCACTATGGGCCTTATTCAGGTCGATGCGTAAATTTTCGAATTCTTTCGGATGGCGTTTTTTAGCCGTCTGCGCATGCGTAGGCAACACTATGCGCATGTGCCACGCATGGTCTCCGTACTCGTTCTCACTAATACAGTAAAGAATGTGCACATTCACTCAGGAAATATGGGCGTAATATGGGCGTCATTCGGAAGTACACAGGGGCGTAGTTTCAAAGTGGGCTAAACTGGGCGTAAACATGGGCGTACATGAGGGAGTGTACTCATTCTGGTAGGCGTGCATTCGGACAGAACACCGACTGCAAATGAACCAACAGGCAGGAAATATGCGGTCTTCATAAGCAAGTATTACTTTGCGGACACCACTCGGTCATGCGCTAGGCATTCGGATCGCCCAATTAGTACGCCCGCACCTGAACCACTCTCAGCTGAACACAATACAATCCACCTACGTAAAGGGGTAACAATGATTGAATAGCACTTCACATGATGTAAGGGTTAATGTAAAGTGGTAGTAATGTGTTTAAGTATCAAATAGGATTTAATTGATTACAATTACAAACAAACCCTTTTTTATGAGGTTGCCTAATTGCATAAGTGTGTCATGTGACAGATTTATGAGTTCAGATAATAGTCGTGAGTTTTGCGGAAATATACCGCATCCCAGTCCCGTCCGTTCTGACGCTGTAAGACCGTGCAGAATCTTTGTGTGGCTACCGCACACGCACGGTTTGGATGTTGTCCGAAAACACACCCTCTTCTTAGAGAGCGAGTCCGTCCGAATGCGGAGGACCTGTGGGCGTTTCTTCTTACAATGTCCGCACAGCGTGGCGTGCGGTCTGCTCCGAAAGAATTCAGAAATTTACGCACCAACCAGAAAACCCTCCTATATGAGGTGTAACATTAAAAATGGTCAATACCAAGAAAATGTACTAAAATCAAATGGATACAAATGGGTTTGAATATACACATTTGCACCCCTTCAATCCCATTCACTACTGGTGCTTGCCAAATTTACAAAGGATCTATATTGGCTGAGAGGCCCCTTTTACAAATGGCAGGCTCGGCTAAGTTCGGCTGTACAAATGAATAGACAGTCGATAAAACTTGGCTGTACATGGCCAAAGTGTTCTATGGGATTGTCAAACTTACTATAATTGATATGAGCAAATTAGATTTCAAATTCAAGTCAGAATATGAATATTTGAGGAAGCATGCACAGATCAGTGAAAAAAAAAAAAAAAAAACCCAAAATATTATTTATAATAATGGGATGCCCCCACCTCCTCCTTACAAACATAACTAGCACGGGGCTCTTTGAGCCAGTCCTGGTTTCACAAATATGGGGGGAAAATTACAAAGGGGTTCCCTATTTTTCATAAAGCAGCACAGGATTCGTTGACCGGGCCTGGCTCAAAAATAACATCCCTCACTACCCCGGCATGAGCAAAGGCCCCAGCGGCTGGCAACAGTATCAGAGGGACAAGAGAATGGAGGTAGTACATTTACTTAAAGTAAATTTACTGTGACAGCCTTATAAATATAAATGAATGTATATTGTGTCTCTTGCATAGTAATTAGAGTGTTCATGCTTCCTGGTAAGCATTTAGATTGGAAACTTAGAAAAATACTACTTTATATATTAATAATATAAAACTATTTTGGAAAAGGGAAATACTGGAAGGTGTCTCTGATGTCTCCTGGTTTGTCCTGCTATAGGATGCCTATTTCTCCCCCCATTTTGATCTCACTCTTTCTCTCTCGCTCACTCTCTCTCACTCTCTCTCTCACACTCTCTCTCTCTTACTCTCTCACACACACTCTCTCTCTCTGTCACTCTCTCTCACTCTCTCTTTCTGCCTCTCTTGCTCATCCTGTCTCTTTTTAAACATCTATCAGCTCCCATCACCTGTCCACGATCTCTCTATCCTATCTGTTTGTGGATCACTTTGGCTTCTTTCTCTCCCTGGGCATGATGTACTAACATGCACATGTGGTAAAAACCCAGATTTCCCTATAGAAGCCTATTGGCTTTGTTGCCAATAGTCCAGGGACCAGCGCCCATTGCATAGGGTAGATTTTATCAGAACAGCTGCCCTTTGTGTTATTAATTACATATAGTATGTAAGTACATATTTGATGTGTGTCAGGAAGTTGGTACATTCCACACTATGAAACTGCAGTGCAAACCTCTCTGAGGCAGTATGTCCACAGCCAGCTCACCCTAAAAGGAAAGTATAGATATGCCGATGCTAGCACTGCTGTTCAGGGATGAGTTTGCTCACCTCCAGTCTCCTTCACCAGCAGCAGGTCTCCCGGTGACTATTGAGAGACCTGCTGCTGATGTCCGAGGTTGGAGATGAGCTGAGTCAGTCCCCATGATACTCAGCTGCGTACTATGCATAATGGGTGGGCCGGCCCTGAGTTTTCCCATTTTTTATAACGTGGCAATCAATTACGTGGCAAAATCAGTGTAAATGATTGCCGCTTTAAGAAAATGGAAAAACTATCTCAAAATCTCCCACTTTCTGATTCTCACACCCTATCACATTTAGCCCATCATCTATATCAATGGTTCTCAATCATTCTCTACCTTGATCCTCCATTTGTGTTATTGGGAACTCAACATTTGCAAAACAAAACATTTGTAATGAATATAATGACTATTAGTTACAATATTAGGTGTTTCTGTTCAGGAAATCAATCAATGTTGTATAAACAAGGTAAAAAAAATGACACTATAAGAATAGAATGAATTAAATACTTTATAATTTTACATATTTCTCCCATAATGCAATTAAGTTAAAAATAAAATTGTCAGTAAAACTATAGCCCACATCTAATTTGTTAGCAACTTGAAGCTATATAATGGTTTAACAATTACAGAGGTATTGGGCCTACACACGTAGAGATTTTGAGCTAAAGAATGCTCAGCACGATGGTTCAGCACACAGCAATGTGCTGTGCGCTGGTCAATCTGTCAGGGCCAGTGTTCTCCTGGGAGAACACTGGCCCTGACCGGCAATCTAACTAGATTTATCCAGCGTGCAAGATATTAATCACACGGTGATAGCGACATGTGGGGCCACGCATTGTTATGGCCCCTACACATGAAGTGATGTAGGGACATTTTGTAAGCGATCTAGTCAAATTAAGTCAGATCGCTTTGAAAACATAATGAAATCGCCTGATGTGTAGACCACAAAAGGGGCAACAGAAATTTTGGGGTGCCACCCCGCATGCTGGAAGCCTCCTGTGCCCATCATTGAATTGGTGTGGAGCAGGGAGGGATGGTTGGAGTCTGGGGAGGATTGGGATGAAAAAACAGCCTGGGATATTTCTGGGAGCAGCCCTATTTCTGTTACCTGAGCTCTATTAAACTAAGGCGCTCCCTCACCTTGCCCTTTATCACACTGATGCTCTCCCTTACCCTGCAGCCTGCCATCTATCACACTGATATGCTCTCTCACCATGCGGCCTACTCTCTATCACAATGACGCAACCCCTCACCATGTGGCCTGCGCTCTATCACACTGATGCTCTCCCTTACCTGCCGCCTGCGTTCTATCACACTGATATGCTCCCTCACCATGTGGCATGCACGCTATCACACTGATGCTCTCCCTCACCCCCGTGCCTCCACTCTATCACACTGACGCAATCCCTCACCATGCGGCCTGTGCTCTATCACACTGACGACCTCCCTCACTCCACGGCCTGCTCTCTATCAAACTGATGCAATCCCTTACCATGTGGCCTGCGCTCTACCACACTGATGCTCTCCCTCACCTGCAGCATGCCCTCTATCACACTGACACTCTCCCTCACCATGTGGCTTGCATGCTATCACACTGATGCTCTCCCTTACCCTGCAGCCTGCCTTCTATCACACTGATGCTCTTCCTCACTCCCATGGCCTCCACTTTATCACACTAACACTCTCCCTCACCCCGCAGCCTGTGCTCTATCACACTGACGACCTTCCTCACTCCACGGCCTGCTCTCTATCACACTGATGCAACCCCTCACCATGTGGCCTGCGCTCTATCACACTGATGCTCTCCCTCACCTGCAGCATGCCCTCTATCACACTGATATGCTCCCTCACCATGCGGCCTACGTTCTATCACACTGAGACTCTCCCTCACCATGTGGCATGCACGCTATCACACTGATGCTCTCCCTTACCCTGCAGCCTGCCTTCTATCACACTGATGCATTTCCTCACTCCCGCGGCCTCCACTCTATCACACTGACGCAATCCCTGACAATGCAGCCTGCATGCTATCACACTAACGCTCTCCCTAACCCAGCGGCCTATGCTCTATCACACTGACGCACAACTCACCCTGCGGCCTGCCTTCTATCACACTGATGCAATCCCTCACCCTGCTGCCTGTGCTCTATCACACTGAAGCACAACTCACCCTGCTGCCTGCACTCTATGCCCACACAGTGTCCCGTGAATCTCTCCTCCCATGTTGCTCTGCCTCCCAGACTTAGAGAACCACAAGTCCCAGCTAATGCGCCCACTGGTTCTTGTAGTTCCACAACAGAACCAATATGTAAATAAAACACACATACACACCATAATAAATTATGTGGATTCCATTTGGACCCCCCCCTTCTAGATATCATGCATTTGCCCATGTATAGTATACATTTAATTGCCTCCCAGCCCTAAAAAGTATCATGTTATGTACTATGGTTGATCGCAAAACATGCTTGTACTTTCATAACCACCAAGTCCAAAAGACTGTATATTCCTGTTTTTGAAGCAACAGTAAACCAAAGTATTTTAATGATTTCTCAAAGCAGGGGACATTTTATTTGACAGCTATTATTTATATTTTTGAATGTAGGATGTTACATACATTGCTGTCATTTTAAATTGTTTTTTTTTTTTTTTTTTTTTTGTGATCTAAGTAGCTTTTCAGCACTGAGTAAAACAGATGCATTCTACTTGAAATTGCATTGCTATTTGCGATAGTTACTGTATGTGGACAATTTTCCTGGAATTGATAACTGAAGATGAAAGACTAATAGAGAAGAAAGAAATCCTTACAATATTTTACTCAATTCACTTAAACAATTGGAACGTAAAATAAAATGAGATTTGGCTCACAAAACTGCCACACAGCTAAGGCAGCTTGCAAATGACTGTAATTTACTCCTGACTATAGTAGTAAGTTGATGGCAAATAAATTGCAATGCTAAGGGAAACCTAGTACTTTTGATTAAAATTACCTGTGTTTCTTTTGATTGAAATAAAAGAAAAATGAAAATAATTGCCAGTGTTTTACTTAATGATATGTAAAAAGATTTATGGAAATAAGAGTTCAAAGCTTTTATGATTCAGTTTCAGACTGTGTTGTACTGTTCTGTATACAGGTAAAACAAAGAAGAATAATAACTATTATTATTGTTATTATTATATATTACTATTTAACATGATAAACATAATTACGGTGTGAACATAGAGTGTTGGCAATACATTATATTGTGTAGCCAATTTTATTTATTATTTGTTAATTCAACAATATTCCACTCTTCTAATGCTGTTGTCATTGTTTACTTATTTATTGGTTAATGCAGTGGTTCCCAAACCATTTTGAATCACGGCACCCTAGAGCATCAAAATATTTTCAACGCACCCCTAGGCCAAATGCTTCTTATCGAGAAATTCAGAAAAAAAATATTAAATTAAGTGCATTGTGTTTATATCAGTTATCTGGTGAGGGACAGGGTTTGCTTCTGTTTGTCCACATATATTATGATTGGCAGCCAGGTATATTGACCATAAATAATATGAATTGATCTTGGTCCACCAACCCAGGGCACCCCTGCAAGTGTCCTGAGGCACCCCAGGGTGCCTAGGCACACAGTTTGGGAACCACTGGGTTAATGAGTTCTGAAGGTGCCCATACATTGCTGCGATGTCTCACAACCTTCCCAATTTGTTGTGATGGATGGCATGCATCCCTGCTCCCCAGGGAGGGAGTTCCCAGGTCAGGTGGTTGGATAGCCAGCAGGTCCAATCACAGACTCACATCTGATGCACACGGGACCGCATATCGGACTTGATGGGACATCAAAGTGCCGATTTGATGGCCTGATTCATCGGAATGGTCCGAAATCGGCCCAAATTGAAGTGAAAGTAACAATTTTAATACTTCATTAGGGTTTCATAGTCATCTCCATGGTACCAATTACTAAGGGATTACTTCTACCTCTCAACTAAGTAGAAAGTAGAAAAATACTTCTAAACAGTTACCAGGGAAGTGCGGTGAGCTAAATGGCTGAGGTGTCCCTGGCAGTTACCAGAGCCAGATTTGCACACAATATACCGGTATGAGCCATGGGGTACATGTGGGCATTATACACAAGTGCAGCAGTATATACTGCTGGAGATTCGCTGTTTTAATAAGAGATGTGCAGAAAAGGTTGCCAGGTGAGGCACTGCCTCACCTGCCATAGACTTACTCCAGAGTTTTGACTATAAAAATTATTAGAGTAATAAAAATAAGATTTTTTTATATATATATTCTTTGTATTTTTGACATACTTTATAAATTCAAAACTCCGGCATATACATCAGCATGACAGGAAAGGCTGTGCCTCCCCTGTCTTACCCCACTGCACGCCACTGACAGTTACGGCTCCAGAGGTGGGGCTGCAGCACAGTCCAACATTCAAATGGGGTGCCACACCTACTGCCACTACAAACACTGCCAAACATTACCGGCCAGGACTCACCCTTTTTATTTTTTGGATTATGCTGCAGCCCCACCTCTGAAGCCTCCACTGCTTCTGACAACAATCGTACCATAATGCTTTGCGCTCCTTCAAAGTCTGTCCCCAGACTCCTATTGGCTGGTTTAGCAGGAGTATGGGGATGGGATGGGCTGAGAAGAAGTGTGAAGCCTTATGCAGAGTCTTGGGTATTAACCATCCTGCACATCATAACATATGTGTTTCTATGTGCTAAGTGGTTCCCCCCACACAGTACTGCCTACTTGAGCACTATTGTTTCCAATCCCAGCCACTCCTCTGTAGTCGTTAGGTTCAATGTGCCTAAATGACATATGGCCCATTGCAGAAGCATTTGCATACCCTTGTTTTCTCTATAGTTTCTCTACACAAAGGTTATGTCTTCAACTCTGCATCTGCTTCACTATGAGTAATATAAGAGTTCTCTATGGCTGTAATGGTCCACTAATGTGTTCACTTAACCCCTTCCTGACACAGCCAGTTTTTGCCTTCCTGACAGAGCCCTTTTTTTCAAATCTGACATGTATCACTTAAGTGGGGATAACTTTTTTTTGCTTTTACTTATCCCAGTGATTTTGAGATTGTTTTCTCGTGACACATTGTACTTCAAATTAGTGGTAAATTTGGGTCGATACAGTCTGTGTTTTTTTGTGAAAAATACCAAAATGTCGTAAAAAAATGGAAAATTTAGCAATTTGCAAAATGGAAAATTTTCTGCTTGTGAGACAAATAATCATACCACTCAAAATAGTTAATAACTAACATAGACCATATGTCTACTTTATGTTTCCATCATTATTTCAACTTCCTTTAAATTTTTTTGGACACTAGGAGGCTTACAATATGAATAGCAAATTCTCAAATTTTCAAGAAAATTTCAAACACTGATTTTTTTAGGGACCAGTTCAGTTCTGATGTGACTTTGAGGGACTTGTATGTGAGACACCCCCATAAATGATGCCATTTCAAAAACTGCACCCCTCACAGTATTCAAAACAGCATTTTGGAAGTTTGTTAACCCTTTAGGTGTTTCACAGGAATTAAAACAAAGTGTAGGTGAAATTTCAAAATTTCATTTTTTTTGCAGATTTGCAATTTTAATACATTTTTCTAAGGAACACAGTAGATTTTACTAGAGAAATGTGACTAAAAATTGATTCCCCCAATTCTTTTGTTTTCATAAATATCCTATATGTGGCCCTAGTGTGCACGTTGACCAAACCACAGGCTTCATAATAGAAGGAGCACCTACTTGATTTTGGAGCCTCCTTTTTATGAGATTATTTTTTAGGCACCATGTAGGTTTCTAGGCACCATAAGATGCTAAAATTTAGGAACCCCCCCACAAGTGACCCCATTTTGCAAACTACACCCCTCAGGGAATTCATCTAGGGGTATAGTGTACATTTCAAACCCCCAGGGGTTTCACCAATTGTGGTACAACTGGGCAGTGAAAATGAAAAATTTAATTTTTTACACAAAAATGCAGTTCTGGCTCAAAATTTTTCATTTTCACAAGGAATGAAGGAGACAAAGCACCCCAAAATCTGTGCCCCAATTTCTCCCGAGTACGGCAATGCCGCACATGTGACCAAAAAATACCATTTGGGTGCATGGCAGGACTCAGAAGGGAAGGAGTGATTTTTGGATTTTGCAGCTCAGATTCTGGTGGAATGTTGGTGGGTGCTATGTCGCATTAGCAAGACCCCCCAAGCACCAATACAGTGGAACCCCCCCACAAGTGACCCCATTTTGCAAACTACACCCCTCAGGGAATTCATCTAGGGGTATAGTGTACATTTCAAACCCCCAGGGGTTTCACCAATTTTGATACAACTGGGCAGTGAAAATGAAAAATTACATTTTTTTACACAAAAATGCAGTTCTGGCTCAAAATTTTTCATTTTCAGAAGGTATGAAGGAGAAAAAGCACCCCAAAATCTGTGCCCCAATTTCTCCCGAGTACGGCAATGCCTCACATGTGACCAAAAAATACCATTTGGGTGCATGGCAGGACTCAGAAGGGAAGGAGTGATTTTTGGATTTTGCAGCTCAGATTCTGGTGGAATGTTGGTGGGTGCTATGTCGCATTAGCAAGACCCCCGAAGCACCAATACAGTGGAACACCCCCACAAGTGACCCCATTTTGCAAACTACACCCCTCAGGGAATTGATCTAGGGGTATAGTGTACATTTCAAACCCCCAGGGGTTTCACCAATTTTGATACAACTGGGCTGTGCAAATGAAAAATTACATTTTTTACACAAAAATGCAGTTCTGGCTCAAAATTTTTCATTTTCACAAGGAATGAAGGAGAAAAAGCACCCCAAAATCTGTGCCCCAATTTCTCCCGAGTACGGCAATGTCTCATATGTGACCAAAAAATACCATTTGGGTGCATGGCAGGACTCAGAAGGGAAGGAGTGATTTTTGGATTTTGCAGCACAGATTCTGGTGGAATGTTGGTGGGTGCTATGTCGCAGTAGCAAGACCCCCCAAGCACCATTACAGTGGAACCCCCCCACAAGTGACCCCATTTTGCAAACTACACCCCTCAGGGAATTCATCTAGGGGTATAGTGTACATTTCAAACCCCATGGGGTTTCACCAATTTTGATACAACTGGGCAGTGAAAATGAAAAATTACATTTTTTTACACAAAAATGCAGTTCTGGCTCAAAATTTTTCATTTTCAGAAGGTATGAAGGAGAAAAAGCACCCCAAAATCTGTGCCCCAATTTCTCCCGAGTACGGCAATGTCTCACATGTGACCAAAAAATACCAGTTGGGTGCATGGCAGGACTCAGAAGGGAAGGAGTGATTTTTGGATTTTGCAGCACAGATTCTGGTGGAATGTTGGTGGGTGCTATGTCGCATTAGCAAGACCCCCCAAGCACCAATACAGTGGAACCCCCCCACAAGTGACCCCATTTTGCAAACTACACCCCTCAGGGAATTCATCTAGGGGTATAGTGTACATTTCAAACCCCCAGGGGTTTCACCAATTTTGATACACCTGGGCTGTGCAAATGAAAAATTACATTTTTTACACAAAAATGCAGTTCTGGCTCAAAATTTTTCATTTTCACAAGGAATGAATGAGAAAAAGCACCCCAAAATCTGTGCCCCAATTTCTCCCGAGTACGGCAATGTCTCACATGTGACCAAAAAATACCATTTGGGTGCATGGCAGGACTCAGAAGGGAAGGAGTGATTTTTGGATTTTGCAGCTCAGATTCTGGTGGAATGTTGGTGGGTGCTATGTCGCATTAGCAAGACCCCCGAAGCACCAATACAGTGGCCAAGTGACCCCATTTTGCAAACTACACCCCTCAGGGAATGCCTCATGTGTGACCAAAAAGTGGCAGGACTCAGAAGGGAAGGAGTGATATTTGGATTTTGCAGCACAGATTCTGGTGGAATGTTGGTGGGTGCTATGTCGCATTAGCAAGACCCCCAAAACACCAATACAGTGGAACCCCCCCACAAGTAACCCCATTTTGCAAACTACACCCCTCAGGGAATTCATCTAGGGGTATAGTGTACATTTCAAACCCCCAGGGGTTTCACCAATTTTGATACACCTGGGCTGTGCAAATGAAAAATTACATTTTTTACACAAAAATGCAGTTCTGGCTCAAAATTTTTCATTTTCACAAGGAATGAAAGAGAAAAAGCACTCCAAAATCTGTGCCCCAATTTCTCCCGAGTACGGCAATGTCTCACATGTGACCAAAAAATACCATTTGGGTGCATGGCAGGACTCAGAAGGGAAGGAGTGATTTTTGGATTTTGCAGCTCAGATTCTGGTGGAATGTTGGTGGGTGCTATGTCGCATTAGCAAGACCCCCGAAGCACCAATACAGTGGAACACCCCCACAAGTGACCCCATTTTGCAAACTACACCCCTCAGGGAATTCATCTAGGGGTATAGTGTACATTTCAAACCCCCAGGGGTTTCACCAATTTTGATACAACTGGGCAGTGAAAATGAAAAATTACATTTTTTTACACAAAAATGCAGTTCTGGCTCAAAATGTTTCATTTTCAGAAGGTATGAAGGAGAAAAAGCACCCCAAAATCTGTGCCCCAATTTCTCCCGAGTACGGCAATGCCTCATGTGTGACCAAAAAGTGGCAGGACTCAGAAGGGAAGGAGTGATTTTTGGATTTTGCAGCACAGATTCTGGTGGAATGTTGGTGGGTGCTATGTCACATTAGCAAGACCCCCCAAGCACCAATACAGTGGAACCCCCCACAAGTGACCCCATTTTGCAAACTACACCCCTCAGGGAATTCATCTAGGGGTATAGTGTACATTTCAAACCCCCAGGGGTTTCACCAATTTTGATACAACTGGGCAGTGAAAATGAAAAATTACATTTTTTTACACAAAAATGCAGTTCTGGCTCAAAATTTTTCATTTTCAGAATGTATGAAGGAGAAAAAGCACCCCAAAATCTGTGCCCCAATTTCTCCCGAGTAGGGCAATGCCTCATATGTGACCAAAAAATACCAGTTGGGTGCATGGCAGGACTCAGAAGGGAAGGAGTGATTTTTGGATTTTGCAGCTCAGATTCTGGTGGAATGAATGGTGGGTGCTATGTGGCAGTAGCAAGACCCCCGAAGCACGGTGAAATGATGAACCTAATAATCCATAGATGTGTGGTATATTTTAAAACACTCCTTTATACATAGGCCGGGTTTGTCGGGGCAAGTTTCACAGTGGAAAATAGTTTCCTTTCTTATTCCCTTTTTATAGCAAACTTTGCACCTTTTTTGTGTCCTGCCCTTTCTTGCAGTGGAGGGGATTTCGTTAGGAAAATGCTGCCCTGGTACAATACGGGGGCCAGTACTAGAAGTACTGGGGCACTCTGCCTGCTGGTTCCCAAATATTAGGCCCTTTATGACTTCCTCTTGAAAGTGCATAAATGTCCCCCTCTGGCTGGTAGAACGGAATAGCACGTAAGCGTTATACAGTGCCATCTGGATGATATACACGGCCAGCTTCTTGTACCAGATTTTTGTTTTCCGCAGGGCACTGTACGGCTTCAGTACCTGATCTGAAAGATCCACTCCGCCCATGTACCTATTGTAATCTAGGATACAATTAGGTTTTGAGGTGTGGGTACTGGTACCTCGTACAGGGATGGAGGTGGTACTGTCTCCATGAATTGTTGTCAGTATAAGGACATCCCTCTTGTCCTTATATTTGACCAACAACATATTTTCGGTGCATATTCCCCTGCTTTCACCCCTTCTCATTACTTGGGCAATGTGCGTTTTTGGGAGGCCTCTTTGGTTCTTACGCACAGTACCGCAAGCTGCTGTACCTCTTGAACCAAGGGCCTTAAACAGGGGGATGCTAGTGTAAAAGTTATCCACATAGAGGTGATTACCTTTATCCAGGAAGGGGTGCACTAAATCCCAGACAATTTTTCCACTAACACCTACGAGGGAGGGGGGGCATTCTGGCGGTTCAATTCTTGAATCCTTCCCTTCATATACCCTAAACCTGTGGGTGTACCCTGAGGTGCTTTCACACAGCTTATACATTTTTATGCCATACCTTGCCCTCTTACTGGGAAGGTACTGGCGGAATTTAACCCTTCCTTTAAAATGTATAAGGGACTCGTCAATACAAATAAATTTTTCAGGGATGTACATCTCTGCAAATTTGGCACTGAAATGATCAATGACCGGCCTGACTTTGAATAGCCGGTCAAAGGTGGGATCATCTCTGGGTGGGCCCAGTGTATTATCGGTGTAATGTAAAAATTTAAGGATTATCTCAAAACGAGCCCGAGTCATGGCCATACGGTAAAATGGGGTGCTGTACAGAACATCTGTACTCCAATATTGCCTAATTTCTGGCTTTTTTACTATGCCCATATGTAACACCAGACCCCAAAACGTCATCATCTCTACTGCATCTACAGGGGTCCACCTAGCAAATGATGATGTGGGGTTTTGAGCAATAAACTGCTGGGCATATAAATTAGTTTGGTCCACCATTAAATTTATAAAATCATCAGAGAAAAATAATTTGAAAAAAGTCAATTTCTCTGAGACCTGCTGAATCAAATTGGATTCGTGGGATGGCCAAAAACTCAGGAACCTGGGGCTCAAAATTGTCTGGTGGTGGGGTCCATACGGGATCAATCATTTGGGGGGGGGGGTCTCAGCTGCTCTACGGGGGCGTCTTTGAGGGGGTCCCTCATCAGCAGAGGAGGAAGAGGAGCTTAAGGCGAATCCTTCAAATTCCCCGCTTGCATCACTGGCTGTGTCAGAGTCAGAGTCAGAGGCAAGCATGGCATATGCCTCCTCCGCTGAATACATTCTTCTGGATGACTGGGATGACATTTGGGATGACATTTGGGATGACATTTGGGATGCCATTTTTATTTTTGTGTTTCTGTAAGTGTAATGTTTCAACACGTGTATAGTGTAGGGGGGGTACAAACTTTATTTCAACACGGGGGGTATGTAGTGTGTAGTGTGTATGTAGTGCAGAAAAAAAAATACTTTATACAGGAATTTGATCCCAATAAAAAAAAAAAAAATTGAAGGGGTTAAAAAAAAAAAAAAAAGGTCCTGCGCCAAAAATTGAGCACAGATGTTGGTCAGTAACGTCCGTCACTGAACAGCGCTCAAAGGAAACAGGACACCCACAAAAACAACGTGGGTGTAAAAACAAAAAAAAAACAATAAAAAAAAAATGCAGAAAAAAAATGATATCAACCTGTGCCAAAAATGCTGTTCAGTGATTGTACGTCACTGATCAGCGGCCACAGGACACCCACAAAAGCAACGTGGGTGTAAAAACAATTTAAAAAAAATTTCCACAGCACTCTCCAAAAAAAAAAACAATTTAAAAAAACTGCAGAAAAAAAAATGATATCAACCCTGTGCCAAAAATGCTGTTCAGTGATTGTACGTCACTGATCAGCGCTCAGCGGCCACAGGACACCCACACAAGCAACGTGGGTGTAAAAACAAAACCCCACTGCACTCTCCAAAAAAAAAAAACTGCAGATCAGTTATGCAGTGATGCACCACTGATTAGCAGTGAGGGGCAGCAGACACACAACCTGACAGGGTATATATTTAAAAAAAAAAACCCTGGACCCCCAAAAAGTTGCTGATTAATTAATTAAAACTGACCAGCACAAAAGGGGGGGGCAGCAGGGGGGGCAGCAGTCAGTTGCACACGCAGCACAACCTTTGGTGCAACTGACAGGTATATATATAAAAAAAAAAACCTGGACCCCCAAAAAGTTGCTGATCAGTTAATTAATCAGCACAATCAGCACAAAAGGGGGGGCAGCAGGGGGGGGGCAGCAGTCAGTTGCACAGGCAGCACAACCTTTGCTGCAACTGACAGGTATATATATAAAAAAAAAACCTCTGCACCCCCAAAAAGTTGCTGATCATCTCAGATATAGTGATCAGCACAAAAGGGGGTGCAGCAGACACAAAATATAGCACTCTCTATCACTCTCTATCACTCTCTATCACTCTCTGTCACTATCTGTCCCTATCTCTCACGATCTGTGACTCTATGACACTGCTGCAGCAGCACACACAGAAGTCACAAGATCCAGGAAGTATCCAGCTGCTGGCAGCACGCTACCAGCGGTGATCAGCGGTGATCAGGTAAGTATAAGGCAAGGATCAGGTATGTATCATGACAGATTGGCACGGTGACCGCTCTGCACGCAATTCCAGACCGGAATGGCGTCTGCAGCGCAGTCACCTTTAGTTTAAATCACGCGCCTTGGCTGTGATTGGTCCGTGGGTCCCACGGACCAATCACAGCCTTGGGGGCAGGTGGGGTGAGGTGTCGTCGTCACCGATGACCCCCTCATGCCCCCTGACGCCCGGCGGTGATTGACACCTGTGTTACCGAGCGTCTGATTCGCCGGTAACACAGGAAAACGCTGTGAATGGCTGTTCACACTGAACAGCCAATCACAGCGATCGCCGACGGGGGGGCGGCATCGCAGCCCCCCCTGGGCATGCAGGGACATGTCTGCTGTCAGGGACAGCAGACATCGTCCCTCTGTCCCCGCGTCTATAGACGCGGGGACAGTTTAAAGTCATGACGTATATATACGTCATGTGTCGGGAAGTACATCCCGGCCATGACGTATATATACGTCAAATGTCGGGAAGGGGTTAATTAATCAAAAACAAAATAGATCTCAAAACCATTTCATGTAACTGAAACATATTTGCTGTGCCATTGTTTCTCCAGATACAGTATGTGGGAATCTGACCAATCTTCAAACTTTGTAGGGTGGGTGGTGGCAGTACACAGGCGCTCAGTGTGGTTAAATAAATACAATTTATTAGAAGAACAACACATACATAATTTTATAATCCAATAAAATAAGAGTCCTTTATGAATATTGATGACGGGTGATCTTACTCAGATGAGAATTTGGAACCCGTAGGATGGTATATGGCAATGTACAGCCTGGAAATGCACCCGTTCAAGGCTCCAAAATGTATTCACTGGGCAGCGTCCTTTCACGGTCCTGATGAGGAGTCACTGAGAAAACGGAAGCATTTCAAGTTTACTGTGGCTCTTCTTCAAAAGTGGAACCTTGTAGTAAGTAACGGTGCAACCTATACGGCTGCTGGACTGTGAGATGGGACCCACCAGTAAGCGTTGATTTATGCTGCAAACCTAAATCTTATTAGTCTAACCCTGACCGACTGGCCATTGTCACACAGCATATACACATACACACACACTTTTTCTAGGGAGGTGGGGATACCAAACATCAACCTTCCTCCGGGCAACGGAGATGAACTTACACCTATGACATTCATATACAGTATAATAATTAAAAAACTATAAAGTATAAATTCAATTGTTTGGGACCTAAAAGTAATTGTCATCAATAGCAACTATTCAATTGTTTGCCAGGCTTTAGTGTGTAATTTCTGCTTAAAGCACTCTAAGGTGGGGAATAGAATTTTGCACAAAGACAGCTTTTTGGGAATGCTCAGTGGTGTGGATGTTTCAACCCCAGAATATTGACATGCAAAAGGTAGACACATGAAAAGGTCAACAGGAATTTCACATTTTTGTGTCAATGTGGACACCTGTTAACATACACCCCCAATTAAGGTAACACGACCCTTCGGGTGACTAGCTTTGCTTGCCATGCTTTGGGTTTATTTAGAAAATATTGTTAAAAATTTATGTCAAACTTTTCCATGTCTACCTTGCCCATGTTGATCTTTTGACCATGTTGACCAATTGCAGGTCAACCTTTTTAGAGGTTGACCTTTTGACCCTGTCAATCTATTGCATGTAGACCTATCAGTGTGGACCTATTGACTTCTATCTATACACTGTAGATCTAACAACTGGAACCAATGCTAAGTAGGACTCTCATGGTTTCGATGCTTTACACATCGAAACCTGGTGAAATTGGTAAGTAGTGCTCTTGCGTCTAAATGGTAAAACAATTGAATAGCTCCATCAGTTTCCCATGACTTATCAACCCCCAAAATACAATTCAAATTACCCAGTGGACTCTAAATGCAAGATGAATAAAATTTAATTATTCACACTCACATTTGCACGGCGAGTTGCTTTGTTGTCCAAGGAGCCCATAGTCAAGTTGACATCTGTGACAATATAAGATTTGCCTTTGTTATAAATAGTTAATGGTTTCATTTGATATTCCCCATATAATGGAAGAAATAATGTTAGATATAACTGCATTTTTCCCTAAGGAATCCTCTAACTTTGCCGCACAATCTACAGCACAATGTTCTCGTTAAGCAATGTTATCATTTATAATAGTCTTGCTGGCAGGTAGTGTACTTTAAATCCAGAGAGACTCAACTTTACTTTATAGGCAGAAGATGAAAAATAACCATGAACGTATTATTCCAAAAATCCTCTGTCCATTATATTGTTCAGAATGATGAATGTTATTGTCCAAGCAAAATCTATCATTGGTCACCGGAGGAAGAAAATGACAGGGAAAAGTTATGGCTAGTTGGCTACATATCTTGTAACATTAAACATAAAAGTAATTGAAGTACAACAAATGACAGTATTTTGTTGTCCCGTTCATCTATTTGTTTTAGAAATCTGACAAGATGGATACAGATAATGCTGAGCGGCTGCATATCGTGTTCGGGGAATTATAACCTCTAATAACATATCAATAATAATGAGATTGGCTTTTTCATATCCATCATGCTACATTTAGTTAAACCAAATACTTTCTTTACAGATGGGCAGCCACTTGTAGGATGAAGATGATCAACTAATGACAGTGACAGGTTTATAGGCCATCTAGAAGAAATAAAAAAAATGCAATCTTCTTCTATTGTGTACAATATAGTGCACAGATTTTAACTCCTGCATAGTTGGAATTAGGGGAAGAACAGTACCCAGTTACAGTTACTATATGCAAGTAGGTGACTGTATGCATATATACAGTATGGGGTTTATTCAGATTCAATGGGACCCCGCACGTTCACACGGGGACCGATCGTCTGTGGTTTTTATGTGCAGCTGCTGTGTGCGAGAGGAAAAAAATGGAATATAGAAATATATTCAATTTTGTGCAAGTTGTATGCTTTGAAGTAAAGGTGTAACTTCAGGAATTGTGATTTAGAGGTAGCAGTGCGCCAAAAATAATTAATCATTTTTGTATTGCTGTGTGCGAGCGTCCACAGTGCTCACACACAGAAGTCCAGGCGGGGGCTGCGGAGGGGCACGGGGCGGCGAGCCGGGCAATTTGCATATGGGAACGCCCAGAGTTCCATGGGCGTTCCCATTAGAACTCTGTGCGTTCCCATGCAAATTGCCCGGTGACACTGGTGCGGGGGGCGGGCAGCTGACGTCAGCGGATGTCAGCTGCCTGAACTGTCCTCGCACAGGGTGCCCGCAGGTCTGAGACACCATAGAGGTGTCTCAGATCTGCGAACGCTGAAGAAATCATTCGATGGTCGCCGATACTTCAAAGGGCGAGTCGTTCTTCCTACATACTGCAGTCCACTAGAGCACTGCAGTACATAGATGCAATAAGCAGTGTTGCAGTTGATGAACTGTCCAATAGGAAAACATATTTTATTTACATGAGATATAATATTGGTACTTCTGTGTCTATTGAATTCACGTAATACACCTATTATGTCCCATTTTTAATATGCTTGTGTCCCTCCTGTTTCCATTGAAGTGAGCGATGTAACATACTTTAGGCCTGTGATCCCCAAACTGTGGCCCTTATTCTGATCGGTGCGGATATTCCCGCATTCTTACGGTGCGGTCCGCACGCCACGGTGTTCTGCCGCGTGCGGCCATCGTCTGTAGAAACGCCCACGGGTCCTCCGCATTCGGACGGACTCACTCTTTAAGAACAGGGCGTGTTTACGGACGACATACAAACCATGCGTGTGCGGGAGAAACACTCAGATTCTGCACGGTATTACAGAGTATTACAGAGTATGCTCGGGAATACCGCATCCGAACGGGAGCCAAGCGGTGCTACCGCACGTAAGCGGAGTATTTACGCCAAACAACCCACTATTATGTATCTTCTGCAATACATCACATGACCCACTTATTCAATTACCTATCCTCATAAAAAAATTCTTATTTGGAATTGGAATCAATTAGATGCCAATATATCCTTACAAGCATGCCTAACACATGCATTGCACACATTAACCCTTACAGCAATTGAAGTGCAATGGTTTCAATTAAAGCACTGACAAGCGTCCTATTAGTGAGTAATGAGTAAAGGAGTCGATTCTATTGGGTTCAGGTGTTAATGCTTGTAGTCATTAGGCGTACGTTCGCCTACCGCATGAACGAGTGGTGTCCGCTAAGCAATAGTACACTTGTGGACACCGCACATTTCTGCCCTTTTTGATCGCGTGCATTCGGAGTGCTATCCGAATGTACGCCCCCCAACATAAGTGTACTCCCCCGTATCCGCCCATGTTTCCGCCCCGTTTTGCCCACTTTGAAACTACGCCCATGTGTCATTCCGCATGACGCCCATAATACGCCCATATTTCCCGACTGATTGCGGGGAACAGTTTTGGACGGGATTTGGCCGAACTGGTACGGAGTCAAGGCGTGGCACATGCGCGTTGCGTTCTCCACGCATGCGCAGACGCCGAAAACACGCGATCCGAAAGTATGCGGTAAAGTCCGCGTCAATCAGAATAAGGGCCTGTGTGCCGTGGCACCCTGGGGTGCCTTGGGACAATTGCAGGGGTGCCCTGGGTGGGTAGCCCAAGACCAATTCAATTCAGTGTTTATGGCTTCCGGTCATAACCTATGTGGACAAACAGAAGTGGATCCTGTCCCTCACCACATAACTAACCCTAAGGGTAAACACAATGTACTTAATTTATTTTAGAAATTTCTCAATAACAAACTTTTGGCCTAGGGGTGGCATGAATAAAAATCTGATTCTCTATGGTGCCGTGATTCAAAAATGTTTGGAAACCTCTGCAGGCTTAGCTGGAGGACTGCTCTGTACCCTGCATAGGGAACATACATCCTGTTACAGCCTTGCTGCATACATTGTTAATTCGTCAATGAAAAATTTGACTAAAACTATTTGTCTACAAAGTTTTATTTGTGACTAAAATGTAACAATAACGAAAATAGGAATTTATTAATAACAAAAAGGTTGACTAAATACTAGTCCTTATCGTCATGATGGAAATTGACTATACAAAAATTCTGTATCATTTGTATTTGCAGGTTGTAATTTTCGAATGATTGGTTATTGGATTCTTTCATTAATAATACTGTATTTTATACAGTTTTACCCATCCTCTCTGGCCCTACATTTACTTACTTGCGCAGTGGCTGCACAACAACTCTTGGTCATAAGAATCACTCAGTTTCTGTAGCTAGCTATTTACAGATGGAGCCACTCTCTTTGTTGTCGCTAGCATGCTAGCCACTGGTATCTGGTGGCTGGCGCACTGGCGAACATGGATGAGCGGGTGTCTTGCACATACTGCCTAGAATGGGGTGCGCGAGCATTTCTGATGTATGCGTGCCACATTCGCCGCAGAGGGCTGGTGATCGGTGCGATGGGAGCCACTCAGATGAGAGTGGCTCCACTGTCAGGCCCGTGAACGGCTGGGAAATGTCGAGCTCCCGGTCTTACCTCGGCAATCCATGGCCGTATCTCGCATCCACGCCCCCTTTTTGGCGTTCAGCAAGCAGGACATTGAATCCTGCCTGCAGAGATGCAGTCGAGTTGGCCAAGAACTGGACTGGGTCATGACTGTAGGGCCGACCCGACATTCTTGACTCGGGATTGAATGCCGCCCTAAATCTTGATTTAAGACGAAAATAAAAAAATGACTTAAATGTGTCATTTAATTTAGACTTAATTAAAATTTTTAAGAAAGAGACTGAGACTAAAACTTACTTAAAATCTGTGCAAAAATTAACACCGGCTGAATAGCATACATAGCGCAACTGTCAGCTTCCAACGTTAGTGGGCATGAGTGCAATTGCTTCTATCATTAATATCATTAATGTGCTCATGCACATCAATATTTACAGTATGGAGAAGGAAGGGCGGAGACAGAAGTAGGACGGGACAATGCAGGGACTGGGCGGAGCATCTGTAGGGGGCAGGGCATGATAGAGCTGTGATAAGTATGATAGTAATGTAAGCATGGGAAATACAGGTCACATATGTGACTGGAGAAGGATTTATAAGGGAGAATAGAAAGCTTCAAATATTTTACATAATAGTAAACATAAAAGAGATTTTTCAGCTGTGTGTTGCTTGCAATTGCTTTTTATATATATTTCAATAATGGTCTGTAATTTGTATAAAAACATCATCTTTGATGATTTTAAATACAATTAAAATAATAATAATAATAATAATAATAATAATTTGATATTTATATTTTTCTACAACAGCACTTGAAGAACACTGCACATAATACATATGATTTAAGTAATACAGCAATAGACAAGACACATCGCACAGACATAAAAAAGAAAGGTACTTGTGGAGTATCACGCTCCCATCGTATGGCATCGTATGCCATATGTAGTGGCATACGATGCGATACAATTTTTACCGATTTTTGAGCATTTTTGCTCAAAAATCGTATGCGTTTGCATCGGATGCCATACGATGGCATCCGATGCGATGCGATGGCACCCGATTTTGCACTGAAATGCATCAAAATGCATTGAAATGTGTATTAAAGTTGTGAAATGCCCACAAATGCCATTTTTCATAGTGCACCACTCCCACTATCAACGTGAACCCGAAGCGTGGTGAGCGGCGGCGGTACGCATCCTACGACCTTTTCATACCCCCACTATCCACGTCGGCGTGGAGTTGAGAATAGAAAGTGTGGCGAGCCCGAAGCGTGGCGAGCGCACGCGGATACCTGTGAAGGTATCCGCGTGCGTTCGCCACGCTTCGGGCTCCGTGGCTCGCTGCGCTCGCCACACTTTCTATTCTCAACTCCACGCCGACGTGGATAGTGGTGGTATGAAAAGGTCGTAGGACGCGTACCGCCGCCCCTCGCGGGCTCGCTGTGCTCGCCACGCTTCGGGTTGACGTTGATAGTGGGGGTGGTGCACTATGAAAAATGGCATTTGGGGGCATTTCACAAGTTTAATACACATTTCAAAGCATTTTGATGCATTTCAGTGCAAAATCGGGTGCCATCGCATCGCATTGCATCGCATGCGATTTGATCTTATGCGATGCGATGCGATTTTTTTAGCATACGATCAGCATACGATGAAGGTCATGGGAGCCGTGATACTCCATAAGTACCAAAAGAAAACATAGAGGGCGCAGTAAGCAGGCTGGTTTAGGCATTTTGGGTAATAATGTCCACGGGTTGTACTTTAAATCTTAACCCCTTCCTGACAGAGCCAGTTTTTGCGTTCCTGACAGAGCCCTTTTTTTCAAATCTGACATGTCTCACTTAAGTGGGGATAACTTTTTTTTGCTTTTACTTATCCCAGTGATTTTGAGATTGTTTTTTCGTGACACATTGTACTTCAAATTAGTGGTAAATTTGGGTCGATACAGTCTGTGTTTTTTTGTGAAAAATACCAAAATATCGTGAAAAAATGGAAAATTTAGCGATTTGCAAAATGTTAAATTTTCTGCTTGTGAGACAAATAATCTTACCACTCAAAATAGTGAATAACTAACATAGACCATATGTCTACTTTATGTTGACATCATTATTTCAACTTCCTTTTAATTTTTTGGGACACTAGGAGGCTTACAATATGAATAGCAAATTCTCAAATTTTCAAGAAAATTTCAAACACTGATTTTTTTAGGGACCAGTTCAGTTCTGATGTGACTTTGAGGGACTTGTATGTGAGACACCCCCATAAATGATGCCATTTCAAAAACTGCACCCCTCACAGTATTCAAAACAGCATTTTGGAAGTTTGTTAACCCTTTAGGTGTTTCACAGGAATTAAAACAAAGTGTAGGTGAAATTTCAAAATTTCTTTTTTTTTGCAGATTTGGAATTTTAATACATTTTTCTAAGGAACACAGTACATTTTACTAGAGAAATGTGACTGAAAATTGATTCCCCCAATTCTTTTGTTTTCATAAATATCCTATATGTGGCCCTAGTGTGCACGGTGACCAAACCACAGGCTTCATAATAGAAGGAGCACCTACTTGATTTTGGAGCCTCCTTTTTATGAGATTATTTTTTAGGCACCATGTAGGTTTCTAGGCACCATAAGATGCTAAAAGTTAGGAACCCCCCCACAAGTGACCCCATTTTGCAAACTACACCCCTCAGGGAATTCATCTAGGGGTATAGTGTACATTTCAAACCCCCAGGGGTTTCACCAATTGTGGTACAACTGGGCAGTGAAAATGAAAAATTATTTTTTTTACACAAAAATACAGTTCTGGCTCCAAATTTGTCATTTTCAGAAGGTATGAAGGAGACAAAGCACCCCAAAATCTGTGCCCCAATTTCTCCCGAGTACGGCAATGCCTCACATGTGACCAAAAAATACCAGTTGGGTGCATGGCAGGACTCAGAAGGGAAGGAGTGATTTTTGGATTTTGCAGCTCAGATTCTGGTGGAATTTTGGTGGGTGCTATGTCGCATTAGCAAGACCCCCAAAGCACCAATACAGTGGAACCCCCCCACAAGTCACCCCATTTTGAAAACTACACCCCTCAGGGAATTCATCTAGGGGTATAGTGTACATTTCAAACCCCCAGGGGTTTCACCAATTTTGATACAAGTGGGCAGTGAAAATGAAAAATTACATTTTTTTACACAAAAATGCAGTTCTGGCTCAAAATTTTTCATTTTCAGAAGGTATGAAGGAGAAAAAGCACCCCAAAATCTGTGCCCCAATTTCTCCCGAGTACGGCAATGCCTCACATGTGACCAAAAAATACCAGTTGGGTGCATGGCAGGACTCAGAACGGAAGGAGTGATTTTTGGAATTTGCAGCACAGATTCTGGTGGAATGAATGGTGGGTGCTATGTTGCACCAATACAGTGGAACCCCCCCACAAGTCACCCCATTTTGCAAAGTACACCCCTCAGGGAATTCATCTAGGGGTATAGTGTACATTTCAAACCCCCAGGGGTTTCACCAATTTTGATACAAGTGGGCAGTGAAAATGAAAAATTACATTTTTTTACACAAAAATGCAGTTCTGGCTCAAAATTTTTCATTTTCAGAAGGTATGAAGGAGAAAAAGCACCCCAAAATATGTGCCCCAATTTCTCCCGAGTACGGAAATGCCTCACATGTGACCAAAAAATACCAGTTGGGTGCATGGCAGGACTCAGAACGGAAGGAGTGATTTTTGGATTTTGCGGCTCAGATTCTGGTGGAATTTTGGTGGGTGCTATGTCGCATTAGCAAGACCCCCAAAGCACCAATACAGTGGAACCCCCCCACAAGTCACCCCATTTTGAAAACTACACCCCTCAGGGAATTCATCTAGGGGTATAGTGTACATTTCAAACCCCCAGGGGTTTCACCAATTTTGATACAAGTGGGCAGTGAAAATGAAAAATTACATTTTTTTACACAAAAATGCAGTTCTGGCTCAAAATTTTTCATTTTCAGAAGGTATGAAGGAGAAAAAGCACCCCAAAATATGTGCCCCAATTTCTCCCGAGTACGGAAATGCCTCACATGTGACCAAAAAATACCAGTTGGGTGCATGGCAGGACTCAGAACGGAAGGAGTGATTTTTGGATTTTGCGGCTCAGATTCTGGTGGAATTTTGGTGGGTGCTATGTCGCATTAGCAAGACCCCCCAAGCACCAATACAGTGGAACCCCCCCACAAGTCACCCCATTTTGAAAACTACACCCCTCAGGGAATTCATCTAGGGGTATAGTGTACATTTCAAACCCCCAGGGGTTTCACCAATTTTGATACAAGTGGGCAGTGAAAATGAAAAATTACATTTTTTACACAAAAATGCAGTTCTGGCTCGAAATTTTTCATTTTCAGAAGGTATGAAGGAGAAAAAGCACCCCAAAATCTGTGCCCCAATTTCTCCCGAGTACGGCAATGCCTCACATGTGACCAAAAAATACCAGTTGGGTGCATGGCAGGACTCAGAACGGAAGGAGTGATTTTTGGATTTTGCAGCTCAGATTCTGGTGGAATTTTGGTGGGTGCTATGTCGCATTAGCAAGACCCCCCAAGCACCAATACAGTGGAACCCCCCCACAAGTCACCCCATTTTGAAAACTACACCCCTCAGGGAATTCATCTAGGGGTATAGTGTACATTTCAAACCCCCAGGGGTTTCACCAATTTTGATACAAGTGGGCAGTGAAAATGAAAAATTACATTTTTTTTACACAAAAATGCAGTTCTGGCTCAAAATTTTTCATTTTCAGAAGGTATGAAGGAGAAAAAGCACCCCAAAATCTGTGCCCCAATTTCTCCCGAGTACGGAAATGCCTCACATGTGACCAAAAAATACCAGTTGGGTGCATGGCAGGACTCAGAACGGAAGGAGTGATTTTTGGATTTTGCAGCACAGATTTTGGTGGAATGAATGGTGGGTGCTATGTTGCACCAATACAGTGGAACCCCCCCACAAGTCACCCCATTTTGCAAAGTACACCCCTCAGGGAATTCATCTAGGGGTATAGTGTACATTTCAAACCCCCAGGGGTTTCACCAATTTTGATACAAGTGGGCAGTGAAAATGAAAAATTACATTTTTTTACACAAAAATGCAGTTCTGGCTCAAAATTTTTCATTTTCAGAAGGTATGAAGGAGACAAAGCACCCCAAAATCTGTGCCCCAATTTCTCCCGAGTACGGCAATGCCTCACATGTGACCAAAAAATACCAGTTGGGTGCATGGCAGGACTCAAAAGGGAAGGAGTGATTTTTGGATTTTGCAGCTCAGATTCTGGTGGAATTTTGGTGGGTGCTATGTCGCATTAGCAAGACCCCCCAAGCACCAATACAGTGGAACCCCCCCACAAGTGACCCCATTTTGCAAACTACACCCCTCAGGGAATTCATCTAGGGGTATAGTGTACATTTCAAACCCCCAGGGGTTTCACCAATTTTGATACAAGTGGGCAGTGAACATGAAAAATTACATTTTTTACACAAAAATGCAGTTCTGGCTCAAAATTTTTCATTTTCAGAAGGTATGAAGGAGAAAAAGCACCCCAAAATCTGTGCCCCAATTTCTCCCGAGTACGGCAATGCCTCACATGTGACCAAAAAATACCAGTTGGGTGCATGGCAGGACTCAGAAGGGAAGGAGTGATTTTTGGATTTTGCAGCACAGATTCTGGTGGAATGAATGGTGGGTGCTATGTTGCACCAATACAGTGGAACCCCCCCACAAGTCACCCCATTTTGCAAACTACACCCCTCAGGGAATTCATCTAGGGGTATAGTGTACATTTCAAACCCCCAGGGGTTTCACCAATTTTGATACAAGTGGGCAGTGAAAATGAAAAATTACATTTTTTTACACAAAAATGCAGTTCTGGCTCAAAATTTTTCATTTTCAGAAGGAATGAAGGAGACAAAGCACCCCAAAATCTGTGCCCCAATTTCTCCCGAGTACGGCAATGCCTCATGTGTGACCAAAAAGTGGCAGGACTCAGAAGGGAAGGAGTGATATTTGGATTTTGCAGCACAAATTCTGGTGGAATGATGGTGGGTGCTATGTCGCATTAGCAAGACCCCCAAAGCACCAATACAGTGGAACCCCCCCACAAGTGACCCCATTTTGCAAACTACACCCCTCAGGGAATTCATCTAGGGGTATAGTGTACATTTCAAACCCCCAGGGGTTTCACCAATTTTGATAAAACTGGGCAGTGAACATGAAAAATTACATTTTTTTACACAAAAATGCAGTTCTGGCTCAAAATTTTTCATTTTCACAAGGAATGAAGGAGACAAAGCACCCCAAAATCTGTGCCCCAATTTCTCCCGAGTACGGCAATGCCTCACATGTGACCAAAAAATACCAGTTGGGTGCATGGCAGGACTCAGAAGGGAAGGAGTGATTTTTGGATTTTGCGGCTCAGATTCTGGTGGAATGAATGGTGGGTGCTATGTGGCATTAGCAAGACCCCCGAAGCACGGTGAAATTATGAACCTAATATTCCATAGATGTGTGGTATATTTTAAAACACTCCTTTATACATAGGCCGGGTTTGTCGGGGCAAGTGTCACACTGGAAAATAGTTTGCTTTCTTATTCCCTTTTTATAGCAAACTTTGCACCTTTTTTGTGTCCTGCCCTTTTTTCCAGTGGAGGGGATTTCATCAGGAAAATGCTGCCCTGGTACAATACGGGGGCCAGTACTAGAAGTACTGGGGCCCTCTGCCTGCTGGTTCCCAAATATTAGGCCCTTTATGACTTCCTCTTGAAAGTGCATAAATGTCCCCCTCTGGCCGGTAGAACGGAATAGCACGTAAGCGTTATACAGTGCCATCTGGATGATATACACGGCCACCTTCTTGTACCAGATTTTTGTTTTCCGCAGGGCACTGTACGGCTTCAGTACCTGATCTGAAAGATCCACTCCGCCCATGTACCTATTGTAATCCAGGATACAATTAGGTTTGGAGGTGTGGGTACTGGTACCTCGTACAGGGACGGAGGTGGTACTGTCTCCGTGAATTGTTGTCAGTATAAGGACATCCCTCTTGTCCTTATATTTGACCAACAACATATTTTCGTTGCATATTCCCCTGCTTTCACCCCTTCTCATTACTTGGGCAATGTGCGTTTTTGGGAGGCCTCTTTGGTTCTTGCGCACAGTACCGCAAGCTGCTGTACCTCTTGAACCAAGGGCCTTAAACAGGGGGATGCTAGTGTAAAAGTTATCCACATAGAGGTGATAACCTTTATCCAGGAAGGGGTGCACTAAATCCCAGACAATTTTCCCACTAACACCTACGAGGGAGGGGGGGCATTCTGGCGGTTGAATTCTTGAATCCTTCCCTTCATAAACCCTAAACCTGTGGGTGTACCCTGAGGTGCTTTCACACAGTTTATACATTTTTATGCCATACCTTGCCCTCTTACTGGGAAGGTACTGGCGGAATTTAACCCTTCCTTTAAAATGTATAAGGGACTCGTCGATACAAATAAATTTTTCAGGGATGTACACCTCTTCAAATTTGGCACTGAAATGATCAATGACCGGCCTGACTTTGAATAGCCGGTCAAAGGTGGGATCATCTCTGGGTGGGCACTGTGCATTATCGGTGTAATGTATAAATTTAAGAATTGTCTCAAATCGAGTCCGGGGCATGGCCATACGGTAAAATGGAGTACTGTACAGAACATCTGTACTCCAATATTGCCTAATTTCTGGCTTTTTTACTATGCCCATATGAAACACCAGACCCCAAAACGTCATCATCTCTACTGCATCTACAGGGGTCCACCTAGCAAATGATGACGTGGGGTTTTGAGCAATAAACTGCTGGGCATATAAATTAGTTTGGTCCACCATTAAATTTATAAAATCATCAGAGAAAAATAATTTGAAAAAGTCAATTTCTCTGAGACCTGTGGAATCAAATTGGATTCCTGGCATGGCCAAAAACTCAGGAACCTGGGGCTCAAAATTGTCTGGTGGTGGGGTCCATACTAGATCAATTATTGGGGGGGGAATCTCAGCTGATCTACGGGGGCGTCTTTGAGGGGGTCCCTCATCACCAGAGGAGGAAGAGGAGCTTAAGACGAATCCTTCAAATTCCCCGCTTGCATCACTGCCTGTGTCAGAGTCAGAGGCAAGCATGGCATATGCCTCCTCCACTGAATACATTCTCCTGGATGACTGGGAGGACATTTGGGAGGACATTTGGGAGGACATTTGGGATGCCATTTTTATTTTTGTGTTACTGGTAGTGAAATGTTTCAACACGTGTATAGTGTAGGGGGGGGTACAAACTTTATTTCAATCCGGGGGGTATGTAGTGTGTATGTGGTGCAGAAAAAAAAAAATACTTTATACCAATAAAAAAAAAAAAAATGAAGGGGTTAAAAATAAAAAATTGAAGGGGTTAAAAAAAAAAAAAAAAGGTCCTGCGCCAAAAATTGAGCACAGATGTTGGTCAGTAACGTCTGTCACTGAACAGCGCTCAAAGGCAACAGGAATCTGATCAAAAAAAAAAAAAAAATTGATCAACCCTGTGCCGAAAAAGCTGATCAGTGATGTACGTCACTGATCGGCGCACAGTGGCCACAGGACACCCACAAAATCAGTGTGTGTAAAAAAAAAATTAAAAAAAGACCCCACAGCACTCACAAAAAAAAAAAAAGGTGATCAGTGATGCGACACTGATTACCAGTGAGGGACAGCAGGTGCACAACCTTTGGTGCAACTGACAGTGCAACTGGCAGCAACTGACAGGTATATATATATAAAAAAAAAACCTCTGCGCCCCCAAAAAAGTTGCTGATCAGCACAGATATACTGATCAGCACAAAAGGGGGGGTAGCAGACACAAAATATACACTCTCTATCACTCTCTGTCACTATCTCTCTCTATCTCTCTATCTCTCACTATCTCTCACTATCTATCACTCTAGGACACTGCAGCAGCAGCACTGACAGTTATATGTATAAAAAAAAACTGCACCCCCAAAAAGGGGGGGTAGCAGACACAAAATATACACTCTCTATCACTCTCTGTCACTATCTCTCTCTATCTCTCTATCTCTCACTATCTATCACTATCTATCACTCTATGACACTGCAGCAGCAGCACTGACAGTTATATATATAAAATAAAACCCCTGCACCCCCAAAAAGGGGGGGTAGCAGACACAAATCTCTCTACCTCTCACTATCTATCACTATCTATCACTATCTATCACTGTATGACACTGCAGCAGCAGCACTGACAGTTATATATATATAGAAAACCCCTGCACCCCCAAAAAGGGGGGGTAGCAGACACAAAATATAGCTCTCTCTGTCACTATCTCTCTATCTCTCTCTATCTCTCTCTATCTCTCTCTCTATCTCTCTATCTCTCTATCACACTGCAGCAGCAGCAGGAAGTCTCAGGAAGTCAGATCCAGGAAGCGTCCAGCACGCTACAAGCAGTGATAAGGTGATCAGGTAAGGTATTTGCAAGGATCAGGTAAGTATTAGCAAGGATCAGGTCGGTATTCACGGCAGGCAGGCACGGTGACCGTTCTGCACGCTATTCCAGACCGGAATGGCGTCTGCAGCGCAGTCACCGTCAGTTTAAATGTCGCGCCTTGGCTGTGATTGGTCCGTGGGTCCCACGGACCAATCACAGCCTTGGGGGCAGGTGGGGTGAGGGTGGGGTGAGGTGTCATCGTCACCGATGACCCCCTCATGCCCCCTGACGCCCGGCGGTGATTGACACCTGTGTTACCGAGCGTCCGATTCGCTGGTAACACAGGAAAACGCTGTGAATGGCTGTTCACACTGAACAGCCAATCACAGCGATCGCCGACGGGGGGGTGACATCGCAGCCCCCCCTGGGCATGCAGGGACATGTCTGCTGTCAGGGACAGCAGACATCGTCCCTCTGTCACTGCGTCTCGAGACGCAGTGACAGTTTAAACTCATGACGTACATTTATGCCATGTGTCGGGAAGTACCTCCCGGCCATGACGTAAATGTACGTCAAATGTCGGGAAGGGGTTAAAGCGGTAACAGCCCTGATAATTGATCTTTTTATACACTGGATACTGTATGGAAAGGAAACAGTCACTGGGTCTCCAAGCATTAGGTCTACAAGCATTAGTTCAACATGCATTAAGGTCGACATGACTGAAGGTCGACATGCAGGAAGGTCAACATGACTGATGGTTGACATGCAGGAAGGTCGGCATGACTGAGGGTTGACATGACTGAAGGTTGACATGGGTTAGGTCGACAGGGTCATTGGGCGACAGGGTCATACGGTCGACACAGTCGTCATCATTTAAGGCACTTGCCAAGAGGAGGGGGGTTTCCAGGCAACCAGAACCCCCCCCCCCACCTGTGTTTGCCTATGATATCCCTAACATTTTTTATAAAATACTAATATGTCACATATGTAATAAATGATGTCTTTTAGAGTATTCTTGCCTTCCAAATTTTTAGGCTTCATTTTGCACACATTCATCACATTCATTCAATATATGTTCTTTGTTTATTTTTTTATAAGATGTTTTTAAACAGTACTGTATGTGTAGAATTTGTAGCATGAAATATATGCAAACAAGTCATTTTACTTCAATATATGTGTAAATGTTATGTTGGAGTAAAGGGTTTCTAGAATTCCTACTACACAAATGTTAATCTGTAATAAATTCAAGGTTGTTATAGAAAATTCAAATCATTTGCTATATGATTGTCAAGGTATTCAAAGTAACTATGGAAACCTCAAATGATTTGCCGAGATGTTCGAAATGTAATGACATTGCATGGATAATCCTGCTTATTGCAGTGTTTGATATTATAATTTTGAAATAGACAAACATAGGAAACAAAAACCTTAGCATCCACCTTTTTACAGAAATGTGCTGTAAGTATAGAACTGGCAACATAAACATATATACTTGAATAAATTTTTAATTGCGTTATATATTCATTCCCAGTGGCGTAAGTTCATCCAAGTTGCCCGGAGGCAAGGTAAGTATTGGTGCCCCCAAATAGATCAATCAGTAAGGTATCTGTCTCCAGTAAGGTTATGGGATCTAATACATGGTGTGATACTTGCAAAAATGATGTTAAAAGGGTGAGTCAGCCACATTAGCAATATCAACTGCTTTCAATTAACTGATTCAAACTTGATACGGAGGAGAGGTGCCCCCTTGGGAGCAGGAGCCCGGCGGCAGATAACTCCATTGCCTCCCAGAGTTCTGCCTCTGTTCATTCCGATTACGACTCTTAAACATGCACATTTAGAACAATGATGTGATAACTTTAAAAAAACCCTCAATAGATTCAATTGTAAAATGGTGGAAAAATAACATATTGCTATATCTGTTTTTCAACTTTGAGCATTGCAGTGTAATCCCGTTGGGTTTTTATTTAAGTGTTCAGACACCCAATGGGTTTAAAGTCCTCTTTTGATATTTTATATACGTATATGTTCATAAAAGCATATTTTTGCTCTTCTTTTTTTTGTCTGTCCCACGTATTATAACCCGCACGGGCATTCCAATTGGTAAATAATCTCTACAGAGTTGCAAGATATCCTTTGATTGATTTTGTATTGTTTAGCAGTTTTACAGGGAACGTAGACAGGTTTCCATGATTTTTACAGGCAACACAGTTTAGCCAATACTTAAATCCTTTTTTGGAATTAATACATGGTTCTTCTTCTATCGGTATGTATTAATTCCAATAGGATTTAAGTATTGCCTGAACTGTGTTGCCTGTAAAACAGTGGAACAATATACCACTTAGCGCTCTCCAATCGGGGACTATGTAAAAACCGGACCCGGAATAAACCCCGGACCTCCGGCCCGGACATCAAAATCTGCAGTCCGGAGCTTGTAGTGTCCTGTCCGGGGGGTGTCCCGTCCAGGGGGTGTCTTATCCGGGGGGTCCCTGTGATAGTTATCATCAGGGTGACATGGGGAAGATTACAGCCTCCCCGTGTGGTCCGGTCCGTCTGGTTTTTGCTACATGCCTGACCATACAGGGAGGCTATATTCTCTCCCTCCTCCTCTCCCTGGTGACAGGTGTCACAGGCAGCCCCCCTGGACAGGACACCCTGGACAGGACACCCCCTGGACTGGACGCTACAAGCTCCGGACTGCAGATTTTGATGTCCAGTCCGGCGGTCCGGGGGTTTTGTCCTGGTCCGGTTTTTACCCATACCCCTCCAATTGAATGCAGTGATAATAAATAAGGATGTAGACAGTACGTTAGTATGAACACTTTTTTTATTTTCTAAAAATGAAATGATAAATTATCTATGATCTGAGAGATCTATGACAAATCCAGCACAGTATCACTCTGCGCTGACCCTCCTGGGTTTGGTGGTGTCTTTGAGGGACTTCCCTTTCCCTAGGTTCCTCACCTGGAACCTATGGTCAGCTGCAGGTGACCACAGAGGACTTAATTGGAATTAATGTAAATGGGGAAAACTGATTATGATATCAATGTCTGTTAAAGTTAAAAGCCTCTGGATGAATCACAACACTTACAGCAGTCCTAGTAATTATGAGGAGTATTGACTGTTCTAGTGGCGTCCTGCTGAGCAGCCTCTTACCCTTCTATGATGCAGCCTGTAGTCTGTGCGATAGTTGGCCTCAGTTGCGTAGCCTTGCCGTCCGTCCCGGTGTAATGGGGTCACAGGGGGCTGGCTTCCATCTCCCTACTTGATCTCTGGAGCAGTGTGAAGAACCACTCCACAGTGAAAGACCGAACTCTCGCTGGTGTTCGTGCAAGGTTATGGGGTTATCCAGCAGTGCGTATGCAGTCTCCTGCTGGTTGTTGGATTTTGTCAGCTGGTTCATAGTGATGCCCTGGGTGACTGTCTCCAATGCGTTTCGGCCCACAATGGCCTTTATCAAGGATTTCATGGAGTGCTCAAAGTCTATAGTCTTTATATAGTATATAATATATTCATTATGATAGCCTCTATCATAATAGTGAATCCATCCAAAGCCCCGCCTCCTGGATCTGTCCTAAACCCCACCTCCTGGATCCATCCAAGTCCCAGCCTCTTGGATCCACACAAAGCTCTGCCTATTGGACCCAACAGGAGCTCTGCCCACATGATGTCAAAACTTATTCTATTTAAGCATCAGGTGGGTAGAGCTGGTTGCTAATGGAGAGGGGGAGTAGGGCAGAGTAATATATCATTCACATCTGTTACTCTACCTCAGTCCGGGGAGAATCCTGGGAGATTCACAATGCAGCTCTTCCTGAGCACTTGCTGCGTCCTCTGACTCCAATTTCTCTTTTCCCTCTATCCTGTGCTGCTTTTCTCCTGGGTACCAATCAGTGAAGCATTGAGCTGGGAGGTGGGGAGGACATGCAACCAGGTTGAGTTTCCCCCTAAATGCCCTGGCTGGGACATTAGAAGCAGCTGCTTATGGGCAGCAAGGATGGTGTAATGGTTAGCATTACTGCTTCACAGCACTGAGGTCATGGGTTCTATCCCCACCATGTGTTCTATATACGGGGCAGTACGGATGGTGTAATGGATATATTACTGCCTCACAGCACTGAGGTCATGGGTTCTATTCCCACCATGTGTTATATATACGGAGCAGTACGGATGGTGTAATGGTTAGCATTACTGCCTCACAGCACTGAGGTCATGGGTTCTATCCCCACCATGTGTTATATATACGGAGCAGTACGGATGGTGTAATGGTTATAGCATTACTGCTTCACAGCACTGAGGTCATGGGTTCTATCCCCACCATGTGTTATATATACGGGGCAGTACGGATGGTGTAATGGTTAGCATTACTGCTTCACAGCACTGAGGTCATGGGTTCTATCCCCACCATGTGCTATATATACGGGGCAGTACGGATGGTGTAATGGTTAGCATTACTGCTTCACAGCGCTGAGGTCATGGGTTCTATCCCCACCATGTGTTATATATACGGGCAGTACGGATGGTGTAATGGTTAGCATTACTGCTTCACAGCGCTGAGGTCATGGGTTCTATCCCCACCATGTGTTATATATACGGGGCAGTACGGACGGTGTAATGGTTAGCATTACTGCTTCACAGCACTGAGGTCATGGGTTCTATCCCCACCATGTGTTATATATACGGGGCAGTACGGACGGTGTAATGGTTACATTACTGCCTCACAGCACTGAGGTCATGGGTTCTATCCCCACCATGTGTTATATATACGGGGCAGTACGGACGGTGTAATGGTTAGCATTACTGCTTCACAGCACTGAGGTCATGGGTTCTATCCCCACCATGTGTTATATATACGGGGCAGTACGGACGGTGTAATGGTTAGCATTACTGCTTCACAGCACTGAGGTCATGGGTTCTATCCCCACCATGTGTTATATATACGGGGCAGTACGGACGGTGTAATGGTTACATTACTGCCTCACAGCACTGAGGTCATGGGTTCTATCCCCACCATGTGTTATATATACGGGGCAGTACGGACGGTGTAATGGTTACATTACTGCCTCACAGCACTGAGGTCATGGGTTCTATCCCCACCATGTGTTATATGTATGGGGCAGTACGGATGGTGTAATGGTTAGCATTACTGCCTCACAGCACTGAGGTCATGGGTTCTATCCCCACCATGTGTTATATATACGGGGCAGTACGGACGGTGTAATGGTTAGCATTACTGCCTCACAGCACTGAGGTCATGGGTTCTATCACCACCATGTGTTATATGTATGGGGCAGTATGGATGGTGTAATGGTTAGCATTACTGCCTCACAGCGCTGAGGTCATGGGTTCTATTCCCACCATGTGTTATATGTACGGGGCAGTACGGACGGTGTAATGGTTACATTACTGCCTCACAGCACTGAGGTCATGGGTTCTATCCCCACCATGTGTTATATGTACGGGGCAGTACGGATGGTGTAATGGTTACATTACTGCCTCACAGCGCTGAGGTCATGGGTTCTATCCCCACCATGTGTTATATATATGGGGCAGTACGGACGGTGTAATGGTTACATTACAGCCTCACAGCACTGAGGTCATGGGTTCTATTCCCACCATGTGTTATATATACGGGGCAGTACGGACGGTGTAATGGTTACATTACTGCGTCACAGCACTGAGGTCATGGGTTCTATTCCCACCATGTGTTATATATACGGGGCAGTACGGATGGTGTAATGGTTACATTACTGCGTCACAGCACTGAGGTCATGGGTTCTATCCCCACCATGTGTTATATATACGGGGCAGTACAGATGGTGTAATGGTTATATTACTGCCTCACAGCGCTGAGGTCATGGGTTCTATCCCCACCATGTGTTATATATACGGGGCAGTACGGACGGTGTAATGGTTACATTACTGCCTCACAGTACTGAGGTCATGGGTTCTATCCCCTCCATGTGTTATATATACGGGGCAGTACAGATGGTGTAATGGTTACATTACTGCCTCACAGCGCTGAGGTCATGGGTTCTATCCCCACCATGTGTTATATATACGGGGCAGCACGGACGGTGTAATGGTTAGCATTACTGCCTCACAGCACCGAGTCCATGGGTTCTATCCCCACCATGTGTTATATATACAGGGCAGTACGGATGCTGTAATTTATTTCTGGTTAGAATATAACTCCCATAGCCCAAAAATATACTTACTGTATATAACCCTAGACTGTCTGTGCGTGTTCATGTGGTAGGGAATATAGATTGTGAGCTCCACAGTGGCCGTGAAATAATAATAATGGGTATTTGTGTACTAGCACAGCGCCCACGATATTTGGTCGCACAACTTTTAATCGCATTTCATCGCATCGCATGGCATACACCCGATGCACTGCGATGCGATTTAAAATTGTATAAGCCCCCTATACGATGTTTAATTGTATAAGCACCCTAATGGGGGCTTACAATGTTAAATGCATCCCCACGCCACCCCCACTATGAACGTAAACTCGAAGCGTGGCGAGCGCAGCGAGCCCGCGAGGGGTGGTGGTACGCATCCTCTGACCTCTTCATACCCCCACTATCCACGTCGGCGTGGAGTTGATTTTATATAGTCTGGCGAGCGCAGCGAGCGGACGCGTATTACTTTACATGTATTCCGGCTGTGCTCGCCACGCTTCGGGCTCGGTGTCTCGCTGCGCTCGCCACACTATATAAAATCGACTCCACGCCGACGTGGATAGTGGGGGTATGAAAAGGTTGTAGGACGCGTACCGCAGCCCCTCGCGGGCTCACTGCGCTCGCCACACTTCTGGTTCACGTTCATAGTGGGGGTGGCCTGGGGGTGCATTTAACATTGTAAGCCCCCAATAGGGTGCTTATACAATTTAAAATCGCATTGTATGGCATTGTGTGCCATATATACAATGGTATACAATTTTAAATTGTATACCATTGGGTGCCAATCGTGTCGCATTGCATGCCATCGCATGCGATGGGCGCCGTGCTAGTACACAAGTAACTAATAATGTCCAACCATGTCATTCCTGCCACTGACCCATAGAATATATTCCATCTTCTCTCCTCTCCCCAGCTATGTTTCTGCCCTTTCATACCTGTGCCACTGCTTCTTTGAAAATCTGTGCCTTCACCTCCTTCCTCAGTTGTTCCTCTTCCCCCACTCCAGCTGTATCTCTGCCCCCACCTGCGTATATGTCACCACATGTGTTTCTTCCAGCATTTTTCCATGTACCTGTGCTTCTGCTTCTCTTTCCACATGTGTCTCTGCCACCTATGGCGCCACAACTTTCACTACCCCTATGTAGCCTTTTGCCACCTGTGCCTCCTACTTGTGCCTCAGCCTCATTCTCCATTTTTTTCATTACCCCTTTCAACCTAATTATCTGCTTCCTCTCTACCTGTGTCTCTTCCTCCACCCTCTACCTGTGTCTCTGCCCCACAGTGCACTTGTGTCTCTGCCCCCACCCTCCGCCTGTGTCTCTGTCCCCACCCACATTAGATACTGTACTCTAAAACAAGCAGAGAAAACCATAGTAAATATTGTTCCTAATTTTTCCTTTCCCGTAGTTTGGAATAATCATTCGTTATTGTCTCAAAAGTTTTTACTCTGCAAAACATATTGACAACCTTGTATCCAAGCTACTGTTTTGTACATGCTTATGTGGAAATGTAGCTTTTTGTGCTTTGAATACACAGAATTACGCTCCGATTTAGATTTCCTTAGCTCAATAATGGAAAATGAAAAACAAACGGCAGGCCTAAGATAATAGACTTTCTTTCTTTCAGCTGAGAGTAGCTTTTTCACATATAAAAGGTCACCAAATAGCTGTAGTCCATTAGGGAATGCTCAGCAAATGTTGGTTTGATATCTTTTATTGTGAAACACCCAAAGTATAAAAAAAAGAAAATGATACAAAAGCATTCAAGCAGAGATCGAAAATAAAGAGTGTTTGAGATGAATACTTAAAAAGAAGGATCTACTGTATGCTTGGATTTAACTTAATAATAATTTATGCCCATATGAAAGCATTTGCGTTGAAAAATTTCAACATACAAAACTCAGCATAGAAAAATAAAATGGTAATATCATATATTATTATATACATACCTCCCAACTTTTGTAGCTCAGCAGTCGGGACGCTGCTGCTGCGCGCCGGAGGTGTGCCGAAATTTTCGGGGGCGTGGCCTAATTTTGGGGCGTGGTCTATACTCACGGCTCCCCCGCGAGGCCACGCCCCCATTTTGCCGCTATGGGGGCATGACCCAGAGGCTCTGTGAGCCTCTAGCCATGCCCCCAGCCCCCTGGCTGCGGGAATAGACGCTGTGCGCAGCTGACAGGGGGGACTCCCAACAGCCCCCCCACACTGCGGAACACTGCTGCCCGCGGGTGGGACAGCGGGACAGGCCCTGACAATCGGGACTGTCCCGATAAAATCGGGACTGTTGGGAGGTATGTTATATATTAACAGTAATTTATATAGCGCACAGCTATTCCGCAGCACTTCACAGAGAATATTTGCCCATTCTCATCAGTCCCTGCCAAAGTGGGGCTTACAATCTAAGGGCCCGATTCAGAGTGTATAGCTGCTTTGCGAATTCACAATCCATTCAATTACTGAATGACTGAGCATGAGTGTGGGATACAATCACTAGGACTACAAGCATTAGGTCAACAGGCATTAAGTCAATAAAACAAGGTCGACATGACTGAAGGTCGACATGACTGTAGGTCAACATGGGTAAGTCTCCAAAAGCAAAGAAAATCAGTTGGTACTCTTTACCTAGAAGGGCGGCCATTGCGGGCATCGCATGTACTAAAAAATCGCATGCGATGCGACCGACGCGATGACAGCGATTTCCCATAGGGAACAATGTTAAATGTCCCAATTGACCCGATGTTCCATAGGGAACAATGTTAAATGGCCCACAGAGGCCAAATAGCCACCCTGAAGTGTGAAATGGCCCCCCCAATTGTTAACGCCACCCCACGATCAACGTCAACCCGAAGCGTGGCGAGCGCAGCGGTACGCGTATTACGACCTTTCATACCCCCACTATCCACGTCGGCGTGGAGTTGATAATAGAAAGTGTGGCGAGCGCAGCGAGCCACCGAGCCCGAAGCGTGGCGAGCGCAGCGAGGGGACGCGGACACCTTCACAGGTATACGCGTCCCCTCGCGGGCTTCACAGCTGTCCGCGTCCGCTCGCCACGCTTCGGGCTCGGTGGCTCGCTGCTCTCGCCACACTTTCTATTCTCAACTCCACGCCGACGTGGATAGTGGGGGTATGAAAAGGTCGTAGGACGCTTACCGCCGCCCCGCGCGGGCTCGCTGCGCTCGCCACGCTTCGGGTTGACGTTGATCGTGGGGTGGCGTTAACAATTGGGGGGGCCATTTCACACTTCATGGTGCCTATTTGGCCTCTGTGGGCCATTTAACATTGTTCCCTATGGAAAATCGGGTCAATTGGGACATTTAACATTGTTCCCTATGGAAAATCGGTTCAATTGGGACATTTAACATTGTTCCCTATGGGAAATCGCGGTCATCGCGTCGGTCACATCGCATGCGATTTTTTGGTCGCATGCAATGCGACCGTTGCGATTTTTTTTCCCTTACGATGCCCACGATCAAAATCGTGGGCGCCCTTCTAGGTAAAGAGTACCAACCAGTTTTGCTAGGATGCACTCCTCATCCACAGAGTCTCATAGGACTTAAAGTAACAGTATACAAAATCTTTCAAAATCTTTAAGGTCGACAGGGTCATTAGGTCATAGGTGCTGATTCTGTGTGGTGCTTGAGGGCCCAAGCACCCACGGAAATTGATGAGCATCCACCCGTCCGTGTCCCACTGCACTCCCCCTCCCTCGTTGCTGGCACAGATACGGTGTGGGCATATATGTACCTGCACTGTGGGGCATTTATGTATTTGGCACTATGAGGGCATTTATGTATTTGGCACTGTGGGGGGGATTTTTGTACCTGCACTGTGGGGGCATTTATGTATCTGGCACTGTGTGGGCATTTATGTATTTGGCACTGTGGGGGATTTTTGTACCTGCACTGTGGGGGCATTTATGTATTTGGCACTGTGGGGGGCATTTATGTATTTGGCACTGTATGGGCATTTATGTATTTGGCACTGTGGGGGCATTTATGTACTTGGCACTGTGGGGGCATTTATGTATTTGGCACTGTATGGGCATTTATGTATTTGGCACTGTGGGGGCATTTATGTACTTGGCACTGTGGGGGGGTATTTTTGTACCTGCACTGTGTGGGCATTTATGTATTTGGCACTGTGGGGGCATTTATGTACTTGGCACTGTGGGGGGGGTATTTTTGTACCTGCACTGTGTGGGCATTTATGTATTTGGCACTGCTGCCATAATTTGAATATTGGAGACAACTGTGCTGCGTAACATAAATCAGTATTATTTTGTGGCCACGCCCCTTTCCCATGAAGCCACTCCCTTATATTTTTGGCTTCAGCACCCACCAGCAAAATCATAAATCGGCACCTATGCATTAGGTCAACACAAGCATTAGGTCGAAAGTCAAACGGTCGGCATGGGGTTTTTCACTTTTTGTTGAGCCGACATGTGCCGACAGGCGGTATTTCATCCCCTACCAACCACTAGGGGGTGGTGGGAGAAAAAAATAGTGCCCAAAGCATGGCGAGTGCAGGATATGCGAGGGGATGCGGTGTTGACATTCGGGACAAAAAACGTGAAAAACCCCATGTCGAACTTTTGACTGTGGACCTTCCCCATGTCGACCCTCCCCCTGTGTCAACCTAATTACCCTGTCAACCTAACCCATGTCGACCTTCAGTCATGTCGACCTTCCTGCATGTTGACCTTCAGTCATGTCAACCTTCATGTTTGTTGACCTAGTGGTGTCGACCTAATGCTTGTCTACCTATTTGCTGTCTATCCTATGATCCACACCCGAGTAAGGATCAAAGCGCATGTGGGCAAGCTGAAATAGTTAAAGAAATTTTGAAAATCTATAATCGCCGTCTCCTTGCAATATGATGGACAGGAAGTGCTTGGTGGTGGTAATCTGCTGTTTCTGTAAAAAAAAAAAAAATTCAATCGTGCCTAGGCTTTCAAGGGAGGGTCTGTGACATAGGCGCTGACCTTAATCTACCTGTATCTGTCGCAGAGTTGTGGAAGGGTCATACTTACAGTACTCACATTTGCAGAGACTGGGAAAACCATTTTAAGGTGATTGCATTGAGTATAGATGTACCACAAGATACCGAATTGTAAAATTATTGCAATTCACTCACAGATTTACACAGGACGGGTTTTCTTTCTGATTGGGCGGCAAGTAACCACTGGCAGTCATCTAAATTGGCAGATGATCGATCAAGTCTAAATTAGGCCAGAGCCGACCCTAGCCTAAAAGACTCCCTAGGCAAGATTTTGGCTGGTGCCCCCTAGCACCACCACTAGTTCCGCCTCTGACCCTGCTCCCGTTTCCCAGCACCATCAACCCTCATCATAGCAGTCATCATTTTAATGCTCCTACCCGCAATATTTTAAATAGAAACAGTGCAAACATTCGATGCGCAGCCCAAACAGGGGTGTGTTCTTGCTGGGAAGGGGCATGGTCACACAATAGTACCCCCAATTCAAATTATGCCACACAGTAATGCAACTTTATTCACGTTATATCATGCAAAGGTGTCCCTTATTCACGTTACATCACACAGTAGTACCACTTTACCTTACGTACATTACTCCTCACATTATTCACATTATACCCTTAGAAAAAATTCCTGACAAAATATTGTATTTTAAGCACCTCCATGGCAACACTGCAACCCAGTACAAAATAAATTTGCGTTGAGGGGCGCAAAATAGGTAGTTATACCACTGGGGCCCGGGTCCCCACTGGCACCCCTGATGATACCACACAGTAATGCCCCTTACACATGACACACATTATTAATGTCCTTATAAACATAATGCCCCTTACACATTATGCCAACCTTTATTAATGACCTTCATACACATAATGACACACATAATGCCCATTACACATATGTTGCACATTATTAATGCCCTTATACACATTACACACATAATGCCTGTTACACATATGTTGCACATTATTAATGCATTTATACATGACACACATAATGCCCCTTACACATATGCCGAACACTATTGCACAACAAACCCACTCGCAGAACACTGTGACCTCTGCCTCTGCTTGGATACAGATGTTTCCTCATACATCTTGCCTCAATAGGCCATGCAGCTCCTGGCCAGTTCTGCTAACGTTGGGTGCCTTTTTTGCTGAAAATTCGTCTTATTTGCATTGTTATGACCAGCACACACAAGGATCTTCCGATGATTAAAATGATATGCGGCATGCATATATTTTGTGTGCTGTGGTTGTACCTGCATATGGAATGCTATGTTACAGTGATTTCCATGAATACACTATTTCATATGCAGATACAGCCTCACTCACACACACAGAATATAGGCACGCTGCATATTATTCTAATCAGCAGAAACTGCTGGTGCCCCTAGGCATTCCAAATGCCCTAGGCAATAGCCTAGTTTGCCTATGCCTAGGGACGGCTCTAATTAAGCCCTAAACTCCCTACTACATTTATGTGCACACACATTCATAGTTGGGGAGCCAAATAACCTACAGTATATTCTTGGACTGCGAAAGGAAACCAGATTACCCGGGAGAAGCCCACGGATGCACAGGGAGAATAAACAAACTACACACAGTTTGTAGAGCATCTAGGATTGGAAAATGATTGAGTTGTTTATCCTATGATGACTAATTATACATTCCAAGCTTGTAGCTAGCAATGGGTCTGAACTAGAGGCCCGGGTCTGATGGGGGAGCCCAGTGGGGCAAGGCCTGACTAATACATTTTATATTCTTCAAACAATGCTACTGGAATCTTAACCGTATGATGTATAGTTCAAATACAACAACTTGTACTGTGTAAGGCATTGCTGGAGTATAATAAAGAGTTTGAATTGTAAACCTGCAGCTTATGTTTGCAAAGAAGCTCAACCTTCTCCATACTTAAACTTAAGGCCCCCATACATTATGCGATTTGGGCCCGATTTCACCAGATTCGGACGAATCGGGCCGTGAAATCGTCCAAAATCGCATGTTTTGACACCCTGTTCGACCCGATGCGCAGTCCCGTGCGCATCGGATCGGAGTCGGGCAGTCGCACCAGCTGCACATAAGATTTCATAAATCTCCGGGCAGGGTCATCGTATGGGGGACACTGGGGAGCTGCAGGGAACAGCCGGGCAAGGTGAGCTGACAAATAGTCATCAGGCGGGGGACGCCGGTGAGCCGGGCATGGGGAGAGGCTGGCAGGGGCAGCTGACACATAGACAGCAGGCGGGGGGATGCCGGTGAACAGCTCACGTGCTAGGCAGGAGGACCAGGCAGCCACAGCTTCAAGGAAGAAAAACCCAATACAAACAAATGGGGAGGCAGTGATTGGCTGAGAGCTCTCTCAGCCAATCAGCAATTGGCTGAGGGAGCTCTCAGCCAATCACTGGCTCCCCATTCTTTGTATTGGGTTTTTCTTCCTTGCAGCTGCGGCTGCCTGGTCCTCCTGCCCAGCACATGAGCTGTTCCCCTCACTGGTTCACCCTCGCCCGCTGCCTATGTGTCCGCTGCAATGTTAGATATGGTGAGGGAATTGTTATATATCATAAACGTGGAAGATGTTCTTGCCATTTACTCTAAGGTGCATTGCTGTTATTAATTTGGTACATTATAATGCATGCGCTAGCTAGTAGAATCCACACTCCAATCCATAAGCAAAGGCTATGGTGGGGTGCTCTATTTAAGGTGCCGAATCAGTGTACCAAATATAGTAGTTGGGTGCAGATGCCAATGCATCAGCATAAAAGAGATATCCAGATATCAACAATGGTCCAAAGTAGTGTTTGTCAATACATCACCATTTTTATTAGTCAACGTTTCGGACCCAAGGTACGTTCCTTTGTCAAGACAGCTCAAGAGACAACCTGACAGTAGGGCAGCTAATACTAAATACTAATGTGCTTATGATAGATTAAAACAGTATTTTTATGTAATGCCCAATTGGTCAATTTATTATTTTCTCTAAATGTAAGCGCTCCACCACCATCTTGTTTTGCAACTTCTAGTAATGCCTGGCACAGGGGGAAAGTGTGGGTGCGCTGCGTGATGTCATCACACGTACAAGGACAGTAGGTCAGCAAGGCACCCAATGTATGCATGCCTATGTACTTACTAGAATGGGATGGGGGACAATGGTATACTGTAGCATCAAAATGATGTTATTGAAGTATTCATTCTATATCTCATTTTAGTTTGCAATATACTGCAAAAGAAAGAGAGGCCCGGTGATTGCTACACAATCCTTATTAAACCCTAAATACTGACGGCATGTGCTCACAAATCTTATTTGTTATTTCTCTGTAGCAATCTCATAGATTTTTCTTTCTCTGAGGGATAACTAAGAATGAATCTCACAGAATAAGGAAAAGAGTTTGATATCCTTTCCTGCCAGCAGAGGGCACTTTGATTCAATACACTGTTGATTTAAATAAGTCTTCAGAGCCCTGAATAGCTATAAAAATGTAATAGAATTATGTTGATCTAATCCTCTACTTTATTTTATTGCAATACCACTTAATCATATCTGACCAAATTGCTGTTGCATAAATGGTCCATTTCGGAGAAAGTTTTTTGAGCACAATGCTATATACATCGGAAAATGCATAAATCAATCACTACATGGTAATGTGCCAGTTAATTTTGCTTTGTACTTTACTCCGAAATATTGCTTGAAAGTCAAATCAAATTGATCATTCTGTAGAGAAGGTTCTAAAACCCACACATAATAAGCTGCAATGTACATGGTGTATCCAATACAAGGATGACTCCTGACTGTTGCCTTTCATTTAACAGAAATGCAGTTTTCAGACATAATTAAGTTTCCATCTACCTACATGTAAAATCCCCTCTCTGCACAGCTTATAGATGCCAGTGTCACTGCTGTTGTTCATATATGAATGTTACCAACTGTCAGTGCACACAGCCATGCAATATGTTAGTGTTTCGATCCCTTAAATTTGCACTTAAGTTGGTCTTGATTTTGAGTAACACTGAATGCAGCTATATCTAGTAATTCTTTGTATTGTCAGGCACTGCCGAACCCTTGTGGTGCCATATAAATAAACATTAATAATATTAATATACTGTGCATGTGTCACAAGCTTATTTGTGCACATGTACTGTACATGATTCAGTGTAGTACATATATCAGTTGTTTCTCTGCAGCAGCTGGATGATGTCAAGAATCACCACGGTGGCTTCTTCCTTCTTTGATATTTTTGTGTCAGTTTCTGTGAGCTTTCCAAGATTCTGGTATGGGACTCGCTGGTGGCCTCCTGTGGTAAATCTTTGCTATTGCAACACTATTCTGTTTGATAGTTCTGCACAAGGATGTCCTTAATTAGCTTGTTACCTTAGGTCTCAGCTGCAGTAATGTATGCTTCAGGAGGACTATGTCTTTCCAGCAATCCTGATATTCTCTGCAGTCCCAGACCCTGAGGCCAGTTATAGCTTCAGCTTCCTGTAATGTGGGGTACACACCAGGACAAAATGGCCCAAAACTAGCCAATTTAGATACAATCTCGATTGTATGTAAATCGGCCATGTTTTGGGCCATTTTGCTGCCCTTTTGATGCGATCCCGATCCGATGCGTGGCCCCGCGGGTCGGTCTGTCTTTTCTGAGATCCTACCTGCTGCAAGTAGGATCTCAGAAATGACCATTGTAGTGGGTGGGGGTTGTGATCGGATCGCGATCACATATGGGGCATTCTCGCGGCGGGTCGGCAGCGCTGTCAGCTTGTGAGTGGGTTGTATGTTCCTGTGACGACCTGCTCAGAAGCACCATCATCCTGGTGTGTACCGGGCATAAGACTAGCTTCCAGCTTCTTGTTCCCAATATACAGTAGTTTCTTGCTTACTGCTTCCAGCAGTCTGGTCAGTTTGGTCTATCTGGTGCCTAATGTTCCTGGCCGGCTTCTCTGTGCATGCTGCTAGCGTGCAGTCAACTTCCATCTTCTGTCTTAGCTAATCTCCTGCCTCTCTCTCCTTCCACTTGCTCCTTGCTTTGGTTTGTATGCTCCTGGTATCGCTCATTGCCCATTACTCGGTTTCATTCCTATACCATTTGTTCTGTTGTTATTTGGTGGAATGTGTTTTCTTTATTTGGATAGTCCCCGCTGGTCCCTATCCCTCTGGGATCTCTTGAGCTTGCCGCAGTTCTGCGCCATTTTTTATATTTACCCAGCGGGGTGATTTTCTTTTTACATTATTTTTCTGAATTTTTGTGTGGTGTATATCGTGTTTTGTGTGGTATCATTTTCTTATGTATGCAACTAGGTTGCTTCTGTGTTTTGTTCCCTGGTTTGTCTGTTGTCAGCAGTGTTCCGTTAGTTAGTTTTATATCCCAGTCAGGTCCCTTTAGTTAGTTATCCTCTTGGTCATCTCCTTCCAGATTCTGGTACCTTGTAAATATGCAAGACCTTGTGGCACCGGAGTTAAGGCGGACTTAATCTGCCTTTCCAAAAATAGCTATTTTAGACTTAAACTTAGTTTCCACAGGTATCCACTATCTTCTAGGAGAAGCCAATAGATGCAGAGAAGGGTGCCCCATAGCCATCCTAAACAGATGTTATGGCTGTGGGTTCACACCCAAAAACCATAACAGATGAGCATTTCTGAGTAGGAACATTACAGCATCAATGCAAATTCATGTAAGAAAACTGTTTTGTGGGTGTTTCATTTAGAGATGTGCAGGTTGGAATGAAACTGTATTTACTCAGATCTCAAAGCGGGATCTTTTTGGCTCCAAAACCATGTGACAGCCAGAGTCAGAGTAAATTCAGTTAAATTAGAACCTGCACATCTCTATTTCGGTGGATGCCATGGCTTGCAGAAATATGAATGTGTCAAATATATACATTCTGGATGCCAAATTCTCGACTTGTTTAGACCAGGGAGGAGCACTCTCTGTTCTGCTTATGTATACCTGGGATGCACCTATAGTTTTTTTCTAAAACTTTGTGATGTCATACAGTACACCTATTTTACTAATATTTCACTTGTTTGTACTAAAATGTACATGACTCAAATCATTACTATGGCAACTAAGAAAGGAGATCAAAATTCTGCTCCTTCTTAGGGGTCAAATTTGGTAAATTAGGATGGCATGGTCATGAACGTGAGGCTCATGAAGACCATTTATAATGAGTATACACCAGTTGGTAGGCATATGTTTTTAATCTGCTATAATAGTTGTGCAAATCCTTCCTTAACATGAAATTAAAAATGATTGTGTGTTTTCTATGTAGAATATTACAGGTAAACACTATGGGCCTTATATACAGTACATTATGACAAAGAAAGAACCACGTGTGCCTAGCAGGATGTGGGCTGAAAGACAAACAGCTCTCCAATCAATGTTATCTTGCTGATATGGCTGGTGTTGCAATCACATGGATATGCCATCTTTCTTTGGAGGATAGAATTTGGGTTTGATTGGGGTATAAGAGTATTGTATTTCCTGTGGGTGGAACAATTAATGCTGTAAAATAATCTAATAATAATAACAAATTGTTGATTGCTATTTGCTCCCATACATTACCAGATATTCATTGGAACCAAGCAGCTAGTTGGATAAGGATAAAAATTGGTCTAGTCTATGACCAGCTTTAAATGAGTGCTAGCCAATGGACATTGGAGGTTTATTTAAATCTTATTTAGATATTTTTTATATATGCAGGGATTACCTGATACATACAGACCCTCTCATTCACTGCCGGCGCTCGCTAGAATGTCCCCCGCTGGCGTGCTCTGGCAGAGAGTGACTCCATTAGACTGGGACGCATGAGCATCTCACTAGCATGCGCATCACAGTCACTTGGTGGCTGGGTGGCGGGACCCTGCCCATCTTCACTTTAGGGAGACTGGCAGGGTTAGAGGAGTACAGGGAGTTGGGGGCAATCGGCAGGGACCAGTGAGGAGGCAGCAGGGATCGACTGGGAGCTCTGTCGGAACGAGGCGCTCGAGCGTCTCATGCGCGCACCCCTTTCCAAGTATCATCTGGCGCACATGTCCTACCTAACACTGCACCCCTTCTTCCCGGCAACACCCTTGTTATGTGATGGGGTTATTCTGGTTGACACACAGCACTGCAAAGTTTGCAGCACTGTAAAGCTCACAGTGCTGTGTGCCTTTTAAATCCTGCCCACCACCCACACAGACTCCCCCCCCCCCCCTTCACAGGGCAAATTAGCCCACATGGCTGCTAATGGAAGTTTTGCAAACACATCCATTGGCAGCCTGTGGGGCGACACCCACATCATTCAATGGTTGCCAACCATCGAATGATGTGGTGTGCACACACAAATCTAAGACACTCTTAGGCTTGCGTGTGCATTGGAGGGGAACATCTGGTGATGTCAGCTGCCCACCCCCGGCACCCTTGTCACTGGGTAATTTCCATGGGAATGCTTAGCGTTTCCCACGGCCCACCTCCCCACGGCCCACCTCCCAACGCCCCCCACACACAGTGGCCCTTATTCTGATCGGTGCGGATATTCCCGAATTCTTACGGTGCGGTCCGCACGCCACGGTGTGCTGCCGCGTGCGGCCATCGTCCGTAGAAACGCCCACGTGTCCTCCGCATTCGGACGGACTCACTCTTTAAGAACAGGGCGTGTTTACGGACGACATACAAACCATGCGTGTGCGGGAGAAACACTCCGATTCTGCACGGTATTACAGAGTATTACAGAGTATGCACGGGAATACCGCATCCAAACGGGAGTCAAGCGGTGCTTCCGCACGTAAGCGGAGTATTTACGCCAAACAACCCAATTATTATTTTGGTACATTCCTGCCATGGTTTTTTTTTTTGTTTTTTTTTATTTTTTTGTCATTGCATCACAGTGGCATTGACTGTGAAATGTATATAAATAAATGTATTTACTTTACAAAAATTGTGTGGTTTCATTAGTACATGTCGAATACACATGTGTATTGCTAGTATTAATATTCAGTCATGTCCATTGTTAGCAGGTTTAAAGTGTGTGACAAGTACAGCATATGTGGGTGATTAGTAAGGTTTCCTTGAAGCAGCAATGTTTTCAATTAAAGCACTGACAAGCGTCCTATTAGTGAGTAATGAGTAAAGGAGTCGATTCTATTGGGTTCAGGTGTTAATGCTTGTAGTCATTAGGCGGTCCGTTCGCCTACCGCAGGAACGAGTGGTGTCCGCAAAGCAATAGTAGCCTTTTGGACACCGCACATTTCTTCCCTTTTTGTTCGCGTGCATTCGGAGTGGTATCCGAATGCACGCCCCCCAACATAAGTGTACTCCCCCGTGTCCGCCCATGTTTCCGCCCCGTTTTGCCCACTTTGAAACTACGCCCATGTGTCATTCCGCATGACGCCCATAATACGCCCATATTTCCCGACTGATTGCGGTGAACAGTTTTGTACGGGATTTGCCCGAACAGGTACGGAGTCAAGGCGTGGCACATGCGCGTTGCGTTCTCCACGCATGCGCAGACGCCGTAAAGACGCGATCCGAAAGTATGCGGAAAAGTACGCGTCAATCAGAATAAGGGCCAGTGTTGTGTTCGAGCGCCCGGGGAACACTCTGTTCGCCAAGTCCGCTCGCACACAGCACATGCACATATGTAGAAATGTGCATTGCAAAGTTGTAAAACACTGCGCACCCGTGCAAATTTGCACATATGCACATGGAGCAGAATGAGGTTCAGTGTGTTTAAATCATTCTCATAAAAAGTCTATTTAAACATAAAGGCCATCACTATCAAAAGGAAAACTAAAATATGTAATGTTACATAAAAAAAAAACATACAGGCATGTACAAATATGACCTTCCTTCTCCCCCCCAGAGTTGTGCAGATTAGTCAGAAATATAAATGTATTCAAAGATCAAAAGGTTCCTATTTTTAATAGGTAGTTAGACGTTTTGCTATAAAATTTTCTAAATGTCAAATTGTACTTCTAGAATCTCAAGCGTAAAATGTGAGAATTTTTTACACTTTTTAAAAAATTGAAAAAAATGTTTAAGTAATTAACTTCGGAAGAATGAATATCTTTAGTACCTATTAATTTACTCACTAACGTATAGATAAATAATATTATTTACCAATTTAAATTATATACCAATAAATAATAAACATACGAATAATGTCTTAATTTTTCAAGTAAATATGGATTCAAATTACTTTACTTGTTAATACATTGTATTGATATTCAGTTTATTAACATTATATTTTGATGGATAACAGAAATGTTATATTGATTAGGATCCTGGAATTATTTGTAAATAGATTTCATGCTAATCATCCTAATGAAGATGTAATTATAAAGAGCAATTATTTTAAGACTTATATATAGTAGATCACCTTAAATGTCACCAGAACAAAAACACAAAACAAAGAAATAACCTAATCAAACATTAAATCCAATGAACATCATAACTATTTTTTATTAACAACACAAAATGATATACTGTACTGAATTTTAAAATTGTGATATAAAAAAGTGTGCTTTAAAAAAACTAAAAAATAAATGTTGGAAGCTGACATTTTCAATAGTAATTTAGCAAACAGCTGGGTTTATTTTGTAAACTAAATTTTTAAAAGAGTAATGTCAACTTTCAACCTAACTAATACCATTTCAATTAAAATAAACTCGAGGGAACAACTACTAATACAAATCCTTGACTAAATGTATACATTTGTTATTTTACAACTTATAGAAAACTTGTATTTTACACAACAGTTGTCTGCTAATTTAAACACAGAAAACCAAAATGCAGCTAGAACAAATACTATAATTAAGTAATGTCATCATATATTAATTATATTTAATTATATTGATTTTGTAAGATCCAACTGTTAACATTGTCCTACCCCATAATCTTCATTTGAGAAACAGCTTACCTTTAGCTATACTAAAGGTTTATGAAGCATAAATTATAACAACAAAAACTCAAATCTGTGTTAGATTATAAATCAATTTATATTGGTGCAAATTCTAAAGGTATTCGTTTTCTCAAAATGAATGTCTAGTCCTCTTGTCCCTTAATTAGTAAAGCAATCATTTCAGTGCAACTCATGCATTTTTTTTAAATGACAACACGAAGGCAAAGATCAATATGGGAGAGGCTCTTAGAGGTTTGAGACTTATTCTGCTTGTCAGTCATTATTATTATTGGCTACTTACCTGGACTGATTGATATTTTTCCAATTGAGTTTAGAGAAGAATCGTCTACAATTGAAAGCTAATAGTCCCTTATGGATACTTTCAGTGGGAACTGTAAATGCTTCTATTCAGCATTAATGATAGTTTTATATACTTGTTTTTTTTTACTTGTAGCTAGAGATAGAATTTAGGATAAACATATGTGATGCAGTGGCGTTAATGGGGGGGCGCCTCTCCCCCCAGGCCACCCGTGCCCCCCCCCATCACCGCAGGCTTACCTGTTTGCGCATCCCGGCTCCCCTCCTGGTTTCAATTAATTCTATGCAGATGGACCATGATAAAATGGCCGCACCCATACCGCAGACAGTTTCAGAGAACTGTCTGCTTTATGGGGCGGCCTTTTTATCGTGGTCCGTCTCCATAGAATTGATTGAAGCCAGGAGGGGAGCCGGGACACGCAGACAGGTAAGCCTGCGGGGGATGGGGGGCGGGGGCATTACTATAGCACCGCAGCCCCCTGGCACGCCCACATGCACAGCACCCCCCTGCGACCGCGGGTGCTGCAGTGCTATAGTTACGCTCCTGATGTGATGTGTATCTATTGCAACCTATGGTAAAATTTAACCGGGACAAATACTAAAGTCAAGGAAATCATATATGATCCTTAATCCTGTTTCTTTACCAACATAAATTCATGTAAAATCATTGGTTATACTAAACCCGCACAGTATTTCATATTTCAATCATATTATTATTATTATTATTATTATTATTATTATTATTATTATTATTATTTATATAACTGCCCTATTCTTCCATTTCATTTCCAGATTTGTTAATTATTTGTGTGGAGAACCCAAATGTTTATTTTCAAACTTAGTGGGAACAGGATTCCTGGCACTCATTATAAAACCATGATGGTGTAAGTATTTTTTTGTAATAAACAGTATGTTTATTGAATTTAAGACAAATATATGGTAGTCAAAACGTAAATGTACAATGACAGTATAGAAAATAACATGTACTCATCTACATAAATCAAATTGATGTGCTAAACAAGCATGGGCTACCAAAATGCAATTATAAAGAAGTATGACCATAGACAAAAACATGACAAATGGAGGGGTGTGCCATGTGTACCAGGGGCTAGGACATTTGCTGTTACATAACTTGCAGATGTCTTAAGCTCCAACCATAAGAACCAGGTTAAACTAAATTCTTTGTATTTTTTAACCCAAGATCTAGCCTGGTGAACCATTTTTAGGGAGGGTGAAGACATGGGCTTCTAAAATACCAGGATTACTGTCTATGCAGCACAAATGAGGTACTTGAGCAAGGATTATTTATAGCTCACCAAAAAGCCAGTATATAAATTGACGAACCAGAATGATGGATCAAAGGGAACTGCACTACTCAGAATTGATGAGGATAGTTATATGACCTGTTCCCAAAAAGAAGTGCAGAGTTATGCGTTCCCAATAGAGGTTGACTGGTGAGAACTCTGTAGAGATAAATTTGTACGTACTATTAATTCCCTGCAGTACTGTACCTGTACATTTCTGAAACATTGGTCTCAGCTGCATGTGTGTGTATATATATATATATATATATATATAAGACCGAAAAACCCAACCGCGCCTCACAATGGGAAGGCAGCAACTCTGAGGGGCCCCCTGTTAGACAGGACCCAAAGGTTTAGAGATAGAGAAAATGGGGTATCACTGTTGCTGATCCTTATTGTGTAAACCATTTCCAGTTTTGTCTTTCGTATGAAAACTTCCGTTGTTTTTTAATTAAACAATGACAACTCTATAGTGTGAAATTGCTTTGTACTGCTCTGCTTTCAATGCCCCTGATGAAGTTAAGCTGTTGACGAAACGCGTTGGGCCTGTATCATCTCTTGGAAGATTCCTGAATAAAATAAATTTTTATGATTCTGCTTCTGACTATTATACTGTCTGTTCAACAATACTGTTGTATATGCAAATGAACTGGCGCACTCTGATACCCCATTTTTTCTCTCTCTCTCTCTCTCTCTCTCTCTCTCTCTCTCTCTCTCTCTCTCTCTCTCTCTCTCTCTCTCTATATATATATATATATATATATATATATATGTGTGTGTGTGTGCATAGAGCAGTATTACTTCCAAATATTCGGACACAAGTAATTGGAAGCAGTCCATGAACTTGATTAAAGTATATATTGTAAAACATGCGTTACATTGTCGGTTGCATGTGTCGACGTGCCATTTCAAGGTTCACTGGCCCCTTCATCAGGACTCAATGCAGTGACATACCGGTGAGACAAAGTGTTAAGTGCAATGCTGAAATCAAAATATCGTATGTAACAAGGCACACATACCTTAAATAAATTAGTATCAGGTCTGAAGAAACACATGTCAAATACCTCCCCGGTGTCTTTAAGGCCTAAACTGGGCAAGCTTAGATTGATATATACCTGAACTATCCTGTTATAAGTATAACAACACTTAGACAAGACATTTACTAATTACAGTTAACGCTCACATACTGTAACATTGTGGTATTTACACAGTTAACTGAACCAGGATCCAGTGGCCTCATGGGCGGGCAGCCTCCTGGGACACTTCCCAGTATTTTCAATGGCCAATCCGCTACTGCTCTTGACCACTTGTAGTAAATGTTCAATTGGTGGCAACTGATATTGAATTTTTAATTTTTGTTTTAGACTAACATTATAGAAAAAAAGTAATAAATGTTAACTCAAAATAATAACTGATCAAACACAACACTTTTATTTCAAGCTGTTGGATTGTATAATCTGAGCTACATATCATCCTTTTGTACATAATACACAATTAACTTTTGTTTCCATTCATGTGTTGAAATTAAATAGCTTAAATAGAATAAATGTTACAGGATTAGAACCAATAATAATCTTGATCCCACTCATTTAAATATCCAGCTACACAAACATTAAAATAATGAAAAAGTATTGTGCAATTTGTGGGCCAATGGTGTAGATTTGAATTCTGTAAACCTATTCCTCCTGAGCCCTGAGATATTATAATGGGCTAAGGTTTTAGTTCAAACATATACATAAAATTGTGACTTGAGTATCTCGATGTGGCCACAGTAATCAACAAGGGTTACAGCTTTTCTAATAATAAATGGAAACATGCTGTTCATATATATATAACGAACAAAACACATAACAAATCTGATCCTGGGATTTTCTCAGGGTCTGGGCAGTGTGAAAGCTCCAATTTTAGAAAAATCCAGGTCCAGCAACCCAGCATTCTGTCCCAGGTTAAAAGAAGGGTTTTACACGGGTTGGAGCCGGGTTGCTGGGCAGTCTGATTGGGTAACACGGGTCGAGCTGGGTCCCATTCACTGCTATGAAGGAGACAGCAGTGTCACTTTAGTGATGACTCCTCCCCTGCCACTGCATGATGTGCCGCCACTCTGCCCAGCCTCCAGATGATGTCACTCCCGGGACAGACCCATGTCCAAATGATGTGATCTGAAAGGGGTATAAAGGGATTTTAGGTTACCAATTTACTTTTCTCGAATGTATCACCTCCTGTTAAGGGGTAGTTCCTGTATAATATAATTTGTGCCTCCACTCAAGCTGTAAAGGTGCCCATACACAGAGCGATGGACTCTGTGCTTTTAGTACTAGATTGCATTGTATCTAGTACAAAAAGCATACAATGTGCTACAGCATTGTGCTTTTTGTACTAGATATGATGAAATCTAGTACTAAAAACATGGGCTGTAAAGATTTTCTGTGTTGTGTGATGTGCATGGCCACCTTAAGTAGTCTAATTGGATTGCTCCTGTAAGCCCAATTATGTAGGCCATCTGATATTGGGTATGCAGTTATTATGCCAACATTTGGGCTCCCAGCGGTCACAATCGCAGTGCCATTAAGGCCAGCCAAAATCTCATTGCACAGGGTCTATTCTTCATTGTGGGGGTCACGACCTCCATTGAGGAGGAATAGAACCTTGTGGAGAGCAAAGCATCTTCTAAAAAACCACGATCTGCAGATCACCCTGATATGAAGAAATGTATTGTCCTGTGTTTTTATGGTCACCCAAATATAAATATAAAAAACATACAGTATAAGTCACAGCTACACCCTGAGCCAAATAAAAACCATCAATTGTAGTAAGTTGTAACCAGTGTTGGGACTGATGCGTTTGAATGATGTGTGTTGTTATTTGCAGAGTTATATAAGCACACACCATGGATTACGCAAACCATGAAAAGCCCAGTTACTTAACCAGTAGTGCTAGTTTATGGAAGTATAACAGGTACAGCCTTACTGTTATATACACTCTGGTTCTTAAGAACTGAAGCTTTAGCATATACAGAATTCCAGCTGGTGAGTGTATGCTGTTTGTACATGGTGTGCAGTGTTACTAGAGGAGATATGTGTTGTCTCTGGCGCCAAGTGGAAAACTTGTGTCTTCAACAAGTTACTTCTTATAGTCTTTCATAATACTAAGTAAGAATTTACAAGCTGGCTACAGCACATGTGCAGTAATATCAGAGTAGGTGACCTGTGTGACAATTTGCATCCAAATGGGCCAAACGTCAATTTTAACTTCAATTTTTAAACAAACAATACAATGTCCAATTGTAAATGAACAATTCGCCAGAAGCGTTGTACTTACAATTTTAAATTGTAGCTCGTTTAAAAATTTTTGGTTAAGTATGAAGGGAGAAAAGGGGATTGTCAGCAAAAATCAGCTTCTAGAAATAATATATATAATGATGATTATGTAACAAATGTATCAGCTTATACAATAGTTTTGCCAGAAAGTGTAATTGATAGAAATGTTTAATGTTACAGTTGTTATATGGTAAATGGACATGGTTTAAGGTAAATGTGTATAACTTAAAGTGAAGCCTTGAAAGTTATAATGTAACATCTTCCATTTTTATGAGTACGTTATGCTAATGATTGTGAAATCTAAAACTGTTTTTAAATGTTATTATGGTCCTATTGGTTCCTCATGTTATGAGATGCATAATTCCATCGGGACAGAAGATACAGCACAGGATTTATAGAAGCTGTATCCAGGGACGGGGCAAGAGCCTATAGTACAGGAACCAAGAATCCTAGAAGCTCTAGTAGGAGACAAGAACACAAATATACAGCACCAGAACCAGGATGCTAATCTGGGAGCAAATTCTATAACTGGTAGACATAATACACTTGTCCCATGATGGGGGGCAGTTGGGAGTCCTCCTTTCACTTGGGGTGATTAGACGCTGTGTGTATGCGAATTAATAGCTCACAAGAGTTCCGCTCGCTAACATTTAATAGTAGGAAGGTAGGCTAGTAGAGGTGTCAGGTCGGATCTTAAATACCAGACACAGCCAATCAGTATTACTTGGTAACCCAGGCTGAAACTATGATATGAATGTCTGGAACAGCCAGAGGCTGCCTAGCACCAGCTGCTATCCTCACCCCAGCCTTCTACCAGTCCACGCTAGTCGCTCTCTCAAATTCAGTCCCAGGGTCTTGTGCCCCCGCCAATGCAACACCCCCCCTTGTTGCAGGTGGGCACAGCATGATTCAGCTGTGTCTCAGATTTCCCCATTACACAGCCATTACTGAGGTGCTGATGATGTCACTGTCAGCCTCTCGCAGGATTTTACAGTCACTGGCATGGCCTTTTGGATTTCTATGACGTCCAGTAGCTGAGAGGGAGGTGGCGCCACCTCACTTAATCTCAGCTCCTTCCTCAGCGGTGCCGGCAGTGTATGACTGGCTGGCGGGGGCTGAGAGCTGTGTGGCGCCATACATATCAGTGATTGTGAATTATTCCTAAATGACAGCCTTATAATATTTTCCATTAGGCAACTACCTTTATTTAACTACTAATATTTGGAGGTACCTTTCTTTATCTTATGTCTGTCCCAATTTCTTCCCATTTTTGTTAATCCATTACTTATGCTCTGGGATGGGCAGTTGGTTGAAGTTTTGCCTAGGGAGCTGCATACCTCCCAACATACAGAGACACCGGGTCGGGACAGGGTGGGCGCCGAAGGCCGGGCGGTGAATCTTTGGGTGTGTGGTCTATGCAGCATATGCAGCAGTGCCACAAACCACGCCCCCTTTTTTGCCGTGGTGGGGGCATGCCCAGCAGCTCTGTGAGCTGCTGGCCAGCCCCCAGTCCCTCTGCCTGCAAGAATAGACGCTGTGCGAATGCGCAAAACATCTATTCACGGACGACAGGGGGGACTCCCAGCTGCCCCCCCCGCCACGGGACACTGTCTTCAATGGAAGGGACGCCGGAATGTCCCAAAATACCGGTACGTTCCCACGATAAGTGGGACAGTTGGGAGGTATGTAGCTGAGAAGCCTTACATTGGCCCTGGATTAAATGTGTCTAATATGCACATAATATATGTGAAGCAGGAAGTCTAGTCTTTGTAGAACATAAGCTATCAGGTTAAATAAACTGTCAGACAATGAAACATGTACTAATGTAACAAAATAGTATTATACTCTGCATACTATTGTCTACTAATTGCTTGTAGCTTATTTTATTCTGCCTTCAGCGCCGTCTCCCTTGTTACGTTTCCCATGTAGTAATGCAGATTTTTGTTAAAAAAATAGATTACTTGTAATATTTAATATAGATAGTGACAAGTTCTATTTTTTTAAATAAAAACTCTGGGAATTTGAGTAGAATACTTCTTAAATCCATTGCAGTGGATCCATTTCTTATTCTGACCTTTTCACTTTAAAGAGTAACCTTTACATTTTCTATGAAATATAGTTCTGTTGAATTATTTAAAGTATGGATCATTATACATGATTAGATGGAAACTGGTTTAGTCAGCATTATAATGCACTTTCTGGTGCAGTCAGCAAACATACCACTTATGACAGAATTTTAATACAACAGTATTCAGAAACCTTTACCTTTCGAGAATTTTTAATAAGGAGTCTAAAGGTTGATGTTCAAACTGCTGCTTATTTAAGGGTAGTACTGAATGAATGCAAGTTTTAAAGTAACATATTGATGAGGACAATGTTTCTGAGCCCTGATTCTTAAAGTCATATAAATGCAAATTTTAACTGTGACTGGTCAGTAAATTACCTCTATCCATTGTAATATATGTAACTCTGCTAAAGCAGTACGATTGCAAAACACAAAATGTTAGCTGTCTCTTAAAATTGGAAGTGAAAAATAATGGAATAGTGTTATTTCTAATTAATAGTAATTACTGACGGGATCTGTTAGAACATAAAACCGTTTAATCAATGCGTTTCAACTTTTAGGGGCAATTACTTAATATTTGGCATCTTAGGGAAAAGATTTATAATTATTTTTAGTAGATTAGTGTGTAATAAAATATGAGTAAATAGTTATGTAGTAAGGATAGTGTTTATGAAATAAGCAAACAGTATAAAGGCCTCAAAGACTAAACCATAGCATACATTTATAATCTTCTTTCCTGTCAGTTTTTATTTCCTGCTCAAAACCAGTTCATAAGATGTAGCTAAGCAGCTTTATGGGTATTCTACCTAAGTAGCGTCAGCAGGCGCTACCAGGGGTGTCCCACTAATATCTGCCACTTAAAAATGGGATTGTCAGTCCCACATGCAGACAAAAGAACATACAAAGAAGTGGCGCTTGTTTGATGAAAAAGATCAAATAGGTTTAATACCAACAATTAAAAATAAATGTAATCACATACAAATACAAGAGAGTAAAAATAAAAATATAAGAATAAAAGATAAGAAAGTATAAAACACTGTGATAATTGGACCTGGACCCAGGAATTGCAAGGGGGGATGGTTTTTGGATAAATGTCCCGTCTCAACTGTTGTTCTTTTTAGGTGCATAACCAGTGGCATAACTATAGAGGGTGCAGAGGTTGCCCTTGCTATGGGGCCCGAGGGCTTGGGGGGCCCCATAACAAGTGCACCTGCTTCCCCCTTTATAGTTACACCACTGGCACACAAGTAGAGGCAGTGCACCTCTCCTTCTCCCTCCCTAGCAGGCAGTGCAATAGCACAGCAGCAGCTGCTCCCTGCCGGACTTCCCGCCTCCCTCTCCTCCTCCCACCACCGCCGACAGCAGCTCCAGCCCGGGACTGGAGGAGGCAGCAATGGGTCGCTGAATCTCCTTCTCCTCCCAGACCAGCAGGCAGCACGAAAGCAGACAACGCAGCCGCTCCCCGCTGGACGCAACGGGCAGCTGCCTGCCTCATTTACCACCCCTGCTGACAGCAGTTTGAACTTAGTGGCGGCATCAACAGGAAGCTGCCTCTCCTTCTCCCCAGCAGGCAAGCAGGGAGAGCAGCCGTTCCCCGCCGGCCATAACGGACAGCTGCCTCTCATTCCACCCCCGCCAACAGCAGCTCAGAGGGACTCCATCTATCCTCCTCCTCCTTAGCCGGCAGCAGCGACAGCACATCACCTAGCCAGCATCAACGGGGCCCACCAGTAAGATGTCATATGTTGGTGCAGAGAGAAGTAGCTACCTTAAGTCACTGCCTGGTGGCAGGTGTGGGATGATGTGGGTGGGATGTACAGGATATATGTATGGAACTAATGTATATATGAAAGCAGCAGTGTATTTATGTTTGTATTTTAGAGGCAGTGTATGTATGTTTGAATATCTTTAAATTGAATATACTTATCCTGCCCTGCACAAACCCTCCCTGCACGCCGCCTAAGCCTCTCCCACACAGCCTGACCTGACTAACCTGAAATTCCAAATTTTGCCTTTAAAAAAACCTGGAGATGCAATAAGTAGTTAGCAGGTTCCTTTGGAAAGAATGTTTGCATACTGTAGGTATCAAACCATGGACAGTTGCTCATTATCACTGATTCTTACAAATCTTGGTATATAAATTTCACTTGAATGCCGCAACAGCAGGGATGATTTACTATACACACAGGAATGATTCAAATTAAGTTCAATGTTTCTGGATTGTGCCGTTTATATTATTTGCTAGGGTTCCATTTCAGTCCTTTATGTAAGAGCTCTGTGTTAAAATATCTATTTGATGTTCTTATAAGTAGAGTTACATTGAAGATCTTTCATCCAAATATAGGCTTTTCCTTATTAAAAATCCTAAAGACATAAAGGGGTAAATGTAATAGGGTGAGGGAAGCTAAAAATGTGGGAGTGTGCCCGAGAATGGCCTTCTTTGTAAAGAGCAATCATTTAACAGGCAAAACAAGGTTGGTCCTGCCTTTCAAAGGAATGGCAATTTAAAAATTTGCCCATTCTTGGACAAACGCTCGACCTCCCGCTTCCCGTCCTCTATTACATTTATCCCAAAGTCTCAAGATACAAATTATTAGAATAAAATATAATGAAGCAATCAATGCTAATAAATAAGATCTATTGGACAGTCCTTAGTAAGTACTAGGGAGGCCAATCCCGAACCATTTTTTCAAGGGATTCGGGATTGAAAAACGGTCAATCCCGGGATTCCCGGCATCCCAGGATTGGCCTCCTGATATGCCCAATAATTTATAAATTACCTCTAAGCATAGAGGAAATGTGTTGGAGGAGGCGAGGTAATTGTTACTCGGCGGGCCGGGGAGGAGGCGTGTAACTAGGTGTCCGGCCAGACATGGTGGAGGAGGCGAGGTAACTGTTACTCGGCGGGCTGGGGAGGAGGCGTGTAATTAGGTGTCCGGCCAGACATGGTAGAGGAGGCGAGGTAACTGTTACTCGGTGTCCGGCCAGATGCGGTGTCCGGCCAATCAGTGTGTGGCTGCGCAGCGTGATGCAATCTCTCACATCATGCTGCACAGCCACACAACCTTGTTGCCAGGCAGCGCAGCGTGATGTTAGAGGTCACGCTGCGCAACCACACAGTGTTAAAAGACCGCCGCGTCTACCCGGACTTCCAGTTAACCGCCTCCTCCCCGACCCGCTCAGCGGTACACACATGCGCATTTGAATACCGTAATCCCGGGGTTGGAGCTTCCAATCCCGGGATTCAAATCCCAGCCAAAAATGCCCTAAATCCCGGGATCCCGCCGATCCCGATCCCGGGATTGGCATCCCTAGTAAGTTCCTTGGAAATTGGGAACAGATGAAATTCTAAAACAAGAATCCTTTGCTGTCCTTTGGATCTTTCCATTATATGTTGGAATCCTACTTAGCTGCGTAGAAACTTAATCTGCTCCAGGATTCTGGTTAAATTGCTACAACTAAATTTACAATGTCCTAATTTTTATTAAAATGTTTTTTTTTTTTTTCCAAAGGAATCTGGCAAGTACTCATTTAATTTCCAGTTTATCTAAGGTCTGGATCTCCTGTGATTAGATATAAACTTAATACATGTCACATGACCTTTTATAAGATTCCTGCTTATAGACATTATTGCGCATTAGTTCGGCATAACCACTTACTTGGAACAGTTGAATTATTCATGGAAGGGGCTTTAATCTTCACATTCCATTCTAGCATATGCTGATCTAAATTGTTATGAGTATTCTGTGACTTTGCAGCAGGTGTACATAAATAATTCAAGAGCAAAAACATCCAATGCACATAATGTATAGAGACAGAAAAAAAGACCTTATTCATGGAGAGACTCAATTAGGGGGGATGTAAATAGTATACATTTACAGAAAATAAAAATGGCTTGAGGAACCTAAAAGTTATGCTGATTATACCAGTACAGTAAATGCAAATTCTCGCCATTAAACAGCCTGCTAATGAGAATTGCCACATTGAAATGTTAGCATTGAAATTCTAAGGATGGATATTGTCAAGGTCCAAGGTATAGTTGCCTTTTTAGGTAAAACATTAAATTTTTTTTTTTTGTACGCAAACATACATGTGAAAACATATACTGGAACATAGTATTGAGTTAACTTATGCATTTAGAGATGTGATAAAGAAAGAAGCATGTTAAAGCAATAAATAAAAATCTTTGGTCAAAATCAGAGGCAACAACAAATATCCAAAATTATGCAGAGAATATCAACTTGAAATAAAATAAGGGTAAGTAAAAAGAGGAGAAAAAGGAATACAGATCCCTTTCACTGGCGAGCGCCGGCGATAGGGACGCACGTGCGTCTCACGCGCGACCCAGTAACATGGTGGCTGGGCAGCGTCTCCCTGCTCATCTCCACTTCAGGGAGATGCTGTCCAGTTCAGGGGGGGTCGGGGCGGCAAGGGGGACTGGCAGTGACAGCGGGGGAGGCGGCGGGGACCAGCGGCGGGCTCTGTTACCTCACCAGCCTCCCCAAAGTGCTCCCCGTAATCAACACCCTCTCCTCACCTCCATGGAGAAGTTTTTATCCAAGGGATGCCGGCACCGCAGCAGCAGAGAGGAGACAAGTGCCAAGCCGAATCCAACATGGCGCCGGCTGCAGACTCCGGACCGCTCAACCCTGCTAGCAAACAGCTGGAGCACCAGGTACCGTTTCCCACCCATAACCCTGACTCCCCGGTGACCTACAGTGACATTGTTGAGGCAATTACAGCCACTATGTCCTCCATGCTCTCTAAAGCAGTGGTGGACATTACCCAGCAGCTGCAGCACCTCACTAATAGAGTAACTGACAATGAGCACAAAATTGGTGCTGTGTGCCATGATGTTCATAATACACAGAGAGACTTACTCAAACTCCAGAGAAAAAACTTCCAACTCTGGAAAAAAATCGATGAAATCGAAAACAGATCCAGAAGAAACAATATCAGGGTAGGGGGTCTCCCTGAATCCATCCATGGGGACGCCCTTACAGCATTTGCAACTATTTCCCTGCCCACCTTACTGAGCCTTCAAAATGACTGTAAAGATCTGGTCAAAGAAAGAATTCATGACACGCATCCCAGGGCAGTCTTATTTAAATGCATGAATTACCTACACATGGTAGCCTTCTGGAGGGCCTCACGAAAGATATCGATTCTCATGTGGGAGGGACATCGGATCTGTATATTCCAGGATTATTCCGTGGAACTTTCTAGAATGCGTAAATCCTTTTCCCCTATCTGCTTGAGATTGGTTACTGAAAAGAAAAAGATTTGCCCTTATTTATCCTGCTCGGTTATGCATTTTCACCGCAGATTCTCACTATGACTTTAACACCCCGGAAGATGCTCAGGAATATCTAAAGGGGACTAAAGACACAGCACAGGAGGACATCACTGACCCTGTTCAAAGCCCATAGACTGCACAGATTGTTCCCTGCACTCTACGTGCGAACACCTCTCGCAGCACTTAGACCTACATTTTTTTGCTCTCACAAGTTACCACTGAAACAATGTAGTTTCTCAGAATGGAACTCTTCACTTCAGTTCACATATGTTGCACTAGGTGCCTTATTAGTTGCACTAGGTGCCCCCCCCCCCTACTGGATGGCACTACCCTCTCCTCTTTTACAGGATAGTTAAATTGCCAGCCAATTCCCTCCCTATGGCAAATTAGTTTATACTATTCAAAAGTTGTGCCCTTAAGCAACCTGCTATGCCCCGATTAACATATGTTAACGTAGGTGCCAAACTTCGGTACCAACGGTTTTGCTTATTTCTTTGTTATGTGTGGAATGTCTACATGCTATATGCAATGTTAAGTATGTTAATCATACTGTTCTTCTGTTTATATATGTTCCCCATATCTTGTCATCTTATGTCTCCTGTCCCCCTCTTCTCCCTTATGTGTCTCTACCCCTTGTAGATGTCCTGAAATCCTCACGCCTGTTCCTGTACCTCAGAAGATTGTGATGAACTACAGAACTGTTTATGACGGATCTTAAATTCGGTCCTCTCAATGTAGGTTGTATCCACTCACCTGCAAGAGGCGCAAGGTAATAGTCTACACACTTATTATCCCCGGAAATCCCCAAACTGGAGAGTACTCGATTCAGCCCCACATAGTAGCAAGGCGAGAGGAATTGTAATTGTTGCTTCCAAATCAGTCCCCAATGAAATCATAATACAAAAAAAAGAATAACAGGTAACACGTGGCGCAATGCTGCCTTCAATCACAATCCCTGAAGATACACCTTTACTTCAAACCACAGAATTGGGAAAAAATTAGAATATAGAATGAATGGCGCAATACAATACTTGAAGATTTTATGTTCGGACTCCACCTTTTATGGGATGGTTATTCTCAGGCAAGTATTGGTTACCAGGCCGTAGTATTTCGTAAAAAAAAAAAAAATAATAAACAGTGATTAGAATTTGGTGTGTGTGTCTCTTAATATTAATACTCTAATGAGTGATATTTCAAATGTGAAAATAAACTTGGTCCCATAAGGCGTACCGAACGTCCATCTGTGTCGAAAGGTCGAGTTTCCTGAGACCATGATAAAGAAACCTTTATAAGAGGGATATTATCCAAAAACAACGTGAGTTTCGCTACGCCTTATGGGACCAAGTTTATTTTCACATTTGAAATATCACTCATTAGAGTGTTAATATTAAGAGACACACACACCGAGTTCTAATCACTGTTTATTTTTTATTTTTTTTCACGAAATACTATGGCCTGGTAACCAATACTCACCTGAGAATAACTTCATCCCGTAAAAGGTGTAGTCCGAACATAAAATCTTCAAGTATTGTAATGCGCCATTCATTCTATATTCCAATTTTTCCCCAATGAAATCATATCTACCCAGGCAGATGCCGAGGGTTGATACTTGATCCTATCCATGAAAATTTATAACAACCCTTATACTCTGTGTAATTTATGCACCAAACGCTTACTCCAGAGCTTTCTTTAAAAACTCAATTAGATTACTACTTCCTTACTCAGGCACTCCTCTAATTCTCTGCGGGGACTTCAACCTAACCTCCCACCCTATACTACAGTGGTTCCCAACCCTGGTCCTCAAGTACCCAGGGCCGGTGCAAGGCACCGAAGCGCCCAAGGTGAGTCGGGATGGGGGCGCCCCGGTGCCTCTGGGGCGGTGGTGGTGGGGTACCTGTGTAAAAAAACTTGCGGTGGCGGCGTCCCTGCAGTGCTGGAGCGGGCAGGGGTGTCCGTGCCGTGGGGGTACCTGTGGCGCTGTCATTGTGTATAAAGCTGGCGGCGGCCGGGTCCCTGCAGTGAATAGAAAATAACTAGTGCTTCCCGCGCCGCCGCGAGCATAGTGCTAGTTATTTTCTATTCACTGCAGGGACCCCGCCGGCCGCCGCCAGCTTTATACACAATGACAGCTCCGCAGGTACCCCTGCGGCACGGACACCAATGCCCGCTCCAGCACTGCAGGGACGCCGGCACCACAAGTTTTTTACACAGTTCGCTAACCCTCCATGCTGGGGGTGAGGGGCGAACTGCCGCCCTCCAGGTGCCGGCGCCCTAGGCAAATGCCTAGAGCTGCCTAGTGGTGGTGCCGGCCCTGCAAGTACCCCAAACAGTGCACATTTTCCAGGTAACCCAGCAGGTGCACTCATTATTCAGACATATTTTAAAAGATCCACAGGTGGAGCAAATTATGTCACTTGTGATTTTGTGTGCAGACCTGGAAAACATGCACTGTTGGGGGTACTTGATGACCAGTGTTGGGAACCACTGCTATACTAGATAGGTTGACTTCCCCGAAAAAACCTAAACCCAACCCAAAAATTGGAATTCCTTTCCTGCTAAATTACTTTAGTAGATGCCTGGAGAGCTTTACATCCTACTAAGCATGAATATACCTGTTTATCAGCAGCTCACCACTCTCTATCAAGAATATACATGTTTATATCATCAGATCTCTTCCCTAAAACATGCCCTACTTCATGTTAGACTAAGAATCTTGAAAGAGATCTCTAATTACAAAGCATGGCATTTCCCTGCACATCTAACACACTCCCCCCCATTCAAGCAATGCTTGACGTCTGCCTGGTCCGACTTCCAAGTCAATAATGCAGAAACGTTAGCAACTAACCCACCTATTTACTGGATGGCTGCCATGTCCTCAGGGGCGCCATAATGACATATGAAGCATGGCTGAGAAAAGCTAACTCCCAGAAATACCTCATACTCCAAGACTCCCTAACAACAGCATGTTCAGAATTCACAACTAACCCCACTCTCACAAATATATCTAAATACTCTCAGGCCAAATCCATGCTTGATGGTGCCCAACAATCTATGACGGACAATCTACACTTCATCTCAAATTATAAATATCATAGATACGGTAACAAGACAAGTAAATTGCTCACCACAATATTGAATTCTACTAGATCCCCTGTGATGGTTCAACCCCTAAAAAAACCCGATAACACATTAACAACTTCCAGTTCACAAATTTCTGAGATAATGTCTGATTTCTATGCGTCAATATACTCTAATACACCCCCTTCTACGACCGACTCATTCACCCCCCCACCTTCAACTTCTCTGACACATACACCAGACTTCTGGGCCTCTCTATCATACCACCAATTACCTCCAGATCTCATTACCTCCCTTACTGCACCCATATCCATAGATGAAGTTTTGTCAGCTATTAAATCCCTAAAACTAGCCAAAGTCCGGGGCCCAGATGGGTTTTCAGGAGACTTCTGCCGAATGCTCCCTGATACCCTTGCACCGATACTAGTCTCTGTATTCAATTCCATCCTTCTCAATGACTCAATCCCAGCCCACTTCAATTCACCCATTATAAAAGTCCTTCCTAAGACAGGTAAGGACCTTTCTAAACCAGGCTCGTACAGACCCCTCTCACTCCTTAACCTGGACTATAAAATCACAATTCCGTGTACAACCCTCCCAGATAAAATACCTAGGCATAAAACATACCTAGAGATCCACAGCAAATTTACAAGTACAACTTTACCCCTCTACTTACTGAAATTTCAACCCAACTAGAAACCTGGTCAGAACTTCCCCTATCTCTTCTGGGCAGAGCTACAATATTAAAGAGCATCATCTTTCCTAAATTCTTTTACTCCTTACAACTGATACCCTGCATTTTCCCTAAAACTGACCAATTGCAACTAAATAACATGATGGAATGGAAAGAAGCCCAGAATGAATATTCTTAAACTAATGAGATCACAACCCAAAGGGGGCCTACATATCCCCAATTTCCATTTCTACGCTTGGTCCATTCATATGCGATATATTATAGATTGGTTTCAAGACTCATCGACTTACACAGATAAGAACATTGACCTAGAGATCTTCTCTCCTTTTTCCCCTGGAGCATTAATACACACCCATATTCGAATAATTCCACCTCAAATTTTAAACCATATTCTATTCCAGAGTAACTACAATGCCTGGAGATTCATCAATAAAAAGTTTGCAATAAAAAGCCATCTCACCGTTTGTACCAATATGGGGCAACCCATCATTTCCTCCCTCATTGACAAATTCCAACTTCTTGAGTTGGAAAGCCAAAGGCTTGGATTTGGCCACCAAGATATTTAATGCCGGGGGCCAAATTTTAACCTTCTCTAAACTAAAGACCACATATAATTGACCAAATTCACAATTTTACATGTATTTGCAAACCAGACACTAAGTCCAACCATTAATAAACGCCATCACTTCGAAGTCGGACCCTGATCCTCTCCTATCCCTGTTCACGCTATCACATACACATACGTTTAAAACAAGTCACATCTATGATATATTAATTGAGACCCTATACCCATCCTCCCCCTCCCCTTTACTCCAGTTTTGGACTCTAGACATACCAGAGATCTCCCATTTACTGTAGATGACTTATTCAAAACCTTTGACCGCACAATGAAGTCCCTCCAATCAGCATACCTACAAGAGGTTCATTTCAAAACCATCGACAGGATTTATATTGCACCAGCTCAAAGTAAAAATATGTCCCCTGCAGCGACTGGAGAATGCCCAAAATGCCAAATTTCTCCACTGTATGTGGTCCTGTTGCAAGATAAGAAAATTCTGGAGTAAGATATTAGTCTTCATCAATCTACTATTTCACTCCACAAATCCCCTAGATCCTTTAGCATGACTTTGCTTGAATTTCAAACACTGAAATCAGCCGTCCCCTCGCCTTGCTGCTATACCCCTTCTAAATATTATCTGTACTTTAGCTAAGAAGCTGATCTTAACCCATTGGACTTCAAGATCGACCCCATCATTGACTGACCTGAAAGATCGCCTGCTACAACATCTCCTTTTTGACATTCGTTCTCTCTTGACATCCACAACTGTTTCAGCTGACAGGCTACTCCAAAAATGGAAAATATTCATAGACTCTCTGCCACCGGATCAAGAATCTCAAATGCTCAAACAGTTGAAAATAAGTGAACCATAAACATGCTGACACCAATTAAACAAGAACAACTCCCGTACTTCGACTTAATTCACTGCTGTGCTAATTGTCAGTAATATAATGGGCTCCATACAAATCTCAGCATTACTAATCTTTATTACCAAAAATTGTTCTGTAGAGCTACTATCCTGATCCAATTGAGATCATAAGTTGATATATTACATACAATGTTTATTAAAAGGTATAGGACTAGGTGGTTAACAGTGCAAGATTCATATAGCAACTACTGTTACCTAGGTACCCTTCTTCCGTCCCCCCCATCCCCACACCCATTGTATCATCTTGTCTTGTGTGTCATTATAGATGGATGTTGTGATTAGATTGTTTATATGTACCTGATAGTTGCCTCCCACTTTAATAACAGTCAAGACTATGTTTGCTCCGATTGGAGACACTATAGATAATAGTAGATTTAAATCTATTTGGTCCGTTGGATAGGATAGTTATATTCTGTGTTTGAAGGTGGAATGTATTTGACTTAAGACTTTTAGCTGTACCCACAATTCTATCTCATGTTAACTGTCCAATTGTCACAATTTGGAATTTGAAAAACAATAAAAAAACTTTTAAACCAAAAGACAAATATGTAAAAGTGCACATGGCTAAGTCACCCTACCCCTACACCCTCCCACAGGCATATAATCCTCCACTCCCTCCCCGCACTGTGCTCCCCTGGAGCATGTGCTCTAGAACAGTGGCCACAGGGGATTCTGGGGTATGGTACCAAGACCATTGCACCACTACTGGGTTCAGGGCTCAAGCAGGGCAGCACATAGTGGAGGCTCTGGAGAGTAGAGGCAGTCCAAATTTGATGGCAGTGTTTCATATTTGATGTGACCAAACAATTAAGTCATTAATACATTTCTAGAAGATCATTTTTTTTGCAGTGATTTTAAAGGGGATTTTGAGTTGGTAAATTTCCACTGCTAACGTATACTCTGGCAGCTAATTAAATTAGACAATGCCATAATGACCATAGGTTAAATATGAACCCATTTTCTTTTGGGAGAAACATTATCAAGGCTAATTGAATACCCCCTCCCCCCTGAAGTAAATATTTGAACAATTAAAATTATCTGTGAGATTTAAATTTTGTTGTTTTGTAATTAGTTTATCCATTTTTCTATTTTTTTTTATCTTCTTTCAATATCTTATTCTTCCAAAGAAAAATAAGAGGCTTTTGTCAGGGCCGAAACTAGGGTATCCGGCGCCCGGGGCAAGGCAGTCTTTTGGTGCCCCCCCCCACCCCCTAGTGATGCTGCTGCGCGCCGGAGGCGCGCCGAAATTTTCGGGGGGGGGGGGGGGGGGCGTGGCCTAATTTGGGTGCGTGGCCTATAATCGCTGCTCTCCCGCGAGGCCACGCCCCCATTTTGCCGCTATGGGGGCATGACCCAGAGGCTCTGTGAGCCTCTAGCCATGCCCCCAGCCCCCTGGCTGCGGGAATAGACGCTGTGCGCATGCGCACAGCGTTTATTCCCCGCTGCTTAGTTAGCAGCTGACAGGGGGGACCGACCAAATGACGCCTTGTCCCTGACACCGGAGACCCCCCCCTCCCCGCACAGTCCTCTCACCGTTGAAGCCGCAGAAGCCGCAGCCGCATCTTACTTTGACTTCGTCCGTCTCCTACTAGCGCTGCGGCGGGAAGCGCTGATGACTTCAAAAAGACTTGCCGGACGCTGATTGGCTGAATTCAGCCAATCAGCGTCCGGCAAGTCTTTTCGAAGTCATCAGCGCTTCCTGCAGCCGCGCTAGTAGGAGATGGACGGAGTCAAAGTAAGATGCCGCTACAGCGTCCACATACCTGTCACCGGACCTCACAGTACCCCTCACCTCCAGCGCCCGGTGCGCGTGACCCCCCAGCCCCCCCCTAGTTACGGCCCTGCTTTTGTACAGAAGAAATGTACATCTTGTTTAAAAAAGAATTCTTCACTATAATTTGATTTCTTACATACAATGCATATGTATTCACAGCGCTTAACTTTTTCCACATTTTGTTATGATGCAGCTTTATTCCATAATGGAATACATTATTTTTTACCCTAAAAATTCTACACACAATACCCCATAATGACAATGTCAAAAAAGGTTTTTGGAGATTTTTGCATAATTATTAAAAATAAAAGGAAAACTTACAAATCTCATGTACATAAGTTATTCTCACTTCTTGTGTATGAAAGGGCATTCCATGGAGAAGTCAGACATTTCTAAAGCAGCTCATGAATGATTGTATAACAACACTGGTGCGATAGCCTGCTATGGCGGCAAAGCATCACTTAGGGGGTGATTCAGTACTAAGTGATGGGATGGGGTAAAATTTGCTCCGTTAAGATGGTGGGGGGTCTGCGCATATGTATATATAAGCATGTGCAATCCCCCTGTACGAACACCTTTGGCAAGTATTACACTTGCTGAGGCATTCACACGGATAGGGGAGGGAGGGGGCATGCAGGGGGCGGCATCCAGGGAACGCCCAGTATTTTATGAAAATGCTGGGCGTTTCCCTCGGAACACTGACGTCACATGACTTCAGTGGACACCAACTAAAGTCAGTATAGACTGACTTTTATTTCTGAAGGGGAGAGAAATCAAATGATTACTCTACCCTTAGGCCGCATGCAAAGGGGAGTGTTTGCATACATTCCGGAGCCTTGGACCGAGGGGATTCGGTGAGCCTTGCTGAATTGGCCCCTTATTGCAAAAGATTGTATAGTAGTTGGCAAAATGGTTGCCTGCAGTACATCACTGATTCTAAGGGGTACACTTACTAAAGCTTCTAAAAATTAAAAGAGTTGATGTTACCAATAGCAACCAATCATAATTGATCTAGCATTTCTCTATTGCATCCTAGAAAATGATAGGTTGGTATGGGCAACAGAACTTTTTATTCACTTTTGGTAGCTTTAGTAAATGTACCCCTCAATTTTTATAACCAAGGCCACAATGGCCTTCATGTGTAGTTAAACAACATTAGGTCCTGGTTCTGAGAACTACATATTGGATCAGTACACTGTAGGCAAAGTATGAACTTCTGAACAGCAATACAGTTTTTGTCTTAGCACTGAAATAACTCAGCTAATGATATATTCTAGTTACTATGGGATGCGGTCAAGATCCAGGCTTTCAGAATCCCGGCGGTCAAAATACCATAGCCGGGATCCCGACCGCTACAATCCCAACATATTCTCCCTCTGTGGGTGTCCACAACCATAGGTGTCGATAGAGGGAGAATAAATTAGTGTGCCAAGTGTAGCGAGGTTCTGGGCCAGCAAGGGGCAGCATTATGCTTGCCCACCTTGTCGGGATTGTGGCAGTCAGATCCCGGCATCGGTGTTTCGACCGCCGGGATTCTGAGTGCCAGGAACCCATACTAGAGCATTACTATAAATGCAAAAAAAAAATTGTTATTGCATTTTGTTCATCATAAGGTCAATACATTGTATAAGGATATTATAGAAGACTATTTGCCCCAAGGATAACAAAGAAAGTTTTCATCCCTGTATTGGGCAGCAGAACAGAACTATGGAAGATGCATAATTGTTATTTTTCAGTTTATTTATATTTACAAGCATGCAATCTCTGTATGCAACTCTGGACTATTACAGGATTAGCATTGGTACATGAATAGCACAATTTTGTCAAGTGGACATTAATTTACTCTCTGCTCATCTTTTGAACACAAATAACTATTAACAGAGAATACGTTGTAAATCTCCTATCTACAGTAGCAGCCGAGGCTCTATTACACACTAAATTAATGTAGCATTTAAAAGAGAAAATCTATTTGACCCACTTTTTCTTTTTACCATTTTATTGAGATAGCATTTATTTTAAGATGGTAATTCAATTCATTGCAATCTTTGAATACTATCCATGTTATATATTGTAGCTGTTTTTTACCTTTGTGCATTCAAGCACCATCGCTATAAAACAAACTTTTTTCCCTTTAAAACATGCACTAATTTATATTTAAGACAAAATAAAACAGCTTATGAATAGTTTATTATTCTGTACATAAAAATGAACTCCTTAAATTCGGTTTCATTTGTAAAATCTGCAAATACAGAAGCCTAGGCCGAGTAACATGTTTTTGCATGAATATAGGCATCACAAATCAGAGCCCTTGAGGAATGAAATTACCAGTGATTCATTCATAATTCATGACTTTTATTATCTTCCCACTACATTTAGTATGAGGTTCAATTTATAGCTTCATTTACATTATACTACATGAATAATGGTAAAAATATGCAAACCCATTTCTTTGTGATCTTCAAGGCCATTGAATGCCAACATAAAATATAACATTATAGTTACCGTGTAATACAAGTACCAGGTGTGGTTATGCAGCGAGGAGTCAGTACAGTCTTTAAAAGCACATAAACGGTATTGAATCATTTATGTTACAGATGAGGGAAAAAAAAAAATATCAGAATTAGGTAAACAGATTTTAAAAAATGTTTTTTTGTTTACTTTTAAAAAATTTAAAGAAAACTCAGACAAATGAAATTTTTTGGAAGTTTATACAGTAATTTTTCAACAATTTATTTTTACAAAATGTGTCACTTAAACAGATATCAGTTCTGTCTCTGGTAAACATCCTATCCTAGATACAATTCAGTAGGTCATTATTTAGCTTCATCTTGTTATGTCTTGTCAGTTTTAACAGGGATCTTACAAGACTGTATTAAGATTGCATAAGAAATATTTGCCATATGTTCGCCATCTGATTTTTAGATTCTACATATGGGCAATCTGCATCCATAAAAACTAGAAAATGCATGTCAAATATGCATGATAAAATATAATATGAAAAAATAAATATATTATATGTTCTATTATATTTCTCAAAGACAAAAATAATTCTCAAACAACAAATAATAATCATTGGAATAGTATTAGGATCAGGGGTGCAGGGAGGGAGGTGGGACAGCTACCTGGCCAGGAAAAGAAAAAAAGATGGTATGTGAAGCGCTATATAAAATTGTATAGATTGACTAGTTAGATCAATTGGGTATCACAAAGATAAAAGTTGGTTTGTTCTCAATAAAAATGATAAAACATGAAATGAATCAATACTTTAAACAATAAAAATCAAAAAATAAGAAATTGTGAAAAAATAAAAATAAAAAATACCTATTCAGAAAAATATATATAGAAACTGTGTTTCAGGAATAAGCCATACATAGAATTAAAATACTCTCAGCAACTTTGATGTATTGGGTGAGCTACGGACCTGAAGAGTTATAAGGAATATTAATGGTATACTTATACCAGTCCAGCTTGTTCCTTTAGTGCTTCCCTTAGAGGGTAATCGATCCCCAAAAGTTTCAGTCCAGAAATGGTATCCAGTATATTTCAAGGGTGTCCATATACCTGACTAGGTGAGGTAGCTTATGTTGTTGTATTCCAATTGGAAAGATAGCTTGCCTTTTGGTTGTTATCCCAGGAGTAGACAGGTGGTGGTTACCCAAATGGTCGGATCCAAATTTGCCAAATGAACTGGAGGGGGGAGAATGAAATAAGGGTGGAAGCTGGTTCAAGTCGGGTAAATTGTAGATGGTCCTGATAGCTCAGTCAGCAGGAGTGCCTCTAACGCGTTTCGTTGTCCCCTGACAACTTTTTCAAAGGTACACCTTTGAAAAAGTAACAAATGACAGGTAAGAGCTGATTGGCCCAGACAGTTTATCACTTCACTGAGCTTAATACATCTGCCCCTCAGTCTTTTAATCACTTACACTGGATACCATACTCTAGAAGAGATTCGGCACTTAGCATGGGGCTGGTAAAAGTTTTGATGGTGCATTGGATGGTTGTGTTTAAAAATGCATAGTATGGGTGTCTCAGTCCTTGCACATACAGAAGCAAAGTGTACACCAGGGAAGGGCTTGTACTTGTATATAGCATTAAGTTCAAGGCGTGACGTCAGCATTAGATATACACATGCGCACTGTGTGTCCAACTCAGAATCAGTCCCCATGTGCTAATATGCAATAACCAGTTCAGATGTATGTGATTCCTGTGATTATGTTAGGGCATTATAGCAAATGATCTAACAGCACCAAGTGGCTCTGCCTCCTCTTTTGGGGTTAATTACTGTACATCACTAAGGTATTGGGCCAGATTCTCTAAGCTTCAAAAGTGATACAATGGAGAGTGATAAACAGCCAGCCAATCAGCTCCTGTCTGACATTTTTCAAACACAGTCTGTAACATGGCAGGTAGGAGCTGATTGGCTGGCTGTTTATCACTCTCCAATGTATCACTTTTGAAGCTTAGAGAATCTAGCCCATTGTTTGTTTAGGTTCCCTGGAGATGTATAGGAACCATTGGCTGTCAGACACACCAGGGGGGAAATGTACTAGCCTGCAACGTACAGGTATTAGCGAGATACTGGCAGTCTAGCCAATGTTTTAAATTGGCAACCATTAAAAGATACGTCAACGTTGGTGTCCACCTTTTAAATGATTGGCACTTTAAAACATGTGCAAATTCGCTGGAATCTCACTGATGGCGGCTTACAAAAGACCCTCCCCTCGAATCATATGCACCAAGACTTAGGCCCTTATTCTGATCGGTGCGGATATATCCGCGTGCGTTCGGGCCGCCGATGTTTTGTGTCTGCGCATGTGCAGAGGCGTCTCTGCGCATGTGCGAGCGGGGCGTACGGCCAAATCCCACATGATATGTGAACACTCCGAACAGGGGGTGGAGAGGGGCGTGAAGGGCTATTTGGGCTCATTACCATATGCATACGCCCCGCGTTTCATGGGAGTTCCCATGAAAACGCTGGGCGTACGTATGGTAATGCGGCTGTGACGCACGTGTAGGGGGCGGACATATGACATCGCCGGATGTCAGCTGCCCGCCCTGATCCCTGCTTTTGCACGGAGAAATGTCCGTGTGGTCTGAGGTTGCGGGTGCTGGTGGAGCACTCGGTTCTGCATTCGATGGTCTGCGACCATCGAATGATGGGGGAGGTTCCCTCAGATGGAGGAGGCGTATTCCGTGAAAAATACACGTGCGGTCCGTTCGGCCAGCTTCTTACCGCATACGGACGGAGTTGGCGATCCGTATGGAAGGCGGGGTTTCGCACGCACGGTCCTGGCCGCATAATCGGCTCCGGCCGCACCGATCAGAATAAGGGCCTTAATGACACTATCTGTTGAGTGGTTCTTGGATAGGTCTGCAATCTGATGAAATACTTTTTTAACTAACGAAAAAATGTGTTAACCAAAATACCACAGCAGAAGCTATTAATAGCAGCTTGACATATTGACATTTTACCGCAGATAGCCAATCAAAAAAGCACTGACATTATAAAAAATATTTTATTAGCTAATTTGATTGAATTCAGTATCCCAAAACAGGTTACAAAGATATGTTTTGTGTGTAGGGTGTTGGGTGTCTTTTTTTTTTTGCAAATGATCTGTCACCACAAATCAGACCCAACAAATAAACTGGCTCCTCTGTATAGCTGTATTTTATTTTAAATCAGTAGCTTTATTCAGAGGAAGCAGTATTTCATATAATGTACAGCAATCGTATTATAAGTCATACAGGGCCTGATTCAATGGTGGATACAGCTGTGCATGTGTGGGCGCCGGGGGGCTGTGGTGCTATAGTTAGCCCCCTCCCGTCCGCCCATCTGCCGCCCACCAATCTGTAAAAGCGCTGTGGAATATGTGTGCGCTATATAAGAAACTGTTAATAAATAATAATCACTCTAGTGTACTTGAAAAATAGTTCAGTGTATCTACTAAATACTGCTACTGCTAAATACTGCTACTAAGGATTCAGACTCATAAGGCAATAAAATAAACTCATACACAAGTAAAATTTGGTAACCTTTTGTACTGTAAGCAGAAGAACTGTGCTTGTTTCTGAAAATGTCAAAGCCAAATCTCCAAAACACAATAACAAAATGTAAGTACGCATGTACTGTCTGTATAACCAGATTATTTGATTGTTTTCTGTTTTCTTACCTGCAGCAGATTCAAAAAAGGTCATATTATTAAATAGTTTTGCTTTAACAAAGAAAAGTGTCTACTGCTGTAGTTCATGAAGCCCTACACTTTAAGATTATCTGTCCAACCAATTTGATGATCCAAGTGGAAATCTAGTTCTGTATGGGAGCAAATAGTCAATTGATGGAGAGATAATCTTAAAGTGTATGGCTTCATGAACTACAGTAGAAGACACTTTTCTTTGTTAAAGCAAAACTATAAAATTTTCAAACAAATAAGTTAATCAAACAGATTTAACCGAATTGTCCATTTGTGTCCATTTTCTGGCATTTGGGAGCAAATAGTCAATTGTTATTTACTCCCAAATTCCAGAAAATGGACACAAATGGACAATTAGGTTAAATCTATTTGATTAACTTATTTTTTGAACGAATATTTTTTTTTATTTTTTGGCAGCAAATAGTCGATTGACATTAGCTTCCATACACAGGCCGAGTCTCCCTTATCCGTGTATTCCAAAAACTGAAATATAGGGGAAACCACGGTTTTTCAGAATATTTTTCCCCCAGACCCTTTTTTTCCATACTTACCTCTGCCCCGATTTTCAAGGCAGCCTCAGAGATCATTTTCAGTGGCATCTCCGGTCCCAGGGGTGTATTGCTCCCACACATTCGCGCAATGCACTCCTGGGACCAGATATGCCACTGAAGAAGATCCTGAAGGCCGCCATAGATGCTGAGGGACACCAAGGACTTCAGGGGACAACCGAGGCACCAACAGGGAACCAGGAAAATATGGAAAAAATATTCCTAAATCCCAAAAAATCAGATAAGGGATACTCAGCCTGTATTACCATTCCAAATGGCAGATTTGTTGGTTGGACAAATAATCTTAAGGTGTGTGGCCAGCTTTAGTAAATTATCACATTGTATATATTGTAGAACTGTAAACAGGCAGAATTTTTATACTGGAATAACAAAAATAATATGAATACAGAAAAAACAACAATAGACCTTGGCTCAATCAATTGACCAGCTGTTCAAATGAGGGAGTGTAAATAAATAAAAAGAATAATGAACAGCACTTTGTGAAGTATGATGACACTGTACACGGGAAGATATAACAAACTTATTTATTACATTTACTCTAGATTGAAATAAAAAATACTACAGGTTGAGTATCCCGTATCCGAGTATCCGTTATCCGAATTATTCCGAAAACCATACATTCTAGAAAGTGAAAAAAAATATTTTTTTTGCTAAAAACTCCCTGGGGACATTTGTAACAGCACTACTGGTGACATGATATGTAACTTACACTATATATGTGCAAGAAAATGATTTCTTGGCATTCAAATTCAATATCTGAGATAGAACACAAATTTTGTTTCATGTTTTGAAACCTTGTTTTTTGAACAAATAAAATATATTTGTGTGTATTTTATGTGGTAATAAAGTATATTTGTGTGTATTTTATGTGTTTATACAGCATAAATGCAAGATACTTCAAAATACATAATTGAAATATTAAAATATTCTGAAATACGGAATAATCCGTTATCCAAAATTCTCCTGGTCCAGAGCATTTTGGATACGAGATACTCAACCTGTATAAAAACAGTTCCATGCATAAAATATGTATAAAAGCCAACATTTACTGCTTTTTACTTTCTCCTCCATGAGTCAAATGACGGTACCTGGAAACATTCTTTATAGAAATGCTGGTCTGGATTTCAAAAAGGGTGCTGAGAGTTTGAATTGCAGTCTTTTGTCCCAAAAAGCAAAGTTGGAGTATTGTGGCAGTGTGCTCAGCGTGCTCAACGCGTTTCAACGTGGAAGTGCCACGTCTTCTTCTTTCTGCTCCTGAAGCGAGGAGAAAGTTTCCACAACAATCAGCTTTGTGGACCCCTTGGCCTACTATGAGAGTTCACCAAACGGATACAAATCTGCCTGGACTCACTCTCCAGCTGCTGGCTATTAGACCGGGACTTACATTTACCATCTTTTGATCTTGTGGAGGTGCAGTATTAAAACAGATCCCATCAAAAAGCAGTACATTTGGCTTTTAGACATATTTTATGCATGCAACTGTTTTTATAGTATTTTTTATTTCAATCTAGAGTAAATGTAATAAATACGTTTGTTATACCTAGACGTGTACAGTGTCATCCATACTTCATTATAGCACAAAGCGCTGTTCATCATTCTTTTTCTATTTTTAACAAAAATAATATATTTTCAAGACCAGAAGTATATACAATGCTGTATTTTTAGGTTTAGATATAGGACCAAAATGTTATTTTAATCACTTAATTTAGTGTAGCAGCTGTATTTGCAATTAATGGAAATTAATTTGAGTGCAGATCTATAGAGATCATGAAGAATTTTATTAATATATTAAGATCATGCGTTACATGTGTATGGGTGATCTAGCCACCGTGCAGCACAAGGGTGATTTCCCTAGACTGCATTGCTCAGCATGCAGGCTATCAGAAATCAAGAACATTCTATACAATCCTAAGTAGAAACATATTGGTTGCCATGGTTATCCTCTCCACTGGCCCGCTTCTCCACTCTTTTCAAAGCGTCATACACCCCCCCTGTATTAGGTGAGAGGATTGATATGCTATCCTTTACCCATTATTGTTCAAATACAATGGTCCAGATGTATGAAGCTTCACAAAGGGTTAAAATGGAGAGTGATAAAAAGCCATCCAATCAGTTCCTACCTGTCATGTTACAGACTGGGTTTGAAAAATAACAGGTACAGATGGAGCTGGCCTTATTATTGCTGGCGGAGCGCCAGGACCGTGTCCCTGGCGATCCGCCAGCAATCTGGCGCTCTGGCTGAATGAGACGCTCGTGCGTCTCCCACGCACGAGCGTCTCAATAGCCGGGCGGCGAGGCGGCGCGGCGGGTGCAGTCCTGCCCGTCTCCAGCTTCAGGGAGACGGGCAGGGCTGCGGGGGGCTGCGGGGGGGCGGTGTGGACCGGCGGGGACCCGGGGAAGCCGGCGGGGACCCGGGCAAAAGCACCGTCGGAACGGGACGCGCGTGCACCTCGTGCACGCGCGTCCCCTTCCGACATACAGATGGCGCGGGGCGGGGGATGGCGGGTGGCGAGTCCTCCGCCATCCCCAGCAAAGACAAGCCCGGCGCCATCTGTAGGTGCTGATTGGCTGGTTGTTTATCACTCTCCACTTTATCACTTTGTAAAGCTTGAAACATCTGACCCAATATGTGGTACAATCCACAGTATTCCCTGTGCAACGTGTTCAAAATGTAATTGGCCTAAACATGAATTTAATTGATGAATCAAATGTACAGTATTGTGCTCCTTTGAACTGACCATATGGCTAAACAGTTGTTTTAAATGATTGGAGGAATGCTGCCACCTTAATTAATACAAAAATGCTGGCTGCCAAATCAATCCTTAATGATGTTGACATTAATAGTGTCAGAGAAAAAAATAAGATTGAATTTCAATGACGGGCAACTTTGATTTTGAACTTACATATTCAATGTATATAAAAACATAAAAAGTTCAACATATTGATGTATAACAAACATTATACATATGCCTGCAAGGTACAGCCATACGCTTGCTTGTCTACTCTTAGAAATATCTTACAAGCACTTTTCCTCGTTTCTGTGTAGTACGTACAGGGTAATGGTTAGTATCACTGCATAATACAAAATAAAGTTCAATTCTAATCTATATATCAAAATGAAGCAAGAAGGGGTGACAACTTTTTGTTTTGTGCATCAAAATCTCACAGTAATCAGGAATTCAAATTGTGCAAATCAATAACCTATACCTGAGTTTGGTAAATCTGTAGAGTTGGATCTGTAGACCAGAATGCAACTCCCCCTGCTGGACATGCATTGTAGAGCACAAATAGTCCGATGTTTCATGCAACTTACATCATCATCAAATAATCATCATATAGACCATCTGTCACTGTCAATCCATTACAGAATTTGATCGCTTGTCATTATGAGTTGATACTGGAAAAATATTTTGTGAGAAGCCCATTGGTTATGAACTTTCCAGCAGAGGAGATTTTCAACACGTAACAAAGTTTTTATTTTTATTAGAGAGAGTGACATACAGTAGGCCTCATCTATTAAACATTTTCACCAAACATTACTCTTTCCTTGAGTTACTGTAGCTCTTTCAACATGATTTGACTATAGCTAGTTGTTAGACATAATCATTTAATCCACAAAATCATGAAAGCAAAACAACATATACAGTATGTTAATGTATATGTAATTATCTTATACATTGTGTATACAAGCTTTGGGGTTGGTAAAGTATATATTTCTCAATATGTAATTTTTTTCTGATTTTCCCATTCAACGGGAATCTTAAAACTAAGAAAATGTTAAGTCCTTAAGAGTTGATTCATTTCATGCTGTAAACCACATATTTATGATCAATTGTGCAGAAAATTTACTACAAACTAAAGAGCAGAAAACAAAAATGGGGTCATCCTCAAGGACAATGTTGTCTATCCATATAAAGATTGGGTTGAGTGTTCCCGGTTTCTTACCTACTGCAGCAGAAAAAAGTCTCCTATTTGTTGCAAGAAGAACAAATCTGAAGCTGTAATGTCCATCTCGTCATTGGTCTTTATACTCATGCCCGCTCCAAAAACATGCAAAGTTGGGTTAATAAATAAACAGTTTAACAGTTTAACTGAGCATTACCTAAAAATGCTTCAGGTGGTAGGACAGGTAAAAACATATAATCCAAATTGAGAAATGTACAAATATTTAAAATTCACACCATTCCAAGTACAAACTATACATCAACAACTTTTGTAGGCACAGTATTAAAAAGCAAGACAGCATTTAAATTGTTAAAAGTAGAAGGGACTGGAAATTTATTATGGAAATACAGAAGATGTAGTAAAATATGTAAAAGAAATCAGGTTAGCAAATATTGAAAATGAACAACGGATTGCTAAAGATAGCAAATCTAATCTCAAAATGTTTTCCAAGTACACAAACAGTAAGAAGAGTAAAACTGATAACCGTGGGCCGCCAAAAAGATAAACTGGGAAAAATAATTGTAGAAGATAAAGAGAAAGCTGATCTTTTAAATGCAATTTTTCAGAGGTAGAAAAAAAATAGAAGGAACTGTATTGAGCTGCAATAGCTTATACACACACCATTAAATGTCAATTGCTTAACATACAGTATGTCTAACGGTGCAGCTACATCTAGGTAATATTAAGAGATAAAGCACCTAGAGGGCCATAAACATGTGCTCAATTATTGATTGACCATTATGCCTCGTCTTCATGGAATTATGCAAAAAGGAAATTAATATTATTATTAATAAATTATTAACTGTGGAACAGGGGCTATTGTCTTACCTTTCTGGATGCACAAAATGAGAACTTTTATTTTTCAGTCGACCCATATAACTATTACTTCTGCAAATAGGCATCTGCTTCTGGTACTCTAGTTTATAATGCACCTTTAACGGTTTAAATAAAACATACATAACTTTGTTATAATTCGAGAAATTCTGTTTTTCTTCTTTCAATTCTTGAGTTCTGACATGCTTTATATTAATTTGTCATGAAAGGTAAACACCAAATATATTTCTTCTAGAGTTAATGCATCTTGATATATTTTTTAAACATTGATGCTGGGTACAGATTATTTTCTACAGAGCAATGTCAAATAAAACCAGTAATAATTCTTCATCAGCTTTCTCCTAGCATCACTTTCATGTTTGTAGCTCGTAAAAGAAGAATCCATAATTCAAGGCCTTTGTATTTATCGCAGGCCTGGATTGCTGTTAAATATGCTTGCTACAATCAATTGATATTGTGTTTGTACAGAGCTAAGACATTATTTCTATATATAAATATACAGTATATATATATACAGGCATGTCCTGAAGACGGGCTAGTCCCGAAACGGCGTCGATTACAGTAAAGCTTTTGCACTTTACAATAAGACCCGGAGTGACATCTTTATTTTGGAATGTATGTATATATATATATATATATATATATATATATCCAAGGGTAAGGATCACACTCTCCTCCAAATAGTGGCAACTGCCGGGGTGTCAGCTCAGGGGTCCCAGACAAGTCCAGTTCTCCAATACAGCCACAGAGATGAGGACACTCACCGGTCTTTCTTCCAAAGAAATTTTATTCCATATCACCACATCAGATAAAGTGCAAAGTGCATGACAGTGGGCCTAGGGCCAACGTTTCGGTCTGCCAATCAGACCTTTGTCAAGGCCCCCACTATCTCCTCCTAAAGTGCATATATATATATATATATATATATAGATTCATTTAAAAGCACTTACTACATTTTTTTTCCTTTTCCCTTTCAACAAAACTTTATTGTTTATTCTCACAAACAGACGCGTTGCCGCGGCAACAGTCCATTTGACTGTGACATCACTAACGGAGCGCCTCCGGCGTCAACGAGTGACCGCCATCCCTACTCACAGCAATGATACTGCACTATTTATAGAGGTGTGCTCACCTTGTACACTTGTGTAAGCTGTTTTGATAAAAGCCCGGAAGGGCTGAAACGTCAATGTTATATATATATATATATATATATATATATATATATATATATATATATATATATATATAGGCAGCATGTGCTTATTGCTTTGGGATGTAACCCCATCCTCGGGGCATCTGCCACACTTCAGAAAAATATGAAACAGCAAGACAGGTGCAACCCTTACCCTCTTTAATACCCCATGCCGCCAGTCACCTACTGTAACCACCAGGTGACGAAATCCTGCTTACTGGAAGTGGAAAACCTGGACTGGTCACACGGCTAGAACCTACAGGGAAACCTCCACTTTGTGCTCCACCTGAAGTCCTATCCGGGGCCGATACAAACCGGCACCCTGCAGTAAAACAAAGGCACTATAATCAGCATATCCTTCTCCCTCCATAAGCCAACATTAAAAACAACAATCCCTACAACAAGACTATACTGTATACAAATTATGCTAGGAAGGAAACTGCAGGGGAAATCCAACACAAACCCAACACCATGAGTCTCATCTCAATTAACACACACACACACACACACACACACACACACACACACACACACACACACACACACACACACATATATATATACTACTGGAAATGGATATATTAATAATGGGCTCTACATCATGGTGTTCCAATTAATTTTATAATTAGTCCCTTAGGTCTAATAGTAACTAATTGCATGATCCACTGGAATACCTTAATCAATATTTTTATAACCCTATCCCCGCCCTGCGGATTTTCGGGGATATAGTCAATAATGGAGGACCAGGTTGGTGGACCAGGATCAATTCATATTATTAATGGTGAATGTAACAGGCAAAACTAGTTCTGGTGGCTACAAACAAGAGAAAAGAGAAAGTACTCTCTTTTTTTGGGGGCACACTTTGAATTTAAAACTTAACGTTTAATTATATATTCATTAAAACTATTTTTGTCTCAATAACATGACAAGACGAACACACATTGAACATACAAGGAGTTTTATTTTCCTCCTTTTGAACTCTATTTTAATATGAGTTCTAAGATTATTGTGAGTTGGTATCTACCAATCACACATAAAAATATTTTTGGGGGGTAGAGGTACCACAGTGTATGGAGTGGACCGCGAATATTTTATTGTATTGATCTTACACCAATGATATTTATCTCATGCTTATCAGGCCTAATCTCTTATCTATATTCTTTTAGAAAGAATAATCAGGGTGATCCCTTTTATCTAAAAATTGGGGTTCAGGAATTAGAAGAGTAAATGCGCTTTTCTTGAGAGAGTAATTTTTCATATAACCAAGAATTGGTATGTAGAACACCAGAAAGTATAAAATAAAATAGAGAGTAGGACCGAGCTAGTGTAAGTACACCCCTGCAGGTTGTTTGTTACCACGGTGACTGCTGCTGATTGTTCTTACCGGGCTGGCTCTACCAGTCCTTACAATTGAGCGAGTCTGTCCGTGTGACAGTTGCAGATTTTGGGTGTGAAATAAATTTAGGATATTAGTCCCTCAATGTTAGAGTGGGTGACTCCCTGGTTGGCGGTGCCCTTGCAGGGATGTCTACCCTCAATCAATGAGGTTTATACCCTGAAAGTGTACAGATTAAGGACAAGTGTATCGCATTTTTGGGTGTCTGTACACGCTGCTTTCTCCCACTTGCTTTACAGTATTGGTGGGCGATGAGCGGTGCACTGCACCCTTAAGTGCAATTCGAAAAATCCCCACAGATAAGAAAAAGGAGGAAAAAGAATCATAGATAGGAAAAGACTAGGAAAAGTCTGTTCTTTTGAAAAATATATATCGAGACAAAGATTAATCTGTTGTCATTTTTTATCAACTGGCTAATGTGCACTTATGCCTCACTCTTCCTACTCTGTGAGGTGCAGAAAAATCAGCAAACAACTAAAGCAGTCTCAAAACTTGATAATCTGTCTCTCAAGAAAGCGTATATATATACATGCAAATAATATCTCATAAGATTTCTCTCCCGGCAGGGGAGGCACAAACGAATATAAATAAATTTCTGACTCTATAGTGTATATTCCAAAGCTTATACTTTAGTACATGGCATATCGTATAATCTGGCAGATAAAGAAAAATGGTGATCACAAATATTTGTTATTTTAAGAAAAAGACCCCTAAATTGGGGTATTACCACCACTCAGATTGTTGCCCGATTGCTGCCAGAAAGAGTGTCAATCTGCCGAAGAGAAATCCCAGGATCTCTTTTGCTCAAGGCCTGAGAGCAGTAGTGAGGAGTCTGGTTCCCCCTCAATGGTTAAAGGTGTAAGCTATATAGATGATATCTTCTTAATCTGGCAGGGAGAAGAAAAAGATCTACATGATTTTATCTCGGTCTTAAATTCCAACTCGTTCAACCTGAGACTGACTTACAATGTCAGCCAGACAGAAGCGACTTTTCTGGACTTACAAATCTATCCCAATGAAGAAGGTAATATTCATACCAAGCTCTTCAGAAAAGACACGGCAACGAATAATCTACTGCATAAAGACAGCTCACACTTCCCTCCAACGATTAAGAACCTTCCAAAAGGCGAGTTCCTTCGTCTAAGAAGAAATTGTACCACCAGGGAAACATTCGAAACCAAGAGTACTGAACTGATGACGAGATTATTAGAAAGAGGCTACAGCAAGAGAGCCATCAAAACAGCGAAATTCCAGGCACTCAAAACAGATAGAGACAGTCTAATTTTTCCACAACCAGCGGCAAAAAAAGAACAGTCGGATTTGCGCTTTATAACGAACTATTGTGCGGAATGGAAAGAACTCCAGAATCTGGTGACAAAGCACTGGACAGTTCTATTAGCAGATCATGACCTAAAGGAAGTTCTCCCTAAAAAACCATCTTTCAGTTGGCGACGTTCGCCAAACTTAAGGGATAAGTTGGTACAAAGCCACTTCCAAAAAACAGCTAAAAGAATACCTAAACTGCAAGGGACCTTTCCATGCAACTCCTGTAAAGCATGTGTCCACATCAAGAAAACAAACCAAATCATGGACAAACATGGCAAGAAACACCTTATTAGACAATTTATGAGTTGCAGCACAACAGGCCTAGTATATTGTCTAGAATGTCCATGTGGTCTCCGCTATGTGGGCATGACAACACGGGCCCTCAAGCAGAGAGTGTTGGAACACGTAGGCAATATCCGGAATGCCAAAACTGATCTCCTAAAATCTAGAAAACTTACATCTGTAGCCCGTCATTTTTTGACCTACCATCAAGGGAAATCTGATGAGCTAAAAGCCTTCGGTTTAGAACAAATCAAATTAGGCATTAGGGGAGGAGATATAACCAAGGCACTCCTTCAGAAAGAATGCAGATGGATTTTCTCCCTCAATACAGTCAGCCCTAATGGTCTTAATGAAAACACCAACTATACACCATTTCTTGGCTGACCATATATTTAATCATTCCATAAATTTATCCTGTCTAAAAAAACATAAAAAACATATAAGATGTATTAACCGTCTTTTCCTTTATTCTTAGGACCCCTTTTAAGAGAGTGCCTGACAAGCACAACATAATTTATAAAAAATATCCTGTCCAGGCAATCCATATGGCTTAATAAATTCTATATTTGACGTTATACGAATCTGGGTACTTTTTCAACTTCGCAATGGGACAATACATATATCAGGAAATTATGGGATTCAGTGAAAAAAACGATATTCCATACATTATATTCATTATCAAAAAACCATGTCTTGATCTCATTTTCTCCCCCCCCCCCCCCCCTCTTTCCCGTCACCCCTTGGCTGGGCACTATTTCCCAATAGAATAAATATAGAAAATCACATATGTTTCTTTTTACTATTTATTAATAATTATCACACGGTTTCCTTATAGTATACTCAACAAATTATATTTTTTACGGATAGAAGTATACAATATTTACATGTACACACACACACACACACACACACCATTCTTCAGTTTTAGCACTAGGATTTTATCACTTGGAGATTTCTTATAATTCATTATTTTTTCACTTTGTTGCACATTGTCACTCCTACCAAAAAATACATATATCTATATATTCACTTTTTGTATTATACTACGTACAAACCATAACGCACGTATAGTATTTAACATTTTTTAGCCTTTCAGAATCTTTTCTCGTTTTTTCTTCCCCTTCCCTCTCCCCCCCCCTTTTTTTCCTCTACTTTTTCACAGCAATAATACAGAGTTATATGTGTAATTGTGAAAAATAAGGGGCCAAATGGTGTATAATGGGCCGCTATTAGAGCATGTATAAACAAAACATCACATGACTAGAAATGGGAGACAGCTCCAATCAAATGTCCTACCCAATAGAACCTCCAGTTTAGGAGGCAGGTATACAAGGACATTTCAGAGGTGCGACACGCGTCTCCATGACGACGCGTCTAAAGCTGATGTCCAATATACCGGTGCGCTATGCAGTTTGCTGCAGTCGTATATGCCGCGCGTTGTCAGGACAACGCGGCACATACGTCACTATTGCGCGCCATACCAGCGACAGCAGGCACAGACACGTTGCCATGACAACGCGCCTGACACGGAAGCACGCTGCTGCAGCCGTGTAAATCGCGCGTTGCTAGGACAACGCGACATACACGTCACTACTGCGTACCACAGCAGCGGCCGCTTAGAGACAGCAGGCGCACGATATGTTGCCATGACAATGCGCCTGATACAGACGCACGCCATGACAGCGCGCCGATTATGGAGTTCACGTTGCCTCATAAGATGAAATTTTGCTCTTATGTAATGGAATAGACAGCATCACCAGGCAACTCCAATCGGATACTAAGATAAATGTTCCAGCTGACACACAGCTGCATATGCACAGCATTAGAAAACAATGGGCCTCCCAAGCCAGTCCAATCAGTACAGAGGTAACCGACACACCCACCCCTCGTCATCATCACACACCCACTGTCCCATTGGCTGACCCCTAGATAAAAACCCAGCACTTGCCAGACAGGATTAGGATACTGAGGAAGCGGGACCTCCGCGAAACAGCTGTCTATCCCACACCCAGCTTACACCTTTAACCATTGAGGGGGAACCAGACTCCTCACTACTGCTCTCAGGCCTTGAGCAAAAGAGATCCTGGGATTTCTCTTCGGCAGATTGACACTCTTTCTGGCAGCAATCGGGCAACAATCTGAGTGGTGGTAATACCCCAATTTAGGGGTCTTTTTCTTAAAATAACAAATATTTGTGATCACCATTTTTCTTTATCTGCCAGATTATACGATATGCCATGTACTAAAGTATAAGCTTTGGAATATACACTATAGAGTCAGAAATTTATTTATATTCGTTTGTGCCTCCCCTGCCGGGAGAGAAATCTTATGAGATATTATTTGCATGTATATATATACGCTTTCTTGAGAGACAGATTATCAAGTTTTGAGACTGCTTTAGTTGTTTGCTGATTTTTCTGCACCTCACAGAGTAGGAAGAGTGAGGCATAAGTGCACATTAGCCAGTTGATAAAAAATGACAACAGATTAATCTTTGTCTCGATATATATTTTTCAAAAGAACAGACTTTTCCTAGTCTTTTCCTATCTATGATTCTTTTTCCTCCTTTTTCTTATCTGTGGGGATTTTTCGAATTGCACTTAAGGGTGCAGTGCACCGCTCATCGCCCACCAATACTGTAAAGCAAGTGGGAGAAAGCAGCGTGTACAGACACCCAAAAATGCGATACACTTGTCCTTAATCTGTACACTTTCAGGGTATAAACCTCATTGATTGAGGGTAGACATCCCTGCAAGGGCACCGCCAACCAGGGAGTCACCCACTCTAACATTGAGGGACTAATATCCTAAATTTATTTCACACCCAAAATCTGCAACTGTCACACGGACAGACTCGCTCAATTGTAAGGACTGGTAGAGCCAGCCCGGTAAGAACAATCAGCAGCAGTCACCGTGGTAACAAACAACCTGCAGGGGTGTACTTACACTAGCTCGGTCCTACTCTCTATTTTATTTTATACTTTCTGGTGTTCTACATACCAATTCTTGGTTATATGAAAAATTACTCTCTCAAGAAAAGCGCATTTACTCTTCTAATTCCTGAACCCCAATTTTTAGATAAAAGGGATCACCCTGATTATTCTTTCTAAAAGAATATAGATAAGAGATTAGGCCTGATAAGCATGAGATAAATATCATTGGTGTAAGATCAATACAATAAAATATTCGCGGTCCACTCCATACACTGTGGTACCTCTACCCCCCAAAAATATTTTTATGTGTGATTGGTAGATACCAACTCACAATAATCTTAGAACTCATATTAAAATAGAGTTCAAAAGGAGGAAAATAAAACTCCTTGTATGTTCAATGTGTGTTCGTCTTGTCATGTTATTGAGACAAAAATAGTTTTAATGAATATATAATTAAACGTTAAGTTTTAAATTCAAAGTGTGCCCCCAAAAAAAGAGAGTACTTTCTCTTTTCTCTTGTTTGTACTACATATTACTCTCAGGGGAGCACCTCCACAACATTTACGAGTGCAATAGCACGTGATAAACTTAAACCGTGGATCATTATATATATCTTTACACAAATTATACTTCAAATTCTATGTGGTACTAGTGCACAGGTTACCAGTCCCCATCCCCTTTTCCCTATCTTTGAAATAGTTCTGGTGGCTGCCAATCATAACATATGTGGACAAACATGAGAAAATCCTGTCCCTCACCACATAACTGTGATATATATATATATATATATATATATATATATATATATATATATATATATATATATATATAATTCTGTATTGTGGCTCGGCACTCCAGCTCTCAATAACAAATTCCCAGGTTTCTTCAGGGTCCGATGGATAGTGTGGTTGTATCAGGGTACAAGCAAACAGCGGCACTCAGTGGGTTTTCAAAAACTGTATTCAGTAAGTCTCAAACGTTTCGGGGACTAGCCCCTTTGTCAAGGTGCAGGAACAACGCACCTGCACCTTGACAAAGGGGCTAGTCCCGAAACGTTGGAGATTTACTGAATACAGTTTTTGAAAACCCACTGAGTGCCGCTGTTTGCTTGTACCCTGATACAACCACACACTATATATATATATATATATATATATATATATATATATATATATATATATATGTATATATAGAAGCAATTGTGGTTTGGCACTCTGGACGATTATGGATATAGCCAAGGTGCCCTCCGTGGGTTTGTAGATATCTGTAGTCTCATAAGCGTATCCAATTCCTGGACTAAGCTTGTGAATAAGAGGCGGCCCTCAATGTATTGGTTTTAAAGGTGTATTAGAAGTAGCATAAGTGCTCCAATAGTGCTAATTACATAAACAGATGACGTTTCAAGACCTGTGCGGTCTTTTCATCAGGTCAGGTAATAAATACATGGCGTGTGAGCCGTGCAAAAGCTTAAAACAAAACGTTTTGTTTTAAGCTTTTGCACGGCTCACACGCCATGTATTTATTACCTGACCTGATGAAAAGACCGCACAGGTCTTGAAACATCGTCTGTTTATGTAATTAGCACTATTGGAGCACTTATGCTACTTCTAATACACCTTTAAAACCAATCCATTGAGTGCCGCCTCTTATTCACAAGCTTAGTCCAGGAATTGGATACGCTTATGAGACTACAGATATATATATATATATATATATATATATATATATATATATATATATATATATATATATACACAATGTACATAATTTAATATTTTTTTTTCTAAATTTCTCAATAAGAAACATTTGCCCTAGGGGTGCCTTGAAAACATTTTGATGCTCTAGGGTGCTGTGATTCAAAAAACGTTGGGAACCACTGGACTTGAGGCATTGACGTATGAGAAGCCTCTCCTCCCCCCCAATCCACATCAGGAACACATCAAAGTGCATAGTGTACATCAAGATGTGCTCACTGATGTGGAGGTCCTGGAATAAGAGATCATCCTGTGCAAACATGTAAATATTAGCATAAGAGAGGGCCCCATGGTACACTATCTTTGCTGGAGAAAAAAAAAAAATCAAATAAAAAAAATAATATTACTATTTAAGGAGTAGGAATCAAGATGTTAACTATTTGGATCCAGCATTGACCGCTTATTGTTTTATTATTTTTTTAAAGCATTTATTCCTGGTTTGACAAATTGGCTACATGTATATATTCAATGGCAATGTTATTATTAACAATGTTTTATAATATATTCGGAGAATAGTTTGGCTACTAGCTAATTCAAAGATCCTGCTGTGTACTCAGATCATAGCTCTCAAAGACAAGACCAACCACATGCTTGTCTCAGTCATCTGTGAGATTGATAAGTACCAATGAAAGGCATTTAGATTTAAATGAACCTGAATTTATGAATTAGTTAATATTTACATGGTTGAATTTGAGTTCCGTTTTGTAAATCATGGTTAAGGATATATATTTGACTATAATTAAAACAGTTAAATTTAGCAGCTGTTCTACTTTCCCTCTTTTTACCATTATGGATGACTGTCTTCCCAGATAACTGTACTTCTCAGATTTTTGGAAAACAGGTGCAATAAAAAACAGTGGATGTGCCCTTATAGTTTAGCAGTGTTACAATAGGCTATATTTAACATATGTGTTATATAGTTTATGTCCATATAATGTAAATTAAGCATATAGGTTATTTTAAATTACTCGAGATGTGTGTGGACCTTTTGTTTTGGTTTTTCAATTTTGAAAATACCACTCTCGAGTGTTTTGGTTTAGATTTAATTTTGGAATTCTGGCAAATTCATAAAAACATATAAATCATATATTTTGGGCATACTTTTGTCCCATCATTGTTTTTAACCTAAATAACATTAATTTCTTATATTTACAGTCAATTTTGACCACCTCGCAGCTCAAAATATTGTTCACCAATATTGGCCATAAACTGGCTAAAATAAGCAACAGAGCAGGGGCACAAACACAAGGCAGTTTAATATAAATTAGCACATCTATGAAACATTGTTACACATCAGTGGCAGACAGGATGGCAGTTAACGACACTATATGACCCCATAGAAATAATGTTTTATTAATAAAGAACTAGACCAGAAACTCAAGGGCAGTATAGGTACTGTGAATGGAGATGGAGTATGGAGTGGAAAGAAGGTAAAACACTGATTGATTAACAAAATAATCGCTTGATTGATTCAATTCAATTTGAGGCCATAAAATAATATGTTAATGGCCAAGGATTCCACAAGGGTTGAAAGAGTATTCAAAGTTACTAGTTGTACTGCAGAGCTGCAAATTCCTAATCAGCCTACAGTATTTTACACTACTAAAAGGTTAGTAAGGCTAGTAAGGTTAGTATGGCAGACCTACTGGCCACAAGCCTCTTCTTAATTGAGTAACACACCTTTGTAGTAGATTTATGAGGTACAGCCAGTGTTTGAGTTTGAGGTATAAATCTATACCACAAGCAGAGATTTGCTGCTTATCTGTGATTTGCAAGGTTCCATGAATCTCTGTTGACTGTCGTGAATAATTTCACTTGTGCATATGATTAGTCTTATTCTTAATAATAATAATAATAATAATAATAATACAAATAGTAATAATAATAATAATAATAATAATAATAAAATGCATAATAAGATGTATATAGCACTTTCTCCCATAGGGCCTTATTCTAGTTCACTCTTTCTGACAAAATCCTTCTTAGATGGACAAAACCATGAGTGCACATGGGGCACATTTTACATCTGCCCCTCTGCAGTGCACATGGTTTTGTCCATCTAAGAAGGATTTTGTCACAAAGAGTGAACTAGAATAAGGCCCATTGTACTCAAGGTACTTTACATGCATCAAAGACATACCATTAGTTCACTATTTTTTATTGTTCGTTAATAACAATAAAGATTAACAGCTGCCCATTACTTTTTTTTACTTACATCACTGCTATTGGTATTTTGAGGATCTTCTCTTTTCCGGTTCCCTGCCTCAGTGACTCAGCTCCATTCATACTGCTGCTTACTGTCATAGCAGTGCTGGCAATGGCAGCAGTGGCAGCAGAAAATTTTACATAAGTATTCAGATAACATGATCAGGCTTATTATTTAAAAACAAAAACACAAAAAATGTAGAAATGAAAGTTAAATATAAATAAACTACAATACAACTCATATTTAAACAGGAGTTTAAGATTAATGAAGTGTCCTTTGCAAGAGAAGAACTATAGAAGATAGAGATCAACATTATGAAGTTAAAATAAGCTTCATTAATAAGTGATTAAAAGGATTATGAATTGAACTAAGTAAAAAATTGGGTCACACAGACAAATAAGATTCAGCTGTTTTATGGACAACTAATACAGGGAAGGAGTGGGCGCCATGTCATTAAAAAATTAAGGTACTTGTTTCCTAGCAGGGCGCCCAGATTTCTTACATACGCAAACGTAGTGAAATCGCATCGCATCACATGGTGCGTTTTTACCGTGCGATGTGTGCGATGCGATGCAATTTTTCATGCAATGCGATGCAATGTCATGAGATGTGATGGATGCTTACAATGAGATGTGATGGGTGCTAACAATGAGATGTGATGCTATGTGATGTGATGTGCGCATAGTATGTGATGTGATGGGTGCTTACAATTGTAAGCACCTGCACGTATGCCATTGTTTAGCTTCAACCCCAGTATCCATGCCACCCTGAAGCATGGCGAGCGGCCGCTGGAACGCATCCTCCGACCTTTTCATACCCCCACTATCCACATCAGTGTGGAGTTGATTTCAGATAGTGTGGCTTTGCGATTTTCCTACGCAGAATAGCACACTAAGCTATTTGCTTAGTGGGCGCCCTGCTAGGACACAAGTACCAAAATTACAATACTACACAGCATTTAGTTTCGGCCTCGAGCCTGACCCCAGAATGGGCAATATTCGGTATTATGCCTACATGTATACGTACAACACAAGGAGTACGTAAACTGTTGATAATTATATCAGAAATTACTAAGAAATGTATTTTACAAGTCTGGTTACCGCCCTTCACTCTCTTTATTAATAAACTACACCATATATTTAAAATGGAGTGGCTAGAAGCATCCCTGAGCAAAGATATATCTGATATCTGAGAAGAAATATCTACTGGGAAATTTTTCAATACATGGGAGAGTTACATTAATACCCAACCCAATACTATAAAAGATCAGATTTGGAAAAGTTTTCGGAATACACTCTGGTATGAAACTCGTATTAATGCACAAGACCCTCTGATTCTTTTTGGTTAAATAGCAAATAATATCAACATTTTAGATTTTAATTTGGGATTATTAAACTGTGGGGCGATAGGTAGGAAAGTATAATCGGACCCCCCATGACATGTAGCGATGTTTACATCTGTCTTGTGATTGTAATTTGTATGATATACACAACTTAATTGTAATGATTTTTTTGTTCAATAAAATGAAAAACATTTTTTTTTACAATACAAGCACCTTTGAAAATACTGTTTCCATTCTATACTTTGAATATTAAAATAATCTATTCAGGAAAAGTACTGGACTGTGTGATATTATTTAAGCAGACTATGTTTATCTATTATTTTGATTTCAATGAAGAACAGGTCTACTTTTAACACCAATTTGTGTAGAAATTGATGTACTTCCAAAGTGTTCACATAGTGTAAAAGCCTTAAGAAACTTGGAAGGTACAGTAATAAGAATCTGATCATAAAACAGGGAAGCAAAGGTGGTTGGATTGTTGTGAATGGAATAGATTATGTAAAAGAAGCTCATAGACTACTAGGTAATAAAATCTTCTGTAACATTTGAAATCATAATCCCAATGATACTCTAATGAGAACTTCTTCTAGACATACAGTACTGTAGGTAAAAAAAAACAAAAAAACTAATGAACAAAGAGGAGTTTGAAAACCTTTGCCAACCCAAATACCATAATCACCCACATTGATCCATCAGTGCAGGTAATGATTGCTTCATTTGAGACATCTTAGAGCACTATACGAACTATAGATATTTTGTTATATAAAAAATCTATTATATATTATAGTACTGGCAATTTCTGGGCAAGTTTGTGACCCATTAGTCTGAAATTAAAAGAGGTTTTTTTTTATACAAACATTTGAGAGATGATTAAAGTAATATTCTAAAGACCAAAAACAATAGCAGTGAAGGTCACCTGTTTTACTATGTAGATTTGATTGAAGTTAAAAGGGCAATGCCTGAACTGGCTCGCTTCATCACTGCACTCTGGCATTTAAATGGCCGTACAACTATCAGATCATTGCAGTTCTTCTCATTTTGCGCTATGTGCAGATGGGTCTGAGCCAAAAATGAAGATCAACAGCAAGCCTTGATGGCATAATAGTGCTGGCTTGCAACTACAGTACAAGTAACATAGGGGTAGCTGTATAAACTGTCATAAGGTGTTCATGCGTAGTAGGACAGTCACCAATGGCGATACGGGAAGTCACTGTCTTCGGCGGCACTATGTTTTGTACAGTACCTCCTTGTGCTAAATCATTCGCTGTTGCGGCCGAAAGCTGGGATGCACTGATGGTATGGGAGGATGCGTATCCCTGTGAGGGCAGGATAGCACACTCCCATATCAAATGCGGCAGTGTTAATACATGCCGCCGAAGACAGGACCTGTTTCACCAATATAACATGGTGAAGTGAATCTGGACACTTAACGAACACTACCTGCTTTTTTAGAAATCTACCCCATAGAAACATAAAAAAAATGTATACATGTACACACCAACACATTAAAGTAAATTTTCTGTCAGGAACCAATTAACCTACCAGTATCTTTGCGTATGGGAGGAAAACAGAGTACCTGGATTAAACCCATGCAAGCATGGAGAGAATATATAAACTCCAAAATGGGAATCAAACCCTTGACCTCATTGCTGTGAGGCAGTGATGCTAACCATTAGACCATCTGTACTGACCAGGCAGTCATGAGTTGCTCAAAGAACCAGAACTATGCAAACAGTTTTTCTAAAATAGATCCCAACATCTATAGATTTCCTTGCAATGTGGAGCCTTTTTCAAGTTATCTGCATTGTTAAATCTGGCAGCTGCTATTAATAGTAGTCTGACAATGTCAGGGGGCCGTAAAGTAGAACACGTTCCATAAAGTACCACATGTACATTATATAAATAGCAGTGTAGTATTGGTAGTGATTCAAGTAGTGCAAGGCCAAGGGGGCAGCAGAGCCGCTGTCTGTTTTGCAAATTATAACACTGTTAGTATAAAAAAGCCATAAGAAAAGTAGAGCAGAGGCTTAGTTGATAAGTGGAAGTGTGTGTGTGTGTGTTTAGGGGTTTGATGGGGGCAGCAGGAAATGTTGGGTAAAGGAAGGGTGACCTAATGAGGTAGGGATGGTTTCACTGCCTGTTGGGCCAATGGTACAAAAACTGTACTGATATAAAATTGCTTAACAGTATATGGTACTGTTGACACCATAACCATACTGGTTGGTTGAAATTGTGAATTAGAAACTTAGAGCAAACAGCAATAAAGAAATTCAAACAGATTGACATCTTTAGTGTAAGGCAATGGGCCAGACAACCCTATTGCACTTAGACCACATAAACAACAGAAAACCCTACAGGGAACATTAGTAGTGGTGATTCCCAATGATACCAGTGATTCCTACAGGGATTTGCTGTCTGACACTATTGGCAAATGCCACAAGGCGCAAAGGACTGTCTAGCCACTTATACACAGTAGGATGTGGCTGGCCAAGTAGCTCACTTCCCTAGTGCTCTGCTTGGCTGCATAGCATAAAGGAGGTGGAGGCATGCAACAAAACCCGGCCTCTGTGATTCATGACATAACCTGTGAGCTTTGGCCTTGACCCCTTGTCATTCATGGGAGCACACTAATATGCCTGTGCTATTTGGAAACCCCTGTCCATTCCTGCCTACAGTATATTGCTGAAAAGGGAACCCTGAACTTTGGGTGTGGTTCAGAAATGTACGTAGTGTAGTCATTTTTAGTAGATAATGCCTGCATCTAAATCGCACTGTGTGTTTGCTGCAATGGTCTTGCAATGGCCTTAGCGTACATCTATTGATCAGGCCCTATGGGTTTGCTCCATGCTTGGTAGTATTGTCTGGGTCAATAAAGACAAAATGAAGGGGATAGTAGATGGATTGCTGTATGCTGATAATGATGCTAATTAATAGTACAAGCACTTATTGTTTACTTAATTACTTGAAAAATGTAATTATACCATACAGTATATACTGTACATACAGATGGAGCGGGAGACATCTTTGCAGGGGATGGCGGAAGAGTCGCCATCCCCCATCCCCCACCAGCCGCCGTAAAGTGACGCGCGTCCCTTTACAACGGGGCTCCCCCTGGGTCCCCGCCGCATCGCCGATGGTCACCCCGGGTCCCCGCCGCATTGCCGCACTCCCCCTAACCCTGTCCGTCTCCCCCACCGACGGGAAACTGGGATGCACATACGTGTGAGACGCACGCGTGTCCCAGTCTCTATCGCCGGGATCTGGCGAGCACCAGCCAAAGATGTCTCCCGCTCCATCTGTATACATTATACAGTATTTGGTTTGATGATACCGTATGTACATATATACAAAAAATGATATCAAGGTCTAACACAAACATTAAATGATTGTTAGGGGAACCAATAGGAAAACCACAATGTATTATGGGAAATCACCTGATCATAGCACTGATGCTGCATTTAATTGTTTCTTATTGTGGTAATCAGTCAAAGACTTTAATATTTCTGAGGATTACACAAAGAAATAAAAAATTACCGGTGAAAAAGCTACATCACCCAGTATTTGTGTTTTTCTTTGTAGTTTTATTAGAAGCGCCTGTAAAGATATTCACAGTCTAAGTTCAAGTAAATCCTTTTTAAACAGAAAACAATAAGCTGGTTTTAATGCAAACTGTGACTGGAATATTAATGTGATGAAGTCCCTTGGGAATATTTTATATCTACATGCTCCAACAGCCTGGAATCTTAAACACATTCTTTATGTTAAACTTGCTTTTCAAAGATTGCTTAACCCATTCAGAATTAGGGAAAAGCCCCCTCAAGCTACTGTGTGGTTTGAAACCTATAGACATTGCAAATATAAACAAGTAGGTAAGAGTCAATGCAGTTTTAAAATGATCATGAATTCTAATACATTTATGTCTATTTAAAATATCATTATAATTAACAATGCTAAATATAATTAAATACTTCATCCATCGAATCTATTTAATTTATTTAGCATCGTTATATTATATTTGTTAAATATCTATATACAGTTATGATATTATTATAATATGACAGATGAGATAAGAAATGTTATAGCAATACTATATTTGAGTCACTGGTGAAAAACCCAAACATTTCTTACATTAAAGTAAAAATGTTAAATTTTTGCAGTTTATTTTCCATGGGTTGAAAACTAAGGCGGTGACATGAAAGAAAACACTGATAGTAACGATATCAACAACATCGGTCATAAAACATTTGCAGAGCCCTGAGATCAGATAGTTACTGCCCCCAGAGTGAAATCCCATGCTTCGCAAGGCTGCGAATGGCTTGCGAAAATATCACAGATCTGCGATTAGCTACAAATCCATGCGCAATTCAGTCACCAACAAATAATGTTTCCAGTGTGTACAGTGCGTAACCCAGAACCTACTCAGCAAGATAGAAACAGTCTGGTCGGAGCTGGAGCTGACGTTACACACCCTCCGTGAAAATGCTTGGCCCATCTGCCTTTTTCTTGACACTCCCAGTTAATGGCCGGATGATACACTGGCTTCAATCAACCTACAAATGACTTGGAATTAAAAAGATGCAGTATTTTATTACTGGATGGCCTTTCACACGTGTGCTGCAATCCGTACATATGCTGAGTCGTTCGATAATCTTTCTTCCTGTGAATTTTCCGCCTTGCTGAATAACACCCATTGTTCAGTCTTAAATATTGATTTTGAAATATTTATGGTTTCCGATGGTACCCTTGATTCTACTTTTACAGTATGATCTAAACACATTATAACGTATGACACTTATGGGGTCATCCTAATAGTATGTTCAGCTTGATGGAAATTTTCTGTATAAATATAATGCCAAAATGCTCAATGACCAATAAGTAAAATATATATTCTACCTGTGATCTATTGTGACACCCCTGGCCTTGATGTGTGTCTATGTGATGTGGTAATTTTCTAAAAGTTTGGGGATTTATTAGATACACAAAGATGCAGTCTCTTATGGTGTTATGGTGTGTTGGCCATGTTACAGAAGTGTTTGTGAACTCAGTCGCTTAATCACTTTTGGTATGGCTGGAGGTCATACCAAATGAAGATTTGTATCCTAGCTTGGAGCATGTACAAGTGTCAATGATGCATCATATGGTAGTGTCTAAAGGTGCAATGAGCAGGATTGTTGTATCTAAAGATGCACAAAGTCAGTCCTCACACATTCCGATGTGTCCTTGCACATTTAGATGCATGCGTGTAAGCCAGGGAAGAATGATACAGGCAATGACATAAAGTTGCAGAGGCAGCTATGGTTAAATGATGCTAAAGTGGTTGCAGCACCGTGCAACACTAAAAAAAAAAAAAATAGACATATGCACCAGCCACTTTCTGTGTATAGGGGTTTGGTTTTGGATCTGGATCCCCCTTCATGTTTTGGTTATGGATTGGTTTTGACAAAACCACAGGCTAGTTTTGGTTTTGGATCTGGTTTTTTTTAAGAAAACATAAAAACAGCTAAAATCACATACTTTGTTTTTGTTCCTACGCTATTATTAACCTCAATTACATTCAGTTCCACTAATTTCAAGTCTATTCTGAACACCGCACAGCTCACAATATTGTTATTAGGCCAAAAGGTTGCACCTAGGTAGCTGGAAGACTATACTGACACAAGTGAGTAAAACAAGCACGTGGCCCATTGTGGAGTGGCATTCCAGTGGCAGACAGGATGGCAGTTTTAAATCCTAGGCCTGAAAGAACACATAATGCAAAGAAAAAAGTTTATTAAACCCAGCGATAGGTGGTCCCCCTGGCAAAAGCTGGCCAAGTTCTCCGAATAATACAAACTACATTTTTGATAACTTTTCACATTCTGAGAAGCGGCAAGAGGAAGACGATATTTGAAAAACATGATTCTTAAAAATGACTTCTAAAAAAGACAATTTTTGAAAAAGATGATTCTTAACCCCTTCACGACATTTGACGTATATATACGTCATGGCCGGGAAGTACTTCCCGACCGTTGACGTATATATACGTCATGGCTTAAAACTGTCACTGCGTCTAGAGACGCAGTGACAGAGGGACGATGTCTGCTGTCCCTGACAGCAGACATGTCCGTGCATGCCCAGGGGGGGCTGCGATGCCGCCCCCCCGTCGGCGATCGCTGTGATTGGCTGTTCAGTGTGAACAGCCATTCACAGCGTTTTCTGTGTCACCGGCGAATAACGTTCGCCGGTGACACGGGATCGGAGGTGATTGGTGCTGTAAAGTACAGCACCAATCACCGCGGGGTGTAAGGGTGACACTGGTGTCACCCCACCTCACCCCGCCCGCCCCAAAAGGCCGTGATTGGTCCGTCGGACCGACGGACCAATCACAGCCAAGGAGGGGGGTTTAAACTAACGGTGACTGCACTGCAGACGCCATTCCGGTCTGGAATAGCGTGCAGTGCGGTCACCGTGCCCAGCTGCCGCCAATACTGACCAGAACCCATCCAAATACTTACCTGATCACTGCCTAGATATTGCTTATTCTTGTGACATCTTGTGACATCCTGTGACATCTTGTGCTGCTGCGAGTTATTAGATAGAGAGAGAGATAGAGAGAGATAGAGAGAGATAGAGAGGCCTAGTGCTATATTTTGTGCTGCTGCAGTGTGATAGAGCTATAGATAGAGAGATAGAGAGAGATAGAGAGAGAGAGATAGAGAGAGAGAGATAGTGACAGATAGTGACAGATTGTGCTATATATTTTTTATATAACTGAAAGAGATATAGAGAGATAGAGAGAGATAGAGAGGCCTAGTGCTATATTTTGTGCTGCTGCAGTGTGATAGAGCTATAGATAGAGAGATAGAGAGAGATAGAGAGAGAGAGATAGTGACAGATTGTGCTATATATTTTTTATATAACTGAAAGAGATAGAGAGAGATAGAGAGAGATAGAGAGGCCTAGTGCTATATTTTGTGCTGCTGCAGTGTGATAGAGCTATAGATAGATAGAGAGAGAGAGAGAGAGAGAGAGAGAGATAGAGAGAGATAGAGAGATAGTGACAGATTGTGCTATATATTTTTTATATAACTGACTGCTGCCCCCCCTTTTGTGCTGATCAGTATAAATTAACTGATCAGCAACTTTTTGGGGGCGCAGGTTTTTTTTTATATATAGATATACCTGTCAGTGCTGCTGCTGCAGTGTCATAGAGTGAGAGATAGAGAGATAGAGAGAGATAGTGACAGAGAGTGATAGAGAGTGCTAAATTTTGTGTCTGCTGCCCCCGCCTTTTGTGCTGATCACTATATCTGAGGTGATCAGCAACTTTTTGGGGGTACAGAGGTTTTTTTTTTTATATATACCTGTCAGTTGCTGCCAGTTGCACTGTCAGTTGCACCAAAGGTTGTGCACCTGCTGCCCCTCACTGGTAATCAGTGTCGCATCACTGATCACCTTTTTTTATTTTTTGTGAGTGCTGTGGGGTCTTTTTTAAAAAAAAATTTTACACACACTGTGATTTTGTGTGTGTCCTGTGGCCACTGTGCGCTGATCAGTGACGTACATCACTGATCAGCTTTTTCGGCACAGGGTTGATCTATTTTTTTTTTTTTGATCAAATTCCTGTTGCCTTTGAGCGCTGTTCAGTGACGGACGTTACTGACCAACATCTGTGCTCAATTTTTGGCGCAGGACCTTTTTTTTTTTTTTAACCCCTTCCATTTTTTTCTTTTTAACCCCTTCCATTTTTTTTTTTTAACCCTTCAATTTTTTTTTTTTTGTATTTTTTTTTTCTGCACTACATACACACCACACACTACATACCCCCCGGGTTGAAATAAAGTTTGTACCCCCCCCCTACACTATACACGTGTTGAAACATTTCACTACCAGTAACACAAAAATATAAATGGCATCCCAAATGTCATCCCAAATGTCGTCCCAGTCATCCAGGAGAATGTATTCAGTGGAGGAGGCATATGCCATGCTTGCCTCTGACTCTGACACAGCCAGTGAGGCAAGCGGGGAATTTGAAGGATTCGTCTTAAGCTCTTCTTCCTCCTCTGGTGATGAGGGACCCCCTCAAAGACGCCCCCGTAGAGCAGCTGAGACCCCCCCCCCAATAATTGATCTCGTATGGACCCCACCACCAGACAATTTTGAGCCCCAGGTTCCTGAGTTTTTGGCCATCCCAGGAATCCAATTTGATTCAACAGGTCTCAGAGAAATTGACTTTTTCAAATTATTTTTCTCTGATGATTTTATAAATTTAATGGTGGACCAAACTAATTTATATGCCCAGCAGTTTATTGCTCAAAACCCCACGTCATCATTTGCTAGGTGGACCCCTGTAGATGCAGTAGAGATGATGACGTTTTGGGGTCTGGTGTTACACATGGGCATAGTAAAAAAGCCACAAATTAGGCAATATTGGAGTACAGATGTTCTGTACAGCACCCCATTTCACCGTATGGCCATGCCCCGGGCTCGTTTTGAGGCAATCCATAAATTTATACATTACACCGATAATGCACAGTGCCCACCCAGAGATGATCCCACCTTTGACAGGCTATTCAAAGTCAGGCCGGTCATTGATCATTTCAGTGCCAAATTTGCAGAGCTATACATCCCTGATAAATGTATTAGTATCGACGAGTCCCTTATACATTTTAAAGGAAGGGTTAAATTCCGCCAGTACCTTCCCGTAAAGGAAGGGTTAAATTCCGCCAGTACCTTCCCAGTAAGAGGGCAAGGTATGGCATAAAAATGTATAAGCTGTGTGAAAGCACCACAGGGTACACCCACAAGTTTAGGGTATATGAAGGGAAGGATTCAAGAATTGAACCACCAGAATGCCCCCCCTCCCTCGTAGGTGTTAGTGGAAAAATTGTCTGGGATTTAATGCACCCCTTCCTGGATAAGGGTTATCACCTCTATGTGGATAACTTTTACACCAGCATCCCCCTGTTTAAGGCCCTTGGTTCAAGAGGTACAGCAGCTTGCGGTACTGTGCGCAAGAACCAAAGAGGCCTCCCCAAAACGCACATTGCCCAAGTAATGAGAAGGGGTGAAAGCAGGGGAATATGCACCGAAAATATGTTGTTGGTCAAATATAAGGACAAGAGGGATGTCCTTATACTGACAACAATTCATGGAGACAGTACCACCTCCATCCCTGTACGAGGTACCAGTACCCACACCTCAAAACCAAATTGTATCCTAGATTACAATAAGTACATGGGCGGAGTGGATCTTTCAGATCAGGTACTGAAGCCGTACAGTGCCCTGCGGAAAACAAATATCTGGTACAAGAAGCTGGCCGTGTATATCATCCAGATGGCACTGTATAACGCTTACGTGCTATTCCGTTCTACCGGCCAGAGGGGGACATTTATGCACTTTCAAGAGGAAGTCATAAAGAGCCTAATATTTGGGAATCAGCAGGCAGAGGGCCCCAGTACTTCTAGTACTGGCCCCCGTATTGTACCAGGGCAGCATTTTCCCAACGAAATCCCCTCCACTGCAAGAAAGGGCAGGACACAAAAAAGGTGCAAAGTTTGCTATAAAAAGGGAATAAGAAAGGATACTATTTTCCACTGTGAAACTTGCCCCGACAAACCCGGCCTATGTATAAAGGAGTGTTTCAAAATATACCACACATCTATGGATTATTAGGTTCATCATTTCACCGTGCTTCGGGGGTCTTGCTAATGCCACATAGCACCCACCATTCATTCCACCAGAATCTGAGCTGCAAAATCCAAAAATCACTCATTCCCTTCTGAGTCCTGCCATGCACCCAACTGGTATTTTTGGTCACATGTGAGGCATTGCCGTACTCTGGAGAAATGGGGGCACAGATTTTGGGGTGCTTTGTCTCCTTCATTCCTTGTGAAAATGAAAAATTTTGAGCCAGAAGTACATTTTTGTGTAAAAAAATGTATTTTTTTCATTTTCACTGCCCAGTTGTACCAAAATTGATGAAACCCCTGGGGGTTTGAAATGTACACTATACCCCTAGATGAATTCCCTGAGGGGTGTAGTTTGCAAAATGGGGTCACTTGTGGGGGGGTTCCACTGTATTGGTAATGCAACATAGCACCCACCATTCATTCCACCAAAATCTGTGCTCCAAAATCCAAAAATCACTCCTTCCCTTCTGAGTCCTGCCATGCACCCAACTGGTATTTTTTGGTCACATGTGAGGCATTGCCGTACTCTGGAGAAATGGGGGCACAGATTTTGGGGTGCTTTGTCTCCTTCATTCCTTGTGAAAATGAAAAATTTTGAGCCAGAAATACATTTTTGTGTAAAAAAATGTATTTTTTTCATTTTCACTGCCCAGTTGTACCAAAATTGATGAAACCCCTGGGGGTTTGAAATGTACACTATACCCCTAGATGAATTCCCTGAGGGGTGTAGTTTGCAAAATGGGGTCACTTGTGGGGGGGTTCCACTGTATTGGTAATGCAACATAGCACCCACCATTCATTCCACCAAAATCTGTGCTCCAAAATCCAAAAATCACTCCTTCCCTTCTGAGTCCTGCCATGCACCCAACTGGTATTTTTTGGTCACATGTGAGGCATTGCCGTACTCTGGAGAAATGGGGGCACAGATTTTGGGGTGCTTTGTCTCCTTCATTCCTTGTGAAAATGAAAAATTTTGAGCCAGAAGTACATTTTTGTGTAAAAAAATGTATTTTTTTCATTTTCACTGCCCAGTTGTACCAAAATTGATGAAACCCCTGGGGGTTTGAAATGTACACTATACCCCTAGATGAATTCCCTGAGGGGTGTAGTTTGCAAAATGGGGTCACTTGTGGGGGGGTTCCACTGTATTGGTAATGCAACATAGCACCCACCATTCATTCCACCAAAATCTGTGCTCCAAAATCCAAAAATCACTCCTTTCCTTCTGAGTCCTGCCATGCACCCAACTGGTATTTTTTGGTCACATGTGAGGCATTGCCGTACTCTGGAGAAATGGGGGCACAGATTTTGGGGTGCTTTGTCTCCTTCATTCCTTGTGAAAATGAAAAATTTTGAGCCAGAAGTACATTTTTGTGTAAAAAAATGTATTTTTTTCATTTTCACTGCCCAGTTGTACCAAAATTGATGAAACCCCTGGGGGTTTGAAATGTACACTATACCCCTAGATGAATTCCCTGAGGGGTGTAGTTTGCAAAATGGGGTCACTTGTGGGGGGGTTCCACTGTATTGGTGCTTGGGGGGTCTTGCTAATGCGACATAGCACCCACCAAAATTCCACCAGAATCTGAGCTGCAAAATCCAAAAATCACTCCTTCCCTTCTAAGTCCTGCCATGCACCCAACTGGTATTTTTTGGTCACATGTGAGGCATTGCCGTACTCGGGAGAAATTGGGGCACAGATTTTGGGGTGCTTTGTCTCCTTCATTCCTTGTGAAAATGAAAAATTTTGAGCCAGAACTGCATGTTTGTGTAAAAAAATGTAATTTTCCATTTTCACATCCCAGTTGTACCAAAATTGGTGAAACCCCTGGGGGTTTGAAATGTACACTATACCCCTAGATGAATTCCCTGAGGGGTGTAGTTTGCAAAATGGGGTCACTTGTGGGGGGGTTCCACTGTATTGGTGCTTGGGGGGTCTTGCTAATGCGACATAGCACCCACCAAAATTCCACCAGAATCTGAGCTGCAAAATCCAAAAATCACTCCTTCCCTTCTAAGTCCTGCCATGCACCCAACTGGTATTTTTTGGTCACATGTGAGGCATTGCCGTACTCGGGAGAAATTGGGGCACAGATTTTGGGGTGCTTTGTCTCCTTCATTCCTTGTGAAAATGAAAAATTTTGAGCCAGAACTGCATGTTTGTGTAAAAAAATGTAATTTTCCATTTTCACATCCCAGTTGTACCAAAATTGGTGAAACCCCTGGGGGTTTGAAATGTACACTATACCCCTAGATGAATTCCCTGAGGGGTGTAGTTTGCAAAATTGGGTCACTTGTGGGGGGGTTCCACTGTATTGGTGCTTGGGGGGTCTTGCTAATGCGACATAGCACCCACCAAAATTCCACCAGAATCTGAGCTGCAAAATCCAAAAATCACTCCTTCCCTTCTAAGTCCTGCCATGCACCCAACTGGTATTTTTTGGTCACATGTGAGGCATTGCCGTACTCGGGAGAAATTTGGGCACAGATTTTGGGGTGCTTTGTCTCCTTCATTCCTTGTGAAAATGAAAAATTTTGAGCCAGAACTGCATGTTTGTGTAAAAAAAATGTAATTTTCCATTTTCACATCCCAGTTGTACCAAAATTGGTGAAACCCCTGGGGGTTTGAAATGTACACTATACCCCTAGATGAATTCCCTGAGGGGTGTAGTTTGCAAAATGGGGTCACTTGTGGGGGGGTTCCACTGTATTGGTGCTTGGGGGGTCTTGCTAATGCGACATAGCACCCACCAAAATTCCACCAGAATCTGAGCTGCAAAATCCAAAAATCACTCCTTCCCTTCTAAGTCCTGCCATGCACCCAACTGGTATTTTTTGGTCACATGTGAGGCATTGCCGTACTCGGGAGAAATTGGGGCACAGATTTTGGGGTGCTTTGTCTCCTTCATTCCTTGTGAAAATGAAAAATTTTGAGCCAGAACTGCATGTTTGTGTAAAAAAATGTAATTTTCCATTTTCACATCCCAGTTGTACCAAAATTGGTGAAACCCCTGGGGGTTTGAAATGTACACTATACCCCTAGATGAATTCCCTGAGGGGTGTAGTTTGCAAAATGGGGTCACTTGTGGGGGGGTTCCACTGTATTGGTGCTTGGGGGGTCTTGCTAATGCGACATAGCACCCACCAAAATTCCACCAGAATCTGAGCTGCAAAATCCAAAAATCACTCCTTCCCTTCTAAGTCCTGCCATGCACCCAACTGGTATTTTTTGGTCACATGTGAGGCATTGCCGTACTCGGGAGAAATTGGGGCACAGATTTTGGGGTGCTTTGTCTCCTTCATTCCTTGTGAAAATGAAAAATTTTGAGCCAGAACTGCATGTTTGTGTAAAAAAATGTAATTTTCCATTTTCACATCCCAGTTGTACCAAAATTGGTGAAACCCCTGGGGGTTTGAAATGTACACTATACCCCTAGATGAATTCCCTGAGGGGTGTAGTTTGCAAAATGGGGTCACTTGTGGGGGGGTTCCACTGTATTGGTGCTTGGGGGGTCTTGCTAATGTGACAAAGCACCCACCAAAATTCCACCAGAATCTGAGCTGCAAAATCCAAAAATCACTCCTTCCCTTCTAAGTCCTGCCATGCACCCAACTGGTATTTTTTGGTCACATGTGAGGCATTGCCGTACTCGGGAGAAATTGGGGCACAGATTTTGGGGTGCTTTGTCTCCTTCATTCCTTGTGAAAATGAAAAATTTTGAGCCAGAACTGCATGTTTGTGTAAAAAAATGTAATTTTCCATTTTCACATCCCAGTTGTACCAAAATTGGTGAAACCCCTGGGGGTTTGAAATGTACACTATACCCCTAGATGAATTCCCTGAGGGGTGTAGTTTGCAAAATTGGGTCACTTGTGGGGGGGTTCCACTGTATTGGTGCTTGGGGGGTCTTGCTAATGCGACATAGAACCCACCAAAATTCCACCAGAATCTGAGCTGCAAAATCCAAAAATCACTCCTTCCCTTCTAAGTCCTGCCATGCACCCAACTGGTATTTTTTGGTCACATGTGAGGCATTGCCGTACTCGGGAGAAATTGGGGCACAGATTTTGGGGTGCTTTGTCTCCTTCATTCCTTGTGAAAATGAAAAATTTTGAGCCAGAACTGCATGTTTGTGTAAAAAAATGTAATTTTCCATTTTCACATCCCAGTTGTACCAAAATTGGTGAAACCCCTGGGGGTTTGAAATATACACTATACCCCTAGATGAATTCCCTGAGGGGTGTAGTTTGCAAAATGGGGTGACTTGTGGGGGGGTTCCACTGTATTGGTGCTTTGGGAGTCTTGCTAATGCAACATAGTACCCACCATTCATTCCACCAAAATCTTTGCTGCAAAATCCAAAAATCACTCCTTCCCTTCTGAGTCCTGCCATGCACCCAACTGGTATTTTTTGGTCACATGTGAGGCATTGCCGTACTCGGGAGAAATTGGGGCACAGATTTTGGGGTGCTTTGTCTCCTTCATTCCTTGTGAAAATGAAAAATTTTGAGCCAGAACTGCATGTTTGTGTAAAAAAATGTAATTTTTCATTTTCACATCCCAGTTGTACCAAAATTGGTGAAACCCCTGGGGGTTTGAAATGTACACTATACCCCTAGATGAATTCCCTGAGGGGTGTAGATTGCAAAATGGGGTGACTTGTGGGGGAGGTTCCTAACTTTTAGCACTTATGGTGCCTAGAAACCTACATGGTGCCTAAAAAAAAATCTCATAAAAAGGAGGCTCCAAAATCAAGTAGGTGCTCCTTCTATTATGAAGCCTGTGGTTTGGTCAACGTGCACACTAGGGCCACATATAGGATATTTTTGAAAACAAAAGAATTGGGGGAATCAATTTTTAGTCACATTTCTCTAGTAAAATCTACTGTATTCGTTAGAAAAATGTATTAAAATTGAAACTCTGCAAAAAAAAAGAAATTTTGAAATTTCACCTACACTTTGTTTTAATTCCTGTGAAACACCTAAAGGGTTAACAAACTTCCAAAATGCTGTTTTGAATACTGTGAGGGGTGCAGTTTTTGAAATGGCATCATTTATGGGGGTGTCTCACATACAAGTCCCTCAAAGTCACATCAGAACTGAACTGGTCCCTAAAAAAATCAGTGTTTGAAATTTTCATGAAAATTTGAGAATTTGCTATTCATATTGTAAGCCTCCTAGTGTCCAAAAAAATTAAAAGGAAGTTGAAATAATGATGGAAACATAAAGTAGACATATGGTCTATGTTAGTTATTAACTATTTTGAGTGGTATGATTATTTGTCTCACAAGCAGAAAATTTAACATTTTGCAAATTGCTAAATTTTCCATTTTTTCACGATATTTTGGTATTTTTCACAAAAAAACACAGACTGTATCGACCCAAATTTACCACTAATTTGAAGTACAATGTGTCACGAGAAAACAATCTCAAAATCACTGGGATAAGTAAAAGCAAAAAAAAGTTATCCCCACTTAAGTGAGACATGTCAGATTTGAAAAAAAGGGCTCTGTCATGAAGGCACAAACTGGCTCTGTCATGAAGGGGTTAAAAAGAGAGGCACACACAGGACAACAACCCTCTACAACAACAGCACACAGGACATCAACCCTGTATTACTATTTCTCCGACTGTCTGGACACGAGCCGCAGGCAGCACACTGCAGGTAGCCCAGAAATGATGTCAGCACAAGTGAGATGGCGGCCAGAGGTCGTCCAAGGGTGACATCATCACAAGTGAGCCGCTCTGGTTGCCTAGCGGTGGAAGACATTGAGGTGCGGTATAGCTCAGGGGAGAAATCATTGGGTGTTACATAAACAATGATAAAAATAAACAGTGCTAAACATAGGTGGTGCAGGAGTGGGTGCTCAATGCTGCAGTAGTGCGGCTGCCTGAGGGGATAAATATTATGGTCCTGATTCTGATAGACACGCTCCCCTGCGGGATCGCACAGGGGAGTGATGTTTAGCGACTGCACATGCACATAATCTTTATTGCGAGTATGGCAAATTGATTATTCACCGGCCCATTTGCACCTCGCAGTGTGGGCAGGGGGTGGCGGCGAGGGCTCGCGCCCATGGAAATGCCCAGCGTTTCATGGGCGTTCCCATGGAAATACACTGGTGGCACGGGTGCCAGGCCTGGGCAGCTGATGTCAGTTGCCCGCCCACCTCACGTACAGGGAAGTTGCAGATCTAAGACACCAGAGAGGTGCCTTAGATCTGTGAGCGCTGTGGACAACATCGGATTATTTTGCCTCCGCGTGCAAGACTACGAATGGATGTTTATGCTAAACAACCATTTTCATATTGCAGTTGTTTGTTCCAACTTTAAGTATTACATTTTATATGATATATATATAAGAGTATACAGTAAGTGAGACTCAGTATGTAACAGATTCCCAGCCTACTGAGCCTAGATAACTAAACACATAGTTATACAGTGGGTACTGTATGCAAACATTTTGAATGGAATTTTAAATATTCTTCAGCAAAATCCATTGCAGTAACATTAAACTGTTTGCAAAAGTTATGAATAAAACATTGACTAAAATTAGACTATAATGGAAATCGAGATGCACTGACTAAATCTTGACTAAAATTAGGCAATAAAAAATACTTAAAAGGGGCTTTAAATCATCCAAAGCAGCTAAAAGTAAAAGTAAATTGAAATTCCTTGTCAAAATTAACACTGATCTATAATGTGAATGAGGTGCATAAATTGAATGCACTTCACCTCTTGGAGTCGTTCATTCATGTCAAGTGACTAATGCCATTTTGCATATTTAGGCTATGTGTGTGCAGATACACCTTTATAAGTTAACTAACTGTAAGTTGACAGAACAGTTGCCTTGCTCTAAAATGTTTGTTATTTTTTTATATGCAATATTAAAGATTTTTTAATATTAATTATGATGGGCTATCTCTGAGCTTACTGTGATTACAGATTGGACCTTGAGTTCTATGATTAAATATCCCAGTGGAAGTAACTTTCAGCAATTAATCAGTATGGTAAATGGTGGACAATTACAACATCCCTTGTCAGTTATCCTGACAGCTATCAATTCAAATAATTGACCCACATTCTTGCTGCATATTTTGTCTGAAATCCAGAATCATACCGTAGATTCACCTTGTTTACATTTCAGAAGGTGTTGGTTGTTATGCAGTTGATATAAATAATATCTCGTAATCTACCAATTCTTATCAGCACAGACACACCAAACTTATCCTATCATTAATATAAAGCCTGTAGCTGAGAGTGAAATAGTGTCCTGCTTGTGATCCTATCACCCTACTAGGTTTACAGCCTATAGGGGGGACGACGACTTAGAATGCACACCCTATTTACATGAGGTGCTATCATGTTGGGACTTGTAGTTCTGCAAAGAAAAACATGTAGTGCAGATGCACAATCCGTATTATTAATCAAAATCAATCAATAATAGTGGTTACTATATATAGTATAATAATAGTGTACAGGGGAGGTCTACCACTATAGCAGCAAAGTGGATTGACAAAGGAATAATATTTGCCGCTGACGTTCTACAAGGGGAAAAATGTATGAGTCTAGGAGACTTGCAAGAAAAATATTCTTTTCCTAAATTGAATGCTTTCACATACCTACAAATTAAACACTTTGTAGATACTTTACATTTCCCTACCCAAACTCCTGTAAAATCACCGTTAGAACGACTATGTTTGGATGAGCCCCTCATGAAGGGAATCATTTCTGCTTTATATAATTTAATAATACACTCGTCAGAAGCCCCTGCTCCCAATTTTGAACATCAGTGGGAAATAGATCTAGGAGATCCCCCAGATGAAAATTCTTGGTCCCTTATTCGTGAGAGATTATCTAAAAATTCAATCTCTACTCTGATTAAAGAGAATGCATACAAAATTTATTATCGATGGTATTTAGTTCCAGCTAAAATACATAGAATGTATAGCTCTGCTTCACCTATGTGCTGGAGAGGCTGTGGAGAGTTGGGCACTTTTTTACATGTATGGTGCTCTTGTCCCAAAATTGCAACTTATTGGGAAGAAGTGGCAAATTTACTGGGTAAAGTGTTACTTACTAAAGTAAATAGGGACCCGTGGTCCTTTCTTCTAGGACATCCCATAACTTCCCTAGACCCACTTTTAGAAAAATTGGCATCCCAGATACTCAGCGCTGCTAGGTGTCTGGATGCCTCGCACTAGAAAAACCAGAACCCCCCTTCTCCACAATCATTGATTAATAAGATATGGTTTATAGCTTCAATGGAAAAAATAACAGCATTTCTACAGAACAAAACCATAAAATTTATTCAAATATGGAATCCATGGTTTGACTTCACCCAAACTCTTTGTGATAGAAAAAACTCTGAGTATCCACAGATTTGTGTATTCTAATATTTTAATTTAAGAACATTTCTACGGTAATTAAAAAAAAAGACATTTCTAATCCCCCCAGGCAAATATAAATAAGTATGTGCATATGTAGGTATGTATATGTATGTATATATGTATATATGTGTGTATGTATATATATATATATATATATATATACTGTATGTATATTATTGTTATCGTTTTTTTTTTTTTTTTTCTCTCTTTGTTGGTTTTTTTTTTTTTTTTTTTTATTCACACCTTTATAATTAAAAATGTTAAATAAGAGTAAATATGTTTGTAAAGATTTGGACAATTTTGGGGAACATGTCTAAAAACATATAGGGCGAAATGTAATAGGGTGGGATTTTTAGACTTTTGCGATATTTGGTCCAAAACGGCCAAAATCGCAATTTATCTAAAAATCCCACATGTAATAGGGTGCGATTCGCGGGAAAAAGCGCATTTTTTCCCGTGAATTTGCACATTTAAAAGATGCGATTTTCAGTCACACTGAAAATCGCATCCAGATGTTTTCCCATAGGAAACTATAGAACTCGCATATGTAATAGGATGCGAGTTCTAAAGTCGCATATGGGAACTTACCAAAACCCGCAGAAAAAATAGACCAGCTTCTTGCTGGCGATTTTTACAGAAACATGCACAGATCATTGAGATCTGTGCATGCTTCTGTTGTAAAAAAAATAGTTAAAACAAAAATTAAATAAAAAAAACGGCGTGCGGTCCCCCCCCTAAGCATAACCAGCCCCGGGCTCAAAAAGCCGGTGCTGGTATCATAAAATCAAAGGAACAATCAAGTTGGGGTTCCAGTAGCGCACGCAGGGGGGGTTTCTGAGTACCCAGAAACTCCCCCAGGAGACTAAGGGGCCTCAGCTGAAAGCTGAGGGTCCCCTCTTTCCATGGGTATAAGAATTTTAAAAATCGGCCCTTGGGAACCGGAGATATCTGACTTCAAAGCAGTGGTCCCCATCCAAGCCTGTTAATTGTTATTCCCAGTCAGATATTTCAGGTTCTCTCTGACTTCGAGTTTTTCTGAGGTTATATTCCAAAAGCTGGTTACTGCTCCAGCTCCACACACCTGGTATGTAGTATTATATACTCGTGGGCAGATTGCTTGGCCTCCTGAACTCTGATCCCCTAGTCCCCAATACCATTTGGTAGGTGGGATCCTCTAGTTTTTAATTCCATTAAAATCTAAGAAATCTATTTCCGGGAACTGGAGATATCTGCAGTCAAGCAAGCTGTCCTCCCACCAGAAAATTATGAATAATGAGCCCACTCCACTATACACCCCTCCTCTGCGTATTAAACATCCTCTACCACCCTGGAAGTTATGTATCAGGGCCCCTTCATTCAGCCCAATGCCCCCTTCTCCCACCCCATCTCCCACCATCTGTGCAGTAAAGGGGTAATTAGTGGAAATTACTGATCCAGGCCCTACATGCTGAGCGGTTGATATAATACCCCCTACCACCCGCGGGACATCAAAGCTTCCCCCACCCCTACCACTGGAGGATCGGTAGGGGCCCCAATACATTGCTATGCCCAGGGGTCTTACACTGCTATGACGCCCCTGTATGTATGTATATTATTATACATTTGGTCTATCTATAATACTTTAACTGATCCGGCATATACTGGGTCACCTAAGTGTCCATCTCCGTGCTTTGCTCCGCCCCTCTGGAAACCCCCTTCTAAAAATCCTGCGTTTGCCACTGGGTTCCCTGGATTTTATAAAACCAGCACCAGGCTCAAGGTCCGGCGCTGGTTCCCAAAATACGGGGGACAAAATGACTAGGGGTCCCCCGTATTTTAAGAACCAGCACCGGACACAACCAGCCAGCAGGGTAATGCCACAGCCGGGGGAAACTTATTATATAAGCTCCCGCGGCCAAAGCATTAACCCCCTGGCTGGTCAGCATGGGCAGGGGTCCTGGGGAAGTGGGGACCCCCCAAATGAAGGGGTCCCCCCCCTCCAGGACTTACCAGCCCATGCTGATAGTCCGGGGCTGTCCCCGATGCCCCTGGCCGGTGGGCATCGGGCTGATGACTTGTGTAAAAAAAAGAATGAAAACTATTGTTTTACACTGGCGAACTATGAGTCCCAGCAAGCCTACCCCGCATGCTGGGACTTGGGGAACCACAAGTCCCAGCATGCAGGGCATTAAAGGGCCCGCTGGCACTTGTAGTTCTGCAGTGAAAAAAATAGTGCACAAAATCACACTGACACCCTGTAAAATAAAACTTTAATACACACAAAACACACACACACTGATACTTACCTACCTTGAGCCCGTAGGTCGGTCCCTGGATCCTGGGTCCGTCCTCCGGGGCTCCAGGGCAGAAGAGTCCGGTTCCGGGCCCTTGGTCCTGGTTCCGGGGCTGGTCCTGGGGTTCCGGGGCTCCTGGCGTGAAGAATCCGGGGTCCGGGATCCGTGGTAGTCCCCAGGGGTACCTAAGGAGGCAAATCCTACTCACCTGCTCCCCGGCGGCGACCTCCGGTGACAGCGCTGCTCCAGACTGGTACCCGGCTTGAAGGACTTTGCCCGGCGCTGAGATGTTTCCTCTTCGCCGTCTCTGCACAGAATGATTTCTCGGCCAATCAGGAGCCGAGAAAGTCAGCTCCTGATTGGCCAGAAATCATTCTAACTAGAGACGCCGACGAAGTAACATCTCTGCTCTGGATGCGCTGAGATGTTACTTCGTCGGCGTCTCTAGTTAGAATGATTTCTGGCCAATCAGGAGCCGACTTTCTCGGCTCCTGATTGGCCGAGAAATCATTCTGTGCAGAGACGGCGAAGAGGAAACATCTCAGCGCCGGGCAAAGTCCTTCAAGCCGGGTACCAGTCTGGAGCAGCGCTGTCACCGGAGGTCGCCGCCGGGGAGCAGGTGAGTAGGATTTGCCTCCTTAGGTACCCCTGGGGACTACCACGGATCCCGGACCCCGGATTCTTCACGCCAGGAGCCCCGGAACCCCAGGACCAGCCCCGGAACCAGGACCAAGGCCCCGGAACCGGACTCTTCTGCCCTGGAGCCCCGGAGGACGGACCCAGGATCCAGGGACCGACCTACGGGCTCAAGGTAGGTAAGTATCAGTGTGTGTGTGTTTTGTGTGTATTAAAGTTTTATTTTACAGGGTGTCAGTGTGATTTTGTGCACTATTTTTTTCACTGCAGAACTACAAGTGCCAGCGGGCCCTTTAATGCCCCGCATGCTGGGACTTATGGTTCCCCAAGTCCCAGCATGCGGGGTAGGCTTGCTGGGACTCATAGTTCGCCAGTGTAAAACAATAGTTTTCATTCTTTTTTTTACACAAGTCATCAGCCCGATGCCCACCGGCCAGGGGCATCGGGGACAGCCCCGGACTATCAGCATGGGCTGGTAAGTCCTGGAGGGGGGGGACCCCTTCATTGGGGGGGTCCCCACTTCCCCAGGACCCCTGCCCATGCTGACCAGCCAGGGGGTTAATGCTTTGGCCGCGGGAGCTTATATAATAAGTTTCCCCCGGCTATGGCATTACCCTGCTGGCTGGTTGTGTCCGGTGCTGGTTCTTAAAATACGGGGGACCCCTAGTCATTTTGTCCCCCGTATTTTGGGAACCAGCGCCGGACCTTGAGCCTGGTGCTGGTTTTATAAAATCCAGGGAACCCCAACTTGATTGTTCCTTTGATTTTATGATACCAGCACCGGCTTTTTGAGCCCGGGGCTGGTTATGCTTAGGGGGGGGACCGCACGCCGTTTTTTTTTTTTAAACCAAAATCGCATATATGAAAATGCGCACATTTTCAGGACTGAAAATGCGCACATTTTCAGGACTAAAAATCGACCTAAATCGCGGCAAATCGCATTTTTTGCCGCTAATTCGCATCTCTTTACATATGCGAATTAGCGTCAAAAAATGCGATTTTTAAAGGTGCGATTTCTGGCGAGTTTGGAACTCGTCTAAAAATCGCAGCCTATTACATTTCGCCCCTAGTATAGGGTTAAGAATGGTGTCTTTCCGCAATTTTAGCTTTAAAAGAAAAAAAATAGAAAAAATGTTGGATTTAGGAACTTAAAGCGCGATCCACTTGTTCTAGATTTTGAATCTTTACTTTGTAATATTTGGAAATACATTGTCCCTTTATTGTTTGTATTACTTGAAACTCTTGTATTGTAAACTAGATGTCAAAAGTTGAATAAAAATATATTAAATATAAAATAAAAAAATAAAAAAAAAATAATAGTGGTTCTTAATATATATTCATTGGCCAAGAAATATTTGCCCACCAACCAGCTTCACGGTGACCTTGTTTCTGGTGGGTCCCTAATACTAAGTTTGAATCTTGGGCGCGAAACCCCAAAAAGGCCAGCATAAGCCAGTCACGCCAGGGTAACAAACAAGTGAAAAACTAAGCTATAAAAGTGTGTTAATAAGAAATTAGCAGGAGCTAGAGGTTAAAAAGTGTAGTGCTAGAAAGTATAATATTAGTGAAAATAAATAGTGCTAAATAAATGTTAGGGTGTGCCACCCCAAAAGCAACTCGGTTATCCAACCCAAGGGGAGCCGCACCCCAAATCCATCTCCAAGACTAGCAATTAGTGTACATGTTTAGGTCTTATGGTGTGTACACACGGTACTTTTTGCCTTCCGATGTTGATGATATAGTCAACATCGGATCGGAATCGGATGCAGATCGCAAGGGTTTTAACCCTTCAGATCACAATCCGATTCCAATGCGCGTTCACGTATCGCAAGGCAGAAAGTCTTGTCTGCCTTGACTATATAGTGCAGATCTGCACTGCACTATATATCTGCACGAGAGGCGCGCGCGTCCCCTTCCGACGGCACTTCCAGCCGCTCCCCCCGCTCACCGCCGGCTTGTCGGCAGTAACCCGGGGTCCCCGTCGCCTGCCCGCACCCCCCCTAACCTCCCCTAACCCTGTCCGTCTCCCTGAGGCGGAGACGGACAGGGTTTCCGTCGTGCTGGCGACGGAGACGGAGACTGAGACGCACGCGCATCTCATTATGATGGATGGCGAGGCTGCTGGCGGATCGCCAGTGGGGACGTTCTGGTGATCCGCCAGCAAGGATGTAGCCTGCTACATCTGTATGACATACAAATTAATTTACAGAATAAGAAACTTTTAGACTATTGGTGCCGTGAAAAAAATTCTGATGCTCTAGGGTGCCATGATTTTAAAAAGTTTGGGAACCACTGACATAGACAGAATTTACTTGGAATTTATGATCCTAGTGACATCACCATTTTATTTCTCTGTCAGCTTTCACTATACGCCCCAGATCCAACCTTTCTTAAAACAGATATTTTTGAAACGGTTGATCCATAGCTTAGGAGGACATAACACTAGAGGTACCCCTGGGAAGGAGCATTACTAATCATGGTACATCATACTTCAGGGCCATAACTAGGGGTGTGCAATTGCCATTTAACTCAGCAGCCTGTAGAACTAATCTAGAGCTTCTAAAAGCTCTATTAAATTGCATTGAGTAGCCACCAAAGAGCTGGCCATAGAGGCTGCAGGGTACTCTGGACACTAGACTTCCTTCTGATCCCATCACATGTTCGAGGGGTGGGGATGACACAAGGTAGAATTACTACAGTACCTGCTATACCACTGTTATACTTATTGTACTTTAAGAAAAATATGTTGATACTGTCTCCAAAAGAAAGTTTTGAGTATTTGAAAGTCACAATTTGTAGAAATAGGTAATTCTATATATACAGAAAAAGAAAAGAAAGTTGGAACACTAAAAACTTGATTGATAAATTGGTTAATACAATGTCATAGAATTTATTATATCATAATTGTCTCATTAGGTATGAATATCATAATTAAAAATCATTAAAGAATTAAATTCAATCTTGTAAAAATGCAATACAACAGTGCACTTGAACATAAAATTGGACAATGCAAATAGGTAGACTTATGGTGGAAAAACAGGGTATCAGAACAAAGTTCTGTGGCAGCGCTGTGTGGAATGTATTGAAATAACAGTTAGTTAAGAAATTGGATGATCTGTACAAATGGTTTTATTAGATTGGACAAACTGTCCGTATATAAAATGGATAAGCAAAAATGGCATGTACATACACTATAAAAAATGCAACAATGAAAATAAAATGAAATATATAAAAACACTCTGCCTGCTGGATTTCATATTAGTATAAAAAATACACAGTTGATATTTGAATGTCTGGTATAGTTACCAATCCTGGGGTGTTTTTGTTTACCGCTCGACTTGATAATTATCCTGCCGTGGATGGAAACGAGCGGTACTGATCTGACAGGACGATGTTCCAAATTTCAGGAACAATGGGTTTGGTCAGTGTGGCCCCAATGGGCTGATGAAGATGATACAAATGGTAATTGACCGCACAGCCAGTGATGTTGGATCCTCTCTAGTTGGTGGCCTGGAGCGATGGGAAATGTTCCGTGGCCACTGCAGGTGTTTCCAAACGAGAGTTGTCGCTGATAGATGTTTTCGGTCTTGAGATGGGGTCCCCAATATCTGTTAGGCTCCTGTACAGCCTGATGATAAGCCCGTCAGGGCCGGAGATGCCTCCCAAGGCTGGGGAGGGAAGGGAAATGTGGGGGAGTCCCAGGTGGGAATTTTTGGGAACCTCTCTGTGGGTTACCGTGTCGGACAATTTGAAGTGGGTCCACGGTCCCTGTGGAGAGATGGTTTCTGGTGGTTCCCAATAGGGGGTGAGACTTGGGAATGAGTCCAGTGGTGGACAATACCAGCAAGGCAGAGTCCAATGAATGGTGGAGTCTCCAATGAGACTTGAGAATGAGTCCAGTGATGGACTAATACCAGCAAGGCAGAGTCCAATAAATAGTGGGGTCTCCAACGCGTTTCGCTGCTTCCCACAATGCAGCTTTGTCAAGGATGATCAAATTGGTAATGATACAGAGCTGTTGGAACAGCAGTGAAAGCAAGTATATTGCACGATGGAGATAAAGGGGCAGTCCATTTCCTACTCACGTCACTATACGGTAATGGGTTTGTACTATGCATGTGCAGTACTATCAATTATGTCATTTTGTAATGGACTAAAGCTTCTCTGAAGTAACTAACTTTGAGATTGGGCATTAACATACTGGATACCAACTTTAACATGTTACACAAATATTAAAATAAAGTTTTCTTATAGCAACATGTACGAAAGATTAGGTTGAACACATGAAAAATAGCAATATATCAAGTCATTTTAATTTGACCCTCTTGTTATGTGTATCAGTAAAGCCCCATACACACGTGCCGATTTCATATGATATCGCTGGAGATATGGTTGCTGAGTCCTGCAATGGTCACTGGTCGAGTGGATTCCCCCGGCAGAGTGTCTCATTGTCATCAGCGACCATCGCTGGTAGCTGATGAATATGGGACACTCCGCTCAACGACCTCTGGTTCTGTGTGTACAGAGCTTAAGAGTCCCCTCAGTATGGACTAAGTCTGTCAACTTTAGTTTGATTTCTTTTAGACTTATCACTTTTACATCTTTCGAAGTCTATTTTCCTATCTTGTATTCTCACTCACATGATTCAGCTATTGACTTTGACTTATGGATATCTTAAGGGTTCACTAAATGCAAAGTTTGCAAAGTCCTCATCGATTCTCTTTGGTAATTTACATATATTTGATCTTGCAGAAATATTTTCTATTGTTTCAATTCTGCGATGGTAGTTTCTGCAGCAATTGGTACATACAATGACATATACTTGTTCTGCATTCTTTTCTGTAACTTGCTCTGTTTCTTTAAATATAACATCTCTTTACTTGACAAGTTCTTTAATATTTAAATTCCACAATCTTAGCTTTTACTTTCATGGCAATAACAAAGCATGGTGAACTTTACTGATTTTCAGCTAAGGTCTTCCTTCTTTTCTTAGTATCATACGAGGGGATCTACATGAACACATACCTTCGCAAGCGGACGGAGGGGAAAGAAATCATCAAATGATTTCTCTCCTCTTCTGAAATCAGTTCTGACTGAGTTTTATTTCCGACAGTGTCGGCCGAAGAGGAGGTGGGCACTGGCGTCATGTGATGTCATCTGCCCGCCCCCAGAAGACATAGGCCCACCCACATTCCCAGGAGAAGCTTTTCATGGGGACACCAACTAAATGCTGGGTCTTCTCCTGCTCCTTGCTGATGCAAACAGGAGGCTTGTATTTACCACAGATGCCTTCTTTGGCATTAAAATTGTTATGACACAGATTACACAACCGCTTCCCTGTGGCTGTGAGAGATATATAAATATAACTGAGGCCCACTGTCCTATCCGAAGTGACCAGATCTTCTATGCCAGCATCACTCTTATACACACCATGTGCGGATGAAACCGGTAATTTGCTATACCATAGAAACGCGCCAAGAGCCTCCTATTTAAAACACTGACACTTTGGGGCACCTTTATACCTGCTTTTGAAGCCACCACGAGCTGCTCCCTGGTCTGATTGCACCCAATTTATTGCTACCACAACCCCCCTTCTGGACTGCTCATTGTTCCTGCGGGAGACACGGAGACTGTGAGTACGTTCATCTTACGTTGGATACCGGAGGTGTCGGTGGGCAGGACGACACAGGTGCTGTGAGCACATGCTACAAGCCGTTGTGCACGCAGCAAAAGCCCGGTGTTATAGCACCTAAACACTTGGCTTAAGTCAGCTTCCCGTACAAGACTGCAAACCGTCTGATCCAGATTGCCGGGTGATACGAGCGGGTGCTGAGGCACATCAAGCTCTGCTCCACAACATTCTGAGCCGGAGCTCCGGGAGTACAAGCTGAGGTAAGGTTACCTGCGGACGGCAGGTCTTAGCCTCCAGCTCCTGTACAGCCCCTCTCCCTCACCAACTGTCCCCTTCTCCCCTCCTGGCCATTGCCGCCCCAAGGACACTGGGGGAACGTAACCATACCAGCAGCATTGCACATCAATACTGTGGACCTACAAATTGGGAAATCTCCTGGTGTGTGTGCACATCAGACTTTGGAGGCAATTTTATCACACATTGGATTAATTGTGTTGCTTTGCACCAATTTGAACGGGACATTAACCTACAAGGGATATCTGAAACCGTGGTTATTGCTGGTGAGAATTGGCTTCATTATTGACACTAAGGGTGAAATGTAATAGGATGAGAGATTCAGAAAGTGAGAGATTTGGTAAGAAATCTCCAGTTTTTTTAAAGCGGCAATCATTTACACTTCAAAATCAAACTGGTTTAGCAGTGTAAATGATTGATATCCCTGTTTTCTGCTGTCACGCTGTGTGTCTTTATATATCACACCTCAGCGTCAGCAGACTCAGGGTGTGTTCTTTTTGTCTAACTGTGCGGAGTTTGTAAACTCTCCCCATACTTGCGTGGGTTTCCTCCGGGTACTCCGGTTTCCTCCCATAATCCAAAAATATACCGGTAGGCTAATTGGCTCCCAACCATACAAAGTCTGTGTGTGCGTGTACATGTGGTAGGGAATATAGATTGTAAGCTCCACTGGGGCAGGGACTGATGTGAATGTTAAAATATTCGGTACTTATGTAGTATCTGGGCTTCCGATTTAGAAATCGGATCGGATCGCATCGCATCGTATCGCATCGCATGCGACCAAATCGTATGCGATGCGATGGTCAAGATTTTTCCATAGGATTCAATGTTAAAATGGTCTGAGTCCATTTTAACATAGAATTCAATGGGAAAAAGGGGTCCTTTTCCTTTCCCCACTATCCAAGTGGGCATGGAGTTGGATATAAACCTGTGGCGAGCGTAGCGAGCCACCGAGCCCGAAGCGTGGCGAGCCCCGCGAGGGGACACAGAATACTTTTTAAGAAATATGCGTCCCCTCGCGGGGCTCGCTTCGCTCGCCACGCTTCGGGCTCGGTGGCTCGCTGCGCTCGCCATGCTATATAAAATCAACTCTATGCCCACTTGGATAGTGGGGAAATGAACAGGACCTTCTTAACATTGAATCCTATGCAAAATCGCATCGAATCGCATCGCATCGAATCGCATCGCATCTGATTGTATGCCTTAAGGTAAGGCATACAATCACAAAATCGGCAGCCCAGATACTACATAAGTACCAAATATTCTCTGTAAAGCGCTGCAGAATATGTGTGCGCTATATAAGAAACTGTTACAACATTTCATGCTTGGAAGGAGACACACTGCCGGCCACTGCGGGGCACTGCCAGACCCGGGCAGGAGGCGAACGCCCCCCCCAAAAACGGGAAGTTCCTGCCATTATTGCGGGACAGTTGGGAGGTATGTAATTGCAGTATGCACCATGAATTCCAATTGGAGTATGATTGTAGTCATGCATTTTAATAGCCACACATTGTAAATATCTGCTGAATCCTTGCTGCATCATAATATAAATGTATCAGATGGAGAGGCTCTGCATAACCATAACAACTCCAAAGTTTATATAATATATTTAGCTATTTCTATTAATGGTGAATTCCTGACATTACTACTGTATGTAAGACATAATTCACTTTGAATTCCTTTTGTAGCAATAATACCAGAAACAATTCAATATATTTAATACAGTGAATTGCATAAATGCATCTTCCTCCAAACACCTAATGATTTTAATGATTGTACAGATGTCAATGTTTAAAGACCTAAGACAGCACAATTAATCTCCCTTTAAATGTGATGGAAAACAAAGGAGGAGTAATGTTGATTGATTTTCAATCCTGAGGTGCTGTCTTCTGTTCTAGCATCACAGAAATCTGTATTCCAGCAAGTACTTATTCTGTTATAGAAAAATTAGGTGCAATCCCACTCAGAGTTAAGAGAAACGAATTGAAGCCATTTGACTAATGATTCATACATTTGGTATTAAAAACTTTTTAAAGTAAATGAGTCATGTATAAGAACTTACCAGGCCCATCTGGTAACTGTTATGCTGATCTGTTGATGTCGTCTTTAAGTTGCACACAAACCTCCTTCTCTCTTGGGAACTCATCTGCCACTTAAAATTAGAGCAGCAATAAAAATCAAGAGGTCAAGAAAACATCAAGGTCCAACTTTCTACTGTTATGCTACCAACCCTTTAAAGAAAATACACTTTTATTTTTCTGCTAAGACACTGCTATCTTTAGCCTACTTTATGGCGTTAATCATGACAGAAAGGCAATATTAAAATTGCAGCAGTACTAAGTTAATTTAGATTTATATTAAGTAACTCTGGTGAAATACAGCATGTAGGAATTACATGTATTCAAAGTTCACATTATACCCATAGACCTTCAGGTTCTGATAGAACGCAAAACATAATGAGGGATATTAATTAAGGATTGGAAATTGGTACACCAACTAACTAGATTCTGACATTTTACAGGGCGTGCTTAAAATAAATGTAAGATGCTGATTAGTTGGTACTTTATCGCTCCCCTGATCTGATTAATCTCTCCCACTGTAATGGTGCGTACATACGAGGGCGATTATAGCAAATATCGCTAGAAATATGGTTGCTGAGCGACCATATTGCCAGCGATGGGAGTGTGCACCGGCGATAAATCGCCGAGTGCGCGCTCCCGTTCAGTCCCTGAATGGTCGCTGGTCGGAGGAGCATGCTCCTCCGACCACCGACTTCCACTGCCTCTTCCCTCGGCAGTGTGACATTTTCATCTGGGACTATCTCTGGTCGCAGATTAAAACGGGACACTGAGCAATATGATTGCTGAGCAATATATTGGCAGCGATTATATTGCCCCGTGTGTACGCACCTTAAGTTCTATTGTGGTGTAGAAATGGCTGTACCCCCCTATATACAGAAAGGGGCTCCAATAAATGAACCCATTTCTACTATGTTATCTAATGTTCAATAATATCACTCTGCTACTAGGCCTGAGCAAATTGCTACTCTTTGAAAAATGACACAATTGTGCCTCGTTAACTTATGAATAGGATGTTTTGCATTTGCACAAACTGTTACTTCTTAAGTTGCTGAATAGACATTTGTGATTCCTGACCTCCATTTTTTAACAGTTTTCTTCCAATAACAAATTGGTCTACTCTTCAACAATGACTGGTGATATATGAGCCAAAACTCAACCTGGAACATTTTTTTTTTAACCGGTTTGAGCAAAGAAATTAGAAAATGTTCTATATTTTTATACATGCTGTGAGCTGTAAACGAAAATTACTTAGATAACTTGAGATAAATTCTTTAAAGGTTGAATACCGTATATACTCGAGTATAAGTCGACCCGAATATAAGCCGAGGCACCTAATTTTACAATAAAAAACTGGGAAAACGTATTGACTCAAGTGGGACCCTCACTCGAGTATAAACCGAGGGGGGCTTTTTCAGCATAAAAACTATTCTGAAAAAGCAGGCTTATACTTGAGTATATATGGTAATCTTTGAACCAGTATGGAGTAAAAAGAAAGGGGCAAAATGAATCCTTCTTTCATGCTCACTTTTCAGTACGATAATGACGCGTATTCTAAATATTCTTCATTGACTAATAAATGTAACATTTCATACTGCTATTGTAAGTAAGTAAGTAAGTAAGTTTTATTTATATAGCGCACTTTCTCCAACAGGATTCAAGGCGCTTTACAGACAATAAAAATAACAATGCACATACTGCAATACAAAGGGTTATCAGTACAAGGAACAGGCAAGAATGGCAGTACAAATGTACATCACACATACAGATATGCACAAGACGCATTCTAATAAGGGACACGGACATGGGGAACATATTGGACTAAGGCCCTTATTCTGGTTCACCCGCAAAGACAAATTCCTTCTCAAATGGACAAAACCATGAGCACTGCAAGGGGGCAGATGTAACTTGTGCAGAGAGAGTTAGATTTGGGTGAGTTATTTTGTTTCTGTGCAGGGAAAATACTGACTGCTTTATTTTAAACTGCAATATAGATCTCACTTTGAAGTAAAACCCCGCCCAAATCTAATTCTCTCTGCACAAGTTGCATCTGCCCCAGCTGCGGTGCACATGGTGTTGTCCATTTGAGAAGGAATTTGCCTTTGCGAGTGAACCAGAATAAGGGCCCAAACGTATCAACTTTTTATGCCCGAATCAGCAGAAATAGTAATATTACAATTTGTAGAAGTATTTAAAATGAAAGAATTGTTAGCATAACCTTTTGGTAGACCAAGTTTTAAAATGAAGTCGAAAAGATTTTTTTCACCATACCTGACATGAACTTCAAGGTATCCCTGCTTCACAAATATATTAGCGCAGCAACCTTTTTTTGATGTATGTACTCCCAGGGTCAACTCCCACACAGCAAGAAGCACTTAGAGCCCAAGCTAGTATGTTTTCTGAATAAAATAGTCTTATAGAACTGCTCATATATCCAGGTAATTTTATTTTCCTGCTTCTTACGATTTGCTCTGTGCTTGAAAATATCTTGCTTTTGATGCCAAATAAACATTTAAATGCTTTACAGCTTAATATCCTGTTTTTTGTTAGAAAATTAATACAAATTGCGGTACTTGTGTATTTTGGCGGCGCCCACGATGAGGATCGCGTCCATCGTGTGTGAAAAATCGGGTCCATCGCGTCCATCGCGTCGCGTCGTGTGCATTAACATGGCACACGATGCGACCGACGCGATGGACGCGATTTCTCCATAGGCTTCAATGTTAAAATATTTTAACATTGAAATCGTGTCGGTCGCGTCGGTCTTGTGCCATTATATTGGCACAAGATAAGATGGACTTGATAAAGTTAATTTTACATGGAATAAAATGGGAAATGGGCCAATATGGCCCATTTCTCATTGTATATGTCCCCGTCATGTCCAAATATAACTGCCCCCCCCATTGTGAGCGGCACCCCAGTATTGACGTCAACCCGAAGCGTGGCGAGCGCATCGAGCCCGCGAGGGGCGGCGGTGCGCGTCCTCCGACCTTTTCATACCCCTACTATCCACGTCGGCGTGGAGCTGAGAATAGAATAGTGTGGCGAGCGCAGCGAGCCACCGAGCCCGAAGCGTGGCGAGCGCAGCGAGCCCCGCGAGGGGACGCGGACACCTGTGAAGCCCGCGTGGGGACGCGGATACCTGTGAAGGTATCCGCGTCCCCTCGCGGGGCTCGCTGCTCTCGCCACGCTTCGGGCTCGGTGGCTCGCTGCGCTCGCCACACTATTCTATTCTCAACTCCACGCCGACGTGGATAGTAGGGGTATGAAAAGGTCGTAGGACGCGTACCGCCGCCCCTCGCGGGCTCGCTACGCTCGCCACGCTTCGGGTTGGCGTCAATACTGGGGTGCCGCTGACAATGGGGGGCATTTATATTTGGACATGACGGGGACATATACAATGAGAAATGGGCCATATTGGCCCATTTCCCATTGTTTTCTATGTTAGATGGACTTTATCAACTACATTTGATCTTGTGCCATTATAATGGCACAAGTCCGACACGACCGACAGTATTTCAATGTTAAAAATATTTTAACATTGAAGCCTATGGAGAAATCGCGTCCATCGCGTCGCGTCGTGTGCCTTAAAGTTAAGGCACATGATGCCCGCGACGGGCGCCGCCAAAATACACAAGTACCCAAATTGCTACATGTCAACTTGAACAGGTAATTGCCCATACCGGCAACATACAGTAGGTATTATTTAACCCTTTGAGGGACAACATCTCTGTGAGAGATGCTTAAAATATCCGCTAAAAATGCCAACGGCACTCATATTTGTTATATAAATTCAAATAACAAATGTTGTGTAAAAAAAGATTGTATTTCCTAAATAAGGTAACATTACAGGTCATTATGATGAATAAAAATGTTTGCTTGGTAACTTTCACACCTATTTTGACATATTCCCTTGGCACGCTAAGGGTTAAGATTTCACTACAGAGCTAAGCTGGGTCATGTGATCTCTTACAACACTGATGCTGCATTTTTCTAAACAGCACCAAAATGATGAATTTAGAAAGCCCAAATACAGCAAGGCCAATGTGATGACAGAGATGTGCATTCTATCATTCATAATTCATATGGCATGTCTCTCTTTGACCATGACTTCTCTGCAAATTGTAATACAGTATGCATTTCTATTTCTGTTGACGCAGGTATAAAAATAGAATACGTTTGATCCAATATCATTATGACATTTTAAATGAAGGTCAATGAAGAACATTTAAAATACAGGTCAATTATTTATAAGGTGCCACAAGTGGTACGCAGCGCCATACATATAGAACACATTAGAACAGTACAGGGTAAACAGAACTAGACATAACAGTGACAGAAGATCAAAAACAGAGCACAATTAACAATTAACAGCACAAATATTAGTACACAATACAGCTGAGAAATAGGGAAGTGAGTGAGAAGAGATGCAGGTATAGATTGTAGGTGAGTAAGAGAGCTGTAGTTGAAATGCAAGATGGGGGCTGTGAGAACAGGAGGGAAGAGGACCCTGCTCTAAAGAGCTTACAATCTAGAACGAGGGGGAGACAGACAGGTGACAATGGGGCAGATGTATTAAGCCTGGTGAAGAGATAAACTGGATATAAAGTGTAAGGAGATAACGCAACAGCCAATCAGATCCCAACTGTCATATTTCAAACACAGCTTATTGGCTAGTGCGTTAACTCTTCCAAGTTATCTCCACTTTATCTCCAGTTTATCTCTTCTCCAGGCTTAATACATCTGCCCCATGAGGTGCAGGTAAGGAGACCTGATGCAAGAAGTGAGGATGGCAGGGAAGGTCAGGACATGAGGCAACAGGGAGAGATAATGGACAAAGTAGTCATCTCCATCCTCCTATCCCACTATACAGTATATGTGCAAGAAATGATTGCTTGGCATTCAAAGTCAGTGCCCGAGATAGTGCACAAACTTTGTTTCATGTTTTGAAATCTAGTTTTATGCACAAACAAAATATATTTGTGTGTATTACATGTGTTTGATGTGTTTATACAGCATAAATGCAAGATACTTCAAAATACATCATTGAAATATTTAAATATTCCGAAATACAGAATAATCCATTATCCAAAATTCTCCTGGTCCAGAGCATTTTTGGTAAGGGATACTCAACCTGTATAGCATTTCTTTACAGAAACGGTTCTAAAAACAATCCTGAAAGGGTTTGTATATATTTAGGAGATACACGATTAGTTATACCATATGATCAATAGTCAATGAAAAGCAACTAGACTATACGGACCAAGTGTTTTCTGCAATCAAAGTCTGTGTTTCTTTTTGTGTAATCAAAGGATGTTGTCTGTTGACTTGTTACTCCATATAGAATGGGATGTATCAAGATGCCTTGTATATTCATATTGCCAATTTGTCATAGACCTTCTTAATGACTTCTGATATCCACCTAATCTTTACAAAATAAAACATGGTCACTAATCACTTTTGTATTTGGTTGCACCTCTTCAAATCTATAGCATTAGGCCAAAATCAATTCAAGAAAAAAAAAAAACATCATCATTCTTGACATTACTTGGTTGCTAACCTTTAAACATCACAAAAAATATTTTCACATATTTCTAAAATTCATTTTATTACATGTTAATTGCTCTATGTCTATTTAAATTATTACCGCATGGTAAATCATGTAAATTAAATGTGGTGTGGTTGTCATGCCACACTTTGTTAATGTTTAAGTTAAAATTAAGTGATAATGACATGTCCCTCTGATGGAAGTAAACAAAATTATCAATGCAGCTTGTATTCATTTGTTAAATGCCTTTCCTAGTTAATAGGATTTCAAACTTATGTAAGAGTAGAATGTATTCAGTAGTTGGGATGATCTACAATTTAATGGCGGGAGCAGCGAGCTCCTTTGATGCTGATACAGAACCAGGGAGCCTTTGCAGAGATAATTAGATAGCTATTATGGAGACCCATGCAGGTGAACTATAACACAGCACTCCAGGAATTGTTCAAAAGAGCAGCTATAATGTACATTCAGGGTGCATAACCCCGTCATCAGGTGCATTATGCATTCTACCTGAAGATGGGGGCACGCACCCCGAAATGTTGTACATTAAAGCTGCTCTTTTGAACAATTCCTAGAGTGCCATGATATGGTACACCTATGGGGGTCTCCAGAATAGCTGTCATATATTTATACCGCTACCACATTGTTGGTTTGCTGTTTACTGCTGCTTGTATTGCCATCACCGTGACAAAGGTCCGCACCAGGACCGAAACGTCGGCAAGCTATCGATTGGATTAAACTCTGGACCTATATTTACATGTTTTTCACTCTTTTGGGATTTCTGGGCATATATACATACCTCTATCTATCTAAATATATATGTATGTATATATATATATATATATATATATATATATATACACACATATATATATATATATATATATATACATATATATATATATATTATATATATATTATATATATACATATATATATATAATATATATATATATATATATATATATATTTATATTGTAAATACAGTGCGTAATGGATAACATACCACTTTGCAGGGCTAATCTGAAGTGATTTTTATAAATGTGACACAGCAAGATATTTTGCACTTTGGCAGTGGAATTGAATGTCAAAATAAGAATAAATGCTTCTATCTATCTATCTATCTATCTATCTATCTATCTATCTATCTATCTATCTATCTATCTATCTATCTATCTATATCTATCTATCTATATATATATATAGATATATCTATATCTATATATATAGATATATATATATATATATATATATATACATATCTATATATATATATATATATATATATATATTTATTACAGAAAGAATGACAGCTATATGATAATATACCGGGTACCCCCATTACTATATGGGGGAGATAGGGGATTGATCCTCCTGAGAAAGGAGGCTAAGTGGATTCAGATACTGGACTCAGTGCCCCCCAGGGGCTTAAATGACAATCATTTACTGTCTGCCTTTCTGATATAATTTGGTGGGATGATCTGAGCAACTCAAATATATATATTTTTTTAATGTGTTTAATATTGGTTATTATTTTTTCATTACTATTGTTCATGTATTATGGTATTTTAGCTTTATGTGAGTGCTTGTATGTTCTTAGAATATCGTCTGAGAGACTATGTAATATATTTGCTCCTTCTGGATTATTAATGTTATAAGCAATCAGTTGCCAGACGTTTAGAAACTGATGGAGCAAGCATGTTTTGTACCTGCGTTCTATCAGTAGAGACTGAAGCGCGTAGTGGAACGCATACTTACGGGTTTGCATTCCACATAATTTAGGTCCTTATTCTGATTCACTCCTTCTGGCAAATTCCTTCTTAGATGGAGAAAACCATGTGCACTGCAGGGGAACAGATGTAACATGTGCAGAGAGATTTAGATTTGGGTTATTTTGTTTCTGTGCAGAGAAAATACTGATTGCTTTATTTTTGCACTGCAAAATAGATCTCACTTTGAAGTAAAACCCCACCCAAATCTAATTCTCTCTGCACAAGGAGCCTTTAAACTAGACATGGGGGATGCAGATATAAACTATGGGCATGTAAGACAGAATAGTGAGGAATGGGCAAGCAAGAGATTGGAGGTTGGAGAAGGGGGGGGGTTGGGGAGTAAAACTAGAGTCAGTAAGAAATCAATAGAGCATTGAGATCTCAACCTATCCTTAATCGAAGAAACTAAAAATAAACATAAAGGGAAATGCTTACTGGCTAATGCAAGAAGCTTAGCAGGAAAAATCGGGGGACTGTGGTCACTAGGGACGATGATCATATTATTGGTATTACAGAAATATGGTGTATTGAGTTGTACAACTGGGAATTAAACATGGAGGGATATACTCTGTACAGAAAACACAGGGAAAATAGAAGGGGCGGGGGTATGTGCCTTTATGTGAAAAATAACTTAACACCGTGTGAGAAAGAAATTAGCTCAGGTATAGATGAAGATAACACGGAGGCTGTGTGGGCAGAGATAACTGATAATAACAAAAAAACTAATAATAACAACATATTAATAGGGGTATGCTACAGACTGCCGAACGTGAACGATAGGGACAATGCTCTACTTTTAAACCAAATCAAAAAATCATCAGCTCAGGGGCAGGTACTAATTATGGTGGATTTTAACTTACCAGACATTGATTGGAAAAACAAATGAGACATATAAATCAGCAAAAAGCAGTGGGTTCCTAAGCTTACTGAAAGATCAGTTTATCACACAAAAGGTAGAAGCTCCAACTGGTAATGAGGCATTATTGGATTTAGTATTAACAAATAACATAGATTTAGTTTCAAACACCAAAGTAATTGAACATTTAGTAAACAGTGACCACAACATGGTTTCAAAGGAAATCAACTTCTGTAAACCACAACATATAGGACCGGCAAAAATACTAAACTAAACTAAACAAAAATAGGACCGGCAGAAAAGCTAGTACTTGTTTCCTAGCACGGCCACAATCGGGGTTAATCGTGTACCTTAACTTAAGGTACACGATTACCCCCGATGGACCCGATTTCCTTTGAAATCAGGTCCATTTTGCCGGCAAAGGCATTAACATGGCACGCGACGCGACCGACGCGATGCACCCAATTTTCCCATGGGGTTCAATGTTAAAATATTTTTAACATTGTAATCGCGTTCATCGCGTCGGTCTTGTGCCATTATAATGGCACAAGTTGCGATGGATGAGATTAAGCACTTTTTACATAGCTAACAATGGGAAATGGGCCAATATGGGCCATTCTCATTGTATATGGCCCCACCCCATTGTGAACGTCACCCCACGATTGACGCCAATCCGAAACATGGAGAGCGTAGCCCTACTATCCACGTCGGCGTGGAGCTGAGAATATAAAGTGTGGCGAGCGCAGCGTGGTGAGCGGACGCGTATACCTGTGAAGTTATACGCGTCCGCTCGCCACGCTTCGGGCTCGGTGGCTCGCTGCACTTTATATTCTCAACTCCACGCCGACGTGGATAGTAGGGGTATGAAAAGGTCAGAGGAGGCGTAACCACCGCCCCTCGCGGGCTCGCTACGCTCGCCACGCTTCGGGTTGGCGTCAATCGTGGGGTGCCGTTGAGGGGGTTAAAATTTGGGTCTGGGGACACTATTACATTGAATCCACTGTAAAATAGGGTCCCAGGGACCCTATTCACATTTCAATCAATGTAAAAATCGGGACCATCGCGTCGGTCACATCGCATGTGATTTGGTTGCATGCGATGCGATCGACCCGATCAACATCAGTGTGGCCGTGCTAGGAAACAAGTACCGAAAAGCTAACTTCAAATTATTCAGGGAAGTTCTAAAAGAAATTGAGTGGGAAGCAGTATTTGAGGTAAAGAATGCAGAGAGAATGTTGGTTACAGTAAAAAATGTGCGCGAATCATTAACTATTAAATACATACCAAAAGTCAATAAGGGTAAATTCAATAAAAAAAAACATCATGGTTGGACAAAAAAGTAAGGACAGCAATCAACAATAAAACAAGAGCGTTTAAATTCTATAAAGATAACGTAAATGAGGAGGCGTTTAACAAGTACAAAGAATTAAACAAAATTTGTAAAGGGGAAATCAAAGTAGCTAAAAGGGAAAATGAAGCGTGCATAGCCACTGAAAGCAAAACCAATCTCCAGAAGTTTTTAAGTACATAAATAGTAAGCGAATAATTAAAGAGAACATAGGCCCATTAACAGATATCAATGGTAAAAGTTTTACAGAGGATAAGGGAAAAGCAGAACTATTAGTGGAACGCACATGTACCACAAATGGGACGAACAAGCTGGATCTCAATATGGCTTTTACGACCGATGAGATAATATTGCGGCTCAGCAAAATCAAAACAAACAAATCACCAGGGCCAGATGGGATTCATCCTATGGTACTAATGGAATTAAAGGAGGAACTAGCGACCCCGCTACAGTATATTACATTTTTGAAAATTCACTATCATCAGGTAAGGTACCAAAAGACTGGAGAATAGAGAAGGTAGTGTTAATATTAAAAAAAAGGAAAAAGTGATGACAGATCTAATTACAGACCTGTGAGCTTAATAGCAATAATGGGTAAAAGGATTTTTAAGGGATGGTATCCAGGAATATTTAGACCTTCATTGTTTACTTAGTATTAACCAGCATGGGTCCGTAAAAAATCATTCATGCCAAACAAATTTACTAGGCTTCTATGAGGATGTTAACAAAAGCCTTGATAATGGAAACGCTGTAGATGTGGTCTTCCTGGATTGTGATAAAGCTTTTGATACAGTACCACACAAGAGGTTGATAAATAAAATGGAGGACCTGGGATTAGGGGCAAGAATCAGTAGATGGGTAGGGAACTGGCTGTGTAATAGAGAACAAAGAGTGGTTGTGAACAGTGCCGTATCAAATATGATACCAGTACTAAGTAGAGTGCCACATATTTATTGACGATATTGGGCTGGGATTACTCAGCAATGTACAGTATCCATCTTTCCTGAGGACACAAAATTGAGTAGAGTTATTAAATCAACATAGGATGTCTCAGTGCTTCAAAATGATCTTAACAATCTAGATGCGTGGGCAAAAAAGTGGAAGATGAGGTTCAATGTGGATAAATGCAAGGTTATGCGCCTTGGGAGACATAACCAGTGTGCTAGTTATAACCTAAGTGGGGAGGCATTGGGTAATTCAGTACTTGAAAAGGATCTATGAGTCCAAATAGATAACAAACTGGGCTGTAGTGCTCAATGTCACATAGCAACAAAAAAGGCCAACAGAATTCTAGCATCTATTAAAAGGTGTATGGAAACTCAGGACTCAAAAGTAATTATGCCACTGAATAAAGCATTGGCTAGACCTCACCTTGAATATGGAGTACAATTCTGGGCCCCACACTAAAAAAAGGACATCATAGAATTAGGGGAATGGAGAATTTAAGCTACAAGGAGAGATTGAGCAATTTGGGACTATTTACACTAGAGAAGAGATGTTTAAGGGGGACGTGCTCAACATGTACAAATATATCAAGGGCCAATATAAGGAACTGTCAAGCACCCTTTTTACTGCAAGAAAGGAATCTAGGACACGCGGGCACGAGTTTACATTAGAAGAAAGAAGATTTTGTTCCCTTAGAAGGAAACATTTCTTTATGGTCAGAGCAGTCAAACTGTGGAACTCTCTATTCCTGGAGAAGTGGTGTCGGCAGACACAATAAATGTGTTTAAAATAAGGTTGGACAAACATTTATTGGTTAAAAACATCCAAGGGTAGAAATAAGAATCATAATCTGTCTTTAAAAATATCAGAATAAACTATGTAACAAGGGATAAGCTATTAATACCTAGGTTGAACTCGATGGATGCAAGTCTTTATTCAGCCTTATCTACTAAGTAACTATGTAACAAGTAACATCTACCCCACCTGCAGTGCACATGGTGTTTTCCATCTAAGAAGGAATTTGCCAGAAAGAGTGAACCAAAATAACCCCCTTAATGATTAATGATATTGGGCTAATATTGGAAGTCCCTTTCTGACAGTCACCTGCATGACAGGTAATCCCATTGGGAGGTGTTCCCTCCCTCTTGAACTGTGTCCAGGTTCCCTGGCAGTGGCAAATGCAGGATTTTTAGATGGGGGTTTCCAAATGTAATATAAAATATCTCCCACTCCGCAGTGCATTTGATTAAGTACGGGAGTCTGGGGGAGCAGTAACAGCCCTAAAAATTGGTCTTTTTATACACTGGATACTGTATGAAAGAGTATTAATATTAGTATTAATATTTATCAGTACAGATGGTCTATAGCAGGCATATCCAAACTATGACCCTCCAGCTCTTATGAAACTACACGTCCCATCATGCTTTGCCACAGTTTTGCTATTAGGGAATGCTAAAACTATGGCAAGGCATGCTGAGATGTGTAGTTTTAAAACAGCTGGAGGGCCGCAGTTTAGACATGCCTGGTCTATAGTATAGGCTGTTTCAAACATTTAAATAAGATAAGTGTTCAATAAATGTTCAAACATAGCATAATAAATAAATGCACAAACATTATAAAACCAGTACTGCACTTTCTAAGCTCACATTCTCAGACTTCATGGTAAGGTTCCTGTCTCTTCCTCATGGAATCTACTCTCTGGTACAGTCATTGAGGGCTCAAAATGTGGTAGAAGAAGCTGGCACACTAGGCGGTACTTGTGTAGTTTCACGGCGCCAGCATGGCATTGTGTGTCTGAGTCCCCTTGCGGGGCTCGCTTTGCTCGCCCACGCTGCGGGCTCGGTGGCTCGCTGCGCTCGCCACGCTATCTAAAATCAACTCCATGCCAACGTGGACAGTGGGGGTATGAACTATCCATGTTGGCATGGAGTTAAGTTACTTTATTTTAGATAGTTTGGTGAGCATACAACCCGGAAGTAGCGCCATGCTGGCGCCGTGAAACTACACAAGAACCCACTAGGCATGTGCAGAAGCTCTGCTCTGTCCCTTACACTGCATGATTTGGTGGCAGCTCTATTGATCATGCTATACACCAGTGCTATTGTTATTGTCATAATTGAAGGCACTTGCCAAAAAAAGGGGGGTTTCAGACAACCAGAAACTCCCCCTCATTTGCCTATGCCTGGAGGTGCGGGACGACAGCTGAACTCAAAGGTGTGTTTTTTTTTAAAGTGTCCATCATTTACAAGGCAAAAGTGTGCCTGGTAAATGATTGCCGCTTTAGAAACATGTCTGATTATATATACCCCAGTATGTGCTTTAGATGCAGTGGCGTAACTACTGTAAGGCAGCCCCAGCTGCCACTTGGGAGAGCAAGCCACTGTGGGGTCTGTGTGGGCGTCAGCACCCGCTGGACGCACTGACATGCTGCCTGCCACTGCCCACCGGAGTCGAGTCAGCCGCAGCACAGGAGTAGCCATGGCAGAGACGACAAATCCCCACCACTGATTCAATTGACTGTACACAGAGCCGGCTAATGGCTACTGTGTACAGGATGGGCGGGCGGATGGGCATGCTGGGGCGGCCTGGGATGCGTCGGAGCCAAGGGAATCAGCAGTGCCTGCTAGTTTCTCTTCCTTTATTGTGCTTCAGCTTCTCCGTTATGCATGGGACGTCATCACCTCATGCTGGGAAAACACACTGCAGAGGAGCCAGGGGGGAAGGGGGGCACAAACTTTTTGGCAGGGGGGAGCAAAATTTATAGTTACGCCACTGTTTATATGATACTTTTATTAGAATGATTAAAAACGTTCATAACTTTACACATTGGAACTTCAATAATATTTATGTCATTACAATCTATCACTCGTATATGCAATTATTTGGATTTTTATATTAAAATCCTTCAAAATGATTGAGTCAAGTAAATGTGGCATACATTAAACAATATACAATGCATACTGTAACTGTTCATTAATCTATAAACCCCATCTAACACCTGTGGTCTTTCATAGTGTTCCAATAGAGATCTCATTGAGGATAAAATTATATACTTTGCAGTGTAACCATGTCATTATTTTTTTCTTTAGTGCTATTAAGGAAAATGCCCATGTTTCTTTCATATATTAATGGACATAAATGTGTGGGAATTTCCAGCTGAGCATTTGTATGAGGACAAGCCTCAGCAATTTTGTTATCTCTACAGCAGCACAGTCAGTTAAACCATGAATCGGCTTTATAATTATTTTCCAGTTTAAGTGTACTTGATCTTTGGCCTAACCAAGTAGATTCTTTCATTTTGGGTAGTTACTGTAGCAGCCAAATAGTTACAAGACAATGTTGATATGCTCATAAGAGAATGAATCTAACATGATAAGACATGTTGGTACTTATGTAATATCTGGGCTCCCGTTTTTTCTTATGAGACTGCGTCCGCTCGCCACGCTTCGGGCACGGTGGCTCGCTGCGCTCGCCACACTATATAACATCAACTCCATGCGTAGTTGGATAGTAGGGGTATGAAAAAATGGGGTGCATTTAACATGGGAGCCCAGATAATACATAAGTACCGACATGGCTTGTGCAAACACTAAGCACAGCCTTACATGCCTACTAACTCATAGGGGTACATTTACTAAGATGCGAGTTCTATTGAACAGTGGAATGTTGCCCAGAGAAACCAATCAGATAGTACTTCCTATTTATTTAGCACCTTCTAGAACATAATTGATACTGTATAATCTTATTGGTTGCTATGAGCCAATAAAGAGTAGTTACCAACCTGATATCTCTATTGCTGTTGAGAAGATGACAACCACTCCTACCTCTTAAGCTTGCTGCCTAGGTGTTATCCTTGACTCTGAGCTTTACTTTGTACCCCACATTCAATCTGTCTCAAAATCATGCCACATGCACCTAAAAAACATATTCAATATTCACCCTTACCTTACACTAGACACTGCAAAAACTCTAATCCATACTCTCATCATCTCACACATTGATAATTGCAAAAGCCTCCTTATTGGCCTTCCCCAATACAGACTCTCACCACTACAGTCCATCATGAATGCAGCTGCGAGGCTAATCATCCTAGCCAGATGTTCATCGTCTGCAAAGCTACTCTGTCAGTCACGTCATTGGTTACCTGTATTCTATTGTATTCAATACAAAATTATTTTACTTACGCACAAAGCCATAAACCAAACTACACCAACATACATATCTTCTCTTATCTCAAAATATCTTCCAACCCAACCTCTACGCTCCTCCCAAGATCTGCGTCTCTCATCCACACTCATTACTTGCTCCCATTCCCGACTGCAGGACTTTCTTTGGGCTGTACCCACTCTGTGGAATTCCCTCCTAAGCACAATAAGACTCTCCTCCAGTCTCCAAACCTATAAGCGTTCCCTGAAAACTTATCTCTTCAGGCAAGATTATCTAGAACCATTCACAGAACCTTGCATTCTGGTGGAATCGATGCAATAAAGAATACAGTATCTATCCTTATGTATCAATGCCTATTTCCCTATAGATTGTAAGCTTGTGAGCAGGGCCCTCCTACCTTTTAACTGTTGTAAATATTGTTTTTTGTATCACTGTCTCCTTTTGTAAAGCGCAACAGAATATGCTGCGCTACTGTATATAAGAAACTGTTAATAAATAAATAAAATATACCATCTTCAATAGAACACCCATCTTAGTAAATGTACCCCTTATCATCCACACCCTTGAATTTCAGGCGAGTCTCACAGACTCCGAGGAAAGTAGATCAGCTTCCCAAATCTGGCACATTTCTCTTGAGAATAGAGTGGTATGGAGGCTTGATTATGCAATTCAGAGTAAATTATGTAATTATGGTGATGCCTGGTAAATCCCAGTTGGATTGTGATCATTTTCTTGCAGATTTGCATTATGAGTCCCTCAATTTAAAAAATTATACTGTAAAACTTGCAGAAAAGCACTCTTTATACCAAAAAGCCCCATTCTGATTTCTCCCAATTAAAAGTAATAAATAGAGATGAGCGGACTCTGTGATCTGAGCACAGATCCGAGAATGCTCAGTTCTTCCCGCCCAAGCTTGGAAACCCAGAACGAGGCAAAACATCGTCACCCTGCTGTCGGATTCTCGCAAGATCAGGATCCTATATATGTCCCCGCAGCTTGGCGCTATCTTCACCCTAGTCCTGGAGTGGGTAGCGAGAGGACGTGTCTGTTCAGTGTATTAAAGTGGTGTGGCTACCTGCTCTGCTATATCAGTCTGGGGGTGGCTCTGCTTTATCAGTCCAGTCCATGGGGGCAGTGCTGTGTTACGTATATCAGTCTGGGGGTGACCTGCTCTGCTGTAAGTTCAGACACAGGGGAGTAAAACAAAGGCAATTTGTACAAAGTCCAACTTATCTTTTCTCTGCCAACTCAACTCATTGCATCTTTTCCCTGCCAATATACTGTATTACATGATTGTAAGCTTGCAAGCAGGACCCTTATACCTATATATATGTTACTAGTCAGCGGCGTAAGTTCATACCAAGTGCCCGGAGGCAAGAAACATGTTGGTGCCCCCCCCCTCCTCCATGCATGATTTAAAGAAGCTGATTTTGGCCCCGTTTTCGCAGGTAGGAGGTTTGCGCATGCGGAAATCATTTGATGGTCACCGAATATTGAATGATTTACGCGCTGGACGGCTGCATGTGAGGGGATGTGTTCTTGTATGCATCTCCTCGCAAGTTAGCAAGGGAATCTGAATGGGTATTCATATCTATGTATCTCGTGTATACAGATACAAGATAGATGATAGATAGTGGTCGGCCTGGCACTCACATAAATAGGTGTAGCTGCTACAATGCATATATATGTATGTGTGTGTGTGTGTATATGTATATATGTGTATGTATGTACATATATATTATAACCTATAGTGTCCAAGCCTGCTGGCACTCACAAAAAAGTATATATATATATATATATATATATATATATATATATAATCTCTATATTTCTATACTTTTTTGTGAGTGCCAGCAGGCTTGGACGATATATAGATATATATATATTATATATATATATATATAATATTTAGAGCCACGTGAAGGTCCCCAACAACCAACCCGTCACCCCTATAATGAACTTTTAACAAGGTGGTCACTCACACGCAGTGGCGCCGTCCCACTGTTTCACTGCTGCCGGAGGATGGGGTCCAGGAACCTCTCCATATCAGACCAGGCAGCAGCTAACATGCTGGCTGTCCCCTGCCTGTGCCGCAGCAGCGCTGTGTGACACCCACGAGGACACGCGCTGTAACTAGCAGTCAGACGCTGTGACTGCAGTGCTGTCTGCCGGGAGGGGACTGGCAGCTCGGAGACCGGAACCCGCTTTTAGTGCACTCACTGCACTGACACAGTCGGTCGCTGCGTCGCAGCAGCCCTTTGGGAGACGGGGATGGGCTGGCAGGGGGGCGTGCTCAATGCTCCCTCTTACCCGTCCGGCAGTGGCTGCCTGCGACTTCTCCCGCCCGACTCCTGCTGCTGGCTCCGAGTAGTGAGTACAGCGACAGGCGCAGCCAGCAGCCAGGTGACAGAGAGGAGGGGGAGAGGGTACCGCCAGGCAGTTATTATAATGCAGGTCTGGACTATCGGAGGCAATGGAGCCAGTGCCCCATGTAAGGCTGACGCCCGGCGGCAGATGACTCCATTGCCTCCGGGAGTTCCGCCACTGTTACTAGTACTACCCAGTTTGTTTTATAACTGTTGTTCCAATTGCAAAGCACAATGGAATATGCTGCGCTATATACAGTATGAAACTGTAAATAATAATAAATGGACTGTCTGACAAGCCTGGATACTGTCACTGAGTAAAATAAATAATCCGCCACCATTCTTTCAATGGCAATAGCGTAATATGCAGTGACAAGTCCATCATTGTAGTGGGTGTGTTTTGAAAATATCATTTTCTTCTGCAATTAAAGAAGGAGATGTTGCCATGTCCAGCTGAAGTTTGGGTTGTAAATGGAATTTGCGCTAGAAAGAGCAGCTCTTATAAGTGGGGCAAGTTAGAAATATGTAAAAAGAGCGCTAAATTAATGTTAATAAAATTTGAGACTTTACTACGAGTGATACCTGTAAAAAAGATTAATGGTTAATATAAATGTTTACACCCTTTTGGGGAAAGATTTATAGTGATAAAGAGTTCCAGTGCTCCTGTCCCTATCTCACCCTGCGATCCTCCGTTCTCCTGGAGTGATCGTTTATTGCAGCCATCGGTGCCATTCCCTGATGTCAGGGGATCTGTGCCTGATGTTATGGCACAGACTTGCATGCTGATGACCCGGGCAGATGTCCGCTGTGTGCTGCAGAAACCAGAAGTGACCGGAAAAGTCAGCGCCGGCCGCCGGGAGGGATATGAAGAGACTTGTGCAGGAGCAGACCAGTGTTCTCTGACTGGTCTCCAACGTGTTTTGTGCGTCATGCACTCAAGAGTAGTGCTTAGATTACCAGCATGTGTATTTATAGATCAAAAACTTTATTGATAAAACCGGAAGTGATTAAAAAATAGGTACCACTCATTTATTTAAAGAAAAGCCCTGAAAGTTCTAATGTTTTCATGTTAAATATCCACTTTATTTCAGTTTTCTTTAATTCCTTTACAAGGTCACCACCAGGCCAGTGTTGTTTACTTTTTGTATGGCTATACATTTGAGGCCAGCTGGGTTTTTTCCATACAATACCGGGTGGAATTTGGCAGGTATTCGAGGCGCTTTGCAAACATTCAAGATGAGACCCAAAAAACATGAAAAAACAAACCACAATAGTGTAATATGGTTTTAACAGTATAACAGTTCAAATGATACTGGAGTTAACTTGTACCGGATTGTTTGGTCTACATGGAGAGTAGACAATCAGGCATAGGGAGGAACATGTGCTTGTCACAATGGAACCAAGGAATCCTCTCACTTACTTTAAATGCGGATGAATCTCAAACGGATAAGAGAAACTTCATGGTGCAGTAAAACGTACTTTTATTAACACACAAATAAAAACATGGCATAATGTAAGGGATCTTAGGACTCTTACCATTCAAATATGTCCACAAGTGAATGTAGACACAAAGGCATAAGATGTTAAACCACCACAGGCGTCCCTGGATACTGGCTGTAAGGTGAAGTCCGTCCGGTCCCCTTTCAGAGTGCTTTCAAATGACCACTGCCAACCGGTTTCGATACCTTGCTGTATCTTTCTCAAGGCATTCAGAAAGTGGTCACCATTAGGGGTATTTATACTACCAATCCAAAAAATACAAAGTATTACCTAATTCCAGACATAGATTTCCTAGTTGCTAGGTACATAATAAATCAATACTGTAGGTGCGGCGGAATAGTCCATCCCAGGTTTTGTTTCAGGTGTAATTCCTTCTTCATTAGATGCACCAATGCTGGAAGTGTTTGACCCGCACTTCTCAGACGTGGCGCGTCACTTCTGGTACTTCCGGTATCGGGTTTCCACTCAGATGGAATGCGGAAGTGATGTTTGCGGGTCACTGTGATGATTTCCAGCTTTCTGATATCGGAAACAGTGTCCCCGCCGTCAGAGAAACAGCAGCTTTGGTTTTAAATTCCGTTTTTGATGTAAAGTGCAAATAATGCTTCCATTTACCTCAAAACAAATGAATGGGAATTAGTATTGTTTACAGAATTATAATGAGTAAAATAGAATGAATAAGAAACATAAAACCAATATATAAAACCCTTGGTACATATAAAATAACTATAAAAACCACTCGGTTTCGACATCCTTATTTAATCCGTTTGGTGTAAGAGTATCATAATTAAATTATATCTCGCATTTAGCTAATTTTTTATGTAGATCACCACCTCTTATGTTGGCATTAACTTTTTGCAAAATGTAAAAATTCAGAATTCCTGACGTATTACATTGGTGGTGAAGCCTAAAATGATTGGAGAGGGCATGGGTTTCTACACCCTTTTTTATGTTGCGCATATGCTCATCCAATCGAACTTTAAAAGGTCTGTGGTGCGACCAAAATAAAATTTGTTACATTTACATTGAATGGTATAAACAACATTTGCCGAATGACAAGTTAAAAAATCTTTTATTATGAAGGACTTCCCATTGATGTCTAGTTTGTTGATTTTCATTCCAAAATTATTAGGGATATTCTTACAACCTAGACATGCCCCACATCGGTAAAAGCCTCTAGAGGTGACCATGCTTTTTTTGGAGAGATCGGACATAGGCTCTGTACCAATTTGTTTTTAGGTTTGGGGCCCTTCTAAAAATAATTTTTGGTGTGGGAGGGATATCATTACCAATTATTGGATCTTTTCTCAACAAATCCCAATGCTTCTTAAAGATTCTTGTAACATCGGAATGTTGGTTTTTTTCCATGTTTTTCACAGAAATGAGTTCTGAGACCTTTGGTGATATTATAGATGTGTTCGGCAAAACTGATTTTTTCTTTCCTTTTCGTTTGGCCAATATACTGTAGTCCACATTGACATCAAGCAGATAGATGAACCCCTCTGAGTCACAGGAGAGTTGGTCTTTAATTTTGTTTTCTTTTCATGTATGATTGGATTTAAAAGTAGTTATTGGTTTGATCGATGTCTTGTTGTTTCTGCATGCTTTGCAGTTAAGACAGCCAAAAATACCTTTGTTTTGAGTTGAAGAACTGGTTTGTGAATCTGTGGTGTAACTGGTGACAATTTGTTGTTTCATGTTTTTTGCTTTACGGTATATTATTTTTGGTTTTTCTGGTAGTATTGGTAGCAGAGTTTCATCCAATTTTAATACATGCTAATGTTTATAAATCATATGTTCAATTATGTCTGAATTACTTGTATACTGCGTAAAAAAGGCTTTTTTCTTTAGGTTTATAGGAAATTAGGTATTTTCTTTCAGTGTTTCTGATGTTTCCAGTTGTTGGTCTAATGTTTTTTTCTTTATATCCTTTTGTTAAGAAATAATTTTGTATCCCTTTGCTTTGTAGTTGAAAAGTCGAGTCATTTGTACAATTTGTTTTGACTCGGCGAAACTGTCCAACTGGAATGCTTGTGATCCAATTCTTGTGATGATTACTTGTTGATGGAATAATATTATTGCCATTCACCTCCTTTGTGTGAGTTCTCATTTTGAATCTATCTTCTTAGACAAATATCTACATATCCAAGTAGATAACTTGTGTTCTACTTGATGTGGTGGTGAACTCTAGATTTAGTTCATTTGAGTTGATATGTGTTTTGAAAATGTCAAGTTGTTGCTGTGTTCCTTGACAAATGAAAAAGACGTCATCTATGTAACGATACCACTGTACAAGGTGTTCACTGTGGTGGCAAAGGTGATCATCCTCTCACTTAGCTACAAAGAGATTCGCGTAGCTTGGGGCCATTGGGGTCCCCATAGCTGTTCTGCACTTTTATAGGTAGAATTGTCCATCATGCCCAAAGTAGTTGTGTGATAAAATAAAATTTATATTTTCCATAATAAAATTTATCTGAGAATTTTTCAATGTTAGGTCTGAGGATAGATAGTGCCTTGTATGTTCATATCCTTGTTCATGTGAAATACATGTATATAGAGACTTCACGTCCGCTGTACACATGATGTATTCTTTTTTCCATTCTAATTGATCTAGGCCTTGAAGTATGCTTGTTGCATCCTTCAAATAGCTTCTTTGTTGTCTTATTAGCTCTTGCAAAAAGAAATCTGTATATTTTGACAGGTTCGACGTAATTGAGTCAATTCCGGAAATTATAGGCCTTCAGGGTTGATTACTCAGACTATTATACACTTTAGGCAAAAAGTAGAAAGTCTGTATTTTGGGATGTTCTTGATATATGAAGTTAAATTCTTTTTTTGTAATGATATTTTTCTCCATACCTTCTTCTAAGTGCTCTAGTAAAGTGGTGGCCAACCCGTGGCTCTTGAGCCTCATGCGGCTCTCCCCCTTGTAAAGTGCGGCTCCTGCTCCCACTGCTGCCTGCCGCCCACCGTCCGTCCCAGTCCCCCCTGCTGCCAGTTCCCTGAATCCCTTCTCCTTCTGAGGGGAGAAGAGCGCGCATCGCGCATCTCTCCTACCCCTTACTGTGCATCCTTATGACTGGGCCGTCCGCCAATCAGAGCTCGTGGGCCAGCAGCCAATCAGGAGCCGTCCAGCGAGCTTTGATTGGTGGACGGCCCAGTCACAGGGAAGTGAGGGGGGAGGAGATGCGCGGCGTGCTGTGCTCTCCTCCCATCAGTGACATGACAGGAGGACTGCAGGGGGACACCAGACTGTCCTCTCCCCGCCCAGCAGCAGCAGCAACAATGGTGAGTGCTGCTGCTGGGAAATTAGCACTGTGGGGGCATAGCAGTTTGTGGCACTGTGGGGGCATAGCAGTTTGTGGCACTGTGGGGGCATAGCAGTTTGTGGCACTGTGGGGGCATAGCAGTTTGTGGCACTGTGGGGGCAAAGCAGTTTGTGGCACTGTGGGGGCAAAGCAGTTTGTGGCACTGTGGGGGCATAGCAGTTTGTGGCACTGTGGGGGCATAGCAATTTGTGGCACTGTGGGGGCATACCAGCTTTCTGGCACCGTAGGGGCATACCCGGCACTGTTGGGAGCATATGTGTATCTGGCACTCCACTATTGGAGGCATATTTGTATCACACCCACCCAAGGGGTCAAAATAGACTACGCCCCTTTTTTGGGCACATGTGCCTTCGGCGCGCGCATGATGTCGGCTCTTTAGCTTGACTAACGATATTTTTCGGCTCTTTACCTCTGACTGGTTTGCCACCCCTGCTCTAGTAGCTTTCTTGAAAAAAATCTCTATTAGATCTTGTTTTAGGCTTTCATATGTTGTCTCATCCGATAATAGGTTGTTTGCTTCTGTTTTATACATCTCCAAACACATTAACATTATGCCTCCACCTTTGTCAGCTGGTTTGATTACTAGACCTGGATCATCTTTCAGTGCTAACGTCTCTTCTTTCGATACTGTACATTTCTTTTGTATTTTTTTTATCTGGAATTAGGTCTACTTCTTTTTCACGAAGTCTCTGGAATGTGTTAATATCTGGTCCTTTAACATGTACTGGATTAAATATTGATACAGACTTTAATGTTGTATGTTTAAATTCGGAGTCTTCTATATTTGATGTTTGTTCAGTATTGGAAAAAAATTCTTGATATCTTTGAATATCCATATACAATTTAAATTTATTTATCTGATTTTCCGGGGAAAATGTAAGTCATTTTTGTAGTACTTTATTTTCAGCTCAGATTGAATATGGTCATTTTCTGTGATGCTGGGGGGATTCATGTTCTTATTTGCTCCTTTATCCTTTAGCTTTCTTCCTCCCCTTTTTCCCCTTCTCCTGTGTTTTACTTTTGTTTTTTTTAAAGTGGGGGGTTGATCGTCGGTCTGGTGGTTTTGTTGATGCGTGTACCTGTTCTAAAAAATGAACACTGTTGTCTGAGTCTGAATCTTCTTCCTCTGTGTTTTCACAGTGGTGTCACTTTGTGGCTTTCTTTTTTGCATTATTTTGTTCTGCTTGGTTCTGTTTCTGTATAGTTTCCAGAAGTAATTTTCTACTTGCTTGCTCTTCTTGTAAAGCAGCTTTTTGTCCTTGTTTATATGACATTTGAGCTCTTTTGTCATATGCGAAGTTTCTTATGTTATACGGTTGATAATTTCTTTGTCCCTTATTGTGTGGGGTGTTTACGATGAGGATCACAAGCATTCCGGTTGGACCGTTTCACAGAGTCAAAAGAAATTGTACAGATGACTCGACTTTTCAACTTTACAAAGCAAAGAGATGAAAAATAATTTCTTAACAAAAGGATATAAAGAAAAAAATTAGACCAACTGGAAAGAATCAGAAACACTGAAAGAAAATACCTAATTTCCTATAAACCCAAAGAAAAAAGCCAAGAAAACTTCAATCTCGCCTTTTTTACGCAGTATACAAGTAATTCAGACATAATTGAACATATGGGGCGAAATGTAATAGGGTGCGATTTTTGGACGAGTTCCAAACTCGCCAGAAATCGCACCTTTAAAAATCGAGTTTTTTGCCGCGAATTCGCATATGTAATGAGATGCGAATTAGCGGCAAAAAATGCGATTTGCCGCGATTTCGGACGATTTTCAGTCATGAAAATGTGCGCATTTTCAGTCATGAAAATGTGCGCATTTTCATATATGCGATTTTGGGTAAAAAATAAAATTTAAAAAAAAAACGGCGTGGGGTCCCCCCACCTGAGCATAACCAGCCCCGGGCTCAAAGAGCCGGTCCTGGTTTCATAAAATCAAAGGAACAATCAAGTTGGGGTTCCCTGGATTTTATAAAACCAGCACCAGGCTCAAGGGCCGGTCCTGGTTCCCAAAATACGGGGGACAAAATGACTGGGGGTCCCCCGTATTTCAAGAACCAGCACCGGGCCCAACCAGCCAGCAGGGTAATGCCACAGCCGGGGGGAGACTTTTTATACAAGTCCCCCCGGCCAAAGCATTCAGCCCTCTGACTGGTCAGCATGGGCAGGGGCCCTGGGGGAGTGGGGACCCCCCCAAAGAAGGGGTCCCCCCCCTCCAGAACTTACCAGCCCATGCTGAAGCCCGGGGCTGTCCTCGATGCCCCTGGGCTGTGGGCATTGAGCTGATTAATGGTGTAAAAAATAGATAAAATCATATTGTGTATTGCTGTGGAACTATGAGTCCCAGCAAGCCTGCACCACATGCAGGGAGTTGGAGAACCACAAGTCCCAGCATGTGGGGCAATAAAGGGCCCGCTGGGACTAGTAGTGCCACAGTAGTACAAATAGTTAAATAAAAACACACACACAGACAGTACAACTTTAATACACACCAAGCCCATTCATCCATACTCACCTATGTTGACACGAAGCTTCGGTCCCCTTGTCCAGTAGAATCCAAAGGGGAGGCTGTGGAGAGAAATCATACTCACCACAGACGTCTTCAGCGCTTCCCCGGGAGCCCTGCAGCATTTTCCCCACGATCACCGTCCTCCGGTGTTCTGTTTACATCTGGGGCTCCGCCCCCAGACCGGGACTTAGCCCCGCCTACCAGCCAATGATGGTCTGGGAAAACCCCCATGCTGTACCATCATTGGCTGGTAGGCGGGGCTAAGTCCCGGTCTGGGGGACTCAGTGCTACAGAGGCTGAGAGCGCGATTGACTGAGCTATGCATCTCCATGGAGACGCATAGCTCAGCCAATCAGGACTGAGCTATGCGTCTCCATGGAGACGTATCGGCCAATCGCGCTCTCAGCCTCTGTAGCGCTGGAACAGCGCTACAGAAGCCGTTAGAGGCAACAGAGAAAGCCGGTTCTCCCCGCTGCCTGTCAGTGCGGGGGGAGCCGCCTGTGAAGCAGCCAGACCAGCGCTGGATCCAGGAATGGTAAGTAACGCTGGTGTAAAAGTGAGGTGTGTGTGTGTAATAAACTTTTACTTCTCTGTGTGTATGTTTTTTATAAACATTCTTTTTACAGGTGGACTACAAGTCCCAGCGGGCCCATTAATGCCCCGCATGCTGGGACTTGTGGTTCTCCAAGTCCCAGCATGCGGGGGAGGTCTGCTGGCACTTGTAGTTCTCCGGTATAAAGCAATGTAACGTATGATCGATTTAACCCTATCAGGCCGGCGTCCACTGGCCACGGACGCCGGTGACAGCCCCGGGCTTCAGCCCTGGACGGGTGAAGCCTGGGGGGGGGACCCCTTTATTGGGGGGGTCCCCACTCCTCCAGGTACCCCGTCCAAGGCTGACCAGCCACGGTGCTCATGTTTTGGCCGGGGGACCTTTTATAAAAAGTGTCCCCCGGCTGTGGCATGACACCGCGGGCTGTTGGAGCCCGGTGCTGGTTTCAAAACCCCCAGATTTTTTGTCCCCCGTATTTTTGGAACCAGGACCGGTCCAAGAGTCCGGGGCTGGTTTCAGAAATACGGGGGACCCCTATGCTTTTTGTCCCCCCGTATTTTTGGAACCAGGTCCGGTTCAATGAGCCCGGGGCTGGTTATGCTTAGGAGGGGGGACCCCACGCCGTTTTTTTTTAATAAAAACACTTTTACACATTTTTATTAACAGGACCATGCACAGATCTCAATGATCTGTGCATGGTTCTGTCAAATTCGCCTGTCAGAACCTGGTCTATTTTTTTTGCGATTTTTGGTAACATTTACCAAAAATCGCACCCTATTACATTTGCGAGTTGTATACTTTATAATGGGAAAACATCTGGATGCGATTTGAAATGTGACTAAAAATCGCCACTTTCAAAAGTGCGATTTTGCGGTAAAAAGTGCGATTTTTTACCGCGATTTTCAACCTATTAAATGTGCGATTTTCGGAAAATGTGCGATTTCGGACGTTTTTGACCAAAAATCGCACATGTCTAAAAATCGCACCCTATTACATTTCGCCCATGATTTATAAACTTTGGCATGTATTAAAATTGGATGAAACTCTGCTACCAATACTACCAGAAAAAACAAAAACAATATACCGTAAAGCAAAAAACATGAAACAATACCTTGTCACCAGTTACACCAGAGTTTCACAAACCAGTTCTTCAACTCAAAACAAAGGGTTTTTTTTGGCTGTCTTAACTGCAAAGCATGCAGAAACAACAAGACATCGATCAAACCAATAACTACTTTTAAATCCAATCAGACATGAAAATAATACAAAATTAAAGACCAACTCTCCTGTGACTCAGAGGGGGTCATCTAGCTGCTTGAATGTCAATGTGGACTACAGTATATTGGTCAAACGAAAAGGAAAGCAAAAATCAGTTTTGCCGAACACATCTATAATATCACTAAAGATCTCAGAACTCACAGTGTTTCCAATCATTTCTGTGAAAAACATGGAAAAAACCAAGCTGGCCTCAAATGTATAGCCATACAAAAAGTAAAGAACACTGGCGAGTTGGTGACCTTGTAAAATAGACATTTAATTGAATGCTTTTCTTTAAATAAATGAGTGGTACCTATTTTTTAACTAATTTCTAACTTTTACCTTCAAATTGTTTCAACTAAACACCCTTTTATCTTTGAGCTGAATAAACATGTGGTTCCCACCATTTTCAGCCATTTTCTGGACATCACTTCTGAGTTTATCAATAAAGTTTTTGATCTATAAATACACATGATGCTAATCTAACCACTATCCTTGACAAAGTGTGCAGGACGCATGAAACACATTGGTGACCAGTCAGAGAACACCAGTCTGCTCCTGCACAAGTCTCCTCATATCCCTCCCGGCGGCCGGCGCTGACTTCCGGTAACTTCCGGTTTCTGCGGCATGCAGCGGACATCTGCCCGGGTCATCAGGTCTAGCTGAAGCTACCTCTTGCAGTGGAGACAGGCAGCCACCCTGCTCCCTGGCTCTTATTGATTCTACAAGACAGGTGCCACTGAATCTTTCCTATAAGCAAAGCTTCTGAACTGTACATTTTTCTTCAGCCCTCAACCCATGTTTCTCCAGTCAGTTTTTCCTGTCCTACACAACAACTGCTGAAATACTGTACTGCTGGATACCCGCTGTCTGCTCTGCTGACCTCTCCACTTAGCCCCCCTTCCTTCTATTGCAAGTTTTAATTATTTGTATATTGTGCCTCATATATAATATTTAAAGGCCATCCCTATGAGCCTTTGATCGTTTAAACTGGGAATATATGCATGAAGTCCTCTCCAAATTTGGTATACAGTACACCTTCGGCCCCGGTGTTCAGCAATGGTTTTCTTTCAGATCTGTTTCCCATCTCTAGTGGTACAAGGCAGGGTTGCCCCCTTTCCCCTTTAATCTTTGTGCTATTTATTGAACCCCTGGCCTCTAAAATTCTTGATGATCCTGGTTTTCCTGGAATACGAGCTGGCTCCAAAATGCATAATTTGAGTCTTTTTGCAGATGATATACTGCTTTTTTGACTCAGACCCTGTATCGTCATTATCCCACTTACAAGACATACTCAACAGTTTCAGTAAATGTCCTATTATAAACTTAATACTATGAAATTGGATGCCCTCCTCATCAATTTAGTAAATTCCACTCCACTACTACTTTCTAAATTCCCTAATAATTGTCAGAAAGCCTTTATCCGCTACCTGGGCATAAAAATTCTATCCAATATTAGGAAAGTCTTTGAGGTAAACTAACCACCCCTTCTCAGCTTTTAGCAACCCTTTTTAAACCTTGGCTTGCATTTGATATTTCATGGATGTGCTGATTGGCTGCCTTTAAAATGTCTCTCTTACCTAAACTAATGCATATTTTCTGCATGATCTTTCATCATGCTTAAATACATCTGGTCCTCTGGCCCCATTAAACTGGCCTGTTCTAGGATGATCCTCCCTAGAGCCAAAGATGGACTAACCCACCCGGACCTGACCCTCTACCATGAGGTTTGTAAACTGGCCCAGATAAAAACTTTCTTTGAAATGCACTCAGAGTCAAGGTGGGTGTGTACTGTATCATTTCCCTTTGATGATCTATTTAAGATACCTAAACCACTCAGACCTGATATCCACTCACTCTCCTCCACTAGTGCCTCTCTCTTGAAATGGGATACCCTGATCGCTTAACTCCCACATCCTACATCATAACTCCCGCATATCTCACTGAAATTGATATCTAAACTAATACACAATTTATGCCTCATACGTTGGATTGCCTTAGGAATGTCAAAACTAAGTGTAATTTTAGTTGGCCAGCTTATACTCCCTTTTTGTTACATTATTTCCAAATCTGCCACTGGTGGAATAATGTCTCTACTCAGACTAGTCCACTCAATAACCTACAGTAGCTTCACAAATCTATACTCGTCTATCGAATTCCAGAGGGGATATTACATTTTGGATCCAAACACTTCTAGGCCTCCCAGATACCCCTAAATCAAATGCACAGAAAAAATGGGAAGCCAACTTGGGTATAACTGTTTCAGATGCCCAATGGAGTAAAATTTCCCTCTCTTCCTATTCCATGTCAAGATGCCTGAACCATACCGAGATGCACATAAACTGATTCACAGGCTATGCTTAACCCCAGATAGACTAAACTCCTTCTGGTCCACATATCCTAAGTTTTGCTGGAGACAGGGTGGAGCTATTGGTGATATATATCATATATTCTGGTCCTACCCCGTTATTTCTATTCATTTAAAGGAAGAACTCGAAATAGCTAATCAGGTCTTAGATATCTCATTACCCCCTTCCCCCTCAGTAGCATTAGTCAATATGTTTCCCAACACTGTTCTGTAATAAAAGATATATTCAAAGTTACCCCTTTATTGTGGCCCGTGCATCCTTAGCCCAGTGCTGGTAACATACTGCTCCCCCTCCGCTCTCGAAAGTTATTAAAAAATGTACTTTAATTTTACTATGGAAACAGAATCCTTTCCATACCTCTTCCTCATTGGTTCGCTGGTCTCTGTCTGGCATGAATATGTCACTGATGGAGAGGGTTCATTGTACTTCCCCAAACCATCCCAATGCGACCCCCTCCAATTCAACCTCAATGAGAAGCAATCAGACCCTACAAATTCTCTGTGATTCTCTAACCCACCACTCTATGACCTGCTTACATCTCTGCCCATTTCCCACATCATCTGCACAATGTCTTTGATTTACTACTGATTCACTCAACCAATATAGAACCAATATGTACAGGACTACCACTTTCTCTTTTTGTTATTTTGTCTGTAATTACAATAACTGTATTGTGTATCACATGCTGCCACTTCTTGTTTGTATGCATACAGAATTTATGTTTATGTTAATCCCCATACCCCCTGTTTTTTTCTCCCTCCTACCCTTTCTTTTTCGCACCCCCCCCCCCCTTAAATGAAAACTGAAATATTTTCAATAAAATGTTGATGTTAGAAAAAAAAGCACAACTGTACACATTCCCATAACTGACCCTAAGGATGACAGGTAGGCTCAATTTTTTTAATTAGTTTTTCCTCCAAATATACAGTATCAATAATATACTTTCATCCTAGGGAAGAAAAGAACACTGATACTCTAGGCTAGATTGCACAAAAAACCCTCAACTTACAGTATGTGCTATTTTTCCTGGCTGCAATGTGTTTGGATGTGCTCATCTAACCCAGTGGAGTGGACCCCTACCCTGGTCCCCCTCTCAAAAAAAAAATATATGTGTAGATAATGATATATATAAAACAAAGGCAGTCATTTCCCCAAGATGTGGAGTGTGTAATGAAATGATAATCAGTTCTATAATTCAAAATAAACATGTCCAAATAAACAATTAACAACAGTTAGGGCAACTTAATTTGCATCTTGGGAAGATGAGTGCCTTTGTTTCACAAACTCTTTTGGACCCTGCACCATGCACTGTGAACTTTTTGAGAGTCCCATTTTGTTAGTGAGAAAACAAAGGATTGAAGCTAACAACCCAAGTGATGACTTTACAAAAAGATATTGTAGCTTTCAAAAAAGTAAATTCGAGAAGGTTATTCATGACTATGTCGAACAGAATGTCTACGTATGGACCACTGGGTCCACCAGAGATTTTCAAAGAATTTCACATCAGAGATAACAACCAAATCGTTGGAATTTGGAGACTGACTCAATCAGGGATACAACTACCTCCAACAATGAATCTAAATGGGATCATCAGGCTTCAAAAAACAAGCGCGCATTAGTGGGAGTACGCACTAGGGAAAGTATAGTAAAAGATGACCACCACAATGCAGGGGCGGGCAGGGCAGAAGGAACTAAAACAAAAGGTCAAACAAAACATAATTTTTAATCTTTTGAATAGAACCCTCTCTGAAATGGAGATCTGTGTTCTAAATTGCGGATTGTCTTTTGTTCCTACACAAAAATTTGATGATTTTAAATGGAAAACTGATCTTAATCATATAAACAGGAACTTAAACCTTAGAGATATATTTTTTTAGAAAAGATGGAGCTGCAATCAACCTTTCTCCTTCATCACAATTTGATTGCTTCAAGGGAAAATCATAATTCGATCCTCTATCTAACAACATAGCGATACAGAGTTTCATCAAGGCCCTTGATGTTCAGGTTCTATCTGCCAGACCCAAACTTCCAGCACATTCCAATCTTTCCAAAGAGGAATGGGGGGCCCTAAGAGATTTAAGATCTTAAGACAATGTTATGATCCTTCCAGCTGTGGGGGGTGGGGGGATCATTCTTTGGGATCTCGAGGCCTACAAAAAGGAGGTTTATTCCTAAATTATGAATCCTCTAACATATGACCATCTACCTGCTGACCCCAACAATAGGTACAAATGGGAACTTGACACCATCCTATCACATGCAGTCATTTAGAGATGTATTCCTTCCTCCAGTAAGTATTATCTCACTTGAACACTGGAGTTTTGTGGGTACCATTTATAAAGATCAAATAGGGTTTGACAGATAAAGTCTCCATGTTCAGCCGGGCAGAGCAGAGGACAACCCACACAGCTCCAGCTGTATAAGAGCAGATCTACATCACGGCTATTTAAAAGCTTGAGCCATTCACGAGCCAATCGGAACTCGCAGTTCGGCAGCCAATCAGGAGCGGCAGTGGTAGCTCCTGACTGGCATTCAGACCGAGAGCTCCGATTGGCTAATGAGCCACCTCAAGTTTGAAATAGCCATGCTGCGGACCTGATCTGATACAGCTAGGTGAATTTTTTACCTCTATGCCAGGCTGTTGTTGTTACCATGCATTGTAATGGTGGGAAGTGAGAGGGAAGGAAGAGTAGGAGGGGTAATCCCCTGTGGCAACGAGTTTTTCAACCCTGGCAGAGCATGCTACCCCTGGCAATGAGCATGAGATGTATTGTGGACAAAATAAATGTTATGCTGCTGAGCAAAATATTTGATGATTGCTGGTAAGGCTTAATTGCAGTTTCATAGTATACCTTAAGGCCCATACACACTCAATTTTGTTATTTGAGCTGCTTTCAGCTCAAAAGCCACCCACTCTGTATGCGCCAGCAATGTAAATTGATGCGTGCTCCCACATTATCACCAGCAGCCAATGCTCATCTGCTTGTGTTACCAGCAGATGTGCGATGGGGAGATTGGCATTCCATACTTTTTATATCAATAAAATGTCCCATTAAGCAGATGCTTGCAGTTGCATTGTTACAAGGATGGTGTAGAATTACTGCCTCACAGCGCTGAGGTCATGGGTTCAATTTCCACCATGTCCCTAACGGTGCAGAGTTTGGATATTCTCCCCATGCTTGCGGGGCTTTCCTCCGGGTATTCCATACTGGTAGGTCAATTGGCTCCCAAAAAAATTAACCTTAGAATGTCTGTGTGTGTGTACATGTAATAGGGAATATAGATTGTAAGCAGGGACTGATGTGAATGTTCAAATATTCTCTGTAAAGCACTGCGGAATATGTGTGCACTATATAAGAAAGTGTTAGTAATAAATAAATTGTTGCACTGTTGCATTGTAAACCAAAAACCAGAAAACGAAGTATACCTTGCCAATAAAGTTGAATCTGATTCTGATTAATTGTTGGTGCAACAACAATGATGTTGGCCTTGAAATGCAGCACTTTTTTGCAATGATGACAACAAAGTCACAATTATTAGAACTCTGGAAAAGAATATCTGGTCACCCTGAATATGACAGCGTTCAACAGCTACAGAACAAGATAGTCACAGGAAATTTCAACGATTTTGCAACAAAGATATTGTAGGTGCAAGTGCAGAATTTTCATTTGTCAAGTGAAATGAAGATAACCAGAACTGTAAACTTTCTCAAACTGAACATGAAGAACGGGCTGTAAATAAAGTGAAACTAATCCTAAATTTTGTACAGTACTGTATGTCAATAGTAAAAAAGACAATGCCAATTATGTATATTGGCTCTTAGTTATTCCTCCTGTGAGGACTTTGACCACATTCTATTGGCTATATACTACTTCTGGGTTCTCCTGGGACTTGCTTACTCCTTCCCTGCTTTAGTTGGACTGAGAGCGAGAAAGTTGGCTCTCCCTTCCCCCCACCCACTGCTGGGATGTTCTATATGAGGCTCATGCTACTTCATACACCCCACACCTGCAGCTCTGCATTACAAATCCAGTGTGACTCAGCTGACATTGTGGTGATTCCATAAATCTCCTGTGCTTGCAAGCGGACCCCTCCCCCCTTCGGAGAAAGCTCCACCTTTGATTTCTACTACATGTACCCCATTAGTTTACTGTTCACAGCTGGATGTGAGCTGCTGCCCACTATATAAAGTTGTATTCCTGCTACACCTGACAACTGCCTTTTGTTGGATGATCATTATTCGCTGGGACTGACTGCCAGCCTGAATGAGTAACCTTCACTTTTTGAACAAATTGGTAGTCTACTTTCAATGTAACTATTGACTTTCTACAAATATCTGTTTGGTCTATGTTATCTTGAATATAATAATACCATTTTATGTGGACCGCACTATCTGAAGCTTGTGCAGTCCCATTTGTGATTGGTATTTGATCATCTGGCGCTGGAATGAATGAGCGAGCAACCTGGAAAGTCTTTGGGTGTAAGAATTCTTATCCATTAAGCCGAATTGCTCAGAATAATGAACTTCTTGTAGGTCGGGTTCAGCATGTTTAATATGTACACCATATCTATTTGTCAGCCGTCGCCGTCCCAGAGCGTCACTGCGTTCTGTCACGTCCAGGATGGGCGGCAGAGATGGAGCGCCGGGGGAGCGTCGGGGGCGTTGCCTAGCAGCGTCCCGAGCTTCCGGCTCTGTTGCTTCGGCTGCCAGGCATCGGGGCGTTGCTAGGCAACGTCCCCGAGTCTCCAGACAGCGTGCGGCGTCAGCGCAGCTGACGTCCGCACAGTCACAGGCGGCAAATTCAGATAAATAGCCGGCGTCTGCTGGGAACAGACGCCGGTTATAGCTTTGGTGTGCCCTGCAGCCTTTGTGTTCCTGGTTCCAGCAGCTCCGTTACAGTACCCCGTGCCGTGATCCTTGCTGTGATTCGGATAAGTCCTTACCTCTTGTTCCTTGATTATATTTCATCCTGTCAGCATTGTTGCTTGTATCTCATATCATTATATTCCATCCTGTCAGCATTGTTGCTTATATCTCATATTATTATATTCCATCTTGTCAGCATTGTTGCTTGTATCTCATATTATTATATTCCATCTTGTAAGCATTGTTGCTAGTACCTTATATTAGTCTATTCCACCCTCTGGGCATTGTTGCCTTTATTACCACTGTTATACAGTTATTCCACCTTTTCGTATTGTTACGTCTGATATACCCCTTGGGTCTGCCTTGTCCCTTGCGTGGCTACCCCGTGGGTATCCGGGGCCTCCTTGCCTTCTGTGGGTTTAGATAGTTTTACCCTTGCACTCCACTAGCCTTGGCGGTCGTGTTGTCCCTACGTAAGACCAGGTGGCATCGAGGTGGGAGCCTGACTAACGGGCTCTCACGAACGCGGCTATTATTGGTGAAGCTTAGCCCTCTGCACACGTCCGTCAATTCCGGTTGGAGGCAACGGAGGTAGGGGTGGCAAGAGAGTTCCCGGACCATAACATTATAACCGGCCACAAAATAATAGTAACACAACCATATTCCCTCTACAGTGGTTGTGTGTTTCTTGGTTTAGCATGGATCCCAATGCGGGGTTTCCAGCCCAGGTTTTTGCTGATCAGTTACACCTCCTCACTCAGCAGTTGCAGGATCTTACTCTCAGGGTAGAGTCTCAGGAAGAGGTTCGCAGAGCAGCTCCTCCAATGGCTGTGTCGGTTAAGGAACCCAAGATGAGTCTTCCCGATCGGTTCTCTGGGAACCGAAATCAGTTCTTTAATTTCAGGGAGAGCTGCAAATTATATTTCCGGTTACGGCCCCTTTCCTCCGGGTCTGAACTACAGAGAGTGGGGTTGGTGATTTCCTTGCTCCAGGGGGATCCACAGACATGGGCTTTTGGGCTGAAGGCAGACAGTCCGGCTCTTCGGTCTGTGGAGTCCTTTTTCCAGGCAATGGGGATTTTATATGATGACCCAGATAAGGCAGCCGCAGCAGAGGCTCATCTTAGATCTCTTAAACAGGGTCGCCAGGTGGCAGAAGCTTATTGCTCTGAATTCCGGCGATACGCCAATGATTCAGGGTGGAATGATCCAGCCTTACGCTCCCAATTTAGGGTAGGCCTGTCTGACCACATAAAGGATTCTCTGGTTCAGTATCCCACACCCACGTCACTGGACGATCTTATGCAGCTGGTTATCAGGGTGGATCGCCGGCTCCGTGAGAGACGTTCAGAACGGGGGGCAGGTTGGGCGCCATTGCCCAGTGTCTCCGAGGACTCCACCGTCGACCTCGGGGAACCCATGCAGCTGGGCGCAGCTCGCTTATCTCCACAGGAGAAGGCGAGACGGCGTTCCCAGGGCCTCTGTCTCTACTGCGGGGTCCGGGGACACTTGGTGAATTCCTGTCCTGAGCGTCCGGGAAATGCCAAGGCCTGAGGATGCAGGGAGACATCCTGTCAGGCCTATCTCTTATATCTCCCAGTAATTCTTTATTAATTCCCATATGTATTTTGTCTGAAATTCATAGGTGGGATGGCCAGGCATTTATTGATAGTGGGGCTGCGGGTAATTTTCTGGACTCACAGTTAGCTCAGGAACAGGGGATTGTTCTCATACCAGTATCTCCAGAGATTTCGGCTTAGATGGCAATCGCTTGCCCAGTGGGGTTATTACACAGCGTACCGTCCCTCTACTGGTCCAGGTTGGGGTCACCCATTCTGAGCTCTTATCTTTTTTTATTTTTCATAGCCCTGTTACACCTGTAGTACTGGGATTGCCATGGCTCAAATTACACAACCCACGTTTTGATTGGCAATCAGGGGAACTTGTAAGTTGGGGTGAACAATGTTCTCATAATTGTCTGGCCCTTCCAGTCCGCATGGTGACTCCCTCAGTTTCGGAGGTACCTGAACCTTATTGGTCATTCTCTGACGTGTTTTCCAAAAAGGAAGCAGACGTCTTACCCCCTCATAGACCTTATGATTGCGCCATTAATCTTGTTCCTGAGGCCAAACTTCCCAAGGGGCGACTATACTCCTTGTCTCTCCCTGAAGAGAAGGCGATGGAGGAGTATATTGAGGAAAACCTCAAAAAAGGGTTCATTAGGCCCTCAAAGTCACCCGTCGGAGTCGGCTTCTTTTTCGTGGGGAAAAAAGACGGCTCCTTACGCCCGTGTATTGATTTTAGACAGCTTAATGCCATTACAGTAAAAAATTCGTATCCTCTTCCACTCATATCTGTCCTCTTCGATCAACTACGTAAGGCATCCATTTTTTCTAAAATTGATTTGAGGGGGGCGTACAATTTAATTCGCATCAAAGCAGGTGATGAGTGGAAAACGGCGTTCAATACGCATTCTGGACACTATGAGTATCTGGTAATGCCGTTTGGTCTCGCTAATGCACCTGCTGTGTTCCAGGATTTTATTAATGACGTCTTAAGAGAGTTTTTGGGAGTTTTTGTCGTAGTGTATCTGGATGATATCTTGATTTACTCCCCATCACTGGAGCAACACCGCCTGCATGTATGCGCAGTTCTCAAAAAATTGAGAGAGAACAATTTATATGCTAAGTTGGAAAAATGCGAGTTTGAGGTGGAGAGCATTTCTTTTCTGGGATACATTATTTCCCCTCGGGGTTTTCAAATGGACCCAGGAAAGCTTCAGGCCATTAAGGATTGGGTACAACCATCAAACCTCAAGTCCACCCAGAGGTTTTTGGGGTTTGCCAACTATTATAGGAGATTCATTCCATTCTTCTCCGATATTGTGGCCCCCATAGTCGCATTAACCAAGAAGGACGCCAATCCTTCGGTCTGGTCCGACGCCGCTGTCAAAGGCTTTACTAAGTTGAAGGCAGCCTTTCTCTCCGCCGGGGTTTTGCGGCATCCCAATCCTGAGCTGCCCTTTGTTGTTGAGGTGGATGCCTCAGAGGTAGGGATTGGGGCAGTCCTTTCACAGGTGGATGGGCAAGACGGTTTCTTACATCCATGTGCTTTTTTTTCTCGGAAGTTTTCCGCAGCAGAATGTAATTATGACGTCGGCAATCGGGAACTTCTCGCCATTAAAGCAGCCTTAGAGGAATGGCGACATTGGCTGGAGGGGGCTAGGTTCCAGGTTACCATCATAACAGATCATAAAAATCTGGCATACCTCCAATCAGCCAAAAGAGTCAACGCCAGGCAGGCGAGGTGGACTTTATTCTTTGCCCGATTTAATTTTATTATCACTTACAGGCCAGGGTCAAAAAATGTCGTTGCCGATGCTCTTTCGAGAAGTTTTTCTGCTGTCCAAGACCCCCATTTACAGCTGGAGCCTATTATTCCTGCCTCTTGTATTATTGCCGGGTTTACTCATAGCCTTCTGGACCAAGTCATTTTGGCACAAGCCTCGGCTCCTAAGGCCATTCCAGAGGGTAGACTTTTTGTGCCTTTAGAGCTCCGCAAAAAAATTTTTTTTTGAGTTTCATCAATGTAGATCGGCGGGACATCCAGGCATTGATAAAACGTTATCCTTGTTATCTAGAGCTGTCTGGTGGTCTACCATGAGGAGAGATGTCAAGGAATGGGTGTCTGCCTGCGACGTCTGTGCCAGAAATAAAACTCCCCGTTGTTCTCCGATTGGTCAGTTGGTTCCCTTGTCGATATCCAGGAGGCCATGGTCACATATCTCCATGGATTTTATAATCGATCTACCACAATCTCAGGGTTGTGACTCTATCTGGGTGGTGGTAGACCGGTTTAGCAAAATGGCACATTTTGTCCCCTTGACTGGTTTACCTTCCGCGGAAAGGTTAGCTTCCTTGTTTGTATGCCACATTTTTCGATTGCATGGCCTTCCCACAGATATTGTGTCAGATAGGGGCGTTCAATTTGTGGCCAAGTTTTGGAGGTCTGTTTGCTCTGCGTTACAGATTAAGCTCAGTCCATCTTCGGCCTATCACCCACAATCCAATGGGCAGACGGAACGTGTGAACCAGACACTCGAGCAGTTCCTGCGATGCTATGTATCTAAGTCCCAACAGGATTGGGTGGAGAACCTACCATTTGCAGAATTCGCCTATAACAACGGCTGGCATTCTGCCACCAAGATGTCTCCTTTTTTCTGTAACTATGGTTTCCACCCTCGGGCTAATTCTTTTGATCCTGTTCCCGCCAGAACAGGTAATCCCAGGTGGGTGACCAGTAGGAGGGGCACCTGGGCTATGGTCCGTAGGGCTCTCCTCTCTGCGACCACGGCCGCAAGGCGCTTTTCCGACCTTCACAGGAGACCTTGTTCGTTTAAAGTCGGAGATTGGGTGTGGTTATCCACCAGAAACATCAATATCCATCAGGCATCCAAGAAGTTGGGTCCTCGCTTTATTGGTCCCTACAAAATCGTTAGGAGAATCAATCCTGTGGCCTTCCGTCTCCAGATTCCACGCTCTCTGAAGGTCAATCCCACGTTCCATGCCTCTTTACTTAAACCTGCCCATCGGCCCTGTGCTTACAGGCCAGCACCGGTCATTCGGCAAGGCATCAAGGAGTTTGTGATTGATAGTATCCTTGATTCAAAAATCACCCGCGGTCGTTTATTTTTTCTTGTCCATTGGAAGGGCTATGGACCTGAGGAAAGGTCCTGGGTTCTGGACAAGGACCTTCATGCCCCATCCTTAAAAGAGTTATTTCATAGGCAAAATCCGTTTAAGCCAGGATTTGGAGGTCGGTTGACCTCTCCTCAAGGGGGGGGTACTGTCAGCCGTCGCCGTCCCAGAGCGTCACTGCGTTCTGTCACGTCCAGGACGGGCGGCGGAGATGGAGCGCCGGGGGAGCGTCGGGGGCGTTGCCTAGCAGCGCCCCGAGCTTCCGGCTCTGTTGCTCCGGCTGCCAGGCATCGGGGCGTTGCTAGGCAACATCCCCGAGTCTCCAGACAGCGTGCGGTGTCAGCGCAGCTGACGTCCGCACAGTCACAGGCGGCAAATTCAGATAAATAGCCGGCGTCTGCTGGGAACAGACGCCGGTTATAGCTTTGGTGTGCCCTGCAGCCTTTGTGTTCCTGGTTCCAGCAGCTCCGTTACAGTACCCCGTGCCGTGATCCTTGCTGTGATTCGGATAAGTCCTTACCTCTTGTTCCTTGATTATATTTCATCCTGTCAGCATTGTTGCTTGTATCTCATATCATTATATTCCATCCTGTCAGCATTGTTGCTTGTATCTCATATTATTACATTCCATCTTGTAAGCATTGTTGCTAGTACCTTATATAAGTCTATTCCACCCTCTGGGCATTGTTGCCTTTATTACCACTGTTATACAGTTATTCCACCTTTTCGTATTGTTACGTCTGATATACACCTTGGGTCTGCCTTGTCCCTTGCGTGGCTACCCCGTGGGTATCCGGGGCCTCCTTGCCTTCTGTGGGTTTAGATAGTTTTACCCTTGCACTCCACTAGCCTTGGCGGTCGTGTTGTCCCTACGTAAGACCAGGTGGCATCGAGGTGGGAGCCTGACTAACGGGCTCTCACGAACGCGGCTATTATTGGTGAAGCTTAGCCCTCTGCACACGTCCGTCAATTCCGGTTGGAGGCAACGGAGGTAGGGGTGGCAAGAGAGTTCCCGGACCATAACACTATTCATGGTGAGAGGTCGCACATATCATTCAAACAATACAAAACAATATAGAGTAAAGGTTAATAAAAACATATTATACAATGTCTGACATAAGGAGACTATTATACATAAAAAGACTCATAAAGGAAACAAAGTTTTTCGTCTGTCTATGAGGATTCCTTGGATTGGCATTGACATGATCAGGATTCATTTAAAAAAAAAAAAAAAGCTTTTGTACTTATCTAAAAAAATATTTATTATGAAACAGAGGGAGTATATTTATAGGTAAAGAAAGGACTATTCAGATAAGATATGATAGAGATAGATCTAGCATAAATCAATCTTAATCATATCCATAATCTTAATTAAAGTGTTGCAGTGAAGTTAACAAGAATTGTCTGAAATACATATCGAACATAAAAAAAACCAGGCAATAAAGAATGTAGATCTTGTTCTAGATTTTTGGACAGTACAACAACAGCGAAAAGGCAATTAATAATTATAGCAATATCATAAAAATAAAAATGTGGCGTTGATCACAAGACAATGAAAAAGTTATTAAATATTTTCCTTTTATGCTGTGTATAAAAAGAAGCATGCTGGAGAGTTTATATATTTAACAGTAATTCTCCTGACACTGCATCGCAAAGATGACTTTAACTGACAAAGTCTCTTTTCAGAAAGGATAAGATAAAATAAATGACCAAATATCAGGACACGATGGCTTACATGCTTGTGTCCTTGGAAAGCTTGGCTTGGTTATTTTATAACTATTATGTTTTATTTAAGACATTTCTAACTGGTATAATATAAATGAATGTATCTGTCTGTCTATCACTTTAATACAGGGAATAAGCCTTTGAGTAGGGTGTTATTTAATATTAGGCAGCTATTGTGCTGGGATCTGGGGTGGGATTGGGGGTTCTATGAGGAAGACTGCAATTGTGGAACTTCTAAGGAGCCACCTCCACACTTTTGCTTGAAGTACTGGAGAGTGGTTATCAATGGTAGTGTGGTGTTGGGGTGAGGGAGAGTAGTATGAAGTTTTACCTAGGGTACCTTACAATGGCCCTGCTCTGAGATGATGTCTAAAATTGATATATTTCAAAATAGAAGTCATTTTATCAATAATAATCTGTTTTATACAAAACACATAAAAACCTTGCTACGTAAGCCAAGAAATAAAATGAACACGTACATTTATTATTCAAATAAACATAATTCACTGGCCAGTGATAAAATAATAGTCTCATTAAATACGTAAAATGATAACATGTTCATTTATTAGAACTCCCATTGGTTAGTAAATTCAAGGGTGAGATTAATAACAGTTTTAGCAAACCTTGTCCTTATTAATAATAAGGAATGTTATTAATCTCACCCTTGAATTTACTAACCAATGGAAGTACTAATAGATTAACATGAATCATGTTTATTTGAATAATACATTAGTACATACATTGCACCAGACCCTGGGTTGACTGAGTTAATAGTCTTAAAAAATGCTGAGACAGGTATGTTATCAGTTATTACTACTTGCTGGAGCAATGTCCCCAAATACAGATTTTGGCAAATATTTCACAGAATAGTTTAAAATAATCCCTTCTTTCTAAATATGACGGTTAATTAGACCTGATTGCAAAGCTGTTTTTTTTTATCAAATGTGGGGCTGATGTAACGGGATGCAGTTAGTATCCCGGCGCCAAAATCCCGGCACTTTGTCCCTCTATGGGTGTTGTAGACACCCATAGAGGGAGAATAAATTAGTGTGCGTAGCGAGCCCGAAAGGCAGGGGGGGGGGGGGCGATCCACATCCCCCCCATGTCGGGATTTCGGCGGTCAGGATTCCGGCGTTGGGATTTTGACCGCCGGGAGTCCGACTGCCGGGATTTCATACCGATCCCGATGTACCAAGTGCAGCGAGAGCTACAGTACTATAGATTTGGGTGAGTTATTTTGTTTCTGTGCCAGGTAAATACTGGCGGCTTCACTTTTACACTGCAATTTAGATTTCAGTTTGAATACACCACACCCAAATCTAACTCTCTGCATGTGTTTCATCTGACCCACCTTCAGTGCCCATGGTTTTGCCCATTTCAGAAAAAAAAACCAATATCTTAAAATAGACACTATAAAAAATATGCTGCAATATTTTCCCAGTGATGTCAGTTTGGCCATATTTTTTGTAATTTATATACTAACACTATTCATTATTACATATATTCTAATGACCAGATTTTGTCAGTTTATACCAGCGATGGCTAACCTTGACACTCCAGCTGTTATTGAACTACACATCCCAGGATGCCCTGCTACAGTTTTACTATTTGGCCATGCTGAAACTGAAGCAGGGCATGCTGGGATGTGTAGTTCAAAAACAGCTGGAGTGTCAAGGTTAGCCATCACCAGCAACTAGTGATAGTTAGCCATCACCAGAAACTAGAGATCAACAAAGTAGAGGATTATCAGAAAAAGTTCACATCATAGTTGCCTACCCTCCTGCATTCTGCAGGAGACTCCCTGAAATAGCAGCAATCTCCATCTCTCCCTCATTAGTCTAGCAATCTCTCTTATTTCACCTAGCTCAAATTACACAGTTACATCATAGTTACCTCCCCTCCTACATTCTGCAGGAGACTCCCTGACATAGCAGCAATCTCCCCCTCTCCCTCATTAGTATAGCAATCTCCCTCATGTCACCTAGCCCACATTTCACTGTTACATTTTTGGTGAAAAAAGGAATGAGAGATAAATACATTTATATTGAATCATCTGCGCCATTTCCCAGCCCTGTACACAGGATAAGTTTCTCTTACTAACTGCTTTGTGGCTCATCTACATTTAGATATAAGTCATCTTAAAAGGTTCGTCCCAAATGTAGCAGTACACACCCACAATTCTAGGTGCCATGTTCACAATGTCTTTTCACAATCTCTCCATATATGGAACTAGACACGCCCTTTGTGTTGAGCATGACACCCCCCCCTCCCTCAATGGGGCACTGTGCAAAATTCTACTACCAACTGTAAACACCCTGAAAGTAGTTTTCAAAAGTAGGCAAGTATGGTTCACATTTGTGTAGTAGCAATTTCATAGAGTCTCAAATGAACTACACTTTAAAACCCAATCACATTCAAGGTGCTTATTAATTTGAGACTTAAATCATACATCACTTCTAAGTCTAGCAACTGATTTTAGTTTAATACTGAGATAAAGCAAATCAATAGTAGAATGGGGTTTAAGAATAAGTACTCAATACACTTATATTCAGCACACACTGAGAGAAAAACTGAAAATTTTGATAAAGATCAAACAGAAACTTGCACACTGCTCTATGTGATATTTTTTTAATAGGTTTGATGTTTATTTTGGACATGATCTGTGACTGTGAAGTGATTGCATAGGGGACAAAAAAAATCTTCAATTCTTTGAAACGTTCATTGAGGTCAATACTGGCCCATGTGGTCTGCAATACTGGAGGAGATTGAAGATGATTAAGACATAAATGATATTCAGGACTAGAGCGAACATGTGTATGAACATTTCAAAATGCAGCCTCAACTTGCTACTGTACTTCTTTAAATTCACCAGTGACTTACTTTGAATTTCTGCATGTAATATTCAATCTAGACACATCATTCAAATCTTATGATATATTCCTACAGTGCATAGCCAATTCTCTTTGAATTTTAAATATACATGAGAGATTTCTAGTTTTCAAAGACATTAAATCTGAAACTAAGTTTTCAGAGTAAAAAAACCTCATTAAAAATAGGCTGATAGATAGAGTTAGGAAATTTCCTTTAGTCTATCCCCCTGTACTAAAGGCATATGCTTAGATTAATTATTTATTCTGGCGTACAATTTAAACTTTAAATAAATTTGCTAAATAAGCTGAGTCAAGAAGTATGTTTTCCTATTAGGAAAAGAACAAAACATCAGTAGATTCAAGGTTTTCAAATATTTGATCAAAGGTCATGAGATCTGAATTATAGAGCAATAAGTAACAATAATACTGCTTTCAGGCCGCAAATGCAGGGTTCATTCCCGGTGCGACCCTGCATGTGCCGTCTGTTCAGATCGCAGCAGTGAACTGGCATTATTGTCAGTTCGCTGATGTCATGTGGGGGCGCGTCAGAGCATCGGCGTGTCATGGGGGGTGGGGAAGGAGGCAGCGCTTAGAGCTGGCGCTGCTCCAAGCATTGCCTTCTCCATAGTGTGAACGGGGAATGGGTCGCTTGACCCATTTAATCCATTCACACTGCACAGCAACGAACCGGTAAGAAGCTTTTTACCCAGTTCAGATTGCTGTGTTGCTACTGGTTAGCTGTAACCGGTAACCCCTTTCCATCTGGCCCTTTATCACTCTCCACTTTATCAATTGTTATGGTTTAATATACTTGATGCAAAGTATTGTATAAGAATTGATTTTCCTTTAAATAATAATAATGTATAATGTAGTGTATAGACAAAGGCTGTACATTTAACTGTGCAATATCAACACCTGCACATACATAATTTCCAATAATAGTTACCTTTATTAAATTTTTTTCCCATAATGTTGCTTGGTATAGCCTTAACTATGACGCAAAATAATGACGACTAAGGCATAAATTAATAAAGGCCATACAACAACATTAAATCTCACTGCTGTCTAAGGATGAGATATACCAATGCGTCACCAGACACAATTGCTGCACCATACTTTTTATCCCTTATTGCAAATACAGATGGAACACCTCTCAGCCAGCGCCGGACTCACCAGAATGCTTCTGCTGACGAGATGGCGCTCCATCTGACAGGGATGCGTGTCCCAGTTTCCGGGCGCCGGGGGACGCGAACCCTGCCCATCTCCTCCTCCGGTAGATGGGCAGGGTTAGGGGGCGAGGCAGGGGCGAGCGGCGGGGACCGGCAGGAATCTCTGTTGCAAGGGGACGCGCACGCATCCCCTTCCGGCAGTGTCTGGCGGTTGGCGATCTGACCATGTATATCTAGCCACCTTTCATGTTAAACAGCTCGACACCCGGCGCTACAGAGTCACGTGGAGCTCGCGCTATATGTATAGCGCAAATTGTATTGCATAGATGATAAATGTATGTGTGTATGTACATATTTAAATGGCATAAGAAAAAAAATCTATATTTGTAAGCAGTATTAACTATTTCCCCCATATCATACATAAAAAATTTAAATATGTAAAGCAAGGAAATACAAAAGTCCCCTTTCTCCTGACATTTGAGGATAAATGACAGAAAACATTATTTGGAAAACACTAATCCCTAAACATTTAATGTAGTGGATCCTATTATTGTATATTTGAATATGTTTCCGTCTTTCTTGGAATAATGTCATTACATATACTGTTTGCAGCTGCTGAATAATTGAACATTTGCACTAAATAAATTCTATGCATAGAGGCTATTTAATAGAACATATGGAATGAAGTACATTTCTTACCAATGCAGTTTTATATTTACCAGTTGCTTATATTTCTATGAATAAAATTACATTTACTTTGCCAACAATATATTCATTGTTGTAGCTAAGGAAAACATTTCCTTTGTCTCCGTTCAATTAGATATAGGCACTTTGTACAAACTCACATATTGGCCTTTTGATTCACCCACACAGCCATTTGATGACCCATCAGAGTACAGTGTATGGATCTCAAATGAATTACAGTAAAAATGAAACCTCTATAATTTTTCCTGCCTGAGAAAATTGGACATTTTTATGTGGATCAATAGCTCATTTCCTTGAATACCACAATCTAAAATAGTGTAACAATCAAGGAAAATAGATTCTCATTGTTGTTTACCTTTTGCCCATATGCCGACAGTAGTAATTATTTTAAACAGATTGCTTGTAGAAACTTTGTTTTATAGTTTGATTATTTATTTGACTTTAATATTTGAGATTTAACAAACAATACTCTTAGTCTATTAAAGCGATGACTGTTTTTTTTTAAATGGGTGAATATTTTATAAATATTTAGTTTGATTTCTTTTATCACAGAAGACTGAATGGTATTACCCAATTGTACAGTTGCATAATTTATTAATAATTTATGCAATTTTTAAGAACAGAATTTTTATTTATTTATATAGCGCACAATTCCGCAACGCTTTACAGAGAGTATTTGAACATTCTCATCAGTCCCTGCCCCATTGGAGCTTACAATATATATTCCCTACCACACGTACGTACGTACGTACGTACGTAAGTACCTACGAACATACGTATGTACGCGCACACACACACACACATATTCATTTTGGGGTTCATTTTGTTGGAGGCCAATTAACCTATCTGTATATATTTGGATTGTGGGAGTAAACAAGACAAAACCCACACAAGCACAGGTAGAATATACAAACTCTGCATAGCTAGGGCCATGGTGGGAATCAAACCTATGTAATGCTAACCATTAAACAGTCCGTGATGCCCGAAACAGAATCAGTATTTTTAGATTGATTTATAGATTGGGGCATCAGATTATGATTCCTGTACAATCATTTAAGGTTGATTTAAAGTATAATTGCAGTTAAGATAATGTAAGTATTTCCCCAATCTATTGGTGAGCTGTTTTTGTTTTTGTTTTCTTAATTTTGCCTTTCCAACTTTTAGAGCCTGGGATTTCTCCTAGTTATTAAGGGCCTGATTCAAACCCGTGTGTATATTCACTGCCTAGCGAGTGGGTAAGTACTGCCGACCGCCTTAAAATGTGGAGCAAAATGACTTCGGATTTTAAAGATAAAGAAGTCCAGGGTGGTATTTAAAAAAAAAACTTTTCTAAATGATGTTAAGGGAGCCAGAAGTGGTGATGGTTGTGGTGAATAAGACTGGAGAAGATCGAGTCTAAAAAGCAAAAATATAATTAGCACAGAAATAATAGTTAAATTATAAATTATAATTTGCAGTTAAGTAAACAAGAAATTGCAGATAGCAATTATATATAAATGAGTACGTAGGAAAAGATTCATGTAAAAATATATTGTAAAAGTAAAGTACAGTAGATGAAAGCATAAGTAATAACATAAATGGTTGATGAGGATAATAATGCAATTAATTGAATTAAAGTGGTGGAATCAGTGCTTCCACTTACAGGTTTATAACATTTTCTTTCCCAGTTATAGGGAAATTTAATTTGATTTGTTTTCTATCATATAATGTATTTACTGTGATATTGTAAGTATATATTTTGTCATGGAATTTTAAAAACAAGTCCTGTACAGATCAGGAGATCTGGAATTTTAAAAATCTAAATGCTGGGTTGGATGAACACAATGAACAGGAAATTAATAAATGTTAGTATGTTGTAAGAGACCTCATGCTTATAAGGAATACCGGTCACTTTGGGTGAATTAATATAAAAAAAAATCTAACTGGGAAATAAAACAATATAGCTAGCTAAAGGACAGTGGCGGAAATCTTGGAGGCAATGGAGTCATTTGCCACCGGGCGCCATGTTTGAAGGGGACACTCAGCAGCCTGACATCAATTGCCTCTGATAAATGCCACCCCCTGCGCGCCAGCCAGAATACTCTATCAGAGCAGTGCTGCAGTGATTAGCAGCGCTGCTCCACGATCTCAGTGAGAGGAGGAGGAGGCGGGACTTCCTGTCACACACAGCCCCTCCTCCTGACAGACCTGTCCTGCAGCCCCTCCAACTCTTCTTCACCTCCCACACAATCTTCTGACTCATGCTACAGTAGAATGGATGGATGCTTCTTTTATAGGTGAGAGGGGGCAGTTGTAGTGTTGGTTAAACTATTTATGTGTAGTGTGTGTGTGTGTGTCTATATAGGTCTATGTTTATATGCATGTGTTGCTTTGTGTGCATATATGGGCTGATTGTGCATATGTGCCTGTGTGTTTACAGAGGTGTGTGTATATGCATATGTAGTTGTGTGTATACATGTGTGTGGCAGTGTGTATACATGTGTGTGTGTGTGTGTGTGGTTGTGTGTATACATACTGTATGTGTATGTTGCTATGTGTATTCATGTGGGTGTATGTGCATATGTAGTTGTGTGTGCATGTGTGTGTGGCTGTGTGTATACATGTGTGTGTGGCTGTGTGTACATATGTGTGTGTGTGTGTGTGTGTGGTTGTGTGCATACATATGTGTGTATGTTGCTGTGTGTGTGGCTGTGTGTATACATGTGTGTGTGTGGTTGTGTGTATACATATGTGTGTGTTGCTGTGCGTATACATGTGGATGTATGTGCATATGTATCTGTTTGTGTATACATGTGTTTGTGTTTGTATGTGGCAGTGTATAATTGTGGGTGTATGTTCATATGTACTGTAGCTACTGTATGTGTATACATGTGATGTATGTAGCAGTGTGTATACATGTGGCTTCATGTGCATATGTGGCTGTGTATATATATGTGTTGCTGTGTGTGTGTATATGTGTGTTTGTGTGTATGTGCCATATTAGGATGGCTAACCAATAGTCTTAAGTAGGCAGGTTTCTTTTTTTTGGGGGGGGGGAGGGGGGGCAACATCACATTTTCGCCTCTGGGCCTCTGTTATAAACTTACGCCACTACTAAAGGAAATGCTAAAATATGCAACATATGCTGTAAAGGCAACCCCACAGTGTGAATGATGTATTGTTGTAACTTGTAGGTGAAAAAGATGAATGAGTATGAATACAAAAGTAATAATAGTGCTATGTACTGTATATATTGTAAGCTCCCGTTGAGTAGGGACCAATGTGAATGTTAAAACATATTACTTTGTTAAGCACTGTAGAGTACAGAATATGTACTATCGATATATAAATGCTTAATTCCTATAGGAACAGGAGACTGCGCTTATATGATAGGTTTCCCTTTTTCTACCATGGATGAATTCAAATAATCAAGGACAATGGAGACTGTTGCAATATAAAAGAAATAATTTGCAATTTATTTTATATAAACATTAGTTATAGATATTAAAAAGAACATAGGCGGCCACCTATAGCATTTCATGTACTAGTACATTGTATACATAAAAAGAAAAAACATCAAAAAATATATATATACATATAAAAAATAATATATAGTAAATAAATAAATGACACAGCCCGAGATATCCTGACACCCTGTGGACGCCATCTACTCACAGTGTGTCACATACATACTGCACAATCTGTGCCCTTCCAGACGCAGCCCAAGCAGCACAGATCGGGAGAACGCCGGGAGGAGGAGGTACGGCAAACGTGAGAGGTTTACTGCCGCCAGCGTCTGTTCACAAGCCAGCAGCAGCGGAGTGAGAGACCCGCGAGCTGCCTCCAACGCCCGGACCGGTACGCTGACCCCCTCCCAGCGGGACACTCCGTCACTGCCACCATTGGATCAAGGGTGAGATTCACGTGCTAAATGCACACAATTACAGACAAACCCCAGTTATTAACTGTCCTTTGGTGAGGGAATACTTCCAGTATACAAATTCACCGCATGTGGCCAATTTGACTTTTTTACAACTAACGGGCCAAAGTCGGCGCCTCCAATTATAAATATCAAGTGTGGAATAGCATCTGTCTGGAAGTCTTGTGGCCTTCCCCACTCTACAAAGTATCACACTCTATTGAATTTATTTATTCACTATATATATATTTTTATATGTATATATATTTTTTATATGTATATATATTTTTTTGATGTTTTTTCTTTGTATGTATACAATGTACTAGTACATGAAATGCTATAGGTAGCCGCCTATGTTCTTTTTAATATCTATAACTAATGTTTATATAAAATAAATTGCAAATTATTGCTTTTATATTGCAACAGTCTCCATTGTCCTTGATCATTTGAACTCATCCATGGTAGAAAAAGGGAAACCTATCATATAAGCGGATTCAGTATGAAATCCCGGCGGTCGGGATCCCGGCGTTCAAAATCCCGATGCTGGAATCCCGACCGCTGAAATCCCGACAAGGGGGGGACGTGGATCGCCCCCCTTGCGGGCTCACTGCGCTCGCCACGCAGCGGGCCCGGTGCCTCGCTATGCTCGGCACGCTAATTTATTCTCCCTCCAGGGGTGTCGTGGACACCCACGGAGGGAGAAAGTGTCGGGATTTCGGCGGTCAGGATTCTGAACGCCGGTATCCCGACCGCCGGGATTTTAACTGCATCCCATATAAGCACAGTCTCCTGTTCATATAGGAATTAAGCATCTTTCTCTGCATATTTCCACGGTCAATCCGTGGACATATCCAGTTTTTTGTACTGACACTAGCACACTTTTTGAGAACTGCAGCTAAATAATAACCAATAGTAATATATTGAAAAATAATAAATATATACATTATTTGTTTACACTCTTTTCCGTCTGTATGGTCAATTAGCGCCCAATCTTCCCCTGTTTCTCAGGGGATATTAATCTATATATAAATACCTTAAAAATAAAAGCTGTTTAAATAAAACAAATATGTAGCACATTAAACCATGGTGCCCTATAGTATTAGCATTTGGTTTCATAGCACCCATAAGGTAAACATTTTTGAATTGATAAATTTGGAAAAAAATAATACATTTAGTAATATTTTATCCTTTCATTCAGTGATACAGAGATGTACAGGGTTGTGCTTCTGATTGTCCACATGTCTGTGATTGGCAGCCATTATCTCTGGTTTTACCTAACATTATGAGCATAAATATGGGATGTTGCTTAGGTTTGTTTGAGACAGTCACATATCTTATTGACATGTACATGTGATACAATATACAGTATGACATGGTTAGATTTTCAATTGTAGAAATCCTTGGTTCTTTACCATGTTTGATGTTATGTGTCATGTTGGACAAGTGTGTACCCAATCGAAGTGCATCTCTTTGTTTAAATATTTATTATTTTGTGGTAGCGGTCCAATAACAAAATCAAAATGTTTGAGGAACTGAAAATGTTCAGAAGATCTTGTTGTCATTGAACAATATGCTGTAATTACATTGTTCAAGCTGCTTTGGATTCGGCATATGTTTAGCTTGATTTATATTCTGCTGTAGAGATGTTCATATACAGGGCAATTTATTCAAAATAATATACATGCCTGTGTAATAATATTTATTGACTTATATCTGTCACTTTAAGTTTATGACTATACCTCAGCAGGTTAGAAGTTACCAACTACTTACTAACATTAAACTACAGTATGAAATTGGATAATACTAATAGGTTAAGATTTTTTAGTTCAACGTTTTCCTTTTTTTCAGTTATTTTAATCTGAACATAAAACCTTAGTGCAGGGGTCCTCATACTATTTTTCTCAAGGACCCCATCAGACAATAAAAATAATTACAGGACACAGATTACAGTCAGCAGACAGCACATGCATGGCAGCATTGTGGAGGCACTAAATGAGGAGTCTAAAATAACAGACAATTCAACAGATTTTTCTGACTCCTTGAATCACTGATTGAGATTATAAAAATCATCAGCCTGATGGTCAGCAACACGCAGTTGCGACCCCATGCTGAGAAGGTCAGGACCCACTTTGGGGTCAGGACTCAAAGTTTGAGAATCGCTGCCTTAGTGTATTTTCCTCTACCTTTGTCCTCCCCCAGTCATGTCGAGTTTGAATGTTTTTGTCTTTATCTTCATTTTACAAATTTAAGAGTACAAATTATTGGACACATTTTACTTTTTTTCTAGCAAACTCATTGTCTGACTTGTACTCTTCATTAAATATGTGTATTAATTTATGTTATTATTATTCATGGTAGATAAGTTTATTTTTCTGAAGTGTGTTTTTTTCAATGCTTGTTATTTTCCTTTTTTTGATATTGTCTAATGGAAACTAGTGATAATGTATAAAATATTTAAACAAAAAACTAATTTAAATTAGCAAAAGTAAAAAAAAAAATATATCAAACAGTCAGTCCATCAAGAGAGAGATAATAAAGAATATCATATGGACTGTCTTCTAGAACTGTAAAGTAAACTGGTCATATATCTTGATAAGAGTATTAAAAACCTTGTTTTATGGATTTGACATATGTTTGGCAAGTGTTATATTCTGCTGTAGGGAAGAAGAGGAACTGAATTTTTAGGAAATCATTTTTTTTACTTAGACATGTGATTTTAGCATTATGTTCACATACAGTGTAATTCATAGCTAGTAAGAAAATAAAAATAATTATATGTTCCAAACAGTATTCTATGAGATGGAATGATGCTTTGGATGATTGTCAGAATCCTGACACCATTTCGGTACTGTATGTATATTCACCCTCCCCCCTATCCTATTACCCTAACCCTCCTTACCTGTAGCCTCCCACCTTAGTGCCTAACCCTAATTGTCTCCCCTGTAGCCTAATCCTACCCCCTTAGTGCCAAACACTAACACTCTATTCCTATTGCCTAATCCTAAACCTACTGCTAGTGCTTGAACCATGTGTAGCCTAACCGTAACATTTCCATGGCATTCTTATGATCAGGTTTGGGATCCTGGTTCTGGCATCGTGAGTGATGTTGAGATTGTACTGTAGCACTGATTTTCATGACCAGTGTCAGGAATAAAAGCATCCTGACCACTATAATGCCAAACAGATCTCATTTCTAGAATTGCAAAAACACCTTTGGCAGTTATTCAAAACATTTGCTGGCCCCTCTCTCTAGTACTTTTGAATAATTCATATAATCACAAGGAAAGTGACATATTTTTGTTAAAGTTGACTTTTATTTAAAAAAAACACAAAAAAAAACACAATACTACCTAAGATCAGTGACATTGTCCAAAATCTTCACAACATCAACAATAACATCACTGATCACCTAAATCCAAAAGATCACAATATAATAATTGGTACTCTTTACCTAGCACGGCGCCCACGATTTTGATCGTGGGCATCGCAGGTAAAAAAATCGCGGGCATCGCGGCCATTGAATGCACTAAAAATCGGGTGCGACGCGACCGACGCGATGCCCGCGATTTCCCATAGGGATCAATGTTAAATTTCTCAATTGACCCGATTTTACTGTTCAATGCCTCAATTGACCCGATTTTTCCATAGGAAACAATGTTAAATGGCCCACAGAGGCCAAATAGCCACCCTGAAGTGTGAAATGGCCCCCACAATTGTTAACGCCACCCCACGATCAACGTCAACCCGAAGCGTGGCGAGCGCAGCGAGCCCGCGAGGGGCGGCGGTACGCGTCCTACGACCTTTTCATACCCCCACTATCCACGTCGGCGTGGAGTTGAGAATTGAATAGTGTGGCGAGCGCAGCGAGCCACCGAGCCCGAAGCGTGGCGAGCGCAGCGAGCCCCGCGAGGGGACGCGGATACCTTCACAGGTAAACGCGTCCCTTCGCGGCCTTCACAGGTATCCGCGTCCCCTCGCGGGGCTCGCTGCGCTCGCCACGCTTCGGGCACGGTGGCTCGCTGCGCTCGCCACACTATTCTATTCTGAGCTCCACGCCGACGTGGATAGTGGGGGTATGAAAAGGTCGTAGGACGCGTACCGCCGCCCCTCGCGGGCTCGCTGCGCTCGCCACGCTTCGGGTTGACGTTGATCGTGGGGTGGAGTTAACAATTGTGGGGGCCATTTCACACTTTAGGGTGCCTTTTTGGCCTCTGTGGGCCATTTAACATTGTTTCCTATGGAAAAATCTGGTCAATTGAGGCATTGAACAGAAAAATCGGGTCAATTGAGAAATTTAACATTGTTCCCTATGGGAAATCGCGGGCATCGCGTAGGTCGCGTCGCACCCGATTTTTTAGTGCATTCAATGCCCGCGATGGCCGCGATGGGCGCCGTGCTAGGTAAAGAGTACCTAATAATTATGTGCAGTTAAGTTTAGTAATCTTACAGCTAATCACTAATCACAGCTGTTTTTTTGTATGAGACATACACAGTTTGGGGCACCAGAAATCTGAATTTACCCAAATTTTTGGAATCCGTGCATTACCAAAAGGGAAGATTTCCACTACAAACTGACTCTTGGTTTTAATCTTTTTACGGTTAAGATTTAAATTCTGGTTTTCAGGTTTTGGAAAGCAATAGATTTTTATATTTTTTTAAATATATGATTATCACTTTTTAATCTTAATTTGAAATTGAACTAAAATCTGAAAATTACTTGAGTTTGGTTTTGCCAAATAACAAAATTTGATGATAACCAAAACCAAAACGTGGGTATCCCATATGTGCTTGGCTTTCATTTCTATTAGCTAATATTAGCAAAAAGTTTGTATTTGTATAGTGATTGTTAGTCAGTGTAAGCAAATGTCTAGTTGCCATAGTTTTATGCATATTTCATTTGAATTAATGTAATATTAAGCTAAATTTTGATTATGCTTGCCAATCACTTTTTATGTCTCTAGTGTAATCTTAAATGTATCTTAAGGGGAAAACAATGTTCTACCCACATATGTTACTGAAGCCCATAGCATCATTCACATGGTGGAGGTAAAATACAGTACTGTATATAAAAATTCATAAATAGTTAGCTGTACAGTGCTTTGCTACAGAATATAAGGTTATTGTAATTGTATTATTTGTGGTTTTAAATTTGTTGTCAGAATATTTGTGATTATTAATAAAATTATTAATGTCATATCAGCATCTGTATTATGGCAATGAGTGGTATTCAGTCATGTTTGAATTGTATGTGATGTCATCAGTGACTTATGTGATTTTTATGAATGCCATAGAAAAATCCATAAAAAACAGAGTGCTAAGGTTATGTCACCTTTTAAATCAATCTCTGTGGTGTTGTTGTTGTTGTTATTGTTTTGATTATATTATATTAGTTTCACCTGAAATGGCAGAAGCAATTAGAATTTGTAAAAGAAACACAATTGTAACCAATGGCAAAGTTATATTTATCTTAATTTGTGTGCCTAAAATATCCCTGTGTACAATAAAGTACCATAATTTTTGCATTTCACTCTCAATTCAGACTGCTAAAGCAAATGCTATATAATATATGGATATTAAATAATTAGACTGAAGATATAGTTAACATTTAACTATATTAAGTACATTTTAACTCGATTTCCTTCAAAGTACTCCCCTTCTACATACACACACACAATGTGACCCTGCATTTACTCTCTCTGGCCCCCTTCAGCGAACTGAAAATATTGCCGGTTCACTGACGTTACCTAGGGATGGAGCGGCAGAGTGGTGGAGCGGTGGAGCGTCATCGGAGGTGGGGTAGGAGGCAGTGCTTGGAGCTGATGCTGCTCCAAACACTGTCTACTCCATCAGTGTGAATGGGAACCAGGTCACTTTACCTGATTAACCCATTCACACTGCACAGCAACCTACAATGAACCGGTAGGAACCCTGCTTTTTTCTCAATTTGTAATGCTGGATTAATGCCAGTTTGCTGAACCCAGTAAGCCCTTTCAGATCGCAGCTATTACCGGGTCAAACCAGCAGCAAACTGGCATGAACCTGGTAATTAGGTGTGATCTAAAAGGGTATAACTGAAGGAATCCCTTGAGTCCGGGTTTAACTTAAAGGAAAGGGAAAAAGACACACAGTGTTATTCTAGCAATATAGATATTCTTTCTAAGTGTCCAGAACACTTTTGTAGAAATGTTGATTCACTGTTGTGCCTTCTGGATCACAGTCTGCCAATATAACACCCTTGATACCCAATAAAACAATTAACATGGCTTTGAATTTAGATTTGCTATGTCATGTTTTCTTCATTCTTAGCAATGATGGATATTTTGTTCCACTCCTTGGACTGGTGTTTTGTAACTGGATAATATAGATAGATCCATGTTCCATCACAGCTTATCATTTTATTGAAAAACTGTGAATCCGATTCAATTTGTTACAAAATGTCTGTACAAATTTTTTTCTTCTCGACATGGGGATGCATTAAAACATCTTAGCACAAACTTTTATCATGTTTCATCTTGATGAAAAACTTGAATAATAGTATTTTTGTCGAAGTTTTACCATTTCCTGTTATTTGGATGCTGAGTTGACGGTCTACATTTTTATTTTTTTTCCACGTATTTGTTTGTTTTCAATGTGCAAAGCCATCCAGGACATTCATCATCTTTAACACCCTCATGGCTGTCACTTTTTGTGCCACACATGCCCATGTGACATGCAATCTGCCTTAGTCTCGGTTAGCATATGGAAAGATTTGGTGGGTGTTTTGTTCAGCTTAATGAAAATTCTTTAAGCCAACGCGTTAAACTATCATGTTGAACTATTTTACTAAGCATGGGAAAACAAATTACAACAGCAAACTATTTATGTGAGAGGAGTGAAACTTGCAAAACCATTTTGGGGAAGTCCAAGGTCACTTTTCCCCCATCCCTTTAATTCATGAAATATGGTTTATTTTTTAAAAGCTCATAAGTTAATAGTCGCATCACTATTTATTTCATATCTAATTTCCTTATGGAAAGAGGTGCTATCCCTGAATTCTGGCATCATATCGCAAAAACACTGAGTTTGCTTTATATGGAATACACTGAACCTAATAGCAAACTTAAATTATATATTTACAGGTTCAAGTTAAAAACTGAAATATTTAAAAAATGATCACAAAGAAAATCGAAATATTAGAAAAGATTTAGATAATTGTTTGAAGAAAAGAATAAGTGATTAAAAATATCACAGATTTTATGTTAAGAGTTCTATGTCAGTACCAGTCTAATACAGGTTGAGTATCCGGTATCCGGACATCCCTTATCCGAATTATTCCAAAAACCGTGGTTTTTGGAATCATTAAAAAATTTTTTTTTAACCCCCTAACCCTCTTTTCATACTTACCAAGTCCCCGGGCGTCCACAGCAGGCCTCCGGCATCTTCTCCAGGGTCTCCAGCGGTCCCAGGAATGCATTGCGCGAGTGTGCGTGCGCGCCGGTGACGTCACCGGTGCGCGCGCACACTCGCGCAATGCATTCCTGGGACCGCTGGAGACCCAGAGAAGATGCCAGAGGCCTGCTGTGGACGCCCGGGGACTGCGTGAACGCTGAGGGACCACCGGACACCATCAGGGGACAGGTAAGTATGCTTTAAAAAATATATTCCAAAAACCGGAAAATTCCCCTATCCGGAATGCTCGTGGTCCCGAGCATTTCGGATAGGGAACACTCAACCTGTATATGCACAAAATCATGCAATAATAGTTTACATTCATCGACTAACACATCAAAACATATTATTATAAGAACAATAATAAACCAACTGAATCAAAAGAGATTAAACATTGTAGATATGCTCTTGTTTACATAAGCAGTTTATTGGCCAATTGATGATCACCATCAAGTAATCAAATTTATCACTAGAATTGATATGTGGCTGTTGCAACACTACAATATATTTATTTTAAAAGAAAGGAAAGCCTGGGTTGAATAAAATATTCTTATTTATAACATTCTTATATGTATTTACATTAAGTTATCTCCCTCTGTAGATAGTGGCTAAAAAACAGTATACCATAATTCCCTATGCAGCTATGGATCAATAGCAGGCATCATGGTTATCAGGTGGAGGCATCACACATTGGCACACTATTCACACATAGGGCCAAAAAGCAATCCTGTAGGATGTTTCCTGGGGTTTTTACTTGGAAAGCCTCACTCATTTTTGCAGATTTTAGGAAACCAGAAGACCCATTCCACCTCTGTTCTCCATTGGTCATGCTCTTTTCCAATTATAGTCACTGGGAAATTGTTCTCTTTCCTTTCAAGGAACTTTCATTGGATTTTACAGTATTTGTCAGGCTTTTGAGTACTTTGCTATACACCAAGATACTAAATAGTTCTTTTTTTATTTTTCATTTTTATTATTTTAAATGATAAAAAAAACTACAAACATACATATAAATAATATGTAAAAAAGACACACATACATAAAGACATAGATAGTGCAGCACTTAGACCAATCATTACAGATTAACAGAAGCAATATATTTATGGATCCTCATTGCTCTTTGTCTTATATAGCTGTTACTCTATAATTATTTTGTTATTGAATCACTTTATAAGAATTAACCAATTAGTTACTAAATACCGTAATAGTTGGTCAACCGTGCCACTCTTATATAGCTTACAAGTATGTACGGTATCCAAACTTTTAACTTTTTTTTTCCCCTGACTTAGTTTTCTCTATAACCTATCTTTAACGCCTAACATACCTGTAACTTTTCTTTAACACAGACACATAAGAGAAGGGACTTAGGTAGAAATCTATTAATATTGTCATGTTAGACTGGGTTTCTATCCATTAATCCTCAAGGTCTAACCCTCTATTATATTTCTCAATCCATATATTATGCTCAACTGGCTTGCCTCCAGTTTGTTTTCTCAAAAGGTTGTAAGATTTGGGTCTGTAAACTCTGTTCTAGGGACCCTATATACCATCTCCATTTCCTGTAAAATCTTAATCCTCCACTCTCTAGATCCAGCATCAATGCTTGTTTCTCAAAGTACATTGTTTTCCTCAGCATAAGTTTCACACTCTCTAACATTGGGGCTTTATTTGACGTCCAGTTATTCAATATTCCTTTTTTTCGCTATTGTAACTATTGTTATCAATATTGGGATTAAGTCTCTGTTTTCCCAACTCAGATTCCAACTTGAGAAGTCAGCACTGAGACGGGCATTGTTTTTAAATAACCTTGCTAACTTTTGAAAACTGTAACCAGGAAAAACATTCTGCTATAGGTTTGAGGTCTATTTACTTACCCTAAGACTGACCCTCTAGTACTAAACCATAAGTAGTGTTATGAAGCCATCCTTCATAACATAATTTGCAGGTTTTTTATTAACTTTTTTCATTACAGCTTCCAAATCATCTTGGGGGTAAGACTGGCCTATGGGATTGATGTTTTAATAACATTTTACACCTTACATTAGACTTTCTTGATTTCCCATGGTCAAAAGGGAATGCATATTTGCCATCTTGTTATATTGTGTATCATGGTTTGGCAGATCAGGGCTATGAACTAGGTGGCCTGTATTTATGGTGTATTTCACTTTTCATATCTTAGAATTTCGGAAGATATAAAACATACAAATACAATTTTATACAACTTATATACAATGTGGATGTACCAAATAGAGATGAGCAGATTCATTTTGCTAAAGATTTGTGGTTCTCAGTCAAACTGAGTTCTGCCTCATGGGCATTCCTAATCAGTGTCTACAAACATTAGGATATATTATGGGGGTTTGGTCAAATGATCTGATGCCACCAGAGCAGAGACTGTTCGCAACTAACCTCTGCGTTAGCCAAGGTGATAATTTCCTGTTAATGGATGGCGCAAAGAGGCCCGAGTATTCAGGAGTGGATAAATTTAGTAAATTGTACAATTGAGCATGAAAAATTCACATTTATTTAAAGAAATCAAAGTAGTACATTTACGATATATGGGGGGAGTGGTACTATTCGGAATGTTATAAAGTTTACACAGAAATTTAAGTACACTAATATTAAAGTGTTTGAATTAGTATAACAAAAATCAATTAAAGTAGTATTTTGCCTACCACCATAGGCGCTGATTCTGTGGGTGCTCAAGGGTCTAAGCACCCACAGGAATTAATGAGCACCCACATGTCCGTAACTCCAGAGTCCCAATGCTGGGCCACTGTATTTGCTTGTTGAGCCCTTCAACAGGCTTTTGCACCCACCAGCAAAAACATAAATCGGGACCTCTGCCTACCACCCTTGGTAAATACATCTTTAAACTGTATGTATAGATTAAAGGTACTCACAAGTATAGTAAAGGCATGTTGCACTTTATTGCTGTTAAATATATTATTGAAAAATGCACTTTAATTTTCTTCTTTTTTCACGGACCATTATGGTTGTTGGTTTTTGCCTCTGTACTGATCAGAATATATTCACAAATATAGTAATGCACGTTTTTGTTAGATAAGGTGCTAAAAAATCCTGCGTGTAGCAAAGTTATTGGACTCGGTAAAAAGCATATATTAAATAAAAGAACTGGCCGATAGTCAAGTTAAAATAAGTAGAGCTTAGAAAAAGAAACAGCAGATACTCTGGTCAGGATAGCGGAGTGAGAATAGTAGATAAGTGCTCCCTCCACCCTTTGGCATACTTGTGAATTATTTTTTGCCGGTGCCTGGTAAATTGTTACTGCTTTGTTATGTGTTTGTTTTGTAGTGTAAGTGTAAGGATATATGTTGTCAACTGTATGTAATATTTGCAACAAAAAAAAAACTTTAATAAAGATGATTTTTAAAAACAAACAAAAAGTTCTGCCTCAAATGTTCCCACCAAGTTCGGATCTTGGATCTCAAATATGGATTTTGCATGTCTTGGATTTCATGCCACTGTAAGTCCCTCACTAGTGCTTTCAGGTCATTTTTCCCACATAATAGTTTGTGAAGCTGGTGTGAGCTGTAGTTCATGCTACAGTACTACCTACCAGTATCCAACTTGCATGATTTGTGCTGTTTTTGACAATTTTTGTAGAAATACAGTATATATCCAAAATCCAAAACCATCGAGGATGGTTTTACTAAAACCTAAATAAGTCAATGATTTAGAGCCAAAATTAAACTACAAAGATCTGTGCAGATATTTAGCACCAGGACGTATTATGGGCAATTAATCCATGACCATGCCTTAAGTATAGTTATCATCAATTCAATATAATTTATAAAATGGAAACAAGTTTATTGTTTTTTCAAAGGATAAAACAATATACCGCTGCAATAGAAAACCAGGTTCTTCAGACACAGCAAAGGATGCACTTCAAATCACATGTACATAAAACACAATATCTTTGCATTTTACCTTATTGAATATAAAAGCCTTTCACAGAATGGTTGATGATGACAAAAATGTTTACAACAATTACAATCTGCTACTATATATTTACCCGCACTCACTCATTACATACTGTCTAGTAAATTAAAGTTGAAATCCAGCTATTTCTCTCTGATATTTTTCTTTCAAAGTAATAGTGTTAAATGTATACTGCTTAGATGAACAATATAAAGAAAAAGTTGTTTCCTTGCAATCTACAATATTCAGCATTGATACCAAAACATCACAAAAGATAAATAGGAGCATATTCTCCCAGGAATGCTTTTTTCATTCTTGTGAAGCAATTTACAAGACATCTTTGAAATCTAATAATGTCTGCAGTGAAGCATGCAGAGGGGAAGAAAAAACTATAGCTTGTTGAAGCTGCTGATAAAATCGAGAAAGAAAAATAAATGTGGCTGTTTGAGATGGTGCTGTGTTTTAGTAAATACTTTGGGTAATGTATTTTCCACTTCAACATAACTTAGATTCTCCTCCTGACCTTGAGATGTTCTCATTCAAGACAAGCAAGAAAAGGATTTGCTTTGGACAAAAAGCAGCATGATCATTTTTAGTTGAATGATATTTTGTTGAATTTATTGATAGCTAATTATTAGTTTAAGTTTTTATCATTTATTTAACTTTAAACTTTTACTATCTGCTCATCAGGTTGTTTTAATATTCAAAATAGCATTTTTAAATGTGATCAAATAATGTTGGGGAGAAATTGTTAAGCATCTAGAGCCGATTCCCTGGTGACAATGGACCTCAGTGGATGGGCACAACACAGTGCTTTGGTTGAGCAATGGTTTGTCTACTTGGCCTATTGAGCCCACTTCAAGGAGCATGCCTACTCTTTCCTCCTGGGAGAAGCCCCACATGCCAGAAATGTACCTACTGTATTTTTGAGAGGAGTCATACAAATCTGAACGTCCACTTACAAGAATATAAATGTTATGAGTCATGTAAGTCCAACAGCTTTAGAATAACCTTAATAATGAAATAACACTTTGCATAATGTCTCCTAAACTGCTGAATTTAGCAAAATGTACTTATATTAATCGCGAGATGGAGAGGACATTGAAACTGTCACCAGTATGTGACTTTTTTCAGCTTTATTTTACACTAACATAAACTATTCCTTCTAGAGTGTTCAAAATGCATCTCATTTAAAGTATAGAATGCCAGCTCTCAGGTGGAAATATCTATGTTCCCTTCCACATGGCAAAAAACATGGTGTTACCACACTTTTATCTCTCTTTAAATAATCAGGCTCCCCAGAAGGAAAGCATGTCCTTGTGCTTCTCTACAGGTTATTTTATTTGAATGTTCCTAATTTTTCTTTAAAACTTAATGTATGGTAACTTGGGTTGTGATGTTGGTGATGGGGGAGGGGTTAACATAGCTTTTTTTCAGTTAAACATTAATTATTATTTTATTATGTAATTGCCACATAAGCACCATCTGAGTGGATGTGCGCACTGTTGATAATAATAAAATAAGTTGACTTAATTACAGCATCATCACAATATTTCTGGTGGTCCAATTATGTCTTACTTGGTACAGCTGGTCCCGGGGCTCCAGCAGGTACAATGTGATGACTTTTGGCTTATGTTGCATAGGTCTGGTGGTGAATATCCCTAACCTTAAAAACTTAAGGTGCCCACACACTAGTAAGATTTATCTTCAGATCTGGCGGGTTGGAACAAAAACATGGTTATGGATCAGTGTCAGTTTGTCAATTTTCCAGCATTTCCAAGCAAATGGTCAACTGTCATTTGCTCTCATCCATTACCAGGTTTTTGTTCCAACCAGCCAGATCTGAAGATAAAGCTGCATGTATATGGCCACCTTAACCGTATCCTGTGCTAAACCCTAACCTCCCCTCCTGTAGCTTAACCCTAACCCTCCAGTTCTTACAGAATGTCAATATTTTACATATCAACATTTTTCATGTCACATTTTACATGTTTACATTGTAAGTGGCTTGACATTCTGAAGATGCCGACATGTTCAATGTCAACATTTCAACAATAACTGATGTTGACATTGTTATAGCATTCTGTCAAAATTCTACATATATATTAATTTACATGAATCCCTGCTTCAGTCTGGGCCTAAAATAGTTGGCAATATTAGCAGTATATTACAGTTGTGGTTTAAAGGATCAACAGTCAATATGTCAACACAAAAAGAACGACAGACACAAGGTTAACATTAACAAAATGTCGATATGGAAGCTGTCAACATTGACTAAATGTCGACACAAGCAAATGGCCGACAGGAAAAGGTTGTAACATGTGAAAATTGACATGCGTTTTTCACATTTGGTTATTATGGACTCCCAATTAGTGTAATGAGTACCCTTGCATGACTTGCATTTTATGCCATGTTTTGGGCATAGTGCCTCACTGCGCTCGGCACATAATTCAACATTCCCAAATGATGTCCAATTTGAGGCATAAATCAGATCTGTTTTCTCCTGAATTCCCCCAGCAGCTCCCCAGGAGAACGCCATCCGACTTGCCACTTGATGTGCCATTTTTTTTTTTTTTAAATTCAATAATTTTTTATTAACATTTTGTTTTTCTTTTACATACATACAGAAAACAAAAGACAAGGAAACATACATTAACGAAGAAGACACGAATGAAAAAAAATAAAAAAATAGAAGGTCAAGGTCATGCAGGAACATCATCGAGTCCCTGTAGTCTTACATCTAGCAAGCAGTGAACATTCCTGCTGTGATATATTTACTGTTATAGCCGTTTATTCAATTATTATGCTATATTTATTCAATAAACATCATATATTTTGAACAAAACAATGCTGTAGCTACCCGTATGTTAAATGTGTTGCATCTAACTTGTGGTCAGATTTTCAGACTTTCCCTATGCCCCATCGTAGTTGGAGAAACAAGCAAGCACTATATTGGTTGATGTCTGTGTCTGCGCTCCAAGTGTATAACGACCCATCTATTCAGGATGGGGGAGGGCTAATTCTAGATGTCCTAAATGTGCCCACCCGGAGGCCAACTATTGGCATCTGATAGGATCGTGTCCCGTGCTACAGACCTTTTGGCAACAGATAACTCATACTATAGCTTCCACTGATGTGCCATTTTTGTTATGCGATTTTATCATATAAAAAGACTCCAGGGGAGTTCAAGGAAAATTGGATGCAATACATTGCAGGTGGTAAAAAGCACCCGTGATGGGCTGCTGATGGTTTGATTTAAATTTATCTTATGTGCTGCATATATGATCTCCAGGATCTGATCTGATGCGCATGGGCATGCACATTTGATCCCATCAGATGTCAAACACCTCCAATTTGGCCAGTTTTCATCTGACATATTGGGCCGATCCATTGGAATTGGATGAAAACAGGCCAAATTGGTCCAATGACTCCATTTCATTTAGAAAAATAAACAGCTTAACTGGGATGTTGCCATCCAGATGCGAGTAATAACACATTGCATCGCCATTTAACTAAGCATTGAATATGGGACAGCAGATATTCATGTATGGGTAATATAACATCATTGCGTTGAAATCATGTTACACAAACACATAATATGCAAAATGTGGTTAGTATCTTGAGTGGTATTATACTGTATATTTCACATAATCTAGAAGATAAGAAGACACTGAATTTGAATGCCAAGCAATTATTGTCTTGCATATATTTAGTGCCAGTTACATATCATGTCCCCGGTAGTTTCAGTTACATATAATTTCCTCAGTAGTGCCAGTTCCAGATGTCCCCAGTAGTGCCAGTTACATATCATGTCCCCAGTAGTGCCAGTTACATATCATGTGCCCAGTAGTGCCAGTTACATATCATGTCCTCAGTAGCGCTGTTACAGATGTCCTCAGTAGTGCCAGTTACATTTCATGTACCCAGTAGTGCCAGTTACATATCATGTCCCCAGTAGTGCCAGTTACATATCATGTCCCCAGTAGTGCAAGTTACATATCATGTCCCCAGTAGTGCCAGTTACATATCATTTCCTCAGTAGTGCTGTTACAGATGTCCTCAGTAGTGCCAGTTACAGATGTCCCCAGTAGTGCCAGTTACATATCAAGTCCCCAGTAGTGCCAGTTACATATCATGTCCCCAGTAGTGCCAGTTACATATCATGCCCCCAGTATTGCCACTTACATATCATGTCTCCAGTAGTGCCACTTACATATCATGTCCTTAGTAGTGCTGTTACAGATGTCCTCAGTAGTACCAGTTACATATCATGTACCCAGTATTGCCAGTTACATATCATGTCCTCAGTAGTTCTGTTACAGATGTCCCCAGTAGGTTTTTAGCAACAAAAATTTTTTTGGAGACTATGGTGTTTGGAATAATTAGGATAGCAGATATTTGGATAAGGGATAGTCAACCCGTGTAAGGTATCCATACACTTCTCTGTCATTTTTTTCTTTCTGAGCTGATGCTTCAACCCATTGCAACCAAGTCGCTTTTTTTAGTGGCTGCTGGGTATTTGGTATAAATGATGAAACTTGTGTTTGCTTTTCTGCAAAAAGCTTCAGCTTAGTCGCTTAGGCAAATGTGCAAACCCCGGAACGAACACCGAGGCATTTGCACAGTGAGTGAAAGGCAGGGGGCAGTTCCTGGGGTCCCAGCATTTCATGGGAATGCTAAGGGTGGGTGGATGACATCACAAGATGTCAGTGTCTGCCCCCAATTTGCAGAAGAACGGCCAGCATAGTCCAGGCTTACTTTTATCGATGAAGAAAGGAAAAATCATTTGATGGTGATTTTTCCTCCGTGTGGGCACATGTGAGCGGATGTGTAAGCATACACAAAGAGTGTGGATTCAGGTAGTGGGGGGCATGCATTTGGTGGGGTGGCGTTAACCTGCTCGCTAAGCAAATATAGGCAGCCTAGCGAGCAGGTCTGAATTGGGCCCTCTGTCGCACAGAACTGCTACCTAGGCTTCAGCATTGGACCTCATTGAGACTTCTTCCAAAATTCCCAATAGCAATTTATTTTATCCCTTATTTTGATAATTGGCCTCAGTGGAGCTTACAATCAAACTGCCTACTATAGGTGAGGAAAACAGCAGAGTAGTCAGGTGATGTGGTAAATCATTCTGAAAATGAAGTATTTTGCAACATGAAAAAGTGAAATATTGTATATCCTTAGAAATACCTTAGGCAGATGAGAGCTCATCAGGATAATCAGAGTCCTAGGGATCATAGGAGTACAGTATATAGCAAGGGTAACGAGTGTGCACTTGCACATGGGCCTCTTAGCACCCATATATTCTTACCATATACCGGTAAGTGTATTGCATTGTGCCAGAGCCTTTGCTCTTTTGTGTAAATGTGTCATCTCCATGAATATCACTGGGAAGATATAATAATAATAATAATAATGATATTTATATAGCGCTTTTCTCCCAATTGGACTCGAAGTGCTTTACCATTGTCTTTACAGCTCGAAACACAAAACAAGCTTAACAGTAGATGTCAGTGAAATGCTTGAGTAAATAAGTACGTCTTAAGTCTATTTTTAAAGGATTCTACAGTAGGGGCTTCTCGCACTGTACGAGGAAGAGAGTTCCACAGAGTTGGAGCAGCAAAGTTGAAAGCTCGACCCCCAGATGACATAGTAGTCAAGTAGGACAGTAAGGAATCAGCAGCTGCTGCAGGTACCTTGGGCCTTGGTCATGTAGGGCCTTGAAAGTGGGTATGCCAATCTTGAAAACAATTTGCCATTTTACAGGTAGCCAGTGAAGGGAGAAGAGAATGGGAGTTATGTGGCTGGAGCTGGGCTGGTTAGTTAATAGTCTGGCGGCTGCATTTTGTACCAGCTGCAAGCGGTGCAATTATTTTGCTGGAAGACCCAGGTAGAGGACATTGCAGTAGTCTAGTCGTGATGATATAAATGCATGTATGACTTTAGGCAGGTCTTCTGAGGGAATTAAGTGCTTGATTCTGGCTATGTTTTTGCGGTAAATATACCTCCACTATCTTACCATAAGATCTTCTCTTCCGGAAATTAGGCGGCATACTAGGAATGGACCCTATTGTAGGCAGTTATTCATTTGAGGTGCTGGTACAAATATCCAATTTTTAATCTGTATGCGCACTATATATATATATATATATATATATATATATATATATATATATATATATATATTAAATGTGTTAAATTTTAATATTGTTTCAGTGCTACTATTTTTGTGTATTTTTTCTGTTTTCTCGTTAAGGGACCCTCAATCCCTTATTAGTAGCAGCTCCACATCACAACCCACCACAGCGCCCATCTGAGTTGTTTCGACAACTATCCTTGTACCCCCCAGCTTAAGACCTGTCAGTTGGCTATGCTGCCTACTACGGAGGAGGTACCCATTCACTGCTGCAAGGTAAGATATCAGGCTAGGAGCTGCTCAGAAGATGGAGGTTCTCTCCAGGGCTGCCATCAGGAATTTTGGGGCCCGGGGCTCACTTCCAGTTTGAGCCCTCCCTCCTTACTTGACTTACCGTAACCCGACTCCTGCTCCCCCCATCTCCTCTTTAGCTGAGCTGCAGCCCAGCATGCAAGCTTCTTCAACTCAAGATGCAGATGGCCAATTAAAATGCAGCACCGACTGCTGAGCCAATCAGAGCTTGCGTACCTGATTTTAATTGGCTGCCGGCGTCTTGGGTTGAATAAGCCTGCGCTCAGGGCCTGATTTGTTCAGCGCACTGAGCACAGCGCAGTGGAGGCAGTCAGGGGCAAAACGGGCTGTCTGGGCCCTTCCAGAGGCCAGGGCCTGGGACAGCTGTACCCACAGCACCCCCCTATTGGCGGCCCTGGTTCTCTCGGGCATTAATATGACTCTGCTAGGTATGCAGGATCAAAAAATGAGTTCAGTTCAATTGAATTCTCTATTGTACAGTATAAGCATGACTCTGGTCTCATCTTGTACATAGCATTCAGCCAATCAAACCTATGGGCTCAATCATTGTGTATAAAGACTTATGGTTTTCACCCCAAAGAAATCAAACTATCTGCAATCTTCAGACTTGTGAAAACGTATTGTCTTACTGTAGCCTGGATTGCTGGCACATGTTAAGCTTTTTTAACATTTAAAGAGTTAACCCATTTGCCCTCTGCCTACACCACCTGTGCATCAGACAAGCAATATATTACATTATTTTCTTTCTCAAACTGTCTAAGATATTCTCTCTGACATATAAAGCCAATTTCAGAAGAAATATTAATTCTTCCCAGCTCTCCCGGATTTATATCACATTGCAGGATGCTGTGCCAGAATGAGTCAAGCATTGTAAATGTCAGGTTTGGTTTCATCAAGCATGTTGAAGGGATAGATATATTGAACAGAGTATCTCTATATGATTTATCAAAACAATGTCATACTGGGTATTAAAAGAGTGGTACTTGTTAGACTGAAAGACTATTGTGTCAGAATTGTCATAGGAAGAGAGGAATTTGTTATTTTACTGATTTTGAAGTTACAGCAATAAGACCATTAATATATTAAGCTTCTACGGTATTTCATCATAAAGAGTGAACAGTGATATCACAGTAACTGTATCAATCAGACTATCCATTCTATACTGCAGGATTCATTGCTCTACAGCACCATAAATATTCCTCCTTGCAAAGCAGCAGCTCAAGTGAAATGATATACTCCTACCAGCTAAATCTCAATCTTCCTGGCTATAGGAAAGTGATAAATGTATAACATAAGGTCACCTTGATAAAAAAAAACAATGCATTAAGCCATGAGTCTGTAAAACAGTAATTGCTTAGAACATATATAATGATTGCAGTGCTTGGTAATGTTATTTTAACATATTACTGTATATTGACTTTAACTGAATATTAGAGGCTATCTACCTAATTCATAGATTGCAGTCCAAATTGGCAAGGGCATTATACTGTAGTTATTTTATATAAAATAATGCTGATTGGGAACTGTGACTACATTTCATATGGACCTGGCATGGTCACTATTATATCAGTGAAGCTGGTTAGATATTTTGTACAATTATATATATATATATTTATAGATAGATAGAGGTATTTAAGAAACATTTTCTTTACTGTGCTTTACCTGCACACTTGCGTTCCTGGCACTTCACTTTTACATCATGGGCCAAATGTAATATCATTTGAGTCCAGCGGCCATACGGGTTGAACTTAGACCTTTCTTTTAAAGGGGCAATCACTAACAAGGCAAAACTATGATGAACTTGGACGCTAATACACCTAGCCCCATGTATTCTTATTATTGTCAGAATTTTCCATCCCCTTAATTAGAGATGAGCAGCTCAGTTTTGCTGGAATAACTGCTAAGATTTTTTTATTTATTTAAACAGACAGTACTGATATCTGCACTTTTATTGATCCTAGAGTGACACTTGAGAGTCAACCTTTCTCTTGGAAGGAAAGAAATCTAGGTAATGGAAAAAGATGAATCTCAATATGTTTCCTTTTGACCACGAAGAATACTGTATATATTTTCCAGGCTCTATGGTAACTGCCTGCCAAAGCCATTTTGTTGGCCTTAATGACTGCTTGGATTACATTATCGGAGAATCCTTTATTTCGGAAAATCTCATTTTCAAAAGCCATTCAATGAAATTTAAACTCTGATATAGAACCGATCCCTGTAACAGTACATTTTTTTTGAGAACCATATTCTTTTTGGTCAATTTGTAGCCACTAAAATTACAGGAATACCTCCCTTTATTATTTTTCTTAGTATCCTCAGCAGTATTGGAATTGGAGAGAATACAAAAGCCTGATAAAACTTCCATAGTATTAGCATAGCATTGGAAGGAGGGTTCAGTGAAGCGCTCCTTAGCCCCTTCGGTGTTTGGTGCGATGACACAATTATAAGCCGGTTTGTGTTGCTTAAATTGCCAGTCTGTAGTTCAATGGAGATACAACCAGGAGGTAATCCAAAGTTTATTTTCTGCAAGAGAGATCTTCTGACGTTTCAGTCCCCGCTGGGACCTTTATCAAGGCAGCCACTGTGTCAAATAGTTACCACCTGTAAGGAGCGGGGGCTGCGCAGCTGTGTGACCAGGAATCAGCATAGCATATATCTAAAATCCTAATAGATCCCTTAATATGTAGAAATACCCTGCTCTTGAATTAAGAAGCCATCTGATCTACATTATTTCTGGTACACACCAAGTGTTCACTTGACTCTCATATGCTTGAGGCTGCACTGACCATTATCCTGTGAGTCTTGTTTGATGTTATAAGAAGTCTGCCTCCCAATTTTATAACCTTGAAAAATATATTGCTGATTTTGCTGGAACCCTGGACTCAGGACATGATCTGTAAAGTTTCCCTCATGGCTAGAAAAATTCCTGTTCCACCCTGGTTAGTTATACATGCCACTGTGGAATCTCATTTTCAGATTTCGCCCCTGAGTCCACAATGTGAGAGAATATCGTGTCTTTGATGTTAGGGTGATAAACTGATTTGTTCGCTGATAATTGCATCTTGATCAACCCTTTAAAAATTTCATCTGAAACATTCTTGAATGGATTGTTTTGAATGCAAAAAAAAATCATTCCTAAGTAGTATTTATATTTAGAAATTATGTTCTGTTGACTGTGAGGCGATTAGATTTTTTTCCATTTGATCATCTAACCGTGATAAAGGCCCCCATACACATAGCTGAGGTATCACATGCAGTACAGCGTATTTTACATAAATTGTATCACATGCATTCCCATTCACTGCTCCGCCATACAATATATCCTTGGTGCAACAGTGACTGCGGATCCGATGTGCACAGGACCACACATCAGATCAGAATCATAAGTAAAAGACATACAATTTGACATTTTTCATATGATTTATTGACTCAATGAATTAAAATTGTGTAGAAAAGGGCCAAATTGTACTGGTGTATGGTCACCTTTTCACTTCAAGAGTTTTAACTGAGTCTAACTGAAGTGCCATTACTGATGCTGCCTTGATCAATAAATCAACTAGATAGGGAATTATGTTTGTTCCCTCTTTTCTGAGGACAATTGACAGGACTGCTGTTATTTTTGTAAACAGTCCTGTGGCCATTGCTAACCTACAAGGTATTGCGCTGAAATGAAAGTGAATACTTCATACAGCAAATCTTAGAAGATTTTGCTGGCCTTCCTAAATGCATCTTTTATATATCTATACATGCCAAACTTCTCCTAATTTCATTACATTCATTACACCTTATGGATTTCATCCTGAATTTATCTACCATTAGATTTAAATTTGAATCCTTTAAGTTTAAAATTGGTCTGAAGGTCTCATCTGATTTGTGGGCCAAAAAACAAATTTGTATAGAATTCTTTCTTTTTATGACCTACAAGGACTACAATATTTACCCCAGATTCCAACAGAAACTCTTTTGCCTGACTCAGACTACAGTATATTATTTTATAGGCCATTTTACTGAAAAATATCCTTTTGGAGCCAGGCCCTTGAGACTGATATACAATTGTCTGTTAAAGACGTTATCAATTTGTCTGAAAAATACATTAGGTGGGTACCTACCTGAAGATTACCTGTGTATATATCCTCCCTGTTAAACAGATTTTTCTTGTACTGTACTTTTTAGTTTTGTTTACCCTGGTCCTTCTTAACAAGTCTTCATCTATTTTTTGTTAGCAATTCCTCTTAGAGAACAAAAATACCCTATTCCCCGAAACAATGCCAAATACAGGGCCTAAATGGTTAACCTTTGTATTGACCAATTTTTTTATAGGAAAAATCAAGCTTTTCCATTTGGTCGTCTGTGAAATACTTTTTTTCCTGATTTACTCCAAACAGCAATTTAACTTCAAGCAGCACATTTTCTAAAAAATATCTTTGTTTCTTTTTCAGCATCCCAGATTATTAACTAAATAAGTTATCTAGCTATACCTGCTAGACTAGAAATTTTGGATTGCATAATAGAAGTATCCACAGATGCATCCACTTAATACTTGGCTCCTTTCTGAGTTGCTCAGCTATAGACTACAAGTGAGATATTATTAGAGACAGGATTATATGCATTTGCATATGTATTTGCATATTTTGCCCACTCTCACCGGTTATTGCATATTTTACCTAAAATCTAGTGATGGTGCATATTTTATTTTATTCTTCCCACCCGTGAGTCACAGCACTGCTTTGCCCTGCCGCTGCTGGCCAGGTAGTGGTAGAGTGTGCAGGCTGGGGAAATATGTGCGCAGAGTGGGGAACCTTGGATATACGCTATGTCTGACACTGCTCTAGGCTGCCAATCCATGTTGATAAAAGTCAGTCAGGGTGGATGCCATTACGAAGCTCCTGAACCTTTGCCTACTCCTGGCCTGGGACTTTACACCAAGAGACAGACTTCTGTGGCAGAGGAGGCGGGCGGAAGGGTTGTGACATCACGTGGTGCGGAGAAAATGCTGTGTCACAGTGACTATGTGGTGCAGGGAGGAAGCCTTCCACTGCGCCGCCCTCGCATGCTACGCTGACATTTGATCCATCGGCGCTAGAGATGAGGGTCTGTGCAGTTGATGCAAGAAGGGCTTTGGACGCTGCAGTATGCTATGGGCCTATTTTTGAGGTTTATTTGCAACTAATTGTATGCTGATTTTTTAATAAATAAGTTAAAATTTACTTTTTTTATTATTTAATGTAGCATATTTTAACACTTTTCATGCATATTTTAAGTATTTTTCATGCATATTTGCATGCATATTTCAAGCTTTTTTTTGTTGCATATAATCCTGTCTCTAGTTATTATCTATTAAAACCTCAACCCATTTCTCCATCGCTATAGTCACCAGGGCTGAAGACAGACTATACCTAAGTGCAGCACATGCTGCTGATTTAAGGATACTCTTACAGAATCTTTACGAATAAGCCCTACCCTTATTTCTATTCAATGGTCCAAAATAAGCCCCACCTGAAAATAAGTCCTACCGAAAGCCCCATTTTCGCGAATCCCTGTACTAAACTACCGAAACCCCCGCTATACCCCTCACCCCCACCATGCATGAAATGGAGAAGTGGATGCTGCTGTGGTATGGTAGCAGCCCTGGTACTGCTGAAGCATCCTGTTCCCAGGGATGACATCATCACGCACCATCCAAGGGGCATCTGTATGGTACACAGACGGGAGCTGAGTGACTGCAGTGTTGGAAAGGTTGAAAAATGCGGAAGGAAAGTGGGAGTTGTGCTGAAAGTATAAGGTGGGGGGGCATGATGGGGATAAAAGCAGGAATGGAATAAAATAAGTCCTACCCCGAAACTAAGCCCTATGGTAATTTCTGTCCCTCCCCCAAAAAAATAAGACAGTGTTTTATTATCGGGGAAACACAGTAGCTACTGGCACATCAACCTTAGGTGGTTTTTATCTATATACCATATCTTTATCTGAAATAGGAAATATACTCTGAAACCTTTGTGGTACCTGAGACTTTTTCTCATGCTTTTCCAAAGGCTCTGCAATAATGTTACACATCTGTTCTGAAGTAGGAATACATTGCTTTTTTTTAATTTACTTTTTAGCTATGATATGACTAATCAGCTGACACATTGTTCTTATTTAAACCATCATTCAAATCAAGAACCTGACAAATTGCCTTAACCAGTTCATCTATACCATGTACATTTACACTTTCTTCGGTAAATGATACAGATTCTTTGTTTTCAGAATCAATCAACAAACCCTTCTCTTCTGAGGAGATTTTCAGATTCAGAACCTCTCATCAAGAAATCTATAATCGGTCTCATTTGCGATACCAACATTTTTTCCAAGAGATAAAGATTTTTTTTCTCTAAACCAAAAGCTGCTTCCTCCAGAGTTTGGTCCACGAGGCCACTTAACCCTGTGACAAACAGTTATCACCTGATGTGTCCTGATTATATGTTTTATGTACACAACACAGTTCATCTCTCATATTGTAGCTGAAGCTACAGACGGTGCAAAATAATTTAACCCAAGATGGCTCCTTCACTAATCTAGCTAAAGGATGAGAAGCCTGAGCTGGATCACTAGGCTTCTCTCCTCCAATATTTACCTTTGTTTTATTCCCCTTATCAAGCATTATATACAATATATTAAACAACAAACACACACACACACACATATATATATATATGGTACTTGTTTCCTAGCAGGGCGCCCACAAAGCTATTTGCTTAGTGGGCTATTCTGCGTAGTGAAATTGCATCGATTCGCATGGCTTTTTGTGCCTTGCGATGTGACCTCAGTAGTTAATTTAGTTAATTTATTCACTGCACCCTGAGTGAAATCGCATCGCAGATGAGATCAGATCAGATGAGATCTCAGTAGTTCATATGGTAAAACACCTAAAACAGCACCACTCTTCACGTCACCCCGAAGCGTGGCGAGCACAGCGGAACGCATCCTCAGACCTTTTCATACCCCCACATCGGCGTGGAGTTGATTTTATATTGTGTTGCGAGCGCAGCGAGCCATCGAGCCTGAAGCATGGCGTGCATATGCAGATTACTTTACATGTATTACGCGTCCGCTCGCCGCGCTTCGGGCTCGGTGGCTCGCTGCACTTGCCACACTACATAAAATCAACTTCACGCCAATGTGGATAGTGGGGGTATAAAAAAAGGTCAGAGGATGCATTCCGCCGTCCCTCGCGGGGCTCGCCACGCTTCGCGGTGACGTGAAGAGTGGTGCTGTTTTAGGTGTTTTACCATATGAACTACTGAAATCTCATCTCATATCACACGCCACAAAAAAGGGCCATGCGATGCAATTTCACTCAGGGTGCAGTGAATAAATTAACTAAATTAACTACTGAGCATATGTAGGAAATCTGGGCGCCCTGCTAGGAAACAAGTACCATATATATATATATATTTTATATATACAAAACCACCGGGTGATTTTTGTGAAGAGTGTCAATCCTGCCGGCACTCTTCACAAAAATCACAGCAGGCCCCGGTGCCCAATGGCAAATACATAGAGAATCCAAAAGGTAATGGCACTCAAGAGGCAATACACAGCGTCTTCAACAGGGGAAATATATTTGTCAAGCTTTCGGGGTTTGACCCCTTTCTTCAGGACATCAAAAAGTACAACACATGTGTTGTACTTATTGATGTCCTGAAGAAGGGGTCAAACCTGAAAGCTTGATAAATATATTTCACCTGTTGAAGGCTTGCGTGAAGCAATAAAGGTGTATTAACCCGGTGTCAGGTACATCTACGTTTCGGGGAGCATCCTCCCCTTCATCAGGATACAGAATGACAAAAAGCATATAATATTTAAAGTGTCTTACCACCTGTGGATCATCAGGATTCAGGCAGTGTCCTCTGCCATCCCACTGCATCTGTTGCCGGTGCTAGACTTCCGCTTCCAGCTGATCATATACATGTGAAACAACAAACGTGCATAAAATAAAAAAATACAATAATAATCTGTGTACAAAAAATCAGATTCTTATTGTATTTTTTTATTTTATGCACGTTTGTTGTTTCACATGTATATGATCGGCATATTGTTTAGTATACACAGGGTATCCATAGCAGCGCCGCTGGAGTGGCCGGAAGTGGAAGTCTAGCATCGGCAACAGACGCAGCGGGATGGCGGAGGATGCTGCCTGGATCCTGATGATCCACAGGTGGTAAGACACTTTAAATATTGTATGTTATTTGTCATTCTGTATCCTGATGAAGAGGAGGATGTTCACCGAAACGTAGATGTACCTGACACCAGGTTAATACACCTTTATTGCTTAATGTAAGCCTTTGAATGCCACCTCATTTGTTCTTCTCTGCATATGGACCTGGGTCCTTAGGAAGGCACCGGAGCACCGTACCCCTGTGGGGTACCCCCGGAGTGCCGGAGTTATGGTTTGGATATATATATATATATATATTTATATATAGAAGAGGGGTAGAACTGGAACTCACAATCCACAAGTCCAACCACTGGGGTGCAATTCCTAGGCTACAATCCGGGGGGGGGAGGGGGTACAGCCAAATATAGAGAATTTCCAAATAAGAGCACTCACCAGAATTCCAGCAGTATTGCAATCTAAAAGGTTTAATACATCACCAAATTATCAGAGCATAGTGTCGAAATTTAGAGCCTCTCTGGGCCCATTGTCAAGACCAAGTTACAGATGGTTCACAGCATCAGGGCATTTAACACATTGATCAACTATCCACCTTAAATACTATAGTGAAATAGTGTCACTATACACTACCAATTAATACTTAGGGCGGCCAAAAGTATATTTTATGCACACCATTCAACGGTCATAAACATTATCCCAGCTGGGTAACATACCGATAAACCTATACCCACTTTTATAAGCGGCGCTGTTACAATATAAGTAGAGATATCTCTATATCTCAATATAATGAGAATAATCGGGGTCCGGGGGGTTGAATGCATAAAAGTATGTTAAAATGTTAACCATAAATCTGTAAACTACAGAACTGCTACCTAATAGTGCATTAAACATAAGGGGATGGGGGTTTGAACATCAAATATGGATTTGTCAATAAACAGAAATTATTATTGTATGATACATAAAGTACAGGTTGTATCCAAATTATTATCACATACATAACTATAATGACTGCAGTCATTTTAAGATAAAACAAAGATAAAAGAGGAGAAAAATAAAGTTGGATATACAGTATATAGCTAATTCTGTAGGTAGGTGGAGGACCAGAGAAAATTTAAATACCCTTTGTCTGCTGGCTGCACCATATCTGATATGCAGTCTGGAGCTGATTCAAAATGGTAATAACAATCAGCGAATAGGATCAAGGTAGCATTACTTATTTTAAATAAGCTTGAGGAGTTGATACACAAGTAATTTGACAGATTTTTAAGGCCATGCATTTGTTAAAGTATTACAGAAATTAGTAATTCATTTAATTTTCATCTACTGCGCCCAAGGCTAATAATAATAAAGCTTTCTGTAACTGCCAATCAATACTGCTCCCTTTGAAATATAAGATTACTGGTTGAACATAGTTGTAGTTGTTTAATCAAGCCCATTGCTCTATTTTTCAATTATTATTCTGAAAACATATTTGTGTACTGGTTGTACATTCAATTTGTAGATACAAGGCATTTGGCTAAAATACAAACTCCTTACATGTAAATTTAGAAACGACATTCATTATAATGATGAAATAATAATAATAATAATAATAATAATAATAGTAATAATAATTAATAATCGTAATGCTAGAAAACATTTTTGTTTATTAGAGGTATTTTCTATAAATGTATTACTATCTAGTCATCCAGGCTAATGTGTCGGTTGAACTGTAACAACACAGACCAATTTCTAAGCTATAATAAATATTAATGAGTTGCTATGCCTTGATTGGCTTTGACAAATAAATAATTGCTAATTAGACTAAAGCAGTTCCATAATTGTAAAAAGCGAGGTAAATTTATGTTTTTTTATGAGGATAAATTAATTAAAGCTTGTGACAACTTCAATCAACATTTCTTACTTTGTAATGAAACACTGACATGCAATCTGTTTTTTTTTACTTACTTCGTCTAATTGATTAGGGAGGAATATTTGAAATTTCATTAGCCTGTTACATTAATGAATTTATAGTAGCAAATCTAACTATAATATTCATTACAATACTGATAAAATAAACACGTTTGAACAATGACTTTATTCACTTTTAACCAAACAAGAACATTCTAGCATTTACATTATCTGCATAATTCATCTATATTGTTACCTAGGTGTCATGTTATCAACTAATTTGGATAATAATTGACAAATAATAATTAGATTCTTCAGTATAAATTAAATGTAATTGAATGCATCATTTTAGTTACTGTATTGTAATATAAATGAAGGATGATTTGTAAATATAAATAAATCCATTTGAGCAATGCATTTGAAAGTTTGCAAATGAACCTATTTCTATTGGTGTTAAATTATCACTTGTTTAGATACAGTAAATACAGGCTAGACTGACGAATGTGCTATAATTGCTTGACTGGCATGGTCGCATTGTTCAGTTATGCGTTTTCTGACTTGGTCACAAACACTGTGATCACAGTCAGAAAAGCAGAGTGAGCATCCCTCAGAAGATAATCTTCTAGCAAGCCGGATCTAAGTCTTTGGACAGAGATTTCCAGTCTAGAATGAGAATTTACAATGGGTGGTTTGAGCGATTCCATGAGTTCCAAAAGCCACCCGATAGTGAACTCGGATGCAACTTGGATCAATCCTGCAGTATTAGTTGCCTACTTTTTAGGGATGTCTCCTGCTGCATTTACATCAAAGCTATGACAGCTACTCCAACATATGAATTAAACCCCATCATGCTTTGCACAGCAGAACTAGGAAGTTAAGAAACCAGTGCATTCCAGAGCATATGTGTGGTTAGAAGGATGTACTAGCCAATATTTTTCATTTTCAACTCTATTATGACATCTCAAGATATTATCATTTAAAATTCTTGGTAATTTGGCAGAACTGTAACTGTTCAGAGTGCAGGGCTCTGTGGGAGGAACCATCACTGCCCCACGTCCCTTGATCGTGGTTGGAATTTCTACTGCAGCACCAAACAAGCATAATTTAGACACTCCAGACTGTGACCCTTGTACAGCCAATCAGAGCATATTCTGTATACCCCAGTCAGCAATGTACTGTACTTACCAATTCAGCTAACCATTTCAGCTTTGTTATGGTGCTGTGAAGCAAAGTCAGCATGAATAATGGGTCTAACAAATATTTGCATTTTGTTGTTTAATATGCTAAAGTCAGTAGTATAGGCTATTGTTGATATATAGTTATTATTTATCTTAGTTTAATGTCTCCATATACAGTATGGATGTCTAAAATGTTTTGTTTGGTATTTTAAAAAATACTGCGATAATACCCACATTGAATAAAGATAAGCATCATCTGATACATTTGATGTTGTATATCAATATGACATTCACTTCATATGTGTTGGACCCTTAAAAGATGGGAAATGGTTATCCCAGTAAGGATGGCAACTAGTCAATAATAAGCACATGCATATCAAAATATTTAACAATAATTAATAAGATCCACAGTTTTTTTTCAAAAGATGGTGTGCAACATTCTTTGAAATACAAATTGTTTTTTAAAGTACTTGATATTGATGTGTATATAACTAGAACATATCAGACTAGACTCTAATTGAGTTCCTAATATTAACTGTTCTACTGTACATTGGTGCAATAGATATCAATGTAGACTGACATAGATAAGACATCCTTAGATAAGCCAATATTGAAGAATGACATGTACACCTGTTGGACTGTCAGTCAGAAGGATAAACATTTTATACTTTTTGTGTTAGTGCTTTTAAGTCAGTCATTGCCTGACAACTCTTGAGAGTTCATTCTTTTAGTATAAAAATGTACACGTTCTTCACTTATAATCATCCTGAAGGATTAGATCTTAAATGAGAATTCCATGTTTTCTTTCAGAATCATTTTTTTGATCATTGGTACTTGAAATTTTATAATATACTGTAATGTATGACTGCCATCAAACCCCTCACTAAATCATCACTATTAACTTGGCAATAATTGCCAATCACAATTACATTTTTTCATATGAGATAACTGTTGGTACTGAGAAATGGGAATTTTAAATCTAGTTTTAAACCACAATATAATTTAATAAGTAAAACAAGTTATAATAAATAGGTAAATAGGCTGTGGGCCGAATAGGCTGTGTGCATGGTTTAGCTGTGTGCATAATAGTTTTGAAGTGCGGCATAATTTAAATATAACTGTCGCGTTATACTGGCGTTCTAGACATATCTTCAGCTTATCCTGAATGAACTGACTTCTCTTCTCATCTCTTCTCATCAAGGTAACCAGCATTCTACATACTTGGTCTGGGCTGCAGATGATTCTACCCTCTGTCCTAGATTGATTTGATATTGTCATAGGTAACCAGCATTCTACATACTTGGTCTGGGCTGCAGATGATTCTACCCTCTGTCCTAGATTGATTTGATATTGTCATAGGTAACCAGCACTCTACATACTTGGTCTGGGCTGCAGATGATTCTATCCTCTGTCCTAGATTGATTTGATATTGTCATAGGTAACCAGCATTCTACATACTTTGTCTGGGCTGCAGATGATTCTACCCTCTGTCCTAGATTGATTTGATATTGTCATAGGTAACCAGCATTCTACATACTTGGTCTGGGCTGCAGATGATTCTACCCTCTGTCCTAGATTGATTTGATATTGTCATAGGTAACCAGCATGCTACATACTTGGTCTGGGCTGCATATGATTCTACCCTCTGTCCTAGATTGATTTGATATTGTCATAGGTAACCAGCACTCTACATACTAGGTCTGGGCTGCAGATGATTCTACCCTCTGTCCTAGATTGATTTGATATTGTCATAGGTAACCAGCATTCTACATACTTGGTCTGGGCTGCAGATTATTCCACCTCAGGTGCTGGATGTATTTAAATGCTTTGTTAATTGATCATTCTGCACACTGCTTTAGATATCAGAAATGTGTTTTGACAAACTTAATTTTGCAAGTTAAAAAGCAAATCTCTGTTGCCTATGTTAAGGGAGGAATATCTTATAACTCTTAATGACACATGCTATCTTGGAATGCATGGATGTATATGTGGATTCAGTACTGAATCCCGGCGGTCGGGATCCCGACGTTCAGAATCCCGACGCCGGAATCCCGACAGCCGAAATGCCGACAAGGGGGGGACGTGGATCGCCCCCCCTTGCGGACTCGCTGCGCTCGCCACGCAGCGGGCCCGGTGCCTCGCTACGCTCGGCACACTAATTTATTCTCCCTCCAGGGTTGTCGTGGACACCCACGGAGGGAGAATGTGTCGGGATTTTGGCGGTCGGGATTCCGGCGTCGGGATTGTGAACGCCGGGATCCCGACCGCCGGGATTTTAACGGCATCCCGTTTATGTAAGCAACTTTTATTACCATTCATTGTAGTAGGGGGGTTGGGATTGGGTGGGGCGAGTCCAATTAATGAGTGCAGATGCATTTAAAGATCAGTAAATAGGCTGTGTGCATGGTTTAGCTGTGTGCATAATAGTTTTGAAGTGCATCATTTTTAAAGTGCCGCATAATTTAAATATAACTGTCGCGTTATACTGGCGTTACTCTGAAGTGAAACAGAAGGACAGAAATAACAACTGAGAAAACCAAAGACTGCTTTGAGTGAGTTCAATTCATTCTCACAACATACTACTCCTGGCTGCTTAATCTGGCTATTCAACCATAATATCATAATTTCTACATCTGCAAACAACTTTTACTATCACTGTTAATGCTTGTATTTGCACTGCCAGTTTTGAAAATGACCAGCTGTACCTCTAATGTCTTCACCTCCCCTGCTCTTCCATTGATAGTAGGTGTCCCCCAAAATTTTATTCTTGGCCCTCTTCTTCTCTATGTCTATACGTCCTCTATGGGTGAGCTTATTTGCTCACTCAACTTCCGCTATCACATCTATGCTGATAACACTAAAATCTACCGCTCCTCTCCTGATCTCTCTCCCTCTATCCTCACTCATATCTCCAACTGTCTCTCTGCTGTCTACTCTTGGATGACCCAGCGCTTTTTTAGACTTAAAATATCAAGGACTAACCTGACCTCTTCCTACCCTCTTGCATAAAACCTGACCATCTCTAATCCTAACCTACTGTTTATGCTCACCTCTTCCCCTTCTGTGTCACCCCAGTCTGTCTAACCCTCCCCTTTAGAATGTAAGCTCTCACAAGCAGGGCCCTCTCTCGTTATGTGCCTTTCTTAGAATATATAAACCACTGCCACCCTGATGCTTGCTTCAGTGTCCTGTCCCCTGATGCAACTATCCGTATTAACCATGTTCTTGTCCTAAACTGTCTTGTGCTGTAATTCGTTATGTGTTTTTGCTCATAACTATGCTTTGTAAAGCGCTGCGGAATCTGTGTGCGCTATATAAGAAACTGTTAATAAATAAATAAATAATAATAATAATAATAATAGTTTTTTATTATTATTATTATTATTATTATTTGTTTATCTTAACTGAATAAGCATTATTAAACCACATGTTAGTCTTCACCACCAGTAAATATACTCTGTATACTCAGTACTTAAAATATAGAGATACAGTTTATTGGTATATATACTATAAATTAAGTTAACAAAACACTCATGCTGTTCAAAAGAATGATAAGCAAACGAGAATCAATACTCATCTTAAAGGTGAAAGATCTTAAATAGTGTATGTCCTTTGTATCTTCTATCATCTGAGGGAGATCTGTCATCACTAATTTGATGCTCTGAATTGACAGTCAATAATGGTGCAGAACTAAGAAAAGTGAATTACTATTATTATGCTTTATTTATATGATGACAAAAGGGTTCTGCAGCTTCAATTAAAGTACATAAAAATTAGCAAAATTAAAACAGTTATACAAATTATGTAAATGTGGACATACACTGTGTATGTAAATTTATAGGAATGATGTTAAGCGCTCACCTAATGGAACAGTGTTGTTGCTGCTATTTGAGGGTTGAGGAAAGAAGAGAGTGAGAGAGCTGTATAATGTAAATAAGTCGTGTTTATTAGCAAAATGCAATAAAAAGTGTACATTCGTCAATTGTCCAGAGTGGTGGTAAATGGATGTCCCCTTGGGATTGTGATGAATAAACAGTGCACCTGCAATCACCTCGAGAGCTCTGGGGGGAGGATGGGGGTGTCAGCAGACCCCTTTTTTACCATATGCTGACTCAGGGGCTTATGTCTCTCGTTAAGTGATGCGGTGGAGGTGTTAGTGTTATGGTTTTCGCCTGGGCTCTGGGTGATACGACAGCTGGCAGGAGGAAAAAGGTCAGGCGTGAGCCCGCAGCTGGGACCGCTGTTTAGAACGGCCACAGCGAAACCTACACTGACTCTGTTGAGTCCCCCGGGCAGATGGAATACCCCTGCAAGTGCTAGGCTTCGCCTGTAGCCGCCGCGTTCGACAGAGCCAGTTAGGCCGGCTCTGACCCCGATGCAGCCAGGTGTTAGGTAAAGACAAGGGGTGAGCGATCGCCAGGGGGTATCTCAAAAGGACCGTCTAACTACAGGGCCTAGCTGGGAAGAGACCCCTAACTACCGGCACCTGGCCAAGAACGGGGAACGGCGACCCAGTCGCAGACACAAACAAGGAAATAGGGAATCTCGGAACAGGTACACCCTGAGACTGCGATTCCCCAAAACAAGGAGTAGCTAGAAGGGAAATACCCCTGCCTACCCAACGCTAAGGTGACAGACAATAACCAAAGAGGAAGGACAACAGAAATGATACCGCAAAGTAACAGCGGACCCACGGAGGGGTACAGCCACGGCGGGCCAAAGATGGTATAAGGAATAACCAGCAGGCTCCAATGGAGCACTTACGTGACCCACAGGCAGATAGGTAACGGGGACAGGTGCAGGCTCTGGCCCAGGACAGGATGATGATCCAAGCAGGCTGGGAGACAAGAGAGCAGGAGTATACACCAGGACACTTCAAAGACTGGAGCAACAATGCTCCGGGGACCGGGTAATCAGGCTTATGCTATTACTAGCAAGGAGCTGAGCTGCAGAGGATATATCCTGGGATCCAAACAGGAGACTGGAACAAGGGACCAGGAAGCTTGGCTAGGAGCAAACAGAAGTTCCCTGCAAATGCAGCAGGAACTTAAACAGAAAGCTATCACTGGCAGAATACTGCAGGTGAGCCTGCCCTATAAAGGGCTCAGGTGATTAATTACACCTGAAGATTCAGGGAGCTCCCAGGCTAGTGCTTGATTAGCTTAATATCTCACAGCCTAGTGAATAAACTAAGCTCCCAGAACACAAAGCTGTAATGGCAACAGACCTGCCACTGGAGGTCACCAGTGAGTCAAAATGCCAAACAGAAACTGACAGAAAACAAAACAGACTGGTTCCTGACAGTACCCCCCCCCTTGAGGAGGGGTCAACAGACCCCAAAATCCAGACCTCCAAAAATTAAATGTATCTGGATTCTGGATAACGGGGCAAAGGCAACAGAAAGGTGAACACAAGCTAAAACCACGGCCTGTCTCAGTGCCCTCCCTTGAGGGTGACCACAGGGCACAACCAAAAAGACAAACAAGATGATTCAGGAAAGCGGAAAAAGATTAATGCTTCTTCTTTTTCTTTTTCCTAGATTTTGATGGAATCAGCAGTTTAAGGCCCCACACATTATCAGATCTGATGGTACCTTCTATCAAATCACAGCTATGGGTTACCAAATCAGAAACAGAGTTGAAGTCTCAATCTGAGGAGATCATGAGAGTCTTTTTAACAGATGGAATCTCAGAAAGGGAAGAATGTCTTAATTGGCCATAGGCAGAACTCTTATTGGATTCCCCAGACCCAGAATTACAGGTACCAGATGTGTCCAAAAAATTTTTGTCAGGAGTCAGTGAGACAAAACCAATAGCTAAACTCCTGGATTCCGGACCAAGCGATGAGGCAAAAGAACGAACAAACAGAGACTGTGAGTCTCCAGAAGCCAGGTCCTTAAGCCCCTGGCTTATGCTGGGTACCACATTTCCAGGAGCTGGTGGAACCCCATCCTTCTTTTTGGGACTGAACTTCTTAATAACTGCATCACAGAAAGAAGATAGATCTCGGATACAAGGGTCACCAGCATTGATCCGCTCGTAGGCCCATGTCTGAGGTCTACCCCTAAAGGCAGAAATTATGAGGTCTACAATGTTAGCCCAAGTGACCCCTGAAGATGGTCTCGATTCAAACAGGGAAACATAGTGTCCAACCAGGGCAATAAAATGGGCAAGATCTCCATCAAACACGATGGACGTAGGGACATCCACCTCTGGGACCTCAGAACTGGAATTCTCTATGGGAACAACAACCTTGGGGGCTAAGATTTCTGAAGCCTCCCGAGAGGCTGGCAAAACCGAAACACTCACCGGGTTTGCAGCCATCAAGACCCTTGCTGAGGCTGTGGTCTTTGGGACCTCAGACAAGGATATGGCCACCCCTTCCGGGGACACAGCTTCTATGATACCACTTGAGACTAGATGGACTGAGTCCCCTTCCGGGACCAGACAGACAGAGTCCCCTTCCGGGACCGGACAGACAGAGTCCCCTTCCGGGACCGGACTGGCAGAGTCCCCCTCAGGGACCGGACTGGCAGAGTCCCCCTCAGGGACCGGACTGGCAGAGTCCCCCTCAGGGACCAGACTGGCAGAGTCCCCCTCAGGGACCGGACTGGCAGAGTCCCCCTCAGGGACCGGACTGGCAGAGTCCCCCTCAGGGACCGGACTGGCAGAGTCCCCCTCAGGGACCGGACTGGCAGAGTCCCCCTCAGGGACCGGACTGACTTGCCCCCCTTCTGGGGCGAGACAGACTTGCCCACCTTCTGGGGCGAGACAGACTTGCCCACCTTCTGGGGCGAAACAGACTTGCCCACCTTCTGGGGCGAAACAGACTTGCCCACCTTCTGGGGCGAAACAGACTTGCCCACCTTCTGGGGCGAAACAGACTTGCCCACCTTCTGGGGCGAAACAGACTTGCCCACCTTCTGGGGCGAAACAGACTTGCCCACCTTCTGGGGCTACAACCTTTGGGCCCCCACTCGGGGCTACGGCCTTTGGGCCCCCACTCGGGGCTACGGCCTTTGGGCCCCCACTCGGGGCTACGGCCTTTGGGCCCCCACTCGGGGCTACGGCCCTTGGGCTGAACACTTTCCGCACGTTTTTTAGGAAACCCGGAAGATCCCTTAGGATGGGATCGTCAGCCTCTATGAGAGGTTTAACCCACTCCAAAGCTCCTCCTCTAAAGCATGATAAGAGATAACGGACAGCAGAAGCAGGAGTCATCTTCACATTATGTGAGAAGTCCATTCCAGCGAGGAATTGCTGAGCAATTGGTCGGAGCTGGGCCAAATCTCCATCGAAGTATGGAGTGTTAGGAGTATCATCAGACACGCCCGGCGGGCCTTGGGCATCAAATTGGCTCGACTGACCTCGAGCACCACAAACGTTCAATGAGCCCCAAGCGCCCTTGCCGCTAGATGAGCCCCCGGCATCGGACTCGCCTAAGGAGACCGGGACTCCTGGATCCACAACCTCAGAGGCAACTCCGAGAACCCCAAGATCGGGGAAGATGTCACTAGAAATCCCGGCTGAGACTGATGTCAGGGATTCTTTTTTCGGAGTTATGCCTCCCAAGGCCTCATCAGGAGCAATGACCTCCATAACTCCATGTGGGGTTAAGTTCCCCAAGACCCTCTTAGGGGTGATGGCTTCAAGGACCCCCTCTGGGATTATGCCGCTTGAAGCCCCTTTTGAGGGAAAAACCTGATACTCCTCTACGGGACTTAACAGTTCCAATGTTGAAAGAACGTTGATCTCCCTGACTGGAAGATTAGTATCTAACGTCTTTCTGTCTGGAATCTTTGTGGATGAATTCCACATTCCCGTCTGATTCCGTACCTCAACATGGGGCGCTCTAGTCTTAGGACCCCAGTTGTAAGTCGGAGCGTTACGTATGTGGGGTGTGTGGTCAGGCTCCTCCTGCTTAGAGGAGATAGGCATAGATGTAATCTCCTGATACCACTTGGATTGAGGAAAACCCTTCCCAGTACCACCACCAGGTCTGCGCAATTCGCAATACTGGAGAAAGTGGCCTGATTCCCCACAATACAGACATAGGTTAAAGTCTTTACGCCGTCGCCGCTCTTCTGGTGTGAGCCTTGGCCGTAAAAAACTTCTATGTCCCTTCTGAATCTTCTGATCTGAAGTTTGACTGACTACCCCCTTAGCCAGGGTCTCCCTAGGAGCTGGTTGAGCCCCAAAAACCTCAGACAGATCCAGGAAAATTTGGGTTAACAGATCTTGCAATTGCAGAAATGACTGCTGCAGACCCTTAACCCGCTCAGGTTTTAATTCTGTAAAGGCCGTATTTAAGGCCATCAAGGAAGCTTGCAAGGCCTGCATGATTAAGTACAGCAATGAAACAAACAGACCAGACCAACTGGGCAAGCTGAATAAAGCAAAACCCCGTAACGGGCAAAATGCGGGAAGAAAAAAAAATCTTAATATGGACAAATCTATAAGTCCCGCTACCAATCAAAAACACCCAAATCACCTTGAAACAAAATTTTATATATGCATGTATACCTATGACTACTGTGAACACATGCATATATCGGTATGGCCAGTGATAATGTTATGGTTTTCGCCTGGGCTCTGGGTGATATGACAGCTGGCAGGAGGAAAAAGGTCAGGCGTGAGCCCGCAGCTGGGACCGCTGTTTAGAACGGCCACAGCGAAACCTACACTGACTCTGTTGAGTCCCCCGGGCAGATGGAATACCCCTGCAAGTGCTAGGCTTCGCCTGTAGCCGCCGCGTTCGACAGAGCCAGTTAGGCCGGCTCTGACCCCGATGCAGCCAGGTGTTAGGTAAAGACAAGGGGTGAGCGATCGCCAGGGGGTATCTCAAAAGGACCGTCTAACTACAGGGCCTAGCTGGGAAGAGACCCCTAACTACCGGCACCTGGCCAAGAACGGGGAACGGCGACCCAGTCGCAGACACAAACAAGGAAATAGGGAATCTCGGAACAGGTACACCCCGAGACTGCGATTCCCCAAAACAAGGAGTAGCTAGAAGGGAAATACCCCTGCCTACCCAATGCTAAGGTGACAGACAATAACCAAAGAGGAAGGACAACAGAAATGATACCGCAAAGTAACAGCGGACCCACGGAGGGGTACAGCCACGGCGGGCCAAAGATGGTATAAGGAATAACCAGCAGGCTCCAATGGAGCACTTACGTGACCCACAGGCAGATAGGTAACGGGGACAGGTGCAGGCTCTGGCCCAGGACAGGATGATGATCCAAGCAGGCTGGGAGACAAGAGAGCAGGAGTATACACCAGGACACTTCAAAGACTGGAGCAACAATGCTCCGGGGACCGGGTAATCAGGCTTATGCTATTACTAGCAAGGAGCTGAGCTGCAGAGGATATATCCTGGGATCCAAACAGGAGACTGAAACAAGGGACCAGGAAGCGTGGCTAGGAGCAAACAGAAGTTCCCTGCAAATGCAGCAGGAACTTAAACAGAAAGCTATCACTGGCAGAATACTGCAGGTGAGCCTGCCCTATAAAGGGCTCAGGTGATTATTACACCTGAAGATTCAGGGAGCTCCCAGGCTAGTGCTTGATTAGCTTAATATCTCACAGCCTAGTGAATAAACTAAGCTCCCAGAACACAAAGCTGTAATGGCAACAGACCTGCCACTGGAGGTCACCAGTGAGTCAAAATGCCAAACAGAAACTGACAGAAAACAAAACAGACTGGTTCCTGACAGTTAGGGCTAATTAGCAATGTCGGATCATGATGGTCTGTCACGATCCAAACACAAAGGACCAGCCCAAAACACAACACAAAGAAAATACAAATAGAACCTGAAAAGGATGTAGAGGGGCTCACAAAAAACAGAGACAAACAAACAAAACAACAAGTCCACCATGAATAGCGACTCGCCAACTACAGACAAAGCCATCTTTAACTTAAACGACACACCACTCACACAGAAACAATAGCAAGTCTTGTCTAAAAGATTTACATTTGCACCCACTAACAAACCAAACAAGTTCAACATCTACTGCGACCTACAGGCTTTCACTAGAAAGCTAACTCTTAAGAAATACTTCAACCCTATCATCAGAAACCATGTTGACACTGTCGACAAATACAAATATACAAATCTCAAACCTAAATCCACATTCTACCCCACACATATGAAGTCCCACCACATCAGAACTTTCGATACACTGGTTGCTAGGGATCTAGACAACATGAAAGACAAACCATCATCACAAAACAGAAATACAAACAACATGACACAGAAAAGCACTCAAACATTTAGAAAAGAATGAGCATACCATCATAAAGCTGTCAGATAACGGGGGTAGCATAGTCATACTCAACAAAAACAAGATAGAAGCACTATGCCTACTGGGAGACAGTTCTACAAACACACCTCTTAAAGGAGACCCCACCACTGACTTCAAGCTAGAATTGGACACCATTCTCAAGACAGGCAAAGACCAAGGTATCATAACTAAACAGGAACTTCAATTTCTTCAGCAAAACCATCCCCTCATACTTATTTTCTACTACCTTCCAAAAATACACAAAGACCAAAAAAATCCCCTAGGTAGACCCATTATATCAGGAATCAACTCACTAACAGTCAACTTGTCACAATACGCAGATAAATAAATACAGGACCTGGTCAAAGCACAACCAACATACACCAGGGATACTATAGATATCATAAACAATCTACAAAACACTAACTGGGAGACAGATTACTGGCTAGCTACCAGCAATGTCACTTCACTGTACACCCTCATTAGCATAAACAGGGACTTGACAGCACTAAACATTTCCTTGAAAAAAAAAACAGATCTTCCACCCGAGCAAAACCGACTTCATCTTGAGCACCATTGATTACATTCTACATCACAATTACACCTGGTTTGACAACACATACTATCTGCAGACCACAGGTACCGCCATGGGATGTAAAGTGGTGCCCAGCTATGCAAACCTGTTTATGGGTAAGTGGGAGGAGGATTACATACAGAGTGGGCATAGCTGGAGTGCCAATTTGATCCTGTGGTGGCGATACATAGATTACATCATTTTTATCTGGAAAGGCACACAAGAATCAATGACTAAGTTCACCTAATACTTCAATAGAAACGACAGAAACCTTACCTTTACCACAAACATAAGCAAAGACTCAATCCAAATCTTGGACCTAGACATGTACATAGGCAACCACACAATACATACAAGGACATACAGAAAGAGCGTTGACATGAATAGTTACATTCTCTACAACAGTGCACATCACAGACCATGGCTCCAAAATATCAGACGGAACTGCTCTAAGTTAGATGACTATAAACTACAGGGTGCTTAAATCATGGAACAATTCCACAACAAACTTTATGATAAGGACATAGTCAAATCAGCTTACAATGACACAATAACACTCAACAGAGCCACAATACTACAGACCAAACCTAAACAAAACAAATCAAACGACAAAGAGATTACTTTCATCACTACATACAACCAATAAGCCAAACATTTCAACAATTTTCTGAGACAACACTGGCACATCTTACAACAAGATCATGATCTTCAACAGATATTACCAGATAGACCAACAATCATCTACAGAAAACACCAGATATCAGACAAAAGCTTATACACAACCATGTCAAACCTAACACACTCATACAAACTATATTTGGTTCCAACAAGGGATTCCATTATTGTGGGAGATGCGCAGGCTGCCACAACATAAGCAGAAAAACCACGAAGGTCACACAATCATGAACATCCACCACCCCAGGACAAACATTTAAAATCCTACAACAGATTTCATGTGAACATTTAGGTGTCATTTACCTTTTGAGATGCCCTTGTGGGCTGGAATACGTGGGCAGGACCACATGCCCTCTCAAAAAGAGAATCTACGAACATATCAGAAACATACCTACAGGCTATGAGAATCACAGTGTTTCTCTACATTACAATAACAAACACAACAGCAATCCTAAAGATCTCTTCTTTATGGCCAAAGAAATACCCAAGAAAAATAAGAGAGGGGGAAATCACGTTGACACACTTAACAAAAGGGAACTCTTCTGGATATTTACATTAAAAACACTGACCCCCAGAGGACTCAATTAATGACTTCCATATCAGCCATCTGTGATGAACACTTACCGCAATATAGTGCCGCATTATAAGTTTTTATTCTCCGACCAACGTGAAAAAAGCAGAAATTCACCATAAAACACGGCAAATTTTCCTCATTGAATACTGCCCAGAGTCTCACACAAGAAATATTTGTGCCTTGCAGATGAACACTACCTATCATTTTAATCCATGGGTACAGGAGGTTACAGATGTATCATTTGTGCTCTGAAATATTAAGACGAGCTCAAATAGTATTGTAGAATTTTGAGGCTCTGTTTATTGGGGTTTAGGCTTTTCAAAGAGGCACGGTCATATCTTCAAAATGGTGCAGGCATAGCTTCTTCAACAGCAAGCCTCCTGGATCATGAAGTGTGGTCTGAGATTCTGAAGGTGGTGTGTCTTTGTAAGCAATGTGCCATGATCATACTCTCTTCATACTGGTGCCTAATTTTTCTCTTGGCATCACTGATTGCAATTCAGTTTACTCTGCAACTGATGCTTTACTCTGTGGTGAGAATTTCTCAATATGAGTATTTATTATGCAGTACTTACTTAAATTATACTTATTTCCAGAAGACTTAGGGGGTTATTTTGATTCACTCGAAAAGGCACAATCACTCTCTAATGGACAAAACCATATGCACTGCAGGTGGGGCTGATGTAACATGTGCAGAGGGAGTTAGATTTTGGTGGGGGTGTACTTCAAACTGATATCTATATTTAAGTGTAAAAATAAATCAGCCAGTATAAACCCTGCACAAAAACAATAAAACACCCAAATCTAACTCTCTCTGCACATGTTACATCAGCCCCACCTGCAGTGCATATAGTTTTGTCCATTAGAGAGTGATTTGTGCCTTTCCAAGTGAATCAGAATAACCCCCTAATTGCATATCCGTCTGACTGTGAGATTTTTCAAACAAATCAGTCATTCTAAATAAAAATTCTGACAGTTATGTTCAAATATTATCATAACTTTTAACCTGCTTTGATTTCTTATGAAATTACTGCAGATTAAATTCTTGCGGCCAATTAAATAGGATATAATTGCAACTCTGGGAAAACCCTTGTCCCCGGAGGAAAAAAAAACCTTGCATTTAATTGGATATAACCATTTGTATTTTCAGAAAATAAACATTAGCTAAATCCCTAAAACAGAACAAATAAAATGTAACCCAAAATAGGCAATAAAGAGTGGTTTAAATAATTCTTTCAATGAAAAAAAAACACAAAAAACACCCAGAAGAGAACGTTAAAAAGCACCAATGCAGTATACATGTTTTGGCCTTGTTTCTGAATTGGTTGACATTTTTTAAGATTTCTTGAGAGATGCCTAATTTTGTAACAATCAAGAAAATTTAAGACATTTTTTAATAAAAAAATTGCAAAGTATTAAGTAGAAAACTAACATCATGGGCTTAAACATAGTTGAACACACATATCCATGCTAATCCACAATTTCAAAATAGCAAAAAAGTCTAAATCAGCCAGTATAAACCCTGCACAAAAACAATAAAACACCCAAATCTAACTCTCTCTGCACATGTTACATCAGCCCCACCTGCAGTGCATATGGTTTTGTCAATTAGAGAGTGATTGTGCCTTTCCAAGTGAATCAGAATAACCCCCTAATTGCATATCCGTCTGACTGTGAGATTTTTCAAACAAATCAGTGGTTCTAAATAAAAATTCTGACAGTTATGTTCAAATATTATCATAACTTTTAACCTGCTTTGATTTCTATTGAAATTACTGCAGATTAAATTCTTGATATAGGATATAATTGCAACTGTGGGAAAACCCTTGTCCCCGGAGGAAAAAAAAACTTGCATTTAATTGGATATAACCATTTGTATTTTCAGAAAATAAACATTAGCTAAATCCCTAAAACAGAACAAATAAAATGTAACCCAAAATAGGCAATAAAGAGTGGTTTAAATAATTCTTTCAATGAAAAAAACCCACAAAAAACACCCAGAAGAGAACGTTAAAAAGCACCTATGCAGTATACATGTTTTGGCCTTGTTTAAAAAGCACCTATGCAGTATACATGTTTTGGCCTTGTTTCTGAATTGGTTGACATTTTTTAAGATTTCTTGAGAGATGCCTAATTTTGTAACAATCAAGAAAAATTAAGACATTTTTTAATAAAAAAATTGCAAAGTATTAAGTAGAAAACTAAACACATGGGCTTAAACATAGTTGAACACACATATCCATGCTAATCCACAATTTCAAAATAGCAAAAATGTCTAAATCAGCCAGTATAAACCCTGCACAAAAACAATAAAACACCCAAATCTAACTCTCTCTGCACATGTTACATCAGCACCACCTGCATATGGTTTTGTCCATTAGAGAGTGATTTGTGCCTTTCCAAGTGAATCAGAATAACCCCCTAATTGCATATCCGTCTGACTGTGAGATTTTTCAAACAAATAAGTCATTCTAAATAAAAATTCTGACAGTTATGTTCAAAAATTATCATAACTTTTAACCTGCTTTGATTTCTTATGAAATTACTGCAGATTAAATTCTTGCGGCCAATTAAATAGGATATAATTGCAACTGTGGGAAAACCCTTGTCCCCGGAGGAAAAAAAAACTTGCATTTAATTGGATATAACCATTTGTATTTTCAGAAAATAAACATTAGCTAAATCCCTAAAACAGAACAAATAAAATGTAACCCAAAATAGGCAATAAAGAGTGGTTTAAATAATTCTTTCAATGAAAAAAAAAAAAACACAAAAAAACCCCAGAAGAGAACGTTAAAAAGCACCAATGCAGTATACATGTTTTGGCCTTGTTTCTGAATTGGTTGACATTTTTTAAGATTTCTTGAGAGATGCCTAATTTTGTAACAATCAAGAAAAATTAAGACATTTTTTAATAAAAAAATTGCAAAGTATTAAGTAGAAAACTAACCACATGGGCTTAAACATAGTTGAACACATGTATCCATGCTGATCCACAATTTCAAAATAGCAAAAATGTCTATGCCAATTTTTTTCATAGGTTTATCATAAGAAAATCTGAATTTTTACTATTTTGAATGAAATGCATAAAATGGGTACTTATGACTGGGATCTTAACAAGGTGTGTCATCTTATGTAAATGAGTTATGGTCTTATGTGAATGAGTTAATAAAGCTGGAGAATGGAAGAGATATGGATATTAGAGTTGTAACTTTACATTTTGGTGCCCTGCCCCATGAATGTAATAGATGCCCCCATATTCAATATAAGGACAGTGTGCACTGAAGGCTTGTGGTAAAAAATATAGGGCCATAGTAGTGTCAATTCCTCTCATTAAACCCTACAGTAATGGCTGTTATTCACATTACACCACACATCAGTAACCCTTATACATGCTATGCCGCACAGTAGACCCCCTTATATAAAGTGTGCTAGGTATAGCTTTAGCTACCTGCTATGCAACACAGTAAAGCTCCTTATACAGATTATGCCAGGCAGAGCCCCTTAGACAAAGAATGCCAGGTAGAGCCCATAATAGACATTATGCAGACAGAGTCCTTTTTACACATTGTATCAGGTAGAGTCTATCCACCTCACTCTCCTCAAAATAGTATTTATACACAACATTCCCTGGCTGTCCATGTTTAGTTGAACTGTCATACACATGCATTACTCACCAATAAAGTAGAGATGTATATTTTCTATTGACATAAACCTTATATTTAATGCATATAATCAGAGATTAGGAAGCCAGGGATGATATTTACCCCAATATAAATGCTATGTATTCTGTAGCATCAGTTACAACCATTAATGTGTAGATTAAACTAGCGACAAAAGTAAAAAAAAAAAAAAAATAGAATTAAATATGATCTGAGTGAGTTCTGGAACCACTCTCCATTCACAAGTTTTGAACTGAAATGTTTATTATCTCATTCTCATTCTACCCATGGGCTCTTACCATGATGAGCAGCCCCAGGCTTTAGTTATTCATGAGGGGGTGGTTCCTCAGCAGCTCATGTTTGGAAGTTTAGGGTGAAGTCACAATTAGAACTACTCTCCAGGGCCTAGAAGACTTTGGCCCCAACAGCGGTTATGGAAGTAAATGATGAGCAGGATCATGGTAATCGGCACCTGTAGTGTCTGGAGGGTGAGCAGCAGGATCTGGGTTCAGCCTGGCGCAATGTTTCATGGGCATTGCTAGATCCCTGAGCAGGTAATTTTACCAGCAGTCTATGATCTGGTACAGGTCGAGTATCCCGTATCCGAATATCCGTTATCCGAATTTTTCCGAAAACCATACATTCCAGAAAGTGAATTTTTTTTTTTAATTTTTGCTAAAAAACTCACTGGGGACATCTGTAACAGCACTACTGAGGAAATAATATGTAACTGGCACTATATATGTACAAGAAAATGATTGCTTGGCATTCAAATTCAATATCTGAAATAGTACACACATTTTGTTTCATGTTTTGAAACCTTGTTTTTTTGAACAAATAAAATATCTGTGTGTATTTTATGTGGTAATAAAATATATTTGTATGTATTTTATGTGTTTATACAGCATAAATGCAAGATACTTCAAAATACATAATTGAAATATTAAAATATTCCGAAATACGGAATAATCCATTATCCAAAATTCTCCTGGTCCCGAGCATTTTGGATAAGGGATACTCAACCTGTAGCTGTAATGTGAATATGATATCTGTGTTTTATACACTTTAAGTTGTTAATGGGTACAATACATTAATACAGTATTTTCTAAGTAGAGTCTTTAATGTAAAGTTTTTGTTTCTTTGAGTTGAGTAATTTTTTTAATCTTTTGAAAACAATTTAAGAAACTTTGATTGTATTTTCTTTCAGGATCAATCCAATTTAGTATTGATCTATTGGTATGGGGCCCATGTGGTAATCCAGCACTAGCTAAGGAGGCTGGGCAGAGATGGGCAGCAATGGCAAAGGATCTGGTCAGCTGGGACCCAATACATTGTATTCATAGCCATAATTAGAGGTTTCTATCAGTCCCTGAAACACTGCAGGAGAAAAAGGAGGGGATGGAGCACAAGGTATAGCAGCAGATGCAATGCAATACAACTGCAATGTATAACAGTTGTGCTGATCCTGGCAGAGAAGGAGGGTGAAAAGAGACAAAGTTATCTCTCTCTGCCTCTCTCTCCACTCCCTCTCCTCTTTCTCTCTCTTTCCTGTTCTCTTTTCCTTCTGCATCATCTCTTTATCCTCTCCTCCCCATCTCTTCAGCCATACTTTCACTCTTCCCTCCCTCTCCCTCTTTGACAGTCTCTACCTGGTGCTCTCTCTATCTTCCTGACACCCTTTCTCACTCCCAGTCTCTCACCCTTTCAAACACAAAAACCCTCTCTCACCTGTCTCTCCCCCTTTCTCTCCCTGAAACCCTATTTGTCTCTTACTTCCTGTTTCCCCCATTTCTCTCCCTGACACCCTCTCTTAAACATGGTCTCTCCCTCTTTCTCTCCCTGATATTCTCATCATTCCTGTTGCTCCCTCTTTCTCTCCCTAACACCCTCTCCCTTACTCGCTGTCTTTCATTTCTCTCATTGACACCCTCTCTCATATTCTCTATTTCTCTCCTTGACTCTTTCTCTCCTTCCCTGACAGAATGTCTCTTACTCCTCACTTGCACCTCTTCCTCTCTTTCCCCCTCTTCTCTCTCTAACTCCTCTCTCTTTCACTCATTCCCTATTTTTCCATGAAGCTCTCTTTCACTGACCACTGTTCTCTTTCTCTCTTACACACTCCTCTTTTTTTCTATCTCTTTCCCCAACACCCTCATTGACTCTTACTCCCCTAACTCTTTCTTCTATCTCACTCAAGATCATTGTAGTCACAATGGATAGGGGCCATTTAAATATTTTGCTATGGGGCTCACTAATTCCTAGATTTCCCCTGCATTTTACATAAAGAACATACATTTTACCCGCTCTGGTGACAGTGGCAGGACAAGAGCTTAACCTTCAGCAATTCACCAGTCAAACTGCAGGTGTCCTAAGACAACCTCAGGGAGGACAGAAACCTCCTTTTGAGCAGAAGCTTTGTTGAAAATTATTTGTGAATGCTGAATTGTATCAAGATGCATTCAGTTCTGCAAGAGTAACATACTGTATACAACAGTTTTACACCACAAGAAACATTAGCATGTTTACTTAATTAATGGCAAAAGTAATCAAATCATAAAGATCTGGTTCAACATTGAAGGTGTAAAAATATATTTAAAGCTACAGCATGATATACTATCATTTTTTGACTGATATTGCAATTTTAGACTAATGATCATTATCACACTATCCAATTTTAGGCAGTTGTTATCAATAGGAAAAGTAACCCAGAACTGTGATCATGTGATACCCACGAAAATCTCCCAGACCCATGTATTACTGTGGCTCTGATGGATTCTTATCACAGATTATGCTGTAGGTACCTGAGGCACCTGTAGCATAATCCCCATCAAATGCTGTATATCAGGGATAGTTGGATAGATAAATATATGACATTAGTTCCAAGGTCCAAGGGACATGAGCAAGATCTTAAGAGACAAAATTGCAGAACCACATAAGAAATAGGTAGGCTCTTACCAGTTAAAAACGCCAAAGAAGTAAGCAGCACATCTGTGTCAGAAAATAATTTTAGTAGAAAGGGATCTGGGAGTAGAATCAGTGGCGTAACTATAGCTCCGCAGCCCCTGCGGTGGCGGGGGGGGCACAGAGAAATTGGGGGCGCCGCCGGGGGGGGGGGCTGCGGGGCTATAGTTACCCGCAGTCTGCGTCTCGCCTGGCTCTCTGTCGGGACCTTCCTGACGTCACGGTCCCGGCCGGCTCCTGCTGCAATGAAAACTGACAATTAGAAAATGGCTGCCCCCATACTGCAGACAGTTTACTGTCTGCAGTATGGGGGCAGCCATTTTCTAAGAGTCCGTTTTCATTGTAGCAGCAGGAGCCGGCCGGGACCGTGACGTCAGGAAGGTCCCAACAGAGAGCCGGGCGAGACGCAGACCGCGGGTAAGAAGGGGGGGGCAGGTTAGGTGCGGCGGGGGGGGTGGGGGTGGCGCCCCCCCACGTGTGGCGGGGGGCGCTAAATAGTTAGTTACGCCCCTGAGTAGAATCTAAGAACAAATAACACAACAAAGGGCTGAAGGTGCCACTCTGAGTTGCATGAGATTCACTAAATAAATATTGGGTATTCTCAATTGACTTAATAAAATAATTTAACAGCAATCAATACACTAGTAACAATATTTTATAAATCAGAAATACAGTTGCAAGAAAAAGTATGTCAACCATGTGGAATTATCTGCATTTCTGCATAAATTGGTCATAAATGTGTTCGGATCTTCATCTAAATCACAATAGTCAAACACAGTCTGCTTAAACTAATACCACAAAAATAATTATATGTTCTCATGTTTTTAATGAACACACCGTGTAAACATTCTTTATCTTGCAACTGTATATTGCTTTCTAATGATTTCATCAATTTCTAATATTAAGGATGCATAATTCATATTTGTCTCAATAGTCCTACACAGTATGCACTCAAAACTTTGTTTCTATACTATCTACAATTAGATTCTTGGTTAAAACTGGTGTTTGAAAGTTTGAACAGTCACTTTTTTAGTTTAGTTTCTCTAGTTATGTTGTATTCTCACCTTTTCTACTCAATTTTCTATTTACTCTAAAAATATCTCTAAAATAGCTGATTGGTTGTTACTTTATCTGTTTTCATTTTCTCTTGTTTCAAAATGTGATAAATGTGTTGGGATTCAGTCAAAAAATCCAGGCAATCCAGGCAGACGTAAGGTCAACAGAGTCATTTCATCAACAATATAAATTTACATACAGTTGGTTGTCCTTATTTGTTTCAAATTAGCATTCCATTGACTTAAATGTTCTGCTGTCACATGTTTTGGATAGCCAATAAGATCCTGTTTTGAGATCCAAGTAAATCTGAGTAATATATATTACTTCTTACTCCAATCAATGTCACCTAACCCATGTGCATTGTACTGTATTTGTGGCAAATTTAAAATCTGCAGAGAGAGAGTTAGATTTGGGTGAAGTATGTTCAAACTGAAATCTAAATTGCAGTGTAAAAATAAAGCAGCCAGTATTTAACCTGCACAGAAACAAAATAACTTACCCAAATCTAAATCTCTAATCACATGTTAAATGTGTCTGTTTTGAATGTCAATATTATGATTATGATTGCATTTCAAATATCTATAGTCTGACCAAGTCTATTATTTTTGACTGTCAAATTTTTGTCTATGTCAACATTTTCATCCATCTACTCATGTATATATTAATTGTCTACTTAATGTACTTGGCTACCTTATGTCCTTGTCATCATTTTGACTGTCTATGTGTTGACTATCAACATATAGTTCATGTTAATATTGTGGTCGTTTACATAATCTAGCTGGTGATATTATGGTTTAAGTCTAAGGGCGGTTTCATACACTCCGGCTCCTGCCGGACGGTGAAATACCGCACGGCCAGGAAGCCTTACCGTGCACAGTAGTTGTGAATGGACACTATTGTGTCCATTTACATGGGATGGCCACGGACTGGCCATCCGATTGCGGACGGATCCCACCACTGGAAGGGACAGCTGCCGGGCTGTGGCCATCCCCTCCATGATAAACTACAGTGTGCTGCAAAGCTTCCTGGCCGTACGGGTTTTCGCCGCCCGGCAGGAGCCGGAGCGTGTGAAATAGCCCTAAGTAATATTGTTTTGCTGCTTTAAAATAATAATGATAATAATAATGCTGCAGTTATTGTGCCTTGTCTATGTGATCATGACTCTAAAGTACTTTATGTTATAATAAGTGCAGGTTGTGCCAAAACCACAGACCCTGCACACATGCATTATACTTAATTATCTAACAGTGCTGCAGAAATCATTGGGAAATGGTTAGCTGCCATTTTCCAAAAATCTGTGCATGTGCAGTAGAGAAATAACTAGGACCACAGTGCAGATGCCATGTTCTTGGAGACCAGCGCATGTGCAGTAGACTGTTGCACATTGCCAATTCTGCTCTGCAGCTGCATCAGCAAGAGAGTATTCCACATTGAGACTTCACTCTGGTGAGCCTTTGCTCTTGTACAAAAACTACTGAACAACAAACATATACAGATATTTCGCTACTAAAAACCTAAAAAGAACACATTTAGAAACTGATAATGTTCCCATCGTCCTAGATGAAACAGACCAATTTGGTCTTTCAACTCTAGAATCCCTTCTTTCTGAAAGTAACCCATCGGAATTAGAGACATACAACATCAATGCCTCAAATAAAACCGGTACTAAACCCCTATTTAAAAAGAAATCACAATTTTTTTCCATTAGAACACAAAAGTCCAGCAATAACTATTTTTTACAACAAAACTATGGATGATTTAAAAAAACTCTGCTCTCAATCAGGAAAAAACAAAAATACTTCTAAAAGGAAGGATAATTTAAGTACCAAAGAGCGACGAGCTCTAAATGAACTCAAAAAAGATCTTTCTATAGTAGTTAAACAGGCAGATAAGGGCGGTGGGGTGGTCCTTATGGACAGAGATGCGTATTTACTGGAGGCTTATAAACAACTTAGAGATGATAAATACTATACTGTACTACCCTCCAACCCCACCACCTTGTACCAATCTCAATTCCAAACTCTGCTATTTTGTTGATTCACACCTTCAAAAACACGTCACTACACTCCCTTCACACATTAAAGACACCACTCACATTTTGAACAAAACACATGAGTTGTCTTGGACGGAAGGGTGGGCCTTTCTCACCCTAGACGTCCAAGCACTCTACACTAATATTCCACACAATCAAGGGGTGATGGCTGTTCAACACTATTTAAATCACGATACAGAAATTTCAACAGAAAGGAGAAATTTTATCTTACAATCTATTATCTTTATCCTCACACACAATTATTTTTTCTTTGATGATCACTATTACCTGCCGAGCCTTGGGACGGCCATGGGGACCAGATTTGCACCTAGTTTTGCAAACCTCTATATGGGCCGCCTTGAGGAACAACTTATATGGGGCGGCCCGTATAGAGAGAATCTGGTCCTCTATGGCCGTTTCATAGACGATCTATTTATCATTTGGAGAGGGGGGCACGTATTGGCACATGAATTTGTAAATTTTTTAAACTCCAACACTTATAATTTAACCTTCACTCACACTTTTAGTTACACTTCGGTCAATTTCCTGGATATTGCATTCTCAATCGATAATGGTATACTTATATCAGCAAATTATGTTAAACCTGTTGGGTCAAACAATTATTTACATTATAACAGTGGACACCATAAGCCATGGATCCATAATATACCAAAAAAAACAATTACTAAGGTTACGTAGAAACTGTACAAAGGACGATGATTTCTTTTCCCAATCACAAACCATGCTTGAAAACTTCAAAAGAAGGGGTTATCCCGATAGATTACTAACAGAGGCTATGAATACAGTTATGATGGTTAAAAGAGATAGCCTTTTAAACTCAAAATCACATCAGAAAGAAAGTGTGGCAATATGTAACTCTGAAAAATCAATATCATTTATCTCCAAATATAATTCAAAATCACACCAAATTAAAAAGATTGTACTCGAAAATTTTGAAATACTAAAACATGATAAAATTCTTCAGGAAGTACTTATAAAACCTAAAATCACATTTAGAAGAAATAGGAATTTAAAATATCTTATAGCACCTTCTCTTCTCCCTCCCACCACCACCATTTCCAAACCGACATGGCTTCCACAAAAACCACTTGGTAGTTTTAAATGCAACAAAAATATTTGTTTAACGTGCAAATACATGCTGAATGGAATAAACACAGTAATATCATCCTCTAATAAAAAATCTTTTTCATGTAAACAATTTATTAATTGCGACACCAATTATTGCGTTTACATCCTAGAATGTCCATGTAAATTGCAATACGTGGGTCGCACAACACGCAGCATCAAAAGCAGATTCAGAAAACACAGAAATAATATACAGAAAAAAATGCAAAATCACAGTATCCCCCGCCATTTTTGTCAAAAACATGATGGTGATCCTAATGGACTCTCGGTGATGGGGATAGAACACATCACTAATACTAAGAGGTGGAGATCAATTTAAAAAACTCTGCCTTGCAGAGACAGCTTGGATCTTTAAGCTGGAAACTTTAAGCCCACAAGGCTTGAATGAAGCTCTAGATTTCACATGCATAGACTGATACTGCCCATGTAGTTGTAAATAATAACTTCATTAAATTAATTTATGGTCAAATTATATTTTTGTCTCTTTCTACCTATTTGAAGTTCCACATTCCATACATAGAAGTTTTTTGCACAGACGGTCTGGATGACATGCGACGGTAGTGCGCCGATTGACACTCTGTGACATTGCCGGCTTGCAGTTCTCCCTTGTCCCACCTCACACAGACCTTATGTTGCAAAATTTAATATAACTACAATAAATAAACCCACAAATAAGGAGACAAAGTAATAAATATGTTTAGCCATTTATGGTTATGTATGTATACACTATGTACACCAAGTTGGATATTATATTTAATATCGCCATTAATTCATCACTGTACAGTTAAGTGAATAACCCTAATAAACAGATAAATGTCAATTTGTTGCCGCAAATGTAAACATAAGTCTTATGCACATGCAAAGACTTACATATATATGATTTTTTCTATAGAAAAATAGTCTATTAATAGTTAAAGGTTTTCTGGAGTAACATATATGCATAATTTTTTGATATATTCTCATTCAAATTTATCTCTTAATATTGGTGTATTATACATTTTTCATATTGAGACATTATATTAAGTATATTTTATTATTTTTTATTTTATTATATTATATATATTTTTTCATTATATAAAATAATTTTATCTTTATTTTCATATTTTTATATTTATTTTTATTTTTATTATTTTCCTACCACTACTATATATTTTATTTTTATTTTTATTTTTATGTATATATATGTGTACAATTTTAAGAATACATTGCTATATATCTGGTTTTTCTCAATATATTTGCTCTTATATATATCTCCGATGCTATCTTCACAATGTACATATTTCTTATATCGGTTATATATGAGAGCAATGGAATTATACATATTGAATTATAAATTAAATGCTTGATTTTTGCCTATCTCTCTCTCTCTCTCAACCTAAAAACGTAATGAATATAACAGATGATTTATGACACTGCTATTCAATCACGTATAGACTATATTAGAAATTGACAATTAGAATCATGTAACATAACTATAAGTTATAAGGATGAATACACTTAACAAACTATTATCAAATTACTATTAATGTATCAGATGATTAATTGTGACTGTATTTTAAAGTTTATATCTTCATAGTACACTGGACACACATGTTTTTTAAAATAAATTGATGTAATTAAAGTGATTACTTTCAATTTAGTTAGCCCTTTAAATAAAGCACCTATGCAGATAATTAGCACTTGTCTTGAAAAAGTTCCCAACTACTGTGGGTACGAAACGCGTTGACGTCACACTGAAGTTTGCAGACGTGTCTCCAAGGTCCCTCCTCCAGCTTAACGGCGCAGATCACCGCTAGCCGCACTCCTGACTTCCACTCTCCTCACAGCCGCCTGTTACTGCTTCTGCCCGCCAGCTATACATCTACTTCAGCGGTGCCGGCGTGCCTTATTCTATCCCGGCAAGTGAGAGAGAAAAAAGACATTCCACTACCAACCAGTTTGTCCCCCGGAACATCATATTGGGGACACCTGTTGCAGCGCTACAAGCGCTATTCACCTACCATCTATTTTGAACGGAGAATTCCTGTTTCAGGCACCCGCACCTGGAGATCCGACATTAGGGTAGAGCTGCAAATACCTATAAGCTCCCTGCTACTACAAACATCTATGGGTGAGAAACCTTAAATACAGTACTACAAATTTCTCTGTTTGATGAACTGCCTTCCACCTAGTGCATGTTCTGTATACATGCTAATTGGCATCATTAACATCTTGCTGCGGGCCAAATAACTTTGTTTCATAAAAGTATACAATATATCCTGGATACATTAATATTCGGATTTGAGCGATTATACCATTGGGAAACCTATTTACAACCTTGGAGACACAGCTGATCATTTGATAATTAACCCTATATGCTTTTAGATTATTTAGGTGCTTTTATAATTGTCTTTTTTTCTTTTTTAGATTTCTATAAAAATTTATAATTCCTAAAGCGTATCCAGTGTTCTTTTTTGGTCAATTAAATCTTTACTCAGAGTAATATATTTTTGCTTAGCAGCGCAATTGTGTTAACCCCCCCCCCCTATTCTGATCAACAAACATGACAACATAACTTTACACAGTGCAAAACACTCGGTACTTATGTAGTATCTGGGCTGCCGATTTTCTGATTGTATGCCTTATCTTAATTACTTTTACTTTTTGGTTTTAAAGCATCATTTTATTAAACTTTTGTAATTACAGTTTGCAATATACAGTAAACAAAGCCGCTGCTCGTCTTTGATACATAATTTAAAACCTTCTAGTTAACAGTCAACTGATATTAATCATAATAAATAGTGAACTTATAATAATTGTATACACATTTTATAATATAAGCCTATAAAGGGCGGTCAAATAGACACATTGGCAATCCTTAATGTTTTCGGCATCTGTATTCTTACTAGATCAAAGAGCTGAAAAGTGTTGAGACAATTTGGATACATTTATTAGAGGCAGCTGTTATGCTAATATTGCCGGTGCAGTTGTCAGCTGATGAGGCAGCTTAGTGGGGGAAAATCATTATTAGAACCCTATTGTGACAAATGCTATTTATTACTGTCAAATGGTATTAATGTTTAGTTCCCAGATTGGAACTGGTGATCATAAATGTGTAAGTTTGCCCAGTTCTGGTCAAGGATGACAAAGGCAGCTGCTGTATTCTATCCAAACAAACTTCTCTTTCACTTCAAAGACAGAGAATGGATTCCATTTGCATATGTTTTAAAAGGGTAATGAAGTAATACGATGTTTATCTTGCTTGAAGAGTGGTAATTTTTAGCTGGCAGTCCTCCAGCACTTCGGAGGCTTTGTGTAACATTGAGTTTCTGTGGATGAAAGTTTTTTTTTAGAAAACAGCAGGTGCAGGATGGGATCCGAAATGAGTTATTCGTCTGCCTGCAAATGAACAGTCTCTTTATCAAAAATATATTTACAGCTTTCTAATTCCCATTTGAATTAAACATGTGTGTACTCCCCACATCCCTGCACCACTTAACACGGTATACTTATGAATAATATGAAAATGCCTTTGACTATGATTTCCTATGTTAATCGCTCCAGAATTATTTGCACAGAATTATGGGGATTATGTACGATAGCAGAATTTGATGGTTCTTGTAGAAGAAACTTACTTTAACGTTTTGTTTTAATGAAAGATTTTCAATCGGACAGGAATAAAACAAAATGATTGTCAGTTACGGATAGAATGATACAGTATGAACACCCCTGTATATTATGGTGCAGATAGTTTGGACAAGTTAATAGCAATTCCGAGATTTATTTTATGCATCATCTAAAAAGTTGTGTCTAAAAAATGTTACGGAAAAGCTCGAGACGATAATTTAGCTGTCTCTAGCCATACTTTCACCCTGCAGGCATGTTATCATGAACCGGTCTCTATGGCTAGATTTGCTGGTTTCATAATGGTGGAGAGCATATGAAAGACGTTAGAAGGTTTTTACTGTAGTGTTACCAATATGAAATATTACGGTAGTGCATTATTATTACGCGTGTTATTACAGTACATATGTTTTGTCCATTACATATATTTGATTGATACCACATCTGGTAGCTGGGAACACTCTGGGGTCATTTATGAAAATTTAAAAGAGTGGAGGTTCTAAGTGAATGCTGTGACTCGTTGCTTTGCTATTTGCAATGCTTGTTTTTAGGGACATGTATATATTGGTGTGCCATTATGGTGTCACATTTTGTGATCTTTATGGAATTAAAATAACAATACAAAATGACAGATACTGCTTATGAAGAGACTTTTACAAGGTGTGTAGCGGTTTTGGTGCTACTATTGTCATCTAAAGGTTTATAGGACAGATGCACTAAGCTTCAAAAGTGATAAAATGGAGAGTGATAAACAGCCAGCCAATCAGCTCCTACCTGCTATGTAACAGACTGTGGTTGAAAAATGTCAGGTAGGAGCTGATTGGTTGGTTGTTTATAACTCTACAGTTTATCAGTTTTGAAGCTTAGTGCATTTGACCCTCTGCCTTTTAGCAACTAGAAATATATATTCTGGGGAGTTGTCAGTTTCCCCTTTAATTATTATTTTTTGCTTAGTTTGCCCAAGTACATTTTAAAGGATTGCTGCTTTCAGTGTAGATAGGACTGTCTTTAGAATGTACTATATATTGTTTCTATATAATTTACAAAATATTGCGGGACAATACAAAGGTATATGGTGTTTGCCATAGTTACGATAGTTTAGCAAACCCAAATAGTTGGTATTAATTTACGTTAACCCTTTAAGTGCTAAAGATGAGAAGAACTCATCTTCTTTCTTTACAAGACCCCCTAGAGTACTAGAAATGAGGACTTTTTCATCCTTTACATGTAAAGGGTTAAGAAAACCCACATCTATTCCCACCATAATATTTCGGTTTTAATATTGAAGTAGAGCAGCTCCAGCATTGCGTTGGCTTGTCAGCATTTATGTAGATGAGGAAAAGGTGGCATGGTCTACAAAAACTTAGATCTGCCACCCAAGGATCAAAACAATTTGGGCCATGGGCTATGATGAGACTGGTATTTCCAGTAGACTCTTGACCCAATATATAATGTTTTACACTGTTTTCATCTAGAGGCACATAATCTCACAAATCCCTGTTGTTCACTAACACCCTCAGGAAGGTGGGATGGCCTTTGCAGTTAAGAGCTTACAGGTCACTTCCTCCTAGACTAGTGCAGGTTGAGATTACTGTGGGTAAAAGAAAAAGTAGCTAATTGCAGTATAGTGAGTATCAGAGTGTGTGTGTGGGGGGGGAGGGGGGGAGGGGGGGAGGGAGGGGGGTAATGCACAGGAAATGTTGCAGGACTCTTGGAGCATTGTGAGATGTGATGCATTGGAGAACCTACCTGTATGTTGGAGCGCTAAAGCACATATGATGTTGTTGTTGGACTGCAGGAGTACTGCAATTTTATTACAGATATTATTGGTCTTCTGGAGCAGTGAAAAATGTACAGCACATGTATAGAAGTAGGTCTACAGGAAACATGATAGACAATCTACACCAAGGAGATTTCCAAGAGGAGATCCAGTAGCCGGACCTTTTGATACTAAGAATCGATAAATGAAACATCCATATGTATTCCAGAGGGAGTCACTGGAACACAATAATACGAAGAGCTGTAGAACTGCTCACTAAGGCCCTTATTCTGATTGATGCGGATATTCCCGCATTCTTACGGTGCGGTCCGCACGCCACGGTGTTTTTCCGCATGCGGCCATCGTCCGTAGAAACGCCCACGTGTCCTCCGCATTCGGACGGACTCACTCTTTAAGAACAGGGCGTGTTTACGGACGACATACAAATCATGCGTGTGCGGGAGAAACACTCCGATTCGTCACGGTATTACAGAGTATTACAGAGTATGCTCGGGAATACCGCATCCGAACGGGAGCCAAGCGGTGCTACCGCACGTAAGCGGAGGATTTCCGCCAAACAACCCACTATGAAGTATCTTCTGCAATACATCACATGACCCACTTATTCAATTACCTATCCTCATAAACTTGACTGTGACATGAATATAAATAAATGTGTTTACTTTACCCAAAATGTGTGGTTTCATGAGTACATGTCAAATACACATGTGTATTGTTAGTATTAATATTCTGTCATGTCCATTGTTAGCAGTTTGAAAGTGTCTGACAAGTACAGCATATGTGGGTGTTTAGTACGGGTTCCTTGAAGCAGCAATGGTTTCAATTAAAGCACTGACAAGCGTCCTATTAGTGAGTAATGAGTAAAGGAGTAGATTCTATTGGGTTCAGGTGTTAATGGTTGTAGTCATTAGGCGTACGTTCGCCTACCGCATGAACGAGTGGTGTCCGCAAAGCAATAGTACACTTGTGGACACCGCACATTTCTGCCCTTTTTTCATCGCGTGCATTCGGAGTGGTTTCCGAATGTACGCCCCCCAACATAAGTGTACTCCCCCGTGTCCGCCCATGTTTCCGCCCCGTTTTGCCCACTTTGAAACTACGCCCATGTGTCATTCCGCATGACGCCCATAATACGCCCCTATTTCCCGACTGATAGCGGCGAACAGTTTTGGACGGGATTTGGCCGAACTGGTACGGAGTCAATGCGTGGCACATGCGCGTAGCGTTCTCCACGCATGCGCAGACGTCATAAAGACGCGATCCGTAAGTACGCGGTAAAGTCCGCATCAATCAGAATAAGGGCCTAAATGAGCTAGATGAAGTCCAGGTAATGAAGGGTTGAGTAACCATTTAAATAGCATGCTTCAAGATATCTTATTCACGATTTTTCTGAAAGCATTTAGGTTTTCCAAGTTATAGGGGGCAGTATTGGTCATTAGTGAATAGAGAGCAAATTAAAGATGGCGGTGCCCATACACTGGCACCACCATGTGAAATGCTGGAAAAAAAAATATTTTATTAAATGCAATTTTTAAATAATATTAAAAAGGAATAAACTGTTTGCAGATTGATAGGGAAGGGGGACAATCTCTTACCCCCACCCTCACCTATTCGTGCAACTGCAAAAAGTGGGAGCCTGTGTTTGAAATAGGCTGTTTTTAACAAACAAAAAAATAATAACATGGTGCAATAAAGTAAAAAAGGAAAAGGCAAATTGATTGGTTGAGATAAAGCATTGGTATTACATATCATAAGGTAGATAATAAGTAAATGCCAGACATTTTTGCAGGTACTGAATAATCTGGCATCTCTCTAAACATTTTTTATAGTGACAGGAGCAAAATAGGTAATGAACAAGGAAAAACATTTGAGTTAATATGGCATATGTTTTCATATAGAATGGTTTTGAGGTACTGTAGTATGACATTCAGTGCCGTCTTTCCCATTGGGCACGATGGGCAGTTGCCCGGGGGCCCTAGGACCTAGGGGCCCCCGGCCCAGCCCAATGGGAAAGATGGTGGCCGGGGTCCGGGAATCCGCTCACCCTCGCTGGGGGATCCGGGCAGGGGGATCAGGGCGGTGGCGGTAGCTAGAAGCCTGATTCGGCGAAGCTCTATTTGCCGGCGGGGCGGGAAGCGCTGTTGCATTTGAATAGACTGGCCGGACGCTGATTGGCTGAATTCAGAAAATCAGCATCCGGCCAGTCTTTGAAAAGGCAACAGCGCTTCCCACCCCGCCGGCAAATAGCGCTTCACCTCCTAGCTAGCAGTGAATTTAATTTCGGGGGTCCGTGTGCCGGGGTTCTGATCACCCTCACTGGGTGATCCGGCAGGGGGATCAGGGCATCGGTGGCGGTAGCTAGGAGCCCGAAGCGGCGAATCGCTATTTGCCGGCAGGGGGGGGCGAGAAGCGCTGCTGCATTTAAAATGACTGGCTGAATGCTGATTGGCTGAATTCAGCCAATCAGCATCCGGCCAGTCTTTTCAAATTCAACAGCGCTTCCCGCCCCCGCCGACAAATAGTGCTTCGGGCTCCTAGCTACCGCCACCGCCGCCCTGATCCCCTTCCCCAGCGAGGATGGTCGGATCCCCGCCACACGGCCACCATCTTTCCCATTAGCGCTATTTGCCGGTGGGGCGGGAAGCGCTGCTGCATTTGAAAAGACTGGCCGAACGCTGATTGGCTGAATTCAGCCAATCAGCGTCTGGCCAGTCTTTTCAAATGCAACAGCGCTTCCCGCCCCGCCAGTAATTAGCGCTTTGCCACTTCAGGGCAGGCTCCCAGCTACCGCCGCTGCCCTGATCCCGCTGCCCGGATCCCCCAGCGAAGATGATCGGATCCCCGGCCGCCGGAAGCTGACTGGCTACCGCACGGAGCCAGAGAGGTGAGGGTTGGGGAGGTGACTGTGGGCTCCTGGGCAAACTAATTTGGGGGGGGGGGGTCCAGTGAACTAGGTTGCCCAGGGGCCCTTCCTAATGTTAAGACGGCCCTGATGACATTAGGTGAAGAACAGCATCATAGACAGTACTGATTCCAGTAATATCTGGTTATGATGGCTAAAGTCTTTCATGATGAACAGCACCACCCATGTTATGATGTTATTGCAAGATTGTATGCTCCAAAACACCAATGGCCAAATGCAATCATTTCGGGATTTTGGTAAATATTTAATTAGACAGAAACTGATATTTTGGTAAATATGGAATTAAAATCAATGGTTGCAAGAACTATCGATTTTGAGCCTTCCTCTGCAAAGCACCTTAGGTAGTCAGTGACCAGCAGCAATTTTAAACTGGTGAAAAATGCTCAAATTCACCATCGACTTATTGAAAACATGGCAACTTTTATATATTTTAATGAAGTGGAAAAACGTTTTGCAAGTTTTTCATGCATTTAGTAAAGAACAGCTGGATAGGCATAAGGTTGTACGACGGCATGGATCGATTATAAATTTTATGAAGAGAAGGTCAAGCTAAATTTTCCTGGGTGAAATTGTGGAAGGCTTCAATATCAATGACACTGATAGACCTCAAGCATCATCTGGTCTGATGGTGATTGGTTTGAAATCCTGGCGGTCGTAATCCTGGCGGTCAAAATCCCAACGCCGAAATCCCGACAAGGGGGGGGGTTGAGGATCGCCCCCCCTTGCTGGCTCGCTGCGCTGTCATGGACACCCACAGAGGGACAAAGTGCCGGGATTTTGGCGGTCGGGATTTCGACCACCGGGATTCTGACCGCCTGGATTTCAACTGCATCCCGTCTGATGAATACAGACATCTTATTGTTATGCAGCCCTTTTTTAATATGTTTAAACATTTACCAATTTTTTTTTTTTTATATATATTTTTTTTAAATACTTTTGTGGACGAGGTGGTTTTAAATATAGCGCACCAAACAAAACATGCAGCAGTTGGTGAACAGTGTTTTTTGCCAAAAACACAAGAAAATACAATACAGTAGAGGGGGTTTGTGTTCACCAAAACAGCGCTATTTCGGGATGTTTCCCAATATGTAAAATCACACCAGTGAGTGATAATTAGTAATGAAAATACATAACTTTCTGGAAATGGTTCACAGCAGAATTTTCACTCTGAAATGAGAATACCCCTAGTTTGTCCCCCAAATGATGGGATACGGGGTATGAATCAGAAAGAGATCATTGTGTAGTGTCAACAAAAAATGGAAGTTTTAATAAAAGAATACACTCACAAAGATAGACGATATATACAGCAAAATGTGGATAACCCAAGGCAAAATTGCTCACACGCTCCCAAAAGTTCCTTTTAGCCAGGGAATGCAGAGTAACAACTCCGGAATCGGTCCTCAGCAAGTCCTCAATAGCGCCCCCCGCTGGGTTGCGGGCAGACGCCTGAAGGAGAGCGGGATCAGGCGGAGAGTCCACAGGAGCAGCAAGCCAGTGAATGCAGATAGCCAGGCCCTGACTAGTTTCGTCACTGGGACTTCATCAGAGGGCGCCCTCTAGGGGTATTCTCATTTCAGAGTGAAAATTCTGCTGTGAACCATTTCCAGAAAGTTATGTATTTTCATTACTAATTATCACTCACTGGTGTGATTTTACATATTGGGAAACATCCCTAAATAGCGCTGTTTTGGTGAACACAAACCCCCTCTACTGTATAAATACTTTTGTGGGCAGAGCCCAGAAAGGTCAATGTGCAATGTATGTCATAAGATAGGATACAAATATCTGAATTAAAACTGAAGCATGTAAATGCTACACATAAAAAGAGGTCTAGGAGTACATATGAGTAAGCTTTAAGGGGTAAATTTACTAAGATAGGAGTTCTATTGAAGATGGGATTCCGTTTGGATCTCTGTATTTACTGTAAAAAAAAAATCAGTATTTGAGCATAACATCTACCATATTATGGCCTGAATGTTACTTGCTTTGAATGTATTTAATTTACCTGCACTACTATCTTTAAGTTAATTATTTTTTTGTTTTTGTAGGAATTAAAAACTACTACTAAGTGGCATATCTTTTCATTTTGGTTGAGGTCCTAAGAAGAGTAAGCAAAACACTACTGATATCGAAAGATAGATCTATAGAAGATATTGACTTGAAACCAACTGTTCATGATAGTGACCTCTGCGCAGAAAAGCACAAACCATCCAAAAGTAATAGGCATATATTGCAGTGGCGTAAGTTTGCCCCAGTCGCCCGGAGGCATGATTAATGTTGGTGCCCCCTACACATACACACATTTATATATATATATATATATATATATATATACATATCAATCTCTCACTCGGACGCACACACGCCTTTTACACACCTCACTGAGATGCACACACCTGTTTTACTAAAAAAAAAAAAACACACACTCCTATTTCAACTAAATAAACACAACTTTCCCTAGGAAAACAAACACACACCTCATTTAAAAATCTACAAACATATAAAATCATTGTGTCCCCCCACCCCCACTGCAACATGAAGTAGCAGGGGCTGTCAGTGCCTACCTGTGTGTGGCTATATTTCACACACGCGATGCAGGAGAGTGCTTCTGCCAGCTACATACAGCCTGGGTGCAGCAGCTCTCCCTAGTGTCAGTCGGCTGCCAGCTCAGTCTCTGTGTGAGAAGAGAAGGCAGCCTCCGTGCCTCAGCTCTTCCGTCGGCTGATGTACAACTGCGGACAGCAGGAGACAATGAAGAAGCGCCCCCTGAAGACTAAAAACCCGGCGGCAGCTGACTCCATTGCCTCCTGCAGTTCCGCCACTGATATATTGTGATGTACTTAGGATGTATACCATAGTGTGCTCTATGTAGAAGTAGTAGATATAAACCAGACACCATAATGGGGTCTGGGTGAAAGTAGTAGATGTAAGTTGTAATGTGCTCTGACAGGAAGTAGCAGATATATACCGTAAACTGCTCTGGATGGACAGAGCAGACAAATCAGATGTCCTTTTACATGAAGATAGGCAGGCAGACACACAGGACAGTTATCAGATCACAGGAACATTTTTTTTATCATTTCCATTCTAACACCCTCCTATTAATGCCAAGGAGGGAGCACCAAGTGGAATACATCATCCCTGTGTCATAGATATAGTATTATTATACAGTAATATCTTCTGAGTGGAAGTACAGTAGTAAAAGTAAACCATAATGCACTTTGGATGAAAGTACTGTAGTAAAAGGACACCATAAGGTGCTTTATGTGAAAGTAGTAGAAGTACACCATCATATTCTTTTGGTGAAAGTAAATGACATGCACCTTAATAAGCTCTGGACAGAAGCAGTAGGCTTACTCCTTAACCAATTTGCTGGTATTCCCAAGAATTTTCAGGGCTATGCCTTACTGCCCAGACTGGCAAGCCCATAAATTATCGGTATTACCGGCTGCACGGCGACGCATCCCCTTCCCCACCTGTCTCCCTCCCCCACCTGTCTCCCTCCCCTGGCTGTGCGACAGTCTATGACTGTGCAGCGACATCACGCCTGTTGCCAGGGGCAGGGCCAGGTTTCTGAGGTGCAGCGGCTGGAACACAGTTCAGTGGTGCTGCCCGGACCTGGGGACACAGTGGTGGACTGCTACCCAGAAAAAACTTGCCCAGTGGGGAGCGCTTCCTAAAAAATAAACCACCACTGAAGGGGTTAATGTGCTCTGGACAGAAGCAGTAGGCTTACACCTTAATGTGCTCTGGACAGAAGCAGTTGGCTTCCACCTTAATGTTCTCTGGACAGAAGCAGTAGGCTTACACCTTAATGTTTTCTGGACAGATGCAGTAGGCTTACACCGTAATGTTCTCTGGACAGAAGTAGTAGGCTTACACCTTAATGTTCTCTGGACAGAAGCAGTAGTCATACACCTTAATGTTCTCTGGACAGAAGCAGTTGACTTACACCTTAATGTGCTCTGGACAGAAGCAGTAGGCTTACACCTTAATGTGCTCTGGACAGAAGCAGTAGACTTACACCTTAATGTTCTCTGGACAGAAGCAGTAGTCCTACACCTTAATGTTCTCTGGACAGAAGCACTAGGCTTACACCTTAATGTGCTCTGAACAGAAGCAGTAGGCTTACACCTTAATGTGCTCTGGACAGAAGCAGTAGGCTTACACCTTAATGTTCTCTGGACAGAAGCAGTAGACTTACACCTTTATGTGCTCTGGACAGAAGCAGTAGGCTTACACCTTAATGTGCTCTGGACAGAAGCAGTAGACTTACACCTTTATGTGCTCTGAACAGAAGCAGTAGCCCTACACCTTAATGTTCTCTGGACAGAAGCAGTAGTCATACACCTTAATGTGCTCTGGACAGAAGCAGTAGGCTTAAACCTTAATGTTCTCTGGACATAAGCAGTAGGCTTACACCTTAATGTTCTCTGGACAGAAGCACTATGATTACACCTTAATGTGCTCTGAACAGAAGCAGTAGGCTTACACCTTAATGTGCTCTGGACAGAAGCAGTAGGCTTAAACCTTAATGTGCTCTGGACAGAAGCAGTAGGCTTACACCTTATTGTGCTATGGACATAAGCTGTAGTCATACTGTTCAATATAATGGGGAGAATAATCCAAGGCAAGCAGTATATTTATAAAGACCAAATACGGCATACAGTATGTAATTGTACATACAGTTTTGCAGTCATATGACCTTTTACTTTTAGACATATTTTTTTTTTATAACAAACTGTAATGTCAGGTTTATATCAGGTCATATTTATTTCACATTCATTTTTCTTAGCTTTTATTTCCATGTTATTATTTCAATCACACTTTTTTGTTTAATATAACCTTCCATTCTGCTATTTGTGTTTTTCCAGAATGGTAACAGCAGGAAAACATATTGCCAATAATAAGAAAATATCATATATACATATTTCATGTACACATTTTACGGTTATCATAAGACAATCACTCAAATACTGTGATTGCCACAGCTAAACACATCCCCTGAGATCAGAACAGAATCTAAATTTGCAAATTTAAGTAGTTTGTTGTTCTGAAGATTTATAGTGAAAATAAAAAGGAGTTTTTCCCTGTATTATAGTTCCCAGGTATTGTGCTGTAAATCATGGCATGGCTCGCTGCAGAAATAAGGAAACAGCATTTATTCAACCATATTAGAACCAAAGAATAGATATTTTGAAATGGATTCAGCTCCCTCATAAATATAAACTTGTAAAGAACTTGACAACCGCAGTAAGAAAATGTAAAGGATCATGGTACTTGTTTACCAAGTAACAGTAGCAAATACAGCTTTCAGGAAAATGGCACAATTCCTGAGGGAGCCGAGGGCTTTTAGAGAAAAATTTGTTTTTTGCAAAACATACAGTATTAACTACAGTAAATTTGGTATCTGATTCAGTGTGCCTTACAAAGCCCATAATATGTGTCAAAGTCCTGTAGGTCTCTTCTTGCATTTCCCTAGTGGATATTTTTCTAATTTCCAAAAGCTGGCAAATGTCTATAATCGTACAACTCACACATGGGATTCCATTTACAGTTGAGTGTAAATAAGCACCAACAATGCATTTGTGCGTATGCATTCCCATATCCGGTCTTTTATTTCTACACTTGTATCTTGAGGTATTAATCTACATCCACACAATGTCCATGTCATGAACTTGGTCAATTTCCAAAATGACTGTTCATGATTATTGGTTAATTTAGCACTCATGGTTAATAGCACAATCTCACTACCACCAGCAAGGACATTTTAGTGACCTGCCACCAGAAAGTCCCTTGCTGCTATCTATATTCAATTATTAATATTTAAAGGCTAACCTCACATTAATGAATGAAGTTTCCCACTTAGAGGCCTGTGGATTTTTCAAGAAAACACATAGAAGTACACAAAATGTAATATTTTCAACTACTAATTAAAAAAAATATTAAATAGATGAATATACAGATTATTATTCACATTTAATTTAATAAAAATAATACATTCAGAAGTTAGGGTACCACTATATATGTGGGAAATTGCCAATTAAATGAATAAGCCTTGGGGGAAGGGAGTGTCAGGGTGAACCACATGGGAGCATGATCTATGACTACTATGTTCTCGATTTTTGTGTGTCGGTTTTTGTTTGTCTAACCCTGCCTAGTAAAGTAATTGGTATCAGCCAGAAATCAATTCTGGATGACGAATGATGTGGATGGGAGTAAAATGTAAATTCCTTACCAACTGGGTGTTGGAATCTCCATGGGGCAGTGAGATGTAACAAGTCCATTATTAATGATATTGCCGGAGGGGGGTTGTTATTCCTAATATTATCGGACTCATCCAACCTCTGATTTATAGTTGTATTAAAATCCTCTCCCAATATTATATGTCCTTCAGCCCACTCCTGTAACTGTACATATAGCTTAGTAAAGAAGAGTGTGTTGGGGCCTGTAGGGGCATATACTGTAGCTATCGTATAAAGTTCTCCTAATTTTATTTTCATGAACAAAAATCATCCCTTTGGATCCCCCAATTCATCCAGGATATTATATTGTAAAGATTTATTAACAATAATCAATACCCCTCTCTGTTTGGTGGTATATGATGCCTGTATGATGTCTGTAAACCAGGTGTCTCTAAATGTATTTAAATCCCCATCCCTCCAATGAGTCTCTTCAAGTACAGCTATGTCAGGTTTTAATCTTTTTAAATGTTTTAAAACATGTTTAAAAGTATTTTTTCTTTTTTAATGGAGAGTTAAGGCCCTCTATATTCCAGGACAGGAATTTAATATGCTCCTGGACTCCTGCTACATTTATCCTATTAACCATTTCTCATTTGAGAGATGGTGGATCTTCTAGGTTCCTCCCTTATCTCACCTAATCACCTCCTCCCACTCCCGTGTCCAAGACTTCTCTCGCGCTGCCCCCCTGCACTGGAACAACCTCCCGCCACCCATCAGGCTTTCTGATTCCCTTACCTCCTTCAAGCGCTCCCTCAAAAACCACTTTTTTCGACTAGCCTATCCCTCCTCCTAACCTCTTTTGATCCTCCTATCCTGCCTCAGTTCCCCTCCATTCCTACTTATCCTATTGTTTTTCGTTCGTCCACCCACCTATTTTTAGTATGTTAACTCTTATGAGTAGGGTCCTCCTTCCTCACGTACTCACCCTACCTCTTTACCTCTCCTGTGCTCCTGTCCTGTTCTTCCCTTCCTCTACTTCATCTTCTGTCTCCTCAACAATTTTGACACCTACTTCTGAACTGATGCTGATTTTAGTTCTACCAGCTATACCCCTATTTATACTGTATTTTCAACACACCCTGTACGTTACCTTGTAATTAGTTTTTTTGTTTGCTATGTGCGGCGCTGCGGACACTTTGCGGCGCCTTATAAATAAACGTACTACTACTATCCCCAGATCTCCTTTATTCCATTTGACAAAGGGGTCCATATCTTGTACCCAGTACCCTTTGATGTTCCCTATATCAAGGATATGAGTATAATATTGCTCTCGATGTTGTAAACCCCTTGTCCTTAACCATTTTGGCCAATTCCGCCTATCTATTTTTTTTATATTGTACCTGAGGCATTTTAGAGCCATTTACCTGTAAAGAAATCCCTGGCTGAAACTTCTTAATCTTTAACATACCAATTACATGATATAATAACATTACCTTTATCTCAGTTTTTTTCTATTTTGTAGACCCAATACATTGGCCCATTTAACCACTTACATCTCAGAAAGACTTTATACAATGAAAAATTACTATACAGGGTGGCTATACTTATTTTAAAACATTAACCTTAAACTTGAATACAATATAACGGAGGGCCCTTGCCCACTTAAGTGACAGAAGAAAAAAATAAAAAAATAAATAATTACTTATGTTTATGCCATTTGAACCAGCAAGTGAATGTAGTGCCATAGAGATTCCTAGCCTTCTTAAATAACAGACCAGAATTTGTAATAAACCTACTGTATCAGGATATTCGTCTTTCTATCCAAATCATTTTCCAATTGTGAACTTTTTCCTCCCTCCTTCATCATATCTACTGTGTAACGGTGGAGGAGACCTGTTCCTCTTTTGTGACCATAAAATGGTTGTGCGAAAAGAAAACAGTATATGTGCTTAATAAAATTATGTGTACTTTGTTGATTTGTATCCTTTTTCATTATAGCTTTTACTAAATATAGGGACCCATCCCTCCTAAATATCCCACATAGTTTTCTTTAAAACCTTTATTAGAGAATATAGAGGGGTATTTAACCTCCCAATCTATTGATTGTTGGGTTCTATCATTTTTCTTTATCTAACCTATTAATTCCCACCCCCTTAAATAAAGCAAAACCTGTGAAAAAAGAAACAACAAAGTATACCCAGCAACATAGTGTACCATCTGTCACTTTCTATAATTTTTCATAAGTATTTCTTATTGACACTTGCGTGTCCAGGTTTTACTTAGTCCATGTTTCCCGGGCACTCTGTTTACCTATTTATCACGGAGACCAAAAAAGAGTGGGCTGATGGGGCTGTTTCAAAAACGTGTCGTTTCCCATTGTGTCGAATTCTTACAATACAAAAGAGAGCGCACTAAATTAATCTATACATATATTAATTCATTTAAAGTAATAAAAAACAAGATTTAAGCAATTCATTTGAAGAAAGCACAATTCAGAATAATATCCATAAAATATCCAATTTTATATCATACCTATCTATAATTCATATCAAAACCAGATAATATTGGATGTACTGTCCCCAGTGCTCTTACCCACTTAAGTCATGTATATAGTTGTATAAAGGGGTGGGGAGTCTCTGGTAAAATGATGTTGATTAGGTTATTAATAACAGTTGGCAATTAAATCCCGGAACAAGTTGTATTCAATGGACCTTTTTGTATGTATTGAATGTGTTGAATTCTTAACTTTGCCAGGTAAAGAAGTGAGAAATGTATTCCTGCTTTGTATAACGAACTGCATACAGGTGTAAATTCTTTCCATCTCATCGCCACTTGGTATGAGAAGTCTTGGAAAAATAGTAGTTTTTCCCCTTTGTATTCCAGATCCCGAGTACTCCTGAATGCGTCCATAATCATGACTTATTATTATTATTATTATTATTATTATTATTATTATACATGACTGTCTGTATAATTTAGCAGCTTAAAGATCACTGGGTGTGGTCTGCGTCGGTCCGGTTGTTCTGGACCAATGCAATGTGCTCTTTCAACTTGCATGAAGCCACTTATTGATGTACAGTGTAATTCTTTGGGAAGCCATTTTGAAACTTGTTCCATTAGGTCCTGATTTTTCACTGTTTCGGGTAGACCTATCAGGCGTATATTATTTCGACGATTTCAATTTTCTAGCTCTTCCAATTTCTCTTGAATGGCTGTCAGGGATGTTGCTTGAGTAGCTATAGTTGCCTTTGCTGTGACTAATTCTTCTACCACTGCGGCTATTGTTTGCTCTGCTTCTTCAAAGCGTGCACTATACTTTTTGAGTTGGGCTGCTACGGAGTCTATGGCTTCTTTAAGGCCTGCCAATTTATTATTCAAAAGAGGAGCCAGGATATCAAATATCTCTTGTGCCTTAAAGGTTGAGGATAGTCCTTGATGTGCAGAGTCATTTAAATCTTTTGATACTGTATGTCTTCACCCAGTAGGGATGGTGATGGACTAATAAAGAACTGGCCTTTATTTTTGTTGTCATTTGATCATGCCGATGCATTTCCCTTTCCTCCCTTTTGAGATTTCCCCATATATTTATCCATGACTGGATTATATAAACTTTTGCAGGGGGTTTTGATCGTCTGGTATTTATAATCTGCAAGATGAAATATTAGCACAGTTATTGAATTGGTATGGGTTTTGCTTGTTTTACTAGTTATTTATTAGCAGTTCCAGGAGTCACCAATCTCTTTATAGTATTACAATATCGAGTATGTGGCTGCCAGATTCACTGCCTGTCTTGCGTGAGGGTAACCAATGTCCTTTAGCCAAAAGTTATTATTACTATTGTTCTGCTGTATCCACAGCTAGATCTAGTTAGGCTGCAGATAACTTATGCCACTCCCAAATGTAATTGGCCAGTCCAATGTTTTGGGATTTTTATGTATGTTTTATTACAAAATTTCCAATAAGAAATACTGTATGATAAGAGAAAAGATTGCACTGGCCTTTTATATCTATTATATACCTATCCAACCTTACTGTCATTAATTTTATCTTGTATGTGGGACCTTGTTTTGCTTAGACCCTAAATGTACTACACTTTACCATATGCCATCATTTCCATCTCATTCTGTCTAAAGCATCCCGTGACCAAAATATTAGTGTACTCCAGATAATTGCCGATTTTTATTGGAAAAAAGTTGCCAGCTGGTAGGAGACCTTGGGTCAATGAAGTATTCAGAAGAACGAAACTCAAAGATTACAATTATTTTCATATTATTTTTATATGAATTCATTTTCTTTTAAAGCCTTTTTTAATGCAGTGACACAATGTATTACTGTTGCTACAAACAAAAAGAGCTCATAGTTTTTTAGCTGATTGCTTTTATTGCTCCACTTTGTCACCATTCATTAGGTTACAAGATTTTAGAATCATTATAATGAATTTATATACTTTACACTTGGGGTAGCCAACTCCAGTCCTCGAGAGCTACCAACAGTTAATGTTTTCCAGATCTACTCACAGAATCACAAGTGAAATAATTAGCTCCACCTGTGGATCTTTGAAAATGTTTCAGCTAGTAATAATTGCACCTGTGCAGCAGCTAGGTTATCTGGAAAATGTGAACTGTCGAGGACCATAATTGGCTACCACTGCTCTACACTGTGCACTATATGTGTAAAAAAAAATGTTTACAATGCTAAAAGGACTTATGGTGACTACGGATTCAGTAAAATCCCGACATTTGAAATCCCGACAGGTTCAAAATCCCGACATTTAAAATACCGACAGGGTCAAAATCCCGACATATAGAATGTACAGGTGAAACAGTCTACATGACTTTCCGTCGAAAGGTGCGAGGTCAACATGTTTTTTTTCACTGTTTTTTTACCCGAATGTCGACACAGTCGACATGGACACAGTTGGAAGTGAAATGCAGCCCCTCGCATAGCTCGCTTCGCTTGCAATGCTTCGGGCACGGTGCCTTGCTGCGCTCGGCACACTATTTTATTCTCCCACCACGCCCTAGTGGATGGTAGGGCATGAAATACCGCCTGTCGGCACATGTCGGCTCAAAAAACAGTGAAAAAACCCATGTCGACCTCGCACCTGTCGACGGAAAGTCATGTAGACTGTTTCACCTGTACATTCTATATGTCGGGATTTTGACCCTGTCGGGATTTTAAATGTCGGGATTTTAAATGTCGGGATTTTAAATGTCGGGATTTTGAACCTGTCGGGATTTTGTCCATGTTGGGATTTTGTCCATGTCGGGATTTTGTCCTATTCGGGATTTTGACCCTGTCGGGATTTTTACCATCGGGATTTTGGCTGCATCCCGTGACTACACATGGGGAGATGTGTTGCTGAGTGTTCTGAGCGATGCTAGATTGCTCAGAATGCTCAGCATCACTCAGCACACCACTCTGCGTATCGATGTGCCACTGTGTGATCTGTCAGGATCAGTGTTCTTCGGTGAGGACACTGGCCTTGTCACCGGTGATTATAGATTTTTCCAGCTTGTTGAATATTACTTGCCGGATGGTAGTGACATGCGGGGGTGCATCACTATCGCTATGGACGTTACACACAGTAATGTAGGGCTATTTTCTGAGCAATCTAGTTAAATGAAATAATATCGCTGAGAAAATATCTAGAAATTGCTACGTGTAGAAGGCCCCATTACTTTTTCTGTGTTATCTTAATGTTATCCATGCATAATCTTCAGTAGCAAGATGTGCTGTAAGTCAATGGCTCATTGGATTGAATTGTTATTTAAACACTCAAGCCAGGATTTATCTGTGTAGAGTGAAAATCTGTGTTCATAGAAGAATACTGATTTATGGACCTTTAAAAAGGAAAATTCAAATTGTTGTGGTATTGATCTTAGCTTTTCACTAAAGTAAAGCTACTGTAGTCAGTTGTGTTTTTTTTTTTAAACAGATTCTATTATCTATTGAGAATGAAGTTAAGACAAAAAAAAAACAAGGATTGTTTTTCTTGAAATGGGTAAGCATTTTTCTCAACTATAATAAATCTTTGCAGGATATAAATTTGTAATAGAGTTTATATTCCACTTTCTAAAGCCTTTCCTTGTCTCCCACTGGCTGCTCTATAATGTCAAACAGATTCAATCATGGATAAAACATTTCTGTGAATGTACAATCAAATTCTATCCTTTGTCTGATATTCATCTAAAATTACCACTTGTGGAGTCAGAGAATAAATAATATGTCTTTCTCCTTGGTATTCTTTATCTCGTATAACAAATTATTTTAAAACACTACCAAGTGAGCTCTATCATAGAATATCTACATGTGGTTTAGTATAGCAATTTGGAGCTAATCTACCACTTAAAGATATAATTACAAGCTCTTTGGCAAATCTCTCACCTTTTGAAGTGCTGGTTTTCATTTATGAGTGTGAACAGAACAGTTTCTAACATGTCAGGGAAACAAAAAAATAAAACGTCTAAATGTTATATATATATATATATAAAAAAAAAAAACATTACAACCGTAACAACAATATATACAATCATAAATATTTACATTATTACAGTACTAAAGTAATAGATATAAAGATGTAACTCAATATCAATAAAAAAATCGATGTATACATGCAATTCTATAAAAAACATGCAAACTTTTCATACAAAACTCTTTAAATTGGTCTTCCTAATTACCGAATGCTGCATGTGAGACATATTAATAGCAATATCATTGCAGCAAATAATCAAATGGATGAGATTATAAAAACAAATTGATGCCGCCCACTGGGCAAACATACGTCCGCCCTGCGAATCCAAAAAAATGACCTGTTTAGGCCTGCTGCTGCCCTGGAAGTAGTTATGATAGCGCCGCTGATGGCTGCCTGGGAGCTGTGCAGCTCAGCAAAATAGTTTCCCCCCATTTTATATGTATGTGTGTATACTGTATATATGTATATAAAGATCCAAACCTGCCGGCACTCCAATAGTTAAATACAGCTGGCCCCTGTGCCCCAGATGATGAATAAACAAATAATCCAAGAAACGGCACTCAGGAGGCAAATTTTCAATGTACAAGAGGATGAGTATTCAAGCCAAGCTTTCGGGGTATTATCCCCTTCATCAGGACACATAGATATAGGATTGTGTCCTGACGAAGGGGATAATAGCCCGAAAGCTTGGCTTGAATACACATCCTCTTGTACATTGAAAATTTGCCTCCTGAGTGCCGTTTCTTAGATTGTTTTATTATATGTATATAAATATATAAAGATATCAGTCCAAAATCCCGGTACTCAACAATACTTTGCAGGGATGTAATTGCTCCGGTGCCCACTTAGGCTGGGTAACAGCTTACTATATTGGCAAGAAAGTAGCACTCTGGAGACTTCAATTGTGGTGAAAGAATATTGTTGCTTTAATCCAACCCGATGCGTTTTGTCTTGTTATGAGGCTTCATCAGGGGTGTAAATGTTTATACAAAACTGTAATAATAGAGCTTGTATTCAAGATCTAAAGTGTGTATTCTTTATTAATTCTTCTCAATATTGGTATTTAATACGTAACCTTTCCAATTGGGTTATGGTGACCCTATTTAGCCAATAATGCTCCACATACAGTGGGATCCAAACAAAGAGGATTAAATACAATAGAGGATGGAACTCTCTATCGGATCGATATGTAATCCAATTTGTATATCCAATTTGTAACAATAATCTTGTCCTTTAGATAGTTTTAGCTCAAAGCAAGAAATTGATCGCTCCTGGTAAGTAGGTGCAAGTGTGCTAATTAAAGTCCAAGCAGCAAACTCAAAGCAATTCCCATTTCACTGCTAATAGCAGCTTTTTCAAGGTGAAAAGGCTGCTGTTAGCAGTGGAACGCGTCGGGTACTGGCACACACCCCCTTCCCCCAGCGCTGCTCATCCATCTTTTAATCCTCAAACCATCTGGTTTGCAATTCCCCACCTACAGGACAATCCGAGTTTCTAAAAGATCCAGGACTTCTACCAGGCACATTACAACACTGTGGAGGAACGCGACCTCTCTAACATTGCCTATCCTGGGATCAAGTGGACCCCCCATTGCTTCAGAAATTCCAGTATTTTGGAGGAACGCCACCCCCATAATCCAATTGGAGGAAGCAATTAAAAAGATGCCACCACACCAGCCACCACTCGGATCATCTCTTTTGGGCCCAAAAAGAGGGACACTGCACAAATTGAGGTGACATTATTAATATTCTTTATTCTGGATGTAGCTTTCTTCTCAAAATTTTCATGCTCATTTTCTGAGCTTTTTTATTAACTAAATGATATCCTTTTAATCAATTATATATGTATTAAAAAATGCACACCTTCATATATACACTGCTCAAAAAAATAAAGGTAACACTTAAACAACACAATGTAACTCCAAGTCAATGACACTTCTGTGAAATCAAACTGTCCACTTAGGAAGTAACAGTTGGAAATTATAATCAATTAGCAAGTTACCCCCAATAAAGGAGTGGTTCTGCAGGTGGTGACCACAGACCACTTCTCAGCTCCTATGCTTTCTGGCTGATGTTTTAGTCACTGTTGAAAGCTGGCGGTGCTTTTACTCCAGTGGTAGCATGAATTGGAGTATACAACCCACACAAATGGCTCAGGTAGTTTAGCTCATCCAGGATGGCACATCAATGCGAGCTGTTGCAAGAAGGTTTGCTATGTCTCTCAGCAAAGTGTCCAGAGCATGGAGAAATACCATTACATCAGTAGATGTGGAGGAGGCCGTAAGAGGGCAACAACCCAGCAGCAGGATTGCTACAGTACCTCTGCCTTTGTGCAAGGAGGAGCAATGCCACGGCCCTGCAAAATGACCTTCAGCAGGCCACAAATGTGCATGTGTCTACTCAAACATACAGAAACAGACTCCATGAGGGTGGTATGAGTGCCCGACGTCCACAGGTGGGGGTTAAGCTTACAGCCCTACACCGTGCAGGATGTTTGGCATTTGCCAGAGATCACAAAGATTGGCAAATTCGCCATTGGCGCCCTGTGCTCTTCACAGATAAAAGCAGGTTCACACTGAGCACGTGACAGACATGACAGAGTCTGGAGACGCCAAGGAGAACGTTCTGCTGCCTGGAACATCCTCCAACATGACTGGTTTGGCAGTGGGCCAGTAATGGTGTCGGGTGGCATTTCTTTGGGGCACTGCACAGCCTTACATGTGCTCACCAGAGTTAGACTGACTGCCATTAGGTTCCGAGAGGAAGTCCTCAGACCCCTTGTGAGACCATATGCTGGTACCTTTGGCCCTGGGTTCCTCCTAATGCAAGACAATGCTAGACCTCATGTGGCTGGAGTGTGTCAGCAGTTCCTGCAAGATGAAGGCATTGACGCTATTGAATGGCCCGCCCGTTCCCCAGACCTGAATCCAATTGAGCACATCTGGGACATCAGGTCTTGCTCCATCCACCAACGCCACATTGCACCACAGACTGTCCAGGAGTTGGCAGATGCTTTATGGGGTTATTCAGGTTGATTCGCAAGGCTTGCGAGTCCACCAAACCGCGCCCGACGAGCTACCGCCCCCCGTCAAAGTGCGGCTTCGCCAGAACAGATGCGAATGGATGTTTTGCATAAACATCCATTCGCATGGCTCGGGTAACCGCCCACATCTTTCGATGGTCACCAACCATCGAATGATGTTTAGCGTGCACACCTATAAAAGTGACTTCTCAGTCACTTACATTTGCGTGCACGCTGGCGTGGATATGGGCGGGCAGCTGACATCCGGTGATGTCAGCTACCGCCCCCCACACCCGCGTCACTGCCTCATTACCATGAGAACGCCCAGCATTCTCATGGGAACACCCATAGAACACTGGCCGCACCCCGCCCATCTCTGCCCACGCCGCCATGGGTGCGTGCACCTGGCGAACCAAAAGGTCGCCGTGGGATGCACGCACCATACGCTGGCACATGCACAGATACCCGCCTGCGCATGCGCAGACGTGCAACATCAGTACTGCGTGCATTTATTGAGATCTGAATAAGGCCCTTAGTCCAGGTCTGGGAGGAGATCCCTCAGGAGACCATCTGTCACCTCATCAGGAGCATGCCCAGGCATTGTAGGGAGGTCATACAGGCACGTGGAGGCCACACACACTCAGGGCCGGATTTGTGCCTAGGCCCGTGAGGCACCGGCCTCAGGGCGGCACCATTTAAGGGCGGCAGGCAGGCTGTCATTCTGTTAAATAGCAGCATGGCACAGCGGGTGGGCAGCGGCGAGTGAGGAGCGCCGCCGCCACCGCAGACATGAATTATCATATGTTGGCGGCAGCGCCGCTCGTCACCCGCCACTGCCCACCCACTCTGCCATGCACATTACATCACCGCTTAGTGGCTGGGTCCGTCGGTCACTCTGTGCATCCGGAAATGGCTCAGGCTCACTGCTGCCGGCGCCCGCCCATTGGCTACTCTACACACACACAGTCTATTGGCTGCGTATCCAGCAGCTGAGCGGCGCGCAGATCCTCCTTGCACTCAGTCAGTCACAGTGTGAGAGAGACTGACGGAGACACTGCTAATCACTGTACTAATAAGTGCCTCCCTCCGGGTCATCTGTACAGTGAGCAGCCCAGAGTGCTTAAAAAAATATTAAGGTGGGCTAGAGTTAAATTTTAATGAAATATAGAAATAACAATGTATATACATATATGATTACATTAAAATAGGGGGGGGGGGGGGACACAAAAATGTTGTGCCTAGGGGTGGCCTGACCCCTAAATTCGCCCCTGCACACACTACTGAGCCTCATTTTCACTTGTTTTAAGGACATTACATCAAAGTTGGATCAGCCTGTAGTGTGTTTTTCCACTTTAATTTTGAGTGGGACTCCAAATCCAGACCTCCAAGGGTTAATACATTTGATTAATCGATAATTTTTGTGTGATTTTGTTGTCAGTGCATACAACTATGTAAAGAACAAAGTATTTAATAAGACTATTTCATTCATTCATATCTAGGATGGGTACTCTTTACCTAGAAGGGCGCCAGCGATTGAAATCGCGGGCGTCGGGGGTAAAAATCGCGGTCATCGCGGTCATCGCGGGCATCGCGGGTAAATCGGGATGCCCGCGATGCCCGCGATGACCGCGATGACCGCGATTTTCCCATAGGGAACAATGTTAAAAAGGCTGATTGACCGCGATTTTACTGTTAAATGCCTCAATGGACCCGATTTGGCCATAGGAATCAATGTTAAATGGGCCACAGAGCCCAAATAGGCACAATTAACCCTTAAATGTCCCCCCCAATTTTTAACGCCACCCCACGATCCCCGCCAACCCGAAGCGTGGCGAGCGCAGCGAGCCCGTGAGGGGCGGCGGTACGCGTCCTCCGACCTTTTCATGCCCTACTATCCACTAGGGCGTGGAGTGAGAATAGAATAGTGTGGCGAGCGCAGCGAGCCACCGAGCCCGAAGCGTGGCGAGCGCAGCGAGCCCCGCGAGGGGACGCGGATACCTTCACAGGTAGACGCGTCCCCTCGCGGGCTTCACAGGTGTCGGCGTCGCCACGGACACCTGTGAAGCCCGCGAGGGGATGCGTATAACTGTGAAGGTATCCGCGTCCGCTCGCCACACTTCGGGCTCGGTGGCTCGCTGCGCTCGCCACACTATTATATTCTCACTCCACGCCCTAGTGGATAGTAGGGCATGAAAAGGTCGGAGGACGTGTACCGCCGCCCCTCGCGGGCTCGCTGCGCTCGCCACGCTTCGGGTTGGCGTGGATCGTGGGGTGGCGTTAAAAATTTGGGGGGACATTTAAGGGTTAATGGGCTCTGTGGCCCATTTAACATTGATTTCTATGGCCAAATCGGGTCCATTGAGCCATTTAACAGTAAAATCGGGTCCATCGCACCTTTTAACATTGATTCCTATGGTAAATCGGGAGCATCGCGTCGCGGGCATCGCGGGTACATTTATGGCCGGCCGCGACGCGACCGACACGATTTCCATGTTTAACATGGGTTTCAATGGGAAATCGCGGTCATCGCGTCGGTCGCGTCGCGGGCAGACATAAATGTACACGCGATGGGCGCGACGGGCGCCCTTCTAGGTAAAGAGTACCCTAGGATGTTATGTTAGTGTTCCCTTTATTTTTTTGAGCAGTGTATTTTTTTTATAAATTTTGCTGTATTACAGTATTTTTATTTTTTCTAATTCATATAGCGCAACTATCATCCCATATATATATATATATATATATTCGTGCTTACAGAAAATAAGCTAGTGTGGCTTCTGAAATCACTGCAGAACAAAAAATCATCGCTGAACAGGAATGTCTACAGGCACACATTGAAGACTGTGGCTAGTACTTGTCAGTGGCAGGTGCAGTATGACAGTTGATTCTCCAAGTCACTGCTCTTCTGTTAGAGTGATGCCTGCCCTACCCTGATACATCAGTCTGTGCCTTCAGATTAATGTAGTTTCCAGCACTGGGAGACATCCTAGGCAAAGATTAAAAAAACATTTTCAATTCAGAGACTCCCAGGCTTAGTTGGTGACCAATCTGTAGACCTCCGTGGTAAGGTTTAAACCTATACAAAAACCTGAATCTGGTCGCACTGCATCATCATGCCAAATTTGGTGGAGCTAGGTACAAATTTCTGGCTGTGCATAAAGGATAAAAATGTACTTTCTCACTTATTGTATGGATGTCAACATTTTAACAGTAGAAATTATCTACCCAACCCAAAAAATAGCCGGGAAAAATTAAAATAGCTACTTTATGGGAATATTTACTAAGAATAGTGTTTGGATGAAGTTATTGTGATGAAGCCATGGTTTTTCAAATCACAAATTTTGTAAACATCAGTATGTATGGAAATCGAAAGGTGAAACTTAACTTTGTATATCAAATCAGGGAAAATTATCATCGGAACAAGCATTGTCAAAATAAAATTTTTACCAATACAAATCACAAATTTGCTAAAAAAACAATAATTGTGAATTCGTTCACACCAAAATCACACCACCATAACAAAATCATTGTACTTGATTTTAGTCCGCTTCTTTTCTGTGTAGCTTGCACAATTTATTGGGATCCTTGCAGAAATGCGTGTTTTAAGTGAGGTCAAGAGTTAATCTTAGAGAAAACATTATGTGGGGTCCTCACCCAATAGTATAACCAGCACTGGGCTCTAGGAAATATAGGCCAAAATGGAATGGGGGTACCACTTATTTCCATGAACCAGCACCGGCCTTTTTAGCTGTTCCTGGTGCTGGAGTTACAAGGTAAAATTTATTTAATTGAAGTGTGCAGTAATTTATTTTGCCGTTGATCCTAACTTTTGCCTTGCATTTCAAATTACTTCTTGGATATAAAGACTCTATCATTTGCAGAGCCAGATTAAGGTATGTGGGGGCCCTGGATAACAAACTTGTGGGGGCCTCTATCACACTGTACTAGCTAGAGCCCCTTGGGCACACTGCACAAAGATTATGCACACCATAATAGCCATTACATATTATGCCACACATAATAATGCCTATTACACATTATGCCACACTCCCTAATGTTCTTTACATATTTTACCACACACTGTAATGCCTATGATATATTATGCCATATAAGTGCTGCTTACCTACATGCTCGATGCCAGGGGTTACATGCTCATTATCAGTGATTACATCCCATCTTTAAATAGAAATCCCATTTTAGTAAATAAACCCCTATACAGTATGCTTGTTTCTTATACTGTATCACCTTTTTTTACTGGAAGGAGTGTTGGGATCCATATGGAATACATTCAAAGTGCTGGGATCTGCAGAAGCCCTTGTTTTCAATGTGTCTTCTGTTGGTGTTTGGTAATCCCCCTTTAAAAAGGGTGAACATACAGTATATGGTGTGTGTTCTTGTGTGTATATAAAACACACAGGCCTTACATAAGTATATATATAGCGTGCTCTACCCACAGTAATTTTGCAGGGCTCCAGCTACACTGTGTGACAATGTATCATATCATTGAAAAAAAAGAGAAAGAAGAATTCCCAATTCGAGGCACTCCTTCAACTGACATCAAGTATATTGAATCCCATTGAGAGTATCCACCGACAAGTTCAATGTTAAAATATACCTTTTATTTGTACAATACAAATAAAAGTTATATTTTAACATTTAACTTTTGGGTGGATACTCTCAACGGGATTTAATATACTTGAAGTCAGTTGAATGAGTGCCTCGAATTGGGAATTCTTCTTTCTCTTTTTTTTCAATTGTATCAGTAAAATACATTCCAAGGGAGCACCTCCAGAATTTAAAGGAACATACAAGAATTAGAAAAATCTGGAAATAACTGAATCCTAAAATATTAGTTAGTCTGTGCGGACCACTACAACTCTTCAAAGACAATGTATAATAGCCAGTGAAAAAGGGTCAGACTCACAAAATTCAACCATCTTCAGCATTCAGAATAAACTTCCACCAGCAAGTCCCATCTCACTGTCCACCTTCACTTGATGCATACCAGGCTGAGCGGCATCAGGTGGGAGCCTATTGCAGGTGTAATCAGGGCTACAGGGATAGAACCGATTAACTCTGCAGCAGTGGGTGAGCCGTAGAGCTTAGTTTGAAGAGCATTGGTCACTTTTGTTGCTTCTGTTTATGAGATTGATTTTTTAGGACTTGGCACCCTGAGGAAGTCATCTCCATTGCCTCTTGGGTTTACGCCCCTGACCACTGGCGTATTTATAATGGGTGCAGTGTGTGTGGTGCACATGGGTCCCTGAGTTCAGGGGGGCCAACACTGCACATTCTGTACCCATTTCTTAACTACTCGCTGATCTGGGGTCTCTAGTTGGTAGGAGAAATTGCACAAAACTTCACTTGGAAGAAGGCACAAAGGCCATATTCCTGGCATTTTATGCAAGCACAGTAGAGAAGTACCGTAACCAGGAAATGACCACCACCATGAGATCTGTCCATGCGTATGAGTCCCTAATGGTCAGACTGTACAGTGCTTCTGGCTATCAAGAAGGAGGTCCAGATAGAAGAGGCTGTACATGGACCTCCTCTCTTAAAACACCCATGACACATACAGTACTGTATAATAACATATTTGAAACTTGTCTTCTGGCAGTGCAAAAGTTAATTATTTCATGTGAAATAGACTGTGAAGTGCAAACATAAAAAATGTCCAACAAAGACATTTGTATTAAAATGTATGAACATTCTAATAATGTTAAGAGTTATAACAGTTTCTCATTCCTTTGAACATTTCCTTTCAAAGATAATCCATTATTTTCTTAGGCTGAATAGTCTTTTCAAGCTAGCAGTAGTTACTATCAAAGCAGTTTTAACATTGTTAGGATACCATTAAGGTTCATTATATTTTATGTGGGAATCTGAGAACGAATCATTTTCAATACATTTCTTCCAAAATTAAAATCACAAGTTGTAAAACTAATCTAAGAAGTGTCAGATATAATGAAATGTAATTTCAGTCTTCATAGTTACTTGTTATTAACTGCGGCAGTTCGGAGCGTATGACTTTCTAACTAGTCGTAAGCTGAAATGAAAAATACATCACTGAAAATTGGATTTTTTGTTGCCTGTTCACTGCTGGATGGAAATATTTAACTATTTGCTGAAATAGAAGTTCTGTAAATGCCAGTCTTTTGCAAACAGTGTATGCTTATTAAGAATTTATGTAAAGCATCTTTCCTACTGTTACTGAACATAAATTTGTATATTTTAGAGAATTAAACATTTTTTGTTGTAATTTACGAACAAAGGGTAACAATGCAGTGGATAATTGGCTATATTCAAGATTATCCTTCTTAACCATTTTGTTTCATTTATACATGTTTTAGTCATTAAATAAAGAGCAAACTGGCAATGCAGATAGCTAACACAGCTTATGATGCAAATAATTTACAATACATATTTGTCTTTATATAGGAAGCTCAAAGAATATGCTGGGATCTATCAGTAATTGTTAGTAATAAATACATAGATTTTTTGCAACTGGTGGTGGTATGGCAGATTGTATGTAGACACTAGAAAATGACAAAGCAGCCCAGTACTCATAATCATTGTGGTGGTTTATTCAGCAGTAATGTAATTTGTACAGCCATACACAGTTATACTTATGCAGACACTTAACTTGAAACAAAGCTTGAGCAGAGCATACAGGTCACCAGCCGGTAACAGTATCAAGGTCATGGTGCAGTATGCAAGTGGTGCCAGCATCTCTGTAGGCATCTCTGTAGGCATCTCTGTAGGAATCATAGAATGTAGAAATAACCGGCTCTCACTGAGCAAAGTGGAAGATGTTGATCTCCCACAGATCTCCCACAATGGTCGTACACAGAACAAAGGTTGGTGAGCATTTTGTTTAGGGATTGAAGCCTCTATGAAGGAACCAATTTGAAGGATGCCAAAAAAAGCTTATTTGTTATACACTTGAGGTAGAGGAAGTGATCTTTCTTCAAGTATTCAAAGCCCATCCCTTACAATATACGGTACGGTATATAATACGGTGCCTTTTTAAAAAGACAGACTTTCCATTCTATAAACATCTTTTCATTATTGCGATTTTGTGGATCCCTAATAATGGTTCCAAATATATACTCTTTCCGTTCACAAATTAGAAAGCTTGAATCAAAATCTAGCTGGTACTGCAGTATAGTGGGATATTTGCCGCCTGTGCTTGTTTATACTGTATATGGAGCAGCTCTGTAAGAGTTAATACAGATAATTGAAACGTAAAAATTAAAGTACTAAGAATAATGTGTTGCAATGCCGATATAAAAAAAAATGTTTAAAGTCAATGTATACAGCTCTTGATAGAGTAAGTGCAGAGTCTGGGTAAACGGTGTTATTTTTTGCCATAGTGCAGTTGGGGGTTAGCCGAGGTGGGGCAGGAAGCTAGCTATCCCTTATTATTGTTTTTTAGCCCCAGCGTTGTATCCATCCAGGTTCAGCTCTGAGTCTGTTAGTGGGTACTTCCATTTCCGCAGGTCCGTACTTCTGGTCTCCGTCTCCACTTGATCGTGAAGATCAAGTTGCCATTTGTGGGTGGAAACTGGCTGTTTTGGGGGAGTGTCAGGAAAAACACAGGTATGGCTATGCATTTTTGGGGAGGGTGTGTGACAGACTCCAGACTCAATCCCCAGACTCAAACTCCAGACTCAATCAACCCTGCCACAGTTTTGAATCGATCAGGGTTATGCACACTTGCACAGACTAGGGAAATCATTTGATAGAAAGTTTAAAATGGATTTGCAGCTGGACGATGATTGGCGATATTTTTGCAAGACATTTGCAGACTTCGACGAGGTGGGATTTCTCTCTGGCAGGGCGGCGGCTTTATGATCGCAAGGTTCTGCAATTTAACACAATAGCGATCAGGTCTGCATACACCCCCCCCCCATGTTCTATGCACGTTTATCTGTTTATTTACTAAGATGGGATTTTGCAATGGCCAACCAATCAGAATCTACTTCTTATTTAGCACCTTCAAGAAGATAATAGATATAATCTGGTTAGTTACACATCTCAACATCCCATTTTCAATAGAACGCCCATCTTAATAAATAAACTCCTTTGGGGTAAATGAACTAGCTCTACTGAAAATTGGATGCTGCCCATTGAAATCAATCAGATTCTAGACAGAACCATTTGACTGGTTGCCATTAGCAAAATCCCCATCTTCAATATAACTTTTAGTAAATGAACCTCTTAGAGTTTGGTGGGGTGTGCAAATGAACTCTAAATTGCAGAGTAATAAAAGGATGTCCAGTATGTGTGGACTACATGTAGAAGCAAACAGTATTTACCATGCATGCAAAAAAGTATTTTCACACCATGCAACCTGAATTTTTCATTTGCTTTCTTCTAGTTCTGAATTAACCTTGTAGTGCACAATATAGCAACATTTAATTCTGTCAAGTTTCATTAGTTCAGCCTTTCTAATTAAAAAATAAACTTGCCTAACATGTTACTGTAATTTAGTTTCTAACATAATTAACATAATTTGCTTAGAAATCCATGTCAAATGCAAACCAAATACTTGGCTAATACAGCTGCTAATTTCTGAGATTGGGATCACTTTATGATAATGCATTACTTTTATTACAAATTGTCTTATAAAGTATTTCTCCACGTGTCTGCATCATAGTGATATTAATGATACATTTCTGGTAAGAGATGAAATGCAGAAAAAGCCATTTACAAGTTAAAGAATATGTAGGCCTATAAATCCTTTCATTGTTAACTTGCTGCATATACTGTACATGTAATTATGTTTATTTTCTGACATACTGTATAATGCCTTACGGTTTGTTATAGGAAATCCTGAAACAAACAAATTACATATAATTGTATAAAACATACAGAAAAAAATTACCGTCGAAAGAAGATTACATTTGGATTATAAATTAGCAGAGTACAAAATGGAGCTGACATGGATAAAGTGTGTTTGACTACTGTATGGGCCCATACACACTGGGTGACGTTGAGCTGAAAGTAGCTCAGTTTACTCGACTGAGTTTCTTTCAGCTCGAAAGCCACCCAGTGTGTACAGGGCAGCGATGAGCGGTGGGTGTTGATGCATGCTCCTGCATCATCGCAGGTCCCACCTCTCATCTGCTGGTATTACCAGCAGGTGAGCAGCAGAGTGGACACCTTTCTATAGCTTCCTGGTATGGAAAGTCGTCCACCGTGAGGAAAATAGCTAAAACAGGCAAAAAATGGTCAGGGTGTTTGCACTGACCATTTTACAGCCCAGCAATTTTCCCCATCATCATTATCCATATATGGTGGACAAAAAAGCCCAGTGTATATGGACCTTAAGGTATTGACTAGTAATGACACTCCATTGATTACTTTTGTCTATCTATTTATACCCTTTTCACATTGCAAAAACCTGCTTTCAACCCGTTTTTCTTAACGTGTCTCAAAACTGGTCAAAAGCCAGTTAAACCCCTTTCATATTGCATGTTGTAAAGGTATATTGCAGTTTAAATACCGTTTTGTACCTTTCAGATTCAACCCGTTTCACCCATACAAAGCCATACAATGTCATTTTAAATGTTTTTTTCCTGCTTGTGGGCGGGGATCAAGTGCGGTTATCATTTATAGCAAATACCGTTTCTGAGCTGTTCACACTGCAGGTGAAACGGCTCCGAACCGTGTAGGATCCTCCTTTTAACACGTGTCAAAATGCCGGTTTTCTGTAACCGGTAAATTGACAATGTAGCTTTCACATTGCTGCTGGAAACGTTTTAAAGCACTAAAAAAACGGCAATATACCGTGTTACAGCTGCAATGTGAAAGGGGTATTAATGTATCAAAGCAAAAGATAAACTGCAATAAGGTGTCAAAATCTTAGTATAGAGTCACACACATTTACATATTTTTGCTAAGATGGAGTATGAACCATTACAATATGCTGAGCTGTAAGATGATGTTTCTGAAAAACAAACATTGAAAGTACTGTATAAAAGGATAATAAATCTAGAAAGATTTTGTAGTCAGCACAATGTTTGGTGCTGTAACTGCCTAAAGTGGATTATGTGGCTAAGGAAGCATTTGATCATATGAAGCAAGTTCTGCATGAGAGAATATGGAGGAAAAACAAATGCTTGGAAAATGTGTTTTAAAAAAGTTTTAAGACATAATACTTCAACAATACAACATTGAAAGCTTATAGAGTAAACTGTCTCTCAAAAATGTTGCATGCACAAGAAATACATAGTGGAGGTTTTTGAAGGATAATATTTTGAAATGAGGACTCTTAAACAGTATATTTTTAGAGCCAACCAAAACAAGTCATTAAGTTGCTTGAGTCATAAATTAGTTCTAGCTAAGCAGGAAATGTAATCATTAATAGAATATATAAAAGGGACCTCAGAGTGAAATATAATGCACACAAAATAAATTTGCCCATCAAATCATTTATTTACAAAAAGTTCCTTTCATTTAGTTATTGCTAGAAACACTTGAGTTCTAATTAAAGCTGCTCTGGTGATTCTATCGCCAATCGCCGCTGCTCGCTATCCACCGGAAGGGGGCGTGCGAGCGTGAGATGCTCATGTGCCCCGTTCTGACAGAGTCCGCCGCCTCCCCGCCACTCACCCCCCAAAACTCTGCCCATATCCCTGAAGCGTAGACGAGCAGGGGATCCACCACCCACTGCCGAGTGCAGAGGACACACATGCATATGTGAGATACTCATGTGTCCCCATCAGATGCATCGCCTCTCCACCAGCGATCACCAGCTCAGGAAATCTGGCGATTACCTGGGCTGGCTGAGAGGCGCTACATCTGTAGGTTGTGAATTAGAAACAGGTTGTCTTACTAAGTACAGACATACTGTAGATGTACTGTATGTAAACTTAACAAATACCCCTTTCACACTGCAGTTCTAAAACGTTATATTGCCAATTTTTTTGCCTTTTAAAACGGTTAGAGCTGCAGTGTGAAAGCGCCAGACTGCATTTACCGGTTATAGAGCCATTTTTTATGCAGTCTGAACGGCTCTGAACTGGTATTTAGGACCCAGGCAGAAGTAAGCACTGTGCTAGTCCCACTCTGTGCATATCTAATGAGCAGGACCCAGCACAGTGCATGTTTATTGAGCGGGTCCCTTCCCCCTGCATATGTAGTGAGCGGGACCCGCTCTGTGCAGTGAATATTTAATGAGCGGGTCCCTGCCTGCCCCCTGTATTTGTAATGAGTGGGACCCGCTCATTACATATGCAGGGGGCAGGGTGGGGACCAGCTCATTAAATATTCATTACAAAGAGAGGGTCCCCACCTTGCCCCCTGCATATGTAATGCGTGGGTCCCCTTCATTACATATGCAGGGGGTGGGCGAGGACCCACTCATTAAATATTCACTGCACAGAGCTGGTCCCGCTCATTACATATGCAGGGGGCGGGGCAGGGACCTGCTCATTAAATATTCACTGCACAGAGCGGGTCCCGCTCATTACATAAGCAGGGGGTGGGGACCTGCTCATTGAATATTTAATGCACCATGCTGGGTTCCGCTCATTACGGATGATGTAATGGTTAGCATTACTGCCTCACAGCGCTGAGGTCATGGGTTTGATTCCCACCATGGCTCTAACTGTGCCGAGTTTGCATATTCTCCCCGTACTTGCGTGGGTTTACTTCGGCTCCCAACAAATTAACCCTAGAATGTCTGTGTGTGCATGTACAGTACATGTGGTAGGGAACATAGATTGTAAGCTCCACTGGGGAAGGGACTGATGTGAATGTTCAAATATACTCTGTAAAGCGCTGTGGAATCTGTGTGCGCTATATAAGAAACTGTTAATAAATAACTAAATATTATTTTTATATTTGGAGGGGGGGGTTTGGGGAGGGGGGTTTGTGGTGTGTTAGGGGGATGCAGCAAACAGCCCATCTGTTTTCTATGGGTGAAACAGGTTCAATGTGAAAGGTGCAAAAACAGTAATATACTGTTTACAACATGCTATGTGAAAGGGGTTTTACTTGCTCTGACCCGTTTTAAGAAACATTTTAAATACAGGGTCTAAAGCAGGTTTTGCAATGTGAAAGCAGCAAAAGAGTGCATGGAGGAAAAAGATAAATCTCTTTGCTTGTTACAGAATCACACTAATACCACATTTACACCAAAACTGCCGGGTCACACCCGGGTTTTTGGACCCGGATGCGACCCGGTAGTTGTTCCCTTTTACACCAGCATCCCCGGGCATTATGCCGGGTGGGTGACGCCGATGAATTCGGGCCCTGAGCCGGCGCTCAGAAATGACATCATCTTCAAGCTCCGGGAACACCACCGAACATCACCCCCGCAAGGCCGACCGGACATGCTGGGGGCAAGCCCAGCACCAAGGTAAGCTGCTGGGCGGCCCCCAGCCTCCGTGCACCCCCAGCCTCCATCCATGAGGTGAATGGATGCCGCACACAGGCATCCATTCACCTCTGTCCAGCCTCTGCTGCTGTCTGCATAGTACCGCAGACAGCAGCGTAGGCTGTACGCAGCACCTGCACAACCTCCGGACTGACCTCAGGGCACTGCGGTCCGGAGGTTGGGGCTCCCTGACTGGAGGAAATGGGTCCCTGGGTTGGATGACCCGGGTTACCCATTTACACCGTCCCTGACTCCGGGGAAGCCCTGTGACCGACCCTGATCATTTGCCGGGTTAGACACTGGGTAACAGGCCCCTGGTTATTTTTCCCCCCTTTTACACCAAGCCCCGGCCTGGACTGGAGCGGCAATAACCCGGGTCGCAGCTCATGCAGAGCAAAACAGGAGAAAAATGCTCCTGTTAATATTAAATGCAAACGCATTGATTTTATATGAGTGATGCAATCATATAAAAAGTGAAGCTGGGCCTGATTCAGAGTAGATTGCAGATGCAATATCTTTCTCAAATGGCAAAACCATGTGCAGTACATGTACATTCTGCAGGAGACTCCCTTAAATAATAACAATCTAATGCAAAGCTTTGCTTATATTGTTTAATAAATAAATAATTGAGAACAATAAAAATATTTTTAGAAACAATTGTCTTGACTAGTATCAAAGTTACACATATAAATAATCTTCCAAGCCTAATCAATTAGAAGTGTTCGTTGTACTGATTACTCAGGTTATGATAGATTTTTTCCTATATTAATAAAAACGATATCTCTAGGCATGGTGTTTTTGTAACAAAAAGTAAAGTTAATACTGAGAATTGCCAACTTTACCAGCGTTTATTTATTCTTGTGCGCCTGTACATTCTTTTATTCCAACAAATTGATGAATACTTTCAAAGAGTGACAAATCTTCCCAGCACAACCTTAAATTATGATCTGAAAAAAAAAAGATTCTGTTTCCTTAACAGGGATTCGGTGACATGAGGCACTGATCAAAGTTGACACTGGCCATAAACATAGAGTAAATATATCCCTGCTTGTACTTCAAATAATTCAGAAAGATAGTAGAGGTCGATTCTTCCCCCACACATTGGAAAGTGATTTTTAATCAATTTTTTTGTTGTCTTTTTTTTTCCCTGTTCCTTTTTTATTGGACATATATCCAAAAAAATATCCCTGTTCGGTGGCATCTCTGAGCTGGCCCAGAAGGTCCTTGAGAAAGATAAATTTCAATAACAATGCAACACTTTTCAAGACATATCTTTGAAAATAAATTACAACCCTGACTGTATATTTCAAGTGATAAATATTAGCTGAGGTTTGAATGTTTATAGAGAATAAACCTCATTTATCTAAGTGTTTATTATTTGACTAGAAGTGTGCTTCATCATTTGAAGAACATTCTTGAAAAATGCATTAAAAGTAACAAAATATATACAATACATATATACATAGGATGAATGATAATACAAAGTTTGACAATGAAGTCTAGCCACTTAAAGAATGCAATGTCTGGTTTAAAGTTGACTCTCGAAAGTGTATGTAATAATAAGTCATTGTTCAGATGCAAATGCAGTTTTTTATCTCAGAACGAGGAACAATATACTGCGTAGGTCAGAATGATTAAAAACAACGTAGAACAGTGCTGAACTGTTAACTTTCTTTTATTGTATTTCTCTTTCTTTTGTTGTATTTGTCTCTCTGTAAACTGCTATAGATTGAAATATTACTTATATTTTAAAGGCAATCGTTTCATTTCGAACCATTTGGAATGAGAGTCGGTTAAATGGCTTTAATCAAGATGTTAATTAGATTTCATCTGAAGAACAGACTTTAGAGTAACTACGCAAAGAGATACTGTATGAAAGTACAATGGGATTTAATAAATGGGCTTTTTCATAATAAGGGGGTTCATATTTTTAATAATATTTATCTAACGACTGAAATCAATCACTTATGAACAATAAGATGATGTCATATTTAATGACACCTCTAGAGTTCAAAGTACCAGAATTCTGTCTCCTACCTGGTAGATCTCCCTGCCCTAGGGGGTTATTCAGACCTGATTGCTGGGCTGCTAATTTGAAGAGCACTGCAATTATGCAATCGGTGCAAGCCAGAGTGAAATCCAGGTTTCATCACAGGATGGCCTTGCACATGTCTACTGTGAGCCATACACATGTGCAGTCGTTCGATCATCACCCAGCCTGTGAACTCGGTGCCATGCGATCAGGTCTGAATAACCCCCTAGGTTTCAAACAATCAAGTAGATTTTATTCTTCACCTGAAACCAGTAGGAAAGGTCGTTTCTGATCATGTGCCAAATATTGGTTCGCTATGACGCTATTTTCCTCCGAAACAAGTCTCTGCATGTGGCAAAGAGAAACACTCCCCTCTGGTATATTATTATGGGGTATTCAATTAGCCCGTTCATTTTTCTCCTAAAACAAATGTGCTGATTTTTTACATTATCCAATTAAAGCCTGTTTATTTTTGGCTGATACTGTAAATGATACATTTTTGGGCAGTTGCACATGGGGCCGGGATAGGTATCTGGATCTCATGTGTTATCGTGGCTCTGAGGGCTGCTTTTCATGAATTATACGTCTTATGTGCTGGCAAATCAATTCACTGTGGCAAATTATCACAGCTAATTGAATACCCCTTAAGAGTCCCCACAATTAGACTGGGTGCTAATATGTATTTTAGCATTATTTTATTTCATTTCTTCTTTTAAATTTTTACATACAGTACTCTATCACAAAGATGAATACAATACATACAGTATATACACAAATACTCCTCTTTCACTCAGATGCATACATAAACCTTTCATTCAGGTGCACAAACATTTCCTTAACCCAGTCACGCACGCACACACATCTTTCACTCAGACACACACACACACACGCCTCTCACTCAGACACACACTCCTCTTTACTCAGATGCACACACATATACCTCATTCAGTCAGGAACACACACATCTCTTTCACTCAGCCACACACACATTTATTTATTTATTTATTTACAGTTTCTTATATAGCGCACACAGATTCCGCAGCGCTTTACAGAGAATATTTGACCATTCACATCAGTCCCTGCCCCAGTGGAGCTTACAATCTATATTCCCTACCACATGTACACACACACACACAGACATTCTAGGGTTAATTTTGTTGGGAGCCAAATTAGCCTAGCAGTATATTTTTGGATTGTGGGAGGAAACCGGAGTACCCGGAGGAAACCCACGCAAGTACGGGGAGAATATACAAACTCCGCACAGTTAGGGCCATGGTGGGTATTGAACCCATGACCTCAGTGCTGTGAGGCAGTAATGCTAACCATTACACCATCCGTACTGCCCCACACACATACACATTTCATTCAGACGCACACATTTTCTTCACTCAGACACACACGCCTCTTTCACTCAGACACACACGCCATTCAATCAGACACGCACACAGACACCTTTTTCACTCAGATGCACACACCTATTTTACTTAAAAATACACACACACACTCCTATTTCAACTAAATAAACACACAACTTTTCCTAGAAGCAAACAAACAAACAAACATGCACCACACTTAAAAATCTACAAACAAGTAAAATCATTGCCACCCCCACCCCAACCCCCACACACACACTGCAGTATGATTCAGGTGTTGTCAGTGGATACCTATGAGTTGTGGCGACCCCATGGTGCAGGAGAGTGCTTTCGTTCAGCCAGCAACTGTGCAGCCTGGGAGGAGCTGTGCGCTGCAGCTCCCACTAGTGTCAGCTGGTTGCCATCTCAGTCTCAGCTACTCCGTCTGTTAAAATAAAAAATGTGGGGCTGAATCGGTGAGCAGTGGCAGACAATGGAGAAGAGCCCCCTTTAAGAGCAAAAACCCAGTGGCAGCTGACACCAATGTCTCTATCAAGGTGCATTTGCTCCTGCCCTATATCTGACATAAGTGACCTGTCTGTAATCAGATAGATATCTACATCTGTTCAACTCAGCATACTGTAGTTTGCAATTTTGCCAACACAAACAACATTACACCCCATTGCTGCCTTTAATTGGAGATGGGAATGACTTTGAAACTACAGCATGAGTTCATAGTGGCTTATAGATGCGTAATATTAGTAATGGGGCATTTGCTGTAGTGAAAAACACAAGGGGTGACATTTAATGAGATGTGAAAATGTGATTTTTGCGTTTTTTTTCAGCCAAAAATGTCCGAATTCGCATATTTAATGCTAAAAATGGCAAAAAAAACCCCGCAAATTTTGCTGCGAAATCGCACATTCTGAAAGTGTGATTTATAGTTGATAGTTGAACTCGCATCCAGATGTTTTCCCATTGAAAAGTATACAATTCGCATAGTTAATGAGATGCTGGAACAGCACTACAGAAGGTGTTAGCTGCGCAGGAGAAAGCCGGCTTACCCTGCTGTCAGTGCAGGATGAGCTGGCTCTGCAGCACAGACACCAGCGCTGGACCCTGGATTGGTAATTATGTTGGTGTAAAAGTGAGCTGTGTGGTTGTGTGTGTAATAAAGTCATACTTTCCTGTGTGTGTGTGTTTTATTTTAACATTATTTTTACAGGTGGACTACATGTCCCCGCTGGCCCATTAATGCCCCACATGCTGGGGCTTGTGGTTCTCCAAGTCCCAGCATGTGGGAGAGGTCTGCTGGCACTTTTAGTTCACCTGCATAAAGCAATGTTAGAAATGTGTGATTTAACCCTATCAGGCCGGCGTCCACTGGCCACGGAAGCCGGTGACATCCCCAGGCTTCATCCCTGGACGGGTGAAGCCTGGGGTGGGGGGACCCCTTTATTTTGGGGGGTCCCCACTCCTCCCGGTACCCCGACCAAGGCTGACAAGCCACGGTGCTCATATTTCGGTCAGGGGACCTTATGTAAAAAGTGTCCCCCGGCTGTGGCATGACACCACGTGCTGTTAGAGCCCAGTGCTGGTTTCCAAACACGGGGGACCCCCAGATTTTTTGTCCCCCAGATATTTGGATCCAGGACTGGTCCGTGTGCCTGGGACTGGTTTCAGGGGGACCCCTACGCTTTTTGTCCCCCGTATTTTTGGAGCCAGGTCTGACTCAGTGAGCCCGGGGCTGGTTATGCTCAGGAGGGCAGACCTCACGCCATTTTTTTTTAACACAAATTCGCACATTTCCTAAAATTCGCACATTTTCATGACTAAAATTCACTCCTCATCGCACGTTTTTACCCGGAATACGCACCTCATTATATATGCAAATTCGCGGCAAAAAATGCAATTTTTAAAAGTGCAATAATGGGCGAATTTAAAAATGACTAAAAATCACATTCTATTAAATGTCACCCCCCATCTATACATAACTAAATTAACACTGAGCCAACCTCATAGTCATGATTTAAAAAACAAAACAAAGGGAAAGTGTTATTTAATAGTATTGTGCATTACAGTAAAATAGTATGAATACATTACAATCAAATTACAGTTTACATTGATCAACACGAGAGCAAATAATAAAAATTAGGGAAACTGTGACATAAATTCAATAGATTGGTCACCCAAAGTGCACTATTTACATTTAAGGCACAATCCCACCTTTATTTAATTGCAATTCAATTAATTTAAATGTTACAGCATAGTGTATTTTTACAGGATATACAATACATTATCTTTAAATAATTTGGTATAATTCTTAATTTGAGCCTGTGTACCTCAGGGGTGATGGTGGGAAGGTTAACAACATTTGTAAATCATTCCACATATTTCTTATGCCCCTATGTAGGAAAAAAACCCATTAAACATCTGCTCCAAATTTGCTTCTTTTTCATTTACATTTTTTCATGCTTATCCCAACATCTGTGTTGGTATGAAATTGCTCACTTGAAATTATACTTATGGTGCCAACAGTTTTATGTACCTCAGCTGAAAAGACCCATTTATACAGCTATACAGTATATTTGATTTTCTAAAACCATTTATCTATAAACTATATTAGTTGTGGGAAGAAAACCTAAGAGACGTGTTCTTTTTCTATCAAGTGTGGAATACTGGAAATGTTATTTTATTCTTTGAAGTTTAAATTATTATTTGTAATTCATCTTATAAAAAATATATTAAAAGAGCAAAAACATAATTAAAAAAAACTATTGATTCTGAAATCAATACTCACATGAATAAATATAAGGTACATACATATATATATATATATATATATATATATATATATATATATATATACAAGTCCAAAGAAAGAGGCACTCCGGTAGTAGTATTCAAAAATGGTTGTATTGATAGCGCCAAGCGCTTTCGGGGATGAAAGCCCCTTCCTCAGGGCACAACAGCAACAACCATTGTTGCTGTTGTGCCCTGAGGAAGGGGCTTTCATCCCCGAAAGCGCTTGGCGCTATCAATACAACCATTTTTGAATACTACTACCGGAGTGCCTCTTTCTTTGGACTTGTATGCTTGATTGCAGAGCGCACCTGGACTTGGCCCAGTGTAAAGAGTGCCGACCAGCAGTGTACTCCGCATCCACTCACGGGGCTAACCCTGTCTGTCTCCCTGAAGCGGACACGGGCATGGTTGCCGTAACCTGCCTCAAGAATTACTGAGATGCACACGCATATGAGACGCTCGTGTGTCTCAGGCAGACGGAGCCCCTCTCTGCCGGCGCCCACATGATTGCCTCTCCGTCGGCGTCCACCAGCACAGGGGATCTGGTGGTTACCGGTGCTATGTGAGAGCTACTCACTAATCTTGCCAGGGATGCAAGAGGTGACTACGCTGCCTGAAACGTGGTTTGTTGCAATGCTCCAAGAGCCTTGAGTAGTTGTGGTCAATAAGCTCACATCGGTTATGTATAATAAAATGAAGTCACATCCTTTGCAGTTAAAACATCTCTTAAATACCAATTAGTGCTCCTTCTGTAGTGGAAATAGTCACTAAATTCCTGATGTATTTCTCCGCTGTTTAGAAAAGTGGTTCCTTCAGTAAAATGTAAATGTTTATTATTCTCTATATATCTCACTCTCTCTTTATACATTATGAATACTACAGTATATATATTTCTAGATTGTGAATTGAGTATTCAAGATTACTAAGTGGTAGCAACATTATTTTTAAGGTGATCAACCGGGTTAATTAATTTAATCTTGATATTAATTTGTGCCTGGTTGTTTTTAGTATGCATAGATGCTGACAAACATGTCCAATGGTTTCATCTGGTTGTATTATGCCAAATCTTTAGCACAGCCTCACAAATGTGTTTGGATGCAATTGAATAAGTAGTAATGAAAGTCAACTGATATGTTACTTACTGGGCTAAGGTTACTTACTAAATGTGCTTTAATTTTTATCTAATACTCCTGTATTAGACAAGGTTTAGCCATTTTCCAAAACAGAGATCAATAGGGTTGGGACTTTACAGGGGTGGGGTCCTGGGGTGCACACCAATTGAGAGGTGCGACCCTGCGGAGACCTTTCAGTAGAACTGCATACAAAGTCAAAGGTGCAGGTGCACAAATCAAACTCCCAATTTAAAATATTGCAATAAAATTCTGCATTTTTAGCGAGGTTCTTCGCTTATTTATGGCCATAAGTAACGGCTTGCCCACCGCGTCCAGGTGACCTCATTAGTCGGGCAAGTACAGATCTAGGGCACAGGGCACCCCAAAACGGAGCAGCCGAGTGACCCCAGGGCAACACAAGACTGAAAGAAATATATAGTGAAACAAAGTGAGGATAGGGTTGGGACTATCACTGGTGATGAGAATATATATCAGGTTTGTACTTTCAACAGAGTCCTTGGTATGTTAATTTATTGACTATGCAGTACATATTGTTCAGTACAATTATGCAATGAGTCTATGACTATTAAACCAATAAATAAACAACCTTTTAGAAATTGGAATCAGCTCTTGGAACACTGCTGTTTGTTCACCCTATAAACTAAACATTTTCAAAGATCCAGCACCCATACTGTCAGGGCCAGCGCTAGCCATACAGCAGCTCCTGCAGTGCAGGGAAGCGCCGAGCTGCAGTGACTGCCACTCTGTGCAGGGAGGTGGTGTACACGGGACTGAGCACAACGTTTTCCACATAGGATAACATGTGACCCGCTAATTCCGAGCCACACCCAGTTCCAACGGCTGCCAGTTCCCCCTCCGACATCATCGAAGCTCGTGGTTTACCAAATCGCTGAGCCTTCAATCTGATACCAGGGTGGTCCATATGGGTTAATTGGTTCAAGAGATATTGCAGATAAACCGATTTTTGTATTTCATTTGGAATGGGGTACTATTGTGTGGCCATGCGCTGTCCCTTTGTGAAATATGAGAGGGTGCAAATTTATAGTTTGCAGGAGGGCGCCGAACACCCTAGCACCGGCCCTGCATACTGTACAGTTTATACTGTGCTTTTTTTTCTGTAGATATGGCAATTTTAGAATTCATATTAGTTAATAATTTTTACTTTAACATGGCAATACATCAACATTTCTAAAATGTGTTTTTCAATTTAAAATTTCCATGTGCACTGCAGGTGGGGCAGATGTAACATGTGCAGTGAGAGTTACATTTGGGTGGGGTGTGTTGAAACTGAAATCTAAATTGCAGTGTAAAAATAATGCAGCCAATATTTACACTGCACAGAAACAAAATAACTCCCAAATGTAAATATTACATCTGCTCCACCTGCAGTGCACATGGTTTTGCCAATTTTGAGAACAAATTTGTACTGCGATCAGATCTGTATAAGGGCCTAAATGTGGGACCCCTGTGGTGGTGTTAGATGACCTGGGAATCAGATTACCCGTCCATTTTGTTTTTACTGTTTCAGTCATCATTGTCTGGATTACCCCATCTACAAAAAATATTTACTTTTTTGTACTGTCATTGTCTAGTGATCACCAAAAATAAATAAACATGGGTACATCATTTGAAAAAGGGGACTCCGATATTTGAATCAAGGTTTTCCACACATGTGTGTGAGGTTAGGGCATAATGTGCTTTCTGCCATCTATGCAATAATTATTTTCCATATCACAGAAGGATATTTTGCCTAATTATAGATGATCCATAATTATAGGTAATCAATAATGGCTAGAAGGTATTTTGTTTGAAATATGGGACCCATCTCTTCAAGGGAAACTATAGCCAACAGGTAATCGCCAATCAATTACCACTAGCTGGGCATATCATTTGAAAGAGACTACTCTCCTTTTTCGACATCTGCGCTCTTATTGTGGGTTTTGTTCATAGGGATTTTATTTATTCATTTATTTAGATTTTCTTAAATAGTGCAACACATTTTGTTGTGCTTTACAATTGTAAACAGTGATAAAACCAACTGGGTAGTAACAGATCGATTTCGAAGTAGGAGGGCCCTGCTAGCAAGCTTAAAAGGCACTGATCTAGGAAAAATGTCAATGCCTGCTAGTACTGGTTAATATTGTTTTTGCCTGGTTATCACACTAATCATAATTTCATATCTTTATAGATATGTTACAAAGTTGTAAGACAAGTTACTTGTTACAAAGAGGGGTTTTCTGCTAGAAGTCGGTGGTGGAGAGAGGGAGATAGCAGGATTGGGGTAGAGCAGGGGTGGGGAACTGTATGCGGCTGCCGTAGCCGGCCTGAGTGGCCCGCCCACCCTCCCGGCGGCTTTGCCGGGAGTCAAGTACAGGGGAAATCTCGTGAGAGTTCAGTAGTTCCTGCAAGATTCCCGGAGACTATCAGTCCTATACAACGGCAGCCGCCGGAGCGTGGGACGGCTGCAGCAGGACAATTTGTAAGAGAATTTTTTACATATGGCCCTCGAAGGATTTTTTCCCCCATACAAATGGCCCTTGGCACTAAAAAGGTTCCCCACCCCTGGGGTAAAGATAGAGGGACTTAAAGTTTCTCATTTATACTAATATTAATTTTGTTTTTTAACAACAAAAAAAACCTGTGGTACAGTAGCCTACCAATACAGTATCCTACCAATACCAAGCTGAATATGTCTGATGGTTATCTAACCTTGTAGAAATGATTCCCCTCGTTTTAAAATATGTACAGTACAGTACTACATGAAACTAAATTCAATACTTTCAAATACTTAAAAATAAAACTACATCACATATATTACATTACATCCCGTTGCAGTTTAGCTCCTCATGAAAACTAATAAGAATAATAAGAAAACACGATTGGACTAACACAATGAGACTATGGTAACCCAGTGTTATGAGTGTATTTTATATAATAAACTTCTTAATAGAATAACATAGTTTTTCTACAGAACATATATTTTACCCACAAATTATATATTTCCATTCTCCTATTGTATATTGTTACTATATTGCTTTATGCCAGTCATGTGATACACAAAAACCATCCTAGCCAAACCACCCCAAAGCATCACATTGGATGAGTGATATATACTGTACATTGTCATACAGTGTTAAAATCATTTTTAGTACAACATTGTACTCCTATTGTTTATTTTTACATTTTTCACACAATTGTCTTTCACTGGACGCAGACACTCTTTGATTACCATCACCTTGTCTAAATACATGACTCAGTAAATAAGTTATTTATTTCACTAAAATTTTCGTATAGTAAAGAATACTGTACTGTAATTAAACCTCTTTATATATGGGAGAAGCAAAATAAAAAAGTAAGAAAGATATAAGTTTGTTTGATCAACACACCAAATGCCAACGTGCATTGGTTCTACCATCGAAGGTTGACATTTTATTTATTTAACAGTTTCTTATATAGTGCACACATATCCCGAAGCGCTTTACAGAGAATGTTTGAACACTCACATCAGTCCCTGCCCAATTGGAGCTTACAATCTATATTCCCTACCACATGCACATGCACACAGAGAGATTCTAGAGTTAGTTTTGTTAAGTGCCAATTAACCTACTAGTATATTTTTGGAATGTGGGAGGAAACCGGAGCACCCGGAGAAAACCCACGCAAGTACAGGGAGAATATACAAACTCCACACAGTTAGGGCCATGGTGGGAATAGAACCCAAGCTCAAGCTGTGAGGCAGTAATGCTAACCATTACACCATCCATGCTTAGGTCAAAGGGTCAACATGGGGTTTTTCACTTTTTTTTGAGCCGACATTTGCCATCATGCGATATTTCATGCCCTACTATCCACAGGGGCATGAAGAGAGAATAGAATATAGTTCCTGAAGCATGGAGAGCACAGTGAGCCATGCGAGGGAACGTGGTGCACCGATACGGTGTCTTTGTTGACCATGTCAACAATCGGGACAAATAAAGTGAAAAATTCATGTTGACCTCTACCTAGCCATTGTCGACCTAATGCTTGTTTCAAACCTTCCATCCATGTCAACCTTATGCATGTCGACCTATTTCATGTGTAGACCTTTGATTGGTCGACCCAATGACCCATACCGTAAGAAATAGTCAATATACTATATTATCATACAACATTGTTTTACCTGTATGTATGAACTCATATATATATATATATATATATATATATATATATATATATATATATATATATATATATATATATATATAAGCCAGAGGGGGATAGGCCGGCACTCCGCTATAAACAAACAGGCTGGGTGCCTTCCCTGGAACGAATGAATCAATCCGGTATACAGCAGCAGATAGGTGGGTGGCACTCCCAGAAAAAACGACACTAGGTCCAACGGTTAAACCAACGTTTCAAATGTATTGTGACCCTGATGAAAAATGTCACAATACATTTGAAACGTTGGTTTAACCGTTGGACCTAGTGTCGTTTTTTCTGGGAGTGCCACCCACCTATCTGCTGCTATATATATATATATATATATATATATATATATATATATATATATATATATATATATATATATATATATATATATATATCAAAAGGAAATAAGTGCGCAAAATTTGAAAACCTCTGGTGGATAATGCTGTGTTTATCCACACATAAAACAAGGGAATTAGTTCATAAGCAAAGTCCCGTATCCAATTTAAACATGCACCCAAGGAACTTTAAATTGTCCTGGCAGCTCTCGTTCACCTGAATCCCACAGGTGTAAAGACACTAAAAAGAAAGAAGAGAGCGCTCCATGGTGCGATATCAAAAAACAATTTTTATTTTTAAGAAAGGAGTTTCTCCAGTAAAGTCAGGTGTAAAGTAACGTACCACAATAGGCGGTATAACTACCGCAAGATACTTGCATCAACTGGTGTCATAAACTTGTATAGTGCAGGAGCTGTTAACACTCAGAATTTTCACCCTGAATCCCACAGGTATGATGACACTACAAGGAAAGATGAAAGCGCTCCATGGTGCGATATCAAAAAACAACTTTTATTTTAAAACAGGGTTCCTCCAATAAAATCAGATATAAAGTAACGTACCACAATGAGCGGTATAACTACCGCAAGATACTCGCATGAAATGATGTTATAGACACATAGGGTGCAGGAGCGGTTACACTCAGGATCTCCTGTATCTCAACACGTCTGGTCAGAGAAATGCCGCGCCAGACCACGCCCCAACGCGTTTCGTAACCACGTACTTCGCGTATATCACGTACTTCGGCAGATATAGTCAATATACTATATTATCATACAACATTGTTTTACCTGTAGGTATGAACTCGTATATATATATATATATATGAATGAGATTGTTCAGTTCAGGGTTTATTGAATTTTTGCTTAATGCTTTGGTCACTGACAGCTCTTAGAGGTGAAATGAATGGTGTGTAATTTAGTGCTTCTAGTCAGTTCTTCACTCGCCTGCATGATTTGTATACACTCAACATGCTTGAAAGATGCATTGATCATTTCAATAACAGTTCAGTGGCTAAAAGTTTAATTGATTTATTAAGTCTTTAAGTAGAAAAAAAATACAATATCACCTGAGGCAGACAGAGTTTTTGGCACATAGGAATGATCTATTGCAGGAGGGTCACATTCATTCTGTGTGTATTGCCCTGCACTGATTAGGATAGATAAATCTTTGGACTGGATTAACTGTCCTTAAACCTTGTAGAGTTATTATAAGGTACTATACATAGGACCAAGAGATGAACAAAGTTATTCTTTCAGTTTTGTCTTTTGTACATGTATAACATTATTGTTGGTTGAAATCTTTGCAGTGGGCAGGCGTTTCTATCGTCAGCCCCCCGCCAGCGGCCGGCTGCCGCCAGGGGCGCGCGCACATGAGACGCTCACGTGCCCCGTGGCAACGGAGCCTGCAACCGGTCCCAGCTGCCTCCCCTGCCATTGCCGCCCATCCCCCTCTCCGCCCGACCCCGCCCAAACTGGGCAGCGTCTCCCTGAAGCGATGACGGGCAGGGAGACACTGCCCAGCCGCCGTTTTAATGGGACGCGCGTGCGTGTGAGGCGCATGCGCGTCCCAGTCCCTATCGCCAGTGCTCACCAGTGAAAGGGGTCTGGCGGGTGCCCGGCAAGGATTAGACAGGCTACGTCTGTATATTTAAATTGTGTAACGAAAATGTGGTGAAAGTTACTTTGTAAAAAAAAGGGCTATATACAGTAGTTGTCAGGCCGGGACTGAGCCACAGGGGTACATGAGAAGCCTCTGGTGGGTCCAACTGCCTGAGGCCCACCATCACCTCTAGGGATCAGGATTCAGACTGTGCAATTCAATTATACATTATACATGTTGCCTTATACTGCACAGAACTTTGGTGTACAGTATTTTGTAGAGTGCATTTCTGTTATTAATCTTATAAATTATCATGCATTGGCAGTATTTACTATATTTTTTTTTTTATCAAGGGGCACACTCTCTAATGGTTAGGCAAATCAATGGGATAGCTGGTGATACCCCCCCTGGAGACTTCCCAAAACCCATACACATGGTGCCCCTACATTTTTCAGTTGGCTCTGCATGCTCCAGTCCAAAACTGATTGCTGGTTTAGTCACCAACAATCAATCTTGGAATGGAGCATAAAGGGCCCACTGAGAAATGTTGTGGTCGGGGCACTATGTTTATGGGTTTTGGGCAGTATCCCAAGGATTCACACCTCAAGATACTGTACACTGTATTTCCCCAATATGGTAGGTTGAAATGAAAATCTAGTAATATCTGAGAGGAAATGATAATAAACCAAGAGTTGCTGCAGGTCCTAAGAGAAAGTCACCACTGGCAACCAGAGACATTGATATGTTGATATTAAAATATGCTGACATTTTATCACTATCTACTGATTGCATCCTGGTACTTTATACCTGTATTGGATACACAAATATCCAGTACCTGTTTAGTCTATCTGTGCTCCCCTTACACTGCCTCCAACCAACCCTCTGTATTTCTACACATTCATGGGAGTGGACCTGGGGACTCCTTATATGTGGCCTGGCGCCCAAAATATCTACCTCACCTTTTTGCATGCTACTGAACATCTCCTTAAAAAGCTTAAATTCAACATAACCAACCTCTAAATCATCATAAATATCCAAGGATTTACCTCCAACTTGTACTACTCTCTGTGGACATCTCATCAAAATTAACTGATTACATTCCTTTGCTGAGATACACACTGGATTGAAACCTCTGTGTCTCTCCACTGAGAACTCCTTCAGTTTGGCATCTCCTGTACTCTGCATTGTTACAAGTTATTGTGGACTAATATATCTTTAGTCCCATCCAGCCCCTTCATTAGACTTCATTCACCTCTGTGCTTTTGAATTAATAAACTCAGTCTTCGAATTACTTAAGGGTCACTGTTCATTTCAAATAGCAGGGCCCCAACCATCCCCCCGCCGGGTTACTGTACATGTTATCTTTACCAGCACTAGGAATCTACTTCAAGGGTCTCTCAAATGGAGAGTTTCATGGGTGTGGTATAGGTGTCCGACAGTGGGGATTCCGATTGGCAGTATCCCGACAACGGAATCCCAACTGGGGGGGGGGGGGGCGAGAGCAAATAAGCCCCCTCGCTCGCCATGATGTGGGCTGGGCGGCTAGCTTCTATTCTCACTCTATGGGGGTCGTGGACCCACAAGAGGGAGAATAGCTCCGTAAGTCCGGCAGTTTAACAGTCGGGATTCTGATGTCCGAGTACTGATAGTTGGAATCCCGACTGTCGGCAGGTTATCCGGCATCCGAGTTTCACACCTACACAATTAGGAATTGGACTCTAACACCTTTTCACAATCCTGCTTTGTCCTGGATAAAATGATTAATTCAGCAGTTTAATATGTCTATTGGATTAAAGAGAAGCTATAGGCCAGTGGTCGCCAACCTGTCACTCGTGAGCTACCAGTAGCTCACCTGAGCAAAATGGGTGGCTCCACCACTGTTGCCCGTGTGCACCTCCCATCTGGCCGCTCATGTGTCTGGCACCTGCTCCCACTTGTCCGTGGCTTGAGGCAGTTGGGAGGGCAGCGTGACCATTTCACGAGCTGAGACCCCTGCACGGTATTTCTGCCGCCAGGGGTCTCCTTGCTCCTATTGGTGAGTTGTGGGAGCAGAAGCGTAGTTCAGGCAGGGACATTATCTTATAGCACAGTCACGCGGGGCATGGCAGGCAGGCACCACCCCACTCACCAGTGAACTTAGCCGCTCTGTCCCCTGTCATAGCCGCAGGGTGTTCTCATCAGAAAAACCTCCTCAGGCTTCAGTCACATACTGGCTGCCAGTGCCCACTGTCACAGCCGCAGCATGTCCGCCCATGGAGTTGAGAATATAAAGTGTGGCGAGCGCAGGGGACGCGTATACCTGTGAAGTTATACGCTCGCCACGCTTCGGGTTCGCGTCAATCGTGGGGTGGCGTTGAGGGTGTAAAATTGGGGGTCTAGGGAATATTTTACATTGAATCCAATGTAAAATCGGGTCCCAGGCAATGTTCCCTCTAATTTGACAAAGGCTGTGTGCGGCAAAAGATTTTGGCTGTGCAACTTAAAAGGAAATTTGAATTTTTGTGCGTTAACTTTACTTCAAAATTATATTAAACATTTAAACATTCAAATCACAGCACAGAATGTAGTTACTGGGTGAAACACACATTAATTAAGTCCACAACTGCAAAAAGGGACCACTGCTGCTTTGTGCGCTCTGTTGTAATGTCTGTGCGCACGCTCGTCGTGTTGTGTGCGCGCGCACGCGCGCACAGCTTAGAGGGAACACTGGTCCCAGGGACCCTATTCACATTTGATTCAATTAAAAAATCGGGTCGGTCGCATCGCATGCAATTTGGTCGCATGCGATGCGACCGACGCGATTTTTCCGACACGACCACCCCGATGGAAATCGGTGTGGCCGTGCTAGGAAACAAGTACCTAATTTTCATCTTTAGCCCCCCTCCCCCTGAAAAGCCGCAGTAATTACCGCTGTGTCCAGGGACATGCGGGGGTGCCGATGGTATCCGGGAGGGTTGCCCACCTTTCCTGGGGGTCTGGGAGGGAGACCCGACTTTCGGGAGCCTCCCAGCCATTCCGGGAGGGTAGGCAACCCTGGTAAAATGGGTTAATTTAAAAGTATAAGCATGCAAAGTATACTGTATAAGAAATAATTATTGAATTGCCTAACGCAGCATAAATTATATTGAGGTGTTTGGGCTAGCACAAATTGTAACAAGTAACTGTGATTTCTTATCAACATACATATCATATTTTAATAGTTCCCTAACTTGAAGGTTGATATTATAATTAACTGAGAAGCAAAACTCTTGACAAAACAAATACTAATCTTAATGACAGCAAACTCATGTTAAATTGTCACTTTTCTGAAATTGTCTTGAAACTATGACTCATGCAAGTATGAAATAAACACGTTACATGTAAAAATAATGAATTCAGGCAATATTCCCACTTAGTGGAAAGCTGATACTGGGCCAGATGTATTAAGCCTTAACAAGAGATAAATGCAAGGGTAATAAGGAGAGATAAACGTCCAGCCAATCAGCTCCTTACTGACTTATTTCAAACACAGGCTGTAACATGGCAGTTAGCAGGTTATTGGCTGGGAATTTATCTCTCCTTATCACCCTTGCATTTATCTAATACATCTGCCCCATTGTTTGGTATAAATTGCTTCATGCTATTCCAACTGCAGCAAAAATGTCATGTTACATATATTGGCCCTTATATCAAAATCCCCAAGTTTCAAAGCTTGTGCGGCTTGTTTATCAAGGTGCAGAAGACTTCTGCACCTTGATAAACAAGATGAACCGGCTTTGAAACATTGGGATTTTTATCCAGGAGGTCTCTGGTGTCCTTTATTTCTACGAGTACCGCCGTCTCCAAAAACCTACATATAACAGCCCTGGACAAGGGTGGTTTAACGGGGGGCACCGATGTATTAGCATTTTGCATCATACTCGCTGGGAGTGCCGCTCTACCAGTGTGTATATATATATATATATATTGCAATTTAAGTAGTCAGCTACACTTTAAGTAGCTCAAAGGTATTTGGTACAAATAGCTCCAGCTATTTGTTTTTGAGAAACATTGACATAAATCCTAGCCCATCTGGAAACTAGCAATACACCAGTTTTCCCTTCATATGTTTGAGAAGGACCGACTATTCAGCTCACCAACACAGCAGTCTCACTTCAGGTAGTAATAGTGTTTCACTCTGCAAACCAGCAGTTTACTCCCCAGGCAAGAGACTCCCTATCCAGGCTGACAGGCTTTTAGTGATTAAAAATATTTTCATCGAAAAATCAGCAGAAAACAAACAAGAATATCAGCAAAATTATGCATGACAAGATAAGTGATAAAATAATTCTTGAACAAAGTATGTGTAGGATATACTTATTCTGTTGGAAAATTCAAAGGAAAAATATGTGTATGATGAGAATATGTATGTAGAACAGGTGAGTATGGGTAATGTACTAAAAGGAAAAAAATAGAAAAGGGGGTAACTAGATTATATTGTTGTATAAATGTAGAATGTGGTTATATATGGTTAATTGTATGCAGTGCTCAAAATTCCATTAGGTTCATACAGGAATGGGGGTGGTGGGAGGGGGGGGGGTTTACCAAAAAGAAAAAAAGGGAAAGAAAAGGGGTGGCAGAAAGTAGTATGTGAAAATTATAGAAAAAGGAATCAAAATTAGGGTAGGGAAAGCGAGTTAGTGACTATATAGATGTGAGGATAAGTAGAGCAGTAGAAGATTAGGAGAATAAAGTAGTGGGAACAGTGAGCAAGTTGTTAGGAATGACCAGGAAGGGTCCTACCCAAAATCCTATAACAAGGTGACTATACTGCATGGAACTTGTCTGCCATGTTATTTTGGATACTAGTTAAGCCAACAAACAAGATAATGTTAAGTAGCTGTTGATGGGTTGGAGGATGCGGTTATTTCCAAGATCTAGCAATCTGATATTTAGCTGCACATGAGATGTGTAGAATTAGTTTGTGTTCATGTTTGGAAAGTTAATAGCCCAGGGCACACAAACCAACAAGGGTGCATTAAGCAGGATAATTTAGGGGGACTACAGAGGAGATCAGAGATTGAATTATCTACCAGAATGGGGTTATAACAGGGTATGTCCACCAGGTGTGTAAAAAAGATGCTACTTGATCACATTAACACAGGTAACAACAGGTGTAAATTTAATAGGAGGTTTCTGTGATGTAGACACTAATGAAACATTGAGGTGAATTGAGGTGAATTGCCTCCCAAGTGTTATGTCCTAAAGAAGTAGCCAAGCCTGACTCCCAATTTGTTTGTGGGTTTGCAAAGGTGAGATACTAGAACAGATTGGTACATTTGAGAAATAATGTCCTTATCCAAGGCATAATGGAGAGTGATAAACCACCAGCCAATCAGCTTCTTACTGCCTTGTCATGGGCAGTGTTTGAGAAATGACAGCTAAGAGCTGATTGGTTATGGTTTATCACTGTTCATGTTATCACTTTTCAAGGCTTAGTAAATCTCACCCAAAGTGAGGTGGGTGACCAGATGGGAATCAGTATTAAGCTACATAGTTGTTTTTGGCCAGAGATGATTAGATAAAACAAAATTAAAATCAAAGAAGTCCAAAACAGACAGGATGAGTGTAATTATGGAGACTGATATAGCCGTAAGAGGGATATGTTTCTGAAATAGCCATGGAAGTTTTGCATGGACTTTGTTGAGTGCGGTTTCAAGGTCAATTCAGTTTTGAGGCATTTGGATGAGTGGGATGCCACCAGCTGGCTCAGTATGGATGCTTGCTAATATTTAGCTCATGAAGGGAGACCTAAATCTCCATCTATAGTGCTCTTGAAGAGTATATCTAGGTATTCGGGATCTCCTGTAGTCCCAGATTAATTAACAATATGGCGATTGGATTTAGGACAGAACATGGGGGTAATTGCTAATGGTGAGAGGCCGAAAAAGGTACATACAAGTTTGGGTGAGGAAAGTCATTTTAATTGCATTACAGAGGCATAACTATAGCACCGCAGCCCCCGCGGCCGCTGGGGGGCGATGTGCATGTGTGGGCGCCGGGGGGCTGTGGTGCTATAGTTAGCCCCCTCCCGTCCGCCCATCTGCCGCCCGCCAATCCGCCGCCCGCAGCCTTACCTGACTTCACTGGTCCCATCCCGGCTCCCTTGCTGGCTTCATTCTTCTGCTAGTGAGACGGACCACAATAAAATGTCCGCCCCATATAGCAGACAGTTCTCTGAAACTGTCTGCTGTATGGGGGCGGACATTTTGTGTTGGTCCGTCTCACTAGCAGAAGAATGAAGCCAGCAAGGGAGCCGGGACGGGACCAGCAAGACAGGTAAGGCTGCGGGTGGGGGGTGCGGCAGGGGGCGCCCCCCATTAACGGCGGGGGGGGGAGCGCCCAATTCGTAGTTACGCCACTGTTGCATTAATATGGCTATTATGAAAATACAGTTCACCAATGAGAGATACCCTGAACAAGGGAAGGTTGTTTGCATTGCAGAGATTGTTGTAAGATTTTTTAAGATATTTGAAGGAATCTGTCTACCAAGTAAATGTGAAGTTAAGGTGGAGGAGAACTTACAGTAGGCGGCTTTTGCAATATGAATGGGGAAGGCTTCTGATTTATCATGATTTATTTTATAACCAGATCTTTTTTCATAGAGAAAGGGCTCCTGGAATAAATTTGGAAGAGAGATTAGGGGATTGGTGAGAGTGAAAATGACATAATCAGCAAAAAGGGAAGATGTCTGAAATGCCCTGGTTCATTCACATTCTGCAAGACAGGGGTTCAATAAATAGTGCAAAGTTTAGTGGGATAGAGGGGAGGGCCATGTGCTATATGAGATGTGGAAGGATTCTATCAATATATATATATGTATATAGAGCCCTAATTGTGTGGAGTTTGTATATTCTCCATTTGCTTGAATGGGTTTCCTCCGGGTACTCCGGTTTCCTCCCACAAACAAAAAATATACTGGTAGGTTATTGACTCCCAACAAAAATGAACCCTTTAGTTAATGTGTGCATGTACAGGTGGTAAGGAATACAGATTGTAAGCTCTACTGTGGCAGGGCCATATGTGAATGTTCAGATATTCTCTCTTTACAGTAATGTGGATTATGTGTGTGATATATTAATAATCGGTAATAAATAAAGTTGCTTGGGTTTGGTACACCAACTTGATATAAGACAGAGGTCCTGGCCACTCCAATAGGCATTTCAGACTGTTCTGAAGTTCTCATCCAAATTCGTCCAGCGGATGGCCATGAACATGATCCCCATGCCTATGGTGTACCCGAAATACACTCCTTGTGATTGGCTCCCTGATCTAAACACATTTTTTTTAAACCCATGTCCTCTACTCCCTCTATGTTATGTCTTGCTTCCGGGACCCACTTTGTGTATTTGCCGGACCCATTCTTTGGGCCCCTGGGACCCCACAGGGTCGAGATTGGGGGTCTTAGTTGTGGTGAACCTAATCTGATCCCAATCAAGCCACCTCACATTGGTTTAGTCCAAATTGATTCAATAGTGTCCAAATGAATATTGGACAAACAAACAGACAAAAAACAGACAAATATGTAAGAGATCGTGGCTCTGTGAACACTGCTCCTCCCACTATATAACTTTCAGTCTGTGGCATCCTGCTACCTCCATTCCCTTTGTCACATCATATTACTGCCCCTGTCATGTGCATCCCTGTTTTCACTGACATTTCATGCATCTCCTGATATACTCTGCACTGCTGAGGGACAGTGCTCCTCCCACTATATAACTCTCATTGTGTAACTTCATGTTACCTCCATTCCCCTCCTCACATCATCTCACTGCCACTGTCACATGCAGCCCTGTACTCACTGACATATCATGCATCTCCTGATGTTGCTGGGGACCCTGCTCCTCCCACTGTATAACTCTCATAAGTCTGTTGCCTCCTGTTGTCTCCATTCCCCTCCTTTTCATTGCTCGCTCTTTTTCAGGAAGGACATTTTCAAAATGCATTCAGCAGTTCCTGACTTTCTATCTGTAGAAACAAAAACATTTCCAGAAGGTTCTACACAGTTCGTTTTATTCGACTACACATAAATGTCATCAGGACGGTCACCAATTAGATTAGCATACTGTAAAGTATGAATTTTACACTAGTGTTGGTGATTTTGGACATTTTTTCAATATATTTTATTTAATTTTGTATATCTAATTTACAATATTCAAGATTCTAAATCTTGAAAAAGTATGGAACAATGTCCTTGTAAATGCTGGGCATTTTATTTTTCACCCCTTCTCACCCCTCCTTGCTGATCGGGTCTGAACTTGGACCCAAACAACATCAGGGGTGTCACTTTTCATCTCAGCAACCCTGAAAACTATGGATTCTACACTAATATTGGTCATTTTCAATTATTTATATTTAGATGTTTGCCCCTTCCGAGCCCCACCCCTAGGGATGCTAGTGGCATTTTACTCCCACAGTATTTTTTTACAGATTGTAAATCATATGTGTACCACTCTTGGTTTAAATTGCTCCAAGCATACCAGAGTTATTCTGTAACATACAGATGTAGCGGGGGTCATCTTTGCAGGGGCGGGCAATTCTATCGCCAGCCCCGCCAGCTGCCGGCTACCACCAGGGGCATTCACGCACAAGACGCTTGCATGCCCCTTGGCAACGGAGACTGCCGCCGGTCCCCGCCGCCTCCCCCGCCGTCGACGCCAGTCCTTTTCGCCGCCCCACACCGTCCCGAACTGGGCAGCATCTCCCTGAAGCAGATATGGGCAAGGAGATGCTGCCTAGCCGCCATGATGATGGGACACGCGTGCGCGTGAGACGCGCGCGTGTCTCAGTCCCTATCGCTGGCACTCGGCAGTGAAAGGGATCTGGCAGGCACCGTGATTGAATGAACGGCGCTACATCTGTACATACACACACACATACATCCAATTTTAGATAGATATATAGTGATAGAAAATAAAATTATATAATGTTAATTTGTTTCTTTTCAGTTTTGGCCTTTGACACCTGCAGTTTTAGAACCTCTTCTCCTAAGACACTGGGGTTTCTTCAGATGCTAACATATTTGTAGACTAGGTAACAACTATGATGTGTCCCTCATATTTTTTACTTCATTTAGAAATAATAAAAAAAGGATTAATATAAATGCATATTCATAAATGTATTCACTATAAGCGAACAAGGAGAGTTAAATATATCAATTAATTATACTTGTTGATTAAACCTGTATGTTTAAATATTCATGGCTGTGATGACTAGACTTACAATATGTTTTATTTTTGAGTCGGTAAATGGCTGTGAAAATATTCAGAATATATGTTTTTTGTCAAAAATGAATGTTCTTACTAGGCATGGTAATGTGATTTTAACATGAAACAGATGTTAGCATTTGTAAATACTATCTTGGTATTTGGCAGAGTTGATAGATAACTGCAACCGTATTTAACCATATGTCATAAAAAGTCATCTGAACATATTGTTTCAATCTTTTGCATTCTTATTGCGGTTACAACAATTATTTATGTAGCTTCTGCTTCCTTAAAAGTCAGTTAAAATAATGTAAATTCTAGTTTGCTAATGGTGCCCACAATGTAATTTTGATCTCTATGCTTGCAGTAAAGATTTAATTACTATTAAATATATATTTATGTATTTTGCTTCTTTATCATTTTCTGTTACACTGTGGTGGGAGCAATGTTTTCTTGTACCAAAGAGTCAACTAGAGCTGGATTCTGAAAGTCTATCGAGAAAAGTTGAATTCAATCACCAGCAGTTTATAAATTCGAAATTTTGCCTATAGTATTCTTGACCATGGACAAGTATAGTTCTGCTTGTCCAGGAACTTTACCTGTCCAGGGTCAAGAAGCGTGCTGGGAAAATTGTGGCAGATAAGCTGCACCCCGGCCACAACTTGTTTAAAGTGCCTCCATCAGGAAGACGCTACATGTCCATCCATACAAAGTCGAAAAGAAAAAACACTTAGGGGGGTATTCAATCTTCCTGTCACGGCAGACGAGCTTGCTCGCCTGCCGTGACCCAGTCCCGTTCTCGGTCAGCTCGACCGAGAACATGCAGGCGGGATTCAATGTCCCGCCTGCAGCGGGACGAGAAGGGGGCGTGGCCGCGAGTTGCGGCCGGGAAGTGACGAGCTGCAGCCGGCAGCTCGTCACTTCCCGGCTGTTCTCGGCAGAACGAGCCCGACAGCTAGAGATGTCGGACTCGTTCTGCCAGGAAACCCTGTTCAATGCTGTCGGGGAAGACAGCATTGAATAGGGCCCGTCGAGCATCTTCCCCACGGGAGATGCTCGACGGCGATTGAATATCCCCCTAAAAGCTTCTTCCCAATAGCTGTACTTTAACTGAACAATATCTAATGCGTAAATCTTTAATATGTCTAATATGTTGAGCCCTATGTGCACTCATGGATAGATGAAGAGTCCACTTTGATGCTGCACATGTAATGCTTGTAATGTGTAATATGTATCGACAAGGAGTGATTGACTGCCATTCTCTTATTCTGCATTGTGAGACATCTGGGGCAGCGGTAAGTGGCCACTTTTTCTGCCGCACCCAGGTGCCTTATAGTTCATGTTAATATTTTGCTTTGTTTTTAAAAATCTAACAACATAAAAAGAGAACCTCATATTTTACGAAGTGGAGGTTTCTTCCTTTTTTATGACTTTTATGTCCACTCCATTGAGAGCAAATAAAGAAAACCTTGGGAAGGACCTTTAAAAGATACCTTTATATGATGATTCCCAGCCTGTAGTATGTGAGTATGGTACACATCTTTTCTTTATGGGCTAAAGGAGTTTAAAGATACCTTTACACGTTTGCCTATGTCCCCACTTATTGTGAGTAGGGTACGCATCTTCGTTATAGCAGGACCAACTCACAAATTTTAGTATACAGCACGGTAACACATAAATTATGTTTCATGGTTTCATTGATCTGTTGAACCCTGATTGGAGAAAAAAAAAACAATCCCAGGAAAAATTCAGTAAAACAAAGAATCCTTTATAAGAGGACCACGGCTTAACGCTGTGTGAGTATGGTACACATTTGATCGTACACCTCCCAGACATTTGGTAAATCGCATTCACCTGATCACTTTGGTGTCCCGGGAAAGAAACCTTTATGCACTTATTATCACTTTATTTTCTGTGAGTTGGGTACGCTTACCTATACCTATTGGAAAAATTACACTCACGTTTCTCACTTAAAGAGCACAGTCTCATTATTGTTTTTTATTTACTTTTTATTGTTCACACTCCACATCACGCTGTAAAATCCTGCGAGAATTATATCAAAAGAATTTGAAAACTGAATTCAGCGCCATCCACCATTTTTGACTTCTCACATCTATTCCTTGGAGGATTTCCTGTGGTCCTCATTTGCAGTGCGGCAGCAAGGATTCCGGTTGTGCCTTGGGACTTTAAAGATCTTTTATTGTTTTTGTATTTTTCTTGGCGATGCAATGTTACTGCAAAAAATTCCTAGACGAATAAAGTTGATTCTGATTTCGGCATATCTTCAGTATTCTGTTGGTAAGTGTATCTAATATTCATTTATAGCACTCGGCGGACATGCAAAAGAAAATGATCTCTAGGTAATGAATGGGACACACTGCAAATGTGGCATTAACCCCTTCAGTGGTGGGTTTTGCTGGGGCAAGACAAACCTACTAGGGCAGGTTTGTCCTGCCCCAGCAAAACCCACCACAGATCATTAGCAGCTCCCCCCCCCCACCTTCGCTCCAGCATTAGTATGCTGCTGCCGCTTCCCCCTGCCACCTGTCAGTCATCACACAGGCGGCAGGCTCGGGGAGGTTTTGCCGTGGCTCGGGAGGACTTGGGCGCCTGAGTGCTTCTGAGTCCCTCCGAGCTGCCCCGAACATCCCTGCCGCCTACGTCACTGCTACATAATGACTGGTGGCTGGCGGCTACAGGCTGGGGGAGCGGCACGGGTTAGAACAGCTCCGGCATACGATCGCCGGAGCACAGGTGATTGGGGGGGGGGGGGGCTGGGGGATGCAATGGGGGGGGGGCTCAAGAGGTGGTGTGCCAGTGGTGCACACCTGGACACCACTGGCGCACACCTATTTCATATTTGAGGTATGCCCGGAAATTTTCCGGGACAGCCCGCTGCGGCAGCGCAGCTGAGCCCGGAAAATTTCCGGGCATACCACTCAAGAGGTTAAAGCAGCAATTTAAGCATCAATTCATTTTTCAGGTTTAACCTCTTACTCCTACACGATAGCCGCCAGTTGGGTTTTTGCTGATATGGTTGCATACAAGGGCGTAACTACCATAGGTGCAGGGGGTGCAGCTGCTATGGGCTCAGAGCTGAGAGGGGCCCTTTCAACCTTTTGCTATAGGGCCCACATGTATCTAGTTACGCCACTGGTTTCATACCATGTGGCTGTGCCTTCCCGCTGTGTCTCTCCAGGAGATCCATTCTGCATATGTGGACTTGTGGTACCTCAGTGGGACGACTGGTGGAAGCTGGGTTTAGAGGTACTATTGCAATATGGGCGTATTATCAATGAAATATTTAAATCCATTTTAAATATTATGTAATTCATTTAATTAAAGGGAAAAAAATATGAAAATGTCCGAGAGTTTTTTTAGGTTTAATAGTTCATTAAGTGTTTAAGGATTGGGTTTCTATAATTATAAGACAACAAGAAGGAACATTATTATTATTATTATTATTATTATTATTACTACAAGAGCAATCCATTTATTGTTGTCCTATTGTAAATGTAATTTGGAATAAATAAAGAAAAACTAGTTTCAGGGAGATTATAGTTGGTAGTAGAATTTTGCACAGCTCACCATTGTCATGCTTCATCCAAAGGGTGTGTCTAGTTCCATATATGGAGAGATTGTGAAAAGAGATTGTGAACGTGGAACCTAGAAGCGTGGGGGTGTACTGTTACATCTGAGAGGAATCTTTTACAATGACTTATATCCAAATGTAGATGAGCCCCAAAGCAGTTAGTAAGAGCTACTATACTTGGTAAAGTGCTGGGAAATGGTGCTGAGGATTTAATGCAAATGTATCTATCTCTCATTCCTTTTTCCCCAAAAATGTAACAGTGTAATGAGGGCTAGGTGACATGAGGGAGATTGCTAGACTAATGAGGTAGAGAGGGAGATTGCTGCTATGTCAGGGAGTCTCCTGCAGAATGCAGGAGGGGAGGTAACTATGATGTAACAGTGTAAAGTGGGCTAGGTGACATGAGGGAGATTGCTAGACTAATGAGGGAGAGAGGGAGATTGCTGCTATGTCAGGGAGTCTCCTGCAGAATGCAGGAGGGGAGGTAAGTATGTATATACCATAGAATATTTAAATTAAATATGGGCTTAATGACAGTTGCTTAGTTGCATTACCATGCCATAGCTACCAAACATATAGCTACTTGCATACTGTAATCCATGGGTCTTCAAACTGCGGCCTTCCAGATGTTGTGAAATAACATGTTCCAACATGCATTGCCACATTTTTTCCTATAAGAGCATGCCAAAACTGTCAGGGCATGCTGGGAAATGTAGTTCCAGCACATCTGGGGGGGCACAGTTTGAAGACCCATGCTGTAATCTAACTTACACTTGACAGATAAAATCTAAATGCTCATTGTTTGCCATGGGTTTAAGGAACACTCGCACCTTTCAGCAATGTTAGCAAGTAGTGCTCAATGCATGTATAGTCTATAGAAATAACTTAGAGATACCTAGCTACAAATTGGTTGTTCATAGGCTAAACACTGCTAAACATAAAACATAAATTGATAAAAAAATATGTGCTAAAGTTGGTCAAAACAAACTCAATTCTAAGAATCTACTGTGTTTTAGTAACTATCAGTCTTTTTTTGTACTGTTGCTATGGTTTCCCTTGCAGAGTAGAGAATATTTTTATTGCCAAGCAATTAAAGAATTTATTTTGCAGTCATAACATGTTTCAGTGAAAATTCAGTGTATGAGATGCTTATTTGTTACCAAAATGAAATCTTTGTATCCCACAGCCCTATTGTATCTAGAGGTATACAATTCTATTTTGCTATAAAAAAAATGCTTTATGCATTAACAATCAACCGAGTCATATTATTTTTATGACTTTTCGCATGAACTAATTCCAATCACACATTATTATAATATACATTGTGTATGCTCAGTGGCGATTCCTGCAAACTGTTTTAATAATAAGGTTGCCAGAGAATAGACAGTTTCTATTTAATCAGCATTGGCTAATGTTTCTTTCTATTTATATGTAGCCAGAACATTTTGATTAGAAAGAAGAAATATACACATTTTTATAACATACTGCTATGCAAAGAATACATTTTTAGGGACTGATGCCCCTTTCAGACCGCACTGTCACATTCAGCAGTGACGTCGGCGGCAGGCTGGGGATGTTCGTGGCGGCTCGAGAGGACTCGTGTGCCTGAGCGCTCCTGAGTCCCCATGAGCTGCACCAACCATACCCGAGCCTGCCGCTGCCGTCAATGTAAAATGAGTGACGGCTGGCGGGCGGGTCAGGGGAGCTTTGGCGTACTGTTCGTCGGAGCAAAGGTGACGGGGGACTGGAAGGGTTGGGCAGGGGGGAACTCTAGAAGTGCAGCACCTGGACACCACTGACGCGCACCTATTATATATTAGTGGTATGCCCGAAAATTTTCCTGGACAGCCCGATGCGGCAGCGCAGCTGAGGCCGGAAAATTTCTGGGCATACCACCCAAGGGGTTAAATCTCACCCAATGTGTCTGGTTTTTATCACCAGCCAATCAGCTCCTACCTTTCATTTTTCAATCCAAGCCTGTAACTTCACAGTTAGGAGCTTATTGGCCATTGTTAAAAAAACAAACACTTAGCCCTAGATGTACTAAGCTTCAAAAGTGATAAAATGGAGAGAGATACATCACCAGCCAATCAGCTCTTAACTGAAAAATGATAGATAGGAGCTGATTGGTTGGTGGTTTATCACTCTCCATTTTATCACTTTTCAAGGATTAGTACATCTCGCCCTTTATCACTTCACTGAGTTTAGGATGATGGCTGGCAGGCTGGTGCGACTGTTAAGGTGGGTTAGGCTGGTGGTGGGGCTGTGCAGCATGACCTCACTGACATCACCCGAGCAAAGCAGGTAAGGAAGGGCTGGGCTGCAACTAAGGGTGAGTCGAGCACTACTACTCAGTGGCACTGCACAGGAAAAAAAAACATGACCACACGCAGCTGTATCTTGAGGATCCTGGGATTGGAGGCCCCAATTGTAAGATTCATATCCTACCATTTTTGGCCTAAAATAATTTGATCCTGCTGATCCAAATTCCAGAATTAGTAAACCTTTGTGCGCTATGCTCAAAAACCAAATGGAACAATATTAAGCATCTCAAAAACAGTCAAGTAATTTCCAACAGAGAACACAATTATTCTTAAAATTACATGGTTACATTTTGAACCATATTGACATGTTATTTAGCTTGCCCCAAAACCTGTATAGAAATCGCATATGCATTACGTGAACATTGTCTTTTGTAAAAATCTTTATATTTGTTTTACATATGTAGAATTTTTTAATTGTGACTTAAAATGGGACTTTTAAATTGGTTATACAATAGGCAATATATTTGCTGTTCCATTAAACACCCAATATAACATGAGCAGGTTGAATAAACCTAATTTGTTCCAAATTCATGTTATGCCATGCAGAAGTATCTGTGTTTTTCACATTGCACTATCCTTTATTGCTCCTTACTCACATTATACCACAATGTATTGCTCCATATTGGCATTACACCACACCATATTACACACTCACGGAAACATTGCACAGTCCCTTTCTCAGACAGTAACAACCCCATTACCACAGAACACTCACACCCCTAATGGACAGCTGTCCCATGAATGTTGGATATAGTCAGTGCCGCTTAGGGTTGGTGTCTCTTCTGGCAAGCTACTTGGTCCTAGTGCCCATCCATTGTCTGCCATCTTGTTCTGCAGTGATTTACTGCATTTGGTGTTCATATTTTCTTGTTATTTTAAATTACATAACATTAAAAATAACACTTTAAACTACCTTTATCCAATTTAATGTGCAAACTAGACATCCTTAAAGAAATATTGAATAAGTACAAATATTACTTCTATTTAATAACTATGGGATAAAGAAATCGATTACAGTTGTGCTGTGTGTGTGCTATGTAAACTTTTTCTTAAGGGTACAAATGGAACCGCTCTCTCTGTTGCCACCAGCATGCCAGATTTCAGTATCTGGCGGCTGGGACGCCAGCAAACATGAACGCATGTGCATCTCACACCCTTGTGCGTCCATTGTCGGCAATGGTTGTGCAAGCATCAGAAATGCACATGCACCAATGTCAATGGCAGGCCATGTCAATCGGCACTCTAGCGATGGCAACAAAGAGAACGGCTCCATCTGTACATCCAGACAGAACTTTTTGTAGGAAAAAAGCTGTAAGGGAATTTTTTAAGTTGCCTCTTCAAGTAGTTTGGAAAATGGATGATTACATTAACTCAATCCCATTCATAATGGATCAAAAAGAGCAATATTTTTCTCACACGCAAATACGACTCCAATCATTGTCCTCTTTGCTTATGCTAGCACCAGTCATCTTGATCCACGACTGTGCACTTGTTGGCATTGTTTGGAGAATTTTTAGAATGGTTTTGTAATATCAAAGTTGCATATTATCTGATGGGGTTTTAGAAAAAAAAATGTATGATGGATAGCGTTGAATTTTTACTGCTTCTTAGTTACGATGGTTAGTAAATAAAAATTTTAAGCTTGCAAACTGCCGGTAATATTTAGCAATTTTTAAATAAACATCAAAGTCTTAAAAAGTTATTTATGAGTCAGGTATTGAGAACTATTGGAAGCATTTATTATTTGCGATCTCCAACTGATATTTGTTTAAATTAATTATCATGGTGTCGCAAAAGTCTCTAGCAAGAGAATTGTCTCATTTAACCTTCAGAATGTCTTCTCATGAATTTATCTTCAATGTGAAAAAAATTGATATGCCTGTGTTTACTTTCAAAGCCACTCTCCTTTTGGAATATAACTATCAACAAACTTTGACCTGCGGGCTGCCAACTGTTCGACCAACTATCGTTGACACATTATCATCTACAATACTTTGTGAACTTTGGATTTCAACTCATTTATCTAAATGATTACCATAAGGAACTGAATTTGACATCTTATTAAGTTATCACTGCTAATAATTGACTGAAAAATGATTACCAATCGAAATCAAACATATAAAAATATTTTCTCTTTGCAGAAAGAACCAACAATTATCTAATGCTGAATTTGAAATTTGAAAAAGATCAACAATCATACTGAAAAAAACAATAGACCATTCAGGAGCATTTCATTTTAAAATTGGCTAAACCTTCATTATGATGACCATAAAAATGAGAATTGAATGGTGTATTTTGATGAAAACTGAACATTCCACCAACGGTCTAATTCAGACTTGACCGCAGAGCATATTTTTTCGCAATGTAAGTGGAAAAAATGGAACGTACAGTAAATACTGGCTGCTTTATTTTTACACTGCAATATACTGCAGATATAACACATCCCACCCAAATTTAACTCTATTTGCACATGTTACATTACTCCAACCTGCAGTACACATGTTTTTGTCTATTAGCAAACCAAATGTGCTTTGCAAACTAACCTGTATCACCCCCCCCATCCCAAGTCAAAATTAGGCCAGTACAGATCTAGAAGGGAAAATCTGAAATCTGAAGTATTTTGGTCTCTCCCCCCATTAAAGCAGATGCCATATCATGACTTGAATTAATGTTTTTGGTGTTAATAATATTGTAGGAACAAAAACAGTTACAAATTACATAAATTTAGCTGTTTTCAAAAAAAATCAGATGCATAACCTATTTTTTTTATATCTGCTGTATTTACGGTCGATTTTGAATGTTACTCACAAAAGTGATAGTCCTTATACTATTAAAATTGACTTATATTGATTTTATAATCATTTTCAAAACTGAATGTTAATAAATGTGCAATTTAGACCCTGAAACACGACGTTGATATATATTTATTTAAAACCGGATTTAATAATAAGCTCTAAGCAAATTGACCACAAGGAATCAAGGTGGTTTAGATATTGGCAACTTTATTATCAAAGAGAAAGGAAGTGATAATTTATAACAAGGTTAGCTTTCACTGTAAAATAATGGTTGCCTTTTTTTCCCAATATCGGTAACTTTAATTAGGAGAGGACAACACTGAGGGATTGCTCAAGGGATTTATACAGTTACCATATTTTATACCAGGGTGTTGCTTTTATATTTGTCAGTCTATATTTGCAGCTGTCTTGCTAAAGGTTTTTGTTACCTTTCCATAATCAATGTAATTAGAATTTATAAAAGGCTAAACTTGATGGACCCATGTTTTTTAAAGGTTAGTTATTATGGGATGTGTAATTATTTAATGTTCTTATTTGAATTATTTATGTTCTAGTTTGGATGCAGAATACAGTATTTCACTTATTACCTCAAGTTTATATTTTGGACCCAATCAGTATATAAAAGTGAAAATTTGTCCTTCTGTCTATCTTCCTACAGTATACAAATCCACAGTTTACAAGATCATGAAATTTGACATACCTGCGTATTAAAACACTGCCAAGGCAACTAAAAAATTGTAATGTAATTAATTAAAAACCACAATTTTTGTTTTACGCCCATTCCGATTCTCAAGATCACCGATCACACACTCTGCTCCAAGCCCATTATAACATATGCTCAGTATGATACATTGATGTACTGATTGTCGATTTGTCAGTCTTTCTATAAAAATCCACAGTTTACAAGGAAAGACTGTATTATGGGCCTTATTCTAGTTCACTCTTTCTGACAAAATCCTTCTTATATGGACAAAACCATGTGCACTGCAGGGGGCAGATGTTGCTTGTGCAGAGAGAATTAGATTTGGGTGGGGTTTTGCTTCAAAGTGAGATCTATATTGCAGTGTAAAAATAAAGCAGCCAGTATTTACTGTGCGCAGAAACAAAATAACTCACCCAAATCTAATTCTCTCTGCACATTTTACATCTGCCCCGCTGCAGTGCACATGGTTTTGTCCATCTAAGAAGGAATTTGTCAGAAAGAATGAACTTTAATAAGGGCCTATGAGCATATTAAAACATGTAACTAAAAAATTCCAAATCAGAATTACTTATTTTTCATTTTCATTTATTAAAAAACACAATTTTTGCTGTACATATGTATGTTCCAGCATAATTCCAGAATGACTGGAGCAAATTACACCAAACTTGGTACACATACTAATTACAATCTGGGAACAAACACTGTGGGGGTAAAACACCCCTTACACAGATAAGGTTGTGGCAGCAGCACAGAGTATTTCACAAGACAGCATAACTCTTAAATGGCTTGAGCAATTTACAAAAAACTTGGTACACATAAGACTTCCTATCTATGGGGGTAATTAGCTTTTTAAGTAACTAGTTTTATAACTGTATTGCTTTATAAGTAACTAGCTGAAATAATCTGCTGCTGCCTCAACCCTAGCACCCCTAGGGCTGAGAAAGCAGCACAGAGTATTTCAGCATACAGAATAACTCTGAAATGACTGGAGAAATTTACACTAAACTTGGTACACATATCAATTACAATCTGTGAACAAATACTCTGGGGGGTAACACACCCCTAGCACCCATCTGTCACCATCTTTGCCCATTTAGAGAGCCTTTTACCTGGTTCTCCATCATTTATGTTGATGGAGTGTGTGCGGATTTGGATTACGAGAATGGTCCATGGTCATAAACCCTTGCTATCTGTTATCTGGAGAAGAGGATCGCCACAAAATCCTAAGGGAGGTGTGGTTGAATTTGTATCTGTGTTAGCGCTGACAGTGAGGACCGACCCCCGCTTGTATCCTTGTTGATACTCACCTGTTCTACCCATAGGGGTGGTGCTGCAGCACAGACTATATCAGAACATGCATGATATGCCAGTGATACAGGGCTGCATGTGACAGGGACAGTGACATGATGTGAGGAGGGGAATGAAGATAGCATGAACCCACACACTGAGTAGCTGAAGCAGGATCCCCCAGCAGCACAGATAATTTCAGGAGATGCATAATGTGCTGTGCTTTAATATAAATGAATATAACAACTGCCCAGTAGTTACTTATAAAGCAATACACTTAGAATCCTTAAGAAACATTATTTTTCCAAGCATACGCTTGCGAGTAGAAAGCCTTCTTTTATTATATAACATGAATTTATAGACATCAGGTTTATAAATGAAATATGATTGAACATTCAATACAAATAACACATTTAGAAAAGAGGAGTACTGTATAACTATGACGGATTTATATACTACTGCATATGTGATACTAGACACTATGGAGTAAATTTACTCAGATGGGAGTTCTGTTGAAGAAGGCCTGTTTCCCCAGTAACCAAAACTTGTCTTTCTATTATATTCTAAAAGGTGATAAATAAATAAGAAGTAGAATCTGATGGGTTGCTGTGGACAATATCTCATCTTCAATAGAATTCCCATCTTTGTAAATGTACCCCTATGTTGTTACTTTTGTGACCTTTTTGTAAAGGCCACCTACTAGAAGGGTTGAAAGCCATCAGTGCAATCTGCAATCACCTGGGAGTAATACCCTAATCTCAATTTCAATCAATAATCAGTGTGCATATATCATACTGAATGTATGCTTTTTGGACTCGCACAGTTTAAACGACTGTATACTTGTTTTCCTGTATTTTTGGTAAAATAGCCAACACATTGTAAGATTAAAAATTGGGGAAGTGTTGGAATAACTACACCTCGTCCACTCCATTTGATCCCAGTATCTTATAGGAACTTGCTGGTCAAGTTCCAAAAGTTTGAACTGCATTCATTGGACTTTTTCATTGGCACAAGTCATCTTCAATTGTCATGGTAATCTATGCCACGATGAACAAAATGGAGTAAACAAACAATCGGAAATATATCACTATATGCATTCTCTTTATCCTGGGAATGGCATCCTTAAGGGAATATTCAATTGTGCGAGGGAACGGTTTCAGGTTTTTTTTCCCCCTCAGCCGCAGTGTTATTATATTCAATTGCAAAGATAAATATATTGTGGTGATTTCTAAAGAAAATCACAGCATCTTTTTTTCTTGTTCCCCCAGAGCAAGTCTGACTTTTCCTAAAATTATTATTTTTACAGAAAATCAGTAAAGCCCCGTACCTATGGGGGAAATATATTGCTCAGCAATATATTGCTGAGCAATATATTGCTCAGTTTCTCCCTTTCATCACCGACCAGAGATGGTTGCTGTTGAAAGGGAACCTCTGTCGGTGGTGCCGCGACCAGCGTTTAGAACGGGGCTGAAAACGGGAGCGCACACCCGGCGATTTATCGCCGGGGCACACTCCCTTCACTGGCAATATGGTCACCAGCGATATTCGCATACAGTATTTCCAGCGATTTCAGCCCCTATCGCCCCTGTGTGTACACAGCTTAAGACTTAATCTGGCACCCTTGTGGAACCCCTGTCTCACCAAGAACTAATTAAGAAATTGGAAATTTACAATTAGCTTAACAAGTAAATAATTCAGAATCAGTTTCTTCTTAATACAGGCTGTCAGCACCCAATCTTCTTCATCAGCATGTGTTCTAGGTATGTGTGAGTGTGTGCAAGTGTATGTGGGAATATACGTCTGTGCAACACACAGGCCTTATGAAAGCATTTTTAGGTGAAATGGCCATAGGCTAGTACTCTGATGTCAAGTTGAATAATGTATTTATTTTAGGGATGTGCACCAGCCACTTTTAGTGGTTTGTGTTTCAAGATTCGGGTCTGTATCTCCAGCCGTGTTTTGGATCTGGAAATGAAAACATACCGTTTATATTATCTGTTTATATTGTGTTGCCATTGCTTATCACAAAACAGTAATTGTTAATAGTATTGCAAGTCTTTCTATTGTTTTTAAACTGTAGTATTTAAGTTTAGTCATATATTGTATATACTTCCATATACTTCCATACTTATATCACACTTAATTTAACTTAAAGCTGGCCAGAGTTCAAAAAAAGATAAGCAAGAATATTAAAGTAAAATAAAATCTGTCTATCCACATTTAGTAGAATTAGGTTTCTGAAAAATGCATTTTACCTAACATTATTATCATATTATCGCTCCAAAATCTGTATTTTTCACTTTCTCTGCCTGTCAGGCTCCAAGATTAATTAAATTGGTGGAACAAATGCAGACTCCAATGTGTGACTTTGACAAAATTGAAGCCCATTATAATGTAAAACATGAATCAAATCCCAGCCGCCAGAAAGGAGGATAGACATTACCATTCATATTGGAAAAATGGTCATAGACCATTTCACTGTCTGTGCTGACCACAATGGTAAACTGAGTAAAATGATGAGAAAATTAGGTCAAAAAGTATTTCTTTTTATATACTGTAGCAGAGTTCATTCATGTACATGGGAAGCAACAAGTACATTAAGGGACATATCCATTGTTAAATGCATGGTCATTTGTAAATTACTTTTATTTGTGCTTTGAAACAAGATAGATCTTCTCTCTATGCCTTGGACTCTTGCATTATTGGCATTGGAGTGCACCGGGACATTGCATGTGAGATTGGGAGTGCCGGCATAAAAGTACTGTATATATATTTGAATGCACATTACGCACGCTATGTCAGATATGCAATGCAATGTATTGTTGTTTGTTTGGTTGCCTAGGCAACACACAGTTCTCCGGCAGAAGTGATGCACATGCCGCTTCTGCCCGGATGCTGGATGCACGAGGTGATGGGCACACTTCACTCCTCTCCTACCATTATAAGGTAAGAGTCTGACTTGAGTATTTGTCACTATTCTGCACCTTGAAAACGGGGTTGTATCCCCAAAACGTCGGATATTTGATGCACAATGCTATGTTTTTATAAAGAATTTATCTTTTATCAGTCTACGAGTGCCGCCTTTCTTCATCTGTCTACTTTATATATATATATATATATATATATATATATATATATATATATATATATACACAGCATGACAATATGGTGACACTCAGCATGACGTGTACCAAAGGGGATTCTGGGATTCTACATTCGATTTTTCAGTCATTAGACTTTTATCAAGAACTTGGGGCATATATATAAGCACAGGATATCCAGGCAGTACTAATCCCAATATATATATATATATCCAGCATATAGAACAAAAAAAGAGGGCCCTCACAATTCTACAGCAAAACTTAAAAATATTTTTTTTTACATTTATTGGGGCATCGACAAAAAAAAAAAAAATATATGTGAAATTAAAACTATAACTAATAACTAGAGACAGGATTATATGCAACATAAAAAGCTTGAAATATGCATGCAAATATGCATGAAAAATACTTAAAATATGCATGAAAAGTGTTAAAATATGCTACATTAAATAATAAAAAAAGTAATTTTTAACTTATTTATTTAAAAATAAGCATACAATTAGTTGCGATTAAACCTCAAAAATAGGCCCACAGCATCTGCAGATGTCTAGTGCTGTACACAGGAATTTTTTTCTTCCTGGCTGCTACAGCATACTGCAGTGTCCAAAGCTCTTCTTGCATCAACTACACAGATTCTCATCTCCAGCGCCGATGGATCAAATGTCAGCATAGCGTGTGAGGGCAGCGCAGTGGAAGGCTTCCTCCCTGCGCCGCATACTCACTGTGACACGGCATTTCCTCTGTGCCGCTTGATATGATATCACAACCCTTCTGCCCGCCTCCTCTGCTGCAGAAGTCTGTCTCTTGGTGTAAAGTCCCAGGCCAGGGGCAGGCAAAGGTTCGTACATCCAAGGTTCCCCACACTGCGCACATATTGCCCCAGCCTGCACACTCTACCACTACCTGGCCAGCAGCAGCAGGGCAAAGCAGTGCTGTGACTCGCGGGTGGAAAGGGGGCAGGGCCTAAAATATGCACCATCACTAGATTTTAGGTAAAATATGCAATAACCAGTGAGAATGGGCAAAATAGGCAAATGCATATGAAAATATGCAAATGCATATAATCCTGTCTCTACTAATAACTATCTACACACACATTTTAGGGAAAAAAAGAGAACAGTTTGATTATTGAAACAAGAATACTATAAACATGTGAGCTAGTAAGATATAATAGGGAATATGGAAAATATAAGTAACATTTTCTACTTCTAGAAAAGAAAACTGTGGTATTATGTTATATTTGAAATATTTAGAATAGAATCCCTTTATTCGTCTCACAATGGAGAAATTTCAGAAAATTACTAAATTATGTTTAATTAAACCAATTTACCTAATTGACATATATGTATTCCTATGTAAAATGAGAAATGCAATTCACAGATCAGGAAAGTAACGCGATTACTAGGTTAGTGCAAGTCTTCAGAATTAGAAAACGTCTTGTCTATAAACCTGCAAAAATCGGATACAATGTAGAAAACTTGTCTTAACGTTAAATATTAATGAAAAATTCCACCAACTCCATTCATGTCCTGTAATAGCAATAAATTATTCAAGATGTTATTTGATTTGATCTTTATATTTTTTTTAAATACAACTTGTATAATATATAAAAAGAGCTGATATGCAGATGCAAAAACTTTCTAACTACAAAAGGATTTTTTTTTTTAACAATGATGCTGAATCAAATGAACAGATTGCACAATTTTGCAGTTTTCCCAGACTTTCAAGACTCTTGCAAACCTTTCTATATTTCTAATGACTCAACAGAATCATCTAACTCTACTTTTGAAACAAAAATAGTATTATTCAATTAAAATAAGAAGATTTCCTTAGGTAGCTTATGTACATCTTGGGTGTAATGTGATATGTGTCCAGTCATAATGTTTACATTCATATTGTCGACATTCATAATGTCAACATGATAATCCTGATATTTCATAATTTTGACATTAACCATTCTTACAATGGTAATATTTCACATGTTAACATTCAGATGATGATGATGACATGTTGTCTGTAGACATTTTCACAATGTTGACATCACAACGAGCAACAGTGTGGTGTCAGAGTTGTGCATTGTCAATGTCAATCTAATGACTACATCCTGTGCAACTTGTGTATTGGACTCCAATTTAAAAATTATGATTGCATTGAAAGCAGAATTTGCATTATTACAATATAAGGACAGCATTATGAATTTGAAGTTACTACTGTTATTTACAAATGTATTGGTGTAATAGAAGTACATGATGGCTGCAAACCCAAATGGAGGAAATTGGACTTAAGACAATGATATGCAGTCTTACTGTTGACATTTATTTGGTCAACACTCATACTGTAGACACCAGCATGTTGACAGTTATGTAAAGATGGTTATATGCTGATTTCTAGAAAATGTTAATATGGACAAAATGATTACATACGATATTTTGACATAAGCATTAGGCATAGGCTTATTTATTGACATTATGAATATGTTGACATTTTTGTCAGTGTCAATATGGTGAATGTTACCATTGTGGTTTGTCGACACAGTGGATATGTCCACATCATCTCCATCTCCATCTGGAGGCCATATCTCCAGAAGGATATAAATACATTAGAGACTGTACAAAGAAGAACAACTAAAATGGTGCATGGCCTACATCACAAAACATACCAGGAAAGACTAAAAGATCTTAATATTTATACTTTAGAGCAGAGAAGGGAAAGGGGGACATGATAGAAACTTTCAAATATATCAAGGGTTTTAACAAGGTACAGGTGGGAGACAAAGAAAGGAGACAAAAAGACTCTCTATTTTTGGGGCACTCTTTGACTCAGGTTACGTGTACTAATCTATACGTACATAAGTTCAGTCAGTATGTTGAGTAGATATGTTGGCAAGTTACACACTGTCTCACCTGTCACTTTTAATGGTAGACTCACAGATTGAGTCCTCTCTCTGTGAGAGTGGAGGACTGCAAGTGGTTGGGAGCAGTACCTGTGTTTGGACGGTCCCTATAAGTTGTGATTTCTAGTTAACAACGTGTAGGGGAGAGGTGGGGACCCTGAGTAGGGTTCCCATAAATTCCCCTGGTTTAAGTGAGTTTACTAAAATATAACTTTTAATCAATACATTAAAAAATTGGACTAGACAGACATATAACTAGACTTGGACACACATACATTAATAATGAAATAAAAAAAAAAGAAAAAGCAGTATACGTTTGTTAAAGCTCCGTGGGTTATGGCCTGATGCCGTCAATTCTCTATAGATTCTGAGAAGAGGGTTTAGGTTGATAAGTATCAAACTGACAAATTAAACGCGTACGGACAAATGATTTCACACAGTATCTCCCAATAGTCTATTCAAGACAGAGTAATGTATTTCTTGGGTTCTTTACTAAACGATCTTATTATATTTATGTATTCAATATTTGTTTTGCAATATATTTATTTATTCATCATTTGTTCTGCAACACAGGTTATTTGGAGGAAAGAGGGTCCAGTGATCATGTATGTCTCCAGGGAACTCCCCTGGGACAGATGATCCTATTTACCACGGAGGACGTATACATGCAGGATTTACTGTCCTGATACAGATGTTGGGGTCACATTAAAAAGAGTTTACACAATATTTCAAGATAATGCCAATCTACCTGCAGTCTATGGTGCTCTCACACTTATAGCACCAAGTATCTGGTATTGGCATTTATTATGTCACATTCAATTGTGCAGCAGATCAATAGTGTAATTACAGCTGTGATATATCCCCGGGGTATTAGTATAGGGTAGCCAGGGTGTTCCTCTGATTCCCGTGTTGGTTTACTGATAAACTCTAGGTAGCGAGAGGCAAGCTAAGGAAAAAGAGGTAGAGCAGTCTGAGAATCCCTGTCAGGGTAGTTTGTGGTGTTCCCAGACCTACTTTATATACCCTTGACAGATAGGTAGTGAGATCTGGTCAGACTGAGGAAAGTCCCCCTTCCTGTCTGGCAGGTCCCTCTAATCCTATGGTCAGCTGCCACTATGTAATTTAGTGGGCTTTATGGGTATTGTGGAGGAGCACCTCCCCTCGGGATCTTAGAGAAATTATAGTTGGCTCTGGGGGCCCTTGGGTGACAGGCGGCTGCTGCCCAGCTTTGTATACCATGTGGTCAGAGTGGAATTGCTACATAGGTTTGTCTGAAGAGGTCCCCCTTCTTCAACAAATGCTTTCGACACTGCTGACAGGCTGCCACCAGTTTTAATTTAAGTGGGCCCCTAAGGTATTGCGGGTGAGCGGGCCTGTGTGCACGGCAAGGGGTTTCCTAATGTATGAGCCGGTAAACGGGGTACTGCTGCCCGGTACTGTCCCTATGTCCCCTTGTTTAGAAGACTTCCAGTGCAGGGAGGCACTTAGGGATAGGTCCTGGGTGAGTGGCCCCAGAAATGATGAGATGGTCAGATAGAGCAGGGGAGATAATGCTGGTTAGTATGCTGCTGTCTTCCACTTGTAGCTAGCTACAGAGGTGGGGGATGAGCGGTACTATAAAGGTTGGTCCAGCAGAGATAGAAAAGTGGTTGAGAAAAATAGATAGGATTGATAGTCCCCTGAGGGTGACTTATAATACAGTTATTGTATATGTGTGACTTGAGTGGGAGACCAATCATCCACACATAAATAGTGTCGCTACTGAGTGTTCAGAGGGAACAGATATGCTTGGGGAAATCCCCAGAGATGCGTCGGTGCACTTGTGGCACCCAGACAGCTGTACCACTGAGTATTCAGCGGAGACCGGTGTAATAGGGAAATTGCGCTGGTGCACTCATGGCACCTTGTCAAATTAGCGCGATTAGCTGGCTATTGCTGTGTGATGGGATACCTTGCAAAGCGCTAGTGCGCTTGTAGCGTCCGGGCCAGTCTGTGTAGTTTGCCGCCGGCTAAAGTGAGAGGAAGGGAGATACCTTTGAGTGCGCTGGTGCGCTCGTAGCACCCGGACAGATCTGGGACGGCTGCTGATTTCTGCTGCAGGAGGCGCGCTGTGGTGGCGTCACTCCACTATCACCACCGAGGTGGGAGACATTCTTCACAGGAAGAGGAGCAACAGAACACGAGGACATGCACTGAAACTAGAGTGAGGAAGATTCAGGGGAAATGTGAGGAGGAATTTTTTCACAGAAAGAGTAGTAGATAAGTGGAATAGCCTCCCATCAGAGGTGGTAGACGCAAATACAGTAGTACAATTTAAACCTGCTTGGGATAAGCATATTGATATCCTTACAAAAAAAATAAGGATCAAATATGGTTTGAGGTAACATGTTTAAAAAAAGGGGCAGACTAGATGGGCCAAGTGGTTCTTATCTGCCGTCAAATTCTATGTTTCTATGTTTCTATCAACTTTATGACCATGTATCTCATTCTCATGGTAATATTATTAATGCAACATGGTCATGTCGATCTACAATACTGAACAAAACACAGCAGAAGTTTATAAGAATTGAACATTATTAAATCTCAAACATGATTTTACCCTTTGGTAAAGATGGTTCTATCTTCTTTGGTTTTCTTGCCGTGCATTAAAAATATTAAACAATTTTAAAGAGAAGCTTAATCCTTAATAACTGTACCAAAAGACTGGGGGCAATGACAGAGGGTTCATAGAGCTTGTGGAAAAATGTCTAGTTTGATGCATCATCACATGTACAGTACCATCGAGTTATTCACTTATTAATATTTTAATATTTAAAGATTTTATGTTTTATTCTTCTTGATTTTTATACATTCCCACAATGAACAATAGGTTTGTCTTTATAACTTCAGTTTAATGTTACAATATTAACAATATTGTTGATTAAAGCCATCATATTAAGGGCAAGAGTGGAACAGAACCTCATACCACAACTTGGTACGTCCCAGAATGCATTACAGAATGCATTTCATCTTTCCACTATTTCCAACTTACTACTTTGCCCTTCTAGTATATACTTCCTGCATATGAACACTTGATTAACTTGTTTGCCTTGACTTTAAGCCATACATACTGTAGGTAAGTGCAGAAATACATAAATAAGCTAAACCTTCTCATAACATCTATGGGCTTCTCTAAATAACTGACTTCCAAATAAATAAACATGATTACATGATTTGCAAATAAAGAAATGTAGGTTAAGGTGCAATGTTGAAATCAGGAGAATATATGGAAGACTGAGAAACATCTTAGAAATAATTTATAGAATGTTGAATATAAACAATATCTTTTTGGCAACAACTTTTTGATATGGTCACTAGTTTGACAAGCATTAGGTCGACAAGCCTTAGGTCAACCACTGAAGGTTGAAATGCATGAAAGTCAACATGGGCTTGGTCGAAAGGGACATTAGGCTGACACAAGCATTAGGCCGACATGGCGAAATTCGATAGTCGAAAGGAGTTTTTCACTTTTCTTTGAGCCGACAGGTGGTATTTCATGCCCTACCATCCGGTAGGGTGTGGTGGGAGAATAAAATAGTGTGGCGATCGTAGCAAGGCACCGAGCCCGAAGCATCGCGAGCACAGCGAGCCATGCGATGGGACACTGTGCATTTTTTTTACTGTGTTGACATTTAGGTAAAAAGTGAAAACCCCCATGTCGACCTTTTGACTGTCAACCTTAGTAATGTTAACCTAATGACCCTCTTGACTTAACCCATGTCAACTTTCAGTCACATCGACCTTCACGCATGTCGACCTACATGCATCTCGACCTTCAATGGTCGACCTAATGTTTGTAGACCAAATGTCTGTCTATCCTATGATCCATACCCCTTAATTTATATTAATTTGAAGAAAAACAGATAAAGTATTTGTAGAAAGAGCAACTTGCCAATGGTTAAGCATAGGGTGTATTTATTATGATTTGAGGTTCTGGCATGGCCAGTGAAAAAGTATTGTCTCAGAGGATGGGAGAATGAAGAGAAAATATCAACAAAACCTAATGTACCAGAATCACTAAACTGAATTTGAAAAGAGGTTAGACATTTCAGCTAGATAATGATCCAAACATACCTCGAAATCAAGCCTGAATCACTCACAGGAATGAAAGAGTAAGGTTTAGTAACAGTCCCCAGACTTGTTTATTATTGGAAATCTAAGAAGAGATCTCAAACACACAGTACATGCAAGACATTCTGAAATATTTCTGAGCTGGAATAGTACGGCAAAGTAGAATGTTGAAAACTCCTAAAGCAAAATCTGTTTTATAAGAAACATTTTTGTTGTAAAACTCCAAACATCAATATTATGTATTCAGTTAATATAATATTAATATATAAAGCACTGAAATCTATTTATATCAATATGCAAATTTTAAATATATGTGATATATATAAATATATAGACAGATATTGGGGTAAAAGGGTGGCACTCCTAAGCAAAGTATAATTACAGTGCCTAGTCCATAAGTTAAGCAAAACAGTACACTTATCCCCCACAGCATGGAAGGAGTCAGAACCCGGCACTCAAGTATGAAGAAATTATTTTATTCCATAAAGGTAGAAACAGTAGACACATCAGTAAAAACAATAATAGCAAAACAGATTAAAACAAGGCAGCAACAAATAATACAAAGGCAGGTTGCTACAGACAAGGAGAGCCAATATCAACTATTTAAAGGTACAGTACACCTAGCAAAAATGAAGAACCATGACCAAAACTGGAGGCACATTATAAACATCACTGCACATGGGAAAAAGCAACAAATAGTAATGAGATAAAAAAGATCCCCTATAATCATCCAATCAGTGGAAAAACAGGCACATTCAAAAGTTTAGGTAAAATGCATCTATATAACAACCACCAACCTGGCTGGTAATCATAATCTATTATAGGCTGGAGGCCAAGGATATCCGGGATGCTGCAACAAATAGTACTTCACCCTAGCAAGATACCAAATGATACTTCATGCCATAGATACCTGTGAGTGCAGAGCATGGGCAAAATAAACAAATCAAGAATGAAATGCCGAGCAACCCCAAACCAACAAGTGAAAGGGGGCTCACCAAATCATCTAATAATCTAGACCAATGTAACACATCTACAAAAAACTGATGAATGAAAGATTTTTATTGAGGCCAGAGGGTGCCACCATATTTAGCCGGTGGATCCATCTGGCCTCTAATTGCAGAAGCCTCTTATGTCGATCACCTCCTCTTTTAAGGGGGGGGGGGATCTGGTTTGTAAGGTAAAGTTTCCAATGAGTGGTGTGCATCAGGTTGGTCATAAAGCCAGACGAATAGCAGATCAATGCTGCGCAGCTTTCTTCGAAAATAAATGTTGTCTTCCCTACGTACATGTAGCCACAGGGACAATGGACAAAATAGATAACAAATTGGCTGGAACAGGATAAAAAAAAATATCTTAAATTTTTGTCCCGAATGAGGATGAAGGAAATAACTGCCCGTTTCCATGTACTGACAAGTAGTTCACCCTGTGCACGTGTATGTGCCAGGTTTTCTACTAAGAAATTTATTTAGTGGCGGCTCTGGTGACAGAGTAACATCACTGTGGACAAGCCAGTCTTTCAGGTTGCGGCCTCATTTGTAACAATTGAGGATTTTGGCATTGTGTAGCCCAGGAAGGTTTTTTTCGGAGGTAACTACTGGCCAATAATTTTTTGGCCAGTGGCTGCGATAAATTTACTTGCAGGTGTTAAAGTAGTTATCAACGGTAGAGACTTTTGTTGGACTTTAATGGTCGGGCTAAGACACGATTCTTGTGTCCTCCGTAAAGCTTTCTGTTTTGCTTTCAGCAGATCATCACCCTTGTATCCTCTCGCCAGGAATTTTTCAGCCGTGGATCAATTTGTGACACAGCTTGGTCTTTGTTGCTTTTTATCCATCATATGCAGAGAAATTGTGAAAACGGCAAGCCTTTTTTCAGTGCTACAGGATATGCACTAGTGGCATGAAGGAGAGTATTTCGATCATTTTTTTTTAAAACGATGTCTGTTTCCAAATGGTTGTCGATGGTTGTAATTTTGACGTCCAGATAGTTCACTGTCAAATATTAGTTACTCTCATATGTAAATCGAATTGTCTCATCCATTTGGTTGATGACAACCATGTGTTCTTCAAATTCCTCTTGTGGCCCTGCCCAAATGACCAGGATGTCGTCTATATACCTAATAAAAGGAGTAGATGGTAAACAAAGGGGGGGGGGTCAGTCAAGAAGAGGGTAGCTTCCACCGCAAACATATAGGCGTTCGCAAAGCTAGGGGCCACATTAGACCCCATAGCGCAGCCAAGTAGTTGAATAAAGTATTAATTATTGAAGAAAAAGTAGTTGTTCTTCAAGGTTCTTTCTAGCAGCTCCAAAAAGAATGGGATACTTAGTCTATGATAATACTGTATGTTCTGTTGGTCGGCAGTTGTTTATTCGCCACACTACATCAATGCACGGCAATGTGCATATTTATGGCAAAGGGCCCACTTGGTTCAATTTATTCAACAGGTATGTGGTGTCTTTCAAAAGGTTGGCTGGTTTTGAACCATTGGCTGATGAAAGTGGTCCAGGTATTTTGCCACTATGCCATAAAGAGAGTCCTGGGGTGCAATTATAGGGCATCCCGGTGGGCACACCAGGTTCTTGTGCACTTTTGGGAGGGTGTAAAGGATCAGCACTTCAGGGTGCTGTTTTTTTAAAAATGGTTGTCGGATCTTGCAGAATCTTACAATATACTCTCACATCGTCCAGCTGTAATTTCTATGACATATTGTTGGCGGTCCTGGAGCACGATGGCCCCGCCTTTATCCACGGAATGGATAATTAAATTCTCATTCTGACTGAGCGTTTTGAGCGCCACAAATTTATCTTGGGATAGATTGAATGGAGTTGTATTCATTTTAGCCACCGAGGACATGGTGGTACAGTCCAGCATCCAATTGTAGATCTTAATCTAGGGATTATGTGTCTGTGGATCAAAGGTTGAGCTTGGTTTAAATGAATGGGCATTCTTTAATTCTGTAGATGGTGAATGTTGAAAAAATTCTTTAAGCTTGATGCTCCTTTGATGTTTACATGCATAACCTTCCAATTGAAACAAGAGGGTGAGGGACAGTTGTCCCTGAAACGAAAAAGGAATAAATGGATATGACATAAAAGTGCAAAACTGTGAAAAAAAACTGCAAAACAAAGTGATAAGATTAAACAGGTGCAATAATAATCTATAAAGTCCAGATAAAATTATGGGACAGGGATAGGGCAGAGATATAGGATAGCCACCAGTGAGATAATTATATGATTTGACTGAATAAATCCTATCATGACTTGGGCCATATGAATTAGTACTGGTCACTTGCGGTGCACGCCCGTGATGGTGGCATAGCATCGTGCGTGGATTTTTAGTTGGAGGAATTTTATATATATATATATATATATATATATATATATATATATATATATATATGTGGACAGGTTACCCCAACCGCGCTTCTATATATGTATGGCAGCAATATTGGGGGGCACTCTGTTAGACAGGGCCCAGGATAGACATAGGAAAAAAGGGGGGGTTCCCAGAATGCGCCCTTCCTAAAGTACAGGATAATGATTGTTTTATCCAACACCAAACAAAATTTACAATGCCAGTACAGAAAAGATAATTCTTTAACAATAAAAAGTTTTTTATTTAAAAGATGTCTTCTCAGTGAGGATATATATATCCTCACTGAGAAGACATCTTTTAAATAAAAAACTTTTTATTGTTAAAGAATTATCTTTTCTGTACTGGCATTGTAAATTTTATTTGGTGTTGTATAAAACAATCATTATCCTGTACTTTAGGAAGGGCGCATTCTGGGAACCCCCCCTTTTTTTCATATATATATATATATATATATATATATAGTATGGGAATAATGGGCGTCACTCCGGGTCTTGGTGAAGAAAAGGTGAAAATTTATTTCTCTGTGCGGACCGCACAGAGAAATAAATTTTCACCTTTTCTTCACCAAGACCCGGAGTGACGCCCATTATTCCCATACTATATTGGTGGTGAGTACACCACAAAGGGAAGGCACCCGGGCACAGGATTCCAACAAGAGGCGGGGAGTGCCGGACATTGTATTGCTATATATATACTGTATATATATATATATATATATATATTTATATATATATATATATATATATATATATATATATATATATATATATATATATCAGGGAAATAGCCGGCACTCTAAGTCTCCAAAACAGCCGTACAACAGTTGCGGTGCCTTCCGATATTCAAGTGAATAAATAGCAACAGTTCAGCCAGCGGCACTCGCATATAACAAAAACACTGACTCAGCGAGCTCAGTAGAATGACATGTTTCGGTTTTAATAACCGTCCTCAGATACAACAAAATGACAAAGAAAGCTTACCTTTATAACTGTGCTCAAAACCATCACCACCCACACCATGCTGGATACCGGAAGTTCACTGTGTCTCAGCAGAAACCTTCCAGACAATCCAGGGAAACACCAGGTCATAGCATATACATTCCATCAGTCTGTGTATTAAAGTGACAGGACGTATTAAAAGGTGCAAACAGAGTCAGAACATGAATGGCAGCTCAATACTGATACACAAAGATATAATCATATAGCAATACATCCGTTTATGCTAATTAAAAAAAATCAGATCTGCTCAGCTCTGGCTTTGAAAAATCTGGCATCCTATAAAGATATCACTATTCGCCCCGCTGACAAAGGCGGGGCTATAGTGATACAAGATATCCAGGATTACAAGGATGAAATATATCGCCAGCTAAGAGACCCCCTTGTTTATACCAAGCTAGAAGGTGACCCCACCAAGAAATTCTCATCTGAATTATGGACCATTCTTCAGGATGCGGAAACTAATGGAGTTATCACTGAATCGGTAAAAATGTCCCTTTTTGAAAACCACCCCAGAGTACCTGTTATTTATAGTTTGCCAAAACTCCATAAGAATAACCTGAAACCCCCGGGCAGACCTATAGTGTCCGCGAGGGACTCGTTATATTATAAAATTGCCAAATATTTGGACTTTTACCTGCAGCCACCAGTCCAAGCTAGACCAACATATCTTAAAGATACGACATCTTTCCTAGAAAAATTGAGGTTGCACGGTCAGATAACTCCTGGTACCTGGCTGTGTACCGCAGATGTAATCAGCCTTTACACCAACATACCTCATGAAAGAGGTATACAGGCTGTCGGGACGCTGCTTGATAACAACCCTATGTACGAGGGTCCTGCTGTCTCATTTTTCTTGACCCTGTTACGCCTTGTTCTAGAACGGAACTATTTTATCTTCGATAGATCATATTTTCTACAAGTACTGGGGTGTGCTATGGGCGCTGCGGTAGCACCGACATACGCTAATGCGTTCATGTTTCTGGTGGAGGAGAATTTATTTTTCAAGCATGAGCACAGTAAGAACATTGAACTCTACCAGATTTATCAACGATATCTTTTTCTTATGGCGGGGGTCCAAAGAACAATTGGAGGAGATGATGCAAAAGATTAATGCTGCTGATGACAATATTAAATTCACATTCAACATTCAGGCCGAATGTATTCAATTTTTGGACGTTCAGGTCTCTATATCACAAGGTCAATTTGTAACCACTCTGTATAGCAAACCTACGGACTGCAACAGTCTGTTGGCATACTCCAGTCATCACCCAGTACCCCTTAAGAAGGGTTTGCCCTATTCTCAATACCTTAGGGTACACCGCATTTGTAGTGATCCAGCTGAAGAGAGTAAGCAACTCGACCTGATGGAGCACAAATTTCTAGAAAAGGGTTATTCGAAGAAAATGCTGCAAGTCGCCAGAAACAAAGCCCTATTACAACCTAAGCATGGAGCCAGGAGATTGTCAGAACAGAATAAGGATGCTATTACGTGGATTAATAACTACTCAACTGAATCTTCAACTATAACATCTATGGCCAAACAAGTCTGGCCTGTAATAACCTCTGATCCTGACCTGCAAGGGTTTAGTCGACGCAAATTGCTGCCCTGTTATACCAGGGGTCGCAATCTTCGTGACTTATTGGTACACACCGATGTATCAGACTTTGTGACACCCACTGCGAGCCACTTTTTAACTAAAAAAACAGGAAATTATAAATGCCTGGGATGCACAACCTGTAACCACCTACTAACCCAAGACTACATTATCCACCCGCACCTGGGCCATAGGATCAAGTTAACACAAGTTTATACATGTACGAGTAAATATGTGATATACTGCATAATTTGCCCGTGCAGCTTGTATTACATTGGCAAAACAATCTGCCAACTGCGTGAACGGATGGCACAGCACAGGAGTGCCATCAAACTAGCCCTGGAGGGTAAGGTGGTAGACCAACCCGTTGCTAAACACTTCGTATCCTGCAAGCACAATTTAGCTAGCTTGCGTTATCTTATCATTGACCAAGTGAGTGAAACCAGGCGAGGTGGTGACCGTGACAGGCTCCTTCTACAGAAGGAAATACGGTGGATTCACCGGTTAAAAACAGTGGCACCACTGGGTCTTAATGAATATGTGAACTATAATTGTTTTTTCTGAATTGCTTTTTCTGATTTTTTTCTAATTAGCATAAACGGATGTATTGCTATATGATTATATCTTTGTGTATCAGTATTGAGCTGCCATTCATGTTCTGACTCTGTTTGCACCTTTTAATACGTCCTGTCACTTTAATACACAGACTGATGGAATGTATATGCTATGACCTGGTGTTTCCCTGGATTGTCTGGAAGGTTTCTGCTGAGACACAGTGAACTTCCGGTATCCAGCATGGTGTGGGTGGTGATGGTTTTGAGCACAGTTATAAAGGTAAGCTTTCTTTGTCATTTTGTTGTATCTGAGGACGGTTATTAAAACCGAAACATGTCATTCTACTGAGCTCGCTAAGTCAGTGTTTTTGTTATATGCGAGTGCCGCTGGCTGAACTGTTGCTATTTATTCACTTGAATATCGGAAGGCACCGCAACTGTTGTACGGCTGTTTTGGAGACTTAGAGTGCCGGCTATTTCCCTGATCTACATTTATCGGAGTACCTGTTGCTCTGCATGAGCAAGGCACCTGTTCATATATCTGCAAGAACCTCCTCACTTTTAATCTGCACTGTTTTTTCACGTTTTCGTTGAAACACACGTCCATTGCAATTACCATCTGAAATGGAACCTGTGTTAAAGCAAAATCTACATTTGACCCCGTGTCACTCAATCCTGCCATACGGTCATTCACACGCACTGTCACAAATACAATCGAGAAGTGTGAAAAGAAACCTAGTAAAGTGGTACATAATCTTTCTAAAGTGGAAGCTCTGGCTTTGAAAAATCTGGCATCCTATAAAGATATCACTATTCGCCCCGCTGACAAAGGCGGGGCTATAGTGATACAAGATATCCAGGATTACAAGGATGAAATATATCGCCAGCTAAGAGACCCCCTTGTTTATACCAAGCTAGAAGGTGACCCCACCAAGAAATTCTCATCTGAATTATGGACCATTCTTCAGGATGCGGAAACTAATGGAGTTATCACTGAATCTGTAAAAATGGCCCTTTTTGAAAACCACCCCAGAGTACCTGTTATTTATAGTTTGCCAAAACTCCATAAGAATAACCTGAAACCCCCGGGCAGACCTATAGTGTCCGCGAGGGACTCGTTATATTATAAAATTGCCAAATATTTGGACTTTTACCTGCAGCCACCAGTCCAAGCTAGACCAACATATCTTAAAGATACGACATCTTTCCTAGAAAAATTGAGGTTGCACGGTCAGATAACCGCAGATGTAATCAGCCTTTACACCAACATACCTCATGAAAGAAGTATACAGGCTGTCGGGACGCTGCTTGATAACAACCCTATGTACGAGGGTCCTGCTGTCTCATTTTTCTTGACCCTGTTACGCCTTGTTCTAGAACGGAACTATTTTATCTTCGATAGATCATATTTTCTACAAGTACTGGGGTGTGCTATGGGCGCTGCGGTAGCGCCGACATACGCTAATGCGTTCATGTTTCTGGTGGAGGAGAATTTATTCTTCAAGCATGAGCACAGTAAGAACATTGAACTCTTTACCAGATTTATCGACGATATCTTTTTCTTATGGCGGGGGTCCAAAGAACAATTGGAGGAGATGATGCAAAAGATTAATGCTGCTGATGACAATATTAAATTCACATTCAACATTCAGGCCGAATGTATTCAATTTTTGGACGTTCAGGTCTCTATATCACAAGGTCAATTTGTAACCACTCTGTATAGCAAACCTACGGACTGCAACAGTCTGTTGGCATACTCCAGTCATCACCCAGTACCCCTTAAGAAGGGTTTGCCCTATTCTCAATACCTTAGGGTACACCACATTTGTAGTGATCCAGCTGAAGAGAGTAAGCAACTCGACCTGATGGAGCACAAATTTCTAGAAAAGGGTTATTCGAAGAAAATGCTGCAAGTCGCCAGAAACAAAGCCCTATTACAACCTAAGCATGGAGCCAGGAGATTGTCAGAACAGAATAAGGATGCTATTACGTGGATTAATAACTACTCAACTGAATCTTCAACTATAACATCTATGGCCAAACAAGTCTGGCCTGTAATAACCTCTGATCCTGACCTGCAAGGGTTTAGTCGACGCAAATTGCTGCCCTGTTATACCAGGGGTCGCAATCTTCGTGACTTATTGGTACACACCGATGTATCAGACTTTGTGACACCCACTGCGAGCCACTTTTTAACTAAAAAACCAGGAAATTATAAATGTCTGGGATGCACAACCTGTAACCACCTACTAACCCAAGACTACATTATCCACCCGCACCTGGGCCATAGGATCAAGTTAACACAAGTTTATACATGTACGAGTAAATATGTGATATACTGCATAATTTGCCCGTGCAGCTTGTATTACATTGGCAAAACAATCTGCCAACTGCGTGAACGGATGGCACAGCACAGGAGTGCCATCAAACTAGCCCTGGAGGGTAAGGTGGTAGACCAACCCGTTGCTAAACACTTCGTATCCTGCAAGCACAATTTAGCTAGCTTGCGTTATCTTATCATTGACCAAGTGAGTGAAACCAGGCGAGGTGGTGACCGTGACAGGCTCCTTCTACAGAAGGAAATACGGTGGATTCACCGGTTAAAAACAGTGGCACCGCTGGGTCTTAATGAATATGTGAACTATAATTGTTTTTTCTGAATTGCTTTTTCTGATTTTTTCTAATTAGCATAAACGGATGTATTGCTATATGATTATATCTTTGTGTATCAGTATTGAGCTGCCATTCATGTTCTGACTCTGTTTGCACCTTTTAATACGTCCTGTCACTTTAATACACAGACTGATGGAATGTATATGCTATGACCTGGTGTTTCCCTGGATTGTCTGGAAGGTTTCTGCTGAGACACAGTGAACTTCCGGTATCCAGCATGGTGTGGGTGGTGATGGTTTTGAGCACAGTTATAAAGGTAAGCTTTCTTTGTCATTTTGTTGTATCTGAGGACGGTTATTAAAACCGAAACATGTCATTCTACTGAGCTCGCTAAGTCAGTGTTTTTGTTATATGCGAGTGCCGCTGGCTGAACTGTTGCTATTTATTCACTTGAATATCGGAAGGCACCGCAACTGTTGTACGGCTGTTTTGGAGACTTAGAGTGCCGGCTATTTCCCTGATCTACATTTATCGGAGTACCTGTTGCTCTGCATGAGCAAGGCACCTGTTCATATATCTGCAAGAACCTCCTCACTTTTAATCTGCACTGTTTTTTCACGTTTTCGTTGAAACACACGTCCATTGCAATTACCATCTGAAATGGAACCTGTGTCGGAGGATGTAGCGGGATTCAGGTTCACTGCTTTACCGCCTGGGGAAGTACTCTCCCTGTCAGACATCGATGCCAGTCGCATACTGGTCCCTGATAAATTATCCGCATCTAAAGTAGCGGATTCCAATGAGATGATCTATGCACAATTACTCAAATTAAAAAATCATGAAACGGATTTCTACCTGCATGGGGTCTGCTTGTCAGACTATTTTCGTGATAAAAAAATCCCGAGGGGTTTTAGAATAAAGAATACCCCTACAATCGGACGCAATAACCCGGACTTCTTCCGGCGATGGGCTGCTGTATTGAATAAAGCCTCTTTTGATTTGATTTTACTTGTGATAGAGGAATCAACTAAGGAACTATCCAGTACCCGTGACAAAATCTCTGCTTATGAGAACATGCACCTTGATAAACTTGTGGCTGATTCTACATGTGATTGGCTGGGGAAATTAAAGATGGATATTGAGAAATATAAGAATGACCTCATTGCATTTAAAACGAAGAAATTTGCCACTGTGACAAAGGATTACGATGATAATCGTGTGTACAATTGGGCGAACTACCCGTCTGGCAGACCGAAACAGCAACGCCAGAGATACGGTAGATGCCAGCAGCGTGCAGCCCTTGACACTGGCACTTCGAGCGCCACATCAAACAGTGAGTCTGAGGCTCCACGTTCTAACAGAGCCACTAACCTCCCTTTAGGGGTGCTCACACGAGCCAGGGGTCCGGTGCCAGATATACCCGAAGAGGAGGCCAATGTGAAAGGCAAGGGAAAAAGAGGTACAAGGAAAAACATCAGATAATTAATCTCTCCTCCAGAAGCCTTACGGAGGATGAGACAAATGTACTCTCCAAAGGTTTAAGTTTTGTGCCAACCAACTCACATGATGGTCTGCGGAGCAAAATAGATCTTGCCCGTCTGAATCGTCAATTACGACTCAAAGAATTTTTTGACAAGCATCCTACCCAGCCGGCTGTAAACCCTACATGTCCAGTTAAAGCAAAATCTACATTTGACCCCGTGTCACTCAATCCTGCCATACGGTCATTCACACGCACTGTCACAAATACAATCGAGAAGTGTGAAAAGAAACCTAGTAAAGTGGTACATAATCTTTCTAAAGTGGAAGCTCTGGCTTTGAAAAATCTGGCATCCTATAAAGATATCACTATTCGCCCCGCTGACAAAGGCGGGGCTATAGTGATACAAGATATCCAGGATTACAAGGATGAAATATATCGCCAGCTAAGAGACCCCCTTGTTTATACCAAGCTAGAAGGTGACCCCACCAAGAAATTCTCATCTGAATTATGGACCATTCTTCAGGATGCGGAAACTAATGGAGTTATCACTGAATCTGTAAAAATGGCCCTTTTTGAAAACCACCCCAGAGTACCTGTTATTTATAGTTTGCCAAAACTCCATAAGAATAACCTGAAACCCCCGGGCAGACCTATAGTGTCCGCGAGGGACTCGTTATATTATAAAATTGCCAAATATTTGGACTTTTACCTGCAGCCACCAGTCCAAGCTAGACCAACATATCTTAAAGATACGACATCTTTCCTAGAAAAATTGAGGTTGCACGGTCAGATAACTCCTGGTACCTGGCTGTGTACCGCAGATGTAATCAGCCTTTACACCAACATACCTCATGAAAGAAGTATACAGGCTGTCGGGACGCTGCTTGATAACAACCCTATGTACGAGGGTCCTGCTGTCTCATTTTTCTTGACCCTGTTACGCCTTGTTCTAGAACGGAACTATTTTATCTTCGATAGATCATATTTTCTACAAGTACTGGGGTGTGCTATGGGCGCTGCGGTAGCGCCGACATACGCTAATGCGTTCATGTTTCTGGTGGAGGAGAATTTATTCTTCAAGCATGAGCACAGTAAGAACATTGAACTCTTTACCAGATTTATCGACGATATCTTTTTCTTATGGCGGGGGTCCAAAGAACAATTGGAGGAGATGATGCAAAAGATTAATGCTGCTGATGACAATATTAAATTCACATTCAACATTCAGGCCGAATGTATTCAATTTTTTGACGTTCAGGTCTCTATATCACAAGGTCAATTTGTAACCACTCTGTATAGCAAACCTACGGACTGCAACAGTCTGTTGGCATACTCCAGTCATCACCCAGTACCCCTTAAGAAGGGTTTGCCCTATTCTCAATACCTTAGGGTACACCACATTTGTAGTGATCCAGCTGAAGAGAGTAAGCAACTCGACCTGATGGAGCACAAATTTCTAGAAAAGGGTTATTCGAAGAAAATGCTGCAAGTCGCCAGAAACAAAGCCCTATTACAACCTAAGCATGGAGCCAGGAGATTGTCAGAACAGAATAAGGATGCTATTACGTGGATTAATAACTACTCAACTGAATCTTCAACTATAACATCTATGGCCAAACAAGTCTGGCCTGTAATAACCTCTGATCCTGACCTGCAAGGGTTTAGTCGACGCAAATTGCTGCCCTGTTATACCAGGGGTCGCAATCTTCGTGACTTATTGGTACACACCGATGTATCAGACTTTGTGACACCCACTGCGAGCCACTTTTTAACTAAAAAACCAGGAAATTATAAATGTCTGGGATGCACAACCTGTAACCACCTACTAACCCAAGACTACATTATCCACCCGCACCTGGGCCATAGGATCAAGTTAACACAAGTTTATACATGTACGAGTAAATATGTGATATACTGCATAATTTGCCCGTGCAGCTTGTATTACATTGGCAAAACAATCTGCCAACTGCGTGAACGGATGGCACAGCACAGGAGTGCCATCAAACTAGCCCTGGAGGGTAAGGTGGTAGACCAACCCGTTGCTAAACACTTCGTATCCTGCAAGCACAATTTAGCTAGCTTGCGTTATCTTATCATTGACCAAGTGAGTGAAACCAGGCGAGGTGGTGACCGTGACAGGCTCCTTCTACAGAAGGAAATACGGTGGATTCACCGGTTAAAAACAGTGGCACCGCTGGGTCTTAATGAATATGTGAACTATAATTGTTTTTTCTGAATTGCTTTTTCTGATTTTTTCTAATTAGCATAAACGGATGTATTGCTATATGATTATATCTTTGTGTATCAGTATTGAGCTGCCATTCATGTTCTGACTCTGTTTGCACCTTTTAATACGTCCTGTCACTTTAATACACAGACTGATGGAATGTATATGCTATGACCTGGTGTTTCCCTGGATTGTCTGGAAGGTTTCTGCTGAGACACAGTGAACTTCCGGTATCCAGCATGGTGTGGGTGGTGATGGTTTTGAGCACAGTTATAAAGGTAAGCTTTCTTTGTCATTTTGTTGTATCTGAGTACGGTTATTAAAACCGAAACATGTCATTCTACTGAGCTCGCTGAGTCAGTGTTTTTGTTATATGCGAGTGCCGCTGGCTGAACTGTTGCTATATATATATATATATATATATATATATATATATATATATATATATATATATATATATGTTTGACCTAAGTGGCCAAACAATCTAGAGCTCACCGATTGTTATCCATATGGATAAAACATTAATTAATGGACTTATATTGTAATCCTGCTCTGTAAAGAAAACAATAATTTATAGAAAAATGTTCCATGTAAACTTTTCGTTTAGTCCTTTTGGTGCAAGCGTGTTCAGAATGTGGATCCATTTGGACTCACACTAAGTCCATTTGGACCCACATGCTGAACCCTGCACCATTCCTCTAACAGGATGGCGACGGGGCGCCGGCTCCTCGTCCTACTTCATCTGGTCTCGGGCTCCCGATGTTACTGCTGCCCACTGCACTACTGCACTGCCTGTCCTTCATTACATTTGTGTCCTCATACATTCAGCCTCAATATGCCTTACCCTATGAGATGCCTGGCATGAGGGAGTCATCAGGGGACATGCAACTCTGGAAACATTGGTCATCTTGTTTCTGTAGAAAATATTATTCACAATGAAATGTTGCTATAATACACAAGAGACCATGTTTTTTTAATACACCTGTATATTATGTGTTATTGAGGCAGTATACAGAGCACAACAAAATGGAAAAAAGCTGTGGCTGCTACATGTAGCCACGTTGGGTACGGATTCAGGGACACAGATATACATTTTTAATTTATCAATGTATGCTTGTGCATGTTAGCTCATTGTGTTTAGACTAAGGTAAGAAGCAAAAAGACACTCAGGGCCTTATTCTAGTTCACTCTTTCTGACAAAATCCTTCTTAGATGGACAAAACCATGTGCACTGCAGGGGGGCA